>NC_069384.1:133046500-134452333 GCF_027475565.1 Acinonyx jubatus
TATATTTATCATTTGATATAGTATTTTGCATATATATGAATTTGAAGTTTGTATTTTCGACTCTACAACATAGATGTTGTTTTTCATAGATTTAGCCAAATTTGTACATATTATGCAGATTCTTGTATTTTTAACTGCTGTTTAGTAGGTCATTAAATACATATACATAACTTATTTAGCTCATAGTTTATTGATGGACATCTTAGATTATTTCCTTTTTAGTTTTAGAAACAATAATGCAATGAACTTTTTGTTCTCCACATTTGCAATTTATTTCAAGAATATACACTTAGGGGGAGTCTGGGTGGCTCAGTGGGTTAAGTATCCGACTGTTGATCTCTACTCCTGTTGTGTCTCATTGTTGTAGGATTGAGCCCATGTTGGGCTCCAGGCTGACAGTGCAGAGCCTGCTTGGGATTCTCTCTCTCCCCTTTTCTGACCATCCCCTGTGCTCTTGTGTGCACGTGCATGTTTCCTCTCTCTCAAAATAAATAAATAAACTTTTTTAAAAAAAGAATATACATTTAGAAATGGAATTTTAAGATTGCAGATAGTCATTGCTAGACTAATCTCCAAAGTGGTTCAATAGATTTATACATGCATCAGTGATTTAGGATCGTTTGTACTTTTCCAATATCTGATCAACACCTGATAAAGTTAGACTTAAAAATTCTGCCAGCAGATGGGTAAAGTGGATGCTTCATTTTAGTGAGAATAAATAATATGTCCTCCTACTTTTATTAACCATTTATATTTCTTCTCATGAGTTTCTTGTTGATGTTCTCTGCCCATTTTTCAATCGAATTGTTTGTTTTTTCTTATTGATTTAGAGAAGTGTTTTTGTATATTTTAAATGCTAATTCTTCCCTATCTATTTAGATTGTGTGTGTGTGTTTGTAAGTGTGTTTAACAGCCCATTGCTTTTCTTTTGTTTGTTTTGTATATAGTCACTTACTGAACATTATTTAACAACTTTTAATATAGTTAAATGTATGAACTTTTCCCTCTATTATTTATGTATTTTTCATTTTGCTTAAGAAATGCCCTCCAAATAAAACACTCTAACTAAATCCTCCCATATACTCTTCTAAATGTTGATGTGTTATTTTTCACACCCAGGTCTTCATTCTATCTAGAATTTGTGGTTTACCTCTTAAAATGTATACACAGGCTTATTGACCTCAATGCACACTTCAGCAACTGGATGGATCAGTCAGAATTGTATCTGGTATGAATTAAAGGCTGCATTGGGAACCAGATTTACCTCTCACCCTTAGCTCTTAGGAAAAAGAAAAATTTAGGGGCTAAATAATCATCAAAAAGGAGGGCGTGACATAGACTGAGAGGTCACAGAATCTTTCACTGAGGATATAATGTGGCATTGATCTCTGAAGAGTGAGTAGAAGAAAAGGCTGAGGCACGTGCAAAGACCCCAAGGCAAGTAGGAACATGACCTTTGGAGGAACTGAGAGGAGGCAAACATTATCAGGTGTTGACCAGGTCATGAAAAAGGCAAGTGTGGTTAAAGCAGGAGGTTAAGGGGAATGCAGTAAAGGTGGTCCTGTAAAGTTAGACCTGCCCTTATTTTGCAGCCTTTGTATTTATGCCATGTTAGAGACTGGCATTTTTTCTTCAGAGAAATGAAACACTTAAATAGCTTTCAGTAAGAAAGCAGACAGATCAGATTCCATGTGCATAAAATGGCCCTGGCTTCTAGGGTAGGAGGGGGTAAGGGACTATATGGAGTGATCAAGGAGGAAGCTATGCCAGGTGAAATGCTGAAGAAGCATAGACTAGGACTGTGGTGGTGGGGATGGAGAAGAGAAAGACCATAGTAGTGGTTAGAAAATTTGTGGATAATGAAGAAGCATGTTTATGGCCTGTGCAGCTATCTAGATAGAGATGTCATTGACTGAGATCAGAAATAGAAAACAGGTTAAGGATGAGGGAACAGACCATGAGTTTGGCCACAGACATGTTGAGCGTGAGTGTCTTTGAGACATTGCAGTGGAGGCTGGAAGACATCCGGGCCAGAGAGATAAGTTAGAGAGTCACAGGTATGTAGAGAGTAACTAAAGCCGGGGGCATCAGTAGATCCCCTAGGAAAAAAATTGATAGTAAGAAGGCAAGCAGCTCCAGGAACAAGTCTTGAGAACCTCTAAAACTTCAATTTGGACAGAAGAAGATTAGAAGACATTATTGAGGAGTGTTTCCATAGCTAGGGAGAAAATCAGGAGAGCATGTTGTCGTGGAATTCAAGGGCACTGATGCTTCCAACGGTCCACATCATTGACTACTACTGAGGGCTCAAGGAAAATGAGGAGAGAAATGACCTACGGATTCAGTGACATGGAAGTCAGTGTCAACTTTATTGAGTTTGGTGTAGGACTGAGCGGTGGAAAGTATGGGGCAAGAAAATTAATGGGAAGACCCTTCCTAGTAGTTCGTTTCTGTGGGTCCACCTCTGAAAATTCAAGAGAAATCTTGAGATAACCTCCAGGACTACTTGGCCTACCATCCTCCTCTTAAGTTTGGAGGGACAAGCTTTTTATGGGATTTTAAATATGGCATATAGTGTATATGGGAAGAATGGCTGGGAAAACTTGAGCAGAAGGCAAGAGTCAGAATATTCACACTCGTGGATCTGATCTCTCGGTAACACCTAGAATTTTTGTCTTTTCCTATACCTACCCAAGCTAAGGGTGAGTAAGTGTCCGAATGAACTGCTGAGCAATTTTTCCATTAATTTCTCTCCTTCATAATTTAGGAGCTACAAGTCCTCATATTTTGGGTTGCCTCTCTTGTGAACTCTTTTGAGATCTCAGAGTTACTCTGAGTTCTATATCATTCCCACACAATACTTAAAAGGAAGGTAAAACCATCGTCCTGATAATGTTAACGTATAATTCCTGTGTTTTTCTTTCTTGCCAAAGCTCTAATTTTATACCAGAGTAACGTGTTTCTACTTTTACTTCTTTCAGCTCTTCTCTCATTGCACGGACATAAATTCTTATCAAAACTTTTGCTTTTCCCACTCTCGAGACGGTTCTTTACTTCTCTTAGAACAGTGGTTTTCAATGATTCCTCTTTATATCTCACATAAGCAGTGTTATATTTTCTCATGTTTCCTGTGATTTAACAAAGTTTCCCAAATGTTGTCAATTCTTTCCCTGGACAAATGGCCACTACTAAGAATAGTGGCAGTGAGGTGCAATAAGTGGTCTCTATTTACTAGGTGGACTTTTAAAAATGTTTTAATAAATGAGAATGCTCCATGAAGAAAAACCCACTAACAAGGAAGACCGCTTTTATTTAAATGTCTTGTGAAAACATGCGTTTGTCGTTTCTTCTCTGGACTTTCTCCCTTGCGCTGGTGATCTCGTCAGTCACATGTCACCAAATGGGAGAAATTAAATCTGCACCTTGGTGGCAATACTAGTTCGCGCACATTGACTGACAGCTCTTTTGTCCTTTGGCTGTCCTTTGGCTGCGGGGAGGTCCTATTAAGCCATCAAAGCCCGCAACTAGCATGTGGGCAGGTCAAAGAGGAAAGAATAAAACAGAGCTCTTTTTTTGTAAAGATTTCCTTTCCTTGTTACTTTATCCTTTTTCATTCATGAGAAATGGTATGAATGCTAAATATAAGAGAAGAAAGTTGAATACAATGAGTCACTGGGAGATCAAGTCTCTCTATTTGAGGATGTTGATCTCTTTTAAGGCTCTTCGAGCGCACGTTTCTGTTTGTTGCTAGAATGGTGATCACGGACAATGCAGCTTCTGTTTTATTTGCACTTGGTTGTACTTTTCTAGAGAATAGATTGGCATCCAGTAGTCTCTTAAGTTCACGTAGAAACTAAACAAAGCAGAGAAAAGGGAGCAGAGGTCTGTGGTTGAAGGCCTCATTGGGGGAGCAGAGCACTAAGCACAGTGGCCCTGCAGTACCCTGATGGAGGGTGAGTCCCTCTCCCCCTTCTCCAGCTCTGAGGCCTCCCATTCCGGATTCTGTCTCTGGACTGTAGACTGGGAATGGTGATAACACCTACTTCATACACTGGTTACTCTCAACGGTAGCCACCACAGCAGCACTACAGAAGCGTTTCGTTAAATAGCACGCTGCCCTGTCTGTCGCTAAGGCTGTACTAATAGCTAATGCCTTATTGGCAAATTTCCTTGGGCCGTGTGTTTTACGTGCTTTACATTATTTTCATTTGATCTTTCCAACAATTCATAGGGAAGGTATGATAATATAGTACCCTCATTGTACAGGTGAGAAAATCGAGGCATTGAGGCAGTAACTCTGTGTCACTAGGTGGAGGTTGATAGGGCTGGAAAGGGGCAGAGCCTTGAATCCTGTGCTCCTAACCACTACACCGCGCTAGTCCCTGCCAGGAACCTGGCAGGGAGCCCTCCTTTCCACCCTGCAGTGTGCCTTTACTCTCAAAAGCCTCCCACACAAGGACGAGCACTTGAACCAGACAATTCAGCTTTGTGGGCCCTACTTCTGGAACCAAGGGGATTGACTCTAAGTGGTAAGCCTTATTTAACTTGGACTTGAGCCCTGTTTCCACTGCCTACTGACTCTGTGACCTTGGGAAGGTTATTTATCACCATAACTTAGTCTCTCTCATTTGAATGATGATTATAGATTTTACTTCCGAGGGTGGCTCCGAGGATTGGCTAAGATGAGTGTTAATAATATTTCACAAATAATGTGTTTCATGCTGGTCAGTGAAATTTGGGTGGGATTTGGGTAAGGGTTATCTGAATAGAACATTTCGTTAGGGATGGTCATGCATGTGTTAAATGAACTATGTCACTATCATAGGGGAACCAGCTCTTCTAATCTATCCTGCTCTGTCAGCATCCTACAAGTTCAGGCCTAGAGCCTGAAATAAGAAATTATTTGCACTTAGTGTTTTCGAGTAATTGGCCATCACAACTAACAAGAGGGTTTGTTGGAAACGCCAATAGTGATAGACTGACTTTGAAAAAAAAAAAAAAGAGGGGGGATTTATTGACCAGAGAAAAAACAAGCCAAAGCCTTGGCTAATTTGTGTAATCAGCTTTATCAATTTGCATAAATTGTGCATCAGGCTATATTCCTCTTGGGCATAATAAGCCCAAATTTAGTTTTTCTAATTTTAAAGTCATCAGTTGCTTTTTTTTTTTTTTTTTTTTTTTTGGCTTCTTCTGTTCCTTTCTGGGACTCGTGTGGGTCACACCTCCATGCATCTGTCAGGTGGTCTTATGTGTCCCTAATTCTCAGGGCCCCTGTAAGTGCCTTGCTGTAGCATCTAGTGCTTATTTTCCAAAATTGGTCCAGCCTTGACCCTCCGTCCTCTCTACTATTTCATGTCTTTTTGTCTATACCGCACCCGCCCCTCTTTTTGTTATATCTTTTGTTCAGATCAAAATCTTCCAAATATTTTTAAATGAATCCCTTCCATTTGCTGTGCTCTCCTACTGCATCCTTTCAAATGACTCTGCCAAATTCTAGATTTTTCCCTAACAGGCCTTCTGCCCCAGTTTCCATCCATTGCTTCCTCTCATTACTTCTTTCTCAACACTCATTATTTCTTCTAGGGAACTCTAAATAGTTCTAAAGGGTCTCAGAACGTTTTGACTCTACTTTGAGGTTATAAAGTGAACTGTGATGATTTTAGGGCTCTAACACAGCTTGCCCCACCCCCTCTTCTCCCAACCTCCTGCTACTCCCCCAGTTCAGCTTGTCTCCATTCTTTTCCTGGCCTGTTTTTGGGCTATCCTTCCTGGTCTCCTGCTTTCAGTCTTGACACGTGTCAATTCATCTTCCACCTTGCCACCAGAGTCTGAGCTTGGCTATGATTAAATCTATCCAATCAAAAGAGGTGATCGTAGAACTCGTTCACCAACTTTAGTAATTAGAGAACTAATAAACCTCCTTGAAACCAGCAAGTGTTCAAGAATACACATGAGAAAATACTATTTTATATAGCATGTAGATAGCATACCAAGGGTTATACAAGTTGAGAACATGAATGACTTTAAGAAGGGTTTAAACTTAACAGACAATATTTTAGGCACATTTTCCCTACCCTTTGGAGGGTGAGATCATACAGGCCCGTGCCATAGACTGTCATCAAGGACAAAACCCTGGACTTGTGGACAACTGGCATGACCCAGACATCATTTCTTATGATTTTATGATGCTGTCCAGAGGGCTGAACTGCTGACATCAAATCTTTATCTCAGAGATGCAAATGTAAACCTAATGTCCTTTTTAAAAACAACAGCTAGTTATGGCACTAGAGATGTTTCAGCCCGAGGCTTTACAAACACTTTTGTAATATCATTAGCCTGAAGATTGCCCCTGCCTCTATTTCATAACACCAACGTTTGCAAATCTGGGCATTTGCAATTCTTTCTTTTTCTTTCAATGTCACTGGAACTCAAGCATCTTCTTTAAGAGAATAACCTTTGCTTTCTGCCCTCAAACCCATGGAGGATGACAGGCGAGAGGAAAGCTGAACTTCTTGCATGCCCTTGGCCTCAGTCATGGCCAGCCCGCTTGCATTTCCTTTGGGCTCTGGCTCTATTGGCCGATCATTTTCATGGCTGGGTTTAAAGAGCATGTGCCTAATTTAGAGCTGCTGTCACAGGCCAGGGAACAGGCCACTTGGAAAATGCCTTGGGCTTTGACTGATTCCACTAACTTGAAGCCTAGGCCAAGTTCCCCTCAAGTTGTGCTGAGGTTTGTAAACCTTTTGGCAATGCTGGGCTAGGACTGGACCAGGTAATCAGCGTTTCATGGTCCTCAGCTAGGTGTGAAATTTTAATCAAAGCGATTTTATTTTTGCAAAAACATAATGCACCATGAGAAATGTCACATAGAATTAAACTTTGGATTCACGGAGGTTCAAGATGAATCAGATGGTTTCTTGCAAAATGGCAAATCCTGTCCTCTTTGGAGGGGAAGGGGTGTTAAAAATACATGGAAGCAGGGTAGTTCTGGTACCCCCTTTGTCTTATGGGGAAATATTACAATAACTTTTAGTCCTTCACACTTTGGAACTGGATAATTACTTTCCACTTAATTACAAGATGGCACAGAAAACACATAAGCTTTAGCCCAAAAATACACTCTCTGTATCCAGTAGATATTGTAGAAATGATTTGCTGTTATATTCAATATGGTCTCCAGACACACAACAGACTCCGACAGTTCATCCAGAATGGTTTCAACAAGCCTTATATCTGACAAATAAATACGAGACACAGAAGACATTGGGACATCAGGCTAAAATGGGAACAGGCTCTTACCCAGAAATACAAAGCCAGAGCCTGCTCCTTTACAAAGGGAATATAACGCACAGGAAAGAGGCAGGGCTGTCTGCTAGTGTGAAGAACGGATGAGAAAGATCTCTGTGGCTTGGGGCACTAAACTCACTGGAGCTTGTCCAGAGAGATTTTGGATACAATGGGTCCTCTGAGTATTCTCTTCCAGACCTCTTCCCCAGACACAGACCAGGTCACCATATGTTGCCTGTTACAGAGGTAATTCACGTGAATACTGCAGGAACTGATTTCTCACCATATCTCCTTGACCTGAAGCATGTCACTAGGTCTCCGTGGATTTTGTGGGTTTGTAGCTTCTTCCTCTCTCTGGGTAGTATGTAGAAGTCAGGGGTGGGGATGGTGGGTAGTATTGGGCATAGAACAAAGTGTGGCTTCTAGAAACAGACCACTTTGGTTCAGGCCCTAGCTGTATACTTCCCAGCTGTGTTACGTTGGGAAAGTTGTCTATCCTTTGTGAGCCTCAGCTTGGTCAACTATAAAATGGGGTCAATAGTAGAATTCACCTCAAAGTGTTGTCATGAAGATTAAATGAATTATTAACAATGAAGCCTTTAACACAGTACATTATTCAATAAATATGATCATGATGGTGATGGTGATGGTGATGGTGATGGTGATGGTGATGATGATGATGCCTCAACAAAAAGGGCCATACTGTGTGTTTGTGTTTGTAAACACAAAGAGGTGGGTAAACTAAAGGGCTTTAACAAAGAAGCCTAGGTATAAGATGTCACGAAGCTGTGAGAGATAGATATGACTGATTTCATGGGACAGAGGTTATCAACCCTTCCTCCCTGGAACCTGGAGAAAGAGCTGCCAGGCCAGCGATGGTAACAAAGATCCCAGGCACTCAGACCCCTTTATTCAGAGACTGCTGGCCTCCAGGTGTCAGAAGTGGGATGTGTTGAGGTCACTGCAGATTGTCTAGCTGGAGACAAGATAAGCACTGAGTGTGACTCAAGAGCAACAAGAGCTAAAGGGGACTGGGTTCCTTGGGCGAGACTGAGCAAGGATTTTAGCTTTTGCTTCTCAGGCAAAGATAATAATCAGGACCTGGACCACTGGGCTGTGTAAATATTCCTGGAGGTCTCAGAGAGATTCAAGGTGGAGTAGTCTGGATGTGGAAGAAATAGTCTCACTATAGGCATACTTAGACCCAAAAGCTTTGTAATGTGAATATTAAATAAGCATGGCCTCAGTACTCCAAGCTTAGCAAAGCTGGATCTATTGTTTATATTTCTTCCTCCTTGAGGTTTACATTTTGAGAGGTGAGGCTGGCCATGAATGCAGTCATTCCTCTACCTTTCTCTAAGCCATGTTAAGAAGGTTCTTATAGATGCCTAACCAGTCCTTTGATACCTGACTACTCATGACCTACTCATCTGTTTTCTTTTCCTAAGTTTGTTCTACAGAATTGACATGAAAACCTCCATAAGGAAGGAAGATAAATAAAAGGAAGTGTACCTTACTTCTGTTCACTATGTAGTTGAAATTTGCACTGAGCTAGTCTTTATGGATGGGTAAGACAGAATTACTATACTAAGATTGGAAGTTTTAGTTGACTACATTTCTTTATCTCCATCTTCTATCAGCACAAACATTGTATTTTTAAAAATAAAGAATGTTTTAAAATCCCTAATTCTTTAAAATATCTCTAGACAATTCATACCACGTTTCTCTAGGAGCTAAAACACAGTAGTAATCAACTTTTAGTATCTTTCCTATACATATAAAATGAAACATAACATTTTTAATGAGTTTTATTTTTTAAGAGATAATACACAATGCAATGAATTTGTAGAAAGACAGGGCAGATTGAAATATTATCAGTTGGGGATAACCATCAGTTGGGACTGGGAAGGACTAAGCCTTCCCCATAGGGAAAGCTTTGGTTGGTCTTTGCATAGGGTTGGATTGGTCCATGCTTTTGAGGACTGTTTGAGTACCAGAAAGAAACATTTAAACAGTGTGAAGAGAGTTTTGAGTTAATTTTATATCTAAATCAGTAACAGATAAACAAACAACAGAAAAACTTTGTTAGGAAAAGAGAACACAATAGGGACATGTTTTTTAAATGGAATCATCCTGTAAAGACTTTTATTTATTTATTTATTTATTTATTTATTTATTTAGTGTTTATTTTTGAGACAGAGAGGGACAGACTATGAGCAGGTGAAGGGCAGAGTGAGAGGGAGACACAGAATCTGAAGAAGGCTCCAGGCTCTGAGCTGTCAGCAGAGCCTGACATGGGGCTTGAATCCATGAACTGTGAGATCATGACCTGAGCTGAAGTCGGACACTCAGTCAACTGAGCCACCCAGGCACCCCTCTTGTAAAGCCTTTTATATTGAGTATATGCAACCCCAAACCAGGCATGTATAGAATTTCTAATGTTAATTAATTTATGCATGTATTGAGTTTCAAATGTTAACTAATTTAGTAATTCATCAAATATTTGAATTCCCATAGCATAGATCCCTGCATTTCTGTGTCTTTCTCCGTGTCTACCCATATCTATTCTAGTTTCTTAAGTACAGGAAATAATTTTCTCATTGATTTTCTTGTTTGATGTCATTTATTTAAGATAGTTGGTTTGTCAATATTCTTAAAGCTCTTGAATTTTCAACTCATTCAATAAATATTTTTCCCCATTCATATAAATAGGCTTGAACTATCATAGTTAAAGATATGGAAAATGCAGACTATGTTTGCCCCTGAGCTTTAAGAACTTTATAATCTTATTGAGAAGACAAAAAAGCATGAAATTACTAGAATGTAATGATGTTGATTGTATGTTGAGAAGATTTCCAAGAAGAGAGAGATCAACTCAGTTTGGTTGTCATACAAGGAACTCTGAAGGAGATAGTAGATACACTGAGGCAAGGGAAAGATTCCAGGCAGGCAGGCTGGCATAACCCGAGGAGGCATGTATCATTTCTGGTGGTTGTATCCATTACACTGCCTGATTGGGGTTGGCCCCCTTATTATGAGTGAGGGTCCTAGAATGGGCCCCAGTCTTCAATACCCTCTCATTTTGAGACAGCCCTGTGATTTTAATTTTAACTTTTTATTTTTTTATAGAAGATTTTATTTATTTATTTTTGAGAGAGAGGGATAGAGTGAGAATGGGGGAGGGGCAGAGAGCGAGAAGGGGAGAGAAAATCCCAAGCAGGCCCCGCACTGCCAGTGCAGAGCCCGATGTGGGGCTTCAAGCCACACACCGTGAGACCATGACCTGAGCTGACCCCATGAGTCAGGCACTTAACCGACTGAGCCACCCAGGTGCCCCTTAACCCTGTGATTTTAGAGACCAAGGGATAGAGTCATGAGCCTCAGAGTTCTTTGAGGACTAAGATCACAACGTTTTTATTTCTGTGACCTCACTGTTGGGCACACAGAAGTTTTCAATGAATGCTGATGGCATAAAGGGGTCTTGCAGAATGAAAGATTTTTCAAATGCAGCTTGCCTGAGAAGTGACCACTGATCTCTGCTTGGATAGACACACTGATTTAAGGCACTCGTCTCCCAGAATCCATACAATTGTGAGACTCTTGATTTTTAGAAGCCCTTTCCAAATAATGAATTGGAGATTACTTCCAGCAGCTTCTGCCCACTGGTTTTGGCTGTGCCTTCTCTAGCCAGTTTGGCAGCCCAGCAGCTCGTTCAGGTGGCAAGACATTTTAGGTCTGGTCCATTTTGGCTCGGGGTGTATAGACACACCCATGCGCTTGACTTCCTCTGGGGATGTTTTATGAGATTATCAATCAGTAGGGTTCAAAACCAGACGGGCTGGCCCAAATGGCCTGCACCCTTTGTTCTCTTTGTGATGGAAGAGAAAGACACACTGACCCTCCTAAAATCCCCGGAAAACCTGGCAAGTCACTGATTTTGCTGTGAATACATTGGTGGGAGTCATTCTAAGAATCATACTTTGTGAATCCTGGGCATTTTAAAGCACAGCTGCCTGCTGCCTGGGGAGAGTAGCCCCCATTCCCCAAAGGACAAGGACAAGAAAACAGCCTTTTAACATGCTGGCTAATCCATATTTTTTTTAAAAAATTTAATGTTTATTTATTTTTGAGAGAGACAGAGCCCAAGGTGGGGAGGGGCAGAGAGAGAGGGAGACACAGAATCCAATGCAGGCTCCAGGCTCTGAGCTGTCAGCACAGGGCCTGACTCGGGGCTTGAACTCCCGGAGTTCGAGATCATGACCTGAGCCGAAGTCGGACGCTTAACCGACCGAGCCACATTTTTATTTTACATTTTTCAATCACATCTGTCTGTGTCATCATTCTATTTGGCAGTTTGTGGCCTGAGATGATTCCTGCTGCTTGGCCCAGAATATCCACACAGCAGGAGGCTCTAGCAAGTTAGGAAAGATAGGGCTGCGGGAAGATTCTTCTCTTTCTCCACCATCCAACTATTTTTCCCTGGGACTTTTTCCTAGGCAGCATGTCAGCTGTAAAAACATGAATCTTTCCTCCCCTGTTCCCCACCTCCCAACACATATGCTATTTATCAAATCTAAGACTGAAAAGAATACAATTTCAAGAAGGCTTTTAAAGATTTCAATTTCCTTAAAAAGAGAGAGAGAGAGAGAGATAAAGGACATCTGAGCAGCTAGAGGTGTCGTGCTGACCGTTTGCTGTTTGACACTTAGCTGTCATTAACAGCGAAGCCGTATTCCTATTTTGCGGGTAGAATAATCAAGGTCTCCACACATGTCGCATGTTTAAATCAGTGATATTAAGAGTCTTCATTCAGTGAAATCTGCTGACTGCACTGAACTCAGTTTGTGAAGCAGCTTTGTGCCGGTTGAAGGGGAAGAGAGCTCTGGCCACGTCTGGCAGAAAGCAGGTGTTGCTCTCATTATTCTCTGGTGATCACAGGGTGGCTGGGGGAGCGCTGTCCAGTGTGACAGTCACTAGTCACCTGTAGCTACGGCGCGTTTAAAGTGTGGCCCGTGACATGCTTCAAGTGTAAGATACGCACTAGGTTTCACAGCCTTACTACAGAAAATATAAAGTATCTCATTAATAATGTTTTGTATTGATTACATGTTGAAATAACAACAGTTTTGATACCTTGAGTAAGATAAAGTATCATTTAAATTATTTTCACCTGTTCATTTTTATGTTATAAATGTGGCTCCTAAAAAACTGTAAATGATGTATGTGGCTCACAGTATTCTTCTATAGGACCATGCTGATCTAGAGAGACAGGGAAGGTGTTGCCCAAACAGAAATCCATGATAACGTATTGTCACCTCATGAATTTAATTTCTTTTTTTTAATTTAATTTCTTAAAACATTAGGCAACATATTTCCACCTGATTTTACAAATATCACTTTCATATTTTTCCAAAGTCTATGAACAACGCACTCCCTGTTTTGGTACAAGTTAAAAGGCAGTGATCTGTATTAGTTACCTAGTCCATGAAATGCAGTGTTCTGCTACCTTCACAGCTACAGTGTTACCAGCAGTGTTCCCCCAATCCTGGAGACCCACCAAAGGGGCTCTTCAGTGCACCTTAGATTCTATGTGTCCAGATTTGGCTTGGTTTGTAAGATCCTAGGGATCTAATATCTAACATATTAGGTCTAATATATTAGATCCAAGGGATCTAATATCCGAGTGTTACTTAAACTTTCCACCCAGCTGGGCTAGAGATGAAGCACAGGGGCCTTGTGAAATCATTCAGCATGCCACAGGACTCTCAATGGACCCTAAATTTGGAGATATTTCATTATTGAACCTAAGACACTAGTATCCCGGTGAATCATCCAACCTCCAAATTTTCCCCATAGATGGTAATTGAATTATAAACTATGCACCATAATGTATATATAAATTATGGGTGTTTCGTTTAGAAATGTGTGAATATCAAATGATTCTATTTGCTTATTATTCTTGATGGATTGTAAATTATTTTAATAACATTGATTGACTATTCTATTCATCTTTTACTTGAAAATTATTAGAAGTAGGTAATGGCTGGGAAGTGTTGCCACATTTAGATTTCTTTTTTAAAATCTATTTATTTATTTACTTTTTTGAGAGACAGAGAGAGAGAATGAGTGGGGGAGGTGCAGAGAGAGGGGGAAAGAGAGAATCCTAAGCAGATACCTCACTGTCGGTGCAGAGCCCAATGCGGGGCTGGAACTCAAAACTGTGAGATCATCACCTGAGCCGAAGTAGGATGCTTAATCCACTGAACCACCCAGGCGCCCCTACGTTTAGATTTTTTAATTAACCCATGGTGCAGGTTTTCCTGGAATGGTCATATACACAGACGCAATTAGCCTGAGCTATTCAAATTCCCCATGCAAATGGCTGTCCCATGAGATCTTTGTCCTCCTGGTAAACCTCCTGTAAAGGGAGGTTTTCAAATGCCTTTCTTCGTCCTCTTCTCAGGCGACTGGCTGCTAGGAGTCTGTGCTCTCCCTATATAACCGCTATCTTGTCTCCTTAACTCACTTGAGTTAAGGCATGCCTGGGGGGCCTGTCTGATTGCTCTGAGAAGGAGGAAGACGGAAGGTCCTGGTGTCTAAAGCTGCACGGTCTAATATGGTATCTTCTAGCCACACATGGCTATTTAGCACTTGAAATGTGGCTAGTAATGCACTCGAAGTGAAAAATGTGCACTGGATTTCAAAGAAAGGATTTCCAATTAACAAAAAAGTATAAGAGCTCATTCCTGCAAACACAAGAATAGGACATAAATCCATCTTTTAAAAGTAAATTGATTTTGGGGGGTGGCTGGGTGGCTCAGTCAGTTAAGCTTCTGACTTCCGCTTAGGTCATGATCTCACAGTTCCGTGATTTCGAGCCCAGCATTGAGCCCTCTGCTGTCAGCCCTCAGTCCCCTTCAGATCCTTTATCCCCCGCTCTCTCTGCCCCTGCCCTATGTGCTCTCTCTCTCTGTCTCAAAAATGAATACAAACATTAAAAAAATAAAAAGTAAATCAATTTCTGGCAGGGTAGGAAAACTTAATAAATTTGAAGTCACTCTCCCCTTCCCTCTTTTGCCGAGGATTGTAACTGTTCCAGGGACTTACCTGGTCCTGCAACACTGTGGGGGAACAAAGACCTAGCATCTCTCCACCTTAAAAAGGCCCCTTAGGGGCCACGGGTTACCTTGGCTACTTTTCTCCCCATGCTGGATGCTGGAATCTCGGAGAAGCTGTCCAAGATCTTTTCCAACTGCCATGATGCTCTCTAGTACATGTGTAATTCTGGGTCTCCTGGAACATCCTGGGATGTGGGAAGCCCTCGAAGGCTACCTGAAGCTCTGTCATCTTAGGCCAGGAGTGGGCACGTTACAGCCCATGGGGCCAAATCTGGCCTGCTGCCTATTTATGTAAATACAGTTTTATTGGAACACAGCCACATTACTTACTTACACATTGTATGTGGCTACTTTTGTGGTGATGGCAGAACTGAGTGGTTGTGACAGAGTCTACACGGCATGTAAAGGCTAAAGTATTTACTATCTGAACCTTTAAGAAAGAGTTTGCCAACTCTTGGCTCAGGAACACCATGTACCCATGTACGCATATCTTCTTAGGTCTTCCCACTTTCCCAGGGCCTTATCTGGGGCCTGAGGCATGGATTCCCTATGCCTTCACATCCCATCAGCTGCCATTTCCCCCCATCTCCACAGCTGGCTTCAGTGGCAGAGGTGTTAGAATCCAGGCTCATTTCTCACAGGGGCCTCATCAACATCTAAACCTTAATCACCTCTCCCCAGAGAAGGAAGACTTGCTTCTAGTCCTCCAAGTATGTTTCCAAATCTTTGTCTATGCTAAGTGTGTCTTTATTTCCCCCAAAGCCTAAGGTTTAAAATGCAGATCTCAGAATTATTTCTCAAATTTCCATTGTGCATCCCTTTCCTGAGGCAGTGAACAAAGAATGGCTTGAACCATCATTTCTTCAAGTGTGGGCCACAGGAGGGTAGCATCAGCATCTCTTGGGAATGTATTTTCAAATGCAGATTCTCAAGCCTCTTTCCACACCTGCTGTATCAGAAACCTTGGGGACGGTCCCCAGGAATCTGTGTTTTGACAAGATCTTTGAATGATTCTGATGCAGGCTGACGTTTGGTAAGTCTTAGATGAGAATGAGTGGTATTGACAATGGAGATTGGAAGAAAGCATTCAATGTAAAATGCAGTCTGTTATTGCAATCTGTCAACATTTCACCCCGTCTTTGCTGTGCTTAGATCTACTCTCACGATCCTCCTTTTCCAGGTACCAGTTTGCTTTAACACATCAGGGTCATGTCTATGGTGGCCCAGAACCTGTGGCGAAATAATCATAGAAGCCCAAGGCTCTTTGTTACTTGAAGATGTGGGTGCCTCTTTTATTTGGTCCTCTGGGTAGGTCAAGGCATATTATAGTAGCTGAGAATTCATTTCTTCTTTTCTTATCACCGCCTCTCCAAACCAGACTATGTGTGCCCCCCGGGTGGTGTGTAATAAGGGATGTGCGAGGCTGCATCATTAGTGAGGAACACTGACGTATCTATACTTGGAGGAAACCTGTATGGGTAAGTACAGGTAAAATTGGAATTAGAATATAAAATCTGCATTTTTTTAAAGATAAAACAACTGATTTCTAGGATTGCTTCAGGCTACTCCACCAGAGCGTCCAGGGAGGGTATCCATTCTCCTTTGCCAGTGGAAATATTTGAGAAGTCCTGGTGTAAGTAGCCTGAGGGGTCAGAGAATATGACTTGGAGACTGGTTGGGCACTTAACAAATTCATAAATTAGGGACCATTCCAGTTGATTGCCTCTTTATTCCATTATTCAGATACTCACCTTATCATCCATGTATTTATTATTCTTAATTATGTACTATGTATACTTGAATTTGTTTCTTCCTTCACGTTCATTTTCCCCTCTCTCTTTCCCTCGTCTACCAGGTCGCTTCTAAACCCATTGGCCATCTTTATAAGACAGCCACTGATGAAACCAATGTTTGGATAAATGTTTTGGGGCCCCCTTACAGACTCATTTTTGTCTTAGTGCTCTGATTAGCTATGCAAAGATTCTGATTTATTGTAATATAAATGTAGCTGTACTGTCACCACTACTGCTTACTTAGATGTCTCTACCCAGCCTTCTGCCAAACTCCACCTATTGTGGGAATTTGCTGCAGGCTTAGATACTTCCCAGTGAACTGCTTGCTACAGGTTCTCGCCATTCACCACCTCTTAGTCCCTGTTTGTGCAAAACTTTGTGTACTGAATGGAGGGCCTGGCCTGTGAGATGCACACCTTGCTCTTTTTCTCACACCAAAATGGCTGTGGATATGCGGTAGCCTATTCGCTTACATTCTGTATACTTGTTTTGAAGCCCTTTTAAAAATGTAATCCTGGGGGCACCTGGGTGGCTCAGTCAGTTGGGCGTCTGACTTCGGCTCAGGTCATGATATTGCAGTTTGGGCCCCATGTCGTGCTCTGCGCTGACAGCTTGGGGCCTGGAGCCTGCTTCAGATTCTGTCTCCCTCACTGTCTGCCCCCCCCCCCCAACTTGCACTCTCTCTCTCTCTCAAAAATAAAATAAAAACATATAAAAAATTGTAACCCTGGAGGTAAATTCCCCATACATTTCTTTTAGGTTGGTTCTTTCTCTATGCCTTTTATTATACTCTTTCTATTTTCAAAAACCTATGAGATAATGAGGAAATTTTATAGCCAAATGTGAATGTGAATTTAAAGTTTTCCCATTTTTGGGTTTCTAGCAATGTTTTATCATTTTTGCTGTGGGAGTAGTGGTACATCAGACTTCTGAAAGGAAATAGACCTGTCTTTTTGCTTTGCTTTTCTAAATAATTTGTAGTGAAAATCCATGAATTTTCAAAAATCTTTCTCTATTTCAAAAAGCACTGAACTAAAGAATAGAAAATATGAAAATGCCAGCAATTTGGCTCCCTTTTCTTTTATTATCAGAAATATTCTTTCCCAACTTTCTGCCTAAGTCCAGCATTTACTAGCCCAAA
The DNA here is from genome assembly GCF_027475565.1 of Acinonyx jubatus. Lineage (NCBI taxonomy): Eukaryota > Metazoa > Chordata > Mammalia > Carnivora > Felidae > Acinonyx > Acinonyx jubatus. The sequence continues at coordinate 133,063,840 of NC_069384.1, forward strand.
GAAATTGGTTACACAGCCTTCTCCCCTTTACTTGCAGTCAGGAAAAGCAATACATGAAATAGGGGGGTCTTGTATTCATTTATAATGCTGATTATTTTTCCAAGGTTTCTTTCAGAGGAAATACACCTGACATTGTTTATGTATGATTCCTATCTGAACATACTAGACACAGGTATTAAACTAAGTTCTCAATCTCACCTTCCCCATTTCTTTAAATATCCTACTTACAAAAAAAACCCCAAATGACTAAATAAAAAGAAAAAAATTATTCCACTCAGTGGAGTCTTCTGGCAGGTTTTATGGGATCCCCTCGCTGGACTTGATCCCACACCAATCAGAGCTTTGTCATCAGTTTTGATGACAAGAATTTGGAGCAAAGTAGCAGCTGGGCAATAAGAATATAAACGAAAACATCCATTTTCCTCTAAGAAAGAAAAATCAACAACTTGGATTTATGATCATGAGAATTATCATGAGTTTCTGGATTTTTCCGAGTTAAAGAATTAAAAAAATAGTTATCCAGGGAAAGTGGGGGTGATGACGATAATTTTCTCCATCAAAAATTATCTTTTTTTTTTTTCTGAGAAAATGGCTGGACTGGTGCCATGTTATATAACCTAATGCCATCATAAGCACATTACAGACCAGTTGAGAGACTGCATGATCTCACACACTCATCCCAGATTGCCAGATTTGGACCTTATGTTGTAAGAGTGGGTCCATCATTTCAGCCATATGTTTTCATATTTTCCATTTTAACATGATAGAATTCTGATGCTGCTTCTGGAGAAAGAGCTCCATTATCAGTTTCATCACCTTAGTTGATATAGGGTAGTATCCCGGTTGGTAGGTCGGGAGAATACAGAACTGTGACTCTCATGGAGTGGACTTCCATGGATAGTTCTACATAGAAGTCTTGAGAAGTTCCCAGGCAACTGTCCCTACTTCCCCTTCTTCACTACAAAGTTCATGAAACAGTGTCTTCCCCATAGACTACAACACAATCATATGCCCAATGTCATTCGACTCGAAGGGCCCTACTCAGATTCAGAAAGTTTCTTTATCAAAAGGAACTGAAAAGTCTTTCTCATTCAGTATGCTTATTACACTGAGCAAGAACATGAGACCGAAATGATTCACCTCATTGGCCCGAGATCTGACTCTGATCAGGAGTGAAACTGGACAGACCTACATCTCTCTTCCTATCTGCTGACTCAGAGGAAAAACCACCCCAGCGAGGACCTCAGAACTAGAGAGACAATAACAACACATGCAAAGTCTGGAGAAAGTAAAGCAACTCCAAAGTCAAAATTCACAATCACAGGCACAGACATGAGAACGCAAGATTAGAATAAAGGAAGTAAAAGAAGAAAGAAACCTAAACCCTGGCGCGTGTAAAAAGCTCACGGCAAAATTCTCTCTCCAACAGCACCAAGGAGCTCTCAATTGTGCATTCCAAACTCATTCCAGGAGCAGCACCCCCACCGATGTCAATGGGAGATCTGCACTCAAAAGCATTGAAGCAACGGCAATAAAGATCCACAGTGTACAAAAGGGGAAAAATACCATCACCAAAAAAAAAAAAAACCAACAAAAAAAGAAAAACAGAACCCTGCAGTATGTGGGCACCCAGTGGGGGATTTCTGCCCTTAGCAATCAGAGAAGGAATGCAGAGGAGGTACCAAGTAAGACCAGCTACCAGAGATCTTAGCTTATGTCCTGTCCCCCTAAAATTTAGAGCCTGAACCAATAGATGGAAAATTTGGCAGCACATACGAATCACCTTGGGAGTTTTAAAAACATAATAATATCCCAAACCCACCCCCAGAGATTCTGATTTAATTGATCTGAGGAGGAGCTTGGGCATTGGTGTCTTTTAAAAGCTTCCCTGGTGATTCTAATGTGCAGCCAGGTTGAGATCTGTTGCTTACATTATGAAGCTGTTCCAAAGGTTTTGCATGTGTGCCACAGTGAGCACGATGGTCAGCAGACCTGCCCCTCATCTCTGTCTCGAGGGCTAAGGAACACAGGTTGAATGAAATCTTCGTTTATGAAAACTGTTGAGAAAATAAAGTATTCATCTTACTTGAGAGACTTTTATGTTAGTCAATTAAATTAGTACTGTACCTTTCTACTAGTAAAATAAGAGCACCATTACTATATGGAAATATAACGTTCCATAATATTTTTATTGTGAGACAGGGGACGTGTCTTACTGCACTCAAATGTACAGTTTACGCACGACTGTAAAGTTAGCTGTAATCCATAAACAGGCGATATAGATCTTAGATATCTCTTTTAAGATCAGTTGGAAGGAAAATTCCTTATTCCTTAGCAACACCATAGGAAGCAGGATTGCCTCCAAGAAAAAAAAAATCCTTATCTTTCCTAATTATTCCACATGAAAAGGCAATAGAACATTCCATTATTTTAATATATGGAGGGGAATCCATGCTTTTCTGATAATTCTCACGTACGTTATTCAAGTATTGCAATGGAAACCTGAAAAAAAAAACATTTATTTTAATTCTTTGATTTTTTCCAGTGCTACTCACTGAACTCCCCTGCAACAAGAACCAAGAAATCTCTTTTCCCTGAATTTCATATGCTACAATAGAAAACAACACAATATGTAGGAAGGTTACGTGTTTCCTGGGTTGCTGGGGGAGCTGATAGTTTCAAGCATAGCACAAGTAAGCATATTACTTGAGCGTTTTCACTTTAGGCTATTTGGAAATGTGTCATTTAAAATGTGGAATCCTGGCACAAGATTTTCACACTGAAATTTTTTCAAAACTATCTAAAATGTGTCTTATTTGTGAAAATGCATCTTATTAATCCATTGTGATATAAAATAACAGCTGCTAATATGATTTTAAAGTTTGTAATAAAGTGCATCAAAATGTCTATAGAACGGATCATGACAGCACAGCCAACAAGCGATATTTCAGGGACTTTCATATGTGAGTAAAATGCCAGCGTGGCAGAAAATGAAAACTCCCAAATGTGTCTTTTTCGATTTTGACATTTATTCTTCTAATTGGGCCCCACACCCACTTGCCCCAAGCATTTCTATTGTTAGAAAAGGAGTAAAGCAGTAGTCATCGATGCTAACGTAAGTTCTACAACCCCTGTATCAGTTAGCTATTGTTACAACAATGCTGTGTAACAAATCGCTCTAGCTCAGTTCTTAAAATCATTTATTCTAGTGTCTGTGGGTCAGTGAGCATTTGACTGATCAGGGCTTGGCTGAGTTATGCTTGGCTCCATGTTGTGGGTTGGGTCCATTTTTGTCCCAAGAGTCTGTCATGCTCCTTGGATCAGTGGCTACCAAAGGCATGTACTTCTCATGGCAATGGTTCATGTGCAAGAAAGATTAGTGGAAACACATGAAGCATCCAAAGGTATAAACTTGGCATTGGCACATTGTCATGTCTACTTGCATTCCATTAGCCAAAACAAATCATTCGGCCAAACCTGACATAAATGATAGGGTAAGGGAAATATATTCTACCTCTGAAAGAAAAAATTGCATCAGTACTGTGATCTACCACGTGGCTCATAATATATTTCCTCTCTGGCAGAGGCGTTTAACTCTCCTTGGAGAAAAGCTATTGGTGACAAACATTGTAGCTGTTTGTGGTGGTGAGGTAGCAGGAACCTTGCATGGCTATGACATTGCTTTTCAAATTAATGATTTGACATCAACATAACCATGTAGGCCTGTTAGAAACGGTATAGTGTAAGAGTGCAATTCTTGGTGCTAGATTGCCAGGGTTAAAATTCCACCTCCAACAATTACTGTCTTTGTCACTTTAGCAAATTACTTCATTGCCCGTTCTTTGTTTTCCTCATGTGTAAATGTGGGAAACAATAACACCTAACTCATAAGGTTGTAAGGATTAGAGGAGTCAAAGTATCCAAGTATTAGCTCAAGAAATGGAGTCATCTTCAGTCAGAGTAGAGTGTGACCATTCAAGTCTTCATCTTTTATTCACTATGTTGTTTCTGAAATATAAGTGTCTGGAAAGCAGGAACCATGCCTGCTTTACATGCTGTGTGCATTGTTTTTAGTAAGTCACCATATTTGGTAAGTGGCTTAATACATTTTATGGTGGCTACACAAAAGTAAAGATTGTTTACTTTCCACATCTACTCTGTCTGCCAAAATAGGTTTATGCCAACCTCATGACTATATTTACCTTTCCTTGGGAAACCATAACAAATTAAATCTAACAAAACAAGCAATAATCCATTCAAAAATATGTTTAGGCATGGGTAAAGAATCTTGCTAGAAAATGGGGTAGAGGGTCTGGGAGTTGGGAATTACAAAAATGCATAAAAAATGCCTCTATTAAAAGGCTTCAACTCAATCAAGAAATATAAGATACATAGTATGGGTAACAGTGAAGCCAAACAGAAAGGTATATGCTGCTAGAAAGGTAGTGGCAAAGCTTTGGATGAGCTGAGGATAGGGCTGTCTTCATTGTTATGTGACTTTACTCTTCTGCAGAATGGAGATAATAATAGTACTTACCTCATAGACTGTGAGGATTAATATGCAAAGTATTTATAACATACTACTATGAGTACTGGTGGGATGCCTCATGTCTATGGAAAAGACAAGAGGGAAAGGGGTACAATTAATCTGGAACTCAAAGTCTTTCTGAAATTTGAACAGACAGAGATGGGAGGGACAAAGCACACCAATGGCACAAAGTCAGGTTTTGGAGTTGGCAATTTTCTTAATTCCCCTGGCTGACCTATCAGTTTCTGAAAGAGGTGTGTAAAGAATCTCCATCTATATTTAAGTATTTGTCAATTTCTTAGAATTCTTTCTATGTTTGCTTACATATACTGTAAATCAGGATAATCATACCTTTCTGAATGAACTGTTCTTTCTAATATTAAGTGATGACTTTTTTTTTAATGTACTAAATCTCTAGGTTTTAAAGTCTATCTTGTCTCATATTAATTGTTATAGTAGCTTATTTTGGTCAGTGTTTTTCTGCCATATCTTTTCCTTCTTTGATACTTACAATCTTTCAGTATGGGATTATATTTTAGGTATGTCTCTCATAAATAACATATGAGAATATTTTTCTTTTGTGTTCATTTACACTTGCTAAAGCTTATAAGCTTGGGCATATTTCTACTTGTATTTTGCATTTTATATTTGCCATGTATTATCTCTGCCTCTCTCTGATCCTCACCACCTTTTTTACCTTAATTGTTAACATTTTCCTTATTTCTTTAAAATGTTATTTTTATTTTTTAGAATCTACCCATCTGTTTTTAAGTGAAAAATTGACTTTAGAAAGGTTGAAGTTTATGCGTCAATGAGAAAATATTGTTAAAGTCTGAATTTAATATCTCTAGGCTTCTCTAAAGCAATGAGTTTACAAGAATTTAAAATCCTTTAATTTTTTTTTATTTTAGAGAGAGAGAAAGAATGCATATACTTGATGAGTCACCCAGGTGACCCTAAAATCCTTTAAGTTTTTAAAGTCACATTCTCACCTTTCACAATGCCATCCTCTAATATTTTGGTTGTACACTTAAACTATTATTAGTATTGCTATTGACACAATTCTTTTTCATTTTATTGGGGCTTTTCTTACAGCCACTGCTTATTTATATTTACCCATATTGAAATACTTAATTTATTTCTTTTCCACTACTTCCTGTGTTCCACTATTTCTTCTGAGTTTAATTTATTTTCTTGCCACAGTAGATCCCTCAGTAGTGTTTATAATAATGAGTGTCTGAGGTTTTTAGAATGTAGTTTTACAATATAAACTTTCTTTTCTTTTCTAAAAATATATTTAGTTTGCTCTCAAGCTTTAACAATACTTTATTTGGGTATAGAACTCTAAGTTGATAGTTATTTTCCCTCAGCATTTTTGAATTATTATTTTATTATCTTTTTATCTGTATTATTGTCTACAAGAAATATGTGGTCTCTTTATTAAAACTTTAGTCATTTCTGCTAGTTGTTTTTATAATTTACAATTTTCTACTGAAGTTTTCCATTTGTTCACTCACAGTTTTATGTTTTCCTTTAAATTCTTGAATATCCTTATGCTAACTACTTGAAAGTCTTTACTACTATTTGAAATTCCATCATTTCTTCCACTCTAGCCTGTATAACTAATTTTTCTTCCAATTATGAGTCAAATGTTTTGTTTTGTTTTGTTGCTTCACATGAATTATGTTTTTGATGGCATGCTGGACATTGTCAATTCAACATTCTTGAATGTTTAGATTTTGTCATCTTTCTTTAAAGAATATTGTGGGTTTTCTGTGGCAGTTAATTTACTTGCAGGTCACCTTCATCTATTCAAAGTTTGTTGTAAAATGTTGTGAGGTAGGGTCTAGAGTAGACTTTCATCTAGGGTTAAATTAACTATTCCCAAGGTGTGGTCTTCCTAGGGATTTTAGTGAATTTGTAGGGTGTTCATTTCAGTCTCTCCATCCTCATTGGTTGAAACCAAAGCATTTCCAAGTCCTGTGAAATCTCCAGAATTTTCTAGGTTATTTATTTATTTTCTAAAGAGTAACTTGCTGAGTCTTTTATTGGCATTTCATTTCTGACCAAAGGCTCAAAGGAACTTCTATCTAAATCCTAGAGCCATTTCTCTTTGTAATTATTCCTTTCTGGTACTTTTCTCTGCATATTCAAGTTGCCTCAGTAGCCTTGGTTCTGATCTTCACTGGCTTAGCTAAGTGAGACTCTGTCCTCTGCTTGACCTTCCCAAGCTTGCATCACAGTCCAAAAAGTGCTTCCAGAAAGTAAGCAAAGGTGATCATTTTTTTTTTCTTTTCTCTCCAGGATCTCAGTCATGATCTTTCTATTGTTCAGTGTCTTAAAACAGTTGTTTTAAGTATTTCATCTACTTCCATACTTTATGGTACAAAGGCTATTACAGAGGAAGCTTACTGTATCATAGGTGGAAGCAGAAGCCTCGTCATTGCTTTTAAAAATTTTATCTTCTGGGGCACCTGGGTGGCTCAGTCAGTTGAGCTTCTGACTTTGGCTCAAGTCATGACCTCACTGTTCGTGGGTTTGAGCCCTGCGTCGGGCTCTGTGCTGACAGCTCAGAACCTGGAGCCTGCTTTAGATTCTGTGTCTCCCTCTCTCTGCCCACCCATGAGTGAATGTGTGTGCTCTCTCTCTCTCTCTCTCTCTCTCTCTCTCTCAAAAAAACTAATAAATAAATAAATAAAATAAAATAAAAAATAAATAAATAAATAAATAAATAAATAATAAAAATTTTTATCTTCCTACAGTGGAATTCCAATGTGTTGTCGAAGACTAAGTGTATTTTATACTCATGCTGTTTCGACTTCAATCAAACTCGTATCTTCTTCAATACTGGAAAATTTCACCCATTTTTTTCTTTATTGTCTTTTTCTCATTCTCCTTATTTCTCTTTCTGAAGATTCTATTAGACTTATGTTGGATTTTTTTCTTAGCCTACATGTCTCATAAACTTTCCCTTAGAGTTTACATTTCCTTATTACTGTGTGTTTTATTCTCCATAATTTCTTCATTTTAATTCAGCTCACCAATTCTCTCTTCTGCCATATCTATTCTGTTGTCTAACTTATTCTCTGAGTTTACATCTCACTGATTATATAATTTTTACTTCCACATGTTTTATTTGATTATTTTTTATATCTGCTGATTTTGAAAAAGAATCCTGGTCTTTCATTATGGTTTATATGTATGCTTTAAGTCTTAGTTCTTTTAAATATTCTTATTTTAAAGTTGCTTCTTGCTCTTTTTTTTTTTAATTAAATCTGTTTGCTGTACGTTCTGAATCTTTTTTTTTTTTTAATTTTTTTTTCAACGTTTATTTATTTTTGGGACAGAGAGAGACAGAGCATGAACGGGGGAGGGGCAGAGAGAGAGGGAGACACAGAATCGGAAACAGGCTCCAGGCTCTGAGCCATCAGCCCAGAGCCCGACATGGGGCTCGAACTCACGGACCGCGAGATCGTGACCTGGCTGAAGTTGGACGCTTAACCGACTGCGCCACCCAGGCGCCCCCCTTCTGAATCTTTCTAATGGTGAATTGCTTCCTCAAAATGTTTGAGTTCTTAAATTATATTGTGAGTTTATCTTTAGCAGAGATATTCTTTCCTTTGTGGGAGTCTCATATGTTTTTATATAAATGTCTCTGAAGAGTGGCTTTTTCTTTCTTTTTTCAGGACCTCAGATATTCAGGGTCCTACTACTTTAGGACAAATATCCATATTATTTACTTGTTTTAGGCCTTTCTTCACCATTTATTATACCCTACATTAAATTTATACCCTACAAGTGCATGTGGCACAGGTTTGAGGTCTTAAATTTTCATTCACGTATTTTTTTCCCACCAAGAGCTCTGAGTAGAATACTAAATTCTTATTGGGTCAGCAAACAGATTTTCTAATCTCTTTTCCTCATCAAGGAAACCATTCTGTGGGCTCCCAGTTTCAATTCCTCCACTTTTGTGGGTTCAAAGCCACACATCCTATCACCAAATAATTTCCAATAACTCCCTGGGCTGCCGTGGCACCGACCAGGCATTTAGGCTTTCCAGTACTTCTTTGTTTCGAATCCTTTGGTGATTTTCTTTTTCTTTTTTTACATTTAGCTATTGTATTTTGAACATACTATTGCTTATTCAACATTTCTCTAAGTTGGTGAAGATTTGGGGAGAAAGCAAGGATGGATGAAATGATAAGTTTGGATATCGGGTGGCTGCAAGTTGATCCTTAGTGTAAAATTAGATAACAGTATCCTCGTAAGGTTTTTGTAAGGATTAAGGAAATAAATATCTATAAAACACTCAGAATAATGTCTGTTCTAATGTAAGTATTTATTGCTATTTTTTTATTAGCCTTAAATTTTTCTATATTTCACAATGCTTCATATTGAATTCCAAGGGTTTGGATTCTATTAAGTACACAATGAGAAAACATTGAAGAATTGTGAGCAGAATTTAAACCTGATTAATGTTGAGCCCTAGGAGAATTAATCTGGATATCAGGTATAAGATGAACAGGACAAAGAAGAGGCTAGAGATCAGAAGACTGGTTAGAAACCTATCACAAATTTGTAGGTGCAAGATGTAACAAAGGTTCGGTCAATGGAGAAAATGGAACAGACCTAAAGATGCTGTACATGTTATTAAGGATAACTGTAAATAGAACAGATTAGACTTGGCAACTGACTGAATGAGATTGATGATGGGGTGATGTGTACATAATTGTATTAATCAACAAATATTTGGTGAATTTTCACAGCCAGAAGCAGGTGATCACAATAGACGGTAATAATAATAATAATAATAATAATAATATAGATTAAAAGTTTTGGACACTTCTCCCATCAAAAGTTGAGGTCCAGTTCCTCTCCCCTTACATCTGGACTGGTCTTCAAGTGTTAGTTTTAACCAGTAAATTATGGTATAGGTGAAGGGGTTATGATTTCTGAAACTAGGTCTAAAAAGGTAAGCAGTTTGCACCTAGGTCTCTTGTAACCCTCACTTTTGGGATGCTCCCTTTCAGAACCTAGCCATCATGTTGTGAGAAGCCCAAGTCATATGAAAAAGCCATGCATGGGTGCTCTGACTGACAGCACCAGCATCCACTACACTGCCTGCCTTGTGAATGAGCCATTTAGGATGTTCAACCCGATTGAGTCTTCAAGTGACTTTTGGCTTTCATCCAGCTATACTGCACAACAGACTCCAAGGAGGAGCCACCCAGAAGAGTCATGGTTATTTTCAGTTACCAAGTATTAACTAATTTATTACTCAGCAATAGATAACTGGAATAAATAGCTAACAGGTATTAAATGCTTACTATGTGCAATTTACTGCATTTAATGCTTTATATCACCTCAATTAACCTTATCAATGGCTTTAGTATTTTCACTCTTACTTTAAAGACCAGGAAACTGCAGTGCAGTGAGTTTTAATTAACTTGATCCTGCTGTACTGTTAGGAAATGGTAGAGCTAGGGTTGGAAATGAGGTCTGGGTTAATACAGAGTTATACTTTCAACCACTATGCTTATTCCAGTCTGGATTCTTCCAAAAGCCAGCTCTGAGACAAGGAGTCAAGTACAAGTCGTTTATCTGGAAGCTAAACACAGGAAACACCAACAGGGCTATAACGAAGTGAACCAGGGAAGGGAAGGAAGCCCATAAGGATGGGTAATATGAAGCAAGTTTACCACTATTGGTCAACTGGAGCTCAGTCCTGCTGGAGAACTGAGGGAGACACTGTAGGACACACTTCAGAGTTATCTCAGAGAGGGCTGGAGAAGCTGGAGTGGTTATCGTCTAAATCCTCATCTGTGATTAGCTGAGAGGTGCTTCGGAGGTGTTAACTCTCTGGCACTTCCGGTTTGACCTGAAAATGGCTGAGTATGGCTCCATGACCAGAAAGAGCTCAGAAGATTCACAGGTGTTTGCAATAAGCAGCCTTTGGTGCGTATAAATGAACGTTGAGGCTGTAGGAGAAGGAAAATGGCAGCTTCTGCCGCCAATGTTATCACCCTCACAGTCCTCCTGGCCACACAGATGTTAAGTATAAAATACAAATATCACAGAAAAGCGAAAAATAACAAAAGAACTTCTTCCTTAAAGTGCTATCATTTGAAGAAATGTGTGGCCATTTGAGGGCCTGTGTAGATGTATGTGTACGTGTACCAAATGGACTTAGAATTCACAGAAGTAAAGTCAACGGAATAGTGAGCCACTGTTCCACTTCAGCAATGATAAAGGAGGGGAGCCTGGCTGGCTCAGTTGGTTCAGCATGTGACTTGATCTCGGGGTTGTGAGTTTGAGCCTCCCATGGGGTATGGAAATTACTTAAAAATAAAATCTTAACAAAATATAGAGAGAAGGATTAGTCTCTCTACTTCTGTGGACTGGTCCCTTTCCATTCATCTGCTTATTTGTGTATCTTTCTGTCAGCCCTGTGATGTGTGTGTGTGTGTGTGTGTGTATGCTTAGATGTGGTCAATTGTGGTCAGGATAAAAGGGAGTATTTATTTTTTGGTCCATTTATTAGACATTCAAATCCATCTACAACCAGCTGAGTAAAACTGGTATAAAGAAATGGGGCTGGGGTGCCTGGGTGGCTCAGTCGGTTGAGCGTCTGACTTCGGCTCAGGTCATGATCTCGAGGTCCGTGAGTTCGAGCCCCACGAGTTTGAGCCCCGCATCGGGCTCTGTGCTGACAGCTCAGAGCCTGGATCCTTCTTCAGATTCTGTGTCTCCCACTCTCTCTGCCCCTCCCCCACTCATGCTCTGTCTCTCTCTCTCTGTCAAAAATAAATAAACATTAAAAAATAAAAAAAATAAAAAAGAAACAGGGCTATATCAGCTGCTTGCTACATCTTTGCAAAGTGCTAAAACCCAAATCTGAAACTATGGAAGAATAGATCTGTTTAGATCATTGTGAAAATCATTCCAAATTTGTTCTTATCTCTCAGTTTCCATTATATCACAAACGCATAACATGTAAAATACACACTCACTATAATTACTTTTTTCCCCCCATGTCAAGTGGCATTTCAGTATCAAGAGAGTTCTATTGGAACAAAGAATGATCAAATTAATTTTACCACTAATGATTTCAGTTTGGGGCTAAATCGCTGAATTTAAGAACATGAAGACAAAAATGATAACCAAAGACAGTAGCAATTAGATGAACATTTGGGTCATATTAAATCATCTTTGCCACAGATACACTAATTGTGGAGTAGAGATATTAGGGTTGAAAGGAAGATGATGTGGTACATATGTCAACCCTGATAAATATGGTTTAGGTCCTAAAAATTAATAAGTAAGCAAGTTTAATGAAAACAAAAGTCTCTTTTTCCAGCCTTTCAGTTAGCTATTCCCCCACACATATGGGTGACCATGATATTCAGCCTGTGTATATTCAGCTCCTTGACTGGATATACCACAGGTCTCACATTTTGCCTGTCTGGAACACTCTTCACATGTCCTTTTCCAAAGAGAAGCTGTATTTTTATCATGTCAGCCTATAGAAAACAAACGGCTGAGATAGCCCAAATGATGGCATTGAAGTGCATAGACCAAGTCAAATGGTATTTGTTCAGATAAATGGAATTTTGAGGTTTTAATGAGTTTGGTAATTGATAATGTTCCTGGACAAAGTTTGGTTAATGCGGAAGTAAATGAAAAGGCAAGGAAGAGAACAGGAGTGAATCTTGGACATTTTTCAAAGGCAAAATACATAAGCTTGTTTTTAATCCATAAGGCCAAATATTTCCTCTCCTCACATTGGGCCATATGTTTAATCCACCAAGACAAAGACCAGAGTAACGAATACTAACTGCAAGGTCCAGGAGAATCTATTATTGATTCCATCACGAACTAGCTGTGTGACCTTGGGCAAATCATATCACTGGGCCTCACCCCAAAACAATGAAAACAAAACCAAAACCGTCAAGGGTGTGTGGGGTCTTTAATGTTCTTTCCACCTTTATGGATCTTTAAAGTGCGACTTAACAGAAGCTTCGGCAGGAACAGAATTAAATCCAAAAGGAAAATAGCTTTCGTAATCATATCTGAACCTTTAATTTGTCATTTGCTTTATGACATATGCATGAGGCTTGTTTAAAATAACTCTACAAGGTTAATTACCAGTGCCGAATACAACGATTGTGTCGGTGGTACAATATTTTGTTAGGCATGTGTGACAACATTGCAAAGTGGATCAGCTGCAAGACTGTTTGTGATTTGGCACCCCCTTAGTTTAAAATGGCCACAATCCTAAACATGTGTTCCCCCACTCCCCCCACCTCTACGGACAAAGTGTGTGCCACAAAAAAAATTAACTCGGGGAAAAAAAAGCTCATTGACAATTTGTTGAACTCTTTAGAAGGTATACAAAGGGTGGCAAAACAGAAGACAGAGTTTTCGGGCAGCTCTGAGGCTACAAAAACAGAAGCCTGGGAGTGCTAAGGAGCCATTATTTTATTCAACCACTGGCAGAAAGCTTGTCCCAAACTAAGAGTGATGCTCAAACTGGTTAGAGGATAATGTTGAAAAGTATCGATGAGTTGTTTAAGCACTGACAATGATTTCTTACCTTGTAATAAACTCAGTTTCTTAAAAATAACTGTAAACCTGTTTTTTGAATAACCCACAAATAGCACCTTAATATCTAAGGAGGGAAGATTTACAGTTACAATTACCTGGGTTTTATCTGCATAATGTCAGTTTTCTCTTGCAGAAGGATATTTGTCACAGAATTTTGCTAGGCTAAGAAAATAGAGGCCCCTACCCACAACAAACACACTGTTTGCCCAGGAAGATTTCACTTCTCTCTCCTCTGGGGAGAGTAAAACCCTCTGTCAGTTGAAGGAGTATTGAACAAATGCCATAAAAAGCAAATGCCAATTTTTCTGAGATGTTAACAATGGCGAATATTATGTTTATTTTTATTACAAATTATCTCTTCTCATTTATATGACCCTACATAAAATGTGCTAGTATATAAGGACATTTATGTCAGTTCAAGCACACTAACTCATATATTTTGTCATAGTGCAGTGTGTGTTATTTAATCCAACAGAATATTAAGACTTTAATCTATCTTTTTGCAACATAAAATGCCAACAGTTGAAAAGTCTCATGATTTAGATAAGGAGTTTAATCTTTATGGCCTTTCCAGAAAACCTTCGCATTAAAAAAGCAATATGGCTGGTCAGTTCAGGTTGGAAGCCCTTTTGGTTTGGGGACTTACCAAGGTCATTGCGACCTAGACTCTAGAAGGAGTTATTTTTTATTCTCCCTGAAAAGTGGCCTGGTTAAGTGGGGTCAAGTTATTCTCATTTGCACAGCTGCAGAGATATTGTTATTTTATATGGGCTGTGTATACTTCACTATTGTATCAAGACTTTAATAATTTGACATCTTAGGTCAGCTGTTGACTCCAAAGAAAACTTGATAAATTACCATAAAGTAGGAAGTAGAAAATAATTAGGCAGATGGAGTAAATGAAAACAGGGCAGGTTGGTTTTATCTTTGTTCTATAAAGACTTAAGCTTTGTCTGTAGGTTTTTTCTAATGTCTGTACTGAAACATTCTTCTCTGATATCAAATTTGTATATTGACTGCCTGGAAGAAAAGGAAATCAAAATTAAACTAGAACTCTGAGCCAAACTACAGAGAACTTTTTCACACATAGGAGATGGAAAGGAATTGACACAGGAACTTAGAAAATTGTCCACACCTACCTGTTTGAGTGAAATGCTTTCTACCTTTAGACCCATGGCTCAATTGCTTACAATCTTAATTCCTTCCAAATGTGGCTATGCCAGTATACTAATGTGAAAGGGAGAACCAACATACATTTAAATAATATACATTATTACCACCTGCCTAGAACTTTATCCTTTGACATACCAACATTTAACAATCCCCTACTGCTGGATATTTAGTGTAGCCGCTCCCTTGCAACCATGCCCACGTTTTACTCTTATTAACATGATGTTTGAATATATTTCTTGAATGAATGAATAATTAAGTGATTGCATGAAAGGTAGACAGGTTTTGCTACCCAGAATATATAGACGAGAGAAGTAGCCAGCCTTTCTTAGGTGCTAGTGCTTGATAGCATCCACCCTTTAGACTGTCCTGCCTTGCTTTCTGCCACAGAAAACTGGTTTCTTTGGACTCCATCGAAAGACCTTCATGAAGGCTGATTTCTAGGTGGGTTTAGCAAGGGGAGGGAGAATACTGGTAGAAAGCCAAAGGAAGAGAGGAGTAGGATTGGTGAATATTTCTTCCCAGCTCCCTCCCAGAAGAATTCCCTCAGGTTGAATTCCCTTAGGCTCTCTCATCCTGTTGTTCCTACCTCCTAGGTACTTGCAGTTTCCCTATACCTTTTCCAAACCCTCTTCAAAGTGTTCTTACTTGTGCAATTCGTTTCCTGCTGTGACACTGAAGCATTAACAATGTGAACAGTAGAGTCACCCTGACGTATTAGGAAGTGACAATCCTAACACAAATGAACGTTTTGTTCTTTCAAATGTTTTGTGTACGACGTAGTGGTGATAGTGACATTTTTACCTCCAAAAATCCTACGTTCTTAGAAGTGCTTTCACAAATGGACAAAATGTTATTCAGTAGAATAATAGTACTCTGAAGTACTAAGTTAAAAAATTACAAAACTGCGCATTATATGTTATGATTTTTTGTTAAAACTGTAGATTACATATAAACATTTCTGGGGTGGTATATTTTGATTTTCTTCTTTGATGTTTACCTGCATGTCCAAAACTCTCTACAATGAATATGGGCTGCTTTTGTCAACAGATATTTAAAAATTATTAACCAAATAAATATAATCCCCAAAATACATTAAGTCATATGCCAGCTATAAGGAATACAAAGTTTAATGACCTTGTGATTTAGGGTGATGTTTGCACATGTGCTGATGTATTCTTCTTCTCAGTAGGGTTCTATGAAGAAATGTTTCCTGCTGGTAGGATTTGCCAAGATCACATGAGCTCCCGACAGTCACTAGCATCCCTGGATGAGACCCCGAACCACTTTTTACTCCTCCTAGTTCTCTTCACTTTCTTTATCCCTCTTTGCCTTTTTTGTTCTCTGTGAAGACGCTTACACTGGTCTCTTCCTCTCCTGACCATGCCTCTAGAAGTGCCTGTGCCCAGTTGCCTGCTTGGAATTGTCTCAAAGTCCTTCATTTTGGCTCTGCTTTGTGACTCCTGATCACGCCTGTCTCTTTTGCTCTGTGGTTCTTTCTGTGAGTGGTCTTCATGGTAACCCCCCTTCTTTCCTTCATCATGGGCACTCTTCCCCAAATTTGTACTATCTTCATTGGTAGGGCTTCATTGGTAGGGCTTGGTAGGGCTTGTACTATCTTCATTGGTAGGCATTCACCCTACTGGTGCATGCTAGCCTGGCTTCTGATGGCCAGCTCCTGAATCTTTGTCAGAGGGCTGCCCTTTGGTGGAAAGGACCAACTTCACCCTACTGATGTGTCTGAGAATTAACATAACTTTCAAGGTATTTAGTAACCAATGACTAACAGCTATTGGAAGTACAAGTATTCCAATGCCCTTGTCCCTTATCCAGTATTTTACACTGTATGCCATTTAATCCCTGGGGTTAAACTTCCCTCACTCATAACAGTAGCTGGCTTAATAATGCACTCCCTATTGATTACCTTCTCTTCCCTGTATTACTTGCCTACTGGCATACAAGTGTCACTGTACCTCTGAAATAAACCGAATACACAAATCCTTATTTCAGATCTGATTCCTAGGGGAACCAAAATGTTATTTAAAAGGATGTTAGGGGGGGCCTGGTGGCTCACTTGGTTGAGCTTCTGACTTCGGCTCAGGTCATGATCTCGTGGTTCGTGAGTTCGAGCCCCACGAGTTTGAGCCCCGCATCGGGCTCTGTGCTGACAGCTCAGAGCCTTAAGCCTGCTTCAGATTCTGCGTCTCCCTCTCTCTCTGCCCCTCCCCTGGTTGCACTCTGTCTCTCTCTCTCTAAAATAAATAAATGTTAAAAAAAAATGGGGCGCCTGGGTGGCTCAGTCAGTTAAGCGTCCAACTTCGGCTCAGGTCATGATCTCACATCTTGTGGGTTTGAGCCCTGGCATCGGGCTCTGTGCTGATAGCTCAGAGCCTGGAGCCTACTTTGGATTCTGTGTCTCCATTCTATGTCCCTCCCCTACTCATGCTCTCTCTCTCTCTCTCTGTCTCTCAAATATAAAATAAAATTATATATATATATATATATATATATATATATATATATATATATATATATATAAAGGATTTGGGGGCCATAGCCCAACTTTGAAGGATCAGGGCAAATACCTGCCATGTTGATATTTGCTGGTGGAGACAGCATTCAATAGGAAGGGATCGCTAGAACAACATGCCAGCTCTTCTAAGGAATGTTTTGTTGTAATGAAATTCTTCCTCTTGTTAGCAGTCACATTTGAGAAACTATAGATACTAAATTTAGAAACCAAACCTTAACTTCTTATGGGAGGTTTGGATCTGGTTGGATTCAAAACGGCATTCACCATCTTTATTTCTATGATAGAAAGACAGTCGGCAAGACTGTCAAACAACAGGCTTTATTAGTTACACAGTCCAGCCTACCACTTAGGAATAAAAGCAGGTTATTTATTAAACATTCACTTGAACCAACAATGGCTTAAGAAAAGAAAAATATCCCTTGATGGAAAAAAAGCATTTCACAAAACTCACGAAGTTATTGAAGGTCTAAACCCAACAAAAATCTCCAATTCTGTTTTGCTTTCCCTTCTTTTGTTAATGATAACACTTCATCACACATTTCACTTTGGACAAAGCATCGTCATTGCCAAGGTACTCTGTAATAAGCTGCAACTCATGGCTCTGCATGTACACGTTGCCCTGGATTTATAAACTTTCCCTAATATTTACATTTGAAAATGTTACGAGACTGGCCATCACACATTTCCTCCTTTTCTCTCACATTTACTTTTTCAGAAGCAATATACAGAGGAATGACAGACACGTCTTTCTTCATGGTATCTAGTGTTCTGGGGTGTGTGTGTGTGTGTGTGTGTGTGTGTGTGTGTAATTGGATACGACTGAAAAGAGAATAAGACAGAGGAAACAAGGTGTGAAAGAACTTTAGAGAGAGCAAGAAAGAGCGATAGAGAGAGTGGTTATGCTTAGGAACACATTAATGTTTGAAATGCAAACTTTAACCTTTAAGGATTTTATCTTAAGGAAATCAAGTATAATGTATACAGAAAAACATGTAGGCAAAAGCGAATTAGAATTTTCTAATGCTCATCAGGTGTTGAGGACTGTGCTGCCCGACGTGGGGGCAACTAGCCTCAGATAGTTAAATTCAAATAACTTAAAATTAAACAAAACTTAAATTCAATTAGTCATTAGGCTAGCTACATTTTAAGCGCTCAGGAGATCATTGAAGTTATTAGACAGATCTAGTGCAGATGCAGAACGTTTCCATTCTTCGCGGAAAGCTCTGTTGGACAGTGCTGGTCTAGAAAGTGTGAGCCATCATAGATCAACAGACATAACTACATGCTATCATCTGATGAAGCATATGGAATTTCTCTGTCCTCCACCCCCATTCCCTCTTTCTTCTAGGGACTTGAAATAGGAAGAAAAAAACAACCCCACAGAACTACAAAAAAGAGAGAACAGACAAAGAGGACTGTTGTAAAAATAAGAAGCTTTGAAGAATCTGAAGCAGATGTTATGCTGGGAGCTAGTATGTATTATATACCACCTGTGCCCACTTAATTCCATCCAAAATCATTTCCTCCACAGTTACCATGAAGAGAGATGGAAATTCAAGGATCTAAAAATATTTGGTAGAAGGAAAGGGAGGAAGAAAGTGAAAGTAAGTCTTCTAATTCAGATGTGGAGTCTATCTGCAGATGGGAATAATGATTTACTGCCCGTGGGCGCCCCTGGACTCTGGGGTAAGGCACATTTTCTCTGCCTGGAGCTCCATGAGTTGGCTGGACCACCACGCAAAGCCATTCCATATGTACATGTTTTGAGTAAGAAATTATCTGTCAGCAGTAGCTGACATATACATATATGCACATATTATATATACACACACATATATGCGCTTTTGTTAAGGATATGGGGTAGAACCAAAAGTTCTATATGAAAATAGTCAAGACCCATTCTTTTAACCTTCCAACGACTTGTTTTGCTACATATATTTCATAGTATTTCAGTGGTTCTAAGTCTGTCTCAGATGATATTGCTTTAACCCTTTCTTTACTGTTGCCTGCCCATTTCGTGGCACACTTATCTTATTATTCCAGGTGAAAAGAGCTGCCAGTTTTAACTAGTTGGTTTTGAGTACTAAAGGTAATCTATTGCCGAACCCACAGAGACAGAGTGAATTATCTGATCAGTAATTTGAACTTTCTCTTCAAAAACAAATTGCCTGAGAAAGGATACATTCCTCAGAACATGCCACCATTTTTCTTCTAGAAAAGTTACTAGTTTCCATTAATGGCTGTAAATCATAGAATCTGACTGCACCGGAAAAGAGACCATTTTGGAGCTGACGTGGATGACCCAGTATTTTACCAAGCTTGTGACAGTGGGAACTTTCTGGAATTTGAATAGGAAATGTCAGCTAACTGAAAACACATCCCATCTGAAGGCTCAAATAGAGAGTAAGTGCTGTCCCAGCTCTATGATTTGCTAGCATCTTTGATTGTTCTCTTGGCTTGGCATAATTCTTCTCTCTTTGCAGAAGAGGGCTCGTTTTTCACATTCTCTCAGCCAAAGTTTTCCCTTATGACCCATAGAGAGAAACTTGAGATCATCAGCTTCAATTTCTATTTGATTCTCCACATTTGTGACTCCCACAGAGGGAAGATAAACACTTCGTATGAAGACTGCAAGATGAGCTTTTGGATAGGAGTCACAAATTTCTTAGTTCATTCATTTAATTCATCTATTTATTCATTCAACAAATAAGTGCTAGACACTGTGCATGGAGATACAAAGAAAAAGATAGAAATATTCCCTCTTTCTTGAAGAGTGCATTCTAAGAGAAGATGATGGCCAGGGGTATTAGTTGCTTATTTCTGTTGTAACAAATCACCACAAATTTAGTGGCTTACACCTGTACAAGTTTATTATCTTATAATTCTGTAGGTCAGAAGTCCAACACAGGGCTCACTGAGGCTAAAATCAAGGTGCATTTCTTTCTGGAAGCTGTAGGAGAGAATTCATTTCCTTACTACTTCCAGCCTGTAGAGTCCACCTGTATTCCTTGGTTCATAGCCTTCCTTCCTCTATCATCAAAGCCAGCAACCTCAGAGCAAGTCCTTCTCACATCACAGTCCTTTGACCTTTCCTTTGTCGTCACATCTCTCTGTGACCACAGCTGGGAAGGGTCCTTGGCTTTTAAGATTCATGTGATTACATTGGACCCACCAGGATCATCTCTTCATCTCCAGGTCAATCACATCTACAAAGTTCTTTTTGTCATGTAAGGTAATTTATTCAGAGGTTCTGAGGATTAGGGCATGGGCATCTTTGGGGCAGGGACATTATTTTGCCTACCATATCAGGTAAACAAATAAATTCAAATAAAGCAGCTACATATTGTGGTCAGTGCTGCAGAAGGAACAGGTGCAGGATAAGAGGAGGGCACCTACACTAGATGGTGTAGTTAGGAGAGGCATTTCTGAGAAAGTGGTATTTAAGCTGAGCACTAAGGGATAAGAAGGAATCTCCCTCTCATTTAAGCAATGGGGCTTGACTTGGTGACATCTTCTTACAGATCCCACCCTCCTGCTTACAGTTAACTAGCCCAGGGATGGGCATCTGACTTAGGCTAGGCCATTCAGAACCTTTCTCTGAGATTTTAAAACTTGGTTGCCAAAGAAAGTGTGTCCATTCCTCTCTGTGGTGAAACTTGGAAATACGAACCCTGGAGTAGTTTTCAATAATGTTTCCTGCCTTGTAGAGGACACTGATGTCCTCTACAAGGCAGGAAAGCTGGCGCATATTGTGAAACAGAGGCAAAACACCAAAAGTTTGTTGTTGTTGTTGTTGTTCAAAGTAAAATTACTAGTTGTATTATTTATGATTCTTTTCATTGTATGTTTAGAACCTAAAAAAACCTATCTTAAGCAAAAAAGTGAAATATAACTCTTTGGTTCTATGGTAGCAGTATGATCTCTGAGGCTAGCTGCACTCTTACTCTTCCCAGGGTCCCATGAATCTTCCAATAAATTTCATTCTTTTGCATAAAATAGTTAGGTTTTTAGGTTTCTATCATTTATAACCAGAAGAATCCTGAAGAATACAATAGTAATTTTATTTTGAGAAACTGTGGCATACCTTGGGCTCTCTATGGGAATGGATAAGCATTTTTGGAATCCATATAAAATGTTCTGTCATTGGGTTTTTATTTTTTTATTCCAAAAGCACAATTATCTCTTCACATCACATTACGGGTTGGCTTTACTCGTTTGTCCAGTTGGGATCTATTTGTGATCTCCACAAGTTTTTCTTTTTTCTTTTAAAAAATTGTGAGATACAGCATACATATAGCATATACATGTAAAATGTAGAAGGATGTTTTGAAGAATGTTCATAGATAATAATAAAATGAGCAAAGTTGCACTGACTAGCATAAGAACTGGACAATCCTAGTGCCTTTGAACCTCCTATATGGATCTCCCACTCTCACCTATGAAAGTAACCACTATTCCAAGTTTTCTGTTAATTATCCTCTCACTTTTCTTTAAAATATTGCTCTATAAGGGGCTGGCTGACTCAGTTGGTAGAGAATGCGACTCTTGATTTCAGGATTATGAGTTCGAGCCCCATGTTGGGTATAGGGATGACTTAAAAATAAAATCTTAAGTAAAAGAAAATAAAATATTACTATATATGCTTTCTAATATATGTTTTTAATTTGCAATTTTAACATTTATATAAGTGGACTCCTGCAAAATACATTCGTCTACTACTTGTTTTTGTTTGACATTGAATTTTGAAACTCATTCACATTGATAGGTTTGGCAAATTTCATTCATTTTCACTACTATATACTTTACCATGCTGTGAATGCACAATTTACTTACATATTCTACTATTGATGGGAAGTTAGATGGTCTCTAAGCTTTTGGCTATTATAAGCAATGTCATCTGGGGCACATGTGTAAGCTTCCCTGGCGTGCTTACCTAGGGGTGCAGTAGTTGGGCCATAGGAAAAGAGCATCTGTAGCTTTAGAAGTCATTTCAAGTAGGTTTCCAAAGTAGCTGCAGCGTTTGTAATCCAACCAGTAGTATATAAAATACAACATTGCTTCACGTTCTGGCTAAAATTTGGTATTGTGAGACTTTATTATTATTATATTATGTTATTATAATTATTATTATTACTATTGTTATTATTAATCTGATGGGTGTGAAATGGTATCTCATTGAGATTTTAAATTAGATTTTCCTGATTATTAAGGATATTGATCACTTTTTGCATGTTTATGGGAAAGGCATGATTTTTCTTCTGTGAAAGCATGTTCATATAAGGACATTGTATATTTTGGAATTGAATTTTTTGTCAGTTTATTTGTATTTCAATATTTCACTCAGTTTGTGAGTTATCCTTTTACACTATTTCTTAACAAAAATTTTTTAGGTATTATTATTACTGTTTATTTTTATTAATTGAGGTGAATTTCACATAACATAAAAGTAACCATTTTGAAGTTAACAACTCAGTGGCATTTAGTACATTCACCATGTTGTACAACTACAACCTCTGTCTAGGTCCAGAATATTTTCATCACCCCCAAAAAGAAAGCCCATACCCATTAAGTAATTGCTCCCCATTCTCTCCCAGCCCTGGAAACCCCCAGTCTGCTATTCACTTTTAATTTTAATGTAGTAGAATTTGCCACCTAGGCTTCATATTCTTCAATTTTCTAACTATCCCTTCACCCACCCCACCTTGTCCTTATTATTAGAACTTTATAAAAAGCCTTGTTATCTGGTAGGGTTAGTTTCTTTATTAGTGTATTGATTATTTTGGGTCATTTGCCATTCCTTATATGTTTTAGAATTGCTTACAAGTTTCACAAAAATCCTTCTGGGATTCCAATTGGAACTGCAATTTATTTAGAGATCAATTTGGGGACGATAATCATCTTTAAAACATCTTCTTTTTATCGATGAACATGATTGTTTCTTCTGTTTATCTGATCTCCTTTATGGCTTTCAAATTTTAAAATTGTCCACATAATGGTCTTACACGTATTGTGTTAGGTATATTTCTATATATCTTATGTTTTTGTTGATCTTCTAAATTGTATCTTTTTAAATTGTATTTTCTGTTTGTTAGTGGTATATAAAATACAGTTGGCTTTTGTTTCTTAATCTTATACAGTAAAACCTTTGATTGCAAGTAACTTGTTCTGTGAGTGTTCCACAAGATAAGCAAACATTTCTGATAAATTTCAACTTGATAAACAAGCGATGTCTTGCAATAAGAGTAGTACGTGAGGCCAAGCATCACATGATCACAACTGAGCCAATGGTTCTTCTCTCTCTCTGGTTGTAGAGGAAGAGAAGAAAAAGGCAGAAGAATCCCTCACTTCAAATGAGATTGGGGAAATGTGTAAAATGTGGGAAACAGTGCGAAATTCTTTAGAAAAGCACCACCTGAATGAGACTGTAGCAGTATGAGCGATGAATCTGTTTAACGACAACGCAATGTCACATTTCCTCAAAAGGAGGCAAAAGGAAGTATCGTTGGGTAGGTTCCTTGTTAAAATTGCACAAAGAGAAAAAAGATTCCATTGAGCCAATAGACGGCAGTGATTCCATTAGTGATAGTGAAAGTCGTCCTATACAATAACCCTCCTCTCTTGTCTCCCTCACACCAACCACGAAGGTTTTCAAAGGTAAGCTCAGGTTAATTTATTTTTCTTTATATTTTGTATTTTCTTTATTTTTTTGTACTATATTACAGCATTGTAATCATTTTTATATGAATATTTGGAGATCATGGAACGAATCATCTGAGTTTCCATTATTTCTAATGGGGAAATTTGCTTTGATATACAAGTGCTTTGGATTACAAGCATGCTTCCAGAATGAATTATGCTCACAAACCAAGGTTTTACTGTATTGAGCAAACTTGCTTAATCCTCTTTTAAAGTCAAATATGTCATTTGAAAATTCCTTACATTTTTAATGTGTATAGTCTTAGACAACATACAATAAATCAAAAAAATAGGTAAGGATTAAAAACACAGTATTTTTTATTTTTCTCAAATGGCTATTTGTCATAATACCTATGAAATAGGATATTTTTGTTTATTTCCCATTCTTATTTTTTCATTTTAAAAATCTTTGCATACAATCCACTAGATCATTCAATAAATGTGTTTACTTGCCATCAAAAGAAATGACTTTAATATTGAGTGGATGTTTGCTGTAGGTTTATCATAGACATGTTATATCAGATTTAGGACAGTCTTCTTTCCTGAGAGGCTTTTTAAAATTACTATTGTAAATTAAGGTTGAATATTATTGAATGCTTTTTCTACATCTATGATGGTCACATGATTTTTTTAAATCTTTTAATGTAATAAATTTATGAATACATTTTCTACTGTTGAACCAAACTTGCATTCCTGCAATAAATTCAAGGTAGTCAAGCAGGTATCATCCCTTATATGTAATGCTAGATTCAGTTTGACAATATTTGTTTAGAATTTTTAATATATGTTGATGAACGAAATGACCTATATATTTTCTTGGATTTTTTTTTCCTTTTTCTTTCTTGGTTTTCATAATAAATTTATACTAGTATCACAACATAAGTTGGCAAGTATCAACTATTGCTATAGCAATAACTCCATTATTTAAAGGTTTTCAGTATCATTTATTTTTTGCTCGTGTAACATGCTATATTGTGATTTTGATTGTCTTTGGTTGGCTCAGTTGGGCACTGCTCCATCTTCCCTTTCATTCTAGAACCCAGGCTGAAAAAGTGGTTCATATTTGAAACTTGCTATGTTCATGACTGAGGGTAGGAACATAAGAGACATGAGCCAAACCGTACGTAAAAGACATCACATTTTCTCCTTTCTCATTGGCCAAAGCAAGTCACATGGACAAGCTGAAAGTCAATGAGGTGAGACTTTATACCCTGTCCTTTAGGGAATGAGTGGGAATGAGTAATTGTTAATAAATAACAGACTACTATAGTCATCTCTTTCAGTAACAAAATTTTCTTCCTCCTACAAGTAAAATACACTCACTGAGATAATGAAAAATCCTATTTAATTATATTAGGTTCTGAGTCTGGGATCCAGTGTTCTTCATCATGTCTAGAGTTATGCCTCTTAAGTACAAAAAAGACATCTTATGTGCATCTCCTCAGCACCATCTATAATGGTAGAACAGAGTTAGTAGAATGGAAGTGCATGTCCCCATTGGAAAGGGGGAAGTTTGGAAGTTCATCATTTTTACTGGTCCGTAGCAATCCTGAAATTCCTCTGGGAAATGCAGTGAGCCCTGCTACTCTGGAGGTGGAGGCATTTCTTAATTAGACTATGGTCATTGTGCCTAGGAGCAGTTCCCCAGTCCACTGTTTTCCTTGGCTTCTCCCTGAACTTTGTGGAGCATCCATGTTCATAGCTTTCCTCAGCCATATCTGAAGAAGGGCTTTCTCAATCTACTGCCTCCTATAAAATGTTTGCAGCCTAACTGTACCAAACAGTCACAGTCTCTTTTAATCCAGGCTGTTGGTATTTTGGGAAACAAATTCTCTTAATATTTCAAAAAATGATTCCCTTCACTGGGTAAAAGGAAGCACACTCCCCTCTAAACATAATTATGGGTCCTTTGAGCTTATCAGGATTCTTGTCTTAGTCTTAGTCCCTGAACCATTCTGTCTAATTGAAGAGGGCTAACAGAGAGCCATCTTAATCCATCCAGAGGACTTAATAAAAGTGTGACAACCAGCAGTTTTATTTGGCGTTTTCTTCCAGGCTGTATTTTAATGGTCACAATCTTAGCCGTGGGACTGTGTGCAAATTTCAAAGTGATTTACAAACCGGAGATGAGCGATGTCTGCAGATTTCAACCTTTCAACTGCTGGAATTTGTCAATTCTCATTTTCCATTTTACTTCTGCAATAACTTGAAAGAAAGAAATACACCTAATAAGTTTGCAACCTGGGAAGGGAAGTTTTGAGACAAAGCATGTCTCCAGAAAACATTTAGGTCAGTTTTTAAGTTTTATGTGTGTGTGTGTTTGTATGTGTATGGGTTTTATTTAGTTTATTTCAATTTTACATTTATTTTCATAACATTTTTGTATTCTTTTATATAAAATGTAATCTCTGTAATGGCTATGATTATCTTTCACTGCAAAGAGGACTTATTTGTGTTCTTTATTCCCTTTTCTTAATTAATCTTGCTGGAAGTCCATCAATTTCATTAGTCTTTCCAAATCACCAACTTTGGGTATATCTTTGTAGTATATCTTTGTAGTATATCTTTACTTTCCATTTCATTAATTTTTGTGCTCATTATTACAATTTCCTTTCTTTGGATTAATCCTGTCATTCTTTTCTTATTTCTTAAGTTGGATGCTTTGTCTTTTCTGCCTTTTTTCTTTCTCAATACATGAATTTAAGCCTATAAATTTTCCTCTCAGTGCCATTTTAGCTGTATGTCACACTACCATATACAACCTAAAAAAATCTTTTGGTTCTTTTTCCTGATTGCCATTATGGTTTCTTCTTTAATCCATGAATTATTTACAAGTGTATTTAAACATACAAATACATGTGTTTTAAAATTCTTTTCTTTATTGGTTTATATTTTGCTGCTATTCAGAGAATATGTAGGCTTGGTATTGATGCATTGAATACTGTTGAACTTTGCTCCGCAGCAAAGCAAAGAATCATTTTTTGCAAATGTCTCATGTGAGCTTATAAAGAATAAGCATCCACAAAAATACATGCATAAGAATGTTTGTATCAGTTTACTCATAATAGCCCCAAACTGGCACAGTCATCCATCAATAGGAAAATGGATAAAGAGTGGAATATTCATACAATGGAACACTACTCAACAATATTCAAATATAAAAAGGGATGACATATAATTCATGCAAAAATATGAATGAATTTCAAAAGCATTATGCTGAAAGAAGCCTTACACAAGAATACATAAAAAGTGCAAAAGAGTAGGATTCCTTCTGTATAAAGTTCTAGAGCTGGCAAAAATAGTCTGCAGTGGAAAAAGCATAAAAATATGGTTACGCTGGAGTGGGTGTGGGAGAGTAAGGATTGACTGGAAAGGGGCCTGTTCTATACCTTGATAGGGGATTGAATTACAATTGTTGGACTTCATTATATTGTACACTTAAGATTTACACATTTTTTTGGTCTGAAAATGTCCTTTTTTTACTGTTGCTTTTGAAGGTCAGTTTAACTAGGTATACAATTTTGAGTCAACAGTGTATTCACACCCAATACTTTATTTTTCTCATAACTTTGGCCTTCTATTATCACTGTTGAGAAGTCATCTGTTATGCTACTCATTGTACTTCTATTTGGCTGATTTTATTGCTTTTTCTTTGTTTTTAGTGTTTTGAACTTCCAGTGTGGATGAATCTAGATTTCTTTTTATTTATTCTGTTAAGAGTCTATGGGCTTCTCAGGTGCCTGGATGGCTCCGTCAGTTGAGCGTCCAACTTCATGATCTCACAGTTTGTGAGTTTGAGCCCTGCATCTGACTCTGCTGCAGAGCCTGGAGCCCGCTTTGAGTTCTGTGTCCCCGCCCCCCCCCCCCCCCCCGCCTCTCCCCTGCTCACACTCTGTCCCTTTCCTCTCTCTCTTTCTCTCTCAAAAATAAATAATATGTAAAAAAAAGAGACAGAGAGAGAGTCTATGGGCTTCTCAAATCTAAGTCTGGCATCTTTCATCCATTGTAGAAAACGCTCTGCCATTATTCTTCAGAGAGCTGACGCTCCCCATTTCCAACATCAGCTTCCCTTAGAACTCCAATTAGACCTCATGATACTCTCTTTATTTATTCTTCACTCTGTCGCTGCAACACTCTGGACAATGTCTTCTAAAGTGTCCTACAATTCATTAATTTTCCTCTCAGCTGTATCTAACCCACTGTTTAACGGTTTTCCTGAGTTTTTAATTTCAATTATTACATCTTTAACTTCAAGAATTTATATTCGGTTCTTCTAAAAATCTGCTTGGTTATTTTTTTGAGAAATTATTATTATTTTGTCGTACTTTTATTACCTTAAGAAATTTTCAAACATATGAAAGAAACGTACTTTGTATTGCATAAATGATACTTCCAGTATCTGTGGCCTTTGGATGTCTGATTATACCTTGTTTGTTTGTTTGTTTCTACTTACTTCCACTCATTGTGTTTTGCTTCATATGTTTTGTGATTTTCGTGTATCAATTCATGCTCCTTAGAACATAAGAATTTTTTGACATCTGGTTTTTAAGGGTGTTTCATGAAGTACTTGTGTTTGCTTATGTTTGCCATGCTGATGCTTGGTGAAATTTGAAGGACAACTTCAAATTTCCAGCTTGAGGTTTTAGAAATGTCCTCAAACATGCATAAATATAGTCTGTAGTTGACAATTCTTAGGGGACACTTTTTTCTTTTTCTATTTAGCAAAAATCCAGAGCCAAGACTGGCAATTATCCCCTCTGCCTCCTTCTGTGGGATAGATTTTTCCTAGTTCAGCCTCCAGGGGTCTGGACTTTAAATGGTGCTCTCTGGCGTGGCTTGACAGGTTTTGCCTTCTGTCTGCGGTGTGCTTCGCGCATTAAGTCCCAGATGATAGGCCGTCAGGAATTGGCAGATAACGTCCAGGGAAACTATTGTTTCTTGCACTAACACTTCTCCCTGGACGTGTACTTGTTCAAGATGATGTCCTTTCACAAACTGCACTTTGTTGTTCAAACTAAATAATGATAGAACTTTCTAACATGAGAGCCTTCGTTGTCATTTGAATATCTAGTGATTCCTTTTCCTTAAGTTTTAGAGGAAAAAAATGCCTTATATTTAAGCATGTATGGTAACTTGACTTTCTCATTTCACTTTTTTACTATATTCTAGACATAGTTTATATTTAAAACATTTTATAACATACAAACGCATGTATGTTAGTAACATATTATCATCACTATCTTTCATCTTATTTTCAAAGTCAAAGGTTGGCCGAGGAGAGCAGTGACCACCGCATCCTCCTCCTACAAAACGCACACACACACACACACACACACACACCACCACCACCATTACTACCACCACCAAACCCACTCCCTCAGCCAATAAAAATAAACATAAATCTCATTAAAAACCATGTGCCCACTCTGAAAACACAGCTTCAAGATAAATCTCTTGGCCTCCCCTTTCAACCAGATTGCCATCTCTAAATATCTTAAACCTTCTTTTATAAAAATTTTGGAGCCCATACAGTTCTTTCTGTTTCTGCCTTTAAATTCTCCAAAACTTCGGTTGTTGGATAACCGTCCTCTATTGATTTTGGATCAGTTATTTTCGCTTCCACGGAAATCTTAAATCCCTGTCCTCTTACATCCACAAATATGAGAAATTTCTTTTAGATTTTCAGTGTTTTAGTGAAATTTCTTCCACATCCAGTTCTGCTCTCATTCCACAGATATTACCTACTTCTAAAGAAATCTGTTTGAATTAGATTCATTTGAATCATGTCAAATTGATTTTTCTTTAGTTGACATAAAATAACTGATTTCACCTCCTTCTTTCCTCAACATCTAGAGACCATCAGTACAAAATACCACCGGTAAAAGGACATAGGGAAGGAGGGCTTTTAGCCAGAGTATCCACACAGAAAGACAAGTACCTTTTTCTTTATTATATATTGTACCGGGTTAAAACAACAACAACAAACAAACAAAAACGAATAGAAAACTCTTTGCCCAAGCTACATTGATAAGGATAGGACCAAATGTTCTTCAGATATTATCATTTAATGAGACGGTGTATTCACTAGAAAGATGGAATTAGGAGAATGTATTCACTAGAAGAATCAAATTCTCTTTCACTGATGCAGGGCTGGCGGACCTCCCCATCAGGGAATGAAGAGAGGCAAGAGGAAGTTAAAAAAAATATATATATATGGAACGTTGGATTTCCCCCCCCAATTTATGTATATACTATTTTCTACACACTTTTAAAATAAAGGCTCTTAAAATTAAAATCATAAATGAGTGTAAAGTAAGAAAAGTTAAGTATCCCTGCTCTTCACCCCTTCCTACTTCATTCTCAATGGGTAATCTCTGATAACAATTTAATGCAACATTGTAACTATCTTTATGCATTTATCTATCTACTTATATATTTTAACTCATTTAATCCTCACAATAACTCTGAAGTGGTACAATTATTACCCCCGTTTTTCAATACCAAAAGTGAGGACTGTATGTGACATAATTTGCCCCAAATCTCAATTTACTGAGCAGTACGTCTAGCATTTTTAACTCAGTTTGACTCCAGAGTCTGCTCTTAACTGCTTTGTAAACTATCTTAGAAATTTATTGTGAAGTTTTGTTGTTATCTACTAAATATTTATAACTGGTTTTTTTGGAATATTTTACCTATGTCAAATAAAGTATCCACTTTATTCCCTTTAATGACTTTGCATTTCATTTAATATTTATATTGTGGGGGTGCCTGGGTAGCTCAGTCAGTTAAGTGTCCGACCAGCTCAGGTCATGATCTTGTGGTCCGTGGGTTCAAGCCTTGCATCAGGCTCTGTGTTAACAGCTCAGAGCCTGGAGCCTGCTTCGGATTCTGTCTCCCTCTTTCTCTGCCCCTCCTCCACTCACACTCCATCTCTCTCTCTCTCAAAAATAAAATAAACATTACAAATAGTAATAATAATAATAACAATATTTATATTGTCACATTGACTTCTTCCTAGTATTTGTCATGGCATATCTATTTCTATTACTTATCTTTAACCATTTAAAAATAATTTGGTCCTGTCCGTGCTTGTCAGCAGAGAGATGGATTTCCTTTTTACTCAAAACTAAGAGCCACTATTTGTTAATAGAAGTTTTGATTCATTTATTGAATAAAGAGGTTTTAAAACATTTATTGCATATGGTCTTGTTCTTGAAAAATCTTCTACAAAAGTCTTTCTTGCTGTTTCGTTTTTATTTCTTACCTTTTTGAATTAAAATTTTCCTTTTATTTCTTTTTTTTCTCTAATTGGTTTGAATGTATATATTCTAGTTTCTGGGACTTACTTTTAAATGTTGATTTTTAAAAAATATTTTTTGAATGTTTATTTATTTATTTTTGAGAGAGGTGGGGAGGGGTCAGAGAGAAAAGAAACAGAATCCCAAGCAGCCATCAGGGGCCGTCAGCACAGAGCCCGATGTGGAGCTCATAGGCACAAACCATGAAATCATGACCTGAGCCAAAATCAAGAATCAGACACTTAAACGACCGAGCCACCCAGGCATCCCTAAATGTGCTGATTTTAAAAATTAATCTCCAGAGCTAACCAAAATCTACATATTTTCCCTAATTGTATTTATTCCCATCTCTGTGGCTAGGGGTTGGATTTTAAATAAGGCTTCTTGCATATTGCAGTAGATTGTTTGATTTAAATTTCCTGCCAAACCCAAAGGAGAGATAATCTGAGGTTTCTTATCAGTTTGCCCAGTTGTGGAGCAGAAGGGAAAGGGAGAGTGGTGGGACAAATATCATAAATAAATTCAAATTTCTTATTACAACCCTCCCGTGTTGAGATCATTTGGGACTTTAGTTCCGGATTGTTAAAAAATTATCTTTTCCGTGTATATTAAAACATCTTTTAAGTAGGAATATGATTGGGTTTTTTTGCCCATTACCCTTTCTTCTGCTGATATCTTACTCCTTTTGGACTCATTTTTCATTTCGTTAAAATACGTTTTTTTCCTGAGGTTGTCTGTAGATGATAGTTACTGAATGCTAGTTTTGCAAGATACAGAACTTAAGTACGCAAAAAATTTCTTTTATTACTTTAATCTGATCCTCTTCTAACATCTGTTTTTGCCAATGAGAACTTAGACTCTGATTTTGTTTCTATTTTTAGCTTCCCAAATCCCCTCTAGAAGCTTTATTCTTATATTCTAAAGTTTTCCTCTTGTTTTTTTTAGGTATTTCTAAAAATTATTTTTATTTATCCTACTTGGCATTCAGTGAGCCATTGAATCAGAAGTCACAATACTTTCTCTAGTTCTATTCTTACTACTCACTAATTTGCTTTTCATTTGTATTAACACTGCTACTCAATTCATATACTGATATTTTAATTTTGATCTTAACATTTTTAGTTTTTAGAGTTGCTTATTTTTTGTGTTTGTAGCCTTTTTTTGAATCTCTCCAAGGATATTCAACATATTTATTTTAAAACTTTTGTGTGTGTGTGCTTACTTTGTTAGCTTTATTTCCTCAAGAGTTAATTCTTCTGTTCATTCAGTCTTCTATGATGTTGGATGCCCTTAAATGTTTGTGAATTTTTGATTGCTTGATCATATTTGTATTTAAAGATACATTTTGCTTTTGTAAAGATCCTGGCCTTGAAATAAAAGCACATATTCTATGGTCTTCAGGTATGGGCTGGATGTGCTTCTAGATGGGATACAACTATACCTTATCTTTCATATGTGGAAACTTCTCCACTTCTCCTGATTCTTTGGCTATTTGAAGCATTGTTCTGTATCTTTGGCCCAAACACCCACACCATCTGCTTTAGTCTGAAGGTAAATGACATCCACACATACTCTCTAGCTTAAGCAAGGGTCAGAGAGAAGCCAAAATGCCATTCTGCCTCAAATACATTGTCTGTCTACTTACACTTATATTTATCCTGTGAGAAGTGAGATGATTCATTTTCAGAAATACCAAATAAAAGCTGTGCTGTCTAGTTAACAATAGGTTTACAATCTGTTGTAAATATGTACAATCCCCACCCCCCCCCCCAAACAGTGGAGTCCCAAATCCTTAGATACTTCACTTCCTGGTTCTTCTTCCCCTCTCATTTCACAGGCTTATTTTTGTGGGCTTTGCAATGAGCATATGCCAAAGAACAAAGGAGAGACTGGAAATCTGCCTCACCTCAAGAAATGTGCATTTGTTCCATTCAGACTACTTTTTGCCTTACATGGACATGGGTGACTCTGGGTAAGGCTGTAAGCTCTGTAGTACTCAGCCAATGAGGAGTCAGGGAGGGACTTACATTAGAGGAGATCAATTGTCTCCTGTAACTGCTTTGAATGTGCTTATCCATCAGACACCCAATCTTGCGAGAACGTTGATTAAAGCCTCACTTCACCCTGCTCTGAGTCTCTGCATCCCTCCTTTGACTGGGTCAGTGGGCTTATTTCTCACCTCCTATGGCCCCTGCTATTTATTTTTCAGTCTAGTTAGGAATATTTGTAAGTATGCATATTTCTACTCATTTCTAAGGGACTGGGCACAGACTCTCATCTTGAACAATCTCCATAGTCCTACATTTTAGACTGTTGCATTTTGGGCTTCTAGGTAAGATTTCACTTGAAAACAAGTGAATTAGTAAACAACTTTCCAAAATTTCTTCAAACATGACCTTATATCCATTAATAATTTAATTCTGTGAACAGCTTGCTGGTGACTTGTATTATGCTTTGTACATACATTCTTATTAATAATGATACTAATATATGTCAAGTCCACAGTTTCCGAGAGGCAGTTGTTAAGAGGAAAACTTTTACTTAATGCAAGAAGGGGATTTAAATAGACCTAATGATAATGAGTTGCATTTATAAAAAGAATTTCTCTTTAATGAAAACTGACATTAGTTTCTCATGTACCTTGATCTAGAGTTATTATGCCTATAACCTTATATGTGGTTAGAGTCCTGGGAAAACTCAAAAACTATCTGAGTAAATGCAGTTCTCTGATCATGTAAGAGTTTTAGTAATATGCTGCGCTAGTTTAGATCAGGTTTAGTGGATAATTGCATGTGGTACAATGCAACCACTGGTGTGGCTAAGACCATAGAACTTCCTAGGCATGTAAGAAGCCATACTCTGCTCAATTTGCAACATTCTGCAGTGCACTATAAGCAACATTGGACAGGGAGGCGATTTTCTATTATTTGACTGGGGTGGGTGGAATAATTTTAATTGCCAAGAAATTGCATTTTCATTGTAAAGCAATTCAAGTTATAGCAGATTCATAATGCAGCTATTGTAAAAATGACATTTCAGTGACATTTCTGTGAGAAGAACATGGTGATTTTGCAAATGACATGGTGAGGGCATAGCAGTTTCGTGAATAACACATTTTCACAATACGTGTGCTGGGAGCATAAATAATGATGATGGCAATAATATTAATAATAACGGCATTCCATGAGGGAAAACCTTTTATCTCTGTAATTCCAAAGTTCTTTAACTCACACCTATCCACTTTACACTCCACTCAAATAATTGCTCTTGACTCTTTTTGATGGAAGGGAACTGAGGAACCAAGTGGTTACCCAACTCTATAACAAATTAATGGCAAACATAGAATTAGAACTCTATTTTCTTTTAAAAAGTCTTTGGGGATGACTCACCAGAATGAGTATCACACAGGTACTGGAAATGATATTGTTCTGATTTTATTGTAAATGTGTTTCCATCGGTTTCTTAGGTGGGTTGTAGGTGGGCAATTATCATCTTCTTTTTTCATGTACATAAAAGAAAATATAGCATTGTTTTATTTCAGGATAAACTGAGTTGCTCATTTCAAATATGTTTATAAAATACTCTAATAAGTTAAACAGGTAAGCTTCTTTTGTTAGCCTGAGGGCATATTATTCCCACAGTAGATATGTCATCACCATTTTATTTTCACAATGTCATTATCATGTCATTAATATAGAAATTTCTCATTTTTCCTCTACACATATTTTAAGAGAAAAATAGCTCTTTAGCAACTATATACTCAGTGATGGGAAATAAGAGTTGGAGTGATGGTTGTCAGAATGCATGACCCATGGGGTCAGCATTCTGCCATGAGGGTCACCAACATAATTTATTAAACACACGACCATCCAGAGAAAATAAATTTGCTTTTTGACCAAATGTCTTGGCTACTTGTTTTGTTGATTTCATCTCGATGTGTATGAAGGAAATGGCTTAAAATTTAAGAATTTGGAGTCAGAGCTTAATTACATGCCATTGATACTTTGTATTTACTCAATACCTTGTATTTAATCAATACCTCGTATTTAATCAATACCTCATATTTAAGTTGGATTTATTGTTTAAGCCTACTGTAAACTGTGTTGAAAATTAAGTTCTTTCCCAGGCTTGAAGGGAGGGAGGTGTAGTGGCAAGAGCAATATTCAAAAATGTCCAGTTTTGATCCATTTGAAAATTATTTGCCTATAACCAACCGTTTACTGTGTTATGCATCCAGTTGGCATTGGAAGCATAATGTGGATGTTATTTTATCATTATGCCTGGTCTTTTGGAAGGGTGGGTAGGCTTCGTAAAATTCAGAAGAAAAAAAAATTTTTTAAAGACCTCTCTCCTTTTCAAACCACTTGCTTTCTTATAAATCCAGTTTTCTTTACTGGGCAAAGAATAGATTATTCCAAGCTAATTCCATGACTGATTTGTTGCTACACTGAATACCAGAGAGCTAATGAATTCTTCTGTTTCAGAGGCTATGATTTACATCTTGTTTGGATCACTTGGTCCCGTGATGTCAAGCCTTCAATCAGAATTCTATGGTCTGACTTCTTCATTTTCACAGCTTGCACACTGTATCTCCTACATTCTGCCAACATAGGGCTGCCATGCCTCTTGTCAGTGTTCACCCAGATGACTAAATGGCAAGGTGTATCAATGCATGTTAAAACTACATGTTAAAATTTGCTGCATAACATTGACATTGTAACATCTGCAAAGGAGGCGTCACCGTGTCAATAACAATAAGTAATACCGCCATTTGTCTCCCATTGCTTCAGCAAAGAAGGACAATGTTACAGAGCCGGTATGGGAAAGATTTGTCTAAGCTTCATTCTGGTGTTTTTAAAAGGTCATTTGCAAAACAAAAGGAAGCTAAGAAAGTATATTCAGATACGTAAAGATAAACACTCCATATGGTCAGACAAGACCCAGAGTGGAAGTGGAGTTGTCTGCAACTTGGGTGAGAAAAATTGTAAAATTAACACAATACAAAAATCCCACCTAATCTTTAGGCTCTCAGTATGGTTGTTAAAATGACTGATAAGTGATGGGTAAGACAACTAGATCAGACCTCACTGAAAACTTCCGTTCCACTTTGAGTTAGAGAAACAGAAATGGAACACAAATCTGTCTTCAGGACGACTGGGACTGGCAGTGTCTTCAAACCCTATAGTGAAGATGGGCTGTCAAGTTGGGTGCCTGACCTCGGTGGAGACGTAGACCTCAGACTTCAATTGATAGCTGAGACCATCACCTGGTGCTTGTAGAAAATACCACCGCCTGAAGTGTCGCTGCGTGGGACTATTGGCATAGCAACTGCTCGCCCTAACCTACTCCCTCACCATCTAGGATACTTTGGGAAAGACCCAGATACTCAATCACACTCTCTGTTGGAAGGGACGTTCATACATTGTATACCTAGTGTAACTGAGTAGCCTTAAATATTAGTAAAGGCAGCTCAAGCCCCAGAAAGATGGCTGAGAGCTGAGTGTGAGGCCCACCCCCACTCTTGAATATAGCATTTCCAATCCTTAGCTAAAATGTCTTTTAGAAATGTTCTACCGCTAACATTCGTAAACTATGTCTTTAATTTTGCCCCTCATTTCACAGAAAACTAGATCAGCAAGGGGTGCGATTTACCCATCGCCAAGCCATGTAACTCAATTCAGGAGATTAATAACATAGGAACTATTTTGCTGAATATAGAGAGAAATAACACATGTCGGATACAACTTGGTGGCTGGAGAATTAATGAACTGGATAGTAACCGAAAAATCACATTTTTGTTTTGTTTTTTTTGGGGGGGTTGGGGAGTTAAAAAATTGGTATACATATCTGCTGCCACTCTTGCTTTCCTGTTTCTTAGTCAGAAAATGTGGTTTTCTGCTAAGAATCTTAATTAGGCCACCTATACAAAACAGAAAATTCCTTTCCTGGTGACAGATTTCTCAATGTGAGGTAGTATTGTGCACAATAGAACCATTTCCATCCCTCAGGTGTTTCATTCGAAGAGCTCATTTTGGTGCCAGAAAAAGAATTCTGCCCTTGGCAATATGTTGGCTGTGATCCAGCATCCTATGACACTGGTCTCTGACCTTGGCCGTCCAGTGTTCAAGACCACTGGACAAAGACCAAAGGTTCTTATGCTAAGTTCCCAGTCCCATAGGAGAGGAGACTCTGTACCCGATCAAGCTACCCACATCTCTTTCTTCTGAGCTCTGATTCCTGATGTGGCCATAGGATGCTCGTGACTTCATTTTGTGCAAACCCCTCCCCTCTGTTGTCTGGCTTCCTTTATTCTTTCAGGGATAGCAGCTGCTGCCAGCCAGCCCACAGCACCGTTCGGAGAAACCTCAGGGAACAGCTGGAACTCTCCCAAGGGCTGATTTGACACCACTGAATTTGGTACCAAATATTTACCACTTTCAGAAAATACGGAATGTATATTAAGGAAATACCACCTACGATCCGAAGTTCCAAAATTGACCAAATGTTGTGAGAATTGCTTGCACTATTTATGTTTAGTTTATTAAATCAATTTGTTGGGGGGGGTGAGTATTTTCTATAGTAATGTATTGTGTTTTCTGAAGCTCAAATTGAGGTCACAGATTAGATTCACTCACTGAAAATGCAGCTTTCTTGTGTAGGAAGAGGAAATATTCTTGCTTCTCTTTGGATTCCAAATTATTTTTCTTCACCTAACCTCCCCCACCTCACTTCTCTGCCTCCCACCCTTTAAAGCTCAGAGATCTAGAGCTGAAGGTTTAAATAAAGGTGCTATGCCTTTAAAACCAGTGAAAGCAAATGGGTTTTAATAACCCAACAGGATCTTGGTCCATCATAACATTTAATCTGCATTATATCTCACTTCCTAATCGCCACTTCCATTCCAATTGTAAGCAGAGAGGGTGGGTGAGTGAGGCATTTCAGTTAAGTGCCAGTAAAACAAGTTTGCCTTACAGCTGGTGAGCCCCAAACACACGTTCCCAGTGCCTTATGGCCGTATTCAATCAGATGATCCCATAAACTAAAAATAATCACCCCAATACTGATACCTCTTCTCCTTCATTGTTGCTGGTCGCTATGGCGCTGCATTCGACTGTGAAGAATTCACCGCCATTATTACCCTCAGTGTCTCTCTCTCTGAAATGTGATCTAATTGCAGAATCCACACCTGTTCCACAGTTCAATAGAATTCAGCTCTGATGGAGACAGACTTTCAAATAACACACACGCGCACGCGCACGCACACATGCACACTTGTGCACACACATAGACAATTACCCAGGAGTTCAATTGGGGTCAAAAATAAATAAACTAATAAAGAGGGTGAGTTTATCAGAAAATAATATTCTGGAGAGGAGGAGGGAAAAAAAGGCTGTGTTTTGTGGTCACTGGAAGATTGCTGATGGGTGCATAAATAAGGCATGCTGGAACATCTGTTCTTTGTTGTGCATTCAGCTTTTTAATGTGTTCAAAGAGCAGCTCTGACGCATCGCTGACTACCAGTCCCCATCCGAGCAACATTTTACCAGAAAATAATAAACCTTCCTGGTGGGGTGCAGGGAGCCAAGGCATTCGGGCAATGCCATTAATTTGGAAATATCTCTTTTTCTGGGATTTTAAAATCTCTCTCCCTTTGAACATTGCACAAATTTGGGACCCAGCCTAGCATCCCTATCAGCCTAAACATTAAATCAGTCTGAATATCTATTCAACCTTTTTTTTTTTTTTTAAGTCAGTAAAGAAAGGCGGGTGGGGAGTCAAGTCAAAGTTCATGCACGTTTTTTTTCCTGCATTTAATTCTATTAATAGGAGCTCCTATCTATTGGGATCATTTTTAACATGTTCCAGTATTTATTTGTACTGATAAAATTCAGAGGCAGCTGAGGCCCCTGACAGTTGAACAATATTGGCTGGTTATTTTGATACAGTGTGGTAGGCAGCAAAAGATTAAAAAATGGAGCATCCTAAACTGAGGAAAACCAGCTTGAATTCTAAAATAAAATTTTAGCAGCATGGATTTCTCTTGCCATAGGCTATGAGGCTACTATGAATTTCAGATGCATTTCCTGAGCTGTCAATGAGGTGGAAAGATGAGATTGGCATTACGAAGATTTGTTGCGGCTGCATTCAGTGTAATTGCAAGCGAAGGTAGAGCAACATTAAACCGCCACCCAAGAAGAGCTGTTTGTGTACGTACAGTATGGAAATGCTCGCCAGACAACCCTAGGACCAAGGCGGGAATTTCTTTATGTCACTTTATTTGGTTTTTACATCACCCCCTTTTTTAGGTCACAGCTCAGAAGCACCGCAGTACCGATTAGCTGCTGAAGGCTGCTTCCATGATGAGTTGGACTAAATCTTGTGAAGGGGAGACAGGACCTTTGGGGTACAGGGCCGTCATTTAAACTCTCTTTCCAGCGTTCTCTCTTCATAATCCTGGTATCTAGACTCTGTTCTTCATACTCTTGGCTCAGCCGTCTTCCACAAGATAGTTAGATCTGCTCTATGTCAAGGGGAGGGGAACACCAGCAGGTTCTGGGAAGCATGTTGGGTGTAGCTCGTGGGTCACCCAGCACTAGAGTCTATTATAGCAGAGAATCTGGTTAGATGGGTGACTTTTAAAAATTCCGTCCTTCTGTTGGCTTTGCACGGTTCTCTTTTTGGATAATTGGGGGGGGGGGTGGGTGGTTACAATGTTCAGTATCAAGATAAGGTAATCTAAAGATACTGCATTTGTCACAGATTAAATCTAATTACGTTATATTTGAATATATCTTTGTTGCTTAAAAATCCCATAAAATGGCAACTTTTTAGATGGTCAAATAAAGTGACCATTTCCAAGGGAGTGCTCCACTCTGTACTTTTAACACCATCAGCATGGAGGAAAATGATGATATATGGACAGCTATAGAAAATTTAACAAAATTTAATTATCTTAATATTGGAAAGTGTCTTTTGTGGATGTGTGGTTAAGATATATTACAAACTTACTGCACATAACAATTGTCCAGTTAATGACTTTTCACTACAACAAAAGATACTATTTCTCAAACAACTATTTTTTTTGTGTGTAACAACTTTTAACCCCCCAAACCCACTAGATAAACATGCTATTAGAAGTGATGTTTTAGTCTTTCAGGCAAAGCCATACTAATTCACTCAACACAAGTTTCTAGTCAAAGAATAACATGTGGAACAAATCTTAATTTCATGCCATATTTGGATGAACCCCTAAGTTTTGCATTATATATACAAACCAAGTGAAAGGGAGGAAGATACAGCATTTTCTATGATGCTATTTTCATGTGTGTCAAAGCTCAGCTTCACCCTCTTGGGGTCAAATTTTCAAAGGAAAAACATTATCAAGACAAAGCTTTGTGATTCAGGTATTGAGTGTGTGCATGAAAATGATTCTCATGACTTTCCACACCACCTTCCAAAAAAGGCACTGCTCCGTGGTGGATGCTACAATACGTAGCCTGGTTTCCCTCTAGTACTGAAGGATTATTACTTGACAGTCCTCGACTTGAAATCTTCTCTGGGAATTGCCCTAATTTGAAGAGAATTACCTTGACCGATGTATTGCCACATTCCCAGGAGAAGCCTCAACCCAATGACTGGTCAAAGCAAGGGTGTAAAATCCAAGCCCTTGCATTCAAATTGAAGGCAATTTGGAAGGTCCATTCCCAACTGCAGAACTCCCAATGGAGTCGGCCGAAGAACTTGAGACCACTCTGCCTGATTTACTTTCTTTCCTTCTCTTCCATAATGTATTGATCCTGGCATTTGTCCTTAAACTTCTGGCATGCTAATCTCTCTAATCTCTGTTTCGGAATCTCATTCCCTAGAAAGAGACTCTGCCTGCAACACCATTTCATTTCTTTTCCAACAATGCCACTAATCACCATCTTTGATGAGTACAATAAATCTTAATTATCTTACATTTTGTGTACAAACTATATTTATTTATTCTCATTTACTACTTATATGATTTTTTTCATTGTTTGGTACATTTTTTCTATCTGTGAAATTAGTTGGATACCTTAGATTGCATAATATTCCACCATTAAAGTTAATAAAGGTATTGTTTTATTTAAATGCCTTCACATGTGAATGTGACTTTGGGAAAAGTTGAAGCTGTCAAGTGAGGGATAGTTGTTCCGAGAGTCTGTATTAGACTGCCCTCAGCTACATGTAACAAGAAAACCCAACCCAAAGTGACTAAACAGTAAGAAAAAAAAATATTCTTTCAATTAGTAAGAAATCTAGAGGTAGGAAAGTTCCAGGCTAGATAATACTTTGGCTCGGTAGTCTCATCAAGGACCTAGCTCCCTTCCATCTTTCCATACCTTCATTCTCAAACTATTAGCTATACCTCATGTGGTTACAAGATGGTTAATGCCATGATAGGCATGTCAAAGGCTAGAAGAGGGGAAAGCAGCATGCCCCTTCCCTGGGTCCATCTTTAAGAACAAGACAACCTTTTTCAGAAGCTCCCTTAGTAGACTTCACTCATATCTCTCTGGCTATAATTTTTGTCAAGTGTTCATCCTTAAACCAGTAACTGGTAACAGGAATAACATTATCATGATTGTCTTAGATCAATCAGTGCTCACCTCTTGGAGATGGGACTGGGCCTGGGTCCATCCTTTCCTGAAGCAGAAGGCTGCCCAATATCTGAACAGACCTGAAATTCTGTTAGTTTAAAAAGGGAGAGAATGGACATTAAGTAGGTGTTTATTGATTTTAGAAAATCATCTAACAACTCTAACTCTAACTCTAACTCTAACTCTAAAACTCTGACTCTTCTTGCCAAGGATTTCTTCCCCTGTTCTTGACTTATAGTAACTAACATTTGGCTTAAGCCTAAGAACTATGATTCAATAATGACTTTAGTAACAAAATTATCTTATAAATTCTTCATAAATCAAAATTTCAACATATGCTTAGTGTGTGTGTATAGTATAAATGTATGTATATAGATATGAATACACAACCATGCACTAAGCCATGGATGTGTGTGTGTGTTGGTAAGGCTTCCAGGATGCCTAATTGTCTGGTTAAAAAAGTTAAAATTTCAGTTATATGTCATATCTTGTGTCATATGTAATTTTTAAAGGTTGTTGAAGAAAATTATTTACCCATCTAATTAAATTCAATCACATAATTTTCATTATGATGGCACAGTTTACATGTAGGATTAAATATTTTATTACTACTTATAATATATACCTATTTCTTATTACAGAATAATTCACTCTAGAAGCCAAAATCTGCGAAAGTCTAGAAGGCACTGGTTATTTGTTTTCTGAAAATCCCATAAAAATCCAAGGAAATTAAAGTCAATCATAATTCAAATGTCTGGGGATTTTCCCTCTTTCTACATCCATCAGGTATTTTTCCTAGCAAAATGTTTTACATTGCATACAAAATCAGCAGTCTGTGGCCCCTGGAATTGTGTGGAGTAGCTATATGGTACATAGTCTATTAGGTTTTAAAATTTAATAATATATCATAATTATTTTCTTACATGAATAAACAAGTTTACATGATATGATTTAGAATGCTGTATCGTATTCCACTCTATGGAAGTAACAATCAGGGAACCAATTTGTAATTTTCGAATATTGATATCCAAAAATTTTTATTTTTAGCTGATATCAACATGTGATGATCACATATGGGTAAAAATGCTTACTCAGAGCTTAGGTCATTTCTTTAAGGTAAATTTCTTAAAAAAGAATTGCTGGATAAAAAACATGCCCTCTTCAAAGAAATTTGATCCAAATTTCATTCCATCAGATCCTCCTGAGGAACATGTTTCCACACTGTCACTAGCACAAGGGATAGATAATGTTTTAAATTCCATAGGGGAGCAATTGAATCTCCTTTTTGTTTCTTTGCAAAATTAAAATTTATTCATTTTTTCATTTAACATAAAGGTTATTGATGTAATGTACAGCATGGGAATGTAGTTAACAATATTGTATTAACTTAGTATCGTGACAGATGCTAACTGCACTGTGGTGATCATTTCACAATGTATATAAATGTCAGATCACTATGTTGTACATCTGAAACTAATATATTTTATGCTAAGGGTACCTCAATAAAAAACATTCATAAGATAAAACAATTAAAAAAATAAAATAAAAGCTATTTTGTAAAAGGTAATACTTAAAAGTGGTTTAAAAGTCAAAAAGTGGGGTGCCTGGGTGGCTCAGTCGGTTAAGCGGCCGACTTCGGCCCAGGTCATGATCTCGCGGTCCGTGAGTTCGAGCCCCGCGTCGGGCTCTGTGCTGACAGCTCAGAGCCTGGAGCCTGTTTCAGATTCTGTGTCTCCCTCTCTCTCTGACCCTCCCCCGTTCATGCTTTGTCTCTCTCTGTCTCAAAAATAAATAAACATTTAAAAAAATTTTTTTTTAAATTATAAATAAATAAATAAAAGTCAAAAAGTCTTGAAGTGAGAAGTAAAACTATGTGTTACCTTTGTCCCCTATCCACCTGGTTTTTCTGGAGGTTAAGCAATTCTTTCAGTTATCTATTGCTGTGCAACCATCCACCCCCAACCTAGTGCCCTAAAAAATTATTATTTGTTATTTCTCGTTCTGTGGATTGACTCACTAGCTCCGCTGCTACTTTTGTCTGG
The DNA here is from genome assembly GCF_027475565.1 of Acinonyx jubatus. NCBI lineage: Eukaryota > Metazoa > Chordata > Mammalia > Carnivora > Felidae > Acinonyx > Acinonyx jubatus. The sequence continues at coordinate 133,107,336 of NC_069384.1, forward strand.
GCTTATCTATTCGGCTGCATCAGCTGGAGGGTTGGCAGATCCAAGATGGCCTTGCTCACATGTCCGGCAGTTGTGTTGGAGAGCCTCAGTGCTCTACCCGCTCTCTTATCCTCCAGTGTCGATAGACTGGAATTCTCCGGCACAAGACAGTCACAGGATTCCAAGAGGGCAAAAACAGAAGTTATAGGCATGTGAAGAAGATGTCTCAGAAATCACATAATGATATGTCAGCAGCATCCCGTTAGCCAAAATAAGTCACAAGGCCAACCTAGATTCAAAGGACGGGATAGATTTCACTTCTTGATGAAAAGAACTAATTGTGGCCAAGTGACTAAGTTTTGGCTAATGGTATATAAGTAACATAAGTGTAAGCAATATGTGTGGTTGGCTAATGGCATGTAAGTCATGTAAGCGTAAGCAGTACGTATGGTTTCCCCGATTTGTTCTTAAAGAGAGGAGACTTGCCACTCCTTCCCTTTTGTTCTTCCTGCTTCTGGAATGTGAATGTAATGACTGGGCTCCAACAGCCATCTCAAATCATACTGACAAGTACCAGGTGGAAGGAACCTGTGTCCTTGACAAACCAGTAGAACTGCTGTACCAGCCTTGTATTCCAGCCTTATGAGTACATAAGGCCTTTGAATTTGAATTTTGAATTTTTCTCACAGGTGGTCAACTTGAAGCTCAACTTATTTGGGCATCCCTTCATTTTCAGCCTTTCTGTTTTACTTCTTTTTATATGTATCTCATATCTTGAGAAGGTAGTCAGGTTTTGCTTTAGATTTTATCTACGTTCACATTTAGTCTACCATTTTTTTCTTAAGGTCTAGTTTTATATACTTAAGTACATTTAACCTTTATTTTTTGACAGATCTTTTTCTTTTATGGTTAGGGTGTATCTTTTACCAGGAACCTATAAATTTGATCAGTTGTATCTTTCAGCATTTGAGGAATATTTTTTTCTCGTTGGTCTATTGTCATTACGGATCACATTAACAAAATTCCTCTTATTGAATTATCTTTGTACTTCTGAAATAAACTTCATTCTTCTATGGAATATTATTCTTTTAGTGAATAGTTGTTAATGTTTTAGGGTTTTTTTTTTAAATTTGGGGCATGGTTGTAGTATTTTCACTGGTAAAGTGGAGATGATTATCTTAGTGTTAGATATCTCTGGAGTTTTAGTGACAGAATTTTGCTGTGCTTGCAAGTGATTTTGGAAACTTTCCACTTTTCTCATGTGCTGAAGCATTTATAGAATCTAGGAATTATCAATTATTTGGAAGCTTGTACATACGTGCCTGTATTATTAGGCCTGAAAACTTTCATGTTGGTAATTCTGGAGACCAGTTTCTTCAATGATTTGTTTGTTTGTTTGTTTGTTTTCAGGTTTATTACTACTACTGTTGCCACTAATAATTCCTCCTTTCCTTTTTTAAACTGGAAAAAGTTAAATCTGATTTAATTTGCCTTGCCACTTCACAATGATAGCGCAATAGTATTTTTCAGAGGATTTCTGTCTCCTGGTAAAATTTTGTATGCTTCTGAATGGTATGGTACTATTCATTAATTAAATTATTTAAGTGGTTCAGTCTACTAACATGAAAAGTAATTTTGAATGTGTTCATTGTCATCTTAAGTGGATTTCAAGTAAGTATTTTATTGGTTAACGTTTACTGAAAAATAAGGTGGAGTTGAAATCCCACTTTAAAAATTGGCAATTAACATAAGTTTACATGCTGGAAAAGCAATGTTAGTGTGGCCCAAATGCCATAAATATCACTAAACTGAAAAAACTCTAGCATTGAAAAATTTTTTTAATGTTTACTTATTTTTGAGAGAGAGAGAAAGAGAGAGACAGAGACAGAGCTCAAGCAGGGGAGGGGCAGAGAAAGAAGGGACAGAATCTGAAGCAGGTTCTGAGCTGTCAGCACAGAGCCCGACAATGGGGCTCGAACCTGCAAACTGAGATCATGACCTGAACCGAAGTTGGATGCCCAGCTGACTGAGTCACCCAGGTACCCAAAATTCTAGCATTTTCCAAGCCAAAGATGTTGAAGCATTTTTTCCCCAAATTTAAAATTTCCTATTTGACTCTTACTACTTCTCTCCTCTGATTTGTTCCCAGTTTTTCCCACTCTCTCCTTTTCCATTAGTACACTCTCTATCTCCCTTTAGAATGACAATACAAGTGGTAATACATATTTTTAGTCAGATTTCAAAAAACAAATCTATTTAATCAGTTGATTGATCGATTGATCGATAGATATAGAGAGATATATCATAATGACCCAGCCTTTGCGTGGTCAGTTCTAGTGAGGCATTATTAGTTTAGGTATGCAAACTCTGGAGACTGCAGACTTCCTTTGCTAAAAGGAGGTAATATGTATTTATTTTTAAGATAAGGCAACTCAAACTGAATTTCAGATTTACAAAGTTAATATGAAGGGAAATAGTCACAATATTTTAATGATAAATAAAATTTGATGCTATTTGTTTAGTCTGCTAAAGGCATCACAAATTCTCTGTTGATCTTTTTAAAAAGATAAATTGGATGAAACCCACTAATGGATGACACTATTTAAACTCTGTGATGAAATGTAACCCATACCATTCTTTGCATCTATTCAAGGCCAGGTAAACCATTCTTTAACTTTTTAAAGATGAGAAATGATTGAAACTTGCCAGTTGAGGCATAGGGTTGACTGCACCATTGGCTGGCTAAAGAAACAATTGCAAGGGCTCAAACTGGAGGGCTATGATTTGGCACTTTGGTCCTGTTTGCTAAATTAAAGTGAGATTAATCACTAAATTTAAAACAAACAAACAAACAAACAAACACACAAATGAAACCTTGTGAAGATGATCTATTTCAAAAGAGCAAACTTACCTTTCAACGGGTGCCCCAGTATCTGTGGTAGTGTGTGGACTGTGGTAGTAACAGGCCTTCCAACTTTTAAGGGAAAAATACGTAGACAGTGCGAGAAACCTGTAAGTGGATTTATGATTCTTAATTCTCCATGAGAAAAGTGTTGGTCATTTTTGATGAATAAGCTGATTTATAATTTTAAAAGTGTGTAAGTGTGTCATACAAAACATCAGCCCTTTGAGATGCTCCCATAAGAAAAGATTCTGTTTAGGCTGTAATTCTTACCATAGCTCCATCATGGAAATTCAAAAGGAATTTTAATTTCTCCAAGGAGTCCCACCTATACAGTTTGGTTTAACCCAGTTTTCTCCCCACATCCCCCCCACACACACAACACTCAAAAAAGGACATCTGCCATCATCCATTCTTTAATTCAATATTTACTATGTGTTAACTAGTTGTCCAACACTATGGAAGGTTCACAGCTACCACAAAACCCCTGTGTTCATAGAGCTTACATTCTAATGGGTAAAATGGAGAGTAAACAAGTTAACAAATGAATTTAAAATAAAATTCCAACTACTCAGCAATGAGAAAGAATGAAATTCTGCCATTTGCAGCAACATGGATGGAACTGGAGGGTATTATGCTAAGTGAAATAAGTCAGTCAGAGAAAGACAGATCTATGTTTTCACTCATATGTGGAATTTGAGAAACTTAACAGAAGACCATGGGGGAAGGGAAGGGGAAAAAATAGTTACAAACAGGGAGGGAGGGAGGTAAACCATAAAAGACTCTTAAATACAGAGAACAAACTGAGGGTTAGTGGGGGGGGGGGGGACGGGGGAGAGGGGAAAATGGGTGATGGGCATTGAGGAGGGCACTTGTTGGGATGAGCACCAGGTGTTGTATTTAAGTGATGAATCACAGGAATCTACCCCCAAAACCAAGAGCACACTGTATACTCTGTATCTTAGCCAACTTGATAATAAATTATATTTAAAAAAATACAATAAAATTCCATGAAATAAGCACAGGTTCTTTCTAAGTCTAGGAAGAAAATGACCAGGGTGGTATGATAAAGAAGTCAGGACTTATTGAGGATGGAAGATCAGGGACACTGTCTCTGAGTGGGTGATATTTAAGCTGGAGATGGAGAAGGACCCAAGATAAAGCTGGGGATAGGCATAGGCCAGATCATGTGAAGCTTTGTTGGCCACATTAGGGCTTAGATTTTATTCTAAGATCAATGGGAAGAAACTGAACAATATTAACAAGGAAGTAACATCATCTGCTTTACATTTTAAGCCATTTCACAATGCCCCCAGGTTTCTAGCTTTAGTAATTAGATGAACAGTTAATGTCATTACTGAGATTGGAATGACTTAGGACCTGGTTTCTTAGGAAAGATCAAGAGTTCTGATGAGACATCCAAGTGAAATATCAAGTAGATGGGCTACCTAGATCTTCAGAGTAGAGACAAATTTAAGTAAGGAGAGAAAAACAGGGAGTTGACAGCATATTAACAACAGGACAGTGGTTGAGACATGTAGGGATGGAATGTAAATAGAGAGGAGAGCCCAAGAATGAACTCTGTAGAACTCCAACAGTTGATGGTGAAATACAGGTGGGAAACCAGAAATGAAATGGAGAGGAGCAGTCTGTGAGGTGGAAGAAAAACCAAGAAAGTGTGTGATATCACAGAAGAGTTTTCCAAAACGGAGGGCCAATTCAGCAGAATAAAGTTTAATGTTCAATTAAGCAGGGAATAAAAGATATCCTTTGAATTTGGCAACATAGAGAGTGTTAGTGATCTCTCACGATCAGTTTTAGGGGGAACTGAGGGGCAAAGAAGCCACTTTGGAACGGATTCAAGAGCATCTAGGACAGAAAGAAGTATGTATAGTGTATATAGAAAGCTTTTTGAGAACTTTTTCTATGAAGGGGTCTGGGAAATGGCGTTGTGAAAGGGGATGTGTGGGTTAAGAAAGGGTTTATTAAAGATAGGAGGTACTAGAGCTGATTGAAGTGATCCAGTAAAAACAAAAAAAGTTTGGTGATGTAGGAGGAATCAAAAGAGAGAAATAGAAGAGAGGGGATGGAATCAGTCCATGGGGGAATTAGAGGTAACTCTTCTGCTGTGGATTGTAGATGCAGTAATGGAGGATGAGGGCATTTTCCTCTCTGCTGACTTCTGTTTTGCAAGGAAATATGAAGAATAGTCATCAACTAATGTTAGAGGGATATGGGAAGTGCTGAGGAGAGAATGTTTTTATCAGTTAGAGTTCAATTATAGAAGCAGAACTATATGGGTCTACAAAATAAGGGATTTATTACCATGATTACAAATTGTGGGGGCTGGTGAAGTCTCTGGAAATCTGTAGATTTTTGTATCTGGTATCAGACCTAGAATCATTCTTTCCACCTGGGAAAAAATTTAGAAGCTGGACGTGAGCAGGAAAGATACAAGCTTAAGAATGGAATATTTCAATGTCAGAGTTGAAGAAATTTTCAGTGATAAGAATATACTGTATGTGACTATGGCCATGGTGGTCAAGAAAGTGGTGAGGTAAGGAAGTCAAGGAACTGAGAAACAAGTCTCATTTACTTAGATGTTGAGGTTACCAAAAATTATGGAGGTCGTGGGGTGTGTTGAGGCTCACGTATGTTCCATGAATTAACGGAAGTGGCTGAGAAGTGACAGAGACCAGGGGGACAGGGATGGGATAGTCAAATGGTAAGAACCTCAAGGGAACTTTTTTTTTTTTGTAGAAAGCAGGGGAAGAAATAATTTGTATGCAGTAATGGGGAACTCAGAGGATTGTGAAAGGTAAGTGGGTGTCTGGAGACAAAAGTAGAAATGGAGAGACTTGGAGATGGAGAAAATAGAGAGGCACTCATGTATACAAGTTATATCTGTATATATTAGGCAAAACTGTCACGACTTGCAATGGATGTGAGAGAAAGGGGGGATTCAAGAATGGCCAAGAAAGGGGGATGCTTGGCATTAGCTGACCCCTTATTTGGAGTTTCAGACTGCACCAGTAGAAGGGACTCAGGAGGAAGAAAAGCATGTGGGATGGGTCTATATTAAGACTTGTCTGCACCCACACAGGGAGGAGAGGCTGTATAATAATGGATGGCTGCAAAGGCTCAGAATCTGGTGGTCAATGCAGTAACTGTGATATACGACACAAATGGGATCAAGCTTGGAGAATTCTGGTAAATGTTTCTAGCATTTTCACCCCTAATATTTTGCTCTGTTGAATAGCAGCTTCTTGGATTGCACTCTTTAGAGCGAAGGGAGGCTATATGGGAAGGTTTTATGCAGTTGAATGGTGGTGTCCATAGACGCATGAAGCCACACATTTGAAAATCCTATGCTCACTACGCTGAAACAACTGCATAAAATACAAGAAGGATTCTTGTTGTCCCTCCTCTTTACCCTCTACAAAAATTTAGACATTTCACAGAGGCATATGATTAAACTTAAAAGCGACAGCAGGGCTAAAGCGAGAATTTTATCACATGCAACTGTTATGTTGAATAAGCGTGTTGTGTTGGGTATAATCATTAAAGGTACTTTACCTTCTATCTACTGTTCCTTTAAATGTACTCTGTAGGGCCAGCTCTTGCCTCGCCCTTACGTGAAATCTAGGGCAAGTCCCATGACTCTTCTAGTCATCTTAGATAATCGAATGTCCTCTGGTCTCTCCAAGTCACAAAATACAGACTCAGGCTTGTAATTAATATCTCTGGTTCAGTATAACAATAATACTAATTTTAAAAACCAGGGTTGGAGGCAGAGGTGAGGGCTAAGAAGAAAGCAGCAGCCAATTTCTACCTTGACAAATACTGTTGTGATAATATAGTTTCTACATTCTTTGAGTTTGTCAAATTTAAAGCTGGATTCTTTTTTGATTGATGTTTTTTCGGGTTCTTTGGAGATGCCTTATTTTTCAGACACCTCTTGTGCCTTACCTCTTCTTGACTCAAGTCCTTTGTGTTTCGGTCACTGCTGTGGCAAGCTTGAAGTGCAGGGTTACCTGGTATCATCTCACCTCTGACACATCATGCATCTCTTACTTTCTGTGCTGCAGATTTTCTGATGCCTCTGTGTAGGACACTTTGGGGAACCCACCTGAAACTCACACGCAAGTCTGAGGGAGTTTATCCCCAATGGATAAATGTTCTCTTTTCTGTGGACAATACTGAGGTACCTTCTAGCCCAGGAGGTCATGGTGGGCTTGTGTCCCAGTTGCTCACAGTCAAGCTCAATTATACACTTGCATAGGCTTTCCTCTTTAATCATTCTTTCTCATCCATTCCCAGTCCTTGTTTTCATTTGCTTGCCAAACTTAGCTGCCTATATGCAAATCCTTCTCTCAGGCTCTGTTACTTGGGGTAAGCCATACAAAGCCACCTTATCACCAGGGAACTCCTACCCACAGTTCCCTTGACATGAGTAAATGCATACTCCACCTGATCTCTAACTACCTCCTAGGCTTCTTGGCATCCCATGGTATACTTTCAACCTGTTTCTGCTAAAATCTTTTTGCCCCTGTTGCAGAGTCTTCTTGGACAGTATCTAACATTACTCCTATTTTATCTCTCTGTCTTAGCAAAAGAGCCCACTTCTGGTTCATAGAAAACTCACAAATTGTAAGTGACAAAAATCTAGACATGCAGGCTGATTCCAACACACTTGACCTTTTCATTCTACCACTAACAGGCCTTTCATCTATCAGACTTTTCAGGAGTGAGGAAGACACAAAGCTACTGTGATATCTAGGCTCAAAAGACACATATTTAGCTCTCCAAGTACTAAGTACTAAGTACCAAGTACTAAGACCCATCCCCTGCCCCCTCATGGCTTCCATTTTGAGGAGAGGGTGAAGTTCATAGTACACCAAGAGCTCTTTCCAAAATATTATTCTTTTCATCAAATCTTTTTTTCCTAATCTTCTCCACCCTTCTCAGGAAATAAAAGTGGTTAGTCGGCTAAGAATTAAAAAATTGGGGATCAAACACTACCTTTGCATGGATCTTACATGGATGTCTCACACTTTGATTTGGAATGTGATCTCTATTGCTTTGGGGCTTTAGCTGAAAGTAGTTCCAGTTTAATATTATTAAGTATCCAAAGGATAGAAACTTTCTGAGTGCTCTGGGTCTCCAAAATCTGATCACCAGATACAGAATTGTTTGACTGGAATTAACTTTGTGGTATATTTTGAGGAAGTATCGAGATGGACAGTTCCTCAGGTTTAAGATGTGTCAAGGAGATGACAAAACCTTAAAAGACCTCTCTCAATTTTAGGAAACAATTGATTGGCAAAAAGATACTGAATTAGTGATGTGTGGTGGTTCTCCTACCACTCAAGTCTTTGTCTAGCTCTTTGTTGACGAGTAAAAATATAATCATTCCCACATGTAAGGCTGTTTTCACAAACTTGCTGTAACTCTTTCTGTATTTGGGGGCCTCGAAAGAGGGGGAAAATGATCAAACTGATGAAGAGAGAATGGGGAAATAAATGGAGTAATTATGAGCTTGGGTAACAAATACTACTTAGGCATATACCGATTATTTCTGCAAAATTCACAATTTATGGAAAGAAATCTCAGTGTTTACATATTGATCAGCTTTTATTCATACCAGAAGAGAATACTTTGTAATAAAGATTTCTCAGTGATTTGGAGGAAAGTGTATCCCACTAAAGTGTTAGATTACTGCTTCATCTCATCATCTCTTATTTTTACTACCACAACAAAAACAGCTTATGTGAGGAAAATATCGTACTGTGTAAATCTCTTCATGAATGAATGAGCCTAAAGAGGAGAGAGTTGTCCAGGTTCTGTTTACTATCTGGCTATTCATGTTAATGCATTGTCTGAAATGAAAGTATATTTGGGTAACTCTTGCATCAGAGCTTCTGACAAAAATTTAGATGGTTTCACCACAATGAGTAGACTTCTCTTTGAATAATTATGCCCCAGGGGGTGGGGGCGGGAAGCATTTTTTACCTTATCAATGGTTTATGGAAGATTATCTTTGGCTCGCAGAATTAGGGAAGTGGGAAATCAACTTAGAGATCACCTCATTTATTCTCTTCTTATTGTGAATGAGAAAATCGAGGCCAGAAGGATTCAATGAGATGCATTGGGCCAATGGCAAAGGACCGTCTAGAAAGCAGGTCTTCTAATTGCAAGTCTAGCAACCTTTCCATTGCGTCTTTAGCATACTAACTAGTTCTTTCTACAAGCCTAAAATGGCATTACAACATTATTCTCTGAAATAGACTCATGCTGGTTAAAATACAGTGGAGTGTTCAAGTTACAAGTGAAATACAGGACTTTTTATTTCCAAAATGAAAAGGAGGTCAACTTTCAGTTTTTATTTGATATTTGACTGAGAATTCTTTCCTTCATATTGTTAATTGCACCCAGATCAGGGCAGTGACGAACCCAACCTGTGATGCTTATGAACAAGCCTTTGCCCTTTCTAGTTGTCCACGAGTATCACCACAAACTGGTGCTCGGGAATGTCCATGTAAACACCTGGGGTACTACTCTAGAAGAGAGTTCATTAATCTAACAACAGTGTAACTGAAAGAGCAATCTTTCGTCCTCACACCCTAGTTTCCAATTCTGGAGAAAATGAAAAAATGTATTTATTCTTATCGCTTTCCACTTAGGGTTATGTGGCCATCCTACCTAAAACTATGATTTTTACAATGTGCAGAAGAAATGTCACTTCAGTGTTTGTATGTAGCTAAGAGGGGCCAAATAGCTTTGTTGTTTGTAAAGACCCTTAAACACGAGCAAGCCTGTAGCCATGGTCTGGAAGTCAGAGAATGAATAAAGGGAAACCAATGATGTGACACACCACACAGGGAACCACTATTTCTGCTTGGACAAGAGGAAGATTGCATTGTATGTGGGAGAATTTTTCCTCTTGTGTAATTTAGGTGTAGACTGCACTGTTTCTGAGAATTACAGTTTTCTTTCAGGTGGTATATGTGTAAGGTGAGGAAGATTATTACCCTCCTGAATATTACAGGAGATGAATAAACATTGTCACCACACATGGACGAAGAGATCTTGAAGAGGGTTATTTTAAACTAAATAATTCAGAGTTTGGGGAAGTATAATTTGTGCGTTATAATATCCGCCACTCTTTCTTATGAGGAGAAGAATGCTTACCACCTTCCCATGATATAACCAAGCCCAGTGGAAAAGATATGAAGTATTCCAGAAAGGGGGTAAAGAATTGCAACAGAAAGACATTAGAAGGTCTCTCTCTCTCTCTGTTTCTGTCTCTGTCTCTGTCTCTGTCTCTCTTTGAGATGAAGCAAATCTAGGAATTAAGGACTACCCTCAAGAAACCCCATGAGGGGTTTAAGCTTTTGTTATTTACCCTTAGGCCAGTGGTTCTTAACCAGGAGTGATTTTGCCCTTTAAGGACACTTAGCAACGTTTGGAGGCATTTTTTTTTTTTAATTGTCACAACCTGGGGCGTGGTGCTGCTGGCATCTAGTGGGTAGAGACCAGGGATGTTTTAAGCATCCCTACAACGCTCAGGACAGTCCCTTACAACAAAGGATTGCCCAGCCCCAAATGTTAATAATGCCAAGAACGAGAAACCCTATCTTAGATTAACAATCGCCACATTATGCATCCTAATTTAAGTTCTTTTCCTTATGGTTTAATTCTCAGCCCATCTGTAGAGTGTGTTATGCACATATTGTCTTGTGTTTATAGTGCTATGGAAGATGGTCAGGAAGGGGTAGCTTAGGGATATGTGGTCCTCTTTGTATCACACTCCTTGAGGCCTATGCACTGGTAAAAGTATCACATCTAGGAGGAAAATGTCCCCAGTTCCAAAGTCATCAGCTGCAGAGAGCTCAGCGGCCCATGGTGTTGTTTATTTCCCTGTTGTCGCTGAGCCCCCAAACTCCCCTTTTCTCTGTATTCTACTAGGAGTCTGTAAACTACATTTCCCAGACTCCCTTGCGAGTTAGATTTCTACGAGGTTTCTTCTGTTAATGAGAGGCACTGGCAGGAGATTGGGAGGATGGGGGAAGGACCTCCTGTTTCCAGCTCATGACACATTGCTCCAGCAAAGGACAGAAATTTCTCTGGTCTCTAGCTTTTTAAAACGCTCCTAGGCCAAGCCTGTGGCACTCCCTTGCGATAAGAACACCAGTTGTACCTCACCTTCCTCAGAGACCGGATTGTACTAGTCACGTGGTATCCCTTTACCTGAGGACTCGCAACATGGAGCGCTTCCTCTCAACTCCCAGCTTCTGGTGAGCACAAGTCTCCCCTTTGGTCTCCTCAACCCTAGGAATAGTAGCTGCTTTTGATAGTTACCATTCTTTTCAAGACTTCTTTTTGCTCTTTTAATCTTCAACACCTGTGTGACCAATCACTTGTATTAAATCCCCTCTGTTTCAATATGCTGCATGGCATCTACCTTCTGAATAAATCCTGACAGATATCCCTATGGTAGGGCTGAGAGTAGTGGGCAGAAGTTGACAGAGTAGAACAGAAGCCACCATGAGGTAGCATTCTTTTTGTCCAAACACACATCTGGTAACACCGGAATGTGGGGAGGCTAACACTAACATTGCATTAATGAAACACAGCAGTGTTTGTTCCCAATCTCTGTGGCACAGTGGAGGAACTCTGAGGTTAGTTGCCCTCTTGCATGGAATGATATCTATCTTTACACTGAGATAATGGTGAGCAGGACAGTTCTCATTTTCTCAGCTCCCATCTGCTCTGGACTGGTAGCCATTATAGCCCATGGCAAAGAAGCTTCCTAGTAAGAGGTAAAAGAAACAGAGAGCTCAGATTACTCTGGGAAGGTACACAGTGGAGACAACCGGCCTGGCGATCACTCCGGTGGGGGCTACCACAAATACTCCTCTCTGGATCCAGGGGCTTCAATTACTCAGTCAGGCCACCAGGGTAACAAGCAAGTTTGCAACAGACAAGGGCAACAAAGTCATGAATGGTTCTAGCCAACCAATGACTATCAGATGTTATTAACTGTATGACACATTCCAATTTCAGAGATGTTAAAATGTGAACAAATGTTTGTCATAGAAATGATTAAATATTGAAATCCGGAAACCAGAAAGATAAATGGTAACCAAGGAGGCTAATACAAATAGAGTGGATGTAAACAGAAAGGCAAATACACAACAACAAGGACAAATGCCTTGAAAATGGAGACAGCTTTCCATCGCAGAATTAGAATTTGATGAAAACTCAGTCCCACAGCAAGTTCCCCATGGAAGTCTCCAGATTCAATCAAATGTCAATACCTTGTCGGCATGAGGTAAACTTATTTTTTAAACGTGTTTGGACAGCATTCCTTTATGGGTTGTGTTTGGCCCACACTCCTACCATGGACAGAAGAAAAAAGAAAAATCAATGATTTATGTCCTAGAAAGTGCTTCTATTAGAGTACTTTGGTTTCCAACGATATCATATATTCTCCTTATATTCTGTCTGATGCTTAATATGTGTGCCTACAGTTTTCAGAACTAAGAAGTCATCCCTTTTACAGCTCAGTGGTTGAGTAGCACATGATATCAGGATTTCTCTTCTGTTCAAGAGTTGGCTGTGACATTAATTGGACACAGACATAGAGCATCATGAGTTATTATGGCACCACTGGATAGAGGAAGAAGTTAGAATATGGCTCAAGATCTGCATGACAAGGCAGGATAGTTAATATGTGACCCAGCTGCAGTGATGGACCTTGGAGAGTCAGGTGGGTCATTAAAGTCAGGTGTCCTTGGGTGTCAATTGAGCGTCTCACACTTGATTTTGGCCCAGGTCATGATCCCAGGATTGCGGGATCAAGCCCTGCATTGGGCTCCACACTGGGTGTGGAGCCTGCTTAAGATTCTCTCTCTCTCTCTCTCTCTCTCTCTCTCTCTCTCCCTCCCTCTCCTGCCCCTCTCCCCTGCTCATGTGCTCTCTCTCTCTCCCCCTCTCTTCCTCTCTCTCTAAATGGCAAACAAGAAAACAAAACAAAAACTTGTGTCCTGGACTTCAAAGAGCTTACCATCTCAGATGGGAGACTGAGAAGTGAACAAATCTGCTTTAAGCCATATGCTCACTGTTGGCCAGGAGTGTGCACACCAGGTTCCACGGGAGCATAGAAAAATGATATATTAAACGTTTCTGGAAAGCACGGTAAAAATTCAAAATGGATGTAATGCTTGGGTTGAGTCTTGAATGACTGTGGATTTCCCAAAAAAGACAAGGTCACGAAGGAGGGAGACTAAATTCTAAGAACAAAGCATGGCATGTGCAAAGACAGGGTAAGAGATAATGTGTGAGCATTCTGGACATTTCAGGAAGTTGAATGTGAATCTTAAGGAATAGCAATTTTATTCTGAAGATGATAGGGTCTTAAGTAGGGAGTGATGTGATCAAATTTACATTTCAGCATAAACACTTTTAAAATTATGGACAAGGTGGAAACCCCAGTAAGAGGTTATACAACTAATTTAAGCAAGAAAAATGAAGGCCTGCACTAAACAAGGATGGAGGAAAGTTATTAACTCAAAAATAACAGGGGTGCCTGGGTGGCTCAGTCGGTTAAGCAACCAATTCTTGATTTCAGCTCAGGTCATGATCTCATGGTTCAAGGGATCCGGCTCTGCATTGAGCTCCGCACTCACAGCACGGACCCTGCTTGGGATTTTTCTCTCTCCCTGCCCCACTCATGCTTTTTCTCTCTCTCAAAATAAACATTTTTTAAAATGACAAAATATTAGAAAATGCAGGACTTGGTAACTGGCTAGAGGCAAGGCTTGGGGGAGTGGAGGGGGATTTTGTGGATGGCATTACTCGTACCTCCAATCAGAAATACAAGAGGATGGAGAAGAAATAAAATCATTGAAGTGCCTGTGGAAGACTTTCAACTAGCTGTTCTCTCTCAGCTAGAAGTATGGCTTTAGAGTGTAAGAGAAGGGCCAGGCTCTGAACATAGATTTGGGAGCAATCAGCATTCAGGTGTTAGTTGCAGCTTTGGGCATGGACGAGATTGTTTTACGGTTAAAAAAAGAAGAGAAAAGGAAAAAGAGAGGCTTGTGAATGGAATGCTGGAGCATTTTGCCCTACCATTGGTGCAAAAGGAAAAAGAGAAAAATGGAAAACAGTTGGAAAAATAAAGGTCAAGGAGGCAGGGGGAGGACAGAAGAGAGGGGAGTCATAGAAACAAGATAGAAGAAAATTTTACAAAGGAAGCGGCCAACATTGCCACATATAGCGGAAAGTGAGGATGGGAGAACAAAGTGTGTTTATGTGATCTCACAATTGGGAGGCCATAGATCACCTTGGCATGGGTATTTTACTGAAGTTGTTATGGGTGAAAGTTGAGTAGGTTAAGAAACAAAAAGCAAATAGGAAAAGCTAGTGCAAACTAGTTCCATGACAGTGGAAGCAACAGTTTGACAGTGAAGGAAAAGAAAAATAAAGAGTAGTGGTTAGAGGTCAATGTGATATTGAGAAGAGACAGGAGAGACTTGAACATGCTTATATGTTGAGATGACAGAGCAAGTCAAGAGGGAGAATAATGGGCAGACAGTCTCTCCTTTGCTGTCCTGCCGGCCTCTCCCTTGTGGTGATTCAATAGACTTTTATCTCCTTTAAAAGATGAAGAAGAAGAAGAAGGAGAAGGAGAAGAATAATGGAGGGAGAAGGAAGGGGATGGAATGTCAGGCACACAGGGAGGTAGCTGTTGTTTTATTCTGACAGAAAGATGTTTTTTCTTCTGAAATAAGGGAAGAATAAGTTTGATAAATATGTATTCAACCAATAGACTATGGGTCCAAAAGGAGAAGGTATGACATGATGGCAGGGAATCCAAATGGCTGCCAACATTCATGATTATGGTGGGAAATCTATAATTTTTTTTGAAAAAAATCTCTAACTAGGGCAGGCTTTTGAAATACTGGTTAAAAACAGTGGTTTTGGAGGGTGACAGACCAGTGAGTACAGATTCCGATACTTACTAGCTGAGTGACCTCAAATTATTTGAATCCTTTTCTAGACTTCAATTCTTTCATGGGTAAATCTGTGGTTATAATAGTATAAATGTTACACCATTTTGTGAAGATTGAATGAAAAAAATGTTTGTAAACAATCTGGCACTTCATAGGCATGCATATATAATTGGTCTCAAAAAAAAAAAAAAGTAAGAGCCAAGGTAGAAGTTCAGATATATGTATGGACGAGGCCAACTTGGAAACAGGAAAAAGAATCAATGGAATTTAGCAATAACCCAGGAGACCAGCTGGGACTGGCAGCAAATCGCTTCTGAGAGCCACGTGGGAGTCCATCAGTTGTTGCTGGCCCTCTGGATAACAGATCTGCACTGGCACCCAAAATCTAAGCCCCAACAGACTGCCGCAGCCTCTGCGACACACTCTGCAGATTTAGATGTTCCTGCCTTACTTCTGGGTAAAGAGGGCCTCTTAGGCACGAGAGCCTTCCAAATTCCAATTAAAGTGTCAAAGGGAACAAAGAACTGGGGAATCTTGCGTGAGTGCTGGACCCTCCATGCGGAAAAGACAAGTAAGTTTGGCAAATGGAATCCCATCTATGAGAGACACGACTCCTCATTTATTGAGAAAGTGAAATGGCCTTGAGGGGGAAAAAAGTGAAGATCCTGAAGGCATTTTAATAACACCTGAAAATATAGGTCTGTGGCGGGAAGACATGGCGGATCGTGGGGGCTAACAAGGAAATTTCCCTTGCAGGTCCTACAGAACCTGAGGGCTGTCACGGCTTGAGGCCAGGCACTTGTGACTCTACCCTGTGGCTAGCAGTTGGGTTATGGAGTGAGGGAGTCTCCATAAAGTCAGAAGGGTCTTTTTCAACCTGTTTTGGGATAACAAAAAGAACGAGGCTAGGTCATTCCAGATCAGGTCCCTGGGACAGCAGCTTTGCCAAACACAGAGAAAGCTATGACCTCACCTCAGGTAAAGTCAGGATAAATTCCTCGTCAGGATGTTTCATCGTTGAATGGGTAAATGCCATATACCATAAGATCTAAGAGAAGATTAGAACAAAAAACCAAGTAAAGTATAATGGGATCCTAAAGAAATCTATTCCCTCTGTTTTGTGGAGAAATAACAGGCCAGATAAAATAGTCATCATTCAAGGATGAATAAACAGGCAAAACAAAACCTCATTATGAAGCATATGAAAAATTCTGTAACTTTAAGAAATGAAAATACAGCACTCAAGAGGCAGAGGAAGAGCATACTTTTGAAAAAGATTTACTACAGGAAATGGGAATAAATTTTAAACAGCATATGCTTTGTGATCTAAATAACATTCAAGGACCCCATGAAGCAGAATATGAAAAATGAGAACAAAAACATATTGAGGTGTGTAGAAAACTGGGTAAGAAACTAGAATAGAGGGAAGGCAAGATGAAAGAAGAAAAAAATGTTGTAAAACTGAGTATGAAATATGAAAATTGAAAATACATTAGAAGCAATAAAGTACTTAATTGACTATGCTTATAATTAATCAGTAATATAAAGGACAAATTTGAAACGCTCTTCCAGAATTAAAAGAAAATGAAAATGAGATAAAAACACTGAGAAAGGAGATGATAAATTCAGAGGGCAGTGAGTAGAAATCCACATGAAGAGAACTAGTATCCGCAAAGAGGGTGTTCGAACAAACAGAAAAAATCGCAATGATTCTAGAGTTTATAGAAAGTAACTCCGTGAATTGAAGAAGTAAATGTTCAGATTAAATGGACTCGATGAGGACTAGACAAAGTTTATATAAAGAGACCAATTCCTATGGAAATTTGGAATTCTAATTTTTCAAAATAAAATCCTGGAAGATATGGGGGGAAAAAAAACCAAATAAAAGAAACAAATACAATAAACAAGTTAGCTACAAGGAGGAAAAAAATCAAGACCAGAAGTTAATGGCTCTTCAGAGCCCAATTCAGGGAGAAGACTAAGATCTAAGAATGCTAAATCTAGACATGTTATCATTCACATTTGAAGTTCAAAAATCTTTCTCTGATACCAAATGTCAAAAACTAAATCAATCAGGTTCTCTTCATGGGGGAAAAAAAATCGCTTTCCAGACAAGCATGAAATGAGCTCAGTTTAAAAAAACCTCATGTACATGGAAGATGTACTTTATTAAAAAGATTGACAGCGAGTCCTGAAATATTTTAGTGAGGAATCAAGTATAAATTGGTACAAATACACTATAGCTACAACAGAGATCGCAAACTTCAATAACCCTTGAAAAACAAGATATAGTGTGTAAGTAGTCCCTCCTTATCTGCGGGGGGATACATTCCAAGATGCCTGAATGTCTGAAACGGCAGATAGTACCAAACCCTGTATGTTTTTTTTCCTATACATACACATCTATGATAAGTTTAATTTCTAAGTCGGGCACAGTAGGAGAGTAACAATAACTAATAATAAAATAGAATAATTATAACAATAGACTATAATGAAAGTTCTGTGACTGTGGTCTTTCTGTCTCTCTCAAAATATCTTATTCTCTTATACTTACCTTCTTTTTGCGATGATGTGAACTGATAAAATGTCTACACGATGAGATGAAATGAGGTGAATGGAGTAGGTATTTTGACATAGCATTAGGCTACTACTGACGTTCTGACGATTCATCAGAAAGAGGATTATCCCCTTCCAGACAATGGGTAACTGAAACCACAGGAAGTGAAACTACCAATGAGGGAGGACTATTGCAATACCATTTAGCAAATAAGAAGTTGGGTCTAAGTTTGCAGGCAGCGGAGGAGATGTAGAAAAAGGAAGAGTATGCTAGCATCTCTACTGTGCATAAGGGGAAAGTGGTAGACACTGATTTATTCCCCTTTGACATGTACAGAGAAATAGAGTTATTTTTAAAGGACAATCTTTAGCAAAGTTGAAAGTAGGATGGATGCTTTTACATTAGAAGAGAGAAAAGGGAAAAGAAAACATGTATGAGAGAGTCAAAGATAAATATCAAAGAAAGTAGCAAAGACACCAAAACAGTAAAATGTGTTGATTTGAGTAAGCACAGACATGTTATTTATGGCAAATATAAATTTAATATAGTAAATGCCAAAGATTAGGTCATGATCATCAAGAGTTGCCTACCAAGGGTACCTTAGAAAAACAACTCAGGAAAACTCCAAATGTAAGATTGTATTAAAATAATAAGAGGGGCGCCTGGGTGTCTCAGTTTGTTAAGTGTCCGACTTCGGCTCATGTCATGCTCCCACAGTTCATGGGTTCAAGCCCCACATCAGGCTCTGAGCTGTCAGCACAGCCTGCTTTGGATTCTGTGTCTCCTCTCTCTGCCTCTTCCTTCACTCATGCTCTGTCTCTGTCTCTCTCAAAAATAAACGTTAAAAAATTTTAAGGGCGCCTGGGTGGCACAGTCGATTAAGTGTCCAACTTCATCTCAGGTTATGATCTTGCGGTTCGTGAGTTCAAGCCCCACATCAGTCTCTGTGCTCACAGCTTGGAGCTTGGAGCCTGCTTTGGATTCTGTGTCTCCCTCTCTCTCTGCCCCTCCCATGCTCACTCTCTGTCTCCCAAAAATAAATAAAACATTAAAAAATTTTTTAAATAGTAAAATAAAATAATAAGAACTATTATCTCCACCAAATAATTAGAATTACCATCATATAAGATGGAATAGATTTTTCAAGGAAAAAAATTGTTTCATAGACAATCTTTTTTTTATTGTTGGTGAGATGATCCCAAATGAAATATATAAGAATTCAACGCTCATGTGCCAAAGAACAGAGTATGTAACAGGCATGAAGCAAACACTAGAACTAGCTAGAACTAGAAAGAGAAATTGACTAAAGTGGATGCATAGTAAGAAAACTAAGCTTTGTTAAAGCAGGCGATAAACAAGGAAATAGAGGATCTGATAATAAAGTCAATTAAGTTGATTTAAAAATACACATAAAAACTTAATAACTTCAAACCAATGGTATTCTCTTTTTTAAATATTTGAGAAACACTTAAAACTTCATATATACTGGGTCACAAAAAAAGCATCAGAATTTTCTAAAAAGAAGACTTATACGTGCATACTCTGGTCAAAATACAAAAAAAATGGTTGAACAACAATAATTTTTAAAAAGATTTGTCAAGCTTTAGATTGTGGCAAAACAAAGCAATATTCTTCTATGTAACTCTGGATCCAATAGGAGATTAAAAGTGTAATTACAAAATACTTAGAAAATCACAATTATAAGAATACTACATATTCAAACCAATGGTATTTAGTCAAAACCATAATTGGGCAAATTCACAAAACATACCTTTATTATTTTTAAATGATAAGAAAAAAACAAATGAATTGAACCATTAATTTGAGAAGCTAAGAGCAAAACAAAGCAAGCCTAAAGAAAAAAGGAGAATAAATTATTACAGATGAAGCCAGAAATTAAAAGTTAGTAAACAAAAGGGAATCGAATAGATAAATAAATCTTAGAGTGGTTCTTCAGGAAAAAAGCAAGCAATAAATAGAACAAAAAGCATAAAATATACAAACCTCTATTTATCCTAATCAAGGAAAAAGCAAGTGATGAGGAAAATTAAGGATAAGAAAAGAGGTGTCATCTTAGATACAAAAACATTTAAAAATCTTGATATAATGAATCATTCCCATTCATATCAAATATGAATATGAACTGTGAAAGATGCAGGAAACATTCTTAAGAATGAATTGAAAAACAAATGTAAACATTTACCTGTTAGAAGATTTAAAGAAAAATTGTTTCAAAATTTTTCTCACTTTGTTCACTCTTTAAGCATACTAAAATATGTGGGAAAATATCCCAACTCATATATTGGCAAAACTCTAACACTAAAAACTTTCCAAACTAACACAAAAGAGAAAACAAAGTAATCTCACAAATATTTAGATGCAAATCTAAAATGAGATACTAAATTTAACTAGATGCTTGTGAATTAATGAAAAGAAACCACTAGTAGATTTTCTTTCAAGAATGCAAAGATAATTCAATATTATAAATTCATTAATATAATTTTTCACATTGATATGTCATAGAAGAAAAATGAAGTGATTATCCCCAAGTATGCCAAAAAGTAATTTGAAAAAATGCAACATCCATTTTTAGTAAAAGCACCTGATAACTAGGACCAGAATAGAAATGAAGTCTTCTTTTTCAAGTCGGTACAGATTATTCATCTCAATACATGATGCCTAATAATAACCCCTAGGAACATTCACTTCAAAAGGAGAAAAAAATACAAAGATATTTTTGTATTATAAATATTATTCATCACTGTTCTGCAATATCTAACCCATAAAATAAGATCAAGCAGAGGAAAAAAAAAGTTTAGTTATTGAAGAGAAAGAGGAAAAATATTATTTACTGATATTAAGATTGTCTTTCCAGAGGTATCAAAAACAGGAAGGAAACAGTTGAAAAATGAGTATCCTCCTTAAGCTACTTTGTCTAAATGACCAGTCTCCAACTAAATATACAAAAATCAATTGGTTTTATACATACAAGTAATAATTAATTAGAAGATTTCATTTAAACATCCCACTCATAATAAAATGAATAAATTAGCTAGGAATATATTTAATAGGAAATGTTTAAGACGTACAGGAAGAAAACTACCAAGTTTATTACAAATGTAAAAGAAGACTTGAATAAATGGGAAGAAACACTGTATTTTGCTCTAGTTTGTGTACTGGGAACTTGTAAAGCTGTCAGTTTTGAATGGGGCTCAGAGCAACATAATCTAGTTCCACTCATGGATGTAGATGCAAAAATCCTAAGCAGAACAGTATCAGATGAAGTCTAGCAGCATATTAAAAGAGTAACACTCTTCCAGAACAAATAAGGTTTATTCAAAGAATATAAAGATTGATCAATTTTAGGACAGAAAATTTGTCTATCTTGTTGTCATTTATATTCCTGGCATTCATCATAGTTCTTGGCATATAATAGGTGCTCAATAAATACGTTTTGATTGAGTGAATGAACATTAAGTAATTTTTTAATTTTGTTACATTAACAAATTAAAGGAGAAAATCCACATAATATCTTAATAGATGCCACCCAAATCTTGATAAAATTCAATACCCACTTTTCGTCCAACTCTGAGATAGAGTGAGCCCTTTTATCTTGGTAAAGTTTTCTACCAGAAACACACAGCAAGTGTTATACTTGGTAATGAAAGTCTAGATTCAGGAGCAAGAAAACTGTGCTTACTCTCACACTGATATGTCAAAACCTTACTGGAAGTCATAGTTAATGAATCAATGAAGAGAAAATTAAAAAAAAACACCTATGAATTTGGGCAAGCAAAGAGACAAAACGGTCATTATCTGCAGATAATGCAGGTACCATCTTATGTGCAGAAACTAAAAGAGGGTTAAGTGACAACTGATAAGGGATTGATTCCAAGATCAACATACAGTCATCTGTGTCTTTTTCATGTCCCAGCAATAACCAAATAAAACTTTAATAATCGTCCCCATCACAATTGTAACAAATAATTAAATCTTTTTTTCAAAAAAAATTTTTTTAATGTTTATTTATTTTTGAGAGAGACAGAGCACAAGCAGGGAAAGGACACGGAGAGGGAGACACAGAATCCACAGCAAGATCCAGGCTCTGAGCTGTTATCACAGAGCCTGACTTGGGGCTCAAATTCATGAACCGTGAGATTGTGACCTGAGCCAAAGTCGGTTGCTCAATGGACTGAGCCACCCAGGTGCACCAGGAAACAATTAAATTCTTAGTAGTAAAACCAAGAGAAATATGCCAAGACCTAGATGAAAAAATATTTTAAAACTTATGGAAAACCTTAATAAATGAAAAGAAAACCATGTTCCTGGATTGTGAAGATATCACTTCTCTGTAATTTCTCTATAAATTCAATTAAGGCTTATTCAAAATTCCCATATGAATTTTTCTTGAAAGGAACTCAACAAACCACTTCTAAACTTGGGAAGAAAAAATAAAAGCCAAGATATTTTAAAAAAGAGAGACAATCGGGGCACCTGGGTGGCTCAGTCAGTTAAGCGTGCAACTTTGGCTCAGGTCATGATCTCACAGTTCGTGAATTCGAACCCCACATTAGGCTCTGTGCTGACAGCTCAGAGCCTGGAGCCTGCTTTGAATTCTATGTTTCCTTCTCTCTCTGCCTCTCCCCTGCTCGTGCTCTGTGTGTCTCTCTCTCTCTCAAAAAAAAATAAATAAATAAATAAACATTTAAAAAAAAAAAAAAAGGGACAATGAGGAGCGTTGTCAGGAGCCCAATCAATCAATAGATCAAAAAAGAAAGGAAATCTATGTGCCCACCTCACCCCATTCACTAAGAGAACTTTCCATATGCATTAAAAAACTGTCAAGTTTTTTAAAAATTTAAAAATATAGAGGACAAAGATAATATTTTTATAACTTTGGCATGGAGGCCTTCGTAAGTAAGATATAAAATCCAAAAGACATGAAGTAACAGATGGACAGATTTGCCCACATCAAAATCAGCATTTTTTTGTCTGACAAAAAACAATATGAAGCTCTAAAGCAAGTTTAGACTCAAACTGTTTTTTCGCACCATATTTAATAGAGGATTCATAATCTGACAAAAACGGGAGCACCTTTAAATAGTAAAGGAAAAGAAGCAACCAATTTTTAAAATGGGCAAAAGATAAGAGTAAAGAATTTACTGAAAAATAATTATAATCAGCCCTAAAGATGTTTAACTTCGTTATTAACTGGGGGCATGTGAATTAAAATGAGAGTTTTGCTCCTAGAACATTGACTCAAGTTGTCGGTGAGGATTAGGGAACAGATGCTTTCACTTGATGTGTTGCTGGTGGGGGCATAAATCAGTGAAGACAGTTAAGCAGTATCAGAATTAAACATGAGATTCCCCCCAATTATACCTTTGGGCTTTCCATTAAAAGAAAATACATGCATACACTTATATATTGTTAATAATAGCCAAACAGTAGAAACATCATATGTATCGGACAACATGAATCATCTCTAGTACTGTATAATGTATGCGGGCAGAAGAAAGGAATACTATGTGGGCAGAAAAAAGGAATTATATTGACCTGTACATATGGACATATAAAGCAAGACATTGTTACATAAACATAAGCGCCATGAGCTTGAGGACTTTATTTTGTTCACCCTGTATCCTTATCACTTTAAACGATGCTTGGAATGTGGAAGGTTACCCGTTAAAAATCTCTTGAGTAAATAAGTGTGAAAAAAAGCAAATGCGTGAACATTTTACATACAGTGGTCCTATTGATGTTTAAAATTGAATATGTACTTATGTTTAAAAATATAGAAACGGGGCTTGAAATGAAGCAGCAAACTTATCTCTAGTGCTGGTTTGTAGGAATAGAGTACAGAAGTTGTTGGTGAAGGTGGGTATCTCATTTACCCTTTGCTGTGTAACGAACTGCTCAAATTCAAGGACACGAAACAACCACCATTTTATTATTTTCTCTGATTCTGTGGATCATGAATTTAGACAGAGGACAACAGAGATAGCTTGTGTCTGAGCTAAGGTAGCTGAATCCTCAGCTGGGCAGACTCAGAGGGCTGAGGAGATTTCCGAAGGCTGGGGGTTGGATCATCTGGAGACTTCTTACTCATATATCGTTGCCCAGGTTAGGATGGCTCAAAGCCTATTCAGCTGGGACTGTCAGCTGGAGCAGCCACATGTGACTTCTCCATGTGGTTAGATAGGGCTTCTTTGTCACATGGTGCCTTCGGGGTAGTTGGAGGCATTATGGTGGCTTAGAGCTCCAAGAGCAACTATTCCAACGAACAAAGTAGGAGGTGTACGACCCATTATGACTTAACCTTGGCAGGAACACAGCATTGCTTCCACTGTACTCTATTGGTTGAAGACTTCACAAGCCCACACAATTTCAAGAGGAGGGGATATAGACCCCACCTCTCAGTGGGAGGAATGGTAAAGAAATTGTGACTGCCCTTTAAAACCACCAGAGAAGGGAAATGCTTATTTCTTATTAATCTTTTTTAAAAATTCAGTCTTTTGAATTTGAGGATTATTCATGGCAGGAAAAGAGTAGTTAAAAACACAGACTCAGGAACCAGAAGACCCTAGTTAAAATCCTGGCTTTTC
This sequence comes from Acinonyx jubatus, assembly GCF_027475565.1. Lineage (NCBI taxonomy): Eukaryota > Metazoa > Chordata > Mammalia > Carnivora > Felidae > Acinonyx > Acinonyx jubatus. Next base: position 133,131,396 of record NC_069384.1, read on the forward strand.
CATTTAATAGCTGATTGACCTTGGGCAAACATTTAGCCTCTCTGTGCCTATGTTATTTTACATGTAAAATTAGAGGTAATAACATCTATTTCACAGGACTATGGTGAAGATTTCATGCATTAAAATATTTAAAAGCCCATAGAACAAAGTCTGGCATGTAAGTATTAGTTGTAACACTTGCTTATATATAAAAATGAAAAAAAAAGAGAGCATGCATAAGAATTTGTCTTTTAAAAATAATAATAATAGGAGATAAGGCTTCGTTTTAATTGAACCCTTAACCCTCAGGTGAACTTAAAATCTTTTCTTATAGTTGCATAAGAAATCACTCGAAAACTAGTCTGAGTTTCCTCACAACATGGCCACCTTACCCTTCTTATACAAGAAGTCGGTGGTCCAAAGATGAGTGTCTCAAATGAATGAGGTGAATGCTGAATGCCTTCTCCTACGGCCTAACCTCTGAGGCCAACAGAGGCCCTTCTACCATACACTATTGGTCCACAACTCCCTGAGCTTAGTTCAGATTCAAGGAGAACACTTATAGATCACCTGTTCGAGAAGAATACTTACAGGGGCACCTGGGTGGTTCAGTCGGTTAAGCGTCGGTCTCCCACTCGGGTCACGATTTTGCATTTCTTCAGTTCAAGCCCCGCGTTGGGCTCTGTGCTGACAGCTCAGAGCCTGGAGCCTGCTTCAGATTCTCTCTCCCTCTCTCTCTGCCCCTCCCCCACTTGTGTTCTCTCTCTCTCTCTCTCTCTCTCAAAAATAAATAAATGAACTTTAAAAAAAGAATACTTAACACATCACCTCTCATTAGGAGGAATGGCAAAAAGTGTGAAAATGTGTTTTAAAATCTCTGTACTCTCTCAGGATGGCATATTGGAATAGAAACAGGTTATTTATTCACTTGCTGTTTATGTTTGTTCTCTTTAATAAATTAACACATGTGAGATGCTTGGGATGTACCATATCGAATATTGAGTGAGTTTACTTCATTGCTTTAGCTAGAAATAAAGGATTCATTTATTAACAAAGGACTTGTTTATTAATAAAGGATTTTTTAGAATAATCATAGTGTTACCCTTTTCTATGGACATAATGGATAAATCTTGGGATGCTGTGCTATAGGTCAGGAAATTTCAAAGAATCAACCGTAGGTCAATTTGTATGATGTATGAATATAGAGTGGTAATAAAATTCCTTGGTGTCCTTCACCTTCTTAGAAACTATAAAAAATGCATCTTTGCCCAAAGAATTTTCCATACTGTATATTCCCCACTGGGTAAATGTCTAGTTTCCTACTTTTTAGGGTGGTCTAGTTTCAAGCAAATAAAAATCTCTGCCAGATTTGAATATACACTTCCCCTTTCTCTTTCCAGTCACCTTGGCATTGTAGCACACTTCTAGAAAACTTAAGACTCCTATAGAAACCCTTCTCGGGATTCACCATACAGTTAGTTCTCTTTTCTCAAGCCTAGATGGTGAGCAAGGGCTCATAAAATGCATATCATATCCTTATATTATGTTTAAACATTTTTATTTCTCCAGAGAATTTAAAATACACAAACATGTGACTCTGTGAGGAAATGATCCAAAAAAGATTATAAATACAGCCATAAATGTCAAAGTTCCTAAAACATTTCACTGGCTCTATCTTCAGAAGAAAGTGTTTACACAGAGAGCACACGCCGGCATGTTTTATTATTGTTATTGTGGGCATTAAATGTTACAAATGCAATCTGTTTGACATACACATAAACGATGGTCTCCACAAGCCTTTAAGAATCACCTCTAACACTGTGGAGCCCGTGAGCAGGAACAATTCCGTAAAGCACGGGCAACAGGCTCTCCAGAACAAGCAAGACATTGCCATCGCTAGGAGACAATTAGGAATTCCTCTTCAGCTTTTATCTTACTAAATGCTGAATTTAGAACCTTGTGTTGGGGTGCCTGGGTGGCGCAGTCGGTTAAGCGTCCGATTCAGCCAGGTCACGATCTCGCGGTCCGTGAGTTCGAGCCCCGCGTCGGGCTCTGGGCTGATGGCTCGGAGCCTGGAGCCTGTTTCCGATTCTGTGTCTCCCTCTCTCTCTGCCCCTCCCCCGTTCATGCTCTGTCTCTCTCTGTCCCAAATAAATAAATAAACGTTGAAAAAAAAATAAAAAAAAAATAATACCTTGTGTGTTTCACTTGTAGAATTTCTGGTAAGTATTATATAGTAAGTGCTTAATCATCACTTGCTTTTCTGTTGGACACATTCAAGATAATCAAGATTTTTTTCCCTTTTCTTAAAAAAAATGAGGGACAGAAGAAGGAAGGAAGGAGGGGGGAGGGGAGGGGAAGACAGAGTAAGAAGGGAGGGAGGAAAGCAGAGAAAGGAAAGGAAGGAAAGCAGGTGGAACAAAGAAGCAGATGCTTTCCAGTCCAGATTGGTGGGAGGTAGCTAGAGGGTCTCTTTCCTTGTGGGTTTCTCTTGCTCTTCAGTGGGTCAGCAGTAGGCTTTATCCGTTTTATCCGTCTGGCCTATGCTACTTTCTTTCCAAAGGGAACTGCCCCACTCAGCTCCTACTGCCTTCCTGTTTTGTACAACAAGAATTCCTCCCCTAACCTACACCCCAGCATCTCTAGAGCTGTGCTGTCCCATAGAAACAGATATATAATTTATTTTATTTTATTTTATTTTTTTGAGAGAGAGAGTGCTAGCAAGTGAGGGGCAGAGAGAGAGAGAGGGAGAGAGAGAATCCCAAGCAGGCTCCTCACTGTCGTCGAAAAGCCCAACACAGGGCTTAGTCTCATGGTTCCTGAGATCATGACCTGAACCAAAATCAGGAGTTGGACACTTAACTGTCTGCACCACCATGGCGCTCAAGCCATGTATATAATTTTAAGTTTTCTAGTAGCCACATTATGAAAAGTTAGAAGAAATAGGTGAAATTAATTTCAATAATGTATTTTATTTAAAACAATATGTCCAAAATATTATTATATCAATAATAGATATTTCAATATATATTTCAGCAACATAAAATTTTTTTACCTTCTTTTTTTTTTAACACTGACTTTTTGAAACCCAGTGTGTATTTTGCACTTAGAGCACATCCCAGTTAGAACCAGCCGCATTTCCATTATATCCAGTCCTCCATGTTGCCCCCTAGTCATCCTTAAAATAAATCTCTCTGCACCTGAACCAGCTCGAGTTGGGCTCTGCTTCTTAAAACAAGCAAAGCTGAATACAACGGTAAGTAGAGGGTTTGGTCACAGTGTCTTATTTACTTATTCCCGTCTTATAAAGAATTATTGGTGTAGCACCAGACTCCTTTTATTCAGCTATGTGCCGCTGGAGGTGTTTGGGATTATTTGTGCTTTATGGGATGATAGGACTTAACTTTACTTTTTATTTTTCCTATCATGTACCTCTTTCAATTTGATGATACATTTTGTTTGCAAAAATACTGGTACAATGCAATTTTTCATCAGGCAATTCAGAGAGTTCCTCTTAACAATGCCCTTTGAGACTATTATGAAAGTTGTTAACATTAAATCGCCCTAGTGAGGTGCTGTCTTTGATACTGTATAATTTCATTAACTGAAATCCAAGTAAAGATCAAATTTTCCAATTCATGTAAGCCATTTATTAGCCCTAGCTTTCTTGGTGATTAACTTTGATGACAATAGCATCTCACACAATGTTCAAACATAAAACTCGGTTTCTTACATTACTGTGGGGTTATGTTTTGGTAAGCATTTTACTCGGATGCAATTTAAAGCAACCACAAATTTATGAGTTAATGATCCAAGCCTCAGTTTACCTATTAATTAAAAGGAACTTGGTTTTTTTTTGTTGTTGTTTGTTTTTTTAGAGAGAGACAGAGAGAGAGACAGAGAGAGAGAGAGAGAGAGAGTGTGTGTGTGTGTGTGCATGTACTAGTGGGTTGGGGTAGAAAGGGGGTTCATGAACTGAGCCAAAATCCAGAGTCCAATGCTTAATTAACCTAATAAGCCACCCAGGTGCCCCTGAAAGGAAGTTTTTTGACTGTAAGATGTACTGGGAACAACAGATCTCAGTGATGCTTATACATGGTGCGTGAATGCGCTAGGATACAAATATTGTAATTGCTTTATAGAGTATTTATATGGGGCACCTGAGTGGCTCAGTCAGTTAAGCATCCAACTTCGGCTCAGGTCATGATCTTGTGGTTCATGAATTCAAGCCCCACATTGGGCTCTCTGCTGTCAGTGTGGAGCCTGCTTTGGATTCTCTGTCTGCCTCTCTCTCTGCCACTGCCCCACTCATTCTCTCTCTCTCTCTCTCTCTCTCAAAAGTAAAGAGACATTAAAAAATTTTTAATAAAAAACTAAAAAGTATTGTAATGCCATTCATAACATTGAAGAGTAAAATAATTGCTTGGGAAGAATGAACACTTTGGTTATTTGTAAAATTTATTTTAATTGTAATTATTTCCTCACCTCTGACCTTTTATGTTCAGCAAGGTTGGAACTAGGACCTTTGGTGCACAATTTAAGGGATGCCCTGACACTCAGTAATCAAGATAAAAATATTTTAATGCAAAATTTTAAAAAATAAAAATTAATGCCAAAAACGTGTGATGAAAAGTCATAATTTTAGATAAAGACAGGCTCAGAGATTGCACTGAGTAGAGAAACCTGCTCCCAGACCATTAGAGGATTTTGCTATCAAACCACATTATTGTAATTTGCATAAAATTTCAGAGGCTTCCACCATACATAGAGCTCAATCAATTTTAAGCTCTTAAGTAATCTAATATCTTTTCTTACCTACTGTTGTTCTCCTCTCAATTTTCACACTTTGGGGTTCTCCCCAAATATTATATTAGGAAATTCAAATGTATTTCGCTCTTCAGATCAAAATTAAAGAAGTTCTCTGTTGGTGCTGCATGATTCTAAATAACTGTGAAACCTACTTTTAGGCAGAGTATAAATAACATGGTTGAGAATAGAAATCTATGAATAGTGCTTTGAGTGAAAGATCGGTGTAGCCAATTTCACTCCATTGAGGTAACACTAGACAAGATGAGCTTGTTTTATTTCATACAAAGGAATGACCAAATTAAGCACAAGAAAAAGTGACATTTTCAATCATGATTTCTTTTTTCCAGTTTGAATTTTTACTCTTCTGTGCTGCTAGAAATAGAATTCTCAAGAGCCACCCTTTCTTTCTTTCATGGGTTATGGAAATACCAGTCTGTTCTAGACTTTATCATTGGCCTCCTGATGCCTTGGGGCTTTCATCACTGTTTTCGATGTTAAGGGCAAATGGGAAGAAGTAGTCTAGGGTCTAAAAGCTACGTCAGGAGCACTTGTGTGGCTCAGTCGGCTAAGCGTCCAACTATTGATTTTGGCTCAGGTCGTGATCTCCCAGCTTGGCTCCTGAGTTCAAGCCCTGAGTTAGGCTCTGTGCTGATAGCACAGAGTCTGCTCGGGATTCTCTCTCTCCCTCTCTCTCTTTCTCTGCCCTACCCCCACACATTCTCTCTCTTCCTCTCTCTCTCTCTCTCTCTCTCTCTCTCTCAAATAATAAACACTTTTTAAAGCAGATTCTGGAAAGGGCCCTGAAAATTCTGTATTTCTGACAAGTTCCCAGGGGATCTCAAAGTTGCCATTTCATGCACCAGACTTTGAGTAACAAGGATCTATGCTAATTGTGAATTTCTATTGTTTTTGAGACTGAGTGATTAAGAAATTACTGTACTTGGGAAAATAAATTCAGTTGCCTCTCTAGAATATAAGGTAGAAATTCTGTCTTGTTTGTTCTTATATCCCTAGTGCTTAGAACGTTATAGGGCATATTGAAGGTACTCAAATGTTGGTTGTGTCAAATGCGTAAATCAATGAAATTTGGGGTTAATTTTAGAACAGGGGTTCTTAAGGTTTTTTGGTGCCATGTTTCCTATCCCTTTGGCAATCTGGTAAGGACTATGGATCCCTTCTCAGGTTAATTTTTTATTAAAAATTTTTTTTAAATGTTTATTTATTTTTGAGACAGAGAGAGACAGAGCATGAAAGGGGGAGGGTCAGAGAGAGAGAGGGAGACACAGAATCGGAAACAGGCTCCAGGCTCTGAGCTGTCAGCACAGAGCCCGACGCGGGGCTTGAACTCACAAACCGCGAGATCATGACCTGAGCCGAAGTCGGATGCTTAACTGACTGAGCCACCCAGGTGCCCCTCAGGTTAATATTTTTAAATGCATAAAATAAAATGCACACAGATTACAAAGGAAACTAATTATATGGAATTATAGTTATCAAAATATATAAAAGTCATATGTGTGATGTAATAATATGTACTTTTAAAAGACAAAATCTAGCAGTAGATCTAATAATTACTATAATTTTGAAGAAGTGATGAGTATAAACAAGTTTTTAGATATCTGCAACAACTGTAATTTGATAGGAAAATATCTGTGACTTTGGGGTGTATGAAAAGACAGGTATTGCTAACATTACTGTAGGTTATTGCCTACATACATGATTTGAAGATATGCTCAATTCAATTGGAGGTAAGTAAAAATAATGTAATCGTTTTCACATTCAAGTTCACAGACATTCTGAATTCTATTCATGAACCTGTGAGGGTCTGTGAAACCCAGTTTAAGAATCTGTTTTTGGATAGTTCACAGGTTTATCTATTGACCTTTTCCAATGTTGGCTAAAAATTGCTTCATGAAGAGAAAAAAATAAACTGTGATACTTACGATCATTTCATTTTATCCAACAAAGTGTCTAGTGCCGGGTGTATTATTTCGTTTTCTTAACACAGTAGTTCAACTTGCAGAAATCTGAAATAGCTTTTCCCAGTGATAATTTTCCTCCCTTTCATTCATGTCTACAGCAGTGACAAAAATATAATGGATACCTACATTCACTGAATAAACAACTCACAAATGCAACTTTGTAAAGTGCATTCCCATGAAACAGATCCATAAACCTGGTAAGCACACCAAGACCCTGTCAGGAATGTTTGAACTAAATCTTAATTTGTTATTCACGAACACTTCACATGGCCTTCTAAATGAATTATTTGCTGCCTCATTGACAAGAAATGTAACAGACTACACATTCGAGAGACAGAACAGGACTTGTGGGATTGTTTTATTGAACAATTTCACAGGTGTTAACAATAGAGGTGGGCTGAAAAGTTGCAATCGAAAGAAGGTAACTCTGAGCCTGGAGTTATTCAAACACCTGTTGGCAAGTCGTCCTCTTTCTCTACCTCCCTTCTTTTGTAATAATTTTTTAGGGCCACCATGCTGGTCTTTTCCTTCTGAAGTCAGACAGTGAAGAGAGGGGAGAGAAGGAAGAGAGAAAAGGCAGAAGGAGGGACAGAACGAATCTAGCACAGTGCTGACGACAGCCTAACTCCTAGAGCAGGGGTCTGCATCCAGAGCTGGATACAGGAGCACATGGGTGCTGTTTGACTCCTACGCCACACGTAAAAATGGAATTCGAATGGTCTTACACAGTAAGGCGCAGGTAAATGGTTAATAACCAGCTCTCTGCGGGTGGGGGAGGGACGGAGGCCCTGATGGGTAGTGTTTGCCATCTCTGAGGGATAAATGGTTGAGTTCAAGCTACCAAGGCGAGGACACTGAAAGGGGATTTAGCAAGAGATGTACGTGTACCACCGTACATCTGTCTGGGGTCCCTGCGGCCAGCCAGCTCCAATACAGCCCTTCCAGCAGGGCATGCCCTCTCCTGGGCTCCCATCATTTCATGGTGTCTTCACCTTGCTCACCTTCCCTTTTCCCACCTCCTCGGTCCCACCGGGCCCTGGAATCCATGACTTCTGACGGGAGCTTTTCCGGGCTCCTGACATTGGCCAGAAAGCCAGAGTGAGAAATGCGCTGGCTATTTTGAGGCGTGATCAGAGACTTGCGTTCATTGTGAAGCAAGCAGGGAATTTGGCAGAAAACAACCAGGAAGGAGCCTGGATGCAGCTGCTCTAGGAAGTGTGACTTGGGTGTCAGTTGATTGGCGGCTACCTGTCTCTGTCGTTCCATCTGTCAGAAACAGCTGGGAGGTCACAACTGAATGAAACATGGAAAATAATTTGAAAAAGTCACGGGGCCACACAGAAAAAAAAAGTAGTACTATTATTTCTTTCCCTTCAGCTTCCCCACTCTACTAAATGAGAGATTCTGCAAGGATTGGATACTATTTCTGTCTTTTCACACTTTTTCTCTTGCTAATTTTCAGTGGGCTTCTGAGATCTGATATAAACGTGCAGGCAATGTGGAAACTGATCAAGAGGCAGAGATTTCTATTAAAAATGATATGCATCTCTTTTACCACCCATATTAATGTTGCAATTTTGGTGATGATCCATTTGCTGAAAAGGAAATAAAGACTTCAAGAACACATTACTTACAAAATCATATCATGTGTCTTTTGGCCTCACATTTAAATCGGAATATAAAACCTAGATCTACTGGTGGTAATGCTCAGAACAGAAGTAAAAGATTTTATTCAGAGTTCCGAAACCAGTAGATCATGATCCATCAGGAGATTGCAAAGCCCTATTGAGTTCCAAGCCAGTTCCCAAAGAACACCCCCACTTCCCTTCTCTGTTCGTGCCCAACATACACTTCCCTCCCCTTTATCAGAGGTGCTCTGCTGGGGAGGGAATAATGAAGCCTGCTGCTGTGCTTCTCTACAGCCGGGGAGAGTAACAGAGTGCTCCTAGCGGGAATTTGGGGACCCTCGCTTCATTCCGTGGCTGTCTCTAACTTCTTCACTGGGTCTTCATTCTACCCTCAGTAGTCACCCCTTGCCCTCCCTGCCACTGGAGGGATAATAGGAGTAAAGTAGCAAGCAGCGGGATTTGAATATTCATTGAAAGAGCACTTTGCGGTACCTCAGGAAGATAAACAGTAAACCAGCTTTAAATACAGGAGCACCTCTAATCCTTGGGGGAAATGTTCCAAGACCCCCAGTGGATGCCTGAGACCATGGATAGTACCAAACGCTAGATATACTCTGTTTTTTCCTTTACACGCATACCCATACTACAGTGTAATTTATAAATCAAACACAGCAAGAGATTAACAACAACTGATAATAACAAAATAATTACAATGTACATAACAAAAGTTAGATGAATGTGGTCTCTCTCTCTTTCTCTCTCTCTGTCTCAAAATATCTTACTGTATTGTACTCACCCTTCTTGTGATGATGTGAGATGATAAGATGCCTGCATGATGAGGTAACGTGAGGGGAATGATGTAGGCATTGTGACATCAGAAGAGGATGTCAATCCACGGTTGACCGTGGGTAACTGAAATCGTGGAAAGCAAACCCATGGATGGGGAAACTACTGCAATGATAATAAGAATTCTAGAAGCTGTCTCCTACTACTTTGTGGCAGGTACATTATTTCATTTAATGCTTCCCTCAGATGTCCATGGCCTGCCTGTGGTCAAAAGGACTAGTCAGTCTGAAGAGGAGGGAAAGACACACTCATGAGCACTTGAATTAAAGAGCTACAGTGCTAACTGTAGTTACTGTCTTACTCTTTCCAGACATGGAACTAACTTCCATGCCTTGGATGCCCAGCCTGGCTAATTTCTACTCATCTTGTAAGACTCATCACAGACACTATATCTTTCAGGAAACTTCCCTGTTAGCTTCCCCACTGGCATTCCTATAGGTGGACTCCTCTGATCATTGCACTTGCCACGATATACTGTCTGTCTGTCCAACTGGACTAAATGCGTCTTGAGAAAAGAGCATGCAACTTGTTCTTCTCTGTGCCCCCAATCCTTTTTTTTTTTTTTTTGCCTTGTAAACAGTAAGCACTCAAAAGTGTTTTGTGAATGAATGAATGCTGAAATGATAGTAATAATAAATGAAAAGAAACTGCAAGGAGGTTATAGCAGAGAGGAGTTTTGAGCAGAATTTCAAAGAAGGGAGTGTTGAGGGTAGGCAGATATGTTTCCACAAGCAAATAAGAAGTAAACAAGATAGATGTAGAGGGAAGTTTATCATTTTGTTTACCTAACATCTGAACTTCAGATAAACAGGAAATAAGGGAGGGCAACGGGTGGCAGTTAGTTTGAAGCCACTATGCAGAAGAATTTGGCCATGACAAGGACCCGTTTATGCTACAGCGAATGTGCATACGCCGGGCATCTTGAATGCTCAAATGCATGCAAGGTTGTCTTGCAAAGTCAAAACCTTCAAGAGCATTATACGCACTCTGGAAAGGAACGGAGAAAACCTTGGCTTTGTCCGGGGCTGCCTCATTGGGTTGTACTTTTGACGGCAAAAATGAATGCGCTCGGAAGTCCACATTACCCCTTTCAGCCCCTGGAAAATAAAATTCAGCGGCACATATGTATCTTCACTGAATTATTAATGGCACCAGAAAATGTTCCCATTTTCAGTTTTTGTGATTAAACTTCATCTTTCATGAAAATCATATGTAGTTTCTTCATCAGCTGGTAGGCAGAACAGCTTGATACCTGAGAAAATCCCTTATATCTTAGATTCTTTGTTCTCTCATTAAACACTTTTGAGAAAGATTACTCCATTTTCTCCTATGTGTGTGTGCGCACACACACACACACACACGCACACATGTGTGCCTGCCCTCATGTCATTAATGGTGGATGTTTATCTTCTACAGTGAGCCTGCCATGTATTTTTTAAAATCGTCACTTCATAGCTGTTGTTGCCAGGTTGATGAAGACACAGAACCATTTCTGGCATTGGGAACAGTTTACCAAAAACCTGTGCTGCTCTTTCAACCCTCTTCTCCCACTCTCTAAGAACGCCTGCCCCTTTCTAATTTATTATCTTAAGAAACTTGCTATTTTTCCCCCAAGGGGAGGGACAAAAACTCACGCTTCAAGATGTTACTTTGTTTACTCCAGTTAATTATTTAAGAGGATTCTTTAAGCCCTCACTACTCAACCTTTACAATTCCACACAGAAACAAAGATAATTTAGAAGGCTGAGAATCTTTATGCAAATCGAGATTTTCTGAGCTGGAAAGGGCACATCGCAGCCTCAGCCTGGTGAGGGTTGGACACCAGGGCACAATGGTGTTTGGTAGCTCATGATGAGGGGGATTCGGGCCACAAACGTGGAGCCATTTGTTGAACATGTAAGCAAATATTAATAATACAGCATTAATTTATTGCTTCTGCAGATTATTTCTAATACAGACTTGCTGACTTGTACATGTATAATACATAAACACATCCATAAAAGTTTAATGCCTGCAGAGTAGTACATTCACCCACAACACTGCCTGTTGACACGTTTTCACTCTTCTTAACACTGCTTCCGGGAGGAGTCAGCACAATGTCAAGGTGGCAGACTTAAGACTGACACCAGAGGAAGGGTCAGCAAATTAACTTTTCAAAACTTTGGGGTCAATGAGACATTTAGCAAAGAGTGCGGTGACCACGAATGTGGCTTCAGTTTATTTTGGAAGCTGGATCTTGAATTACCAACAGGAGCAGAGGAACCCGTCTACATCCCAAGGGCAAGTTGCACAGAGTTCAAAAAGCTACTAGGAAGGGTGCCCTAGATGTTTTGGCTGAAGACATTTTGCACCATTTGATAGAGTCTCATCAATCTTAAAACACTTCAGCCCAGGCATTCCTTTCAAAATTAACACTTAGAAAGAAAGAATAGAAGAGAGGAATAGTGATAATTTGTTGCAAGACTTGAGTCCTAAAGTTTTGGGCACACATGACTCCTTTCCTCTCTCTCTGTCAGGGCAGCTGAGGCAACAGGCCTCCCTTCCTGGGAACTCAGATTTCCAAGTGTAAGTCCTCCAACCCTTATAGGAAAGATAGGACACAACAGAAAAGCATTGCAAACCATTTCTTCTTCACCCTTTACCGATTGGAAACTAGGCTCACCCATAGCTTGGATTGTTTCTGAAGGCATTCGAATATACATTCTGCTTTTTCAGCTTCTGCATGTCTGGCACAGAAATGGAAATTGGGACCAGCCGGCTCCATCCGTCGTCCACCCCCAAACAGTGTCTGACATTTCTGTTCCTCTCTGGATAGTGAATGTTCAGTCATTTTGCAGCACTCAGCTCGAGTCGAATAACAACTCCATTATGGCCCTGTGGCCTTTTTCATAACATTTATTTTCAGGTCTGCCATGTGTTGGGCATCCATAACAGCCGGGCTGACTATCACTCTGTGGCTCCAAAGGCGTCGACAGTGAGAGTGGATCTGGACTCCTGCAAAGTGTGATGGAATTGGCTGGATTTCATGTGACGAGCTCAGATTATGGTCCTTTGTCCAGAGCAGGCACGAAAGGAACAGAAAGGCTTGATATGGGGCCTGCTTCCCAAGAACATAAAGGACCATTTATGGTGACGCTTTTAGATTAAAGCTCAACTTTTTTCTCAATCCTAGAGCTCTGTTAATTCGGGAGGCAGGTTGCTTTACTGGGAATTTTCTTGCAATTACCGTTTGTGAAGGAAGTTATTGCTCAAGTGAAGCTGGTTCCAGCTTGTGGCTGAAACTAACATTTGGATAGCACCTTAGCAGTTTATCTCTTTGAATCAGTTATAACCACATTCCCTTAGAATCAGGGCCTGGTATCTCTTCACGGAGATTGCAGAATCACCTACTTAGAGGTAGGTATGCATATATTACCTGCATCTATCAGTGATTGGCAAAGTAATAGATATTGCTTCTTCCCTTTTTGCTTTGTACTGTTTCCTTAATCACTGCACTTATAAAAAGCTTTTATCATATTGAAAGGCTATGTGAAAAACCCAAAAACATTGGCCTTGGCAAAGAAATTATTATAATTTGTCACTGTCCGAAACTACTTGTTTCAGTAGTTGAAGAGCTAACAAGGAGAGCAGCCATCTTTAAATAAGCATGCTGTTAGATTGAGTCTATTGAGAGCAGTTGTCAGTCAGTATACAAACTTGCTGATCACTGATGCAGAGCTGATGTCCAGAAAGCTGTTGCACGATTTAAACTCACAGAAATACTTTGAGTTGGGCAGTTCTCCATAACCAATCACCTACATGACATCTCCATTTGGATGTCTAATAGGTCTCTCAAACGAGTCATGTCCACAGAGAATTCTTGATTTACCTCAGCCCTCCAAACCTTATCCAGTCTTAGGCTTCTCCATATTTTCAATGGCACCATTTGGGTTGAGATGCTTAGGTTAAAAACTTGGGTACCATCCTTGATTCTCTTTTTATCACATACCCTATTAAAGAGAAAAGCGTAAGGTAATATCACCTCTCCCTTCAAAACCTCTCAACATATGGATTTATTTTGAGGAGTTTGTTCATGCAGTTGTAGGGGTTGACAAGTTTGAAATCTGTAGGGCAGGGCAGCAGGCCGTAAAGTGAGGCAGGATTTCTGTCATCGTCTTGAGGATGAATTTCTTTTTCTCAGGGTAACCTGAATATTCGCTCTGAAAGGCCTTCAGATGATTGAATGAATCTCACCTGCATTATCAAATTTAATCTCCTTTACTGAAGAGCAACAGGTTTTGAGGGTTAAAATTTAAAATACAAAATATCAATCTTCATATCAACATCTAGGCTGGTATTTGACCGAACAACTGGGCAACCATAGCGTTTAACCATCATGGCACCCATCACTTTGTGGCATCATACAGACAGTGATCTACTTGTTTATAATAAATGTTCTTCCCTAAACTGCAAGGGCCATGACAATGAGGACCCTGTCTATTTGTATTGACACCATCCTCCAGAGGCTAGAATAGTAACCGACATACGATAAATGCTAGATAAATTAATTGGGCTCTTTCTCATCTTCCATGAAACCCAGAGAGTCACAGACAGTATTTTGACAGCACAACCATTCACCAAACAGGTATCAGATACTGAGAAGTAATTGAAGAAAGCTCTTCTGGAGTGCTAACATGTCCTCGCTCAGGTTGGAGGTAAGCAGGAGACTGGATCATTGACAGGAAAAGCTGACAACTGATGAGAAAGAGCTAGCCAATTTCAATCAACCAGTGTGTAATTTCAGCATCAGTTATTTAATTTGAATATGTGAGAAGAAAACTCATCATGGACAGTCTACATTATATATTTTAAAATAGTAAGTAAGTCCTATATTAAATTATCATTCAGAATAAAAATACAGCACCTCAAGATACTCACCCATCTAAATTATAAGTTTATTTTAACTTTGAGTTTCGGGGGACTACATGGCTAGTTTTATAGTTTTGAGGAGACCTTTTAAGAATTTTATATATATCTTCATTAAAGGATTCTTCTTCTTAGTTAAGTTGATACAGTGGGAGGAGATAAAAGTGATAAACATCAAGGGGCTCTGGAGTTTAAGGCCAAGCACCTGGAAGAAAGTAGGACATAGAATGCTCTGGGGAAGGAGTCTGGTGGAGTTGAGCCAACACATTATTCAAGTTGCAATGTGTGTTTGCCAAGGCAAGATTAAGAAAGTCAGGCTTTCCAGACAGCAGAAAGACTTCAGCTTATTTGATCTTGGTAGTTATTAAAATATTTTGAAAAACTGGACCTTACAGCCCTTCCAGACTTTGGAATCTTAAAATGTGACTGATATGCTGGACCTGGGAAATACTGTGAATATTTTTTTTAAGTTAGTCATGTGAATATATGGACTTCAATATCCCACCATATTTAACTTTACAGTCTTCAACCCTAACTGTTTAAAAAGATCTTTTTCACATTTCTCGTCTTGTGACAACTCTGTGAGGAAAGCGAGGTAACGTTATCATCCTTATTTCACTGGAGTGGAAACTGAGGCTTTGGACATCTAATTTCTCGGTAGAGATCACACAGTTAGGAAGTGTGTCTTAGGGGGTGCCTGGGTGGCTCAGTCGGTTAAGTGTCTGACTTTGGCTCAGGTCATGATCTCGTAGTTTGTGAGTTCGAGCCCTGTGTATGGCTCTGGGCTGACAGCTCAGATTCTGTGTCTCCCTCTCTCTCTGCCTTCCCCTGCTCATGCTCTGTCCCTCTCTCAAAAATAAATAAACATTAGAAAAAGAAAGAAAGAAAAAATAAAAGAAAGTATTAAAAAAAAGAAGTGTGTCTTAGGAACATTTTAAACCCCATTATTCTGTCTCCTTCTTAGTGAAGGCTGAGATTATCAAGGTATAAACCTTTTGGTTCTTTAGAACTAAATGATTGATGAGATGCTCATTCTATTAACTGGGCTGCTTTTTTTTTTTCTTTTTTTCCAATGTTGAATCCAAGAATTTTGTTGAGACACATGAGAGTCTCTTTGCCTCAGCCTTGTAACAATTTAGGAAATGTTTTATTCTAGCAGAATGTGTGGACTAGTCCTTGCCCTGTATTGAAGGACAACCACTATTAACAATTAATTATCTTATGTAGTGTGACTGCCTTTCTGTTTCACATAGAATCATAAGGAAATATTTTTCCCCAAGAGGAGTAATTTCTCCAGTGATCAACATATTCTTTTCTGGTTTCTGGTTTGGATTTTAGTGTGTGCATTTTTTTTTTAATCAGGATTTTTGTTTTGTTTTATTTTTGGCCTATTCCTTACTTCAATTTTGTACAAGCCCTAGCACATTATTTTTACATCCACTGCTTCAAGAAATAAATTTACTCCATATCCATAACAGTTTTGCTGACTCTGTGAGGTTGCTTTTATCTTTTCCTGAGCTGTTTTTCTTGCTATGAAGAATACACTAAAAAAAGTAATATAGTATAAATTTGGACAAAATATTTGGTACAAGTTTTATTCAATACAAATTAAAACAACATCTGATTTGGTAAAAATTGAAACATATAATAATATGAAGCACTGGTGAAAGTGGAAGAAACAGGAAAATTCTATCCTGGTAGTGGACTATGCATGAGCCCAATGTTTTTGGAAAGAGTTTGGTAGCACTGATACCAAAGAATTTTTAAAACTTGCAAACTCTTTGACATTCCACTTCTATATTTAGGAATTTATCCAAAATATTAAAGGATTTGTGTGAAAGCTTATTTCCGTGGCTTTCAATGAACATTGTTTTGAAGAGTAAAATTTGGAATAGCTTAGGTAGCCAATATTAAGAGATTGGTTAAATACGTTAAGTACATCCCAACTCCAAATTATTGTGCATCCATTTAGGAGAGCGGTTGAAGAAACAATATGCATGACATTGTAGAAAGACGTTCAAGATATATTTTAAAATCAAAAATCCAATTAAGGGGCGTCTGGGTGGCTTAGTCGACTTAATGTCCAATTTGGCTCAGGTCATGATCTCATGGTTCATGAGTTTGAGCCCCACATCGGGCTCTGTGCTGACAGCTTAGATCCTGGAGCCTGTTTTGGATTCTGTGTCTCCCTCTCTCTCTGACCCCACACCTGCTCATGCTCTCTCTCTCTATCAAAAATAAATAAACATTAAAAAATAATAAATAAATAGGGGCGCCTGGGTGGCTCAGCTGGTTGAGCGTCCAACTTCGGTTCAGGTCATGATCTCACAGTTTGTGGGTTCGAGCCCTGCGTCAGGCTCTGTCCTGACAGCTCGGAGCCTGGAGCCTGCTTTGCATTCTGTGTCTCCCTCTCTCTCTGCTTCTCTCCTGCTCACACTCTGTCTCTCAAAAATGAATAAAGATTTTAAATTTTTAATTAATTAATTAATTAATTAATATCTAATCAAAAACAGTAGGATCTCACTTTTTAAAAAAGCATGTTTAGGGAAAAAAAGACTGGAAAATCACACACAAAAATGTTCATAGTTGTTGTCCTTGGGATATAAGTTTATGAATGATTTCTTTTTCTTATCTGTAGTTTCTACACTTTTTAAACTAAGTTTGTATTACTTTTATGAAGAGAGGAAGGCAGACATTATTAAAAATCACAAACACTTGATTTAGTAGGTCCCGATTGGCTATAAGTGATTGGTTCTGCATGATTTGATGTATTTTTTAAGGGGTCACTTTATCTTCCAGGACATCTCACAGAATGACTTAAAGGTAAAATTTTTTAAAACCACTAGATTTTTTTAAATGACATTTCATTTTGTTTAGTTGTTTTATTTAAATATAATTGACACATTACATTCTATTAGTTTCAGGTGTATAATATAAAGATTCAATATTTATATATATTATGAAATGATCACCTCACAAGGTCTAGGGAACATCCATCATCATAAATAACATTTTATAAAGCCCTAATGAACCACTTTCAAACACCTTATTTAAAATGTACCAGACTCATTCTTTGCAGATAGCTGGAGAAGTGATCATCCTGTAAAAAAAAAAAAAAAAAGACAACTGATTTTTTTTCTATGTCTATTGTAATAATAGCCTTGATGCAGCAAATCCTACACCTAGCAAAGAAGAAACCTTTCTAGAGGCACTTGTCCGCAATCGTGAACTACTTAAGCCCAAATGGAGTACAATAGATTTGAACACATGTAATCAAGTAACTGCTTTAATCTTGTTGAATTTGAGGTGCCAAAGATACATGGTACAATCTTAGAATTATAAAAATCTGGGAATTTAGTATTGGGTAACACTGGTGGCACCTTTTGCTCTTATTTTACAGATCAGAGAACAATGGCCCAGTAAGGCTAAGTGATGCATTCACAACTCAGACCCAATTAATGTCAAAACCAGGATGAGATTTCTATTCCTCTAGCTTTTAGCCCAATCCCTTTTCCAGAATCAGGGTCCAAGTACCATGACTGTGTCATAAAATACATGATGTTGAGCAAGTTATTTAACTTCCCTAAGCCTGGATATTCTCATCTGTAAGGAGTATACAATATTATCTACATGCAGAGTTGTGGAGGGAATAAAATAAGATAATTTAAACAAAAATGTAGTACCACGTCCAGAATACAGGAGGGGCTGATTACATTGTAGCCGTTATTAGGGCTAGTATTGTTCCTCTAAGATCCACTTGAAAGTTGGATTTGGGGGTGCTTGGCTTGCTCAGTCGCTTAAGCATAAGCATCGGACATCAGCTCAGATCATGATCTTGAGGTTTGTGCGTTTAAGCCCCACGTCAGGCTCTGTACTGTCAGCACGGATCCTGCTTCAGATCCTATGTCTCCAACTCTGTGTCCCTCCCATGCTCATGTGTGTACTTTCTCTCTCTGTCTGTCTCTCTGTCTCTCAAAAATAAATAGGGATGTCTGGGTGGCTCAGTCAGTTAAGCATCCGACTCATGGTTTCCGCTCAGGTCATGATCTCACAGTTCCTGCGTTTGAGCCCCACATCAGACTCTGTGTTCACAGTTATGGAGCCTGCTTGGGATTTTCTCTCTTGCTGTTTCTATCTCTGCCCCTCCCCTGTGTGCTCTCTCTCTCTCAAAATAAATAAATAAAAAGAAAAGAAAAGAAAGAAACAAACAAACAATTTTTAAAAGTTGGATTTGTAAGGTGGGGCTTGGAAGACAGATTAGAGCTTATTTGGAGAATTCTCTGCATAGTGATGACATCTGGAACCAGGAAAGTAGGTAAGATTGTTGACAGCATGGAGAGAAAAGGGAGAAGAAGTGAGGGTAGAACCTGAGTCAAACCACCTTGAAAGTTTAGAAAATAGAAGAGGAACCCGTTAAAAAGACAGAAAAAGCAAGATGGTACAGCATCCTTGAAGCCATGTGAGCAGCAGCCATCGGGTTTATCATTTTCATAGGTAATGTTTGGGCAGATCATTTTTGTTGGCAAAGAAATAGAATCCAGATGCAAAAGAGAGAGTAGGTTATGTGTTGAGATGTCTCAAAGGACCAGAGAAAGTTGGTTATTTAAGACAGTGATTGGGTCAAGGAAAGAGTTTATTTTTAAAAAAAATATATATTTTTTAACGTTTATTTATTTTTGAGAGACAGAGCATGAGCGGGGGGAGGGGCAGAGAGAGGGGGAGACACAGAATCCTAAGCGGGCTCCAGGCTCCGAGCCTGACACGGGGCACGAACCATGAGATCATGACCTGAGCCGAAGTCGGGCGCTCAACCAACTGGTGGACGCTCACCAAGCTGGATGCTCACCACCCAGGTGCCCCAAGATTTTCCTTTTTAAATGTATGGAAGATCCAAGCATGCATAGGAAGTAGCAAGAGTTCGGCCTAGCAGAAAGAGACATGGGAGATGAGATAAGTAATAGCTGAATAGGATCCAGTCATAGGTTAAAGTTGAATGAGTCTTGGCAGAAAAAGGAAATCTCTCTTCCTCTGAAATAAGGGCAAAGGGAAGCTGAGGGTAGAGTGATTTTGAGGTGAGGAGGAAAGAGACTATGCATTCTTATATTGTCTGCTCTCAGGTCTTCGGGGTGGACTAAGTCGTCAGGTTACTTCTCTCTAATGAAGAGCCAGGGGCTGGAGTGGGAGTACGAGAGAGAAGGTTTGGAACAAAGCCCTGTGGGGAGTTGGCAGGGTCGATTCAAGAGAGATACAAACATGTTGGTGTAGGCTAACGGCCCACCTGCGGTCAAACAGCATGACCGTGTCAGCCCGGGACCAATATCTGGACCTCCTCAGCTGGGGCAGATGGCAAGCGCTTCCAGGAAGAGGGTTTCGGAGCTAACGAGGGAGCAAAAAAGTCCAGGCCGAGCGGAGAGGTTCTGTCAGAACCATGGTGAGGGAGTGGGAGAATAAGAGCAAAAGCCTCGTGCTCCCCAGCAGGAGCTGGGGAGAAGGTGAGGTGTAGCCAGTGGGGCCGTTTCAAGCGGTGCCGTTTCAGGCCTGTGGCTCGGGTGAAGTGAGGCACAGACCGGAGTGGTTGGAACAGAGAGGTTAAGAAACTGAAAGCGGGTTTCATCTCCGTCCACCCCAGGGACCGGGTGAGGGAGGAGGATGGTGAGCGAGGGCACCCCTCTGCTCGAGGTAGGAATGGTGTGGAAGCAACTGGCTCAGGGCGTCCCATCCGCAACTTCGGCTCAGAGGCCCGCATGTCTGCCCCCTTCCCTGCTCGCACAGAGACTTTCGGGTGTCTCCTCCCAGGATTCTTGACAAGCTGGTCTTTTGAATTCTGGTCGTCCGATTCATCTCAAGAGACCCTGGGCCTCCGGGTCTCCCTGCAGGGGGAGAATGTGCCTACCTACATTTTCCCCGAAGTGCCTGTTTGTTCGCTACCCAGATTCCCAGTATCGTCAACCTCCCCCGTGGTGCCAGCCTGCGCTCTCATTTAGAGCGGAGTGTGATGCCGCTATCCATTTTGCAGTCTTTGTACACATCAAAACAAACAAACAGAGCCCCAAACACACCCCAGCAGGCTTATTGTCAGAGAATTAGCTCCCATGCTGGCACAGCCAGACGAATTCAGATAAGAATAGCTTAAAATAAATCCTCCCAGGCAAACTGGTCACAGGCCAGAGCTATGGGATCACTTCTGGCTACAACCACGTCGGGTACACATGTTCTGTTATCCTAAAAGATTTGATTTTATATTTTTCGAAGGAGCCAGAGATAACAGAGCAGCGAATTAAAATTGCCTTCTCCTCCCTGGAACCTGAGGTAGTTGAGGAGGTATTTGGTTGAGAAGTCAGACAGCATGATTGAACATTCAAGAGCACCTGTTTATGATTACTTTTCGCCTCCAGGTAAATAGGAATTTGATCTTCTGCTGCTGGAGGCTTCTCCTCCCCACAAACATTAACCACATGCATCAGTTGGAAGGCGTTCCACTCCTAGGTCAAGCCTGTGGCTCCCTCCTCTCTAACCTTGAGAGCCACCTATGAACACTCTTTGACACTTGGTACCACTTTAACAGAATAAACATCTTTGGGGACTACCTCACTAATTACGGACAGAAAAATAATTTTCATCTTTTAGTTAACTCGGGTGGATTCGAAGCGGGTGCCTAGATTATCCTTACCTACCTCTTCCTTCAGGGAAACCGGAGTCAAACATTGTAACCTTGCATATGCCAGTTTCAAATTATTATAACTATTATTAACACGTTCCCATGTCTGGCTGTGTGGATAGACGATGACCCAGCAAGGGAACAAGGTGTAGAGCCTGGAGTCAGATGAATGCTTTTCAGCTGGTGATGCAGAAAATATGCATGAACCTCGCTCGTGGCTGTTCTGTTTTCTTTCTGAGTGAATTTTTACAAGCTGCAAATCACCATGATTGTCTAAAAAGTGAACGGGTTTATCATGGCAACAAGCTTTAATTTGTTGCATGGACGGATAAGCGAAACCATTTTTCTAAACCTACAGTTCTAAATCAAAAACTTTTGCTCTCGGGGCACCTGGGTGGCTCAGTCGGTTAAGCGTCTGACTCTTGATTTCAGCTCGGGTCACGATCTCACAGTTCGTGCGTTGGGCTCTGCACTGCCCTGCCCCTCCCCTGCTCATGTTCGCTGTCTAAATAAATACATCAATAAACTTAAAAAACAACAACAACAACTTTTACTCTTCTCTGAGCACTTGCACTCCCCAATCTGGGAGGGCTCGCTCCATTCTGAAGTGAGCTATGAAGTTGAGTAGGAATGTGGCGTCATATAAAGGGGAGGTGTTAATCAAGGGCAAATGGATCTATGTTTATATCTCAGCACAATCACCAAGTGGTCTTGAGCAAGTGACTTAGCCTCTAATGCTATAGTTTCCTCATTTATACGATTATCCTAACATTTTCCACTCTGCAGGGTTACTGTGAGTATTACATGACATAATGCATACAGAACAGTTAGTACTATGAATGTTTGTTAGCAGGAAAAGGAATTAGTAACAGTCAACTCTGGGTCTGAGACACGGTGCTAGATTGTTTGTACAAAGTAAGTCACTTCGTCCTCACAGCAAACCTGTGACATAGGACTATCATGAAGATCCACGTTATCCCACAGAAATACAAAGAGGTCAAAGAATAGAGGTATAAGAAGAAACCACCTGTACGGGAATAAAAAGTGTGTTGGGGTGGTGATGGTTGTGGAAGCGAGCATTCGTTGAACGCTTAGTAAGTACCAGGTCTTCTGCCAATTATTAAAATACACATCACCTTGTTCATGCCTGACAATCACTGTAAGAGATAAGGTACAATCTTCAGCCCATTTTGTACTGGAGACAACAGAAGGAAAGAGGAGATTGAACACTCGCCCAAGGTCACGTAACGGGTCCGTGGCAGGCTGGGACTGAATTTAGCCCCCTGTGACTTCATAAACTGCTTTTAACTATTAGTCCAGTGATTCCCAGAGTTTGGTCCCCAGACACAGCATCAGCATCACCTGAGAATTTACAACAAAGGCAAATTCTCAGGCACACCCAAGACCTACTGAATTAGAAGCTCTAGGGGCAGAATCCAGTGGTGTATATGTTAGTATCTCCTAGGTGATTCTAACACAAGATCGAGTTTGAAAACCCTGCCCTAGACTGTATTGCCTATTTTTATGGAGACACTTTAGGCTTGTACTCTATAGAATGGATTTGATCTTTTCAGTTTGGCTTAGCCTTTGCATCTGGCTATCTCCAGAGCAAGAGCTCATCATTAAATTTCTTTTACTTTCCATTACCCCCTGCCCATGCTCCACCATCGCTATGCAGTGCCAGGGACAAAAAAAAAACCCTTTTGGAATAATATGTGATCATGTGCGTCATAGAGCTGTTACTGTGTATGTTGTTGCATTGAAGGTGACCAGCAAGATGATACCTCACACCTTATTAGTTGTGTGTGGGCAACCAAGTTGACTTCTCTCTGCCTCCGTTTCTTCAGCTGTGCATTAGAGATGACCACTTCACCTATTTCAAGTGGATGAACTGAAGATTAAGTATGACAATCCATGTGTCAAGTATGAGCTCTGAGCTTAGCATCTTTACTCAATAAGCATTAGCCATTATTATCAGAAAAAAGGATCTTGCCTGAAAAGAATCAGGCATCATCCTGAAAGAATATATAGGGCAAATAAAAATTTATATCCTAATGTCTAGAGATAAGCCTATGGGAGAGGCAGTCAGTGTCAAAAGTACCTTGTCTCCCAGGTTCTGTCCATTTCAGGAAGTAACTAACTGATCTGAAGATAGTGATTTTTCTACTCTATGCTTTCAGTAAAGGTCATGGACTCTGCTTAAAGAGGCTGTGAATTGTGGACTTTGCTCCTAGTCACTAATGAGTGAAATGGATACAAATCAAATATATTTTTTTCTTTAAATTTCACTGCGGCAAACTGCCTCTAAACAGCCCATTAGTTAAAACACTTGAGTAGAAACAGATACGCAAGGATAATGAGGTTTGTTTCATCAGCCGTTCTCTGTACCCAACTGCTTCCCACTTCTATCTAAGGGCACGGAAAGCTGAATGTGCTCCTCCGTGGGAGCACTGCAAGAGTGCTAACTGCTACAAGCCTTTGGAGGCGTCACTTGACCCGGTGAAAAGGGAAGAACTTGCAGAAGGTGCTGATGGAAGGACCATGACAGCCTGAGAGGGAGGTGGCATCTTTATTCCCCCTAATTTTTTTTATTAGCCAGAAGATACACCCAAGGGTGTCTTTTCTAGGGCACTGCATACCCTAGTCACAAACTGGGTGATGTATCCAACAGAATTTTATCATTTAACCGTTCTGGAAGCTAGAGGTCCGAGACGGAGGTGTTGGTGGGGGTCGGTTCCTTCCAGGACTGTGAGGGAGAATCTGTTCCAGGCCCCTCTCCCAGATTCTGGTGCTTTGCTGGCAATCGGTGGTGTCCCTTGGCTTCTGTAGCATCACCCTGATCTCTGCTTTCAGCCTCACATGGTGCTCTCCTGTGTGAGTCTGCGTCCAAAAGCCCCCTTTTATAAGGACTCCACTCACATTGGATAAGGGGCTCATCTTGCTCCAGTAGGACCTCGTCGTAACTAATTCTATCTGAAACAATCCTATTTCCAAATAAGGTCACATTCTGATATAGTGGGGGTTAAGACTTCAACATGCTAATTCTGAGGGGCCACAATTCAACTCATAACAGATGGTAAATGAAACTCTATCCACCAAACTGACAGTTCTGGCCCGTTGAAACAGGCTTAGAGCAGTGTTTAAACTGTAATGTGCACATGAATCACCTGGGAATCTTACTAAAATGCAGACTCTGATTTCACAGGTCTGGGGTAGGGGCCAAAATTCTGCGTTTCCAGCCCGCTCCTACTGATGCTGCTGCTGCTGCTACTTTGAGTAACAAGGTCCCAGAAGAAGCTTATGGTGGTGTATTCTCATTCCCGATCTCTCCCATCTATTATACCAGAGCTTACAGTCCTTCATCCCAAGGGCTCTCAGGTCACCACCTCCTTACCCGGAGTCATCTTATAGTTCAGGGCATAAAAGTGATTTGAACGACAAAATTCAGACGCGCTTAGCACCACTTAGGTCTGAACCAGTGGTGGCTAAACGTTGTCTGGTATACACATTCTTTTCTGAACTGTGACCACAGCACCTGGCTTGCCCATGTCATCCTTAAACCTGTACTAGAACTGCATTCTAAACATGGCCAGCGTGGCTTCTGCGTGGTTTAATTTTCCTGGGATCCCACTAGATTATAGGACTCATTGAGGGTGGGTTAAAGTTTCCTTGGAGTACTTTAATAAATGAATGCCTGGACGGGGGGTGGGGGAAACATATTTGCAGCATATAACAAGCCAAGTATTAGCGTGCAGAACTTATAAAGAAGCTCTACAAACCAAATAACTCAATACAAAAATGGCCAAAGATTACAAGGAGGGAATTCACCTCGGAGGAAACCTCAATAACCCATAAACCTATGAAAAAAATGCTTTATTTCCATTAGTCATTTCAGAAATTCAAATTAAAACATACTGGAATTAATATTAAAAACTTAAAATTAAAAACAGACATTAAAACCAAATTATTTAGTGTTCTTTAGTGGGATGAATATTTAAAACACTAATTGACAGCAAGAGTGTGGAGAAATTGGTACTCTTGTTCATGGACAGAATTATAAATTGAAGGCAAATTTGGCATTACCGCTGCATCTTACATGTGTAATCCCTAAGTCTGTGGAGTTCTGCTTTTTGTATCTCTAAAGAAACCCATGGATACGTAAGGAAGCATATTCAGGGGCAGTCATCGAAGTACTTATTCATTATTGACAGTAGCAAAATTTATTGACAATCTAAATGTACATGGGTAGGGAAACAACTGTAGTGTAGACATAATGCACAGCCATTAAATGAATAACAACAGACAACATTTCTTGGCTACATTACAGGTACCAGACTCTGTCCTTGGTGCTTTGCATGTATGAACTTTTTAATATGACGTAGGTACTATCTTGGTTCCATTTTAGTGATGCAGAAACTGAAGCACAGAAAAAGCTAATAATTTTTTCAAGGTGATTCAGCTGGGACAGAGATGAAATTTGAGTGCATGTAGTCTAGCTGCAGGGGATACGTTCTTAGCCAATTCAGGGGACCACAGGTAGAGCAATAGAATGGAGTGTTCTCTGTATCCTGACGTGGAAAGATTGTTAAGAAATATTATTATATAATATAAAATAAATGTGAATTTATAAATAATATAAATATTAAATGAATGAAAAGCGAGGTACAAAATGAGTCCTCTGGTGTATGTAAAAAAAAAAAAAACAAAAAACGTCAAACACTTTTATACTTGGAGCGCCTTGGGTGGCTCAGTTGGTTAAGTGTCCGACTTCGGCTCAGGTCATGATCTTGCCGTTCAAGCCCCGCATCAGGCTCTGTGCTGAGAGCTCAGAGCCTGGAGCCTGCTTCTGATTCTGTGTCTCCCTCTTTCTCTGCCCCTGCCCTGCTCACACTCTGTCTCTGTCTCTCTCTCAAAAATAAATAAACACTAAAAAAAACGTACATACTTTATGGGAACTTGTGTACGCATGTAAATGCAGTGAAAGTTCTGAAAGGTATCACAACAAACAATTATCTCTGAAAAGAGGGAAGGGGTGACTCTGGAAGTTATGGAGATGGTACAAAGGACATTTTTACTTTTATTGGCAATAATGTTTCTTTGAAGGATTACATATTAATTATCTTGCAATTAAAATTACTTAATTAAAACTTTAATTGACGGGATCCGTTGTTAGTCCTGCGCTGACTTGGTTCCACCCTCCAAGCAGCGCAGAGATATCGCCACATTCCCTTTTGACCCAGATGGGCAAAGCCTTCTATTTCTGTTCTGTCGGCACAGAGCCGGCCTCCAAGCACATTACCTCTCCTCTGCCGTCCTCCTCCTCATCACTATTTCTTTATCTTTCATTAAGATGTTATTTATTAGCCCTGTGGTGGTTGTTTATGGGTGTTGCTGTTATAATTGGGAAGGATATGAAAACTCTAGTTTGAGAGAGGCTGGAAATCTAATGGCTACAGCATGGTTTATACTGGTTGATGTCTGGGGAAAGGGGAGTATTTTGGTAGAGCTCTATGTTCTCAAAATTGTCTGTTCTTCACTAGGTCTGACACAAAATCCTCAATTTCCCTGATAGATCAAAATAACTTTGTCTCCTCAGTATAGTTTATCATAGTTTTTTTTAATGTTTATTTATTTTGAGAGACAGAGAGCAAGCAAGTGGGAGAGGGGCAGAGAGTGAGGGAGAGAGAGAATCCTAAGCAGGCTCTGTGCTGTCAGAGGGGAGCCCAACACAGGGCTCAGTCTCACAACCCTGAGATCATAACCTGAGCCAAAATCAAGAGTCAGGTGCTTAACCAACTGAGCCACCCAGGAGCCCTAGTTTACCCTAGGTTATCACCTGGTCCTCCTATGCCTCCAGACCAAGCCACCCCTGTGATCAAACGAACATAGCCTTGCGAGAAGAAATGGAATTTATCATTGATTTTTATTTATTGACCAAGCAGATATTCTAGGTGATGCCTAGTGCATATAGATAGTGCATTTCAATTGCCAATTTTCATTTTTAGGCTGAAACCAGATGGCCAGTTCTACTGGTCACTGCGTCTAGCACATTCTGAGCCACTGGCCTGGAAACCAATACACTTGCAGCATAGTCCGGCTGTGTCCTCGCCTCGTCTGCACTTACATCCAAGGCACATGAAGAAACCACTCTCCCCACCAAAAACATACTCACCTTCCACAACTCAAATTTTAGAGATTCTTTTATGCTTGACCCCCCAAAATACATTGACAAGATATAGATTCTGTGTAACTCCCATACATAAAGGTGCGCTTCTTTATTCTGTACGTAACTGTAGTAAAATTTTAAAAAATGCACCTGCAAAAAAGTGTATTTAAACCCTTCTCCCACAAACATGGGACTGAGGTACCAAAGTGAAACAATAAAACTTCTAGAATAAAATATAGACAATCTTTATGGTCTTAGATTGGGCAAAGAATCCTTATCTACTATATAAAAGAATGATCCTTAAAGGGAAAAACTGGTAAGTTGGACTTTATCAAACTTAGAAACTTTTGTGCTTCAGAATATATCACCAAAATTTTTTTTTTAAAATAAGGAGGTATCACTAAGACAATGAAAAGACAAGCTATAGACTGGGAGACAATATTTGTACATCATATATTTAATAAAGAACTTTATTCAGAATATATAAAGAATTATGACAATTTAATAAGAAGAAGACAAACAACTCAATTAAAAAACAGGTAAAAGATTTGATAGACGTTTCACCAAAGAAGAAATTTGAATGGCAAATAAGCATATAAATAAATATATGCTTATGATCATTACTCATTAGAGAAATGCAAATTAAAAACACAACGTGTAGAATGGCCCTATTATTAAAGAAGGCCAACTGTTGGGAAGGATACGTGTGGAGAAACTTCAAACTTCATGCATTGCTGGCGGATATGTAAACTGGTACAGCTATTCTCGAAGCAGTTTGACAGTTTCTGAAAAACTTAAACAATCTTTCCATACCTCTTGGCAATTATATTAAGAATCTACACAAGAGAAATGAAAACGTATGTCCACACAAAGATATGTGTGCAAATGTTCATAGTAGCATTATTCATAATAGCCAAAAATTGGAAACAACCTAAAAGTCCAACAACTGGTGAATGGATAACCAAATATGGGGTGTGTGATGTGTATGTATACACACACACACACACACACACATACAGTGGAATGTTATTTAGCAACAAAAAGAAATGAATTACCGATGTTTTCTGTAACATGGAAGGGCCTCAGAAAACACGCTAAGTGGAAGAAGCCAGATGTGAAATTCCATTTACATGAAATGTCTAGAAGAGGCCAATTGATACAGACAGAAAACAGACCAATGGTTGCCGAGGGCTGGGGGTGAGCACAAGGATTAACTGGAAACGGTCATGAGGAAACCTTTGGGGAGGATAGAAATGTTAAAAACCTAGAATGTGGGGGCGCTTGGCTGGCTCAGTCAGAAAAGCATGTGACTCCTGATCTTGGAGTCGTGAGTTCAAGACCCACAGTGGGCATAGAGATTACTTAAGAAAAATTTTTTTAAAACAACCACCTGGAATGTGGTGATGGTTGCAAAACTATAAATTTACTAAAAATCAATGAGTTGTATTCTTACAACTGGTGGATTTTCTGGCATGTAAATTACACTTCGATAAAGCTATTTAAAAATAGAAAACTTAATAGCATATCCCTATGGGCCTGACCTAGACAGGGTCATTTGATCTATCACTCCAATACTAGCTTAGTTATTTGCCAGCCACATTAACCAGGACCTTTTGTCCCCAGAGGAGTTCATTACTCACATTAGGGATTGACCAGTACTCTGTATCATTTTAAAGACAGAGCACCAAAACAGTAAAGGGCAGAGCAGATAACAAAGCTGCCTACTCCATCATATGGTGGTTACAATTCCGAGAAAATTCAACTTGCAGGAAAAGTTGCTGCCAACGCATAGTTACTTAACGAGGTCTCGATAAGAGCTGCTGGCATTTTTGTGGACAAATACTCCCTTCTCACCCATGGCTGAAACTCTTCTTTCAGATTAACGTGGCCATTTTATATCCTCCAATCACTGAGGACAGAGGCCCAGCAAGCACACACGGAAAAGTCAGTGTGGAATTGAGATGGAGTCAGAAGTCACAGATTCAAACCCCAACTCCTACAACTCAATGAGGTAATACGTAACAGTGTTTGCGAATTTACAAAGCACTCTAGGCATACTGGCTAGTGTTATTATAATTCAATAACTTTACAGTGTTTAAAAGAATTTTTTAAATGATGGCTTATCTTAAAATCAGGAAGTCTATGTTGAATTATTATCAACACAAATCCATATTTATATCATCTTGATTTGAACTCATCTCCTCTCCCAAACTTTTAACTTGCTCATTTGTTTAAGGACTTTTCTTGAGTCCCTAACGCTAAAATTCATCCCCAGATTTTGCCTATTCACCTTTTGATAGATTCCCCCCATTTCTCTCCATTTCAGTGGTAACTACTCCAGTGAAGGTCATCAGCTTCTGAGCTTGTGACAGAAACATTTTGCTTTGTTTCTCCCTCCCTTTCAAGCTATCCACATGGCTGTCCGGAACCCATCACTTTTCCCATCTAAAACATGCAGTGGCTCACTAGCTCTTCCAGTCTTATTATCTATCTGTTGATTCATTAGCTACACCACGAGTTTCATCTCAATCATCAGATCCCAATCTCACTTCTCCCAACATGAATCCCCTTCTCCAATCAAACCAGCCCCTTTCCTATCCACTCAATCTTGCCCATCATGGTTTATGTCAGGAAGGCCCTCTTTTTATTCTTGAATATTTCCTCCAAGAGTCATCTCAAGATTCACTTTGTAAATCGTGAAGTAGAAAGGTGGCTCTCGGTCCCCATAGGCTCCTCAATCTGTCCATTCTCTCAGATACCCCAATACCTCATGATTCTGAGTTTCTCACTGAGGCTTCCTCCAGGTAGGCTTCCTCCAGGTAGGCTTCGAAGTTATTCCCTCTCTTGACCTGTCCGTCTACTGTTCCATTTCCTTGATGTTCAGATTTCAGGAGCTTTTTGGAGCTCAAATGACCCAATAAACTAATTCTTATTATGGAATAACTATATATACACTTTTGTACCCTGTCAGAAATGAATATCTCATTTGAAAAAGGGATAGTCTATGACACAATGCAATAGCCCAAGAATCACTGGTGACAGAGAATGTCATGCAAGTGGCAGGGAAACATGGCGGAAGGTGGGAAGGGTACACATGAACATCATCCCAATGCCCTTGACATCACTCTTCCTACTCTGCCTCTTAAAACACTGCCTGTCCCCACTGTGAGGTATGTCCCAACTTCTTCTTGGTATAGTGTTTCTGGAGACACACAGGTTTAGGAGTCAGAAAGACCTGGATCTGACCCCTTGCTCTGCTACTGACTAGCTGTGCAACTTTGGGCTAGTCATTTAACTGCTCTGGGCCTCAGTTTTCTCATCTGTCTATTAGGGACCATAACAACTAGCTTATGGAGTGGCTGTGAGGGTCAGGTGAAATAAGATATGCAAAATGCTTAGCAACAGTAAGTATAGTAAGAGGTGAACACAGAGGTAATATATCACCTCACAAAGTCTTGTTCTCAAATAATTCTATGAATTCCTATTGCATCTCTTCAGACCATGCTCAAAGATAAGGATTTTGTCTTATTTTTCCTTCCTTTTTAAATTTTTTTTCAGAATTACGGTGGTTCCTTTAGGTATGTGTGTGTATTCATATATATTTATTATATATATAAATATATAAATATAAAAATATATAAATATGTATATAAATATAAATATATATTTATTCTCATATCATTCCCTAAGGTTTTCCATGCGGCTTTTGTTATTTCTAAAATAAAGCACTAAAAAGAAATAACCTCAAGTTTACATTTAGTTGTAAAGTTACACAAACCTATAGGAAGGCAAAGCTGAAGAAGTCATTTTGTCCACCCAAGAAGTGTCATTGCCTTGCTTTTTGTTTTGTTTTGTTTTTCAATCCTGGATATCTCTAGTAACATAATACATCAACATGCAGATTTTTTGATGAGGTCACAGGCTTCTCAATGCATTCTTTTTAATTAACTAATTAATTAATTAAAAATTTTTTTTGAGAGAGAGAGAGAGAATGTGCGAACAGGGGAGGGGCAAGGGAGAGGGAGGTAGAGAATCTTAAGTGGGCTCCACACCCAGCTCAGCACAGAGCCTGATGCGGAGCTCGATCTAACCACCATGCGATCATGACCTGAGCCAAGATCAGGAGTCAGTTGCTTAACCACCTGAGCCACCCAGGCATCCTGCTTCTCAATGAATTCTTGTTTCAACCCAAATACTTTTTTTTTCTTTTCCTTTGAGGAAAAGTATTCAATGTTTTCAAATACCTGAATAATTTAGCTCCCAGTATTTCTTTGTCACAGATGCTGAATAGGTCTCATTTTCTAACCAATATATGATACAAGACTTAGGAATTAAAAAACAAATAACTGTTGGGGTGCTTGGATGGCTCAGTCGGTTAAGCCTCCGACTTCGGCTCAGGTCATGATCTCATGGTTTGTGAGTTCAAGCCCTGCGTTGGATTCCGTGCTGACAGCTCAGAGCCTGAAGCCTGCTTTGGACCTGTGTCTCCTCTCTCTCTCTGCCCCTCTCCTGCTCTCTCTCTGTCTCTCTCTCTCTCATTCTCAAAAACAAATAAAAAACATTCAAAAAACAAAACAAACAAAAAAAACCCACAAATAATTATTTGCTAAGCAGCATATTCTATTTGCAGAGTAGTGTGGTAATTAAGAGCATAGTTTTAGTTTGGGCTTGAATCCCAGTTCTTACCCTCCTGGAAAGCTTTCTCCATTCTCAGCCTCAGTTTCCTCATCAGAAGAATGGACTGGAAACTGCAACCTAACCCGTACAGATAGAATGAGGATAAGTAACGAATAGAGCGTGTTTGTACAATGTTTGGCACATAGGAAGCTCGCAGTTATTGCTCTATTTATGAAGCCATCGTTTCACCAGTCAGATATTACACGGGTATACCTCGTTCCACCGTGCTTCCCTTTACTGTGCTGCACAGACACCGCGTGATTTTACTAGTCAAAGGTCGGTCGCCACCCTGCACGGAGCGAATCTGTCAGCGCCATTTTTCCAACAACATTTGCTCACTTTGTGTCCCTGTGTCGCACTTTGGTAATGCTCTCAAATTTTCAAACTTGATCTTTCTTGTTAGATTTATCATGGTGACCTGTGATCAGTGATTAGGACTCAC
This sequence comes from Acinonyx jubatus, assembly GCF_027475565.1. NCBI lineage: Eukaryota > Metazoa > Chordata > Mammalia > Carnivora > Felidae > Acinonyx > Acinonyx jubatus. The sequence goes on from NC_069384.1 coordinate 133,163,488, forward strand.
TGAGAGCTCAGACGATGGTTAGAATTTCACAGCATTGAAGTATTTTTTTAATGAAGGTATGCACATTGCCTTAAAAGAAACTTTTTTAAGTTCACTTATTTCTTTTGAGAGAGACAGAGCGAGCTGGGCAGGGGCAAAGAGAGGGAGAGAAAGAACCGGAAGCAGGCTCCACACTGTCAGCGCAGAGCCCCATAAGGGGCTCGAACTCATGAACCGTGAGATCATGACCGAGCCAAAACTAAGAGTCAGACACTTTTTAAAAAATTTTTTCTTAATGTTTATTTATTTTTGAGAGAGAGAGAGAGAGAGAGACAAAGCATGGGTGGGGGAGGGGCAGATAGAGAGGGAGACAGAATTCAAAGCAGGCTCCAGGCTTCCAGCTGCCAGCACAGAGTCCAATGTGGGGGCTCAAACCCAGGAACCGTGAGCTCATGACCTGAGCTGAAATAGGATGCTTAACCGACTGAGCCACCCAGGCACCCCTAAGAGTCGGGCACTTAATCAACTGAGCCACCCAAGGTACGTACGTTGTGTTTTAGACATAGTGCTATTGAATTTTCTATGGACTACAGTACATGTAAACATTACTTCTATATGCACTGGGAAACCAAAAGTGGTTTGACTCACTTTATGGAAATGCTCACTTCATGTTCTAGTCTGGAACCAAACCCGCAGCATCTCCGAGGTATGCCTACACCAGATGCTTTCACACACATCCTCCTATGGACCTGGGACTTCTCAGATCCCAGAAGTCTGGGGCAAAGGACAGCTCACTACAACAGCCAGCATTTCTTTGATTCCTCTTCCACTCATTCTGAGAAACTTTTCTTTTCCTATCACTATTCTTTGACATCGTGGTAAAGCACACATAATATTAAATTTATCATCTTAACCATTTTTAAGGGGATAGCTCAGTAATGTTAAGTACATTCACATTGTTGGACAACCAATCTCCAGAACGCTTTTCATCTTGCAAAACTGAAACTCGGTACTTGTCAAACATTTCCCCATTCTCCACCCCCTAGCCCCTGATAACCACTCTTCCACTTTCTGTCCCTAGGAATTCAACCATTCTAGGAACCTCATGTTAGTGGAACATACAGTAATTGTCTTTTTATGACTGGCTTCTTTCACTCAGCACAGTATCTTCAAGTTTCATCTATGTTGTAGCAAGTGTCAGAATTTCTTTGCTTTTCATAGTCGAATAATATTCTACTGTGTATATATACCACATTTATTTACATTCATCCACGGATGGACACTTAGTGGTTTCTGCCTTTTGACTACTGTGATGCTATGAACAGAGGTGTACAAATATCTTTTCCAGATCCTGCTTCCTAGTCCTTGGGTGTATACCCAAAAGTGCAATTGCGGGATAATTTTTTTCAGTTGACTGGGGAACTGCCATACTGGTTTCCACAGTGTGAGCCACCGTTTTATGGCTCTCTCTCAAGTTCCAAGAATCTTCAGAGGCTGTGACACATGACTTTACAGCTGCCTCATTCTTTCCTGTCTTATTCTGCCCACATAGCAGTATCGACTCGCCTCTAATAGTGGCCAAAGTTCCTCTGTCTCGCTGTTGATCTTGACATCTGCTGCAACTGATATTCTGTGTTGTCAGTGCCTTGGTAATGTCTCTCGTTACGCCTAAAGCTGCCTTTAACAGTCAAGGTTTATTGAGGAACCACCATATGGCAGAGGCTGGGCTAAGCACTTTGCTGCATTATCTCATTTAACTCCCACAACAACCTTCTGGAATGGGCTTGAATGCTGGCCCCTTAGACCAGTGTGGTTCTCAAACATGGCTGCACATTAGACTTGGCGAGGAGGGGCGGGGGCAGGGCACATGTTTAAAATACCCCAATGTCTGGGCCAGATCCAAGGCTAATTAAATCAGAACCTTCAGAGAATTTTTTTTGAGATTTTATTTATATTTTTAAGTAATCTCTACACTCAACATGAGACTCAAACTCACAACCCTGAGATCAAGTGTTGCATGCAACATCGACTGAGCCAGCCAGGTGCCCCACCTTTGGGAAGTCTATATAAAGCTCTCCAGCTCATTCCAACACGCAACCAACTTTGAAAACCAGAGACTTTAGACCCTAGCTGTTCAAAGTGTGGTCCAGCAGCATTGAACTCACTGGGAACTTGTCAGAAATGCAGACTCTTAAGCCACACCCCAAACCTGCTGAATCAGAACCCCCATTTTAATGAGAACCCCCTGGGATCTGCATGCACATTAAAGTTCGAGAAGCACTGCCTTAGCACACAGAACATTTAGACAAATAAATCCAATAGAGCAACAAAGCTTCCACCTGAGGTCTGTAAGTGCTTCCTGGTCATTAACTAATTTATCTTCCTAATGGGACACTAGACCTATTTTAGAGATGCATAAAGAAAGGCATATTTGCAATTTTTAATTATTTGATTATTTCTCATTGTTGAGCATTCTAATTGCCATGTTGAGGCGTTATGACTCCTTAAATCAATCCCTCCCTTATAATCCTTACACTTGTTTCTAAAGTAAAAATCAAATGCAGCGAGCAACCAAATGAAGGCGTATCTCTATGCAGGAAAAAAATGCCTTTTTACCCTCAGAATGGGTTCTTGCCTGTGTTTCTCGTTGCCTGTTCTGTGTCCCTGATAGACCCCAGAAATGCTTCCATCCAGATTTTCTGCAAGCTTCCGCTTCCAGTACAACTTACAAGAGCCCCAGCTTCTCCCAAGAATTTAGCACATTGTGTGCACTTAGGTCCTATTTTCTTAGCGCTCTCCTCGCCTTCCCAGCTTTATACTAAAACAACAGATTAGCGCTCACCTTCACCAAGCCCACAAATATTTGTACAATTAAGCAGCCAGCTTTGTAGTTAGTAAGGGAAGATGTTCTCTTGTATTTTGTGGCTCCAAGCAGCCGTTTTTCTTTTCTGGTTCAGCTAGATTAAGTCAGATTAGCAATATCAGATAAATAGGGCGACTGTCAAGGCACTCAGCAATAAATTGAAACATTCTATTTCAGGAATGTATAATTCAACAGCTTTGATATGTGGAAGTTCTCAAAAGCTCCTAGGGAGGAGGCCTGTAGAGAAATTCATCAGTATTCACCAGAACAAGAGATTTTACTGGATTTTAGAAAATTAACAATCAAGGAATATGCCTGGGACAAAACCCAAAGCCCTAGAGGGTAACTAAGGTGAATGCCTTCTGACCCCAAGCCCTATTAGAGCTCTTTATTTCCAGGGGTATTGTGAGCTAATCTTCTGTAAATGATCTATGCTGCACTCAGCTTTTGGTTTCTGGTTCCCGTGGCCAGAGTCACAATGCAAAAACAGGCCAGAGTTCAATGGAAGCCAGATCCCAGGCCTGGAGCAGATATGGCGTTTCAGCTTCCTATTCTTATTCTAAGAGTAACCGTTCCTTGGCCTCATTCTTTTTGGAGGGGTGGAGTGTATTAGCCTTAAGATAAATGTCTCTATCTTAAAACTGGGCTTTGTGGACAAAACCTCACCTCTTTTGAACAAAGAGTAAAAAGGGAAAGTGTGGGACGGAATAGAAATTTGAGTGGAGGGGGAGAGGAGCATATCACCGCACCCTTAGAGGTAAGACTCTATTTGAAACACAGGCCCCAAACCAAATGGCACGCATAACTGTCTTCAGAGGATTCTGGTATCATCCTGGACTTGGGTGAGAGGCAATGATGCCCATGTAAGAAAACACGGACCAGAACAGAGGAAAATATTCCACCAAAGGTTGTGTGTGTTTGCTTTACTTGATGTTTAAAACCATTTTGTTAAGGAATGTTTGATATGTAGAAAGCTGTACATCTTTAACGTATACAACCCAATGAGTTTGGGGATAAGTATATACCCGTGGAACCATCGCCACCATCAAGGCCATAAGCATATTCATTCCCTCCCAAACTTTCCTCCCACCTCCATGATGATGATGATGACGACTGCAAATTTTTTGAACATATGGTAAGAGAACTTAAGATCTACCCTCTTAGCAAATTCTAAGTATATATTGTAGTATTGTTAACTGGGCACTATGCCGCAGAGTAGGTCTGCAGAACTTACTTCTCTTGTATAACGTAGGGTTGCTATGTTTTGATTAGAATTTGGAAATATGAATGCAGGTCAGCCAGGTCAGTCACCCTGAAAAGTCATTAGGCCTGCAAGCTTCGGAGCAAGGGGCTTATTCAATCGACTTAGACCACCCAGGATGAACCCAAGCAATGGTATTTTCTTTTAGTCCTCACCAACCTCCCAGACTCTCCCCACTCCCCTACCCCCACCAAAAAAAAAAAAAAAAAAAGGGAATGGAAGTTTCCTGCCCACAGTAAAAACATCCAGATTCCTCCAAGGACAGATGTGAGGAATCTGACTGGCATTCCCCAGGTCTCCTTTGCTTAGTGAAATCAGTCATAATTCATTAGCACCCTCTCTTCCTGGAGGAAAGGAGAATCATTACATTGGGAATTCCCAATTTCTTGAGAATTCCCAACAGTCTAGCAGAGGTTTCCATGCAAACAGTGCTTTTGGGTTTTGCTCAAAGCCACTAAATCTTTGCAGGATTTAAAAACAAGGGGAGTGGGGAGAGCAGAACAGGTCCCCCTGATGTATTTGGAATCAACCCTCCCTTCACCTCCAACAACTTGGCAACTGTTGATCAGCCATGCTGTGTATGTGATCGCTCTCCCCATAGTGAGCTCGTGTCTCAGGTGGTTGTTTGCCAATCTTCCAGGAAGCTCATCTATCTTTCGATACAAAAGAGCTTGGGAGTCCACACCACACATGACTCACTCAGAATGTCTAACCTTTTCTGATCTCTAGCAGTGAACAGAACCTAAATGCCAGCTGGGACATCTCAGTGTGTATCCAATGTAGAGACCACAAAACCCAATGGCCCAGGCCACAGGTATGAATCCCCGCCTGACCACAAACACTGCATCAGGAGTTCTCCAGGGCAGAGGATAATAGTATTAGCAAAAGAATGATAGCCAACATAGGAGTCTTTAGCATATGCCAGAATTATTACAAGTGCACTGCATTTATGAATTGCAAGTGCATTGTATGTTTAATACTCACAGCAATTAAGTGTTTATTATTATTTTCTTTTTAATATGGGGACTGGGGAAACTGAGGAACAAAGAAGTTAAACAACTAGCTCAAGTTCTCACAGACCAGGATTTAAACCCATGTAGTTTAGAACCAAACTGCCCTTTTAACCATTATGCAATTCTAAAGAGACCCAAACACCTATTATTTCATTTCATATGACGGAAGCAGTTAGCTCTAAGGCCACTGACTCTAAAAATGGAAATTCCCCACCTCTTCTAAGACCTTCAGCGAGTTCCTGGGAATGGGACAAAGCAGTAGTCTTTGAGTAGTCTCTCAGCTTGAATTCCTAATGAGTTGTTACAGTAGCCACCATATTGGATGTGTGTGCTAGAAACCAAGTTCAATGCTTTAAAATCACAGATATATACTTTCAGAAGGGAATACGCCCCTCCGTAAGGGTCCTTACCCTTTACGAAAATCCTCTCTTATGTCATCAAAAGGGGATGGGAAAGTAGTTGATATCCCACTACCATGTGTTTTTTTTTTTTTTTAATTTTTTTTAACGTTTACTTATTTTTGAGACAGAGAGAGACAGAGCATGAACAGGGGAGGGGCAGAGAGAGGGAGACACAGAATCTGATACAGGCTCCAGGCTCTGAGCTGTCAGCACAGAGCCCGACGCAGGGCTCAAACACACAGACCATGAGATCATGACCTGAGCCGAAGTAGGACACTTAACCGACCAAGCCACCCAGGCGCCCCCTACCGCGTGTTTTATATCACTAGAAAGGCCAATTTCAATGTAAAATAGTAGTTCTCTTCTAGTGGCATACTCTGGAGCTACTTGGCTGCTTCCTGCTTCCCACAACTCATAATAAAATTCCACAGTGGGGTTAAAGAATAGGAAAGATCAATATAACTGATAGACCTGAGAACAAAAAAGGTCACATTCCTTTTGTTTGTTTTAAATAAATCAAATTAAGTCCAGATCTAGCCACCACTCAACAAGATTGATGAGAAATCCAACATTGGTCAATTTTCAACTTCAAAGGCTCTTTTCTCCTACCTTCAATCACATAAAATCTTGGGGATTTACATAATCCAGAGTCATGGAGGAGAACCTAAGTTCTCAGGCCCCTGTGTCATTTTTTTGCTCTGGCCTGCATAGATTATTTGAAATGCCAGCCTTGGTGTCATTCCACTCTGTCCATACCAAGCTCAATGTCTGGAGCCTTTAAAGCCATGATGCCTGAAAGCCTAGTCTACACCAGCACCACACAGCCCAACCTCCCGTGCGAGTTCACATGGCCTGGACTGTTTGCAACACAATTCAACTCAATTCTGACACTAATTACCTGAAATCAGAGCAACCTCCTACAAGTTAAGGGCTTAGTCCCACAAGACTTTCCTCATTTCAGAAACCAGTTGCAAGTCCCAGGTTGTCACCTGTACTTTTTTTTTTATAGCTTATTTATTTATTTTTGACAGAAAAAGAGCGAGCAAGCAGGGGAGGGGCAGAGAGAGGGAAAGAACGAGAATCCAAGCAGGCTCTGCACTTTCAGCGCAGAACCCAATGTGGGGCTCAAACTCACAAACCATGAGATCATGAAATGAGCTGCAGTCAAGAGTCAGATGCTTAACTGACTGAGCCACCTCATCACCAGCACTTCTTAAAAATTTTTTTTAACGTTTATTTATTTTTGAGAGAGAGAGAGACAGAGCATGAACGGGGGAGGGTCAGAGAGAGGGAGACACAGAATCTGAAACAGGCTCCAGGCTCTGAGCTGTCAGCACAGAGCCCGACGCGGGGCTCGAACTCACGGACCGCGAGATCGTGACCTGAGCTGAAGTCGGCCGCTTAACCGACTGAGCCACCCAGGCGCCCCGTCCAGCACTTCTAAACAACTGGCTATAAATTGGAGGTTCCCACGACCCCATCTTCAGGTTCTACGTTTTGCTAGAACAGTTCATAGAACCCAGGAAAATCACCTTACTTACCCTTACCGTTTTATTGTAAAACACAACTCAGGAACAACCAAATGGAAGGGATGCATAGGGCAGAGCATGGGGTAAGGGTGTGTGGGGAGCTTCCATGCTCTCTCTAGGTGTACCACCCTCCCAGCACCTCGATGTGTTCACCAACTCAGAAGTTTTCCAACCTCCGTTACTTAGGGGATTTTATGGAGGCTTCATTATGCAGGAATGATTGATTAAATCATTTTGCTGATGGTAGTTAAGTCAACTTCAGCCACTGTCCTCCCCTCAAAGATCAGGGCTGGAGCTTAAAGCTCTAATCCCCCAATCGTGCCTTGGTCTTTCTGGTGACCAACTTCATCTTCAGCTAGCAATCATCTCATTAGCATAGAAAAGACTCTTATCACCCCAGAGATCCCAAAGGTTTTAGTGGCTGTGTGCCAGGAACTCAGGACAAAGACCAAATATACATCTTATTATATCACACATGGTAATCTGGTCTCTGTGCCTTTTAGTGCTCATCATTTTCTGTCTCCCACTCCCATTCTTCAGAATCATCGGCAATCAGGCTAATGTTCCTTCTGGAAGTGCACAGTTTCACCCCCCCCACCCACCCCTTATGACAATATGGTGGACTACCTTTGTAGAGCTTCTCTTTATGTTATTGAGCAAACACTACATAGCACTTACTGTGGGTCTAACCTGTTCTAAGCATTCTCCATGTTTTAGCTCATTTAATCCCCCACAACAATCCAATGAAGAAAGTACTATAATTTTCTCCATTTGACAAATGAAAAAAATGGAATCACAGTGAGATTCAGTAACTTGCACCATGACAAAGAGTAGTGGAGACAAGATTCAAATTCTCCACTTGCTTTGAAATATAAAACACTGTGATCGACTCCCTGCATCACCACCCACCTCAGCAAGAAGTCAATCCTTTAGAAACATAGAGCTGTTGACTCTCGACTGATAGAAAGAAGAGAGATGCTGCATTTCTTCTCTGAAGAGTCTACAGCAGGTCAAAAAAAAAAAAAAAAAACTACTGCCATAAAATATAGAATTTTCAGAAAATCAATGGTTAGAGAAACAAATATCCCTAAGGCTCAGAGTCAAGCAAGATCTCTGAGATAAATCACCAAGAGGATAAGGAAGAGCCAAGGCTGAGTTCAGTGGTTCAAGAAGAACAGTCCCTCCAGCCTCCATTTTCTAGGCATGCCTAGGGCAGGCTTATACCTTGAGGAAAGAGCAACATGAATGACCACAGAGCACCAGGGGCCCTGCCAAATATTACCACACCTGAACATCGTCCTCCCTCACGTCCTAAAAGCAACATGGAGGTTTGAATAGCAATTCACACCGAGGGCAGCTATAACAACTATGGCAGGAAGCCAAAGCTCATTACGACGGGCCACACCATGGACTCCAGCACCTGTGATAGGAGACACAAAGGTAGAATCTGTTGGGGTTTCCTTTAACACCAGGCCACCAGCAGTAATGGTAGCTCATTACAGAGCCACCATTTTCCAGGAGCACTGTAGTCCTCCACCCTCAGGAGGGCATACCTCCCGAGTAGTAACTCCACTGCTGAGGTGGCGCAAACAGGACAGTTATTGACTGTTGTACACTTGGAGTGCCTGTTGTCACCCTTAGAGCTTCCTGAGCGTATCAATAATACGGTGCGTAGAGAGAGACTCAGCGATTAGAGAGCTCTGTAAGAGAGAACAAAACTTTGAAATCCAGCAAGCTTGGGTTCAAATGCTGACTCTGCTATTCCTTTCAACTTCCTCTTGGGAAATTATTATACTTTTTTACTTCCATGTCTGGTTTGTAACGTGGGATCATGTGATCTATCCCTGTGACTGTTGCTTGTATTTAGTGAGATAATGTTTTCTAATTCAGTAATTCAATGTTTCAAGCGTTAACACCTGACAAATGACAGACATATTAGGATTGGTATTTCTTAAATCTGCCTGACCTTCATTTCCTTATCCAAAAAATGGTGTTGCCTCACAAGGCTGTTGGGGAGAATAATTAATACAATTAATAATTCAAAGTGCCTTGGAGTGAAGGCACCCACGCTGTATAGATTCCTAAAAACAAAACAAGCACAGCTCCTGCGTGTACCTCTCCTCATCAAGTGCCCCATAGATTTTCTTCATGAGGTCTTGCTGTAGAATGATTCAATTTTCTCGTCTGGGTGCAACTTTTTGAAAGGAGAAATACAATGCAACCTTGTTATATTGCTTGTCTATTCCCACATTCAACATTTCCCTGCCTGTAATGTTCCCAGTTCCTTGAAAAATGGAAACAACATGGTTTTCTATGTGTCTTTCAGTCTTCAGAGAACTCTCCCTCCTGCCCCCGGCAGTGGAGGCCTCGGACATGTCTCTTTATGCTGTTGTTTAGTGACGTTTTGCGTGCTTTTTAACAGCATCAGCCTCTCCACCCGCATGGGTTCAGCTATCTTGGCAATGGCGGGGGTGTTTTTCATTGTTCTTGTGGAAGGCAGACATTTGGCTGCTTCCACTGCAGCTGCTCAACTTCAGCAAAGATAGAAATGTGAGGGCCTGAGACATCCTTTGAGCAGACTTCCTTCTTGTTACATTGAGGTTGGATCTTTGAGGATCGGGCATTATAATCACATTGTGGCTTTAATGTGATCATAAAGCAGTAATTCTGTTGTTGTTGTTGATGTTTAAACTGTATGTGTTTCTATGCGATTGTAATACTGCTGATTATTTATTTGACTGATGCCACTCAAATTTGACCTCTTAGAGTCTGCACCAATAAAGAGTTCAAACTGAAAGCAAAGGAACATGTAATTAGTCTTCACTTATAACAATCTGATGAGTTGGGTTAGCTTTAAAACAAAAAGGTTCAGTTGCCAACAAAGGATGCTAATTTTATACATTACATGTGGAGAAGGTCCAGAAATAACCTTCTTACAACATGTTACTTGGAAGCCAAGCATTTCAAGTCCACTAAATTAAAAGGTATAAGCATTCATGGTCAAATTTAGAAAGCTACTAAAATCTCATGAGCCTTTTTTGAAAGCCTATTTTGGAGCCAACTCTCCACTTGGTTTTTCCTTAAGTCCAAATACATAGGTTAAAAATTGTATTGTATCCAGTTTACATAAGCTTACTAAAGTTGGCCTGTCCTTCTTAGCTGTTTATGGGGATAATACTTTCCTTAAGGTTATCATTTTTTGCTGCTCACTCATTCCATGGCATGTTATATTCCAAACTATTATGAGAACATACAGGATGGTGCTCCCTAGGGACCACTTGCCACTTGACTAAGATAGCCTTCACACTCTGAATCCTATACATAAAGGCCCCTAACAGGCTGATTAATTTGAGGATATAATTTAGTGAGACAAGACCGAATATGATATGAACACAGAAACATAGAAACACACACATATTCTTAAGAAGAAAGAAATTGTATCAGCAAAGGAAGTTATGATACAAAAAAGAAAATCAAGGGGCGCCTGGGTGACTCAGTCGGTTGAGTGTCCGACTTCGGCTCAGGTCATGATCTCACGGTTCATGGGTTCAAGCCCCGCGTCGGGCTGTGTGCCGACAGCTAGAGCCTGGAGCCTGCTTTGGATTCTGTGTCTTCCTCTCTCTCTACCCCTCCCCCACTCATGCTCTGTCTCTGTCTTTCAAAAATAAACACTGAAAAAAAATTTTTTAAATCAATACTGAATAAAAATAATGATTTTATTGAGTTCTAAGCATTTAGCTAAGTGATATGCATATATCTTATTTCTTCCTCATAAAACTACCAATAAGCGACATTTTATTAACCCCATTTTATACATGAGCAAAGCAAAGCCCAAAGAGAATAAGCAACTTGACCAGCAGCACATAACAAGCAAGAATTCTGAAATCTGAATCCTGTTGCATAAAATGACACCAGCATGGATAGAGCACAGGTGGGAAGAATAGGATGACATGAGATATGGTGAAGTTTGAAGGCAAAGAATCACTGGGAAACTTCTCGCTTTGGTTAAACTTTTACCAAATTTAAACAATATAGGAGAGGCACCTGGGTGGGTGGCTCAGTTGGTTGAGCGTCCGACTTCGGCTCAGGTCATGATCTCACAGTTTGTGAGTTCAGGCCCCACGTTGGGCTCTGTGCTGACAGCTCGGAGCCTGCAGCCTGCTTTGAGTTCTGTGTCTCCCTCTCTCTCTGCCCCTCCCCTGCTCATACTCTGCCTCTCTCTGTCTCTCAAAAATAAATGTTAAAAACAATTAAACAATATAGGAAAATTTTCATTCTTACACAAGAATGGCATGCAAATTGATGATAAATCCCATATTTTTATTAAATATGCATAGTAAAATTTCCAGGACAACCACTAAAAGAATAGAATTAGAGTGTTTAACTTCCAAACCAATAAAGAAGGAAATATTTAATAAGAAACAAAATAAAAAGCAAATGTTAAATCATCATTTCTTTAAAGGAAAGAAAGAACAAATAAGAATTTAAAAAGCACAGAAAAGAGGACGGTAGATACAAATTTAAACACATTAGTAATTACAATAAATGTATTTGGATAAAATTCTTCAGTTAAAAGAAAAAGATTTTCAGTTTGGAATTTAAAAATTCCGTATATGCTGCTTACAAAATAACACTCAAAATATAAGAATATGGAAAGGCTGAAAATAAAGAGATGGGAAAGCATGTACCCAGAATATCAGCAAAAGGTGTGACTATAACAATAACAAACAAAACAGATGCTAAGACAAAAAACATTCCTAAGGGTACAGAGAGTGTATTCATTTTCTATTGCTATGCAACACATTGCCACAAACTCAGGCTTAAAAAAACACCAATTTATTATCTCATAGTTTCAGTGGGTCAGAAGTCTGGCACAGCATGGGTAGGCTCTGTGTTTAGGGTTTCATAAAGTTGATATCAAGGTATTAGCAAGTTGCATCTCCGTCTACAGTCTTGACTAGGGAGAAAGTTCCTGCAGGCATCTTCTGATTGTTGGCAGAATTTATTTCCTTGTTTATTTCCTTGTTATTGAGATTTCTGTTGTTTTGCTGGCTGTTAAGCAGGGACCATTTTCAGCTCTTAGAGGTTGCTTTCAGGTCCTTGCCCTGGGGCCCCTTCTATCTCAGCAACAGAGAACTTCCCAACATCAAATCTCTCTCATGCTTTAAATCTCTCCAGCTTCTCCTTCAGCTCCCAGCCAGAGAAACCTCTGCTTTGAAAGATTAGGTTAGACCCACCCAGATTATCTCTCATGTCCCTTTCTTAAAGTCAACTGTGTCATAACATAATCATGGGGTAACAGCCATCAAGTTCTCAGTCTTAGGAATTGTGCAGGATGTGTACAACAAGGGGGCAGGACACCTTGGGGACATTTTAGAAATCTGCCTACCAAAAAGCCACTAGATGAGGGCTATGCCAGGGAAGTCCTACTCTTGGACTAAAGGTTCACTTTTCCAGGAAGATAAAAAAAAGTATAAATGTCTATGCATCACTAAATATCTCAAAATAATATTTGATAGAAATCAGGAAGGAAATTACATATCCATGATCATAGTGGTATGTTTCAATATACCTTTCCCAAATGGCCAAAAAATCAGTAAATCTAGACTATTTGAAAAACAACTAAGAAATATGTGATTCTAGACTTTTTAGAATATTGCAATCAAAGAAAATACATTCTTTTCAAGCAAACATAGAATCACTACATACTAGCAATAAATTTAAACCTTAGATAAAATGAGAGCATTTCTAGAAAAATGTAACTTACTCAACTTCCTCAAGACTTAGAAAGCCTGGATAACCCAATAACCTCTAAAGAAATTAATCAGTAGTTAAAATGTTTCTACAAGAAAATACCAGTCCCAGGTGGTTTTTAAGTGAATGTACAAACTTTCAAAAACAGTAATTCTGAATTTACCCCAAATTTTCCAAAATATAGGAGAAAAAGTGAATATTTCCCAATCCGATACATGGGTCTAGTAAAGATTTAATATCAGAGGTAGACAAAGGAGAACATGTCATTTTTATATGTGAACATAGATAAAAATTTTTAAACAATATATGGTCAAAATGATTCAAGAAACATATAAAAAGATAAGGGAGCACGTAGGTGGCTCAGTCAGTTAAGCCTCCAACTCCTGGTTTTGGCTCAGATCATGATCTTGCAGTTTATGAGATTGAGCCCCACATCTGCTGTCAGCACAGAACCTACTTGGGATTCTCTCTCTTTCTGTCTGTGCTCCTCTCCTGCTTGCTCTCTATTTCTCAAAATAAATAAATAAACACTCTTTTTTACAAAAAGAAGCATATATAAAGATAAAACATCACAATCAGATTGAATTTATCACACCTCTATAAGGAGAGCGTAACATTAGAAAAATGTGTAAATATAAATTATGCCATTAAAAGCTTTATTTAAATGTATATATATGGTCTTCTTGATATATGCAAAACAGGCATCTGAAATTTCCACATTCAGAAATATTTAAATGTTCCCTTAGCAAAAAGGAATACAATTGTGCTTTAGTCTGATAAACACTGTCACTGAACAGGTTAAGAAAATATATCTCCAATATATCTCTTGGTGAGAATGTGTCTCTAAAATGAGGAACAAGATAAGAATGCCTACAAACCACCAACTTTATTCAAGACTGAATTTGAATTCTTAGCCAGTGGAATAAAACTGGCTTAAGTTAAGGATTAAAAGATGTAAAGGCTGCTGAGAAAGAAACAAAATTCTCATTTGCAAAAAAGATGTGATTTCGGGGGTGCCTGAATGGCTCAGTTGGTTAAGCATCCAATTCTTGATTTTTGTCTCAGGTCATGACCTCACAGTTCATGAGTTTGAGCCCTTCATCGGCTCTGCACTTACAGTGAGGAGCCTGCTTGGTATTCTCCATCTCCCTCTCTCTCTGCCTCTCCCCTACTGTGCTCACACATTGTCTAAATAAATAAATATATAAACATTAAAAAATTTTTAAAAAACACTACCAAAAGGAGGCACATGAAAACATTTACAGTGTTTGTGCTAGGTGATAGTATTGGGTAGTTTTCTTTTAATATATTTACTCTCCTATATTTTCTAACGTTTCTGCAATGAATATATCTTTCATAGTGAGAAAGAAGAAAAATAGATGGTAACTGAAAAAACTCACTGAGAGAGCAGTGGGAACTGGCCTCGAGAAATCCTTCTAAGAATAGGGCATAAGTAAATAGAGATAAAGAGATGGGTGCGGGGAGGCCGATTACACAGAGTCCAACTTGCCAAGGAAAAATCTGCTTGAAGTAGTCACTGTTTTCTCAGACATCTTACATGGTACCTGTGCCCACGTGTGGTGGTTTCCCAAGTACAGGCTCTTTATGTCTGCACTGTGTGGATTGAAAGTTTCCATGGAAATAGTCCTCTCTTTGTAAACAAAGTTTCTAAGGTAAATATATAGAGTTCTAGCCTTGGAATTATTAAGAGTGGAAAGAGAAATTTGAGGAACTTTAGAAACACAGAGAAGATAATCTCTGTAACTGAGTGTATACTGAAGCAGACAAAATGTAGAGCAGTCATGTGGGAGAACTTCCAGAAAATGAAAATTGTTAACCATTGGAACAGAGTAGTATTTGTATTTGGTGGGGAAAGGAAAACAAAGAACAAACTATTAAAAGAGTTTACAGGATCTCATTTCCAAGATATCCTTACAGGGTCGAATAAGTAATCAATATTTTGAAGGCATGGATGGAAGCTAAGTTTAGAGGATAAGACATGTCTGCTGATCTCTAGTCTTGGGATGGTTCTTGCTTATTTGTAGATTAAAAGAAGTAAGAAATAGCTTTATATATTACTATCAGGAGATCTTCAAGTTGTACTTGACATAAAGAAAGCAAAGAGGATAAAGATATGTATATTAACCTACTGTTTATCTAAAGAGGGTAATACAGGTATATAAATATATATATGAGTATATAAGGGCAGCACATGCCTGGGAGATTTTATTTATTTATTAAACTTACATTTAACTAACATCTAATAAACATGCAACTAAAGGGTTAAACTGTGAACTTCTGTAAGAAAATTTTTTTAAGTTTATTTATTTTGAGAGAGACAGGGAGAGAGGGAGAGAGAGTGTGAGCTGGGGAGGAGCAGAGAGAGAGGGAGAGAGAGAATCTCAAGCATGCTCTGCATTGTCAGCACAGAGCCCAACTCAGGCTCGAACTCACGAACCATGAGATCA
Organism: Acinonyx jubatus; assembly: GCF_027475565.1. Taxonomy (NCBI): domain Eukaryota; kingdom Metazoa; phylum Chordata; class Mammalia; order Carnivora; family Felidae; genus Acinonyx; species Acinonyx jubatus. The sequence continues at coordinate 133,178,756 of NC_069384.1, forward strand.
TGACCTGAGCTGAAGTCCAGAGTCAGACACTTAACCTATTGAGCCACCCAGGTACCCCTGGAATTTTATTTTTTAAGAAAATCTCTAACAACCTGTGGGAGTAGTAATTTTTATAAAGACCATTACCTATGGTTTACAGAAGGAAGGAAGGGATAGGGGACAGAGATAGATGCTAAACTTTATTGAATTTGCCCTATTTGTAGATTTGACTTTGGAACTGTGTAAATATTTTACATAATAATAAAATAAAAATAAATTTTATAAAGTATTTTTGTTTAAAAAAATGAGACAAAGAGACCTAATGTATAACCAGTTGCTAGCATAGCAGCAAAGTGAAACAATTCCAAGTGATCTACTAAAACACTGTAATTTGACAACTCTAAAAAGATATATTCTGTGTACAAAAAGAATTTAAAACAATTATCTATTTTTGGTAATCATATTATTGTTGGTAGTATAAGCACTGCTATTCTGATCTTGCTGTAAAATACTGTGGGATAAAGCAACTGAATAATTATGAAATATTCCAATTCCATCATTTCTGGCATTGTTGAGACCCAGGATTCTTAAATCAGATACATATTTGAGACTGAAGAGTTTAAGAAAAATTCTGTGGTCCCGAACTTGAATTGGAAGCATCTCTATGAACTAATGGCATGTGTATATCACCCAGTCCACTGAAAATATCTAGAAATGTTTCCCAACTCATTGTTACTGAGTTGGGAAATGTCCAGATTGTGGTATCCAAATGCCATTTCCCACCAAAGGAGCCTGGGAACCTTAAGAAACGGCTGATTTCAGCTCTGAATCAAAATAAGCCTAGCATGCCTCGTAGCAGATAACAACAAAAAACAAAAACAAAAACAAACTTATCAAAGATTACTAGCAACAACTCAAAAGTCTCATATTCAGGAAAAATCTTCAAAATATATAAAATTTCAAATGTATAAAACATTTCAAATCTGTTTAAATCCATTTTACAATGATACTTTAAAAATAACATGGGCTGTGCTAGAAAACTACTTTAAAAACTGATAGATAAGAAGGGAAAATCAAATATTTTATCCTGCCTTTCCTATACAAACTGTACTACTGAGTAATCACTAATAAACCAGGGAAATCTTTCTCTTTGTCAACTCATTACAGCTAATACGTGAGGAAACTGTGAAAGTGCTAGAATCGCACTATTTTTCAAGGACTGAACTACTGAATCTTGATATTGATCATTAATGACTGTTGACATGACATAAACAGAAGCAACCAGACACTGCATGCCTCCTGCTAGAAGCAATACTGTCAATGAGACTGTCTTAGCAAAGAAATCAGACCCGAATTGGATTAAGTCTCTAATATACAAAGTATACATACATATATACATTAATATGCAAAAACAACAACAACAAAAACAACCCGCAGAGGACATAAGAACATGTTAAAGGACACCACAGGGATGCAATCTGCAAAATCCAGGCTGCAGGGATCTCTATACGACAAATAACCATGCAGGGAAGAAATGGAAAGAAAGTAGCGATGTATGGATCATGTTTGAATTCTGACTCAAATAAATAACCTTTAACAAACCATGAGACCGTTGGAAACGTTAACAACTGACTGGATATTGAAAGATATTAAGAAACCATTGCGATATTTTTAAGAGAGATAATGATATTGTGATTATGTTTCAAAAAAATGTAACCTAATTCTCTATGAGGGGCAGTTAGATTTGAGCTGAGGAACAAAAGGATTTATGGAAAGTGCAAAGGAAAGATATGCTAAAGGAACCTTTTTTTTTTTTAAGTTTGCAGGAAGATATCTATAGAATAACAACAGATGTCCTAGAAAGCATGCAAAGCCTCTTTCTGAAGAATCTAGGGCTATTCATAAACTGTTCAACTATTTTGTGTCATTAGCAGAGTCCCTCCAGTGAATTACAGCCTTCTATCCACTTTGGGACCATCCATTACAAGATGCAACCAGCAGCCAAGATACTGTTGGCTCATTTCACTAAGTGTTTTCATAAACAGATTTATAATGAGAGGGAAATGCATTTTTATCAATACTAAGCAGGGCTGCAGAGAACTTCCCCCAATTTTTAGGGGGCTCCTATTAATCCAGGAGCGATTTGCAGAGCCTTGCAGATAGTTAAACAGCCCCCAACCCTGCTAGCTTTTTAAAATCTACTAAACAATGTGAAGCCACAGTTTCATTTTTTCTTTCTGGCTGGAGATGGTGGAAATGTTCATCACCCAGTGTGAAGTAATATGTGAAACAGGTGTTTTATTCCCTAGCAGGTAAAATGGGTTTGATTCCTGTGAGATGTAGACATTTCAAGGCTACCAGCAAGAGGTCCAGATGGTGTGTATTTTCATATCTAATATTATATAAAAGATTTCAAATGTATCCTGACTCTTAACAAAACCATAAATTTACAGCTTATTGCCATGCTGAACAGCTCTGGTAGCTACTAATTAGTATTACTGTTTTTGCTTTACTCTTCCAGGGATCACTAGCATATCTGAGCCTTTCATTTTTAGCTTCCGGTAAAAAGACAAAAAATTCCAGGGTAGGGGCCCATCTCACTTCAGGGCCAGCTGCACATAGAACAGTAGAACCTTAGGGGGTACACAAATGTTTACGAAGCCACAGGGGAAATGAGGGTCAACCTTTTAAGGAAAAGCCCTTCCAACCTTGAGGGCAGAGGTCTTTGCTTAGTTGTTCCCAATTTGAACATGTAACTGTTTCAGAAATACTATTGAACATATTTTAAGAATAATGACACCAATAGCGAGCATCATTGCAAGTTTATCATGAGCCAGGTATTTTTTCGGATTATGCTACACGCAATCCTGTTCAATATTCTTAATTGCCCTTGGAGATAGCAGTCGTAGCTCTGTGTTACACAGGAGGCAACTGAGGCTCCGACAACTTTAGCAACTTGCTCAAGAGCCAACTCAGGTCTAACCAGTAGCTGAGCACTCCCTCTTTTTTTTTTTTAATGTTTATTTATTTTTGAGAAAGAAAGAGAGATACAGAGCGTGATGGGGGTGGAGGGGCAAAGGGAGAGGGAGACGCAGAATCCGAAGCAGGCTCCAGGCTCTGAGCTGTCAGCACAGAGCCCAACACAGCGCTCTAACCCACGAACCGTGAGATCATGACCTGAGCTGAAGTCAGACGCTCAACCGACTGAGCCACCCAGGTGTCCCGAGCCATCACTCCTAATAAGAACAGAATGCTTCCTCTTATCTATGTAGCATGGCAGTCCAGAAGGTACAGTGTCCATGGTGCACATAAAGAGACCCTTGGTGAGAGTTCTGTGGGATTTGTAGATAACACTATTATGAAGAAGGGAAGTCGAGTCAGCAAAGTAGTGGGTCAGGGTTGTTCCCATTCTAGAAGGCAATGATCTGGGTTGAGATGAAGGGTAATGAGGCAACCCATGGTTCCCAACAGCCATGGGCAACGTTTAACCTCCTGATCTAGCGCTCTCGCCTCTCATGCTGGTGTGCTAATCAGTGTATCACTCACAGCTCTGTGAAAGGAACACTTGGCTTCTTCTTAATATTTAATATGCTATACAGAGTGGGGAGCTAATAAGGGAAGCTGTATAATCTCACATTGTTCATTTTATGAACAAGCTCTTGCTTTCTGTTGAAAAGAGTCAACAGGACTGATTTCTTCAATCCTGATGCCCCACGATTTAAGCTTCTCTGATACCAGCCAACACAAATATCCCAATCCTGCTTCATCCCCAAGAACATGAAGAGAAGAAAGTAATGTAGAAAGAATTCAGGCTGATATTCAGCTGCTTGGCTTGGCCATAAAATTGCTTCTGTGAGTTTAGTCTGTCCCTTCACCTCCGTGGGGCTCCGTGGGGCTCCGTGGGGCTCCGTGGACTCATCTCCAGAAGGCTTTTTGTGAAACAGGTCTAAGGATTCATGTGACTTTGAAAAATCAATAACTTAATGCCCATGCCTGTAGCTTCAGAGTGTGAGCTCATGAGAATAATAATACCATGATTGATGGGATAGAAACACTTTAAAACAGGGATTTTAAAATCCTTCTTGTGAAAATAAAAGCCTGGGTACGGTTTGCCCTAATCTTACCTACAAGGCCGACTCTGAAATGGAAAGTTAACATAAGAGAACGCTAAACAAATCTGACCACATTTCTGGGTGAGTTTTGTGGGATGAAGTGCACTATTTTAACTTCACACTATTTAAACGTTCGAGGTAACAGAGACATTGGCATCTTAAATTTCTAGAAGAGCCAAGGGGCCATTGCATAAATAATTAAAGCCCCTCATTTTTAGCCTCTGCAGTAACTCTTGCAGACAAATATAACTTGGCTTTTACTTATCTTTTCAGTCTGGTAATTTTTTTTACAAGTGAGAAGGATCTTGACCAACAAGGGTCTAAATACATTTTCCACCTCCATGCTTCACTGAATTCTGAAGGAATACGCATGTTCCCTTTCTGTCCAGATGTGCAGAAGTTACCTGTGAAAGGCAGGGATAAAAGTGAGTTGCCCTCCGCGAGAAGCAAGTGATCTCCCCAGATCTAATCCCAGTGTATGGCTCCAGATTCTGTTTCCATTTCTCAGTGATTATGAGTTTTGCGCCATATCTTCTCCCCCTTTATTCCTGCAATATTTGCATTTCATGTTCTTATTCTCTTAATGCCTGAGCAATTTGAAACTCTCATATATAGGCAATTCCCAGATCTCGTTCCTAAAGCATTGTGATTCCCTTTCAGCTTTTCAGAGGCACGTGTGCGGGGAAGGAACCGAGCCCTCCCTGTCAATCCAATTTGTGATAAGGATTTCCCCAGGTGCACCCATTCCATGGTTCCCATGTTGCTTTGTGCCTGGTTGGCATCCTTTTGGGGAGCATTTGTATTGCTTTTTCATCTCCGAAAAGATACTCTAGTCACAAACCAGTCATCTGCCTGTTAAGCTGTATTTAGAACAAATCACTCTGAAGCAAAACAATGACAATGACAACAAAAGAGCTACACTTATTTTTTTCTAGACTTTTAACAAAATGTTTGATGTTGTGGAGATTTCCAAACAATTAATGTGAAATTGGGGACTGTTGTTCACATGATTTATTTACCATATATAGAGAACTCAGCTGGAACGCTGTTGCCATGCACAGTCCCAATGAAATTTTCGCGGAGAGTTGGAAAATCAGGGAACTCTCTCCTAGGAAGCTGTACATTTTTCAAAGGATATAAGTAAACAGGAATCACAGGGCTCGAAAGCCATGAGGTCCAGGGAAGTCCACCTCACCCACCAAAGGAGACATACTGCTATGAGCATGTGATTTCATACTCAAAACTGATTGGTTGTTTCCAACACTCTCTCTCGCAGGCTGAGAACTAGCCTTTCGTGTCACAGATCAGGGGCCTTGTGCACGCGTGTGCACATACACAAAGCAAGGGAACGAGAGAATGTTGAGTAGTAAGCACATTTTATGAAAGTAAGACCCAGACCTCGAAAATCTCAAACTTTACTAACCCCAAATGAAATACTCACAAAGAATCCAACCGATTTCTCATGAATAGTTTTTCAGACTCTCAGTACAGGCCGCGTGAGGTGGCCCAGGTTTCCATTCCACAGGGTAGTGCAAAACTTGGCCAGGAATAAAAAAAGAGCAGTGGTACCACCCAAAATAGTAAAAATGAAATAGAGAATGTGTGAAGTTAGATGCTTGATTTATGTGTGGAAACCAGCACCAAGAATATTGTTATGGGCCCGGCTCCTTGAGGCAAGGTTTGTTAGCAAAAACTGTCTCTAAATATTTATGCTCAGCTAAATAATTGCTAAATAATTCCAGTTCTCCGCTGGAAATCTGGGATCAGGATTAGCCTACATTGGTAGATCTGTGAGATTGTATACGGTATTTCATCCAGCAGTACTCTTGCTCGGTGATACCTTTAACTTTCAGCATATAATTAATAGCTTTTTATAAAAGGCTTTTCATGGCCCCACATAGGAAGGCTTCCTTTGGAAATATTTCCCTAAAATAAACAAAGCGCTTAAAGTAGTCCGTCCCATAGCATTTGTTTTAGGGCTATTAAAGACATACAGAGTTTTGGCTTTCCCACTGTGTGCCTACAAGGATTCTTTCATTTGCTGAGCCTTGCATATGGAGCGGTGCATTGAAAGTGGGGAGGGCAGTGGTTTCCTTCTTCATCTACCTTCCTGAGAATCAGCATATGTTTCTAACATTCTTTGGATGGCCCTGACTGGTGCTTAGTGAACCCGAGATTAAAAGCAGGACTCCAGTCTGCAGGGACTCTAGAAGAAAACATTTTGTATGGGCCAAGAGACAAAGAGGAAGCTTTGTCACTTGATTCAACTGCCAGAGAAACACCATGAAATACTCACTTTCTTCTCATATTGGAACAGGGGATTGTTGCAGGGTTTTGACCCAAGATAGAAATGGTCTGCATTTACAAAGAATTCGTTGAAATGAAATCCTATACTTACATGTCTCTCTCTGGACACCATAAACATGATTTAAAAAAAAAAAAATACAAAGGAGGCCTACAGTCTAAAGAGGACTGTACCCTAAACAATTTCTGTGACCGGTTATTTCTCCTGTTCCTTGTTTTTGAGCTCCAGTCTCCTCATCTGTGCATGGGACATTGGAAAGACTAAGTCTTTCTTTCTGCTTAGTTCTCCCCTTCAGTAATTCATCTCTGACTTGAAAAATCATGCTGTAGAAACAAAGAAGAAGAGAGGAAAAAGCTGATGAAAGCAACAATCTCATTTGGAGACTGGGAGGGTTGATGTAAATCTTTTCTTGTTGTGACGTATGGAAGAGAAACTTTGACCTTGGCCTTTGAGTTAACTATCCATCCCTTGAGAGGCCACATCATGAAATTTTGGTAAAGGGCAAGGGGACCGGGAGCCTCCCCGCTGACTTCATAACCCATCTCACCTGCTCGCTGTCTGGGTCAGTTACTCAACATCTCTGTGCCTCAGTTTCCTCATCTGTAGAAATGGAGATAATAAATAATGGAATCTGCCTCAGAGCTTCCTTTGAGGATTAAACAAAGTAACATAATGGAGCACAGTGCATGGGACTGAGTAAAAAACCCAATTAGTGTTATCTGTTGTTATTGTTCCCTGACTACAGCACTCTGAGCTACAGGGGGAACAAAATGTATTGATGTTACCAAAAGGCATTTTGAGGAAACAATAAAGAAAAATATTTAGCTAGAGCAAACGCATGTGTATGGTTTCCTGTGCCGTTTTATTTTTTTTAAGAGACGAAGAAATAGAGAGGTTTTTCTCTTCCTACCAGACAAGAGATACAGAGATGAAGCTCTGCAATCTAAAACAGATCTATTTTGTCCACTCATGCAGAAATAACATCATGTGCATGTCGAAGGCTCTGGATCTGTTTAAATCAATTAAGATAAAGTTAATGTATTTTAATATCTGAGCTCTTTCCTTATCAAGATAACTCTGCGATGTTTTCTTCTCGGAGCCCAAGGTGATGAAAAATAGACTCATTTATTCTATTACGTCTTGTAACTGTGGCTTCATGAATTTTTTTGTGCGTTGTTTTGTTTTCATTGTAAAGCTACAGGAAGACTTTACGTGGCTCTTAAACTGCTGTCGGTTTTCATACCACAATACTCCAGGGCATTTGTCTCCTTCAGGCTGCTATTGTTTCCAATGTGGAGATAAACGTGCACTTGATAAAACTATTTTAGTGATGCTAATGTTAATACTTTGGCAGAATACTTTATCTGCTAGTAATAGCTTTAAAGAGTTTGTTGGGATTTTGTCCTCTCATACATTTTAATAGAATATTAAGTTTGTAATTAGCAAGAAAAATACAGTAGATTCACCTTCACTTCCCTCACATTCACATAATGATTACCAGTGGAATATTTGCTGCTTTGTACCCTTTGTAGGCCAATCAATATTTTGGTGAATGGAGAAGTCTGAAGCACGGAATCGTAGTGTAAACAAATGAGAAACATTAAAAGTATGTTAAATATGATAGCCAGTTGATTATGTAAATTTAAACAGTGTAGGGCAAAGGAATGGCGTATTAAATGAGTCTGTTTTTAGTTCACTCTGGCATTGTTTATTATACACCATAGCTGGATATTTCATAAATAGACTCCTTTTACAACCTGGAGGTTTGGGGAATTGCAGCTGATCACTGAAGTAATATACGGGCTTGGAGGCCATAATGGACAAAACTTGTCCTATGACCATTTTTATTACAGATGGAAAAGACCTGGGCTTCTGTGGGGACCAAGATGCTCTGATAGACAGCTCGTTCCAATAGAAGCACCTGTTACATCCGTCTGGGAAGTGGCTGGCTCTTAGCTACATCCTGTTAGTGGTCTTCGTAGAATCCACAACCTAAGATTTTTTCTGCTAAGAATTAAATGAATTTATTCCACACACAGTAGACTTAATTTGTCGACTATAGAAATATCTACAAGTTTACGACTCAAGAGAAATCTCTATAGAAGTGACAGAGTGGCCTGCGAAACATCTTACACCGACCCGTCAGATACTCAGTTGCCATCTTGGAAGAAGAGATCTGACCTCTCAAACGGGGTACAGTTTGAGAATTTGTATTAGAATCAGGGTGACCAAAGAACAATAAATTGGCATTCCTATTTCTCAGAAGTCAAGAAGGATGACCTCCATCATCATCCGTTGGGAAAATCGATCTTCCAGGCTGATAAATCCTAATACGGAAGACTTCTCATTCTACCAATTCTGATGCTATTAGACCTGCATGTTCCACTTCTCAATTTTTCAGATTTCCTAATAACTCTGATTTGCATTTGGCATTCACTCCTCTGCTTCTTCACTACTTAGAGGTCATACCAAGGTCATCTGTTCATCTCAAGTTCTAGCTCCATGTAGCCCCTGTTCACATGAACACTCTTCCTTGCATCTTCTGTCCCTTCCCGTCTGCCCCCCCCCCCAGCCTTCATCGATAAAAGGGCCTTCTCTTGTTCCAATGCTGCTCCTGTACACTTGTGTCTGTTTTCCCCTGCGTAACCACCGTGATCTTGAAAAAGTACTTCACAGTATCTACCTTTGTTTCCTCAGCCCACACGTTCTGATTTTGGTGTCAATCATTTCATGGAACCTGTAAAGGTGAAAGTCACCGGTGACATTTTCATGAGCAAATCCAGTGCCTTCTCTCAGCCTGGCTCTCCGTCTTTCTGTACCATGTTGCCTATGTCCCACTTCTCAGTGTGGGAATTCCTTCCTTGACATTCATGCTATTGTGTCCCTCTTGTTCTCCAATCCCTGATTTTAATCTCTGATTGCTGCTTTTGTATTTCCTTTGCTTGTCTTTTCAAAGGTACTACTCATGTCTATATGCTTTATATATACCATCCAGAAATTTAATGGGCTAAGGATGTGGTAATTGCCATTTTACACACGAAGAAGTGGAGGCTCAGGAATTTAAATAACTTGCTCAAAGTCACATTTCTCCTCACTGAGAGAGTGAGGTTTTGATGTCAGGTCTAACTTCATAAAAACTTCAGAGGACTCTGAAATGTTTTTTTTTTTTTTCTCAGAGCCCAAGGTGAGGCAAAAGAGGCTTATTTATTCGATTGCATCTTATCACTGTGGCTTCAAGAAATTTTTTAACTAGTGAGGCTGTGAAGCCTCTAACAGTATTACTGGAGCTCTTTCACCTTCCAAGCCAGCCATGTAACCTACAAATCCACCTGCCTCTGGTTCCACAGTCTCCGCTTTTCCTCCAAGTACAATACAAAAGGGGTTCCTTCCATTTATTCTCCAGATCCCTCTTATGTTGCTTTCGTAAGGTCTTCCCTCCTCTTTCCCATTTCCATCACTGTTTCTCTGGCTGTTGCATCAGTGTGATAAGTGTGCAAATCTCCTCTGCTCCCTCCTATTCCATTGCAGCCTCTGAGAAGATTCTCAAGACTCAACTGTCTCCATTTCTTCACTTGTCATTTATGTTTCAACCTATTGTGTTCTGGCCTGTGTCCCCACTACTCAATCGAAACTACTCTTGACAAGGTTTCCAAAGACCTCATGTGGATGGCTTCAGTGAGACCGTCCTGTCCCCATCCTACTCTCCAGCTCCTCAGTTTTCCAGCTGCTTGATCTGCTTCCATGCTGCCACACAGTCCTGGTTTTCCTTCCACCTCCGTAGCTGCTCCTTCTCGAGCCCCTCTGCTGGCTCCTCTGCCTCTGCCCCACTAGGAAATGTTGCAATGTTCCAGGGCGTGGTCCGTGGTCCTCTTTTATTTCCTCTCTATCTCCATTCATCATTGATGATTTCATCCAACCTTGTGGGTTTAAATACCACTGATTTGATGATAATTTCAAGTTAACACATCTGACCTTAATTTTTCTACAGGCTCCAGGTTTATCTATCCGGTTACCTATTGTTCAACATTCTGATTCAGATCGTACTTGGCATTTTAAGTTTACCATAGCCAAATGTGAAATCAAGTTAATTTACCTCAAACTCCCAGTCTCAGTAATGGTACTCGCATCCCCTCTAGCTGCTCAGTGCAGAAGTTCAGGGGTCATCTTTGGCCCTTCCCTTTTCCTCATGTGCAACATCTAATCCATCAGCATTCTGCTCATTTCAAATTATGTTTTGCATCCATCCTAATTCCCAACTGCACGCCGCATTTCTAGTTCCACTTACCTTCATATCTTACCTTTGAACACGCATCTCACTCTTGCCCCATCCAGTCCGTTCTTCACGCAGAAGCCTGTATGTTAAAACATTAATCAAAACATGCCATTTCCTTTCAATCCTTTTAGTGATTTGCCATGAAACTTAGCATGAAACCCTACCTTTTCTCCAGGCTCCCTTCCCTCCTCTGTCCCAGGCCCCTTCCTCCGTCTCTCACGTCCTCCAGCCGTATTCACCTCCTTTCTTTTCCTCATACACATCTCCTTCTTTCATGCCTCAGAGCCTTTGCACATGCTGATTCCTCTGCTTTGACAGCTTTTTGCAGAGTTGAATTCTTTAGGTTTTAGTTAAAATGCATTCTTGTCAGAGATGTCTATCCCGATCACCTTATAAAAAGTGGCCATTCCACTCTCCAAATGGTCTCTATCACATCCTCCTGTTTATTTCCTTGAGAGTTTTTTATCACAGTCTAAAAATGTCTTCTTCATTTAATTATTTATTGTTCGTTCTCGGTCTCCATCCTCCAGAATGGCACTGTCTGAGAGAACTTTCTGCACTGTTGAAAATATTCTCCCGTGCTATCCCATACAGCGGCTACTAGCCACATTTGATTATTGGTCACTTGAAATTTGACTAGTGGGACCGAGGAACTGAATTTTTTATTTTAATTAGTTTAAATTTAAATGTAAATAGCCACATGTGGCTACTGGCTACCATAATGAACAGCTCTCAAATGTATGTTCCACAAAAGCAGGGATCTTTGTTTAATTTGTTCATTGCTATACCCCACTGTTTACAAACGTGCCTGAAACACACATGATGCTTGGTTTATGATAAATGAGTGAACAAGTGATTTCTAGTGGGGACGAAATTCTGGGAGAAAAAAGGATTGTTTCTAATTGTGGCATGCTTTGCAAGTAATACAATCCTCCTTCCAGAAATGTGTTTGGACTATATATACCTTTCCTGAGATCTTTAATTAGGATTCTAAGAGAAGAACCCAATATTGTAAATTAAATTTTTGACCATGTTGAAAACATGCTTGATTCTTTTGCTGTGTTTTGTTAACCAGTGATACAATTATGCTATCTATGGAGTTATCATACGTAATTAATGAATTAATCAATTTACTTAATTCACAGGCAGAAAGATATTCTGTTTTCTAGTGTTGTCTACTAATTATGCAGTAAATCAAGGCTTTGAAGAGTTTCAACAACCATTCATTTTTTATGAATTAATCTTTCTTTGGCTTTCTTCTCTAGGGGTGAACAAATAATGCAAACATAGACCGAAGGATACATGAAGTCTGAATGCTAAGAGCATGCAGAGATGTAGCTGAATATATAAAAAAATATGGAATTAATTTTCAAGTGTTGTACTAATGTCACCGGGCACAGACAGGGTCAGTCTGTGCCAAGAGCAGGCAAGACCCCATGGTGCAAAGACAGACAAGTATTAAGGACTCGCTTTCTTAGAGGAAAATGCTAAATTAAACATATAATCAGTAAAAAAAAAATGAAGAAGAATGTACAAGCAATAAATATAATAAAAAACAGAATTCATGGCTAAAGTACAACTTGGCCAGCTTTAATATTAATATCTAGCTATGAATAGCTACCATAATTACTGCTGCTGCTCTGCTACCATTTTTTGAGAGCCTACTGTGTGCAGGAACTATGCTAAATACTTCACATACACAGTTTTGTTTAACACCCTGATCAATTCTATACGGTGGACATTAATTTCTCCATTTTGTAGGGGAGAAAACAAATTCAATTTAGACCCATAGTTCATGAGTAGTGGAGCTACAATCTGTCCCCAGATAAATCTCATTAAAAAGCTTGAGCTTTTAAAAAGAAAAAAAAAATTCAAAATCTGGTATTCTCTATGGCATTCAAATACAGACACATGGGAGTTTCTAGGTGTGTGGAATATGATCCAGTTTGGGATATAACATTTTTATGGTGTTGTTTCTATTTTTCTGATCCAATTGACTGTTAACATTCAAGGCCTAAAGCAAAATGAAAGCAGGTCATATAAATTAATAAAGCAAAGTTATGTGTGAGGCAATTTGAAGTGGTGGGGCCTACAGCAAAACAAAGAACACATACCCACCCAGTGGCATTTTTAAAAAAAAATTTAATGTTTATTTATTTCGAAAGATAGAGCATGAGCGGGGGTGGGGCAGAGAGGGAGACACAGAATGCGAAGCAGGCTCCAGGCTCCGAGCTGTCAGCACGGAGCCCGATGCGGGGCTCAAACTCACAGACCGTGAGATCATGACCTGAGCAGAAGTCAGACCTTAACTGACTGAGCCACCCAGGCACCCCCATCCTGTGGCATTAAAGCTCATTTTAAGATGCTGTTATGGATTGAAATGTATCTCTCTAAAAAAGGTATTTTGAAGTCCTAACTCCTAGTGCCTCAGAATGTGACTTTGTTCAGATTTAGGGACAGTGCATGTGTAATTAGTTAAGATGAGGTTAATGAGGGGAGAGAGAGTAGAGCAGGTCCCTAATTGAATATGGCTGGTGTACTTAGAAGAAACAGAGATAGGGACATAGGGAGAATGCCACGTGAAGATGGAAAATTGCATATATGCATCTACAAGAAACATCGAATATTACCAGCAAACCACCAGAAGCTAGAAAGAGGCAAGGATAGATTCCCTGCAAGTTTCAGCGGGAGTATGACGGGGCTGACACCTTGATTTTGAACTTCTAGCCTCCAGAACTATGAGAAAACAAATCTTACCTCCCGCCAGCCAGTCTGTGGTGTTTTGTCACAGTAGCCCTAGGAAACTAATCCAGATGCACTGAAAGGGCCATCATCCATTGTTTAGATGAGCATATCAAATATAGTTGATTTGAAACAACTTAAACCCTTGACACAATGATCTACAGGGTAAATAGAGCCATTGATGATGAATAAATAACAGCAAACTAAGGCGTAACTCTGAATTTCTCTGATTTTATACAACTTACAGAGCACTGGGTATGTGCTATATAGTGCACTGAGTGCTTTGTAAGCACTAACTCATTTATTCCTCATAATAATCCTACTTATTAGGAACCATTACTACCATCTCCATGCGATTCAGGGGGAAATTTAGACACATAAGGTTAAGTGACACCCACGGTCACACAGTCAGTAAGTGGCAGAGAGGGGCCAAACCTAAGCCATCTGGTGCTGGAGTCCATGCCCTTGACCACTGTCCCATGCCAGGACACCTGAGCAGGGACATCATTCGTCATCAGTGCTCTGACTCCACCTTTAGTTTTAGTGACTGGTGCATGAATGTGACGCTTCCCCTCCATCCATCAAGTCTATTGCAGAGGCTCTGATTGCCATGCTCCCTTCGAGGATACTCAGTACCTTTTGATCTGCTTCTTTGATACGGAGAGGGAACAGCATTAGTTCAACTGGTCCCTTTCTGTAATAGCCCTGGCTTACTCAAAGATCGAAGGAAGGAATTCTAATGATTGCTAGCAACATCTATTCCAACCATATGTTAAAAATGTGGGGGATTAACTCTCAGATGTATTCGAGAGCTTATTGGATCTATCATGAGGCAGAGTGGAGCCAAACCCCCTCTAAATTTTCCCTTCTCCCAATACACATTTACCTTGATACATGTGTACAGAGATACCTTGTCTTCTGGGGATTCTGTCTTTCTTCCATGCTTGGGACCCTGAGTCTATAGCTAACTCAGGTCTGGGATCTGGTGAGGAGCTATGGGTCTCTAGGGAGAGGGCTCAAGTCAAGCTTCTAGTCACCAGACCTAAAGTGATTTTGATTGTTTATTAAATAAATCAAGAAAGACGGGTGGTTGCTTATTAATTTTAATCCTTACAAGCCCACGTTTAATTAGGCACATCTGGGGATATCTGTGGGTCAGAGAAGCCTCAAAAATTCTGATTGCCTCACCAGCTTTGACGTCTGCATGCAGTCGGTGCCTGGTCTCCCCTGCTCACTAAAGTTAGAGGGAGTTTCTACCGTACTCCTTTTCATGAGTGTTGTCATTCTAGAGAGCAGAGCCAAGAAAGTTCTTTGTGCTCGTGGCCTTGCTGAATTAGAGGATCCTCTGAACCCTCTAGAAAGGGGGGTGAGTGGACAAAAAGTACCTGGTAAAAACAAACCAGCATTTCAACCTCTCTGTCTTCAAATTCATTCCCCCACATTTGTGGTTCTCAAACTTGAACATGATTCAGAATCTCCTGGAAGACTTATTAAAGCACAGTTAGCTACGTTCCTCCCCTAGAGTTTTTGAAGCCCGAGACTCTGCATTTCTGACAAGTTTCCAAATGATGCTGATGGTCCAAGAACCACACTTTGAGAACCGCTGTTCTATATTAAGTCATAGGCTTTCTAGCCTTTCAATATAATTTACTGGGGAAAGTATTCGATCTACATTTGCATTAGCCAACCTTGAGAGATTTTAGAACCACGGCCAGCTGTCTGTGCTAACACATTGAAGGCAACATTCTGAAGGCACATTCATAGCAAAGAAGTCAGACCAATCCATGTTTTTTGATCAAGTACCTTCAAAATCCATCCCCATAAATCACACAAAGACTTTAATGGTCCATAATAGCAAGCTGTGCAACTCTTTTCTTTGCTCTGCCTCTGTATTTTTCCCCCCAGTTCAGACTGAGATCAGATTCTGAATACTGGCCTGAAATAATTGTGGGAGTGGGTTGGGGGTAGAGTGGGGGCAGCTATTATTAGTTTCCTCTTTGCTTCAGCAAAAAGAGGAAGTAAAGAAAATTTCGTGGGAGTTTTTCAGAGGGTGTTGGTGGGTTCAGAGTATTGCAAGCACTCTGAATTCTCTGCAGGTATCACCATTCCTATTGTGGGGAGTCAGGCTACTACTTAACCTTCACATAAAAGCTTTATGTGACTGTGAATTCAACTGTCACAATCCAGCAACCTTGTGAATTTTACTCTGGTCTTTTTTTTTTTTTTTTTGGCAGCCTTAGCCCTTACTTAAAACAGGCAAGAGGGGTGCCTGGGTGGCTTACTTGGTTAAGCGACTGACTTCAGCTCAGGTCATGATCTCATGGTCTGTGGGTTCAAGCCCCGCATCAGGCTTTGTCTGACAGCTCAGAGCCTGGAGTCTGCTTCAGATTCTGTGTCTTCTTTCTCTGCTTATTCCCCACTCATGCTCTGTCTCTTTCTCAAAAATAAATAAACATTAAAAAAAAGAGGCAAGAGAATCTTTCAGCATGGTCAGGACAATCTCTGAATTTCATCTGGGGCCTCAAGGCCAGAATATATGTATTTCCATTTGCTATCCTCTTACCTTAAAGATAGCCACAGATAACTTCACTCCAGTCCCAGCATTCTTCATGCCTTTTGAGTTGTTCCATGGAATCGAAACACTTACCCTTGGTTTTTATTGTTAATGGGCATCCAGTGCCGAGTATTCAGACGCTACTATGTAGTTACTTTGCCCTATTGTGTCTCAGTGTTTTTTGCCAAATTACGAATTCCAAACATTACACTTTTTCCTGATGGTGTTAGCTGTCCCCTACTCTGTGTTTCAAGTGTTGTATCAGAGTTCTTTGGTTGCAAACAAAAGATCCTAAGTAAGAAGAATGTATGGTCTAACTAAATAGATTTCAGGTAGCCCTTAGAACAGAAGGAAAAGCTCAAACTCAAGCTTAGAAAGTACTGGAACCAGAACAGCCCTGGAAAAGTAAGTAATAAAAATTTAACAGGCAGTCTCATTAGGGGTACATGGCCCAAACGAATAAGCTGCAACTAGTTTTGGTCTTTGAGGAATTGTTTTTGAGAGATTCAATATTCACATTCCAGGAGGAAGGAAACTCATGTCCCCTTAACTATGTGCCCACCCATTTTCCAGGAGATGTCATTTCACCTTGATGAACAGTCTCACCAATATTGTGTTCAGTTATGGAGGAAGCATTTGCCAAGGCAAATTTAGGATGTTTGTTCCCAGAAGAAAGAGGAAAAAATGCTGAGCAAGTAGCATGAAGTGTCCACCCCAATCACTGGTTGTATTAAATACCTCGCTCCTATACTTGAATGGACTGTGTAAGTTGTAACAGTTGTACATGTATTCGGGGTCTTTATTTTACCCAAATGCTTGGCTTTTGGAGAGTCTAGTTTCTGCACTGTCTTTGTTCTATTCTGGCTACTGTGAGTGCAGAGTTATAGGTACTTTCTTAATAAATCACAGCATATTTTAGGGACAGCAAAATAAAGATGGACACAAGTGGGTTTTAATATCCAAGAGTGTAATAGTGTAAATCTCCCTTTAAACTTAAACCATATGGGTTTACAGAGCAGTTGAAAATAAGCCTGAAAGGCATTAATAGCCCTGACTAAATAGAAACAGACATCAACCTAAGCACACAAACAGTCAGAAAACCAATGGGATGATAGAGATGTACAACAAATACAATCAAAAAGACGCAATCAAATGTGGAATACAGCACAAAGGTAAAACCTTTACCTATTATTAATTATGACAGTAATTTCTATCTCATAACATCTCACATAGCAACTGTAACCAAGAACATCTGCATTTTAAACTGAAGGTGCCTTATACGCTACAGGGAGGCAGGATATAAGCACATCTAGGAGCTGAGGAAAATGGTTGTGCAACATCCAAGCTTTCATGCAAACCACCTCTTGCCTTAATGTGATGATGAATAGCATCTTCTCTATATACACAATGGTATGCAATTCCAAATAGATTCTGGACTAGAAGGGAAGGGTGATGTAAAGGTCCTAAGTTTCTTTAGTTACATATTCCATGTGTTCTATTTCAACAAATGCCATTTAAAAAATGGTACCCTCTTTTCATAAGTACCATTCAACCAAAGCATAAACAATCATAAACACCTTTGTCTCGAAATAAGCAAAGACAGTCACAAAAGGCCAAGAATTCTTTGGTAAGCAGGATTTTATTGACAACCAAATCTCTCATGATTTCTTTGATGTCTGTTCAATCAAATTTCTGCTTCCCGGGATTCCCTCATGTCCATTTACACAAAAAATCTGCAGGATCCTTGTACCTGCTTCTCAAGTGCTTAGCCCCATATCTAGGCTTGTGGTCTCCGTGTTCACTGGATAAGACATTGTTCTTGATCTTTTAAAAGCAAATATTGGGTTAGTCATATGAGAGCTCCTAGTGGTTGAGCTAATTTTCCCTGACAAACCATTAGTTGGTACTTAGCGTATCTGGGTCATATCCAGCTTCTTGTAACAACTATTAATAAAATTCATCCTTTTTTTTAGGGTGTACTGTGGGCTCAACGCCTACTAACCATTTTATGTGTGTCACCTTGAGCTTCCCTTGCTCCAGTTCTATCTGGAAATACTAGCAGTGGACATATTTTGTTTTGATAATTCTTTGTATGAACCCCACCTTCCCGAAGTGTAAACAAACATCAGCTTCCTATAGATTCCTTGCACCTGGGGTAGAGATATGTCATAAATTCATCCTAACTGATCTATCCATGCAAGACTGCATTCAGAATTGAGTAATCTGAGGCCACAGGCTCGACATGGGGGGTGGGGGGAGCATTCATGTTACTGCCATGGTAGAAGCATGGGTGGTCGTGGTGAATTCAAGAGAGTCCCTGTCAACTTGGACTCAAGAAGCGTCTGTAGTGGTTGTGTCCCCTTTCATCCAGCGTGTCCTCTTGGCTTTGGGCATTGTTTATTGTGCCCAAAACGTTATTTACTTCCTAAGTGAGCTGGTTAGTTCCTGAAACTATAGAGTTGAGTCTGTTACTCCATCATTCCCACGGATTATATGAGCTGCTTGATATCCTTTAAAAAACCAGACTTCAACTCAGGTCATGACCTCATGGTTTGTGAGTTCGAGCCCCACATTGGGCTCACTGCTGTCAGCGCAGAGCCTCCTTCAGATCCTCCGTCTCTCTGCCCCTCCCCACTTTCTCTCCCTCTCAAAAATAAATAAAACACTTAAAAAATCCAATGTCACTTTAAAATATGAAACTAAGACCCATGAGCAATACAATAATGTTACTATTCTCTTTCTTTTAAGCAGGGAATAAATTGAAGCACATGGAAGTTAAGTAATTTGTCTAATACCACACAAAGAATAAGTGTGGGAGCTAGAATTGAAATTAGTGCCTTGATAGTATTTCATACCTTTAACTCTCTCTACGGATAGGCTATATTTTGAATTGTTAATGATCACAGAGTTCGCGGGACATATTTGTGCCTGACCCTTTTCAGTGACAAGTTTTTAGACCATAAGAACATGGTATGCCGTGACGGGAGAAAAGAAAAAAAAATGTCTTCATGGTCCCAAGAGTTATACTGCAGATGCCAGGGAAGGAAGGGAAAACCCAAAATAGTCTGAGGATAGAAGAAGGAGAGTAGATTTGCAAAATCAAGTTTTACAGGTTACACTCTTTTTATAGAGATTTCCACTTGAGGTGTATTCATTCTGGTCATGTTTTTTGCAAAGCATGGCCTGAAAATCAGGGAATACCATTGTAGGTGACAGCAACACTCCTTAAGTTATCGTATCTTCATCAAAGAGAAATAGGTCTATGTCCTCAGGTATTTGGCTCAAATATTAAAATTTTCAAAGTGTGCATTGTCTACTTTGTTTCCAACTAGCTAATGATATTGTCCCCCTCCACCACCATCACCACTATGGTGGCTTGTGTCCACGATTGGAGCACACAGCCCTATTTTCCAGGGTCGTGAGGGACTCTTCTGGCTTGCGTCATTAGTGAAGGCTTCTGAATCCCTTCTCGCTTGTCTTCCCCACATATTGTTTGGAATTGAAGTTCTATAACTCCATAGAAATGTTTTGTTTAATGTTACTTGATTTTGAATGTGGCTTGTTCTCAAGGATCAGTAGAATGAGTTTTGAGATGTCCATGTTCTGTGAATAGGCAAACACTCTTGGTTTCTAAAAATTAGCAACTTTTGTTTGTGCTCTCAGTGAATCGCTTTGTGTTGAAAACCTTTTATTGCCTTTCCTTGTTCCTTTATTAATTAGATATTTAAATGGGTCTTTTAAAATGAAAAGTTCCCCTTATTACATTTAAATCATACTTTTATCATTATTATGTATGAATTATCCATCATTTTTAAACGTCAATTACTTTTTTCAGTGGAGACTCAGCACTGCATAAAGTGCCTGCAAAGAATATAGTCCAAGTTGGTAGACTTGGTCGACCTTTCTTAAGGCCTCTCTAAAGACCATAGGTTCAGAAACTTGAAAAATTCCCCAAATGATGACGACTAGGCTATGGTAACAATCAGGATATACTCAGAACAAGAGAACTCACTCCAGATCTTTCCATGAAGGGAAGTTTATAATTAGAAAGACATGGTAAGAACAAAAAGGGAAAAAGGAGAAGGTGAGGAACCCCGATATTAACAATAGCAGAAAGTTGCTCTCATCCACAGCACTGGAAGAACAGACATAAGAGATGGTGTAACTAGAGCCCAGGTGCCTGGGCTTCCCTCCAGAGAACTGGACCAGAGAGGACACGCAGCCATTGCTGGACACACAGCTCAAAGTAGGGAAATAAGAAGAAACCCACTGGGTTTTCCCCTTCTTTCGTGTCCATTTTCCTGCCAGGACCTCCCAAATGATGGAGTCTAACTGAAAGCCAGTTGGCAAAGGAAACTGGGAAATACACATTTTGGCCCTTTGTGACACACAGCCTAGTGAGGGATGGGTGGGAAACCCTCCGAAGAGCAAACAGCAACCTAAGGAAAAGTTTGGAACTAGAGCAGGATAACGTCTGAAACTGCTTCCACTTAATTCTTCTTCTGCCTGTACGTTATTTAATGGAGCTTTCTAGAGGCAACAGTTCTGTGAGGGCTCTCATTGTACAAAAAGCTGTTCTGATAATACACACAAAACATTATGTCATCAGATTATAGTTATCTTTTAAATATTAGTTTATTTGCCTTGCCTTATGATGAGCTATTTATTTTTCTTTCTTCTATATATAGAACCCAAGATAGTATCAGTGCTAATGAAGTCTTATAATAACAATTATTATTAGCATGCTCTTATTCCATAAACTGGCAAGTTTCCGGTACGCCTCCAACTCCATTCCCATTATTATAATCATGTAATGTCTAGCAATAACATCACATTAAAATTTCAAAGAATTTTTCTCTGTTCCCTGACAAAATAAAACCTTTACTTGTTTTACAGATTATAATTCCTATTTTTAGTCATAAAAAGGGGCAGATATAAGGAATTTTCTGGTTGATAATGCAGGAGGGAGTAAAAAGAAAGTGTTGTGAAGGCTATTTCATGAAAGTGCTGAGTGATCATCAGTGACCAAGTTGTGCCAAAGGCAAATGGAAGACAGCGGTGGAGACCTAGTAGCGAAGGGCAGCAGGTGACAGGGAGCTTGCGGTGAAGACGAGGCAGAGGGCAATTAAGTTATTCCACATATATTTTAAAAGAACCCACTGCATGCCAACCACTATCTCAGCTGCTGGCCATAGAGAGAAAAACAAGAGAGAGACCTGCTATTTTTCTGTGGATCTTCTATTCTCATGAGGAAGAAGAAAAAAACAAAGCGAGTTTAAAATCTGGAATAATTTTAGGTAGTGGTGTTATAAAGAGACGATATTTGCCAAACGGGCACCTTTGAAGAGGATGGCCAGGAAATTCCTCCCCGAGATGGCTTTGCCACTGAGACCTGAGTGAGGACCTCAGGACAAAACATTCCAGACAGGACATAATCCTAGAAACCGCAACAAACTTGGCATTTTTGGAGGAATCCAAAGGCAGCCACGTGGCTAGAACACAGTGAGGGAGGGAGAGAGGAAATGGGTTGGCTGCTGCAGCAGCTGCATTTTATTAAACCCACAAATTAGGGTGGAACCATTATTCCAGGATGACTGTTAAACAGATAACACTGGGATTGTAAGGAAGGAATTCCGTTAATGCATGCCATGGTATTAGGTGCTTAAAGGACACCAAGATGAATATGGCACAGTTCCTACCTCTCAGGACACGCAGCTCAAGAGGGAGATGCCAGAATTAAAAAAAAAAAAAAGACTCAGGACAAGAAACACACATACATAGTGCAATGGTTGTGTGGAAGGAAACCATTCAAACAAGGCAGTAAACTATTAAAGAAGACATTATTTTCGTAAAGAAGTTTAAGATAGATTGTGATGCTTCAAATGTAAAACAAAATAATTCAACTTTGAGTGCATGTGACGAGGGACCGTTTCATGTCTTCTGGTATCAAACCAGAATGTGGGTCATAAGGTTTCGGAGCTCGAAGGGATATTAGTTATCGCTAAGTTCAAACCCGTCACTTTTCTAATGAGGAGTTACAAGAGGTGAAACTACTAGCTCAAGGTCAGTAAGCTGACACCTGCCCATGAATCTTTCTAAACATGTCTTGCTTCTGTTTTGCATATAATAATAACATGGTCATAGGTGTCAGCTTTAACCAATATGCCACTACACATTCTGAGACACAATTTAAAGGTATGGTTCGCCTCATGTCATTCATTCATTCATTCATTCACTTACTCATCAACAGATATTTATAGAAAATACGCCTTTCATATGCCATCGAACACCTACTTTATATGTGCCACTGAACATTTTATGGTAATCACTGCACTCTTACACAGTGAATCAAAAAGCCAAGTTTAAAACATACAGTTGTTACTTCTCCCTTAGCAGAATGTAATGGAAAGTACGAAGTCATTATAAGTAGAACCATAATTTTCCCAAAGCATGACAGTAATTCTGGGCTTCCTGTCTAAAAATAGGTTGGTCCACGCTAAATGGACCCCACTGCACTTCTTTAAATCACAATTACTAAGTAACCATCCACAAACAGCTGATGTTAGAATTACATGATCTAGATGAGCAAACTTCATACTAGGGCATTTAAAGATATGTCTGTGGGATGACTAATAGACTATATGGAGAGTGAAATGCTCAGCTGCTCAGAATTCTTAGCAGGTCTCTGAATTCTGTCTAAAAATATTGGCAGCAACATCTGCCCTCATTGTCAACGCATGCTGAGAAGGCTTTAATATTCACCCAGAACAGGTAGGCTCTTGGCTTTCAGGGTGGTTGAATAAAGATCCTCTACCCAGCAATCTGTGTAGACTGCATTTAAACATCCTTGGAGATACTGAAAACTGCTGGGAACTTAAATTTTAGTTTCAGGAGGATTGGTATTTGTTAAAGAAATCATTCATTTGGAGTCAACAGACAGGTTCTAACATCACCTGTGCAATGAACAAGTCCATGGCTTTGAATGTTCTCTTCTCCATCCCTGTATAACTCTTTACTATGCTCTCAGGGCAACGCATGGCTCGTTTATGGATGGTCTTCTGATCCCTGAACATATGATATATTTTCTAACCCCAGTGCCTTTGCTCAGGAATCCAACAGATTCCTCTGTTTGGCATCTCTATTTCTGTGCCTAAAACAAAGCAAAATAACACAAACTTCTGCTTATCCTGTAAGGCCTGACTTTCATCAGGAAAAATGACCACATCTCCCCCGGTATTCTATAACTTTATTATGCACAAAGGCCTACTTTGTGCCATGTCCTTTATATGCATTTATCTAATTTAATTCGCACAACATTTTTCCTCATTCCTAAAGATGGGAAATGAGAACCAGTGTCAAGTTGCTAGCAGCTTGTACAGCTGAGATTCAAACCTATGAACATTTAGCTTATTTTCTAGCTATCTAGCCTCTACCTGCCAAGCATATCAGAACTAGTTTTATAAATCTCTACTTATTCTGCAGAATGTGACTCTTTGAATGGAAAGACCAAGAAAGTGGAGCTGGAGCTTGGGGAAAAAGATCAGTTCATCCTACAAACGTAAGGTGGTATTCCACCATGTTTGTGGCAAGATTGAAATCTGTTATAATAAAATCGTAATTGGGGCGCCTGGGTGGCTCAGTCGATTAAGCACCCGACTTTGGCTCAGGTCATGATCTTGCAGTCTGTGAGTTCAAGCCCTGCATTGGGCTCTGCGCTGACAGCTCAGAGCCTGGGGCCTGCTTCGGATTCTGTGTCTCCTTCTCCCTCTGTCCTTCCCCGACTCGTGCTCTGTTTCTGTCTCTTAAAAATAAACATTAAAAAAATTTTTTTAGTCATAATTGGGCAGGTTTGGAACTAGAAAGCACAATTTGTCATAGGCACACAAATTTTGATACTTCTCTTCCTTAGTTTTTCTATCTCCAGTCCCTAAGACACATGGTATTCCGCATCTTTTTGCAACAGGTCTGTGAATGAGTCTCTCCAATTTTTCTAGAATGATTCATTTATCCAATTAATGCTTACTGAGCATCTATTGTGCTCAAGGCATTATAAAGAGTTCATAGAGGTATAAGGTTGAATCCGTGCCCTCAGTTCCACTCATAAGTGAGATAAGACATGTACACATGTAACTATAATTGAATTTTGTGTAACTATTCAATTTTAGGGGAAACACCACTTATCTTTTATTAATTCAGATTCACACTTTTAAGCCATCATCAGTTTGCGGTTCGTTACCACTGTCACACCTGAGAGGAAGTCAATTGAAAGTGGAAGGAAGGGAAAGGTACAGACAAAGCATAGAAGGGATGCTACTGTATACGAACAAAAACAGACAGAAGACATCGTGGTAGTTCTGAGTAATATCTCAAAAACTCATTTTCCCTTTTACTGCAAATGGCAAGTTCTAAGTCAGAATAGTTGTAGTCAAATGGTGCACCATCCAAAACATCGCCCCAAACGGTAACATTATAAATACATAATGCTCCCTCCTCCCACATACACAGATAGCTATTTGAGGTCACCAGTATCTCACCAGTCTGGGAGATTTTTCTGTTCCTATAGCTCTTGGTCTCATTCCTTTAGGCAAATTAGCAGAGCTCCATCAAAATGCATCCTTAATTCATAAGCAGATAATACTTTGAGCTGGCAAGTCTCATAGCTGAATACAGCGCTGGCATCCGTTCCTTATCCAACACACCAGCAACTGCTCCATAGCCAAATCCCCTGTTAAGTCCTTCACCACACTGTTTATGTCTCCTGTAGGGCCCCCGGAATATATTTTGTGTATCGTCTTTGTCGGTCCAGAACTAGAAGCCCAACAGTACTGGTTAGGACAAATGTTAGTTTGCTAATGGGTTATTTCTTCTCATACTCTATATACTTATTTATCCCTTTCACCACATGTCCTACTATTACCATCTAGAGACATTTGGGAGTTAGTCTTCCTGTGTCACTTCTGCACCAATGATTACAGAGCACTAAGCTGAAAATTATACCTTTGTCCTTCTTAAAAACCAGAATTTGGAGGTAAAGAATTGGAATTTCATGAAGGCTGCTTTATGTTTCATCTTTTGGTTGTAAATGACATCATAGATTTGAAACCCTGAATTCATATGAAAATGATCCGCAGGACCATGAGGCCCTTGGGAGCAGAAACTGTGCTTATTCCCTGCACCCCACACAAAGTTTCCAAATGGGTGCTCAGTGCATTTGTGTTGAATCCAACTGAATAAAAAATTGTGGTTCATTTTGTTTATGCTGCAGATGGAAATCTGCTGGTAATGTCACCCAAGTTTAAAGGAAAGTCCTTGGGTTTTAAAGAACCTAGGTAGCAAGACAAACAGTATGTGGAATGGTCGGAAGAGTTTTGCTTTAAGTTCCGAAATCCGTGGGGGACTCCTTTAACCAACCTGTTCTGTTTTGCATCTATCTTTCCGCAGTGCTATGGGTTTTACCCAGTGCAAACATTTACCTGTCAAGTTGATGCTTGGATGAAAAGACAAGCGAACGTGCCCATATGCCCATATGTATGTATATTAAAAAAAAAAAAAAGCAGAAAAGGGTGCAACCTCTTTCACTCTTTTTAATTGTTTTAATTTTGAATTATTTTAGTCATCTTTACACCCAACGTGGGACTCAAACTACAACCTAGAGATCACAGGGTCACACGTTCTTTCGACTGAGCCAGCCAGGCACCCCTCTTTCACTCTTTATAATAGCAGAACATTTGACTTTTGCACCCTCTTTTCCATAGTCTCATGATTTAAATGCATCCTTAAAGCTAACCTGTCTTGTCAAGCATGTAATAACTGCAGGAAGGTACAGCGATTGTGGAGAGTGGAGAAGGGGTGATGTCCTGCTGTTCCTTGTTGTAGTCACTTTATCAGCCAGAGGAGTCAGTTTTCCCCGGTGGCTCCCTTCAGCTTGGTTGTCATTTTTCAGCAGTGAAAGCTACATCAACAGACAGCAGCCTCTTCAACGGAAGAAAGAGGATCTGCCACTTTAAATTTTCAGCAGGCAACTGGCATTTTATTATTTACGTATTTCATGTCATTATGTTGGATAATATAACAAATGATGCAATCAGATCCACGGGAAATTTAAAGTGGTGTGCACCTGTTCTCACCTGGGAGAGGAGCATAGCTCATGCACAACTTCCCCAGCTGAAACCCAGCAGTACACAAAGCCTTTGCACACAGCCGCGCTCCCAGACTGACAAATAGGCCAAGTTGGAGAACGCGAAACACATTCCTTTAGCCTTCTTTGATGGGCTTGACTTGGTTTGTTAAGAAAATGGCCTTTCCTCATATTGAAAAAAAAATTCTTGCTGTTGTTCGCAAAGTCGGTTCCCCAAAATGCCACTGAGGCAAGACTATAAAAGCCAAGTAGAAGTCACAAGTGCTTTTCTGAGGTCATTGGCTGAATATGCCTGCCAGTCTTAGAAATGGACCCATTTATCAGTAATGCTGCTACTCCTATTTGAATTTGTATGCAGAGGACACATAATTGCATTTTCTGCAGCAAACAAGCCAGGAAAATACGTTTCTCAAAAGAAGAGAATCATGGGTCACGCGAAAGGACCAAGCTCCGCCCCTCACCCCTTTTTAACATCCTTGAGAAACTTGGAAATTATTCAAAGAAAAAAATGACTAAAATAAATAGTCAGTCTGGTGGATAACTGCCCTTTGAGTCGTGAGTCGTAGTGGGATAGTGTCAGGAGGGGTGGGGTACGGAAAAATGCTGAACACCCCAATTCATGGCCAGTCACTTGTCACCAGACCAGGTTCCTGAAAGAGGATAAACATTCAAGCAATACCTTTTTTTTTTTCTTGTAAGGCTTTTGTCTGAAATCCCAGTGGAGTCTCCTAGCTAGCTAAATATCTAATAGGGCTACTAGATAATATATAGGAACCCCAGTCAAATTTGAATTTCAGATAAACACGTAATCTTTTCGCATAAGTATGTCCCAAATATTGGACGCTGGAAATACAAACAACAAGAACATCCAATCTAGTGAGATCAGACATATAGACATATGATGAAATATTAATCACATTAAGACAACATGCTATACAGCACACGTTTAAAGTGTTTTGTTCATTCTATACTAAAATAACATATATAATATATTTATACTATACAGCAAGTCCCAAATATGGCATTAGACATATTTATACTGAAAAGTTATTTGTTGTATACGTGAAATTCAAGTTTAGCTGGGAATTGGGGTTTTATGTTTGGCTCATTAGTTTGGTTTGGTTTTTGCTAAATCTGTCAACCCTACCAAGACGAAAAGGACACCCAGTGGCTGGACTACCTATAAGCCTAAGACAAGTGCCCTGCTTGGCCCCTGTCACCTGGATCCACACCCACATCCGTCACATACATCATTACTAGCCCACCTGTCAGCAAAAAACGCCATAAGGAAGGAAGTCGAAGGAAGATGTGTCAACTCCTCTCAGCCCAAGCTTCCCCAGGAAAATGCCTCTTCCCAAGTGGGAGGCAGCCCAGATCCCTCCATTGCGTCAACCATATATAAGAAGGACACTAGGAAGAGACAACATGCTTCAGGGTCTCTGAGTTTCAGTACCTTCAGTCTTTACCTCACAATCTCCACCACCAAGCACTGTGGTCCAACCAATGACCTTAGACATCTTGTGGACAGTTACCTACCTGAGCATCAGAGATGCTTCTGCCTCTCAGACTGTTTGTTTCTTCATGACCATATCTATAAAAATCGTCTTTCTTTTGATAACACCTACTGTAAAGGACATTAGTGTTCATAGCTGTGACTTTCAACTTTTCCTATGTCAGAGTCATCTGGCGGGCTTGCTAAAACAAGGGTTGCATTTCTAATTCTGTAGATCTGGGGTGAAGCTTGAGGGTTTGCATTTGTAATATGAACCCACATCATGGTGATGCTGCTGGTCCAGGGTCTACCCTTTGAGAACAATTAGGCCACAGATTAGTCTTCCTTGTCATGGCCAGATGTTGTCTTCTCATGGTTATAAGATACTAGTATCCTATTAAAGTGGCCATTAGACACCTTTAAGTCAATTCTAGAAGACACACACATGCGTGTGTGTGTGTGTACATGCACACGTTATAATATTTATACATCAATTACTTTGAAAGTCAATAAATACATATACAGTTAATGTTATATTAATTATAGAACACTGCATTTCTTACATATCTGCTTTTAGTGAGACACAGAAATTTCTCTATATATCTGAGAATACATTTCCCTTCCCACCCACCCACCCACCAAACTACTATGTATATAATATTTATACTTAGAGAAGATAGTACTTTTGCAAATAAATCAACTCGAAGTTATAAACTGCTCATTTAAAAATGGTTTTTCTTATTTTAATAAGTAATATATATTTTAACAGAAAATTTAAAAATAAAGAAAACATCTTCAAAATAAAACATAGAAGTTACCTCTAATCCCACTACCTAGAAAACCTCCATGAACGTTGTGTATCTTTCCTGTAGTTTTTGTTTTCCCTTTTTTGCTGCATTATGAAATCAGGACCACATTGAACATACTGTTTTGTAATTTTTTTCAACAAATGATAAATTGTGGGCATTTCCCTATGCCACTAATATGCTTCGACAATATGATTTCTGATGACTACAAAGTGTTCTTTCACGAAGATATGCCATCATTTGTTTTGTTTATCCCCTATTGTTGGGCATTTTTTTGCTAATAGAAATAATGCCAGAGGTGCCTGGGTGGCTCAGTAGGTTAAGCATCTGACTCTTGATTTCAGCTCAGGTTATGATCTCACGATTCATGGGTTCAGGCCCTGCATCAGGCTCTGCACTGACTGTATGGAGCCTGCTTGGGATTCTCTCTCTCTCTCTCTCTCTCTCTCTGCTCCTCCTCCCACTCAAAATAAATAGACTTTTTAAAAATTTTAATATAAAATGCCAAGAGAAATTTCCAGGTTAAAATGCTATCCTAGCTGGTCACTACAATCAAACGTCATCTCATTTTTTAACTAAAGTATCAGTGAAGACCAGAAAACAATTAAAACTCACAGTAAATCCTAACACTTTGATTTATGAACAATTTAATGCTAGAATCTGGACAGACTGTTAACTAGAAGACAGAGAGAACTAAGCAAAAAATAAAGCTAGTTAAGTTTTATCTTATGAAATCCCTCTCCTTTACCCCTGTGAAAGAGAAACCACGTGGTGGCAGGGAAAATGGGATACTATAGGATGTCCTATTGTCTATCCTCTGCTCAGAATTCAAGATCATCACCTAACAGATTAGAAGCTGTCCTTTGCACGACAGCTGGTATTTCTTAAGGATGGACTCTCTTCTTTCCAGTACCTCTTATTCCACACTTCTACAGAAACACCTCTACCCAGAATGCAACTGATTCCACAAATGGTGCACTGGTGGTAATGACCCCCATCTGAGGAAGTGGAGCCCCACGAAAATAAACAAACAAACAAACACCCTCTGTCAGTTAGGAACACAGGGTTAAACAGACTGCTAGGAAATGTGTATCAAAGAGTATCGTGTTCCAAGTATTCTGCCTGTTTACAGCCTCATAAAGCCAGACAGTAGCCATAGAAGATGCTATCTCAATAAAGCAGAACTGTAATAGATGAATGCCTTCCAGAAGTAGGTATTGAACTCACCAACTTTCCTTCTAGTTGTCTTAATAAGTAAGGAATTATACCATGATACAGGTGGACAAAACCAACGGAAAGCAGCATATATTGTGTTTGTTGACATATGCCAAGCTCATAACAAAAGTGAATAGAAAGCACCAGGAAGCCCATGAGAAAATAATAAAAATATGAAAGATTCAGATAAGAAGTGTAACTATAAAAATTATCAACTGCCAATTCAGGGGAAAAAATGTCATGAAACTTTTTGACATCGTCAATTGATACAAGGGAAAATTACTTTGATGAAAAGGAGCTGAACTGTGTACAATGAGAATAACCCAGGAAGAGAGCCAACAAGTTGTCGTGAAGGCAACAGTATGAGATAAAAATAGATGTAGATGAGATGTGGAAGGATTGCAGATAAACTAAAAACATAATATCAGAATTTAAAATGCCATTGGAGGTCAAAAAGAACATAATTGATGTAGAGCACAAACTTGGGATCCTTTACCAGATTGCAGGGGAAAAAAAACACAGCTATGAAAGTTACAAGAGAGCTGTAAGTACAGACAATAGAAAGCTGTAATATATACTATAGAATAATTGGATTCCTGAAGAAAAGCTAAAGCAATTACAACAGAAGAAAGTACCAAATATAGTTTTTTAAAAAATTTACAAACTAAATAAAAATCAGCTAATAATTTGTAGGGGGGGAAATCAGTGAAATACTACCTATAACTGGAGTTACTCTGTGTAGATTTATTTTTTTATTTATGCCCTTAAATTTTTTTATAATCCTCCTTTGAGAGGTGGAGCCTCATTCCCATTCTCTTCAGTGTGGTCCAGATGTGGGGCCTTGTTTCTAACAAATAGAATAAAGTGGAAATGATAGTGTGTGACTTAGGGACTAAGACAGGCACTACAGTGTCCTGCTTGTCTTTCTCTCTGTATTTGCCTCCTTGTCTCTGTCTCTCTCTGTCTCTTTCTGTCTCTCTCTTTCTCCCATCACTTGCTTTGGGGAAAGTCAAACGCCATGCTGAACAGCGTGTGGAGGGATTCATGTGGTCAGGGACTGAGACTTCCTGGTGGCAACCAGGAAGGAACTGAAGTTTTCAGTCAATAGATGGCAGCCATGACAGCTGTCATCGTGGCATTAGATCCTTCAGCCCCAAGCAAGCCTTCAGATGACTATAGCCCCAGCTAACTCTGGACTTCGACCTCATCCGAGACCCTAAGCCAGAATTACCAGCTAAATCTCTACTGGATTCTGACTCTTAGAAATGATAACAAATGTTTGTTGGTTCAAGCCACAAAATTCTGAGGTAATTTTTTACCCATCTGTAAACAACTAATACATCCTGGCAGCGTTTTTAATTTTCAATTTTTTGTATGTTAATGCAAAGACTATTAAGTATAAATTATTTGAAAAATAGTTATGTGCTGATAATAAGCAATCACCTCTACCAAAAAATTACTTAGAACAAAGATAGAAACAGCCTTCGACTTCTCTTCTACAATACTAAATGCTAGATATTAGTAAAGGAATCTCTATTGAATTTGGAGAAAATATTTTGACTCCATGATTGTTTACAAAGCTAAGACATTCTCAGATATTAGAGTTCTTAAAATATACCACCAAATGTTCTTGGGGGAAAAATGGCAATATTTTCCAAATAAGTTAGTAAAAAACCAAAAAGTTTAATAAAAGGAAAAAATGGCTACCAAAAGCAGTAAGCACTGCTAATTAACTATTGATGAGTGTAAAACATTGCAATATTGTTGAAAACTAGTTATTAAATGATTATAATTATCAATTTCTTCAAAATTAAAGATACATAATTAAAAACCAAAAGTTGCTCTAATGATATGATATAATATAACATAATAAAATATAAATATGCATTTAAAACCCAGATTATATTAGAGAGATTGAGACATGAGGGATAAGGGAGAGAGTGCCCTGAACTCTTTTACTTCTAGGAGTGGGGGAAAACTTAAAAATTGTTTCACTAAGGTTGTTGAAAATTAGAGAAATACAGAGTAAAGATTTATTTTGAAGTTGTTAAATATAACCAATGACACAATTAAAATCAGGACCTATCTTCACATACCTGAGAGATAATGAAATATGAAAACATAGTTTATATAACAAAAGGAAGAAAAAAGTGAAAAAATGTGAAAGCATAATGATTGTACAAAATACGTATTTTGTAGATATAAAAGTGAATGTTTAAGTTATCACAAAAATATAATTAAGTGAAAATCCCACATTATAAACCAAGATATATACTAGGTCAAAAACAAAATCTGTTTACTGACAATGACATAACATCAAAAAAATGACACAAAATTATATGAGTAAACATTAAAGTAAAAATAGATTTAATAAATTTCAAAAGAAACAATATTGCAGGATTAACATTAGACAAAGTGGAATTCAGTGTAACAGACAAAGGAATTACCTGTCTTAAGGGGTCATTTCATATTAATAAAAGTATACTTGACAAACAAAGTATAAAAATCATAAACCTTCCTGTACCAATGAAAATTAGAACTACATATATAAAGCAGAAATTCTTATAAATAAGATGGAATTGTAGGCATGTTAAATGTAAGTTTTTAAAGCTTTTTCCCTAAAGTTGATCCAAAAGAAGGGGAAAAAGAGTAAGAGAAAATACAGCATAATTTGAGATATCAAAATCATAAATATCCCCAAAAGAATTAGCAGTTTTAGCTATTTTTTAAAAGTTAAACTTTTATATGAAAAAATAATAAAAAAATAAATTTACCAATTGGAAAGAAGTTTGGAACATATTTGACAAAAGGATAATATTCTACACTTAAAATTTTTAAAAAAAATGTAAATTGACAAGAATAGAAAAATAGGAAAAATCATGTACTGGTAATGACAAGCCCTCTTGGTGGGAACGCAGACTGGTGCAGCCACTCTGGAAAACAGTATGGAGGTTCCTCAAATTTATATATATATATATATGTGTGTGTGTGTATGTATATATATATATATATATATATATACACACACACACACACACATACATATATACATATATAGTATGTTATATATTATAATATGTAATATAAAATATTATATATATAGTCCAATATATAATATATATAATGGAATATTACTTGGCCATTAAAAAGAATGAAATTTTGTCATTTGCAATGATGTGAATGGAGCTAGAGTGTATGATGCTAAGTGAAATAAGTCAGAGAAAGACACGTTATGATTTCACTCATTGTGGATTTTAAGAAACAAAACAGACAAACATATGGGAAGGTGGAAAAAGAGAGAGAGAGAAACAAACCATAAGAGACTCTTAATGATAGGGAACAAACTTGAGGGTTGATGGAGGGAGGTGAATGGGGGATGGGCTAGATGGGTGATTGGTATTAAGGGGGGCACTGGTGACGAGCACTGGGTGTCCTTTATAAGTGATGAATCGCTGAATTCTACTCCTGAAACCAATATTGCACTGATGTTAACTAACTAGAACTTAAGTAAAAATTTAAAAAGGAAAAAAAGAAATTAAAATTATCAAGAAGCTCCCAAAAACACCTTCGTTAAAGAAAACAAAAGACTGTAAGTTCAGAGATTGAGCACGGAGAGGAGAAATTTCACTGCAAAATGTGAAATCCAGTTACAGAGTCTAGGCTCTGAGGAACACGGTCCAAGGTAGAAAAAATGAGATAGGTCTTCTAAAGCTAGAACAATGCATATGTCTGTGTCCCATATTAAGAAGCAAAGCCTCTGAATGTTGTTGATTAGCTGGTGATGAACTGGATTTATTGGTTAAATAAGCACAGGCTGGCTGGAGATGGTCTGCTGCACATGTGGGGGCCCAGCTTTGGGCTATGGCATCCAGCTGCCTCTGTGTCATACATGAGGCGACCAAATGGAAATTCTTACTTCCCAGCAGGTGAGGCGACTAGATCAGGGTTTGTCAATTTCATATTGCTTAATTTTTCTTTTTACAATAAGCATGAATTACTTTTACGATCAGGAAAGAGAATAATATATTTCCAATTTGAAAACAAAATGTAAATTTTGAATCAAATCGAAAGTTTAAATCATGAAGCAACTCACAATGCCCTTCAAGAAAGCACCATAATGTGAGAAAATACATTTTAAAAATTCTAAAATCATCACTCATATTTTCTAAATTGAGGGACAGGATTTAGGATTGAGAGTCATTTAAGGAAGAGACTGCAGTGCCTCATAGGAGCCCCTTTTTCATTACAGGTAGAATATTCCAAGGCTATTACAATAAAGCAAGAAGATCCATCGTATTTTGATAATTTCATTTTCTTCTGACCGGATGGACAGGTGCATTGATGAGGATTAAATTCCTGGGAGCTACTGACCTAGTTGAGACCTAATAGCCCCAAGTCAACATAACTGTGCAGGCGTACCGAAGAATAAGCTGATTCATCTAAAGAGCTTCTTTCTAAGGTACTTGTGAGCTCATTAAAAAGCCAAAAACTTAGACCCTGAAACACATGTTCTAAAGGAATCCAGTATGGCCCCAAGCCAGTGAAACTGGTGCTCCATGAAAAATTTCAACAAATATAAAAGTATGTGTTGTACATTACATTATTGTATCAAGTCTGTTCTGTTTCCTTCACCCCTACCTCCTACCTCGGGAAGATTACACTCAGACCCTCATGTCTCTGGGGCCAAAAATCAGGTGAAGAGAGCTGCTCGGCACCCAAGGAGGACTTGTTCTGCCAGGTGTTTATAAGTGAGCAAGAAGGAAGATGGGAAGAAAGGATCTCTTAGAGGTCAAACCAAGAGTCTGTAGAATAAGGGACTGGACAACTACTGCACAGGCAGAACCAGGACCTATTCAAAGAATGTTTTCCAATGTCATGGCCAGAGTCCTGGCTATGTGTGCCAGAGGGCTTTCAGCATTGTTATGGGTCAGTGGCTTCGGTGGACTTCCGAATCATTCCCTTTCCAAAAGGGAGTGTAGGTTGTGGTTGTTCTGTCAGTGTTGCCTATATATAGTTCATACATCTCCAGATCAAAAGGACCCACATGTAGAACTGGTATAGAGCTTATCACAAGAATTCTGGTACTTTGCGCCTAGTGCTATAATTGGGGAACACTTTGTATTATCTCTTTTAGGGAGGGATGGAGTGTATTTTCAATGCAGAAGGGAAGGAGAAAATACTTGTGACAGAGACGCAGGACAGAGGTAAGATTATATTATTGTACAAAATATTTGCTATCCTTCCCTGTGGTTGAATCACACACTCATACTCCATGGAAGTCAGTTTTTGTCATGACATGTGAGCAGAAGACACGCGAATCTCTACTGAGCAGAACTGCTAAGAATGGTTGTATGGTTCTGCCATGCTCTCATTTCCCCATACCACGAGCCATTGCCCTAAGTCTATTCCATCATCCCAGAGATGAGAGTGAGGAAACAGACCGGCAGGTAATTCATGATGAGCAATAAAACAATTTAAAAATAAATCTTTATCACTGTAAGCCATTACGATTTT
Organism: Acinonyx jubatus; assembly: GCF_027475565.1. Classification (NCBI taxonomy): domain Eukaryota; kingdom Metazoa; phylum Chordata; class Mammalia; order Carnivora; family Felidae; genus Acinonyx; species Acinonyx jubatus. Next base: position 133,213,886 of record NC_069384.1, read on the forward strand.
TGAGTCACTTGTTACCCCAACATATCAATCTAGGATGGCTGATACAGGATAACTTATTATGTGATTAAAGTGAATATTATTTGATGAAAGCTATTTCGGACCTCAGCAAATTCCCCTCTCTCCTGGGTTAAACATCTGCTTTGTCTTTTAAAATTCTTTCTTATTTAAAAGTTTCATATTTTAAGTTCTTTCTTATTTCCTTTTCATTTTTAAATTTAAATTAATTTTTTAAGTGAAAAGGAAAAAGAAAAAGAAAAATTAATTTTTCTGAGTATACCTTTGACCTCAATGCACAATTACAAATATATACTGTTGGCATCACCGTTTTCTAAATCTTTTTGTGATTGTATTTTTATTTCCCCTCTGGCACAAAAGCTGAGTTCTTCAGTTTTTTTGAGCTGCTGGGTCTTTGAATTTTAACTCGAAGTACTAATTTCTGTTCTCTCTGCATCGAAATTCAGAGCCCACATAAGTTTAGCATTTTAATGTAGTAAAGACCTTTTTTGATACATAAATTTTATACATGTTCCATAGCTGTCTAAAACAGATGTGTTATCAGAAAGATCTAAGGACTACTGCATATATATTACCTTTATTTAATTATGGAAACTATATTACTTAGATCCTATATATCATTATTTACTTTTTACTCATTTCATTTGTTGAAGACTGGGTTAAGTAATTTGGTAAAATAGTGCTTTGTATATTATTTCTTGTATTTCCAAAAGTTTTATGCTACGTTTTGTTTTTCAATAATAACACTTCACACTAGTGATGCCTCATATTTCATATTTATTGAGCACTGAAAAAATACTAGGCATCTTCGTTTTTTGCTTTCTGTTATTTTCTTTTGGATGTCTTTGTTTTCTGTGTTTTTCTATGTGAGATAGATTTTCTTCTCTCTTTCTCTTTCTACTCTTTTAAGAAACTACTCATCCTGATTCTAATTCAAATGCTTTTTTCTTCTAAAATTTTTAAACAAAAATTTAATATTCATATTCAAAAACTTCTATGAACTCACCAGTGTCAAGAAAATCCAAGAAGAAACATGAGAGAGGGGACTCACAGCTATCAAGCTTTGTTATATTGAAATTATCATTTAGACACAGTAATAATGTTGATAAACAATAGCAGCACGCACAATTTACTGAGCACCTGTTAATATGCTAAGCACTTTACATAATTACATATTCTAATTATCACATTAATCCTATAGTGCAAATGCCATTATCTCCAGTTTCGGATGAGGAAACTGAAGCTCAAAAAAGTTAGGTAATGTTCTCCAATTCATACGCTCTCAAGTGGTCGAGTTAGGATTGTGCCCATGTCTGTCTGATTCTTAGACAAGTGAGTTTAAGGCACTGAGCATCTATACAGAACACACTGAATGACCTTATGGGAGGAAAAGTTAAATAGCTTTGTCACTATTTGAGGTAGTGCATGATTGGTTTTTCTATCCAAGAAGCTTTTAGAAGAAATACAGGATTATAATTCATCTTTGTATACCTGGGTGTTTCATAAGAATTACAGACATTTGTGAATTAGAATGAGTAACATTTATAGTGCTCTCCTTCGTTTGCTAAATACAAACCTTAAACATTCTTTCCTGAATTCTTTATCCAGCATTTTACCACCTGGTGGAACCACCAGCTCCTGAGTGAATATTCCTAGTTTTCACACGTGTAAGAATACGTTAGAATGTTTGTGCCGTATTCTTGTTGCTCATCCCCCGCCCCACCTGCACACACTTATCTTCCGGAAATAAATCTGAATAAAAACAGAGGGTTATTTCTTCCCTTTATTTATCTGGTAAGCTGTTTTAGTACAAAGGTCTCACTTCAAACACAATACCCAAAATAGATTTCCTCCCAGCTTCCCCATCCACTAAACTGTGGCATTATATGTATGTGTGGTCTCTATCAACTTGACCTTCCTAGCAGGATAAACTAAATGTCATTCTTAAATTTGGGCTCTAAGGATATTAAATGTGAGTCTCGGCCTATCCAACATTTCAGAAGGAAAGAACATAAATCTTTTATGTTTTTTTCGTAACGCATGAGAAGAGGAAGGGAAATAAGTTTCGGTGTGGTTATATCAGGTGCAATTAGTTTGACTTTTCTAACAGAAACACCCCAAAGAACAGTGGCTTCAGTGGTATAGAAATTTACTTTTTTTAAACATATAATAGACAGAGCTCTCATAGCAGCTCTGCCTCATAAAATTGTCAGGGTTGTCTTCCAACCCTGGTTGAGAGGTCGTTCGGCCTTCCTCCCTAAGTATTGTCTTCATCAGCATGGCCCACGACCCACATTTATTTCAAGGGGGAAAGAGGAAAAAGAACGACATGTGTATTCCTCTCAAGTCTACAAGCTGAAGGCTGCCCAAGTCAGATCCGCTCACATCCCATTGGCCAGATTTAGCTGCAAGGAAGGCTGGGACTGTAGATTTTTATGGAAGCCATGTACCTCCAATGGTACAATGAAAAGTGCCTTAGCCTAAGATGAAAGGATTTCTGGAGACTGGTTGCACAGCAACATGAATGTACTTAACACCGCTGAATGGTACATTTAACACTTAAAATGGTAAATTTTGTGTTATGTATATTTTGCCTCAATACTTTTTTTTTTATATAACAAAAGAAGAAATGCCTTAGCCTAGACGTTAAGAGAAATGAATTCTGGTTCCATCTATGCCATAATTAACTTTGTAATCTTGGGTGATTTTAGTTTTAGTGAACGTGACTTTACTCATCTATCTATGCAATGAAACCATTATAGGTTACCCTTTTGAGGTATAACTCACTTGACTCTACATTAGCTATTTATGTTAAGTAAAAGTGGATTTATTGGACATAAGTAGGAAACTGGAAAAATAAATAAGTAGGACATAAATAGGAAACTGAAAATCAGAGGGACTAGTAAACTGAGGAAAAGGACTACCACTAGGTCCATCCACCAGGCCCAGTCTTGTCTACACTGCCCTTGTGATGAGTTAACCCCAACTGCTCCCTGCCTTCTTGCTGTTTACATTAAAAATTGTTAAGTCATTGAAGACAGTGTCCCCACAGGCCCAGCCTAGATCTGCGCCTGCCCCAGGGCGGATAGAAGATGAACCTGAACCCTTTGGTTTCATTATGGAAAATAGATAAAACCTGGCATTAACACTACTCACAACAAAGGGCAGACACAAAGAGAATGGGACGCCTGAAAGTCCAGACAACAATACCCACCTTTTCCCTTTTCCTCGAAACTCTCTTCTTGGTCAACTTGCATCACAACACTTTCTCCTACTTTTCCTCCTGTTTCTGTAACATTCTTCATTCTCTCGGCTTTGCTTTCTCTCTGATTCTGAAATCTTACAGTTCTTCAAGAATGTTCTACAAGGGCCTCATCTTTTCTTTAGCAGTACACTCCGACACCCTTGCTCAACATTTCAGCTCCTGATTCTGCTGACGGTCCCCAGATGGCCGTCACAAGCCTGGGTTCTCTTGCAGTCCGGAAGCATGTATATAACCGTCTGGTAGATCTGTGACCTCTCAAACTTATGATGCCCAGAACCACATTCCTCAGATTTTCCTGAAATTATGCTTCTTTTTTGCTTACCTTTTTTACCTTGGCCAATGGCATTACGATCCACGTTGCCTGCAAGGTGAAAAGAAACCAAGCAAATGCACCAAACAGGAATTGCCTTGAACTTATCTCTCTATCTATCCACATCCATCCAACCACCATGTCTCTGAGATATTGTGCCTCTGAGATATTTCCTGAACCCTCACTTGGTCTTTATCCACATTGACAAAGCCCTTGTTTTTATAAAGGCTATTGGAGTTGGTACCTAAATCAAACCCAAGAAACTGACCACTATTGCAGCTTATAAAACAATATGCTTTGGAGATGCCATCACATATCAGTTTATAGTCCTAATGAAAAGTAAAATTATTTATCATAACACACATAGCCATGTTTTAACTTTTTGTGTATTTATTTTAGCATGGTAACTTCAAAAAAAAAACCAGAACAAAAGTCGTATTAGATGTCACTGTTATGTTGATACATTGATTTAATATGTGAAATCAGTTTTGGATTATTACCATTTTTTAATCTTGGAAATACTCCAGCTCGACGAATTTGGACTTCAGAACTTATTTGAAGGACTGCGTCATATGCGATTGTTTAACGGAACTTTTTGAAATAGAATTTGACCATCACCATTAAAGTGTTCAGCTGACCACGGCTGCTCAAACATCAGTGTTTCCATTCTTTTATCGAACCCATGCTTCCAAACTGAAACCATCAAAGGTCAGATTTGCACCAAAGCCCCAAATCTGAAGGTATAGGTCTATAACTTGAATTCCGGCCACTTAGGACAAAATTTAAAGATACTGATGCATTTTTTTTTTTCTATACAAAATTAAGGAAGAAGTCATTTCTCAGTAGACATAGAGGAATCTATGTTGTCAACGGGAGGTGCTTTCAATAAATATCCAAGAAACAGCTATTTCAATATAAATGCTCCAGATGGCTTCATCCCAGCCCTCCCACCCCTCCACACTCTCCTTCGTTACTTACGCAAGTCTTTTTATATATACTAATGTGCACATGTCTCCCTACAAGGGCTGATGCTTTTTAATAAGTGTAAAGGGGTATTTTTCTAACTTGACTTGGCAACTGATGAGAATAGCACGCACTCCCAACTGCCACCAGTATCAGGTGGCATTCACTGAGATTCATGGGGACTTTCATTTTGTGACTGGTTGAGAAGGGAAGATTTGGTTGAGATCAGAGTCCAGAAAATGCAGATAAACGAAGAGCACGAAGAGCCCTCTGGAAGAGGTAAGGAAGCGGCTATGACTTACCCAGTTCAGGGGCTCGGATTGGGTCTCTCTGGGGAACGGCCTGCAGGCTGCAACTTGACAGAAATAGTGTCATTAGGGACTTTGTGAAGCCCTGGGCAGAAGAAAGTCTGCTTCAGGTTCTGGGTGACAAAGTATGGCAACGGAGTGGGGGCAAGAGCCATTCTCTCTTTCTTTGCACAGGCTGCCATGACACAGCGAAGGCTGGTGTGTCCCCACCGAAGCCTGGGAACACAGAAGGCAGATTTTTCACAGTGAGCTCCACGGCAGGAGTGAAACTTGCGAATGAATTTTTGAGACACACAGCTCCCTGCATGAAGCAGGTAGGAGGAGCAGAGGGCAGTCTTTGTCCATGGCACGTAGCCTGATTTTCAGCACATACATGGGTATCAAATTTAACAACCTGAGAGCAGCTGAAGCCAGCCGTAAATCACTAGTATCTGCCAGCTAAAGATCAGCCCCCTGGGGGTTCCAGAAGTGCTCAGAGGACATTTTGAAAGTGCAAACGGGTTCCAGTCAGGGCAGACAAGGCAAGAACGAAAACTTTGGGTACTTGAAAATTCACTTGCCTATAAAACTGATGAGGTCTTCATTGCATTAGCATTACCTAGAGATCAAGTTTAAGTGGAAAAAAAATATATACAGATTTACCTTGGGAATATCAACTGCCACCTGGAGGATGAGGAAAAGGGTGTTTTTGTTTTATTTGTTTCGTTTTTTTTTTTTTTACAAGCAGAAATAACCCTAACCAATATCAGTTAGGAAGCCGTGTTTTGAACTAAGACATTACTAATAGTGTAGCTCTTAGATAACATTAGTATGTGAGCTATAGTAGAAAGTTTGACACAGAGGAGTACCTGAGTGGCTCAGTTGGTTGAACATCTGACTCTTGATTTTGGCTCAGGTCATGGTCTCACAGTTTGTGAGTTCGAGCCCCGTGTCAGCGCTCTGCTGGCAGCGTGGAGTCTGCTGAGGGTCCTCTCTCTCTCTCTCTCTCTGCCCCTCCCCCATGCATGCATGCATGCTCTCTCTCTCTCAAAAATAAGTAAACAGTTAAAAAAAAGAAAGTTTAACAAAGAATTATATGTGATGCCTTTTATAATAGAGTGGGATTTAATCAACCAATTCTGGCAACCAGACCAGATATTTCATAGCTTCAGAATCAAAATTTTAAAGCACTATAGGACAAAGAAAAATTCATTCTTTCACTTAATAAGGTTCTTTTCCTGGAGAGTTATGGTTTATTGCAGAAAGTTTTAGTAGTTTTATTTTTAGGGCATTTAGAAGGAACAGCAAAAAAAATGGAACATTTTCCTCAAAATTTTCCTAGTATACTTCCTCAATAATATTCTATTGTTTTCCCAGTGTACAGAGCTTATTAACAATTTGCACGAATGTACATTTATTTAGGTGCTGATTTTGCTAATATCCTCATCAGGGCTCCAAATCTCCAGGCATCACTCTTTCAATATATATCTCAAATTCCGTCAGGCAATCTTCTACACCTCATCTTTCTCGAAGATAAAAAGGAGAACTTCCATTTGCATCATTGATTCCACAGAAGGATCTCATGATATAGAATATACTCATGGAACTGTCAATTGCTGAGAATTTTTGGTGGCAGTGTGAGAATATTTCCAAAAGGATAAAGGAAATTTTGCTAGAAGTTCTGTGTCTGGAAACTTGGTTTATAAATTCTGTCACAAACTGTGTGATGATGAGTCTTAATGTCTCTGGGCCTCAGTTTTCTAAGAGAGAAATTGATATGAATAATGTTTTGTAGAGAGCAAATTACATGAAATACAAATCTTACGAGATTCTCCTTTTGAAAAGGGGCCTGCAGTCAAATAGGCCGTGTCAATGCCCGTTCCTCAAGTCTATATGAACACTATCACAAATCAACCCACTTATTTAATCATGGGATCCTTTCTTCAGGTTAATACCCAATAAAATCCAGATAAAACACTTTACCAAAGGCTAGATTAAACGATCCATATGTCTGTTTCCAACTAAAAAAAAAAAATCCTCAAGAATAATAGCTTTAGACCTTAGCAAAATTGCTGACAAATGACAAAATCATAAAACAAAATTAAAAGCAAGTGAAAACTTCAATAACGTAAGTGCATTTTTATTGTTACGGACCAATAGTAAAAGAAAGGATGATGATGTTAGGCTTTTATTTTTCAAAGTAACTTTTTTGGGGACACCTGGGTGACTCAGTAGGTTAAGCATCTGACTTCTGCTCAGGTCATGATCTCATGGTTTGTGGGTTCGAGACCCACATCGGGCTCTGCACTGACAGCTCAGAGCCTGGAGCCTATTTCAGACTCTGCGTCTCCCTCTCTCTCTCTCTCTCTCTCTCTCTGCCCGCCCCCCTCCCCCACTTGTGTGTGCACGAACACTCTCTCTCTCTCTCACTCTCTCTCAAAAGTAAACAAACTTAAGAAAACCTTTTTTTGTCCGGTATTATTTATACAATTAAAAACTTTTTGCACAGAAATGACAGTTTTCCCTCTGTGTCTAGCAAATATTGTCATTCTAGCAAATAATGTCATTCTGTTAATTTTTAGGCTGCTCTTTGACTACCGAACCTTTGGCTAGTCTTCAGTAGGGTGCAGCAAATGTAGGTAAATGGACATTTCAAACTTTCAGTGACTATTTCTTCAAGACAAAGCCATTAGCCTGTAGGAGCAGGAAGTCACCACACACACATATACTTATATATATCTTTTGCACTTGTACCAACTTCCTAGGGATGTTTGGCCAAACCATTCAACCACTATGTGGCTTTGTCCACTGAACTAGAAAAGAACACTGTTTGATCTCATCGTCATGACTCATAGTCATAATCTGTCCTGTCTGCCATGGCCAAACTGATTTGTGCACCTACATGGATGTGCTGATGTAATCTTACTGGTTGCTCTCTGTTTAGTGAACTTTAGACTGAGAGGTAGGTTTTAGAGTGTGCCTTTAAATACAATTTGTTGAACAATGAGAAAAGCTTTGTTTTAGTTTAATTTCTATTTTCAGTATTGTTAAGAAATTGCTTCGATTTCAGTTTTGGCTGTTTAATGGGTTGTCTTTTGGAGGAGCCCTGATCTCTATGCTTAAGAAAAAGAATTTTTTTTAAAGAGTTGGGGGAGGGTGCCTGGATGCCTCAGTCGGTTAAGTATCCAGCTTCTTGATTTCAGCTGAGGTCATGATCTCATGGTTGTGAGATCGAGCCCTGCATCAGGCTCTATGGACCTTGCTTAAGATTCTCTCTCTCTCTCTCTCTCTCTTTCTCACACACACAGTTTGTGAGTTCAAGTCCCACAACAGGTGAGCACAAGTAAAACACGAGCCCTCCTTCTCCCTCCCTCTCTCTGCCCTTCACTCACTTGCACCCTCTGTCTTCCTCCCTCCCTCTCTCTCTCTCTCTCTCTCTCACACACACACACACACACATACTCTTCCCCTCCCCCTGCTTGTGCTCACTCTCTCTTTCTCTTTTTAGAGAAAATAAAGAAAAAAAATAGAGGAAGACTATTTTCCTTCTCTCTGAAGGAATAATTCATCCTTGGTCCAAATAAAGCTCATGTTAAGATAGAAATTAGGTTTCAAACATTAGAATCATATAAAGCAAGAGCTAAAAAATCATACTTGTAGCCACAGTATCCGAGAAGAGAAATCCCGCCCCCCCCCCATTTTCTTCATCCTGGTGGTAAGCCCAGATCTGCTGTTACGAGGAAGTACTATCTTTCTTTTGTCTATTCTGTTAGAAAGGTACAAGCAGCATCGTCACAACCAGCAACACGTACCTTTACGTCTAAAACACTTGTCTTCCCCTACAGTCTCTGGACACGGAGCCTTGCCTTCTGCCAGCACGCCACTGCGGGGAGTCTGTCCACCACTCTTTATACTGAGATTGAGCTTGTTTCAGAAACGTGTACAGATCTGATGTATGCCTTCAGCCAGTTGACTGCATGTTTTCATTACACGTGACTCCAGGTAGTTCCAGCATGCTATCAGATCATTTTTCATATTCTAGGATGCTGACCGGAGGATATTGATTTCCTTATTATCCCAAGATTAGTGGAACCACTTTTGGCTTGAGAAGTATTTGAGTTAGAAAAGAGGAGAGGAGAGGAGAGGAGAGGAGAGGGGAGGGGAGGGGAGGGGAGGGGAGGGAAGAGAAAGGGAAAGGGAAAGGGGAAGGGGAAGGGGAAGGGGAAGGGGAAGGGGAAGGGGAAGGGGAAGGGAGAAGGAAGGATGATTCTAAGCCAGATGGCAGAAGATAATGAAGAAAAGTGTGGTAATGAGATATAATTTACATAAATTAAAATGCACCTATTTTAAGTGGAACAATTTCAATGAGTTTTGAAAAATGTATCAGTGTATCTACCACCACAATTGACAGAACACTTCCATCACCCCAAAAGATTCCTTTATGCCCCATTATACTTCATTACTCCCAACCTGCGGTCTCAAGTAACCATTAATCTGCTTTCTGTCACTGTAGGTTGATTTTGCCTGTTGTCGAATTACATATAAATGGAATTATTCAGTTTATAGTCTTTTATATCTGGCTTCTTGTCTTCAGTATGATGTTTTTGCAATTCATCCACACGGTAGTTATATACCCATAATTCATTTCTTTTTACTGCTGAGTACTATTCCATAGCGTGGATGTGCCACAATTCATTTTTCCATTCACCGGCTAATGGCCATTGAGGTTGTTTAAAGCTCAGGGCTACTATGAATAAAGCCATTATGACCATCTGCGTAAAGTCTTTGTGTGGACATACACTTTCATTTCTTAAATAATCTTTTTTTTTTTAGTTGCCAATTTTACGTTGCTTATTTATAGAGATCTAATTGATTTTTTTTTTGTTCACCTTGATTCCTGTGACCTTGCTAAACTCACTGTTTCTTGAAGTTTCTTATTAGATTCCTTAGAATTACATTTAAAAATATATATTATTAAAGCTATTATCTGCGAGTAGGGACAGTTTAATCTCTTTCTTCCAATTTTATGCCTTTTAAATTTCTTTTTCTTACCCTATTGCAAAGAATAGGTGTGATGAGAGTGGACCTCCTTGCCTTTTTCCTAATAATAAAGCATTCTGCCTTTCGACACTAAGTATGATGTTAGCTATAGATATTTTGTAGATGCCTTTTGCCAGGTTAAAGAATTACTTTCTGTTCCTAGTTTGCCAAGAACAGGATTTTTTAAAATGTTTTTCTGCACCCATATGATCACGTGGTTTGCCCCTTCAGACTGCTAATGGGGTGAATTGCACTGACTGATTGCCAAACATTGAAATAATTTGGCAATCTCTGGATAAACTCCACTTGTTTGTGATATATTGTTCTTTTGGCATATTTCTGGATTCAATTTGCTACTTTTTTTTGAGGATTTTTGTGTCAGTGTTCTTGGGAGATACTGGTCCGTAGCTTTAATATACCTTTGGTTTTGCATGAGCATAATACTAGTCTCATAAATTGAGCTGAGAAGTATCTTCTTCTCTTCTATTTTGTGGAAGAGATTGTGTACATTTGGTAAGGTTAATTCTTTCTTAAATGTCTGGTATAATTAAACAGTGAAATCACCTGGGCCTGGAGATTTAAATTTAGAATTTTTTTTTAACTCTGATTTCAGCTTTTTAAAAAAATAATCATAGGGCTTTTTAGGTTGTCTGTTTCATCTTGGGTGAGTTTTAGCTGTTTGTGAATTTTAAGGAATTTGTACATTTTATCATAGTTGTCGAATTTATGTGCACGGAGTTGTTCGTAGCTTTCCCTCATGATCTTTTTGCCTTCTGCTGTGTTTGTGGTGATATCATCACTTTCATTCCTAATATGAGTGATATGTGTCTCTTTCTTTCTTTGTCATTCTTGCTAGACTTATGGATATTTTTAAGGAATCAGCTTTTGGTTTTATTTATTTTCTCTTTTTGTTTGTTTGTTTACTTTCACTTGTTTGATTTTTGCTTCCTACCACTTTCTTCCTTCTGCTCAATTGGGTTCATCTGATTCTTCTTTGTCTAGTTTCTATAGGTGGTAACTTAGGCTATTTCTCTGAGACCTTTATTTTCTAATATAAGCACTTACTGCTGTAAATTTCCCTCTAAGTACTGCTTCAGCTGCTCCTACAAATTTTAACATGCTGTACTTGTTCACTTCAAAGTAGTTTTTAATGTTTTTTGAGACTTCTTCATTGACCATGGATTATTTCAGAGTGTGTTGTTTAATTTGTAACTGTTTGGAAATTTTCCCATCATCTTTCTGTTACCAGTTTCTAGCTTAATTCCATTATCTCTGAAGATATACTTTGTATAACTTTGATTCTCTCCAGTTTAGTCCTCCTTAATTTTTGACTTGTCGTCTAATCAGCAATTTCCATTCCAGTGAAACAAATATTCTAAATGTGGATATGTATACTGGAATAGATTAAAATCAAGTTGCTATGAGGCCTAAGCACCATGGGTAAAGATGCTTTTCCAGCATGTTTGCAATAAAAGTGAACTTTTTTAAAAATTTATCTTTGATTGAAAAATTTGCAAGAGACATTTTAAATATTGGAAACCTATGTTGTTTGGAGAGTCATGTGGATGATGTACTTTTGTTTGTACATAGAATTCCCATCCATCCCACCTCTACCCTACCCATTGTTGCCAGGAGGATAGGGAGTTTCGTGGCAAGATCAGATTGTTAAAAAGAATTAAGCAACCCTGAAACTTTCTCTGGAATTTGAGTTTGAAGTGGGTGTCCTGGGAGAAATTTCACGCTATCTTATGGTAGTATTTTCCTCATTACAAGCTTTTCTACTCATGATTTATTTTTCATTAGTTGTAAGATGTGTTGGTATATTCACCATACTGTTCCAAAATCCCATGGTATTTTGGAGGTGGTAATAGAACAGAATGAAAGATACAATGACATCTATGGGTGGGCTTTAATCTGCAAATCAGTAGACTATAGTATGGAGTTTTTAAGAGTGAAAACGACTGGGGCGCCTGGGTGGCTCAGTCTATCATCTGACTCTGATTTCCAGTCGGGTCATGATCCCAGGGTCGTGGGATTGAGCCCCATCTCAGTGGAGTGTGGAGTCTGCTTGGGATTCTCTCTGTCTCTCTCTGCCTCTCTCTCTCTCTCCTCTGCTTGCACACTCTCTCTCTGAAGTAAAATGATAATAATAATAATTTTAAAATGAATGAAAAGATCTTTATACCATGTGCCATACTTTCCCTGTTAACAGAATCTTACTTTAGACACTGGGGCATTCCAATCTTTAGTTCTTAAATTTCAATATGAATGCATCTCCTGATGTGTTGTTGATGTAAGAGTCTCCTTCAGAGATTTAGAAATTTGCATTTCTAAAAAGCACCCGTAGCCTTCCTCTCTGGACCACTCTATGAAAGCCATGGCTTTAATCAGTATGTGTGTCATTAATGCTCACAAGTAAGCAGTTATGTGAAATTTCTCCCGTTGGCCTGTTCCACCCCACCCCTCACCCCCCACCCCCATCACATTTCTAGTAGTCCTGGGTTTTTCTGCTGTATTTGAAATTTTGCCAATAAAGGGACACTAAGAACAAGTACCACAGTGATGGAGATTTAACAAACCCAAGGCCAACTTGACACCAATGAGCGGTGGGAATCAGTGGATAAATACCTCAGTCTTTCCACCCCGAGGGGGGCAATTCTGAGCTTCATTCTTCCTGGTTCCTCTGAGTCTCTAATACATTACTGGCACCCAAATCTATGTCCTAGGGTTTGCTTTCATGGGAATCCAAAAGAAAAGAGGAGGAATTCAATACATATTTGTTGGGTAACTTTTTAAATGTAGTTGTATAAAAAGAACACACAGCAAATAGAACATTAAATAGAAAAAATGCACTAAGACACTGAAAACTTCTGGATAAACACCTTCCACATCATTTTCCACCTCTCTCGCACCTCTGATATTTAGACTCCTTTTCCTGGGTCAGTAAGCAAGACTGTCCATCTTGAGCCATGAAGCCATTTGTTAAAAAAGAAACCCCTGTGCAAAGAAACAGAGCATCTTCCTGGTCTCCTTCAGCAATATTTCATGGCTTCTCTCATCAGATAATTTGTTTTTAAATGTGTTGGCTGTGTTTTTAATGACTTTTCTTTTGTTCTGACCTCATTCAAGACAGGATTCAGGGTCACAGTTCTTTGAATGAGATTGCCCATTGGTTTTCTCTTCCTCCTGACTAAATAACTGTTTCTTCACACGTTTCCTTTTATTCAATTAGTAAGATGTAGTCTTCAATTAGTCAGCCATTATCACCACAATGTATAATAAACCACTCAAAAACTCAGTGGCATTTAACATAAATATTTATTCTTATGGTCATGAGTCTGTAGTTTCACTGTGAAATCAGCTAATCTAGGGTTGGCTAGCTGGGCTCTGCTTCAGTCTGAGTGTTTGGCTGAGCTTGGTTCCTCATGGTGAGGTGGACCCAGATATGATCATGTTTGTTTATACTGGGCTTCCGGCCGAAGGGAAGTAGTTACTCAAGACGTGGAAGGCTTCTGCTTGCCTCAAGACAACTAACACACTGACCAAAGCAGGTCCATGGTCAAGCCCAAAATCAAGGGGTGGGAGAATGTACTTGGCCACAGCAAGGGTGTAAGATGCAAGTCGTATCCCATAAGAATCAGGAATTGTAACCAATAACTCAATCTCCCACAGAGTTCTGGCTGATTGGGATGATGAATGGTCTTGTTTGGTGGTTCTCAAATTGTGATCTAGAAACCTGTGTGAGTTCCTGAGATCCTTTAAGCAGTCTGCAAGGTTGAAACTATGTTCATAATAATAATAATAATGTGATATTATCTGACTAATTTACTCTTCTTTTCTCATGAATGTGTAGTGTAGTTTTTCAGAGTGTATGAGATATAATAACATGGCAACAGATTGACTGCAGAAGTAAATAATCCAGCTGTCTTCTGAGGAGGTAGATATTTTTTAATGTTTATTTTTGAGAGAGAGAGAGGGAGAGAGAGACAGGGCACGAGTTGGGGAGAGGCAGAGAGAAAGGGAGACACAGAATCCAAAGCAGGCTCCAGGCTCTGAGCTGTCAGCACAGAACCTGACTCAGGGCTCGAACTCACAAACCACGAGATCATGACATGAGCTGAAGTCAGACACTTAACCGACTGAGCCACCCCGGGCTGCCCTTATGAGGTAGATACTAAAGACATGTGCAAAATGTAAAACAATGCTACTATTTTCAATAATTACTTTCAAATATATGGTAATTTTAAAGAAAAAGATATCATTTACATTAACACGTAATGACTTTATAATTGACATTTTAATGAATTTATAAATAAATATGTTTAAATGTCTCAGTTATTTAGTTAGTTTATTTTTAAAATATTCTTTAGAATTTTTTTAAAGTTTATTTATTTATTTTTGAGAGAGAGGGAAAGATTGAGAGAGCGCAGTGGGGTAGGGGCAGAGAAGAGGGAGAGAGCAAGCTGACAGCCCAAGCTGACATCACAGAGCTCAATGTGGGGCTCAAACTCATGAACCATGAGATCATGACCTGAGCTGAAATCAAGAGTCGGATCCCGAACCAACGGAGCCACCCCGGCGCCCCTAAATGTCTCAGTTTTAATGCCAAATATAGTTAAATAGTAATAGATACAATCTATACAAACGAAAGCTGTATAGTGTATTTTCATTCTTTCCCCGCTTTTTTTATTGTGGTGAAAAACACGTAACCTAAAATTTACCATCTTAACCATTTTCAGTGTGAAGTCAGTAGTATATTTGCAATGTTGTGAAAAAGGTCTCCCAAACCCTTCACGTTGCAAGTCTCAAACTCTGTACCCGTTAAAAAACAACTCTCCTTTCCCCCTCTCCCCCAGCCCCTGGTAACCATCATTCTGTTTGATGTTTCTGTGAATTTGACTACTTTAAACACATCTTTTAAGTGGAATTACACAGTGTTTTTCTTTTTATGACTGGTTTATTTCACCTAGCATAATGTTGTAACATCACATTACAGGATTTCCTTCTTTTTTAAAGACTGAATAATATTCCAGTGGTGTGTGTGTGTGTGTGTGTGTGTGTGTGTGTATCTATATCTATATCTATATCACCTATATTATCTGTGTCATTTATATCATCTATATCTATATATCTGTATCTATACCTATATTATGTGAGATATATATATATATATATATATATATATATATATCCATTCATCCACCAATGGACATTTGCATTGCTTCCACCTCTTGGCTATTGTGAATAGTGTTGCTGCAAAGAGAGGTATGCAAACATCCTTTGACCCTGCTTTCAATTCTTTGGGATTTATACCCAGAAGCGGAACTGCTAGATTTTATGGTAGTGTGTTTTTTTTTTTAATTTATTTATTTATTTTGGGAGAGAGAGAGAGAGGGAGTGTGTGTACACAGGCGGGGGAGGGGCAAAGAGAAAGGAGAGGGAGAATCCCAGTCTCTGTGCTGACAGTGGAGCTCAGTGTCATGAACCTGTGAAATCGTGACCTGAGCCAAAAACAAGAGTCAGACGCGTAGCCAACTGAGACTCGCAGGAAGCCCTAAATTGCATAATGGTTCTATTTTTAACTCAATAATGTATTTTTAACTAAGTTGTTTTATTTTGAGATAATTGTAGATTCGTATGCAGTGATAAGAAATAATACAGGGAGATCTATGCACTCTTTACCCAGTTTTCCCGATGGTAAAGTTATAGCACAATATCTCAGAGATGACATTGACGTTGATACAATGAAGGTACAGATCATTTCCATCAACACAAGGAGCCCTCATGATGCCCTTTTATAGTTACACTCACTTCCTTTCCATCTCCTCATTAACCTTTGCATTGACTGTTCTTTCTGTACTTGAAAAATATTGTGCCATTTTCTTTTGGTCTCCGTGGTTTCTGATGAGATATCTGCTGTTTTTCAAAATGTTTCCCCCTGTATGTCAAGCGTTATTTCTGTCTTGCTGTTTCAAGATAATTTCTTTGATTTCAGTTTTCAGAAGTCTGATCACAGTGCGTCTTGGATTTCTTTGTGTCTCTCATATTTGGTGTTTGCTCAGCATATTGAATCTGTAGTTTATGTCTTTTGGAAGTATTTGGTCATTATTTCAATTACTTTTTCATCCTTGCCTTCTTTCTCCTTCATTCAGTTTTTCTATTTCAGTTATTGTGCATTTCAGTTCTAACATTTCCACTTGGTTCTTCTTGATATCTTCTATACCTTTGGTGAAACTTTCTACTTCTTAAATTTGTTTCAAATATGTTTGTAATTGCTCACTAAAGCATTTTTATGACTGCTTTAAAATCTTTGTTGGATAATTCTTATATCTCTGTAGGCTTAGTGTTTGTATCTATCTATTGATTGTCCTTTTTATATCCTGTTTGAGATTTTTCTGGGTTTGGTATGATTAGTTTTTTTAACTGAAGTCTGGATAGTTTGCCGAATTTCTGGATCTTATTTAAATCCTCTGTGTTAGCTAACTTTTTTTTGGCGCTGCTTTGGCAAGGGAAAAGTGGCTACCTCCTTACTATTATCAGCTTGAGGGTAGAAGTCCAGCTTCCCCACTGTCTTCCACTGAAATCTGGTGGGGTTCTCTTCATTATTGCTGGAATGGGGACGGAGGTTCCAGTTCCCCACCAAAATTCCAGTGATATCTGCCTGGCTGAGAGAAGTAAGAGTACCTCACATAGCCTCCATTGATGCCATTTTTGGCATGGAGGAATGCTTTGTCACCCCTGGGCAGTGACTATCCACTAGACTCCCTCTGACATCACCCCAGCAGTGAGGCTGGGGCACCTGGTTACAGTCTCTTGAGAGTGGAAGTCTAGACCCTCCACTCAACTTTGCCAGCCTGAGAGGGGTAGGGTACGGTAGGGTACAGTTTGTTTTTTTTTTTATGTGGTGGAGTAGGACAGTTATTATCTAAAACTTTTCTGTTTACCAGGTTGTCCCCTTTCTTTTCCTTTGGCCAGAGAGAACAAGCTATCAGAGACTTCTTTTTAGCGTGTGTATTGGCATTTCTGGATTCCTGCCCTCTTCAGCTCCAAGACTGGGATATATGAGGCAAAAAGGGAACCCAGGGCATGTACCACTATGTTGTTCTTTGTGTCCTGAGATCCCTAGGTGGTCTGCCTTCTTGCCACCTTTTGGAGTCTTTTAGTGTTTGTTTTATGTATAACATCAGAGTTTTTATTGTACTCAGCAAGAGGAATAAGGAAAAGTATGCCTACCCAATATCCCGGAAGTGGAGAACTCAATAATTTTTACAAGGATAAAAAGTCCTGAGACCAAAAGGTTGGGCAACTGCTGATTACATTTAACAGTTCTCAGGGTTTGGATTTCGTGGATCTATAAAACAAAATAAAAAAAATTTTAAAAGGTAATCTTAATAAGGTTGCTTTCTATTCATTGTACCACACAAAATGGTAAAAAAACAAATGGTCTTCTCATAATTTATCACCACCTTTTCACAAAAGAACTGCATTACCACCAAAAAGTAAGAAACCAAAAATCTCAGAAGTTGCAATCCTTCAGAATGTACAAATAGCACTTTACAAAAAATTTTACCTTCACAGTCTTTTTTATGTACCTCAACTCCCTCAAGTCCACTGGAAACTCAATTTTACATAAGCACCAATGGAGAGACAAGCATGTTGGAGCTCCTTCTCTGGTTTACCTCTCTGACAGTGGTGGTTTTAAACTCAAACTAGGTGGCCTATTGTAAGGAAACTATACAAATTGATTAAATGAAATTCTCTCTAGATTCATTTTGTGGGTTTGCAGAGAAAAGTACCTTTTTACGCTTGAACTAGAAAATCAAGCTGCTTGCTTCATGTAGGAAATTGCCACATATACCCATATATACCCAGATTCGGGGATAATTGTCCAATATGGTACTGCAAATAGGTCCATGAGAAGGACTGTAATGGCCGAAGCTTCTTGTTATTTTGGGATAGATGTTTATTACAAGCTTTTGTTTCTTATGTTTTTCCTCATGTTTTTACCTAGAGGCTGTTGTAATAGGCGTAGTTTTAATAGCAAATAAATAAAGTATTGGGTCCAATCCAGATAGAATTGGGCTCTGCAGTTGTTCTCTCCTACACACACTCACAGCATTACTCAGTTTCTGCAGGCTTCATGAGCCCAAGAATTAAGAGAGATTTGGACAAGGCCCTTTTGCTCCTCCTGGGTTCTCCAGCGGTCAGTGGAATGTTCCTCCAGGACGTGGCACTCAACCATTGGGTCTACAGAAATAGGCTTTCTGAAATAGTGGAGGTTCTGTATATAAGAAGACATTATTTAAGTCCTTGTGGTCTTGGTTTGCTTTAACAGAACTCTCTTTAGATTGAATCATTCCCCAAAGGGCCATCAAGCCAAGTGTCAATTTAATCTCAAATCCTCAAAGGAAAAGCTTACAGTTGTCAATGGTGTGTCCTTCTCAAGTTGGAAATAAGACAGATCTAGCTTTCTGCTAGGCCAGGAAGCATTGATTGCAGGAGAGAGCAAATGCTCATACAGTCTAATCAATCTCACAGAGCAGATGGATGTGGCAATTAGTGCAAAGACAATTTTGCCAAGAATATTAACACTTCTTAAGTTTATCAAGAAAGGGTGAAGTTTCTAGTCAATAATTTTCTAAATTTATATGAGTTACTGGTGAACAACAGGGTGTGGGATGTCTAGTCTTATGCTTTTGCACAGGCCAACGAGGTAACTAGTAGAAACGAAAGAATTAGGTTCTTTGTACACATCCAGTGAGACTGTGGAGTTGAGAACAAATGAGTTCTATTTAATATATGCTCTAACTCTTGTAAAAAATACTGAAATGATTATTTTGTTTTGATACAAATTATTCAGAAAACTGCTTTAATTCTTTACCTTTCCAAATCTTGGCGCAGTTCAGTGATCTATAACAGAGGTTGACAAACATTTTCTATAAAGGGCCAGAGAGTAAATATTTTAGGCTTGATGGCCATATGGCCTCTTTCATAGCCATGCTAATTCTCCTGTTGTAGCACAAAAACAGCCACAGAGAATATAAATCAATGGGCATGGCTATGTTCCAATAAAACTTTATTTATAAAACAAGTGGCAATACAGATTTGGACCATGGACCATAGACTGCAGAAGTCTGATCCAGGGCTTTGATATGATCATTTGATCCCTTCTAATATTATAGATAGAATACTTTCTTTTTTCCAAAATCAGGGCACTTATTAGAAGCAGCAAACTTTAAAAAGGAGTGCTTCTAGAATCATTGAAAGAGGTCAGTTTCCATGTGGTTTCCAGAATTTCCTTTTTACTCATAATAGGGAAATATTCATGAGGTGTGCTTCCCCTTTGAGTGATCTCACTTGCCATCCAAAGACTTCTTATATCCTCCCTAACATCTTTGTCCTTTTTTCCCTGAGTCCCTCTTCCTTCTTTTAGCTCTCTTCTCTTTTTTCCTTAGTTTCTTTTGCACAACCCTCCCCCTACTCCCTTTCCACATTTCAACTTCGTTTTAGTCAAATAGGATTTTGTAGCATTGCCTAACAACCTAACCAAGAATTGAGTGCTAAAACTATCAACGCTTAGTAAGGATAAAGCAGTGAGTGCCAAGGCAAAAACGATAGCTACTTTTTGAGAGGTGAAAGAGCTTTTGAGAGATATATTCACTAGGGTCAGTTACATAAATTCTCTGTGTTTCAGTTTAATTGTCAATAATCTATTGATAATAATGTATCTACCTTATATGGTTGTTATACAGATTAAGTGAATTTGTATTGTAAAGGGCTTAGAACACTGCTAGCATTTAAGTTCAGGAACAAGGCAAAGGTATCTTCTCTCCCCATTTTTATTCAACATTGTACTGGATGTTCTAGAAAAAGAGAAGAGAAGAGGAGAAGAGAAGAGAAGAGAAGAGAGTAGGTATTTAGATTGCAAAGAAGAAATAAAGCCATTTTTATTTTTAGATGACATGATAATCTGTGTAGAAAACATGATGGAATCTACGAAAAAGCTCCTAGAACTATTAAGTGAATGTAGGCTAGGTTGCAGGATAAAAGATCAGTATACAAAAAAAAAAATCAATTCTGTATCCATATTCTAGGAACAAACAATTAGAAATCAAAATTCTAAAAATATATGTGATGGAATAAAAAATATGAAATGGTTTAGGGGTAAATCTGAAAAGATACGCTAGAACTGTATGTTGCAAACCCTAAAACATTGCTGAGAGAAAGTAAAGAAGACCTAAATAAATGAAGACGTATATAGTGCTCAAGGATCTGAAGATTCAATATTGTTAAAAGGCTCTTTTGCAAAATTGTCTATGGAGTTAAAGCAATCTCAGTCAAAATTCAGCAGATGTGTTTTTTTCTTGTAGAAATTGACAAGCTGAATCTAGAATTCACAGGGAGATGAAAAGACCCAGAATCACCAAGACAATTTTTAAGAATAATAAAATTTGAAGACTCTAGATTACCTAGATCACTTGAATTTAAGACACGTAGAGCTAATCAGAACAGCATGGTCTTGGTGGAAAGGTTGATAAAAGTGAGAAAATAAATTTTAAAAAAGTCCAGAAGGGACACACACATGTATGGTCAATCGATTTTGGACAAAAGTACAAATGTAATTAGGTGGAAAAAGAATAAGCTTTTAAACAAATGGTACTGGAATAATTAGAAATGCTTATGGAAAAAAGAAAGAAAGAACAAATTTTGATCCACACCTTGATACCTTATACCGTATATAAAAATTAACTCAAAATAGATCATACTTAAAACTATGAATCTTCGAAAAGAAAAGAAAAAACTTTTGTGACCTTGGATTCCGCAAATATAACACTAAAAGCAAGACTTTTAAAGGCAAAAACAAAATTGTTAAATTGGACTTCACCTAAAATCTTTCTGGTTTCAAAGGACACTATTAAGAGAATGAGAACATAAGCCATAGACTGAAATACTATTTGCAAATCACATATCTGACAAAGGACTTGTAACCAAAATATATAAAGGACTCTCAAAAGTCATTAATAAGAAAACAAACAATCAATAAAAAAAAATTGGTAGAAGAACAAACCCTTCATAAAGAAGATACATGGATAGCAAATCACATGAAAAGATATTCAGTGGGAAATGCAATTTATTACAGAAATGCAAATTAAAATTGTGAGGTATCACTGTACACCTATTGGAATGTTTAAAATTAAAAAGTCTGACCATATCAAGTGTTGGGATCTTAATCGATGAAACAAATTGCACTATATCTCAATAATATACTCACTATATACTCAAAAATAAACAAACTGAACGTGGATCAATCTTAAAATAATTATGCTTAGCGAAAGAAGGTGGACAAAAGTGAGTGCCTTCTAAATTCTATGTATATAAAATCCTAGAATATGCAAACTAATTTATAATGACAGAAAGCGGATCCGTGCTTTCATGGGCATGGTGATTAATGAGGATGGGAAGGTGGGAGGGAGGAATTATTACAAAAAGGCACAAGGAAACTGCTGGGATAATGGACATGTTCGTTGTGTTCCCAGTCGTGTGGGTGTATAAATATACACACATATCTGTATGTGTGTGCATATGTGTGTGTGAAAACTTATCAGTCTGTGTACTTTAAGTGTATGCAGTTTATTGTATGTCAATTGTACCTCAAGAAAGCTGTTGCCTACTCTAATAAATTGTGTAGGATCTCATGATATGCATTTCTGTGTGTCAAATATTCTTGTCAATTTGTGTTATTTTCTATCCAAATTTTTATATGTTTTGTTTTATCTTTTCTTTTTTGTCCCATGATATTGCAGTACATATAGAAGGCTTCCTAATTCTTTTTGTAATAAGATGGGGGTACAGAAAGACACACAAATACGAAAATGTCATATTTCAGCAGGACCATGAGATGCTCTAGGCTAACAAAAGTCTCTTTACATGTGTCCATTTATTTTTTTTCCTTCTTTTTTTTTTAAATGTTTATTTATTTTTGAGACAGAGAGAGACAGAGCATGAACGGGGGAGGAGCAGAGAGAGAGAGGGAGACACAGAATCCGAAGCAGGCTCCAGGCTCTGAGCTGTCAGCACGGAGCCCGACGCGGGGCTCAAATTCCCGGACCATGAGATCGTGACCTGAGCCAAAGTCGGACGCTTAACCGACTGAGCCACCCAGGGGCCCCTACATGTGTCCATTTAAAAAGCCCCACTAAAAGGATTGTCCATGGGATATGGGTCTCATTCCTTATTATGTGTCCAATATTTCTTCCAAATTATCTGATCTCATTCATTCACAAACCAAACATAGATTTCCATGTCAGGATTGGAGTCATACAAACACAGGATAGTGAATTTACTTGCTATCATACAGTTGATTATAACTATAGTTTAAACATTGTATGAAAAACTGTAGCTAGATAGAAAGTTCTACTGATGTTCGATGTGGTGTTTCCTCTCTGTATTACTATTTTTTTCTTAAGTGTTCAATAGAATAGCTTATTTTCAGAATCATCCTAACGCAGTCTGACATTTGAGGGGTTTGATTTTATTTGATGCATTTCTCTTTTTAAAAAATAGGATAGATGCCAGATGCCTCTATGAACTTACGTTTATAGCGTAAGTCTACTGGACTCTACCAATTGGAATTAATTGTGAATTAATTTAATGTAGTTTGAGATGCAGGAATGATCGACTGCAATTAACTTTTTATTATGTTATTTCTGGTTCTTGAAACGGTAGCCCCCAATTTAGAGATTTTTTTTTCTCCCCAGGCTTAGATTTCTGTCCTTTTTAGTGTAGCCTTCATGGGCACCTTGCAAATAGGTTACCTCACTATTTTTCAGGTCTACTGTGGTAGCCACTTCTTCATTTCTCTGCTTCTCACCTGTGTCTATTTATTTGTGTATAAGATGTCAAAGGAAAATGAAAAGTAACACCTCAAAATACCACCTTGAAAAAGAAGATGCCAACAAATTCTTTTCTGCACCTGAAGCTTTTAATTCTTTAATCCACTATGGAATGTTGCTTAATTACATATTTTATTATGCATAACTGAAAATTATGTACTTTAGTTTCAACAATGATATGAAAGCACGTATTGTTTATAAATAAAGAGAGGCTGGTTTGTCCCTTTTTTTCTTATGTTACAAATATTTGTGGAATTCTCACAGGCTCTCTTTCTAAAATTGGCTTTTTGAGAATTCCCAGAGAGTTCCGAGGAAAACTTCATTTTTTTCTCCAGACATCAGAAAATTCATTACTTTGTAAAAAGTGAGATGATGCCAGAACATCACAATGGGAAAAAGCCATTGAACAGTTTGAATACTTTTATCAAAATTTCATCTCTAATTTTAATGAGTTTCACAATGTCCTTATTGGGAAAATGTTACAGTGGTTGACCTGGGGATGAATCGTCAGGGGTTCATTACATTATTCTATTTTTTCGTGTATATTTTACATTCCTATAAGATGTATGTTTTTTTAGAAAAAAATATTTTCTGTATATGGCTCTTACATCAGGACAGCAGAGTTTGGAGGTTAACGTCTCACACATTTGATTTCAAATACTTAGTGATAGACTTTTTCATATTAACAAAATACATGCTACATTATATTTCTGAAATTTTTGAATTGCAACTAATGTTTCTACAGTTTCTGCATTTGGAGAAGCTTTTATAAAGGAGAAAATAGAGACAGAAATGCATAGAGGCAGGCTTGGGATTGAAACCAACGTGGCCACTTAGGTGGACAAGTGAGTTACCCTAGTTGAGTTTCCTCTCCCTGGTTTTTGAAGTGGGACTTTTCAGAGCCTGCCGGAAGTGTCTCAGAGTGGGATGGAGGTATGTTTGCGGCAGTACCTTATATAATGAAGCATTTTACAAATGTTGCTATTTTCATCTTAAGCATATCTGCATGTGCGGTCAGTGAGGGGCCATGGGAACACAGAAAGGCTTTGAAAGAGACCTGGTAACATTTGGAAAGTAAAACTGGAAACAAAGGCAGAGTAGGTGACACCTGTCTGGGCAGTAAGATGCTATCGGACAGGTTTGTGCTCTGGACAAATGCTCATTTTGCATCACACTGCCACAGACTCAATGAGTTAGCAGACATTAAATATTCGGACCTTCTCAACATCCTCATTTATAACAGGCACTGTTTGTTCTTTTGTGAGTGGAAAATCAGAGCAGCACACGGGACGTCGTTTCTTTTGGGGGCGTAAAGACACGAATTAGATCCTGTCACTGTAATGAAGACTTAACTACCATAGAGAGCAAATAATACCAGTGCAAGAAATTCAACTAATAGTACAGAAATAATGTTCAAGATTTAATTTAGTGCAAAATAGGTCACTTCAGAGTTTAGGTTTACTTTGCAAGGCAACAAGTATAAGGTACTCTTTTACTGTATTCCCTCATCAACCATTGCCAGAGACCGGGGGCCCAGGTCACGTGCTTTTGATCACAATAAGGCTATTAGCAGTTGAAAATAGTTGACAGAAGGTGACTTGATACACAACCTCGGTGTAAGGCAAGAAGCCATAATGGAATTTTAGTGGAATTATCTTGATAAAATTAAATTTGAATTAAATGATTCATATAAGTAGGGTAATGTAAGAAAGGCTTAATTAAAAATGTTGCTCATCTTTTAAACATTAATTCCAAACTACTTTTATTTAACATTTGGTATTGTTAAACAGGTAATAGTATTCTGGACATACACCTTTCACCACATCTCTTTATTAAGGGTACTTTATATTTTATCAAAAATGTGCAGGTTAATAGATTGTAATTTAACCTCTGTTGCAAGACATGCAAGTATTTAGTATTTACATTGAAAGGATTGCCTTGGAAGAAACACTGAATCCGTAATATGCCCCCTTTAAAAGTCCAAAATATTTACTTGCAAGATAAGCTCCAGTATCAGTATCTTCTGATATTTTAAATGCGATAAATGTTTCTGGACCTTCGTTGGTTTCCACACTATCATGCAGATTTTTGGCTTGCTTTGGCAAGACAGTCCTATCTGGGGGGCTATATAATAGGGTATACACATTTTGCTCCTTTTGAAAATATCACCAGGCAGTTCAGAATACCTCATTTATTGATAATATTGTGACAATCAAGGACCTTAATATTAGCTGATGGTAACAATAGGGAAAAGGGCAGAATTTAATAGTGGAATGTATGGGATTGTCAGTTTTACTCAATGTTGAATCATCTTGAAAATGTTTTCTACTCAAGCTATATATTTTAGATAAGCACAGTTAGATATAGATATCACTACTTGGAAAAAAAAAAGAACACTTCTTTTAAGCTCAGAATTCCTTAGGACTAAATGTTAATCAATACACATTTTATACATAATATGTACAGACTTTTTAACCAAGTGCCATACAACTAGGGCACAGATATTAGTTACCTTGGTTTTCAAAGGTTATGTGTCAACTCTGCATATTACGTGTCAACTCTGCATATTACGTGCCAAGGAGATACTGTCAACATTATTTTTTGCATAATGTGCAAGTATTATATGGCCACAGAGTGTAATACAAATTAGTGGCAAAGTGCTGAGGGAAGGAATCCATGACAGATTCAGATGCACAAGGTTGAATATTACCTGCAAACTACCTGACTCTGCTAAGGTCTTAACAGCACAAAGCGCTATGTCATGCCCAGCTTTTAAAAGTTTCTGAAATACTTGGACACAATGAAGCTTGTTCAAGGAGTTTTTACCATAGCCACCTGTAATAAGAGGACTGGTATTAACAATAAAAAACATCAGGGGAGCAATGTGGAAGATCACCCAAACGAATCATTGTCAAATTGTGCCATCTTCCCTGGAAACAATTTTGCTCACTCCATCATGACCATCACTCTCTTTTAATATGTGCTTTTATTTTAATTTTTGGCTTAAAATATCATATTAGTACGATTATGCTGCTTAAGTTAAAGGGTCTGAGACTTTCATTAGTATTGTATTGATTTCTTACACACACTCATCAATTCTTTCAAAATGTGATTTCAAAAGCAATGAGGTTACTGTGAATGGCGAAATCCTATTTGCAACCCAATTTTTCGTTCTAAAGAAATTAAATTTCTGGCACCTTATATTCTGTTGGGCTGGTTAAAAAAATAAAAGTCTACTCTTTGCTCTACCTTTCTCCCCTAAACTCAGAGGAGAAAAAGCAGGAGAAAGGAATTTGTAAAAAACTTTATGGCACACTCGTTTCTATGTATTCCTTTTTTAAATACATGAAATCTAGCTTCTATTTTATTAATTCAAATGTCGTTTGCTCAAGTGATTTTCTGAACTCTACGCAAGAAATGTTTAAAAGTTGTCTTCTCATTTAATAAAAAGAACTGAAAACTTTTTCAATGCAATTTTAAGTTACAGCAAACCAGCTGCCTTCGTAGTTCAGCTGTGCTTCAAAAGTAAATAGTACTTTTACGGCTGAATTGGGAGTCTTCAATGATGCCATTTTAGTTCCTTAAGTAAAAGTTCAACATTAAAGCAGCCCAGTTGCGTACCACTGAGCTCATCAGGGCCTGGAAAAACGTTAGGCATGAAGAGATTGGACAATTTCAGAACCAACCATCAAGGAACCCAGACAGATACCCCTATTAACATCTAGGAAACCTTAAAAAGCAGCAAAAGATAAAGTGAATACAAACAAAATACTAACAACCAAAAACTGCAACGCTGGCCTCAATCCCTTCCACGACCGTGATTAGCACATCTCATTCTAGATCGTGGAGTTTACAGAGCTTTATGTTGCGAGAGTTCAGAAGACTGTGTTTAAGATCCAGGTGTGTTATTCTTATTTTCTTCATTTAGTTCCTATAGTTATGACATACACAACCAAATGAGCTCCGAGTTAACTCATATTCCACTTAGAACTTAAAAAAATACATTGCTTACTATGAGGTTTTTATACAGAAGGTCCATTTTTCCCCTACTTACTTTATGTTACTGGTAAAGGCCTTTAAAATATTTATACATTAGCTTAAAAAAAGCGTTGCCATAATCAAATATTGTGAAATAAATGCAGATGAATTCATTCTAAGTGCATAACTCCTAGAGACTAGATTTATGTTTTCGTTGGCAGGTCTTTTGACCATCCTGCTCTGTTTGTTAGGCAAAATGTTAAGCAAAAACAGGCTATGGTCTTTGTTGTTAAACTTAAAAAAATGACCACGTTTGTGACTGAAATTTACAGTGTTTCAAGTGACTTTTCAGTTGCTCTTTATAAAATCGGTAAAATATCCTCAAGAAAGTATTAACATGCACCTAACTGAGAGGGCCAGCTTTGACTCCTTCAAGTTACTTCACATAAGCAGACAAACCCTACCATGTCATACCATACAAACAATTTTAATTGTGTAGTTACAGTCAATAACCACTCCTAATCAGAACATTTCTGCATAAAGAAAATTGTGATACACTTATAAAAACAGCCAGCTGTAACAAAATAGCTGGTGTTTTCATAGCCATAAACTCATAAAAAAGAAATACACCTTTATACAGAAATTTTATACAGATGTAGCTTTAAAATTGATTGTAAACCAAAGGAAGACACATTGCAAACATCCATTATTTTCACATTAATTGCATAATTTTCTAAGGTGATCTATTAGTTTTATTTACCTAAGCTTATTTGCATGATAGTAAAAATTGCATACAACAATAAGAGTGAAGCTTATAGTATGAATTGCTTGGATAACATAGAGCACTTTTTATAGGCAACTGTGTAAAGCACATTTTCTCTATTTAAAACTTTTAAGACACTTTGTTTTACTGCCCATCAAAATACATTTATAAATAGAAAAGAATCAGTATGGTAACAAGAGAAGCAATATTACATTTAACGGAAACTTCCAAAAAATTAATTACAACATGATGCTGCAGGATCTACAAATAAATAATGAGGACTAAATTGTGTTTCACATTTTCTTTTCATTTTTTAAAAAATCATGTAACAATGAGAATGAAAAAAATTACAGTGAACTTTTATTTCCAAAATAAAAACAAATTTGAATTACGGCAGTGCCATATAATACAAGGCATTTGTTGGCATATGTCATCTTTAAACTGCATTCCACAGTCTATAGTTCTTTTGTAACATACAATAGAGTAACAAACTCTTTTTTTTTTCTTTTTTTAAAATAAGGGGCGAGTTTCCAAAGATCAGTGTGGAGTGTTACAGAAATAATTAAAGGAAGGAAATAATAATCACAGAAGTTATAATGCTTGTTTGAGGCTCCAGAATAATAATTTTTAAAAAAAAAAAAAAGATATCACTGGTATCATGCTTACGGGTATGCACCTCGATGCGTCCCGTGAACACAAATTTTAATTTTAAATACCAAACAATCCTCGATGCTTCACCTGGGGCTGCCAAGCAGTTTGTAAAACAGAGTAAAACATTTAGTGCAGTCTGTATTATCCTTTCTCAACTTTCCTGTTTGTGCAAGTTTCTGAAGATTCATTGGCCAAACCATGAACAACAAAGGTTTTCTGAGAGAATACAAGGTGGACTTCTCATGTCGTTAGTAAATACCAGTGGCACTGTTGAATGAAAATAATACTTTGATCTTAGTCTTTCAAGTCAGTGTTAATGTCTGTGTTTCCTTCCACCGACAGCTCTTCTTCTAGCTTCACCGAGAAAAGGGTGTTAGCATTTTTGTCTTGGGCACTCTCTTCCAAATCCTTAAGCAACTCCTCTTCCTTGTATTCGGCCACATCCACCTCTAAGCCGGAGTTGTCCTTCAGTTTGCCGTGGTGCTTGAGATAATACCGCTGGTTCTGAAAGAACTTGATGATGGTGTACTTGGGAAGGTCAAGTTGCGCGGACAGAGTCTGGATGGCCTCTTCGTCCGGGTACAGGCCCACGTCTTGGATGAAACTCTGGAGGATGCCCAGGGCTTCCACGGAAATTTTCGTCCGCGGCCGGGTCTTCTGCCGGTTCTCGTCCTCGGCCTCTGCGGGCGAGGCCACCGTGGGCTGCCGCGGGGGGAGCCGGGGCCCGGCCGGCTGCTGCGCCTGCGCCTGAGGGGGTGGCGGCGCCGGCTGCTGCTGCGCCTGCGCCTGCGGCTGCTGCTGCAAAGGAACAAGCGGACAGTCAGAGCTCTGCCTTCTCCCCAGGCGGGCGCGCGAAGCCATCTGGGAGGAAGCAGGTGGCTCGGAATCCCACCAGTAGCTTCTCCGAGGGGGACAAGATTCAGGACAAAAAGGGAGGCCGGCTAGATGGCCCACGCCATCAGGGGAAGAAGTCAAAATGATAAAAACCGGGAGGGGAGGCATTACTAGGATTTTGGAGGCAGCCGCTGGGCTGCATTATCGGAGGTCAGTGGAACCTCCCTGCCCTTCATTTTCTGTCTGGCTCACGGAAGTGAAAAGTCAGCGCGCTGAAAATATGAGCCATGAACTTCAGCAGAAGGATACGCATCAAAGACGAAGACAGCAAAGCAGATTATGATGTAAATAATGAACAAAGATTTAAAACGAAGATTGAGGAGTAAGGATTTCAAAGGCATTTTAGAAAGGACAGCTACAGAGCCCTGGGGAAAGAAATGTGTGTTTTGCCTCATTTCATCCATGGCTAAAACATGGAGCAAGAACGGAAAGTCTTATTTAAATTCCAAATAAAATAGATAAACGTCTGCTCTTTTTCAGCACTATCCCCTAAGACTCCGAGGATTTTTGGGATTCTCACTTTTGTGAGTTTCCTACCAGTCAGTTCCGATTTAATACACGCACAATTACTTACCAAATTGCACTAGGCTGACACTGCAAGTTGTTTTTTTTTTTCCTACGGAAAAATAAAGGTTTGATCCACCATACAACGGCTAGCAAATTGTTTTGTCTATAGTAAACTGAGATGTGATTAGGATTTAAATTTAGTGTATACAGACACTTTTTCGTAATTAGTGTCTGTATATGTGCTGTAATTTCCATACACAATTATACATAACAAATGTGTGACACATGCACATACTGTATACTCTATATCCATAATTCTTATCATCAAAGCAAATCAACCTGAGTAAGCCGCAAGATATTAGAACGTTTATACCATGCCTAAGCATTTCCTTTTATCCCCCTAAGAAACAATTTTATTAAAAACAATTTACATTTTCAAACAAGTACTATTTTTATTACTTAACATACACCTTTCTTTTTTTTGTTTTTGCTAAACAGTAAGTTTTTCAGGCTTTCATGATTATTTTAGTGCTTGATATCCTAAGGGATTCTCTTTTCCAATTTATCTTTAATACACACTCAAGGATTTTTTTTTCCTAGTGGATGGATAGCCCTATTATTGTTTTCGTTTGTGTGTGTGTGTGTGTGTCTGTGTGTGTGTGTGTACACACACAGACACACACACACATTTTCCACAGCAATACCAAGAAATAATGCAGGTGATTCAACAAAGACAGAATTTTAGGACTCTGCAAAGCAATGGCATTTTCTCTTATATGGGAAAGCTAAAAATATCCCCTTAGATTTAACAGAAATACATCATACAAATCAAGGCCATAAGGCACCAACAAACTACATGATCATAGAGCCTCCCAATCTAAACTCACAGGGGCGTTCCCTCAGTGGATGAATGGAGACCAGTCCCATGACCAGCTCAGCACACGGCTGAATCTGGGGCACAGTGGTCTTTGGCTACCACCATGGTTAGTATGTCCTTTGCAAGTCTGAAAATCCAGACCAAGGGAGAGCAGGTCTTCACGCCACCCCCTCTCGCTGGCAGAGGTTAACTTGTGCCCGCTCACCTGAGGAGCAGCACCGAGCCATGGTGCAGGGGTCAGCAGGCCTGGTAAGAAAACGCCTCTAGACTCTCCTTTCCCAAGGGTGGTGGGAGAGGGGCTCTAAAGGAAAGACAAACAGACGTGACTCACCCCTAACCTGTGTTCTGTGAGGGTGTGGGGAGACAGCTACAAGGTGAAGGAAGGGCCAAGGAGTCAGAAGCAAGATTCCAATTGGGTTTCCCTCCCCTCCTCGTCCTGGACAGCACCCAAGGAGGTATACCATTGTGATTGCGCAGACCTCCTCTACAGAAACGACAGGAATCCCTTTCCTAAAGGGCAGTGTTGGTAGTCATTAGAAAAATAGTGGGGTTTTTTTTTTTTTTTTAGATTCTGATTTTCAAAACACAAAAACAAAATTTGAGCTCTCACACACAAAACCACCCAATTCGAACACAAACACACTTGCCAAACAAGTGTTAGAAAGGGGGTTCCTGCCACTTTGTGGGTGGGGAGATGAGGGAAGAGGAACACAATACACATGTTGGAAAAAGTGTGTTAATTTCCCTTTACTCCCCTGAGCAAGATGGCAGCGTATTGTTATCTCTTGCTAAAGCCTATGTTTAGACTGGCGGGAAGAAGAGAAAAGCTAATTTCCCTGCTAAGTGTAAAGCTCTATTTACTTAGTGCTATATTGAATTGGCCAAGGTAAACGAACCTGAATCTGCTCTGCTGGAACATGGATAATGTGGGGCGGCCTGTCGCCATGGTGATGCACCGCGTTGCTCTCCTGTTCATAAATGGCATCACGTTCTGGCTGAGGAAGACTGAGGAACCTTCGGATCATGGAGAGGTTCTCCCACAGAGTCCTGTTTTCTGGAGAGGGATCTTCTTTCCAGCGTAACAGCTCACACAACCACCCCTTGGAGACAAGGGCATAATAGGTCAGTTCATGCCTGTGGGGGGGCTGGTATGTTCCATTAAGAGCTAAAAAGAAAAGACCCTGTGAAGTTAACTTTTTTTCATAAGCTCAAAACACTCCAACCTACTTAAAAACATATATATATTTTTTAACCTGTTAAGAAAGAATAGCTGTAGGTGTCAGGGAGGCAGGCTCTGTTTCTAATAAATGTTCAGATTTGCATCTCAAAGGAGGGTCATATTTTTTAGATTCCAAGGGCAAGGCACATTTACCACGGACTTTGCAATATGTGAAACATGAGAAGAGCCAAGTTGAGTGTGCTTTTAGTCGTGCCCAACTTTCTTGTCTGATGAGTGGCCGTCTGAGATCCTGAAGGTATTTAAGAGATAGGGCAGATTTTTGGAATAGTTTTTTTCTAAAAGGATTCCTCAAGTTTATACTTCTTGTATTAGGAAGGAAACTACGTGTAAATATTTGTGTGTGTGTGTGTGAGAGAGAGAGAGAGAGAGACAGAGAGAGAGAGAGAACAGACATGTGCAGTAGTGTGAGTGAGGACGTTGTCTAGTGTAAGCGTAATGCTCAGAATGGGCATTAGAAGAATTCTCCCAGAAACAACTTTCCAGAAAAACATCTCAGGGCCTGTTTTTTTCTGCCCACTGCAGTGTGCAACATATGATTCATCAGGCAAGAATTTTAACAGATTTCCTAGGCTGAGAGAAGGAAATGTCCAATGAATGCCCAAACCTGAACCTCTCTGATGCCTCCCCTAGGGTCCCATTTTTGATCCTCAGATTATCTGTCAAAAACCGAGTGGTCCAACAGAGGACCCTGTCTAACATCTTCTAATCACCATTCCAAACGTTCTTCATTTTGGCTGCCATGATGGACACTAAGCAACGGGGTGGCGAGAGGGAGAGTGTGTCCCACCCAAACCCCTTCACCAGCAAGGCAACCACCTGCAGCTGCCGTGCTGCCTGCTAACAGCTCAGAGCCACATCCTTCTCTGGGGCGATGTCTGAAGTCATCTCGCCTGGAGATGCCTGGACAGTTCCTCCACGTCCTCACTGACCCCCTCACCCTGGGGTGGCCAGTGACTGGCTGACCCAGTGGTACAACGTTCCTGTCCTCTTCCCCTCAAGGGACCACTCACTCAACCCTTCAATTTACTCAACAGAGATGGCCCTCCCCATTCTTCTTACTCCCTTCCCCCATCAATACAGACCACCTGAGACCATACCTCTTACCGGACCCCTACCTCTTCCCTATCCTCCCTCACTCCTTCCAGGTCTCTCATAAAAGCCTAGACACTTGATTCCTGTCTTAGGCTCTGCTTTAGGGACTTGACCGAAGATGAAGGGATTTCTTGGAAATGCCAACTAAATTAGTTCGATGGGAGTGGAAAAAGCACAATTTCTTTATCATCTGCGTTTTAGAACCGGCCAACGAGAGTTTTTTTTGGTGTATTGCTGCTGTTGTTGTACGGGGTGAGACCAGGGAATGGTATGACTTTTCTCCATTTGTCCCATACTGAACTACCGGAGAAAATTCCCCTTCGCCTTCTAACTGCAACATACAGCGAAAAGAAACAAGGCCCATTCTGCCCCAAATGGCCTGTTTGAGAGAATTTAAAAGAAAAGATGGAGAGCTGCTAACATTAGCTTCCCAAGACCCACCTACTAACCAGCCAAGGGTGAGTGACTGTTGCTGAACCTCATGAGATCTATTTTTTTCTAAGACATTTGTTTCTCTACTCAACAGGTCTCTTAATTAGACAAATATGTACAAGGAGATGGTCACGCAATCATGCACTCATTCAGTGCCACTGAATGCATAATTCAAAGCTGAGAGAGCAGGCAGTCAACTGAAGGTTTACCGGCAAGAATATTAGTGAAAAAAAGTAATAATTGTGATGAGCATGTCACTGAATGTGCTTCTTTCCTAACCATGGCAATTCTATGTTTATTTCCAGAAAAATATGATGATGTGTCATATTTTCGCTCTATAGGAATATAACATTAACTCTCAAACTGTATTTGAGTATTTGAGGTATTTGAGACCCACTTGCACATGTGCCCTGGAGATGTTTATTTAGCTCTTATTGGCAAATATTTGCTATCTGGATTGAGCCATGAAAATATTTTATATTTTCCTACATCTCAGCTATTTCTTTATACTTTACCTCTAAGTTGGATGCTGTGCAGGTTTCAGATATATATCTTCCTGTAGGCTTGAATATTAACTATGGTTAAGATGGCTTTCCTCCTCCATTCTTCAGCTATGGCAATTGACAGGCCCCCATGCCTACACGGAGCAAACTACTGCAGTTCTATTTATCTTTCAAGATGTTAGAGGGCTCATTAAAAACAGAACAGAAACGTTGGTATTTTGGGGGTTTTGTACTCAGCTAGTATTGTATACTGGCCCACTAAGTGCTAAACATTGAGTAGCTAAGGTTTTGGTTTTTTTTTAAGAAATAAATGCCTGTAACTAAAAATTGCTGAAAGTTAAATTAAGAATAATTCACGTAAGAAAAGCTTCTTGGAGAGAGCTGAAAAACTCCAATAATTTTTCCAATCCTTTAGAAAAACTTTTTAAAGTAACACAGAGATCAGTTAGCACTCGGATATATGAGAAAAAACATGTGGATCACAGATGTTCTTTGGAAAAGAAAATCATTAGTTCTTTTAAAATGGCTAATAATGATAGCTAATTCCTAAACAATCACACTCATGCTGGTTTAACAAATATTTCAGAAAAAGAGCCGTGACTCATTCAACAAATATTTTGCTCATATTGTCACTTCTGTGTCTCTATACTGATGAAATGGATCCTTATTTTTATTAATTGCCCATGACTACCATAACATTTCCAGTAGTTTGCTATTAACCTCTGCCCTTAAATAATACTTCTAATTCCTTATCTAAAAATAATTTGATGAATTATAAGTTTGAAGCTTGTCTCTGCTAGCCTTTCAAGAGACATGATGATTTTAAGAGACTGAAATCAGATGCTTCTTAGAAAAATATTTAACGGTGCAGCTGGGAACTGTTAGTTCTACAAGGGTATTCCAAAAAGAAAAAAAAAATTAAAAAGGGGGAGTGCTTTTCTTGACGTGTGTATCTCTTGAAAAATAACGGAAAACAGACATTTTGAAATGCTAGTTCTTTGTCAGCAGAGACATTGGCTCATTCCCAATTTACACTGGCAAAAATAAGATTAATTTATTCTAATACTATTTAAATACCTTGGAATATTCTGACTACCTCAAATCCTATCGACTGAGACTCTATTAATGATGACAGTAATCTGATCTAGGTTTTTGCACAAAGTGACTGACTAAAAAAGCCAAATGCTTTCTAATTCCCCAATACCTTTTTCTAGGTCATTTTTCCATAAGTGATACTATTAGAGCCAACAAACTTGGTAAGACAAGCAACATGTCAGAATATTACAATATCTGACAAATAATGATGATTCCCCTAAGCACTGTATGGGTTTTTAAGTGATAAATGTACAGATCTGCTTGGTAGAGGAGAGGCAAGGAATGAAATGCAGGACTTTGCTGCAAAATGTGAACATAATTACATTTTTAAGAGAGGTCTCTGGGACTTGAAATATTCTAAGACCATAGGCAGGAGTAGTGAGCTACTCCCCAAATCAAATTAGATCACAACTGTTCCGTACAGTAGGAAAGACAGGAGCGTAACAGCCTTAAAATAATAAGACCAATCCACGCTCAGAAAACTAAAATGGTACAAGGAACAACCTAAACTTTAAGTGTAGTCAATTTGCCAAGCAGCATTACACTGCATATAAAAAGGGCAAAATATAAACAGTAGCCACATGTAAATAAATTAGTAATACTTTCAGGATGTTACTACTTTTCAAACTGACGAAGTTTAATTTGACACCTTCTGTTCTAAACCCTTTGTTTCTATTCAAAATCACGCCTTGAGCTGTTGCTATCAATCACAGCGCTCCCCCATTACTTAAAAAAACTGGCTTGAACCCTGAATAAGCTGAAAATGCCATGCAGATGAATTCTGAGATAATATGTTCAAACCTGTTATATACAACACAAATCCTGTAAAGTTATGTATTGTAAACCTACATTTATTGAGAACTAAAAGTCTTAAATCCATCTGCCACAAAGGAAATACTGTTATGTACTTTATAGTAACCAAGAACCATCTGCAAATGTCTTGCTACCGTAAGCAAGAAAACGGTGCAGAAGATGCTAAACCTAAGACCGCATGAAATAAATAACATTCTTCGGACTGGTTTTGGTGAGGGATCTATTAAAAAAAAAAAAAAAAAAAGTAAGATGGGGGGAGGGGCGGGGAAGGAAAAGAGAAAATGCAGAATGACTGCCAAACCAGTACTGAAAAAAAGCAAAACAAACTCAATGACAACACAATGGCAATTTATTATGGTCCATGAAACACATGACTGTATGCTCATTTTAAAGGAAAAATTAGCAGTTCTAAACTCAATATTCTAATGATGTGCTTTACTGACAGAATCTTGTTGTACCACATTTAAATAAAAATCCTGGCACCCTCATCTCTCAGCTGCTAATTTCCAACCAAACTCGATCCCTGATTTCCACTCCACTCTTTTTAGAACAATTAATTCAAGTCAATTCACTTCGAACATCTGAACGGAGAAGGGTACACAATGATTTTAATTGAGTCAGAAAAGTAACCTCCTTTCCTGAATGAATTTATTGTACCTATACAGTCTCACAAACATAAAAGAGAACCCTTACAGGGCCTGTTCTGTGACAGAGCTGGGAACACATAACACAACGAGCTTTCCAGGGGAAAATAGGCTTCAGTATTCTCTGAGGAAAAAAAAATCATTTAATACAATATAGAGATACGTATATGTTATTGTTATATGCATATACATTTTAAATCCTAGAGCTACAAGAAAAAAGAAGAAAGAAAAATGACAATTCTTGCTGCAACTAAGAAGGAAAAATACATTTTAAAAAACGGAATGGTAATGTGAGTTCTAAAAAGCGAAACATTTTATAGTCTGTGTTTATTCCCCCTCACCCTCATCTTTTATGTGTTATTTGCAGGAGTATTTTGTTCCAATCTCTGGGGCATATAGTATAATAATATATGATATTAAAAGAAATCAATCTAAATAGGGACGTATTTGATACAAACATTTTAGTGGAAAGCATGAATTACATTTTAGCAAGTGGTAGGAACAAGGATTAAGTACATAATCCATTAAATAGTACTTCCAACACAAAAAATTCAGTATTGTAGACTAAACTACACCAGGCATTTTGAATGAGTACATTTTCAACAACTAACTATAAAGCTAGCAATTTATCATTCAGCAAATAATTTTCTACTTTTAAAAGAATCCGTAAGTGTTACTTATGCTAATGAAGACAGTTTTTAATCTGCCCACAAACATGCTAATAGAGGGCAATTTTTTTTTTTATTTACAAAGCTGTCGGCACTCAAGGGTAATTTCATATCAATGTTCTATAAGCTGGGGGGAAAATGGGTTCTAATTGTCAGAGTTGCACAATCTTTCTTTCACCTTTAGCATGAAGGTTTACAGATATCACAAAGACGCAACGCGACTGATGGCGGCGAAGCCATGCCTTTAACATTCCAGAAGGGTTCCATTTTCATACTTTTTATGCCTTTTACCACACTCTGCCTCAAATACAGTATTAACACATTATTACCTCTTTGGGGGCCCTACTGCAGACACAGGACCCAATGGAGGTAAAACCCCACTTCCACACTGGAGGCCCGGACGCTTCACATACCAACTTCTACCCTTTTTCTTTCCCTCAAGAACAGTCGTAACACTTGAAACAGCGGGAAACAGAACAGTAGCAAAACAATATTGAAAGCATTTTAAATTATTTACTAGGTTAAGAGGGTGAAATGATACTTTAAATACATCAAATTTCATCGTCTAGGCCATTTTTTGGTGGCAAAGTGGTATTGATCTTTCCAAATGCTTAAAATTAACTATTTTCCAGAAGGTCATTATTTGATTAAAGGCATTAAAGTTGAGGGCAAGAAGCAGGGCACTTTTTCTTCTTCCCCATTCAAATCATCATGTAATTTAATAAAAACCATCCCATCATGTCCTGTAATAAAAACACTTATCTTAAGATACTGTTCTTTACCTAACATATTAACCTTTAAATGTTATGAAGTTCTTTAGAAGAAAAACCTTTGCTAAAGCAGATAATTCTATAACATAATGAGAGGCCCCCACCATTAACATTAATAAAGATACATGTTCTCCTCTATGGAATTAGTAGGAAATACATTAATCTTTCTCCCCAGTTTAATAACATCTACTTTGTGTTCTGTGAAGAAAATCTCAGCAGGCGCTGAGTAACTTTTCCTGCTACGTTAACATTGGTCTTATTAAAGAAAACACGGGAAATAAGTTTGAACACAGACGTACCAATAAATTTTCATGCTAAAAGTAGCACATTACATCCACTGTATTTAAAGAGGGCTTTTAAAAAGAAACATATTTTAAATAGAATACCCGTGTGTATGTATTCCCCAAATATATTTACTTTCAAGGTATGGTTTCTGATACCTGTATTTGCTGAAAAGAAAAAAAAAATCATGATATTTAAAAACTATTACTAGTTTTATACTTCTAAACTGGCACTGTTGTAAACCCTCTCCAGGTTATTTAAGGGACTCAGCACCTCAGCCAAAAATCTGTGGGTTTCTGTACTGTGGAAACAGGACATACAGTGGCTACTGGTCAATTTCTCCTGAGTAAATTTTTGCCACTTTATCTTTAAAAGGTTAAACACATCCAAGCAGAGTTTCTGGAAATTTCTGAGTAGCAAAAAGAAATGCTCATACAATCTGAGGAAAAGCTCCCACTAAAATTTAGTGAATTTTGAATAATCAGAATCATTGGTAAATAATCTTCAGCATGCAATTTTGCTTAAAATTTAAGTAAAAAAATGAAAATAGCTTTTATGTTCCCCTCTTTTCTACCTTGTCAAAGCCACTGGCTTTATGGCACACGTAAATATAGTGTTTTTTTTTTTTTCTTTTGCTACAGATTGTTTGATCTGTAGTAAGATTACCAGATGACAGTTTGGCCAGAGTAGATAAAAATGGTTCCCACTTTAAAAGGTTGTTAGACAAGGAGCTCTTACAGTTTAAAGAATATTTTCAGGAAGGAGAATCTGAGTAGGGAAAAAGGAAGGATGAGACAAAAGCATGAAATTGTAGATAACATATTAAACTAGCTAGCAAGAAAATAATCTTGTATTTTGATTGAAACAGAGAACTTCCAAAGAAAGGCTGAATTTTCCTTTAAAAACATTAGATTTGGAACATATCTAACTTAAAGGTTTAATTTTTCTTATACTTCATATACTAACCTGCTTTCAAGATCGTTTCTTCAAAGCTTAAGTGAAGCAAACAAAAATGTGGCTTACAAGCCTGATTCTTGAATATGGACTCAAAAAGGATTTTTTTTGTTTTCTCTCCTCAATCTAAGATGTATTTTCGACACTACATAAATGTCAGTGATATGATTTGGCTCCTGTTTAACATTCATACACACTGTGCCTGAATATCGTACTGAAGTTTTTATTCTCCTCTCACTCTCCATAAATAGTGCCGTTAAAAAACAGAAAAGTCAGTACTCCCAAGGTCCATCAATGTCAGCCTTTCTTCTATCGTGAAGAATCCACGACTCCTTTCCACCTGTCGTCCACCACTGACTTGTCAGCCTGGGAGTCGTCTCCCTTGAAGTATGCTCTTAGGTACCAAGCATTCTTTTTAATTACTCCAAATGGACAATTATTTTGATTTCTGAACAAAAAAGCATTTAACTAATCATGCCTTTTCTTAACTCAGGGGAAACAGTGCACCGATGATGACTAGAGCTATCATACGAAGTTGTGACACCTAAAGGAGCAAATAAATGGGATGTCTAGCTTAGCCTATGGAACTTCCTGCCAGATAAATACACAGGTTTAACTAAGCTTTCTTGAATCCCCTTAGCCATCTCTGAGATGCTCTTAGAAAAGAGATGCTGGGATGAAAATCATTGCTCTGGTCTTTCAAACTGCCCAAAGTTATCTTACTGCTCAAAATGCCCTTCAAAGGCTTCCCATCACAGAGAAGATGCTCACACTCCATGGGGCTGCCCTGAAGGCTACTCCCAATCCCATTCCATGTCCTAATTCACTGGATTATTTATGAGCTGTTGCCCAGCACTTCCCCACTTTCTATTCTCCATCCTTCATACTGAAGGAAAGCCCTTTCTCCTTTTTTCTGCCCATCCAAACACTAACTCTCCTTCTAGTAATGCTCAAACACCTCAGTATATTGATAAAGGGTTATATCCCATGTAGGCATTTATGTATGTGAACTTGAGCAAATTACCTTTTTGAGCCTCAGCTCCTCCTCTACAAAGTGCAGACAACAGGAGTATTAATCTCACAGGACTGTGACTGGTACATATGAAATAGAACACATTCAGCCCAGTGCCTGGTCCATGATAACTACAAAAAGGTCTGATGAACTTAAATTGAAAGCACTTGCCTTAAAAAGGCTCACAGTGTATTTGGGAAGCATTCAAAAATAACTGCCCGTACAAGGCAGTGAGTGATCAAGGTCAATGATGGACAGACATCAAGGGAGATCCAAGTGACAAGGAAGAAGAGATGGTCTGTGTGGTCCAGAAACTCTACACTGATGAAAAGTGATATTGGCTTGGCCTTGAAAAATAGGCAATATATAAAATGGTGAGGATAATGAAAAAAAGGAAGAAAATGAATTATCAATGCGCTGGGAAAAATAGGTAGATCAGTTGCTTGTATGTACCATTCTTTCGCTATAGCTCTTTCCCATACTGGACTTTCTTGAGAATACTCAAGTACTGTGACCTCACCTCCTTTACATGCTGTACTTCTAAGACCCATTTATTAAGAATGCCTGGGGTTTGGGGTGCCTGGGTGGCTCAGTCGGTTAAGTGTCTGACTCTTGACTTCGGCCCAGATCATGATCTCATGATTCATGAGATCAAGGCCCACGTTGGGCTCTGTGCTGACAGTGCGGAGCCTGCCTGGGATTCTTTCTCTCTCTTTCTCTCTGCCCCTCCCCTGCTTGCTCTTTCTCTATCTCTCAAAATAAATTAAAACA
This sequence comes from Acinonyx jubatus, assembly GCF_027475565.1. Taxonomy (NCBI): domain Eukaryota; kingdom Metazoa; phylum Chordata; class Mammalia; order Carnivora; family Felidae; genus Acinonyx; species Acinonyx jubatus. Next base: position 133,254,605 of record NC_069384.1, read on the forward strand.
AAATTTTTAAAAATCATTAAAAAAAAAAAAGCAACAAAGTTAAAAAAAAAAAAGCAAGCCTGGGTTTGAATATGTATTCATATTCTACTATTTACCAGCCCTGTATCTTTGGTCAAGTTATTCAACTTCTTTAGGCCTCAATTTTCTCCTCTGCAAATGGGGGTAATTTTACCACTACTCATAGGGTTGTGTGAGTTAAAAGAGACAATCCGTGCAAGGGGTTCGGCACACAGAAGCAGTATGATGAATGTCAGCTCTCACTATTTTTATTATTGTTGCCACTATCACAAAGATAATCCAAAGGAATTGGAGTATCTGGGGAGTTAATGAAAACAGCTCAGTTATCACATCCCAAACTGAACCCAATATCTTCCTCTTATAGACTACGTTCTCCTCATATGTAGTTTAACTCAATAGCATCAACACCCACCTAGTCACCTGGGCTGAAAGGCTGTTATTTGAAGTATAAACTGGTATAATCTTGCTGATGGGCAATGTGGAAATGTTGAATGTAGAAATGTCTAGTAATCACCTTTAAAACACAAAAGCCTTTTTTTAATCCAATAATTCTACTTTTAAGAATTGGTTCTAAATAAATGATAAAGAGGGGTGCCTGGGTGGCTCAGTCAGTGAAGCGTCCGACTTTGGCTCAGGTCATGATCTCACGGTTTGTGGGTTCGAGCCCCATGTTGGGCTCCGTGCTCATAGCTCAGAACCTGGATCCTGCTTCAAATTCTGGGTCTCCTTCTCTGCTCTACCTCTCCCCTGCTCGTGCTCTCTCTTTCTCAAAAATAAATAAACATTAAAAAAGTTTTTTTAATAAATAAATGATAAAGAGGTATACAAATATTCAACTATAATAACGTTCATGTTAGCATTATTTGTGATAGGAAACGTAGAATATAACTTAAATCTATCTTAGTAGGAAAGTAAAAGATATGTATAGCATATGAATAAAGGTAAGACATATATATACATGTGCACATATATATGTATACGTATACATATGTGTGTATAAAGAACATAAATCAGGCTATCTTTAGTTAATTTGGGATTCTGAGTATTTCCTTACGTTCTTCTTTATGCTTGCATTTTTTTTATAGTAGCTGTATGTTTTCAATAAAAAAACTTAGCAAACAGCTTCAATTAAAAATCTGATATTTCTTGTCTGCTTGCTTTATAAAGAGAACAATCATGATGAATTCCTGCCAATTCTACTCCTTCAGAACATTTCTTGAATTGGTTCCTTATTTTCCATTCCTACTGCTCTGGTTGAGGCCAGAGCATTTCTTCCACGAACTAACGCTGATGGGTTTCTTTAATTCAGCTCCCTGCCCCGCCCCCCATCTCAGCTGAATTACATTTATCATAAACAAACGTCCACACAAATAGCCCTTTGAGTGACATAGTCTTCATTTTCCTTCATCCAAGGGGCCTGGACATGCCCTGGGGCTCACGCTTGAATGAGTGAGTGTAAAAATGCAGCAAAGGATTCCCTGTAACACTGCAGTGGCAGTAAGTTCGAGGGAGAGAGAGAGAGAGAGCTGTAAAAATTGCACAATCTGGACCATTTAGTTAGTGGCAAGAAACCGTATACCTCTCTGTAATTCCTGAGGGTATCATGTATTGTAGCAAAGTCCCAAAACTTGCATTCATCATGATGCTGCAGTTCAAAAAAACTAAGATGCAAACTGAGCTCATCTTACTAGGTTTAAGGAGGCAGGGTAGCACGATTAAAGGCTTCTGTCAAAAGCAAATACAACATCGGATTGTTTCAAGAAGCTGAATGGGAAACTTCACTTTTCCCAAACCCCTCAACTCAAATAAATACGGACTCGTACACAGCAATGTTATGAAGCAAATGTCTCATCATGCGGTACCCTAAAGTCACCATTAAAGTTTTACAGGGTGTATTTGTCTTTTCAAAACTATGAAGACCATGAAGAAAAGAATGTTGCTGAATATCCATATATGCTACGTGCAAAAAAAAGAAGAAACCAAACCTGTAAAAACTTGAGCTTATAAAACAAATAATTTTTCGGTGATGATCTACTTGATACAGGGATTTATCTGCTTACAAAAATAATTTGCTACAGGTTATTTTAAACAAATATTTCCTCCAATGCATTTTTAGTTGGTTTATATAAAACTTTTCAACACTGCAGACATCTCCTAGAATGAGCTATATGTCCCATTATGCATATTTAGGGGCTAGGAATTAAAAATTTAAATCTTCCCTCTATGATATCCTAGGAAAGATAACAAAGAATTTTTAAAACCAGAGGAAGGCAATTCGGGATTGTAAAAGTTATGGGACTCATATCCTAAGAGGAACAATCAAGCGGGCAGGGTCATTATGAGCTCCCGTTGCTTATGATTTTGCTGATAAAGTAACACCCATTTTGTGGCCAAAACCCACATCATTTTATCCATTATGCAAACCTACTAATCAGAGGTTGGCTTAATTGAGGGATTCAAATCTTGTGATTCCCAAGGACACATCAAAAAAAGAAGGCATAAATATTTCTAGAAGCATCACGTGGATCCCAGTGACAATGGCCGGGTTATAATTTTACCAATAAAAGGAGACAGGGGAGGCTGAGCTCTCTGCACAGGTCAACTGAGTCACTCCTCAGGACCACTGAAACTGTCTTATACCTGGGGAAGGCAGGCTCCAAGAGGGCCCCGGGGGAGGGGGACAGGAGTGTGACCCTACTCTGTCTTTCGGAGCACAGAATCTCCCTCCTCCCACCAGAGCTCCTTTAGGAATGTGCTGGGTTTTGTGAGGGCAAAATTGAGAACGGATGAAATGTGCTTCTGAATCATTTTATTCTTCTACAAATAATCATTAAGTGCCATCTATGTGCCACCTACTGTGCAGGCTAAGAGGAGATGTGGGGACAGATATAATAGGGAGTCATTTCCGCCAGCACTTAGAGTCCAGTGAGGAAAGAACAGCTTACACTTCAGATGGAAGTTGATATTAAAGGTGAAGCCCCCTGGACGCAGAGTCTCCAGTCGAAGGGCAAAGGCCCTTTCTCACAAAGTCATCTGTATGTGGCATCAGCATGTTGGAGAAAAGGCTGCCAATAGGTTTCTGTTTTTGCTGTTGTTGTTTTAAATGTTATGGCAATGAATCTAACCCCTGCTTACATGCTCTGAAGTGAAGGACCCTTGAAAAATAAGCATAGTATAAAGTCATAAATAACAAAGGTTTCCCCTGCAAATTCAAGAATTCTTCAGCTAATGTACTAAAAAAATATGTAATTTTCCCCCTACATATAATTTATCTAATCATTGATCTCATTTCTTTTGTGCCATTGACCCTTCTGGCAAGCTGGTAAAGCCCACAGATGATGCCTTTCCAGAACAATGTTTTTATGTGCCTGAAATAAAATGCATAAGATTATGAAGAAAACCAATTATGCTGAAATATGGTTATCAAAAATTTGTGATACAGTGATATAAATGCTTCTTTATTAACACACTCAATAACAGTACCTAACAACAGATCTGATAACTACTGTGATTTTATAGTGGTGAGCAAAGATAATATTTTGAGATATCTGCAGCAACTTAATGTGATATGAAAATATTTGTGATTTTTACTGGTGACAAATTCATAGGTATTGTTAATACTACTATGATTTGTTGCCTATATTGATAATTGAATAAAATGTCAAACTTCAGTAAAATGTTAGTGAAAATAAAGATTTCTTTTTCTATCCAAGTTCATGGACCCCTGGGGGGAAGGTGGGCTACAGTTAAGAACTCCCATCACCCCACGTGCGTGTGTGTGTATACACACATTTATACTCCAATACACACACACACACACACACACACACACACACACACACACACACACACACACTTCAAATATTTTTCTACAGCTATCTTCTATAAGCTCCTAGTAGTTTAGAAAATTTTGGTTATTTATGGATTCATGGAATAGATTTTATTTTATTTTATTTTATTTTTGCCACTAAAGGACCAAGCCTGTTAGAGACGGTTGGAGGAAAAGAGTTAATCACTAGTTCAGCACAATGGTTCCCAGACTGTGTCCTCAGGAGCCCCAGGTTTCGATCAGGGCATCTCAACAGTGCCATGATCGATGAGAAGGCCCACCTCCGTCCAGTCCTCAAGTCAATCAAAATGGGGGAAGGCTTTTGATTTATTTATGTCAGGGCTGGATGAGATTTCATTCATAAAACAATAGTTTTTCCGGTTTAAAAATCTCTGATTCACAATTACGCTAGCACATATATACCTCACTCTTTCTTCCTGGTCCCGTTACAAACTTCCAAAACGGTTCACAACCTCTGAACAAAGCAACCGTATTCTAATTTAGTTAACTTCCTACCAGCGGAGTAACTGCAAAGGTGGACAAGATTAGCAGAGTATCCTTTGAAAAATGTCCATCTGCCAAAAGAGGAACACTAATGGGGTTTTCTGAAGACACCTGGGTTTCCCAAACAGAAGGGGATACGGCAGCAGGGCAGAGAGAGGATGGAGGCAGGGAAAGGAACAGAACGGTGACATGGGCGTCCTATGGGGCGCGGGGACCTATGAAAGGCTAGGAAACCAGGGTAATCAAAGCGCCAGGCAAGCAGCCCTTGCTCTCATCACCACTTTTCAAAGAGCAAACGGTTATAAAGTATTTGCCTTTGAGATCTGAGGAGAGGGCAAGAAGGAAGCTAGTCAAATAGAGGATTAAAGCAAGGAAAAAAGTGAATGGGAAAGATGGTAGGTGGGAGTGGGCTGGGGGTGGGACAGGGAGAAAATACCCGAGCACACATCCGTCTCCTCACTATATATGTAGCACAATGCTCAATGTATCCAGAAATACAACACAACTTTCTGTCTAGAAATTAAGCTTGATGGATAAGGCTTTAGTCCTTATGGTTATCCAGGGTCCAAGTTATTTAGTCTCTTTAATCAAAATACTAAAATAAAATCATTACCCATTAGGCTATTACCCTTCCCCCAATCTCCAAACACACAAGCAAAAATTAATTGCAAGCCAGGAAGAAAGAAGGCAATTTAGACAGTAACAGCTTGGCATGGACTGAGCTGGATTTCCTAATAGCATTTGTCTGTTTGTGAATGTATATTTTATTTACAGCTTTCACTTCCTTGACCTTATTGAAAGTAATTTATTTTTAGCTAATCTACATTTCATTTAAACCACCAAATACTCCATCAATGAACCAGCCAAGTAGCACCCATAACAAGTAGCACTCATGCTGGCACCATTAGTAAATGGGTAAACATTTAAAGGAGACATGTGGGAATGGGCACTCCTCAGCAGCTATTAAATGCTACAGGTACCAATTTATGAACTTGCAAATACGGGCTTCAAGCTATTCCTTCAACTGAGCTGTCATTCCCTGCCTCCTTTTTCTGGTGTACTTTCTCTTTCACTCATCTCTTCCAAACCTGGGATTTCTCATGGACCAAGAATAGTTTTTCCTCTTTAATGTGTTATCCTTCCCATGACTTGCACCAGTCCCCAAACAGTGAGATGTTAAAGGCAGAATTTCAGGCATCAGTTAAAAAAAACCAAGCAAACAAACAAACAAAAAATGTGTTTAAGGAGGACACTCTTTAGCAACCTTCCAGTCACAGTGTTTTGGCAAACCACTGCCCTGCCACATGTTAAGCCAAGCTCGTTCCCCAACTGAACTGAGCTCATCTCATGTCCATATTGTACTGGTTCCTCTAGGTCCTTGATAATGAGACAGAGGTCTTTCAGGTAGGTAATAACCAGTCTCAGATGACTTTACGAGAGCCTCAGGTCATCTATTTTCAACATGAAGTTTTCACACTGGATCTCAGACAACCAATCCTCCCCACTCTATCCCACCTATGAATGCTTTCTGGCTACAGGCCCCAAAATAGCACTTTGTCTGTCGCGCCACCAAACTAAGCCCTGTCAGTATTCAAAACCTTACCTCCTCTGTGACTCATTCCTAGACTAACACACCTGTCGGCAGTACCTTCAATCAAAATAGCATCCTCTTTCATACTTGTGCACCTGTTTCAGCAACAAACACACAGAAGTCGGAACTGCAAGGGACATTGGGTCAGACATAATCTGACCCAACCAATTTTACCTTCCTAAAGGGGAAGTTCAGAGCCTGAGAGGTTAAATGACTTGCCTGGGGCCACACGGCATGATAGCAGTGGGACTGCGATCACCACTCTTTGCAATCCTCAATGCTTTCTCTGAAAGATGAAGTTTACGTCCAAGTTGTTATATAAACCATCTGTGAGCTTGTAAATTAGTTACCATCGCCCTATCTCTATCTGCCATAGATATTCAGAAACATGCCCTCCCATTCCTGTCAGCTTGGAATAAAAAGATGAGCTTCACTGTAAATGATATCGGTGATTTCAACAATGAAAAATGCAAATAGAGGGTCCGAAAGAAAACAGCATATAGCCAATTCTACTTTCCTGTACGTTTTCAGGAGGATCCAACAGCAATGCAAAAGAACAGCTGCTCGGTGGCTGGGGAAAGTGGCCTGAGTTGGGCAAGATAAAGTTTTGTGAACTACTTTCTACTGAATCTTCAACCACGACTTGTTAACAGATACATGAAAACTGTTCTTTTATTAGAGAGGGTCGTGGAGCAGGGTCCACAAAGAAAACTGTAATCTTTTTTTTGAACAACGGGATTTTGTAATCTAATTAAATTGAATGAAAAGACATGCTCTTCTCTCATACTCAAAATACTCAACATTTTCAAACTCCATACATAAAACAGCATCCCTAAACAGTAACTCATTTTGTTCCGCCCTCTCCTTCCTGAGCCCTTTTGTATCAACAGGTGTGCTGGGAACAAAGAAATTCTAATACACAAAAACAAAAGTTTCCAAGCATGGAAAACTAGTGGATGATTTTTCAGAATGTTAATGAAATCTTTCATTCGCTGTGGAACAAATCAAGTTTCCTTTACCTAGTGAGCGCTACTAATGACTGCAAAATGTGATTCAATTTGCATGCTGGCTTATCCCTAACATATCTTGAGGCAGCTGTGCAAAAACTTCAGAGCTATTAAAACCAGGGCAGTAGCAATGAAGTTATAAGGTGCAGGATTTTTTTTCTTACCTCCACTTCTCGTATTTCTTGGACTCATCCCCATACATCCTATGTTTAGTATTCTTGGGAACCCTGAAATACAAGTGACTGAAGCAGTGGTGGGTTGACTTTACTATTTAGTGACCAGCACCTTCAACTTTGTGTTAAGAAGGATTTTTGAGGTGATATCTGTATTCAACAGGAGATACTGTTGTGACAGATTGCTTAGGTGAGGACCGAATCAAATCTTCGATATCTGCATCTTGCAAAATGACTACAAAGGCAGATGAAGACTGTGAAAAGAAACTGACCTAATAATTTGGTATCGACCATGTGAACTGCTGAGCATCTGAGATGGGAGATGGGTTCTAACTAAAAGGCAAATACTTTTTGTTTTCCCTTGGAGGTGATATTCAAGCCAGAATAAAGTATGAAGAGGCAGAAAATGTTAAAATTTCCAGTTGGAAGAGATCACGGAGCAAACCCAAAACACACAGAAAATAGCCAGAGTAAAAGGAAAGAAAGTTCTGGTCAAAAACTGCGAAGTTTTTTGTTTTGTTTTTTTTTTAATGTGAGAAAGTAACAAAGGAAGAGGGAAAATGAATAAAGTAAGGGAACAAGAATAAAAAGCCCACAGGTCTATGGGAAATGGCACTTCTTATCAGATAATAGGAATCACCACAGAATCCTAGGAAGCTTCCAAAAGTGAGGTTCATAACTGAAGTAGTAAAAGTAAAGATAAAAGAAAAGGAGTGTATTTTATTTGGCATTAAAAGACCTTTAACTAGGCTGTATCTATGGTTTTAAATGTTCTCTAAAGTGGATTGTGGTGAACCTTCTCCAGAGGTACGATTCTAAATCACTACTGATCCTATTTCTTTCTCCTCTCTTAATTTTAGTTTTCTCCTGGCTTATTTGCTTTCTTATGGCTCCAATACTTTAATTTTTTTATGGCTGGATTCTTCTGAGACTGGTGATAACTCTGGCCTTATATGGTTACCTACTGAGTCTGTACTTTCTGCCAGGTTATCTCCAATTTTTCTACAGAAACAGAAATCACTGGTTTTCAACTCTACCTTTCGGACTGATTCTGCAGATCAACAGACATCTCTAAGAAATAAATTTTCTGACTGGCCCCATTTTGTGTTTGCATTGCCTGGGACATGACCATAAAGCCTAAACTAGCAACTTTTCATTTAAAAAAAAAATAGGGAAACTGTCCTTTAAAAAGCTATATATGCCCAACAGTAAATATGCTTTCAGAACTTATGTTCAAATAACAGGTTTAACCCTGAAAAAAAAAACCAAAACCAAAACCAAAACCAAAAACAAGGGAATAGACCAAAGGGATAATATCTCTTCCATCCAAAATAAACGTTAGAGAAAATAATGGAAAGGCCAATGGAAAATCTTTTTCTCATTTGAGTTTTAGTGAAAGTGGAAAAACGGGATTTGAGGAAGACTGTGATAAAATAACCTGGAAAAAAACAGGCAACTTCTCCATTTTTATAGACACTTAACTTCTTTTCATTGCATTTTATTTTTATTTAAGCACATCTTCAACACGCACACATACATACCCCAACTCTTAAGAAAAAAAAGGGACTGAAATTTTAGTTACACCACATGTGGTTTTCATTTGTGAAAAATGAACAAGCTGTTTGTGGTTAAACTGTCTAATCGCCTGTTATCAATCTAGCGCTGCATTCAAGATTTACAGGATACATCAGCTTCTGTGCCACATTAGCTGTAAGGGGGGGGGGGGGGTGGGAGGAAAAAGGAGGAGGAGAGAGTTTATCCTGAGGAATAATATTTCCAATGCAGCCACACTCGCACTACATCTGGTTGTGCTGGTAGCGGCAGTTAAATTGAAATATTTCACAGCGTGTGTCAGAAACATGCAGAATGGTAATTATGACAGATCTGATTAAGCCGGAGTGCCACAAGCTCCCTGGCCAGCGCCGGTTGTGCAGGTGTGACCTTGTGCGTGCCTGCGTGTGTAAATAAAATTAATTACAAGCAAGAGGGTGAAGGCTTCAGTGACATCACAAAGCGGAGAAACTCCCAAGGGGGAGACCTAATGGAATATTTTCCCTCAGTCTAATAATACAGTTCATATTGACTTGAGGTAATTAGTGGGATCATTAAAGCAGTTTTCCCGGCGTATTTGGCTGCCTGATCAGATTAGTGAAAATGTTCTTCAGAACAAGCCCTGTGTGGTCTGCCAGAGAGGAGGAAATAAAAAGCAACAAAGCATATTTTGGAATGATAAGCAGTGCTGGACTTTGAGTCTAGCAAAAAATCTCTACTTCTCTCTGGAGCCTCCAGATCTAAGTGTCCTGTCCATTTTAATTCTTCTATTCGACTTGGGTATTCCTATACACATTCGGAACTATTTCTTTTCCTTCCCCTTTCTCTCCGTCAAATCAGACTGCTTTGTCACAAAGAGCCATCCCAACTCCCAACAAATCTCTTTTAAACAAGGCAATTTTAAAATTGGGAAAAGTATCTTAAACGACTGCTTTCCTGTTAACTGACAATATGGGGCAATCAGGAGAGTCAAAAATCCCGGGAAGCAATGCCACTTCAAATTCACCTGCTAAACAAAAGATGCCTCTCTTATGTCACACGGAACAGAGATTTACATGTTCATTCACATTTGGATCTCAAAATGGGTGTCGCGTAGGCCAAAGTTGGGGCAAACGCTCTTCCAGTTGAGCAGAATACAGAGCCCTCGTCAAGAAAAGGGCCATTTGTTTGAAAATACTCTATTGAGCATGCTCTACCTTGCCACTGGAATGTGCCAAGCGCTGTCACAGATGGCAGGCTCTGACAGTTCCCATCCGTAGCGCCGATACTCGACAGTTCAGCACAAGATCAGTGACATTCTGTCTCATTAGAACCACGCTAATTATCACAGCTAGTTTCAGGGGAAACCATGTGTTGCAATGGTCAATTTGAAGGAGTCTGTGCATCAACAAACTGGTAATAAGGATCAGACACCTTATTATATGACAGCATGCTGCCTATGATCTGATTTACGGAATCAGAGGCACTGAGGCGGCCGAGGAGGCTGGCAGTTTATGAAACAGTGTGTTTAAACCCAATTCCTGAAGCATACTGGTTGAAAAGGGAACTGTTAAAAAAAATACACAAAGGCAACTGGAGTTGTTGAAGCAAGCGATCAAAGGAGAATAGATTCTCTATTAACATACAACGGACGTAGATTAAGACTTAGAAAAAAGACCACTTCATCAATTTAACAACATGGCAACTCCCAAAGAGGATGGAACTTCTATTTTTACAAGGTATTTTGTGACAAACCACAACAGAATGGCTGTATTTCTACTAATCTCTAAAATATATACATTTATTTTTACATGAGTTGTCTATGACATTGTTGTGTTTTGTCATGCAAAAGAATTGCATGTGTAAAAGCTTAACAACTATACGTCTAAAAATGAATAATCTTAAAGGTTACTTTTTAAGGTACTGAAGTTATTATTCTGGCAGAACAGAAAAAAAAATCCGTATTAGATTCGTATTACCAACCTATGTTCTTCAATCCTTCTCTTAGCACCTTTCATTGATGTGAAATTTTAATGGTGCAGGTTCTTCCAGAGCTATTTTTCTATTGTCATTTTGCATAAATGCATTTTCATAGTTCATTCATTTCACAGGGCCTTTATTTTCATTTCTCATATGAGGAAAAAAAGAAGATAAAGCTAAAATAAAACCTACCTTTACTACCCAAAACATAAAAGACAACTGTTGAGACTTCTGAGGAAACGCTTTTTCTTTCAACTTGGTAGTCTGTGAAAGGATTGTATCAGTGTTACAGTTATGTGCTAAGTGTCAGAGAATTACATGCAGCCTGAGGATTAAATGCTTTTAAGAGTTAAACCCCACTGGTTTGCTCTCTTCTCTGCTCCCGTTTTGTGGCTACCTGAGCTTGTCCTGAAGAACTCACTCTTGAAGGGTCAAAACCGAACGTATAATACAAGAGCTTCCAGAAAAAGGATCTTCCCCAGATACTCAGTCCACTCTTTTCAACTTACACTAACATTTAAGGACAAAAGGTGGCCTCAATTAAAGCAGATTCTATAAATACATAATTGGTATACCTGTGCTTTAGAACGTGTATGCTGAACTACTTTAAAGTGACCCACTCTTGTGGTAACCTTCCTTGGACTTCCTCATACGGTGATCCTCTTTAAAGAGCTGGCCCGGTCTCTACAAATGGATTCCTTTCCAATATGGTCTACAATTTTCTTGCGACATTTTCGAAAGATGGAGAAAATAGGCTTAATGACGTATGACTATATTTATAACGGTTAACTTATTAAATGGGTCAATGAGGAAAATGTATTTACATGATTATAGTTAATTAATTTTAAATTTAAGGGAAAAGAGTCAACATTTTATTTATTTATCTATCTTAATTTATTCAGAGTGCATATGGGGGGGGGGGAAGAAAGAGAGAGAGAGAGACATCGAGAATATCTTAAGCAGGCCCCACACCCAGCACAGAGTCCAACGTGGGGCTCAATCGCACAACCCTAAGATCATGACTTAAGCCACAATCAAGAGTCGGACCCTTAACTGACTGATGCTCAACTTCACCCAGGCATCCCCAAAATGAACATTTTAAATGATTTGAAAGCGGCAGGAAGACAACTGAAAATCTGTCCAAGTTGTTTAAAATAGATAGCATCAAGTGTCTAGAAGGAAAAATACCCCTTTACATGATTTTGTAGCCAAAAATATATTGAGCAAGTGTTCTACTTAATTCTGGGTTTCCTCGATCGAATCCTAGATTTATAAAACCTAGATTTATAAAACATATGCTTGTCTTTATACTGTAGGAAGGCTGATATTCAGATCCACAAATGTAACTAGCTCTTAAAACACTGTGGGACAGGGGTGCCTGGGTGGCTCAGTCAGTTGAGCGTCCGACTTTAGCTCAGGTCATGATCTCGTGGCTCCGTGAGTTCGAGCCCCGCGACGGGCTCTGTGCTGACAGCTCGGGGCCTGGAGCCTGCTTCGGATTCTGTGTCTCCCTCTCACTCGCTCCTCACCCACTCACATTCTGTCTCTGTCTCTCTCAAAAATAAATAAACATTTAAAAAAATTAAAACAAAGGAAACAAAAAGCATCGTGAAACATACAATCATGTACCCTTTAAACTGTTGGAGCATGTCACTATTTGTGTATTTCAAACCGTTGATTTCTTGCAGTACCCAGTGGTCATATGCTTTGACCACTGGGTACTGCAAGAAAAAACTGTGTGCACTGAAGAGCCTGATGGGAGATGGCCACCAGAACCAGAAAGAGAAAGCCTTTCTTTCTTTCTAAAGCTTACCATTGTACCATCTGGCAGAAGAGAACTATTTATAGGATTCAGTTCCATTATCATATAGCAGGCAATGAAATGTAGATATGGAACTGAGAGTCAATAAGCTGATAACTGGTACACTTGGAAAATACATATATGTGGAATGACTGAATCACATGTTACTACTGTATGTTTAACTGTATAAGAAACTGCTAGCTTTTCCAGAGCGGTTGTACCATTTACATTCCCACGGTCAGCAATGTATGGGTTTCTCAGATGTTCCACACCATCACTAACACTTGGTCTTTTCACTTTTAGTTATTGTAGTGAATTTGACATGGTGTATATTTTTGGCTTTAATTAACATTTTTCTGATGGCGAATGATGTGATAGCCTTTTTATTTTCCTTTTGGCCACTCGAATATCTTTTGTTGATAAGTGTCGAAATATTTTGCTCATTAAAACAAATTAGATTGTCTTTTTATAACTAAGTTAAAAAAATAAAAACAAAACCGTTGATTTCAATAGTCCTGTTTAGCAACCAACTAGAAATATAACAGGCCTACATTTTAGAAAACTAAATCCAATATGGATTCCCGGTATTTAGACATGAGAGGTTTTTAGGTGGTTATCAACACAGAACACCTTAAATGGGAGACAGATGGAACACCACATCCTTGTCATTCAAGAATGCAGTACGGGGGCCTCCCGCATGGGTGTTAATGGGCACATGGGCAGGTTGCTGAAGTGGCTACACTCGGGGTGGTCTTGCTTCTCTCCTTGCTCTCCCCTCAAAGTACTTCTCTGACCCTTTCTCTACCAGGGATGCTGATTCAGGGAAATTTGAGCCGTATCTCCCAGGATCACCTCTACCCGGTAAAAAATAATAAAAAAAAAATTAAAAAATAAAATAAAATAGAAAGCACTAGATGGAGAGTGTGTAAAGAGGCAGTTCTCTCCTCAGACCTTGGCTGAAGAAAACGTGATTTGCCTGAGAGGAGGGGCTATGAGGACAATATGTAAAGATCATCCCACAGACTCCCAGAAAAGGATGTGGCACCAGAAATAACAGAAACCGTGACTCTCAGATCTGCAGGGGCCTCCTTTGTGTCTTAAATAAGAGGCTACACAGGTGAAATCGTGTTGCAGCAAAGTCTGTTGCATGAACATTCCAAAAGAATGAATCAGCACTGAGCTTCAAAGTATAGTTTCCGTGAAGTATAATTTAATTCTGACAAAATAAAAGATGCCTTCACTAACATGCTGGAATACAGTATGCAATCATGGTTCCGTGGGTTTTTTTTCCCCCTGGATTTTGTCACTATGCATTCCTATCCCCGGCAATGAAAATTACATTTTTTTGCCCCACTTCTAGCCCCACTGATCCGTGGTATGTCTTCGTACTTGTATCTAAGACATTCTAATCACCATCTAAGAATTTCAAACCCAAAGGCCACAAAGATGCACGAAAGCTTCCTTCTTTCTTCCACTCCCCCCTCCCTTCGCTCCCCTCACTAAAGGCTTTGAACCTCGGTGACAAAAGTGTCGGAAGAGTGAATGGAAGAAAGCAAAAGGCTTTAAATTATTTGGTCTCTTCCATTGGTCGTGCTGTCTTTTGCAGAAGAACCACTTTTTTTCTTTTTTTCTTCTTTGAGCACTAAAACCATACCTATCAACTAGCTGTTATCAGTAGCAGGCAAAGAGTCCTGTAACTGTACGGGACTGGTGGGTAGGGAGTGCCAAAAATTATACTCAGTCATGTTCAGTCAGATAGAATTTTCATCATCCCGTCGCTCTACCTAAAAGAAATACCCTGTTCAATAAAGCACCGGAGAGAAATCATTTTCTAAACAAAAGTGGCGATGCAGCGCCAGCCCATAAAAGCCCTGTACTCCTGTATTACTGTATCTGGAAGCCCCACCTCTGCAGACACGAAAATCAATGTAACAATTCGATGTACAAGGCAAGGCCTATGGTGCCGCTAATGTCCCCTTGCTGGACATACACCTTAAGTCTCAGAGCTCTCAGGGGGTTTGCTGTGGAATAAAATTAGATTCCAACATCTGCCACCATTAAGGAAAAAATTCCATTTCCATCTCCCATATGAAAACACTATAACCAATGAACAGTAACTGAACCTTGCTACCGTAATGGTTATTACCCAAATCAACTATTTTTTTTAAACAGTAAAATTAGCAAATTCTGCTCTCATAATTATTTGAATGTTATCAGACTAAATGTTTGATAAAATTCCAATATGATTCACTTGGAAAAACCGCTGCTTATTTGAATACCCAGAATATAAAGTGTATTCATTTGGAGCTATTCACATTATGTTTAAAGCATATCATCTTTTTAAAGTTTGCATTAGCCTGCTTTCCTACCCAAGCACAGAAAGTAGCCTACCTTCAGTTTTTACTTGCATATTTTATTCAGACATTTCTATTAGGGTTAAAAACAATCCCATTTCTATTACTCATCAAAAAGAAGAGATCATGTAATACATGTGAAATGGTGGAATCCACAGAGTTGGTTTCTTTTACTGAAAATACTTTGTGCATTAGTCAGTACATAGCCCAACTGTGATACGTGTGGTTTCGTAACATTCTGGGACCGTGGAAACTTTCAAATAATTACACTGCCTCCCAGCTACCGAAAGCTTTACCTTTTAGTTTAAAATGGAAAGTATTTCAGATACATACACAGATAATAAGAAGTCACTCTGTGTAGAGGTCTGAGCCCCTTGGGTAGCACATTATAAGACATTATCCATTTGTGCAGAGTGCTGTATAATTTAGAAGCTCTTCTGCATCTATTGTAGCGTGTGACCTTCTCCCATGTTAAAAGAATCTTGGGCTCAAAAAGGTTAAATAATTTTTCAATATTATAACACCAGTGATACAGACAGGACCATAGTCTACTTTGGGGATCCCCCCCCATGAATCTCCCCCTAGCACAATGGGACATGAAAAAGCCTGGATTCCAAGGACCCTATTCTGGTAAGAACCCGTATTCCATGGAAACGTCAATGAAGAAAGGAAAGTTCTCACCATTCCCTCGATCAAATTAGTCCAACACCCCTAATTCCTCTTTCCTGGAGCAGGGTATCACTTCAGGACTGAGGCTACCTAGAACCCCAAGGAAATTCTAAAATAGGAGGCCAGATGCAGAGAATCAAGAAATTAGGATTGGCTCTACTATTTATGAGTCCGGTGACTCTCGCGTATAAAATGAGGAAAACAAGCCCAGCTCAAAAGGTTACTCTGAGAATTAAATGTAGGTCATTCGTAACGCACAGTGGAGTCTAAGTACAAAGACGGTGCTGGAAGGTAAGCTAGCCCAGAGAACCAGAAGCAGATGGAGTGAGACGGGCTGAGATAAAAGACTTCTGTTCTTCCCTTTTTACACACACGTCATTTTCAGGGACCTCTGCCACACTCTGACAAGCCTTGACACATACATCCAAGAAGTAAATCACTCTTTTAGAGGTTAAAATTTTGACCACGAGAAGGTCAATCTAGTTTGAAGATTTCAGCGGGGGGGCGGGGTTATTTGCTGGTTTTTCCATTTCCTTCACAAAAATCATGGCAAAACAGAACTTAAATAGTGACTACTTCCCTTGTTAAGTCACACTTTTCCAAGTGGTATATATACACAGTTTTTGGACTGCTTATTTTTAAGGAATCGCAAATCTTTCTACATAGTTTCATAATGAGGGCAGTGCTAACACCTAAACTGACCAACAAAGAGAAAACTACAAAAATCCTCTGTTGGGAAGTTAGAGGAGAGTAGAAGTTAGGAAGAATAACTATCTGAGAGATTGAAAGTTAACACTATGCTGGACCCCACAGCCAACAACCGGCTCCCTGGATTCTTCCTTCTTCAGTAATGAGGGGATCAGGTTAAGGGGTTCTGGGAAACACCCCGTCCTGGCAGAGGCCCAGAAGCTGCCAATCGACACTTGCTGAAAGAGACTCACGAGGAGCTTCTTAGGACAGGGGCAGAGAGCTGGGATGTTTAAAAAACTCGCCAGAACAGCACTCACATGACGTTACCAACCAACTGCCGCCACTGTCTAAAGAGTTCCCACATCAGTAACTCAGCCCAGTTGGGCAGATGTGGAGACATCATTTAAGAGAAAGAAAGGATGAAGGTAGCAAAGGGACTACCGACCCTAAAGGAGCTCTGCGTTTCGGAAAGGAAATGGGAAGGGAGGAAATGCCACTGAATTCAAGGACAGATGACAAGCAAGGAAACGACAGTTATCAAAAAGTTTTAGTATTTTGTATGTTTTAAGGCTGACCCCATATATTACAATAATACACACCTAGTTTCTCTGTTTATCTATTTTGGGGAGTGGAGAAAGGGGCTCTATAGGGATCCAGTCTGTTGTTCTTGCTAATTTAATTGGACAGGTCAGAAAAGATGTAGGATCAGAAAGAAAGGCAAGATAATATACGTCTGAATACAAGACCCTCATCATCATTAGACTAAATAGCCCAAACAAGAACGTGCAGGGTGGGTGGGTGAGGGGTAAAGGGAGAACAGGACATTTCTCCTTAATGCATAGTCTTGGCATGTAAATGAAGACATCTGAAGAAGCACACAGGTTTGAAGCGGCTCTAACATTCTATCATAATTAGAAACATTTCAAGAGCCCTGTAATTTCCAATCAAAATTACAGTAATTTCCGATATACAAGCCATGATTCATGACAGAATTTTACATTCCATGAGAGATTACGGTGGCCTGATGTATGACACGCTGAGTACAGCACTAACATAAACAATTCAGTTTAATGTTTAAACAGCACTTGATGTTTAGAATCTCACAATAAAAGAAACATATTATTGTAGAAATTATCACTTTGACAGTGATTGAAGGGTAGGCAGGCATGTGGCCTATAAAGCTATAATTTTTACAGTCCACAGCTTGAGTTTAATCATTTTTATATAACATTTCCAAGATACCCCTTAAGTATTTCAACCAGTCTATAACTTAAATAAGAACAACCTTTTCTAAAGCAAAACTCCTATCAAGTACCACGATTAATGCTGATAGAGAAAAATTTTAGGAAGAGCTAAAAAAAAAAAGTATGGTATAGTCAATCCAGTGTATGTAATTACTCTCAGAATTGTATATTTTTTATCAGAAGTTGACAGCAGCAAAGAAGGCCGTTTTACAAAGGAGAGTTCACTAATGATAGGGAAAACGTGTCTGTCTAAAATTGCAAGTTGTTAAAATCTCACCTGAGCCCTTGACTGCTTCTAAATCCCCACCTTGATCTTGTTACCAAATATTTTGTAAAGGAGAAGACAGTTCAGTATTCTTCTGGTCCTTTAAAAAGTATTTGTGGCTTTGAACAAAGGTTTAGAAGTAATTATAAGTTTGTTCCTATGGATGACCCTGCTTTTGATGGGCACAAATTATCAATATATGAAAATTATACTGATAAAGGACTGCATTTTCTGTCCTTTGTTACGTATTCATCTTGTTTAGTGGGGACTTGTAACTTTTCCAATTCATTTCTATTCATTTATAATTTACCAGACTTGGACAGTGTTTCTAGTTGCAATTCAGTCTGTACGTCTTACATATCATGTATCTATGGAAAAATGAGGGTCATTAATGTGCAAAGTTTTGTTTGGTGGGCGAGCTAGTTTGTTTTAGTGAGTGCACCTAATAGATGCAGATGGCTGAGTTGGAACAGAAGAAACTATTATGTTTGCAGTATCTTAGGATGGAGATCAAGGTCATCTAAGTAATAACGAAACAATAGTAATTCAAGTTACTTGCACCAGTACAATAGACCACATTGAGAAATTGCCTCTACATTACAATATCCTTCTGAAAACAACTATTAGCTGACCCCAGAGAGTTACCGAGAAATCCTTGGTCTGGAGAGTAGGTGTTGGGAGGAAACAGAACCACTTATCTACTGCCTGAATCTGAACAACATATTTTTTTCATCACAGAGCTCTGTCAATAATCCTGGAAACTCTGACCTCTCACGGATGCAATAGGGTCAGTACTGCAATAGGGTCAATTCAGTAGGGTCAATACTGAAAACAGACACCCCTCTGAAAGAAATTTTCACAGGCATCGCGGATCAACATTCTCAGTGCCTAACAGAGGCTCTTACCTGGCTTTTGGTTGCGGCAACCTTTGCAAACAGTGCTTGGGACACTTTAGCGCGCTTCATTTCCTGCTGAATCTCATCATAAATGGAAGCATTAATGTTCATGGTATTGTTCTCTGGTTTCCCATTCCTCTCAGTGGCAATCGTAGCTGTTTTCACCTACAAAACATTTTCAACATGACTGTCATTTTTCATTGGCCAAATTGTTTTTGAAGCTTTTCAGGCTCGGCATCCAAACTGGACACTGTTGTTCCTTTTATGATCAAGGTGATCAACAGTGCAGTCATTCAACATTAGTTATTACCCCGAGATCAGATTGCTTAAGTTAAGAAAGTCACATTGTCACAGGTGATTGCATCGGTAATAAGACAGCAATTGCCAGC
Source organism: Acinonyx jubatus (assembly GCF_027475565.1). Taxonomy (NCBI): domain Eukaryota; kingdom Metazoa; phylum Chordata; class Mammalia; order Carnivora; family Felidae; genus Acinonyx; species Acinonyx jubatus. The sequence goes on from NC_069384.1 coordinate 133,273,545, forward strand.
TGACAAACAGGAATTAGAGCATCATAAAGTAAGTTTTCTGGAAAACAGAATAGTTTCAAAGACTTGAAAACCCTAAACCAATTGTTTCCCAATTACTGTCCATTGCAATTCTAACAAAGGAAATTCACAATTAAAATCATAATGCCCAGTGCTGTACCTTCACTGGGTGCCCGGTGCCTAATAGACAATTGCATCACTAATAGCTATCACATACTATGGCCTTTTTAATTTTAGACTCTTTTTTTTCAATGCCTGTTCCTCTTATGTTTCGTTTTTAAAATCTTCCATAGCAAAGCCATTTGCAAAGCTGCATATTTAAATCTTCTATCCATCCATGAAACAGGTAGAGTGCCTTGTTTAATTATCATAAAGGCTGGTTGCATTTTACACGTGCATGTCCGAGCTGTTCTGCATAATTATTTCATCCTTCTCCTGACACCCCAGTATGTAACTATTTCCTTTTGACTTGTGGAACCAGACAATAAGAAAATGTTTCACAATATTTAACAGAACATTACTACAAGTTACACGTATTATAGAATTGGTGACTTTATAAATATATTCAAAATGAATAATCTTGAGTGAAAAATTAGCATCAATGCCTTTGGTAATAACAATAAGCAGGTATCAGCAGGAAAATGACACAAAATTTGGGGGTAAAAATAAAATCTCAACCTCAAAATTTATTGATAACTATTATTAATTTTTAAAACTGCTAATTTAATTTTTATTATGCAGTCATGTGAATCAGCCTGGAAATTTTTACATATAAACGATGTCGTTGCTTTTTTACCAGGAAATTGGGGAAAATGTAAATGAAGTCACCACAGATGCAGGACCCTGCTTCTCCCAGCAAAATGACTCACTAAGGGCCACATTTCTTAGGATCCCTTCCAGAGCCCAGGTTTCCGTCATCATCTTGGACAATTCCTCACATATACAATGAGCAACAGAAAATGAAGTCCATTCCAGAATGAATGATTTTTTTTTTTTTGGTCACGAAATGATACATCCTTTTAATCACGCTGCAAATCTTTCAGAATCGCCGTTAATATTTGGTTATCAAAAGATATGCAGAGGTTATCCTAAAGCAATTCAATCCTCTGCACTTGAGAGGAAATAGAAGTCTTTAAAACATGCCTCCTAACTTCTAGCCAGTTAGCAAAATAACACCCTTAACTTGCTTAACTTGAGGAGGCAGCGAGATTCTTCCACTTGGACACTACCCTTCTAGGCACTGAAACGATGATGCTGTGAAATGGGTGGGACACAGGCCCAAGTGAGGACACAGAGAGTAAGGCAGGGTAAGTCACCAACTGGTTAGACCTCATTTGCCACTAGCTGGAGATGGGAATGGCAAGCGTGGAAGCGTGATTTCCAGAATGCCCCTTCCAGCTCTATGGCTCCAGAATGCAAGGGCACTCTCGGAGGTATATTAACGACTGGAGGCCACTAAGAACATACAGGGGGCTTTGAAGCAATAATCTGCTAAATACCACTTTAGGAGCCAGAAGAGTTAAAGCATTACCATAAATTGCCTACAAAGTTGCTTTGGTGAGATTCGCAACTTTGCTCTGGGGTGGTCTTGCTTTGAGGCAGAAGGATAGATTTGATCACCCCATGGGGTCTCTTTTAATACCTATTTTTCTCACTGCTTAAATGAAAGAGAAAAGAAAAGCCATTTCAATCGCTTTGAAAATTGAATGTTATGGAAATGGGGGCATGAAGTCCAGTACATTGGAAGAAAGTTCCTTGGTAGCAATCTGCTTAGCAATAGTTAAGGAAGCAGGCTTTGGAAACTTGTTTCAGTTTGTTTTTAAAATAATTGTCATTCTTTTGTAAAAACTATGTTTAAGAATTTATCTTTGAGGTGGGCTATAATCATTTGTTTCAACCCTGTGATCTGGTTTCTAAAAATTTCTTCTGTTTAATTTTTTTTAATAAAGCAATTTCAACTGGAACCAAAAAGCAAGAATTTCAAATCATTAAAAAAAAAATCAAGTAACTGCTTCCTAGTAGGCAACACAATCAAAAGTGGAAAAGGCATACAGACGAAACCTTTAAAACTGAAAAAAAAAATTAGAGCAACAATTTTTTTTAAAATATAAAGAAACTCTATCACTCATTTAAAAAAATATTTAGAAAAGCTTTTCTTTATCATCTTGTTGGCTCAGATATGTATCTTATCATAGATAAGCTATTAGAATTCTGGAATCACATTTTTTCCTAAGCACAAGCTATTGCTTAAGGGGAACTGACTTGGACAGCTTTTCAAAAATATGAAAGCTGAATTTTTCCCCAGGTAAAAATGGAAACGAAAATCTTTTCTACCTCACTCTACTAAGTACTATTTTAGCTTAGTACAAAAAAAAAATCTTCGTTAATCCTGGTTTAGCTTTTAATATTATATCACACATTAAAATTCATAAAGTAGTTCATTCCAGGCAAAACAAACTACTCTTCAGCTCTTCTCCGCAAATAGCACAGGAGGTAAAATAAATGCAGTTGCTTTCCGAATAGCTTTTATCAAGGTAGGGTGTGCTACTCCCTCATTACCGCGGCGCCGGGGAAGCAGTTGGGAATCGGAGCTTCTACGATTATACCCTCCCAAGTGAGCTCAGGGTGCAAGCACGGGGGTCTGCTTTATATTTCACTAAAATCTGTGCAGGAGAACGCAAGTTTTCCAGGAAAACTCTATTTTGTTTCTCCATGGATCGCTGAATGCATCGAATCCTGCGGGCAAACGAACTCTGGGTACTATATACATGCCACCTACCTCATACATACTACTCAAAACGAACTCTACTGTGGTCCTGATCAGTGTATGTACGATTCGTTGATGGAGGAGGGACTGCCTGCAAGCACCTAGTGCACACGTGTGTGCGCGCGCACACACACACACGCACACACACACAATTAAAGTTGGTCGTAGTTTTAACAGTAACTATGGTAATAACAAAGGCTGGCAGTTATTAGTTGTTTCTAATATGCTAGGCATCACGTTCAGGTACATTAGTTCTAACCTGCACAACAGGCCCGAGTACGTACTATTATTGCCCCAGTTGAAAATTGAGAAAAGTCTCCTAAAACAAAGAAGTGATTTATTCATAAGGCAACATGAGCTCTAAACTCAAGTCTGTCTAATGCTAATGCTTATTTTAGAAACCACTGCACTATACTGAGGTCATGATGTTATACAAGAGTTCTTTATTTGGAAAAACTCTTACTTTTTAAAGATATGCTGGACCTGCTTTTTGGTGGCCTTTTGCTGAGTCAGGCTCATTAATGTCTAATTTTTAGTTAACGGCTTTATCTGTTTTAGTTATTACCCGGAGTAATCCAACCTGAATTTATTTGTCAAGGTATATAAACTACAGATGTTTTCTTGGAATTGTTATATAAGGAATGTGCTGTTTTGAAGTACTTTTACCAGTGACAGAAAATGGTCCCCATTCTTAAATTTTTATGTATTAACACCGTCTTGAATATCATGGTCCTATCTTTTCATGCTACTTTTCTTTCTGTTCTTTTTAAGAACAATATTAATTATTTTCCTAATCCGGACGTTATAAAGTCCTCTAGTTATTTTAAAAGATGACTGTTAATGGGAAGCATCTTATAAGCATATAAGATCTTAAAATCATGCTGCCCACGTGATTCATAACAAAACTTTTATCCAATGTTAACTGAGTGCCCATGGCTGAAGCCATGTTTCATTACATAATAGAAGACTTTGCTGTAAAGAGACGGAAGGGTGTAGCCACTATGTAAATTATACATTGCTAATAGGAACTTACGACATTTTCTAATGCCGTTATAAAATATCCCGTCTTTCTTCAGGAGAAACTAAAGAATTACATAAAGAGATGTAAAAATATAAGAAAAATAATCGTGTAATTCATGTATAAGTTATAACTTGGTAATTAGAGGCTTTCAAACAGTCCTTATGGAAACAGAAATTGCTAACTCTAAAAGCCACACATATTGAAACACACAAATAAAATCAAATAAGCACACACCTAAACAGAAATCATCAACTTAAAACTGATCTGTTCCATGGAAGAGACAAGTCCCAGAAAATAATCACTAATTATTATTAATCAAAGTCCTCTTATAAACTCATTTGTTAAATTTGCTAACCATAATCAGAAAAGAAACTTTAAGACCAGGGAGCTTTGGAGGGTTTGGGTTCCCCCAGACATTTTCATACGAACAAAGTTTGGAAAGGGCTACTCTCTCCAAAATTTCAGAAATGCCTAACTGTCTGAAGTCTTCAAAAGCAGAGCATTTGCCAAACATTTAACATATTGTATCAGGAGAATGTTCTCACATGTGTTCCTCTTCCTAATCTAAAAATAAAACTTCCCATCCTCTATGACAAACAGAAAAAGTCCCCACGTTTCATTTTCCCCTTCCTAAAATGTTTGCGTTTTGAAGAGGTGGCCTGAGGTGTGGAGAAAGAGCAAGAGACTTAATAGGGGTTGTGAAAATTGACAAAGTCTTAACTTTTTTTTTTCCTCTTTCTCCTACCAAAAGGTTGGAATGAGGATTCAATGAACTAACGTGCATCAGGGTGCTAGAGAACTATGAAACCATTATCAAGTACAAAGTACTCATTTCTTTAATTGGAAAACGTAAGTTATGAAAATAGGCTTTCAGCAAGTAGGTTGGGCCCAGAGCCAACTGCCGCCGACAGAGGACAGAGCCCATGGCACAGTTGCCCCTACTGAGGCACAAGGGACAGGTCTGCACCAGGGGCATCTCACCTAGGCAGCAGCCAGCCAAGAGCTCTGGTGATATCTGAGGTTGGCCTAGATTTTCCCAGGGAAGTACTCCTTGGAATAAAACTTGGGGCCTGACTAAAACCAGGGAAGAGCCTTCTTAAAGATAATTTAGAATCCAAGTTACTCAATAGTTTAGGTCCTTAGTCTGGTATGACCTTGGGAAGATATCTCAATCATCCTCTGTATGGGGGCACCATGGTGGCTTAGTCAGTTAAGTGTCCGACTTTGGCTTAGGTCATGATCTCACGGTTCATGGGTTTGAGCCCCGTGTCTGGCTCTGGGCTGATAGCTCAGAGCCTTGGAGCTTGCTTCAGATTCTGTATCTCCCTCTCTCTCTTCCCCTCCCCTACTTGCGTGCTCTCTCTCTCTCTCTCTCTCTCTCTCTCTCTCTCTCTCTCTCTTAAAAATATAACATCAATCATCTTCTGTATGACCTCAACTCTACAGGGAAGGAGCTGGAAGAGAATCCAGCTCTTTCAGGACTAAAGGTAGTCTGGTCTCCTGTGAGCCATAAAAGACCTCTGCCTTTGAAAAGCAGTACTTTAGAAAGAAATCAGGGTTCGGCTCCAAACCAAGCCAAAGACTTGTCTCAAAATATGTTTTGAATCTCTTCCTGTACGGTGAAATGAAATGGGATGACAGACTCCTCTTTGTCAAAAATATAAAATTAAAAAAGATAAAATTCTGCAGTTTGTTTCTGTATCTGTGGTTTTGTCCTTTTTTCCCCTTCCATTTCAATCACTTGTAATAAACATATTAAAACCTTAAGTATGGTGTATTGGTTCCATTTCAACTGTTGCAAAACTATACTAACTCCGCCGCTGGAGAACACATTTTTCCAAATCTTAAGTACTCATTTCACATTGATAATACTTTTAATACATTTAAGAGTTCTTAAAATTTAATTCAGAAAGTCATCGTTAAAGGGTAAAAGGTGGACAAAGTGGTTATGAGCTCTATTAAAATAATATTAAGTCATGCAAAGGGATTCTTAGGCAAGTTAAGATACTTGAAGATGTATATTATAGCAGTGAACTAAAATTACACACATCTGATAATCATTTCGGAATTTGGTTAGAGGGCTAGTAATTCTGCATTAACAGAAACTGTTTTCCTTTGAAAGAGTTTCACTAAGAATCTGTGGTATCTACATACTTTACATACACGTTCATCGTTGGCTGGGTATCCCCGCTATGGGCTTGGTCTCAACCCCTTTTGAGAACAAACAAATAAAGCTAAGGGTGGCTCAACTAGTTAATCAATAATGCAGGCCAAAACAAATTATATTTTCTTCCCAACTTACCAGCAGACATAGTCTTTAGACGTATATATAAGAAAGCTACCCAAGAGTATCTTAATGGTATATGAAAAGAAATACCACTTAAGAATTAATGTAAATGTGGCTAAAGGAAAAACTTGATGAATAAGGATAGCAGAATCACATTAGAAAAAACAAAAGCATTAAAATCACAGAAATATTAGAAAACAAAACTGTCTTAAGGAACTACTAAGTCAAATATTTAGATTAAAAAAAAAGAAAAAAGAAACAGCTTAATGCTGAAGTTCATACTGATCTTAAGTAAGCAATTCTTTTGTTAGTATTGCAGATTAAGTGATAAGTAAAATAACTCTTTGCCCAGAGGCCTTCTGTGACGATTATAGAAGCAAAGTTAACTAACGATGGTGCATTAACTCTAAACACCACAAACTAAGTGTTAAACCAAGTCCAAAGTACATTATTTTTTTGTTTAATCACGCTCTAAAAACCATACATATATATATATATATATACACACACATATACATATATATGTATGTATACACATATATACATAAAGAATTCTGCATTTTTTTTCTTAAAAAATATTTTAAGGAAGGCTTTACAGATCAAATTCAGTAACTGTATGTATAGACAGGTAGATATGTATACATGCAGATAAATATCATTATTCTCTGCTAGAGACCCATGACTTTCTTATTCACAATTACAGCAATGACTTCCTTACACTCTGTGCCTATAGACATCAAGACCGAATGATTTTTATTACATAAAATGGAGAAAACGAACTCTGGATGTTTCCACAAAAGATTCATTTCAGAACATTACAACGTACAGCTTAAGGACCTCAACAAGTGGCTGAATATTATGTCTATTCTTTACTGATGAAGTTATTATCTGTGGCAATTTCATTTTTAGTGTTGAATGAGCTTTTTCTATATTTCCATACTTGGAAAGGTGGGAATTTTTTTTTTTTTACTATTGATGGAAAGAAATTAACATCAAAATACAATTTCATGATGACCTTATGAATATTTTATGTTCCATATTCAGTTTTTAAAAATTTTTTTTAATGTTTATTTATTCTTGAGAGACAGACAGAGACAGAGTGTGAGGGGGGAGGGTCAGAGAGAGAGGGAGACACAGAATCCGAAGCAGGCTCCAGGCTCTGAGCTGTCAGCACAGGGCTCGACGCAGGGCTCGAACTCACAAACTGAGATTGTGACCTGAGCTGAAGTCGGACGCTTAACCGACTGAGCCACCCAGGTGCCTCCCATATTCAGTTTTGATCCAGCTTTAGCTGACCTTATTTTTAAGAGTTGCACATGCTATAAATTAAATGTGTAAAAAATATACTTGCCTATTGATTTGAAGTCTAATCCATTATCAAACTTTTATCTACGAGTTTGTATTGCAAATCAACTTAACTTTAATTCTCATAATAATTACAAGGTTATCTTTAAAACTCTATTTAAAAACTATAAATATAGATACATGTACACAAAGTCAGGCCCCTATACAGGTCCCTACTTCCAACTGCATGGTGACTTTTGTCTTTTCTAAAAGTGCAAAAATTTAGAAAAACAGAGAATGTGCCCATTTCTGGGAATATGGATGGCGTTCCTTATCAGCACCATTTAAAGCTGCCTTCAAGGATTGTATTAAACTTAATTATGAAAGATTACGAACGAGATGATGTGTAATTGGTACCAGCTGCAGTTCGTATTGGAAAGCATAAATACAAATGGAATTATTTATTTATTTTTATTTATTCACTATTCAAACGGCAGTTCTAAAACTCAGAGGGATAAAATGCACTATTACTTTTTCTCGTATTGAGCTTAAAATATTTCTTTACTTAATAATAGTAGTAGAGACAAACATCCCATTTAAAGACTACTTTTCACCCCCAAAGAACCCCCAAAAGGAAGCAACAGAAAGCAATTTTCTTTCCTCTAATTAGTAGCTTATTGTTTTTATATCAGAATCACTGATTTGGGACCAAATTCTCCTCAAGCAACTCTATGAATTATTATTTTTAGAAAAATTGGTATCTATTCATCTATCTTTCCAATTTCTTGTTGAGATTCTTCCTCAGACATTAAAAAGAAGAGGAAAAAGAGAAGGAGGAGGGGGAAGGAGGAGGAGGAGGGAGGAGGAGGAGGAGGAGGAGGAGGAGGAGGAGGAGGAGGAGAAGGAAGAAGAAAAAGAAGAAGAGCAAAGAGCACAGGAGACTTCACCTGGGGAGGGCGGCTGGGCGGTGTGCTTATCAGGGGGGCTGGACCCATAGCCGAGGCAGCATTCAAGCTCCTTTCCCTTTCATCCTGGTAAATTCGATCTCTTTCAGCTTCTGGTAACTGCAAGAAATTCTGCATAGCCCGAAGGTTTACCAGCAAAGACTGGGATGCAGTCTTGGGGTCCTCTTCCTTTCGGAGGATTTCTGAAAGCAAGCCCTGCAGGGAATGAAAGGCACAGGGTGAGCTTGCTCCTGAGCTCTGCCCAGCCAGCGGTGATCCTTCCCTCTCCTTCTCCACTCTGTTTAGAAAATGAACAGTCAGAAGCATCAATTCTACATAGAAATGTATTAGTTACATTTGAAGTGGTAAAGAGGAGAGAGCCTCAATTGTATTCTTAATTTTATTAAGCATCTGCTTTACGTGTAACACAAACTGAAGCTGCCTAATTGGTCTCCTTCCTTTGAGTAGCTTAACTTGCCATGAAATCTTTCACAGAGAGACGATCGAGCGAAGTTAAGAATAAATGAAATGCTCATAATACAACAGCATTGAACTGTATAGTTCTCAAGCTGCCTAGACAAAGGCAGTGGAAGGCTGACAGCCCAATACATAAAGATACAAAGCTACTACTAGAGAAGTAGAACTTTCAAAGAGTATCAGAAGATGAATTGTTAGAAAAAGAGTATTACTAAAGCATCATCTAAGATTTATGCTACGTTTTCACAGGCAGTACTTTAAGTTATCCCTTAATCTTCAATTAAGAGTCAATGACAAGTGATTCTTTGTATTTACCATTCAAGGAAAGTATACAGACTCTCTTGAAAAATTCTAAATACTGTCATGCTCTGGGTAACAGGTTGAAATTCTGACCTTCAGAAAACATTGATTAAATCTGAAACACGTAACCCCATATTTACGTTGCAAAAATCCATCATAACATGCCCAGGAAAAGAACACTATCAAATTCTGTAGTTACTGAATTTCTTAAGGAATAGAAGTCTTTATTAGTAATAGAAGAAATTTACAAACCATTGTAAACTCCTTTAAGGTGTCCCTCTCCCTAAATACTAGAGCATGAATTGTCAACCAATTTTTTTTTTTAATTTTTAGGAGAAGCTTTTCAACAATGAATGAGTTTCCTCATTTTTGTTTAAAGAATTATATGAAATAGAATGATTACAAAAATTTTCTGTCCATTTGATAAGGACTGAGCAGCCTTTAACCTGTTCTATCTTGTGCATGAAATAATGCCTGGAATACCAGGACACGTTTGCCTTCAACGTTTAGCCAGAGTATCAGTTTATCACAGTACAGTTCGAAATAAAATGTTGCCAAGATCTCCATATAATCTGTAAATTTCACTTTCCAGCAGCCCTGCAGAAATGGTGAAAGAGTACATTCGGGAAAGGGGAGGCAAAGTTTCATATCAAAACGAGTGAGCCCAAAGATGATAACATTTGGGTGTTTTCATGGCTTCCTACAAATGCAAACCTAATTTTGTTCCTAATTCTTCGGGGATAAGGTACCACATTGTCCAAATAGAACACTTGGATGCAGAGAGTATAAAACCATGGTCCACTTTAAAAATGATTTGAACAGGCTGCTATTAAAAAGAGCCTCCAATAGGCTCGGGGGCTTACTGCTAAATTTTAGTATCTCACTTGGTCTGGAAAGGGGAACCAAACTTTGTTTTACTGTAAGAAATGTGACTGAAGAATGAAGGGTGCATGTCCCTTCATTCATAATACTGACAAGTAATGCTGCAACTGTGTTTATACAGGAATAAAACATCCAGTCAATTTAACTAAAATTTAGTCAAACAGGCAGTCAATCATCCAGCTATTTAATTTGCACAAGGCCAACTAATTAGATTGACTGTTTTGGATGTGTCACACTGAAACCAAAAAATACAGGTCTCAAAAAATGCTTGAAAATAGGTGTAAAAAATAGTCCTGGGTCTCTACTTTTCCCCACCAACTGTTACGTATTAAAACAATATGCCTGGCAAAGCAATATATGTGAACCACACAGAAATCAAGAGATAGAAAGGTACATTATAGACAAATACAGTGCTCTCACTTCCTTGAGCATAATAACCTAATATTCCTATTTGTCATCCCAGCACAATGCCTATCACATGAGTGTTTAATAAACATTTACTAAGTGGATTAATTACGTGTATTCAGACCACAAAAGGAAAAAATTGTAAATGAGTGATAGAAACTCAAGAACTGATAGAAACTCAAGAACAAGATATGCTACTCATGGGCAAATTTTAGTGGCAATTACTAATTTAATCAAAGTAAGCCTTCAATGAAAAGTTACATGGTGCTACGTAAGATGTTCATCTACACTAACTGTTCAATAATTTAAAAAAACCAGATTAGGTCAAAAGGATCCTACAGATATTTAGGATGTTACTGTATTTGGGAACCTTGAAATTAGACATTTATAAATCTCAAGTAACAAAATAATGTATCATCTCTATTAAAAATGTTTTCTGAGATAGCAGACAACTATAGTGAGAAAAGCAAACACATGAAAAAATACATTAATATTCTCTATCAAGTCATGTTAACATGAAACTAAGTCAATCCTGCGTGCTTAAAGTAGAAGACAACACATCACTTGGGAGAGAATTTAAAATTTCCTCTTCCCATATTTTGATATTGGCATGACTTCCCAGTTGAGCATATAAAGTATTTTAGGGGCAGAGCATTTATTTCCACTTAATTATTCCACTGCAGCAAGTACAGTTTTTCTGCTTGCACTATGCTAAGGTCTAAAGCAATATTTTGAATCTTGGAACACTCAAAGAGCTCTAAAGCAGTGAGTGTAGACACTGTCAGGTGTTGTAGAAACCTTTGGATTTTTTTTTTTTTTTTTTTTTTTTTTGGCCCAGGCTTTCAATGAGGGGAGTGCCCCCTGGTGGAAATGCTTGAAAATATTGTTAGAAAATATTTTGATTAGAATGTGTTAATTACCCCCAAAAAAAAAAAAAAATCATGTCACTTGAGAATAATTCTGTATGCAAAATGACTTTAGAATCTGAATATGAGAATGCATGTTCTGGTCCCATTCAAGTTGTTATGTGAGTGGTTGCATTTACAGACTCAAGATGTACATGGCCCCTGTTTCCCATATCCCGTAGTCAAAAATATAGCCCAGACTTAGATCAAGGTCATTTGTAGCAATCCCCCATGGGGCAGAGTACAAGGGATCTATTACCAAAATTTTTTCTTCATGCTAAAAAAATAATATGTCAAGCTCTTCATGTACATTACCTGCTATCTTAGAGACTATACTAAAACACCAGGACTAAAACATGTACTGTGGATCATAGGTGCTCAATGAACTTACTGAACAAAGTCAAACAAAATCATCAGTCATTCTTGCCTCCGAAAAGAACTTGAGGATTTGTATGTTATGTAGTAAGTTACCAACAACTAATGAATATTAATTTTATTATATTAAATGAGAAGCTGCTTTTCATTGGGACTTTACATCATCAAATAATGCACTATGTGCTCTGTACATAAAAACAGAAAATTATTCTGCATTGTCATTGCACAGGGGTTAAGGGAGAATTCCAATTTTCTTCACTTAGTGAACTTAGTGATGAATTCCTAAACCCTTTTTACATTCCAAAAAGAGTTTACTAGTTATTACAAGTAAAATTCATTAGTAATTGTAAAAGAAAGAAAAAAACCTTCAATAAATATTATCAGTACTTCCAAAAGCTAATTATGAATTCTTTAAAACAGCAGATAAGCGAAAGAGACTGCCAATCTGAACAAAAAGCCTGTCTGGCCTCCCGTTTGTCTCCTCTTTGAACATAATCACTGATTCAAATAGATTTTATCAGCTTCATGGAACTTCAAAGCCCTCAGAAGGAAAACAGGATTTTATGAAACCTCCCTCCCTAAAAAGAAAATAAGTAGAATATTCTTCAAGACTACCTACCTCTGTTGTTTTGTGAATTTTTAATCACATGTCCAGGTGAAAGACTATTTTCAACTCCACCTACTACCTTGGACGCCTGCCAAGTAAGTTATAAGCAGACGCATTTATCTCTGTCGCTTGGGAGGCTAAACGAGAGCTGTCACGTTGGGGTAATAGCACCTTTTTACCTTTTATCCAATAGTGATATGGATAGTGGACTTTCCTTAAATTACACTGTGAAGAATTATAGGAACACAGTAGCAATTTCTGTTATACTTAAGCAGGCAAATTTCTCTCCACCACATAATTTACAGAACTCAAATTCAATAAAACATTACATGATGGTCCATTACTGTTATCAGTTTTGAATAATCCATCTTCATTCTTTATTTTACTGGAAAATAAAGTGTGCCAAAGGGGTGTGGGGAGAAAAAAGGAAAAAAAAAAAAGCCACAGAATGGGATCAGAGTTAGATTCTGGATTTTATTTTATTTTTTTTAATTTTTTAAAGGCACTAACGAACAAATATATTTGCTTCTATCACAATCCCTAAATAGCAATAATATAGGGAAGTGAACTGAAAAGTATAAATCTAGAAGCTTCGACAATTATTTTTAGCCATAGGTTTCCACTAAAAAGACATCAAGTAGGTATAACTGAATGAATGACATATGCTAAAAGCTGGTACCTTTGATAGTAATTAAAGCACATATGCCCATCAATTTAGAAGGGGAAAAAGTCCTTAGAACAATTATATAAATTTCACCATAAATTTTCAGAAAAGGTAAACTTTTTTTTTTAATAGTCACGTGTGAAAGTCTTAAGAGAGGGGTTTTAGGAGACCCAATTAGGATGACGAGAAAATTCTCCAGTGAAGAGTTAAAACATGAAATCCAGGATTTTAAAGTTGCACAGAACTGTCAATGACTAAAATACTCTCAACTCATAACAGCATTATCTATTATATTAATGTTTTAAAATACTCTTTATAGGGTACCAATTTCTTTATTCGATCATATCATATAACTTTGCCTTTGCATGTACATATTTTACGTTAATTTTTTAAAACTCGGAGTTGGAATTGCACATTGTAGTAAGTGCACGCAAATGTGTGATGTGCGATTTAACTCTGCAGAGCTCCTTGCCTATACATATGCATTAGCATGTGTATTTTCGTACGCCACACTCACACCATACACTCTCACTCTGCACCTGCTTTTATTGAAATGCATACACTTCGAAATAAACACACTACATGCATTCATATGAATGTATAATCATTAAAATAAATGCAGCTGTGTGTGTGCGTGTGTGCGTGCGCGCGTGTGTGGTTTTTAAGTATGACCACCAAAAACACACGCATGCTTGCATGTTCAAAAGCTCGTTCCCAAAAAGTGAACACTTAAAATACATAGAAAATTACTCTTATTGAAGTAAAACAGCTTCAAATATGGCCAATATCCACTTTGACTCAGGCGTACCAATTACCAATATACAGGTTTAAAACCAAATCTCTCTATCACCCGGGGCTCCAAATAATTTTTTATGGTAGTAACTTTTTCTAAATTAGCTATTATTACTAAAGAGAGCTTGGTACTGAGGCTGTCACTGTTCATTCCCCTACCAGCCTCAGAAAAATTAAGTCACTGTTTTTGGTGTTTTAACCACAGAGATAACTGTCTTTTTAAAGAGATTACTATGGTATAAAGAGAGAATTCTGCCTTCTTTCCAGCAACAAATCCTAGAGATATCCATGGAATTAGCCAATGTGGGAACCAAAGGCAGGACAAATGGTCAACCCTTCAGAGTAACGGCGTGACATCATAACCCAAGAGAAGAAAAACCGTACAGATGGATAGTGACTTCACACATCCCTCAGCTAAACTCTCTTGTCACTTTTCACCATGTAAAATACTTTCCTTAGTGCTTTAAGACCTTGTCATTCTTCACCATATAAAATACATTCTTATTTCATTTCCTTGTTTCTTAAAGCAGATTCCTTAGTGCTTTAAGAAATAACAATTTGCTCAGTTTTTAAAACACTTCTTAGCAAATCTGTATTTCATTTGCGTTTATGTCAATGTTGTCTTTGTGGGCTTTCAATTAAATTGACAAACATTTTACTGATCATTTATGAAGAGACCTATTTTTTGCCCAGTACTGAGAAATACTAGCAGTTACTGCTATTTACAAAAATAAAGAATGCTGCCAGACACAGGATAACTAGAAGTTTGACTTTTGATTCATTCACTCATTTAATTTTTTAAATAATAACTTCCCAACTGATATAAATGTCATGAAATTTACCAGCCACTAATTAACATTTTTAAGTGGTAAAAATATAAAATTAGTTAAAATCATACTAACCTGAGAAATTACCCTCTGCAAGTACCCTTTAAAAAAGACAAATGATACACACACACACACACACCAAAAAAACCCCAAAAACAAAAAAAAAAACAGATAAAGAAAATGAAAACAAACACTGAGTTAAAGGCTTTGTCAGGCCTCCTAACTTTCAATCCAGTTAAGGCAAGCCAAAAATAAGTCACTGCTGGGATTCTCCTAGGTATGGAAACTCTGCCAGCAAGTAATTAATACTAGATTATTTTTATACTAGAATCTTATTCTTATAATCACGTAATAAACAAAATAACTTAAATATGAAAGGAAAGTATGAGTCAGTCCAAAAAAAAACCTGACAAAAGAAAAGAACCCTGGTAAAACAACGAAGTTGAAAGGACGTAATGTCCTCATTTCTAATCAAAGTTACATGTTCTTTTGTCTTTTTTTAGTGTGCCTGGGCCAAAAATAAACACCATATATACCATACTAATTTCCAAAAAAAGAAATTTTTAAAAAACCCTCTCATTTACAATTTAATAGAATTGGTTTAGGACTTTTCATCTTAGGCCTTCTCATATCATACATCACTCTTTCTCCAGGTCCCTCTAAACATCCTCTGTGCTGATAATATCCTCACAGGTATTTGCCCAGGAGGACAAAGGTGTGAACACAGGGGTATATGCAGGTCTCAGTGAAAAGACAGCAAACTAAGGCCTTCAGGCCAAACCTCCCAGGGGGCCTGTTTTATAGGCAGTTTTACTGAAACACCACCACACCCGCATCCATTCACCTATTGTCCCTGGCTGTGACCATGCTACCCACACCCTGACAGGGCCCTGATGGCCCTCAAAGCCTGAAATATTTGCTTTCTGGACAATTACAGAAAGGTTTGCTGATCTCTGATCTAAAGAATGAAGTTTGAAGGAATACTAACAATAATGTAAAGAGGGAAGAGGACAAAGCTCAGAAACATTTTATGTTAATAAGCAACACACACACACACACACACACACACCCCATATATTTTTCCCCGAAATGGCTGTTCAAATTAAATGGCAGAAATTGCTATGGAGTCTCACAATATGTTTTGCTTTGTTTTTTCTCCAGAAAGTTGTAGAGGAACTTAAACAGGGCATGTTTATATACTCATGCTTGATATGGGGATAACAGGGGGAAGATAGTAGGCTAGAAGCCTGGAGTCTTACCAATGGCCTTGACCAAGTCATGAAACTTTTCTCAACCTGCTACTACTAACAGTCTATGACCTCTTTAGGTAAAAACATAGGTAATGCCAGTTTGAAATATATTCAATATTGAATTTATTCTTTCAAAGCCCCTGAGTCAAGATCAATCTGTACGTAGCTCTTGGTAGAGGAGGTTTATGATAGGGAAAGGAGTGATAAGACTTAGGCACCATCAAGAACAGACAATATGATCACACAACAAGAAGGACTGAAAAGAGTAAGCGTAGAGTAAAAAAATAAGAGCATAGAGCAAAAGAATAAGCATTAGCAAAAAATTGGGACCAAAGAAAGAAGAGAGAAAAAGAGAGAGAACCATTCCAAAAAGAACAAAACTGACCTGAGTTCTGTTAAAAGCCACACGTGCAAATACTGCCTGGGAGATTCCTGCTCGTTTCAGTTCATCACGTACCCACTGGTAGATTTCGGAAGACACCTCTGTGTTGGTTGAAACCTGTTGCTCCAAAGGCTTATTCATAGATCTACTGACAGGGGGAGGGTGGTTCAAGTATTGTTGGTTTAAGGACTGCTGGGCTAAAAGTCTATTCACTGCATACTGCTGGTTCAGCAGCTGAGCCATCACCAGCTGCTGGTTGACCAATTGAGGACTGATGGGCGTTGACACAAGCCCAGGGTGCAGGTTCGGTAGAGGGGTCCGGACAGAGGGCTGGTTGCCATGGGAGAGCTGCGCGGGGGACGGAGGCTGCTCAGCTGTGTTCCCTGGGACAGGCTGCTGGCCAAAGTTGACGTGATTGGCACCTTGCTGGGATAGTTCAGAAAGACTATCCATTTCGACTAAAGTAGACAAAAGTAAAGCCATGTTAAGCCAACAGTAATGGGTATTGATAAGCATTTCTGATCATTTCTTAAATAGAGGCACAGGGCACGCTGAAAATCCAATTGAACTAAAGAAAATTTTAAGATGGAACCCAATGGCTATGGATTTACTTTCCTCTTCTGCACAATTCCACAAACTTTGAAAGGGGGACAATACAATACTTCAGATCTAATTTTATAATGTGGTTTAGACTTAAGGCATAAAATCAATTATTTTCAAATTCCAGGTGACTAGTTTTGGGGTCAAACTATTTTTCACTCTCACTTATTACCCCCAAGAAGGCTTTTAAGGAATTTTTTTTTTTAAAACAGCTACTAGAAGAACACCATGTGCTTAAGAGCAACTAGAAAGAGTTGGGCTAAGAAAATATATGCACTAAAGAAAAAAGAAATATCCAGGTATTTTCTCATGATAGATATTGACTGTTATTACTCGAAGCAAAAGTTTTGAAAGGAAAAAGAGGACATAAATGTTATCTGCATTCAATTTTTACCTAGCCATGGATTGTAAAGAAGGAATCAATATAATAAAGTGAGCATAGTAAGTAATAATAACTGAGTGCATACTGAACACTGTGTTGAGTATCCTATATGGTTTGTTTCATTTAATCCTAACTATCACCGGTGGCAAGTATATCCACCGGAGAATGAAGCGACTGGTTTACTGTACTGCAAGCCAGTATACCCAGTTTTGCTAAGAGCCAAATGTTTCTTGAAGAAGCTATGGCTATCAGCAATCTTTCAAGAAGGGTCAGAGAATCATCCTGGTGCAACGGTGATACTGTCATGATTTTGCAATTTATTACCACCTATCAGGATGAATGCTTCTCCCTTGGCTAGGTCCCTAATGCGGACTGGCCGAGAGTCAGCTGTCAGTGTGTCCAATGCTTTGCTGTAGCAAGGAAGAGACCGGTTTGATGCTCCTGACTGGAAAGGCTGAGCATGGCTGTTATATGTAAATAGGTGAGTCTTTTCCAAATAGCACACCATACCTCCCATGTATAGACTCTGGCTTGATTTCCATCGTCATTTCTCTTTTTATTAAATATTCAGGCTTTATATTTAGAGGAACTTATCATATTGCTACAATCACTGATATATGCAAAATATAACTAAGAATTGGGAAAGAAACCTTCCATTTCTACCAGTGATATCAGCCCAAGTGGGCCATTCACAGGGAATAGTAATTCAAGCAATTATTCCAAAAATGATGCATTGTCTTCATTACAGCTCTACGCTATAAAAGGCAAAGAATCTGTTTTGGTAGATGGATGGCTTTGCTTCAAATATTAAACGCTAAAACACACTCAAAATTCAGGTTCTCTTGTTTCTTAAAATCTTTAGGAAAAGTCATTATTGTTCTTGTTATTAAACGAACACAATGGAAGGAAAGACACAGGTTTAAAACAGGACGTAATGCTATGCATATTAAACATCCTGTTCCTATATTATTTTAAAATGCATTATTTGGAAGGTACAAGTATGTGAAAGAAAACATTAATAGAAATTAAAACATGAACCTTTGGCAACATTAGCAAACTCAAAAGGGAGAAACATCACCGTCTAAATGCTCAGGTACAGCACACAACTTGTATGTGTCGTCTCACACTGCCGATAATTTTTAATGCATTTCCTGCGCAACACATATTGACCTGGAGTTGCACGCTAAGATGGGATGCTACACTGGAATTAAAAGTTGAGAAATGGTACAATGATGTGTCTGCTATCAGGGCGGTAAAGCTCACCGAAGTGCCCATCTAGAAGGGCTGGGGATCAGAGCTATAAAATTCACTTGATCTCAACTGTGGAAACTATAAATACAATTTAATTTCTTTAAAAATTGGGTGTAAAAATAGGCGCTTTCTCTTCCTCTCAAACAAAAACAAAACACATAAAAGCATGATTTATCTCTGAGCGAAATCACAGCTAATATTAGTTATTCAAGGCCTGGTTAGGTCTTCACTGAGATGTTAAGAAATGACAGCTTCCCTCCTCCCGCCTCGATTTCCTGCATGTCTGACAACCAAGTCAGTTTGGCTGATTTAAACACAAACATTTATTGAATTTAATTATCTCATTATACTCATACCCACTCCCCACCCTCAAAGAAACATTCTAAATTGATCTCTAATTGGGCAATCACAAGACCTGGCTTTAGATGTGACTTTGATAAACCCCCAAATGACACATAATGGTATGTAGTCACCACTGCAACAGTTTTTTGCTTACCCATCATATCTTTTGTCTTCTTGAAATGTTTGTACCACCTTCCAAATTCTTGACATTTTGCTGCTGAGACATTTGCATAGTAAGTGCTGTTCACAATGGAAGAAATCATACTCTGCATGAAGAGGGGGGAAAACATTTGTAATACATATCGGCACAAGATGGAACACAAAAATCATTTCAGTTGTGTAAATGGCATTTTTTTAAATCAACTGAGTACCAATACATTTTTGTTTCATGCTTTGGCCTAAAGCCTCAACTTCTTAAAATTCATTAAGTAGCACATCGAACGCTTATTTAAGTAGAAAGCAACAGCCCCCTGAGACCAGTATAAAGCTATCAAACCAACAGACTTTGCTCTAGTACTCATGGAACCTCCATCACTGCCATCTATTGTTAGGCTGACAAACTTTCACTCATCTCAATAAATCCCAATACGTGAAGATGACTTTATGACTGCAATTCGTAAGTAAACACTACTTTGAGGTTAAGTGACTACACATCGTTGCTGCTCAAAGTGTGGCCCAGGGACCAGCAATATTAGCATCACCTGGAAGTCTATTAGAAATGCATAATCTTGGGCCCTACCCCAGACACAGCCAATGAGCACTTGCAGTTTACCAAGATCCCCAAGGGATTTGAGTGTGCATAAAGTTTGGGAAATACTACTTGTACTTTCTACTATTATTTGGGTTTTAGCTGGAGGTGCATTAACTACGCTAACGTTCTTCAGAGGTGAACGGACCACATTGAGGGGAAAAAAATACACTATTCACAGGGCCCCTCTATTTAGAGAAAGAAACATTCTACAATCTCATCGCTAGCTTCATCTACAGTAAAGCTGAATTTTGAATTCCAAACTAACCGTAAAATTTTAAAAGATACACATTTCATGCCTACTAAATTTCTCAAGGATACCACAAAAAAGAAAATGACCTATTTTGTCACTTGTCTTTACTCTGCTTTTAACAAAAACCCTGAAGACGGAATCAATGGTTTAACATGATAAAAATAAGGAGAGGAATGACCATGATTTTGAAGTTTTGGGTGTTCTTTTTTTTTTTTTTTAATTCATCTCCAAGAAACAAACGTGTTTTCTTCCCAGCAAATTTCGGTTATGGTAATTTCAGTACCTTAATTTGTTGTTCTTTTTAACCCTAATGCCCTTATTACCTAGTAGCAGCTCAATTAATTTCCAGCTGCATTTTAGGAATAATTAGACTTGTACCACCAATCCTTCCTCCACTCCTATGTGTAGAAACATGAGAACTTACATTTCAGACTTCAGTTGGTCTATGGTGAAATAGTTTACAGAAGGCAGCATTGTTTGGGAGGCAGGCAACAACCAGAAAAGCCAGTTTGGGGACAAAAGTATTTTTATATCATTATCTTCTTTAAGCTACTTCTAATTTAAAGTTTTTTTGGTGACTCTTGATTCTCCTGACATCCATACAGTGTTAATTTTGTAACATGCACAAGTTCCTGCAATATCTAACTCTCGGGGCTCTTTAAAGAACTTCCAGTGAAAAATAAGCCAGAGTTGTATTATTTGTGTAAAACACGGCTTTCGTAAGAGGCACCATGATAGCTTTTTTTTTTTTTGGACACTTTCTACTTTATAGTCATTTTTACATTTTATTTCTCTAAAAAGACATTCTTAATGTGCTCGTGATTCTCTGCCATTAATCCAGTAGCTTGCAATTCTACTAAGAGCCTCCCTCAGTCCAGAGTACAAAAAGATACTTAGCAAGGTTGTCAAAACCAGAGCCAGAAGATTACCTGATCCAGTTAACAATCCGTCAGCTTCAATCACACTTACTCTATTGTAATAATGGATCAATAAAGTCAGACACTAATAAAACTATTCAGATCGCTGATGGATAATGGTGATTCTGCAAATGGATGACAGTTGATGCTCTTCAACTTTGGTCCAATTTTTAAAAAATTATTACTCTCGTTCCTAGACATTCTGGCAGTTTCTTAAATGTCAATGTAATAGTACATACAAGTTGTAGATGTAGTTTATGCCTTAGTTTTCAGAAACGTATGGGAATATCTCAATTTCGCTGAGGTTTCTGACGCTCAGTCTATTTCAGTTTGCCGACAGTTCTATACATGAAATTTGTTCTTTGCCGCACACCTACTATGTGTCTAGCTGATACTAGAGACACAAAGGCAGATAAGACACAGCCTCTGCCTAGAAGTTTACCATCTGTTAGGAAGACAGATACATAAACAGATTACTTCAATTTAATGTGATTTAGCAGACCAACAGTGGAAAGTATATGGGGGGACAAAAGGAAGAATACACGGTACGTGGTAAGATAACCCATCTGAAATATTTTTATAAAATTAGAGCCCATGTGTAATAGTGCTATGTAGTTCATTATTATCCATATGTGGAAAATAATATCCATATGTGCATGATCATCAAAGCTTCTTCCTGCCCTTGTTTAACCCCATTCGGTAGGCTCTGTCCTTAAGTGACTTTCTGGATGTTTTCTACTCTGTCAAGTGATGTGTGCTTAAAAAACTCTGATTAATGTAAATATTAGCCTAAGCAAGATGTAAATGAAAAGGCTAATCCACAGGTTATGACACATGTCAAAGCCACTTTTTAAATTCTTTCTGTGCTTTCAGGGGGCTGGGGAATATTCCATAATTCAGGTAACTTGAGGTGACCTCTATTTTTATTAGAACAATATGTAGTAATCTGTACAACTAAATTGCTCAAGTACCACTGCGTCAGGACTTTTTTTTTTTCCATGTGGTAAAATCCCTATTGGGAGACTTAGCTGTGGCATCAGACTAGACCATGAATTTTGAGGGCAAGAAAGAGATTTCAGAATCTTGTGGGTCACATGGCATTTGAAAGATCATATTTAGGGGCACCTGGGTGGCTATCAGTTGGGCTTCTGACTTCAGCTCAGGTCATGATCTCACAGTTTGTGAATTTGAACCCTG
Source organism: Acinonyx jubatus (assembly GCF_027475565.1). Classification (NCBI taxonomy): domain Eukaryota; kingdom Metazoa; phylum Chordata; class Mammalia; order Carnivora; family Felidae; genus Acinonyx; species Acinonyx jubatus. Next base: position 133,295,401 of record NC_069384.1, read on the forward strand.
CATCGGGCTCTGTGCTGACAGCTCAGAGCCTGGAACCTGCTTCAGATTCTGTGTCTCCCTCTCTCTCTCTCTGCCCCTTCCCTGCTCGCGCTCTGTCTCTCTCTCTCTCAAAAATAAGCATTAAAAAAAAAGAAAGAAAGATTATATTCAGTACTGGTTCTTAAATTTAGAAAATCATAAAGAAACACCAATTATTTGGAGAACACATATAACAAAGCCAAGGTTGGTACTATCTGCCTAGGGGATGGGGATATGCAGGGGGTAGGCAGATCAAGATCCACATTTTGAAAGAAAGAGGCTTGGGATTCTTATGTTGATAAAAAAAAAAAAAAGCCTTTGGTTTAAAAAGATTATACTAAGTTGTACTTTACGCAGCTCTGGGGCTCTATATTATTGTCCAGCCCCAAATGTCTGGCATATACTAAATACACACTAAATATTCATTTGATGAAAGAGAATAGCTAAATCTGCATTCAAGTCCAAAATGTGTCGCACAGAGGCAGTGTGACCTTGGTCACATTAACTGGCCACTCATTCTATCATAATCCTCCTTACTAGATGGGAATCACAGCAACACTCACTTCACAGGCTTGTTCTGAGAATCCATTCATTCAGGCATTTTTTTTCCCCATTCATTCAGCATGTTATCTACTGAACTCCTACTAGGTGCCAAGCACTAGGCAAGTTCCTAGAAAAATAATGACCTGAAGAGACATACTATCCACACTTACACAGACAATAAATAAGATAAATATGGTTCTCTTAGCACAGAGCCGGGAACAGACCAAGTATGGACTTCAAGATACGTTAATTACTATGACAACCCTCTGCCTCCTCCTCACTGGCTTTTATTATATGATCACATTTCAGATCAGTCCAAAGACTATGCTTTAAATAACAGAAGAGCATCAGATAAAATTTTCAAATGTTGTTATTTTATGTCAAATTTTCTTCCGAAGAACAGAGTAGACTAATTAAATTTATTAACTCGGGTCAAGGGATAACAAGAGAACACACCCCGGGAAAAAAAAGTATTTCCACCATTTGTTTCAATATTCCAATCTGGCAGTATCTTTGTAAAGCTGGCCTGTACCCAGTAGCAGGTATCAGGAAGACATCTACCGCTTCTCTGACTTGGATTTTCGAGCTGTGCCCTCTCTCCTCTCTAGCTAACAGCAGCTCATTCTTCAGGACACAGTTCAGGCACCCTTGCTTCTGCAAAGCCTTTCCTGACTTGGTGTAGATCCAGCACATGGCACCTTCCCAGCATTCTTCCTGCTGCTGTCAGTCTTGGGGTTGCATGTCTGAAAGGCCTGGACTCACCACGGGGCTGGGCATATATTAGCTGATCAATCAAAGGATCAAAGATCACTGAATTAGCCGTTACTGGAGGCTACCAGAAACAAATTTTTTTTTTTTTTTTTTTTTTTTTTGCTCCTAAGGGTCAAAGGTAATGGCAGCTTGTCCCATGAATCTTTTCAGATGCATCATTTTTAGCTGTCATGATAGGACTCATAGTTTAAAGAAACTTTGTTCGTTAATTTGCAAGAGATCCCTTCCCAGGTTTTTCAAAATACATCCACACAGATGTCTCGGAAGTCGCAGTGCTTGGTGGTTATGTTATTCCAGTTCTCTCTCTCGGTGTCTATTTATACAAGCTCTCCAAAGCACTTTGAAAAAGGCACAAGTTGTATCGCAAGTTTTCCTACTCAGCGGCCGGTCTGTGTAGACCACCGATGGTCAGGGAATAAAACAATCAAGCGGACCAAACTCAGGCAGCTCAAATCTCAAGTTCAAATGCTACACAGTACACCAGCCAAGGAATAGGCCACAGCTTCCAGTGTTGGGAAACGCAATTTGAAAGTTGGCAGAAATTGGCTGTGGGTCTCATAACCCCAGTGTGACACAATATTCTCATCCTAGGAGCCAAGTTGTAAGCTTTTCTAAGATCCATAAAGCACATGTCTGCTCCCTATGAAGAGCTTCGGTTCTTTCTGAGAGTCTGCTGAAGTTCCGATCTGAAAGAATGCCATCTTCACAGAAACCCCAGTACTCTAGAATGATACCATCTGCCACAGGCTGAGCTTCCTTTTCAGCCAAATACATTATTTATAACCTTTCTAATTGTGAAAAGGTAAGGGTGGAATTTTTCTAAAGCCTGACTTAGATATAGTTAGAACATTCTAAACCTTTGCTCTCAAATACTGCAGGTCTCCAAATTTGAAAAACAAAAACAACAACAAAAAACCCCATAAGGAATTGCTTGAGGTCAAATCATTTTTCAACATATTATATATTCTTTCAACCCCCCCGCTAGAATATAACATACGTTGTAGGTATATATTTAGAACACATTTAGAAACTGAAAGAAGATGTTTTTATTTTTCTACTTGGTCATCCTGGTAGCCAATAAAGAGGTTTAGGGAGAGGAGAGGACTTCTGAAAAAAAAAAAAAAAAAAAGGTTTATCAACTGGGGAAAGGCAGTGATCTGATTACCCTTAAAATTGCTTTGTTGTGCCTTTAACAACAACAAAAAAACCCACCCCAAAACAATGCTAATCAGGTTATTCAATCATTTAAACCAAAACTGTTCATGCTTTTCTGCCAAATCAACCAACCACAGCAAAATCTGTTATCTCTGATTGCTCAGCTTCCAGTCAAAAAACAGTTAACCCCCACTATACCAAAAGTTTTCCAAAATACCCTCCAAGCTCCGAATACTCGTGAAGAATAAAGAGAAAGCCACGTCATCTTTAAAGGGTAATTGAAGTGCTGTACCATATTTGCATATTACGATATACTCTAATAAACTAAACAGCCTGTCCCGGAAGCCAGAAGCTCCCTAGCATTTCATCTGATCTCCATACTGACTTTTTGTGCACTATTTTTTTTTTTTTTAAACAGGACTGTGATATCCTGATCAAAACTTACTAAAGACTTGCTGATGGTTTCACTGCGGTGGGAGGAGGTAGCAGGAGCATCTACAAAATGGTGGTTCACCCATGTTTAAAGCTTTCAGGCTCCATCAGCAGAGAGGGCAAAGGCTACAACATCTTATTTACACAATTATCTAAATACGATTAAACAGCTGATGGACAAATATTAAACTGGAAAATGTATAGTCATTTCAGCTTAATGTAATCCTCTTTCTGTAAACACCCAGGATGATTTTTTTCAACCAGAACAGTCCTGACATCTCATAAGCCTAAGGGTGAATAGCAAGAGATTGTTTTTGATAGTTATAAATATTCAAAAGACATGCAGACCATCTGCTTTCATAATACAGGTAAAGCAAGACTGAAATGGTGACTGCTGTATAAAAATGATTCTTTTAACAAAGTCTTCCTCTCCTCGAAAACTATAAAGACAGATGTCAAAAACTGTTTACACAGAGCAATCAGGAGCGTGCAAAATGTAATATTCCTTTTACACACAGTGCTTGCTAAAGAGATTTTTTTTTCTTTTTCTTCCCATCTGTGTGTTGCAACACATTTCTACAAGTTAAAAACATTTTTTTCAAACAGAGATCTCATGAATACCCAAAAACATGCTATCTGGTTTCTGAATGCTAATTAATTTCAACTAAGGAATCTGAATATCTTTTTCTGTAGGAAGGAATGTATGTTTTGAATTGGAATACTCTAGAGACAGCAAGGGAAATAATCTCACTCCAGTTTAATTCTATAAGGCGATTTTCATGGTTCTACCTTGTCTGTAATATATATCTGCTATGTCCATGTTTTAAATGAAAGCACATTACTGCTAATGTCTTTGGCATAAAGTCTAAAATAATTGTTTTCTGAAATAAATGCCCGCGCATGTGAAATGTATATACAGAAACCTTTAACTTCTCAGTCGATGCAGAGTGATGCATAAAACCCTATAGTTAATTTTCAGGACTGGAACACTAATCTTGACAGTAACCTTTTTATGTATTGTATTAATGGCACAGAGGCATTAAGCACCTTTTTATAATTTTCAATAAAATGAGCATTTACTGAACAATCTGTCAAACTGCTGGCTCCCTATTCTTTTACATTTTTATTTTTTGAGAAGTGTAACTTCATACACTCTGACGCCCCTCCTCTTTCTCTGTGTCCTGTCTGCCTGTGGCCTGAATTTCACAGCAGTTTTTCATATGCATGTGAAAAACCCAAAGGTCAAACTTTAATTTTGGATCAAATGGAATCAACTCCATGTTCAAACACAATTTTAATGGAGATTCTCAGCAAATGGAATTTTCTTTTAATCCCAAAGGATATCAAATACAACAAACAAGCTCTAAAAGGCATCATATGAGATGGTGACATGGAACGAATTTGTTGAAAATTAACAGGTAGTCCCCCATCTGGTATTTGGGGGTGGGAAGGAAGGGAAATGGGCTTGAATTTATGAGAAGCAAATGGCAGGATTTCTAAGTGTAATACTCTGTTTGTGCATGTTAGCTTATGTTCCCCAAATCTTTCCCTCTGGATCCTCTATTGCTTTCTAAGCCATTCTCTTGGGAGATACAACTGGGGCATATTCGGAATCTCAATTTGTTGAGAGGAGACTAATCACTTATAAATTTTACTTAAACTCCAGTTGTCAGTTATGGCTCTTGCCATCGTGATCAATTCCAGTGCCTGAAAACGGCATCTTCACAGAAAGTTACCCTTGTGTCATGCTAAAAATGGAATCTCAGTACCAACCTCCAATACAAAAGGAAGCACAAAGAGAACACATCTAAATCTTTTTGAATTTTCTGGCAGTTCCTAAGGATGAAAACGTGACCATTCCAAAGCACAGAAGTCGTATTTAATTATTTAAATACCCAATTCATAATTTTTAAAGAAAATGTTGGCTCACAGTTCACATGGTTTTTCCACATAAAGTAATTTTACCTAAGGCCCGGATAATACCTTCGACCAGATTCTCTACTCTGTTGTTTTGTAGAAGTACCTATTCTAGAAATGTTTACCATCCTGAAACCTTCTTATTCAAACTAATTGAATATATTAGTAAAGAGCTTAAATTAGAAAATATTTGTTAAAGGTGTATTATGACTAAGGGTATGTAATATTTCAAATTAATTGCACAGCGGCTTACTTTGTTCATCTGCAACATGAAGGGGATTGAATTAGATAATCTCCAGGGTCCCTTCTAATGGCTTTCAGAGTCTATGAAATCTACATGTATTCCCAAACAGAGGTCCTGTAGGGTCTTCTTCAATGACTTAAGAAGATTTACCTGTAATACACATCAGCCATTCACAGGCATTCACTGCAAATGCCCCAACTACAGTGTTATTTTTAGGAAGGTTAAAGTCCCCTGGTTTCTTATTTATAATGTGATTATTAAAAATACACCCATCATTATACATTAAACATTATCCTACTCCAAAAAGAATTTTCACGAGCTTTTCATTAGATTAATCTAAATCCAATGACTTATTTTACAGCAAAAATCGTTTCCTAAGATTCTAAATTTTAAGCAGTCTGCACCAACTTGGCAATTTGAGGAATGCTTGCTTATTCTTTCTCTGATGGTCCTTGCATAGTCAAATCTCTCATCCTCTATGGAGATTACAACTTCTAGTATCTGTACTTAGACACAGCACAAGAAAAAGTAAATTTGTGTTAAATGCCAGGGGTCCTAAATAAAGCATTCTGAAAAACTTTAAGCCACGGAGTAAAAGGACTGAAGTAGTTAGAATCCATTTTTTCAAAAGTAAATACAGTTGACCCTTGAACAACATAGGTTTGAACTGCATGGGTCCACTTATATGCAGACTTTTTTACAGTACAGTAATGCATTTTCTCTTCTTCATGATTTTCTTAACATTTTCTTTCCTCTAGCTTATTTTATTGTAAGAATACAGTAAATAATACGTGTAACATACAAATATGTGTTAGTCAACTTATATGTTATCTGTAGGGCTTCTGGTCAACAGTAGGCTGTTAATAGTTAAGTTTCTAAGAAGTCAAAAGTTATACGTGGATTTTTGACTATGCAGGGGGTGAGTGTCCCCAACCCTGTGTTGTTCAAAGGTCAACTGTACTGGAATTAGGCTCTGTAACTCTTTACAGATTTTATATTCCTTCTCTGCATTCTTTCTTCATATGAACACTATTAAGATTTTTAAGCCAGACTGCTTAAAACTTGGGGAGAAAAGACAGCCCAGAATTTAGCTTTTTTATGGAATGACAAAACTCTCTTTGGGAATCTCATGAAACCTGTGGAAGGTCTCTCCACATACACTCCCAAAAGTAACTTATAATTTCTGGGTCTGCACAAATCCTCAGAAGCCTATCACAGAGTTGATGGATCCCCTCATATCTGATCCAAGATTTCACAGGAGACTAAGAGCTATATCATGTCCTTGATTTCTGTGTTTTTAAGTTACTGTTAGTTGTTAACCAAGACTTTCTATGTCTACTCAATAAAGATAAACCAATGTCACCTCTGGAACAGGTCACAGAGGAAAATCAAATTAATCTGGCTCGTCTTTATCAATATTATGAAAATGCTTCACAGTTTTGGAAACTGCCATATTCTGGTAATCACCTCTTTAGGAGTTATAGTGAAACAGTAAAAATGTTGCACAGGTTGGACATCGAGAGATAATGTGCCCCGTCCATCACTGGAGGTATGTGCTCCAAGCTGAGCTGGTGCTCATGCAGAAGGGTGGACAAGCCGGGTCCCTGGGGCCCATTCTGGAATGGCTGAACAGTTATCTACACTTGCAGGTCTCCCTAAATTCAGGTGATTCTGGGCCTTTATACAGTGGACTTTTACACATTATGTGTTTATAGCCCTATACAGAGTCTCCAATGCCAAATGTGGACTTTAGAACATCAATTGAGGAATGGACATTGTAAGCCCATATGGGGTGGTAATGACTGTTAGCATTTCTATGTTGGCAGCATCAGCATCTTTGAATATAAATCAATGGACTGTGCTATCGAAATTTTCCTTCTTTACATTATTTTGAAACACGAGAAATGGACAAATGGAACTAACAGTAAAAAAGCATGGATCTCAAATATAACACAATTGACCCAAAATGAAAAGTATTAGCCATGCTGAAATATATGTTTGATAGGGAGGAAAAATTTCAGACATGCATATAAATATATCGTTAAAAGGCTGTGCTTAACAGTGACATATAATTAGATCTTTTGCAGCATATTTTACATCTCTGGGTCCCTTGTATCTCCAAGGCCACTGTTCTGCTTACAAACATGTAAATTTGTACATATATTCAAGAACATTATAACATAAGCAAAAATACAAGACAGCTTGGAGTATCAGATTTCCTTACAGAAAAATTCAGAATTTGCTCTCAGATAAACTAAAAATTCAGAAGTATAATAGGAGAAATATTTTGTACAGTAGGATATTATAGATCAAAGTATCCATAAACTACTAATAATAAAACTACTGACATAGTTTATTGGTTCATGAAATTAACACGGCAAAAAGCCTATGAGGCATCAGCTTCATAAATACTCCTGAGATCCTACTGTGTGCCAGGATTTACAACTGTGATGATGAATCAAACTTAGTCCCTTTGTGACAGTTAATCACAAGGTAAGGCGAGCCTAGTTAGTCTGCACATAATCTCAGAACAGCATGGAAAGTACTATGATGGGTGCGCAAAGGCAGGATGGAGCCCTGAGTGCAGGGAGTGGGGGTAAGGGGAGTTCACGAAAGGACACGAGACAGGCTCCCACCCACAGGACAGTCCCCTGAGGCATCTTTATGCTTTTTGGACACTGTCTAATCTAAGGTACCTTATTTGCTTAACTTGCAAATGGACTTATTTAAAGTGCAAGGTTTGAGCCTTTCCCCACTTCCATTTAAAAATACATGGGAAATTTATAATGATTCAAAGGATGATGCTAAAAGTGCCCCTCACAGGTGAGAATGGACTGTAACACAGTCCTCTGTTTTTTCCACATGTGAAAAGTTCTTGGTTGTTTCCATAAAAAGTCTGCATCAAAATCTTCTTTGGAGCAGCAGTTTCTTAGATGACTATACAGCATCCCCATGTGTAATTGCAACCTCTCAATCATCATGTTGTAGAAAAACAGCCAAAGTTATTGTACACTTTAGAACTGAGCAATGTTCCAAATGTTTAGCAAGTAGTATTTCACGTAATTCTCATAACAATCCTGAAAAATTGGTGCTATTATCTTCCTACTTTATAGATGAGGAAATTGAGGCATGGAGAGTCACTTCCCAGAGCTGACAGAGCTAGTAATGACAGAGCTCACATTCTTGACTCCTAGGTAATGAATGGTACAAGCTCACTAATTAAAGTGATGGCAAAGAGCAATGACACGCAAAGACTCCCATAAAAAGTGACAGAATGAAGTTGCTAAAGAAATATATCACACCAAGAAATAGTTCCATTAAGAAACAAAAAGAAAACGAAATGAGGCTCTGTCCTATGTTATCACAACCCAGGAGTTTCAACACATCTGGAAATTCTATTGTGTCGTTTCATAAAGTTAATACTTGCTTCAGGTAGCTCCACATTTTTTAACTGCCTGGGAATAAAGGCTGGATTGACAGTAGAAAGGGACAAGCCTAGGACAATCAGTGGTACCCAAGGATGAAGTGAAAATGTGATCTCAAAGGGTGCTAACAAAGCGTTAATCTTTTCTTAACTTTCAACCTATCATGTGGTTTGCACCTTTAACCCCTCTGAGGAAACTAAATTAGATTAGCATTTTTATGGGAAAATACTGCAATAAAGATAATATTTTTTTAAAAGAAGTAAAGAAAACGATGATGGCTAAAGAGGATAAAGTTTTAGAGTAAAAATAAAAGAAAAAAAAAAGACTACTGAAGGATGTCTGAAAGATGTCAGCTACCTTCAATGAAGAATTCTGCAACCTTATGAATTGTCCGTGATGAAACTCCAGCACCCCATAATAATACTGCATATTAGAACACAATACAATCTTACATTTCTGAAGCGCCCTTCATGCAAGCATCCCAGGGTGCTTTACAATCATTATGAGTTAAAATTAAAACTGAAGCACATACAATTCCTAATAGAATCGTTTTAAAAATGCTAAACAGAACAAATAACTTTTAAGTCTAGATTTAAAAGTCCCAACAGCCAGAGCGTTCCTTACTTCAATTGGCAATGAGCTGCAGAGCCGGGCTGAGGCTCTCTCCTGTTATGTTAAAGGCTCTCTTATGTTTTTTATACTCCGAACACGTTATGATTGAGCAGTTTCCAATGAAACAGGAAAAAAAAAATTGGGTGTGTATACCTATTTGTTTTGATTATCCCGAATTTAAGGTCTTTTGTTTATTTGTTTACGAGTCTGGCCAAATCTGACACGAAATAAAGCAGGTTTAAAAAGCAAGTCCAGACAGAGCCCAACTTGAAATTTAAGTAGTAGTTGCAAAAAAAAGACACTCAAAAGCACTCGAAAACTAGCTCTGTTTTAGCAAGAAAATCAGATTTATTAGCATGATTCGGTTAACTTAAAAAAAAATTAGAAAATAGCATTTAATAGGCTTTTTCCAGGCCAGGTCTATACTCCTCAGCCTTGGCAGTATTTATTATTCTGCAAGTCAGAAAAAAAAAATAGGGGAAATGCTCTCATGATATGGTAATTTTCCTTGCATTAGTGATTTTGAGGTCAAAGGAAACCTGTTCAGATCTAAAACAAAGCACAGGTAAAAATCTATTAAGTGAAAATGAAGTACTTACACATTGTTAAGCACTCTCTAAATTGGCATGGCTTAAACTCTTTTATGTTTTACTATTGTGAAAAGATAGCAGCTATAAAATATTTGAGATCAATCCATTTTAAGTTAGATGCTTTATTAAGTTTGGCTTTTTTGATTAATATATCTGAAAGGTTACAGAGAGCTAACATCAAGCTACAGTAAAATCCTTATGTATCTAAATCAGCTAAAAATGAGCCTGCTATATGAGACTTAGGAAAACTTGCAATTTGGAGCACATTTTTATTCTTCTATTGTAAATTCTATACATTATAATATTAACACAGAGCAGATGACTAAGTCAAAAGAGAATGAAGAATAACTAGTTCCAATAGGAAGGCAGAAAAAAATAAGTAGCAATTCACACTACTACCATATAAGACTGGTTTACCATTTCCTTTATGAATCTCATTGCTGAAAATGGTAGTAAAATCCAATCAGTATCAAGTACTTCAGTGCCTGGCAAAGCAGATGTTCATAACCTTGGATACCCACGGTCAGTAGGGTAAGGACTGGGAAAAGTCCTAGAATTTAAAAAAGTTTATGTATCCAATAAGATTTATGTATTATATCAGGAACGGGCAAATGCAAAAACCTACAAGCACATCTCAAACAGGAAATGCTCTATTTTTAAATGGAGTTGGGCAGTTATATCCTCATCTATCATATCAGGCCAGTGGCTGAGGAAGGTCTATACTTGCAAATAGACTCAAGAAATTAAAGTGCCCACTATTTCCAATGCAAATTCCTAACATTGTCTTGGGGTTCAAAATGAAGGCCTATTAGCTCAATTATACCTATTGATCCAGATGGATGTGACAGGATGGGGGGAGGAAGTGACTGCCATGGAGCTAGTAAACTCAAGCCTTTTGGAACCTCCAAAACACCCGTATCCCAGAAGTTAGTCCCTGTGCCCTAAACTACCCTCTCACTTCTAAACTAGGGGCATGAAACACTAATACTTTCAAAGCAAGTCAACGTGCAAACAACAAAATCAAAACACATCTGCTAAACCAAAATTTCAGCAATGAGAATAAATGCGATTGGAAAACTGTAAGTAGTTACCAGTACTTCAGGGAAATGGAAGTATTTTACAAAACGCATCAAATTAATTTGAGAAAGCCTTAAAAAAAATCCTTCATCTATATATGACCAAGAAGGATATTTGGTTAAGCTCACAGGCTCTGGGTGTGAATTCTCTCTCCTCTGCTTTAGCAGCTATGTAACCATGAGACTCATTTAAACGCTGCCTCGGGTTCCTCCACTGTGAGTACAACACAAACTATATTCCACTCAGGGTGATGGACTTGCCCATCCTACATCAAAAGCACTAAATAAAAATTATTATTTCACTTATGAAGGTGTATCATCCTTATTACCACATAGAAAACAGGAAGCCTGTCACACAGCAGACTGCCAATACATAGTTTTGAATGAGTTAACTATGTGAACATGTGAATAAATTTCATAGGGTTAGACTCTCAGATGAAATACAATATATGAATATTGATGTTGGGTGCTATCTAGAGAGTGATTTTTTAAAACTTTTTAAAGTGTTTATTATTTTTGAGAGACAGAGAGAGAGAGAGACAGAGCGTGAGTGGAGGAGGGGGAGAGAGAGACACACACACAGAATCCAAAGCAGGATCCAGGCTGTCAGCACAGAGCCCGACACAGGACTCGAACTCACTGACCAGGAGACCATGACCTGAGCCGAAGTCAGACGCTTAACCGACTAAGCCACCCAGGTGCTCCCTCTATAGAGTGATTATTAATGCTTATTTACAATTTTTCAAAAGTGTCATTTCAGTCTAAAAATTATGAAACAATAATGTAAAGTGGAATTTAAAAAACACGTATTTATAGTATAACTGATATGGATTTTTAAGTTGTTGCTCTGGTGCTATGCATCATATAGACTGAAAATCAACGGAGCACAGAGGTCTATTAGATGCTTATGGCAGTGACTGTCAAGTTTCATAGAATCAGCATGATCAAATGGTAAGCTTCAGGAGGGCAGGTTTACCTGTCCTACCAATACCTAACAGAAAGTCTGACATATATTAGATCTTAGATGCTCTCAGGAAAAGGAAAGATGATTTTATTCAATACAACTTCTAAATGAAACATTCTTAGGAGGGAGGGGAGGGTGGGTGATGGGTATTGAGGAGGGCACCTGTTGGGATGAGCGCTGGGTGTTGTCTGGAAACCAATTTGACAATAAATTTCATATAAAAAAATAAATAAATGAAACATTCAAACTTAAATACATTTTATATATATTTTGCTACTTGAAAATAAAAATGATGCTTTTCACTTACTTCATGTAGGACTAGGGCCTGGAGCTACTGATCTCTAGGCGAGAAAGGAAATAGTAATCCAATCCCTTAACAATGTGAAAGTCGTGATGGGTTAGTGTGTGTGTGTGTGTGTGTGTGTGTGTGTGTGTGCGCGCGCGTGCGCGTGTGTGTGGTGGGGTAGGGGTGGTAAAAATGCACGTATCAGATTATAATTTCTCAGGAATATCTGATCTAAACATTTTTAGAAGGAAGACATTAGTTAGGCTGGGAGAAGTAATCATTGACCTTTTAACAAAATGAATGTATCCTTATACTGAATGTATATATGTTTATCCAGTGCTTAAGTTCAATTTCTAAAACTTCAGGGAAAACTAAAATGAAAATGAAATGTTTTATTGTAAATCAAATGTTTACTTCTTTTTAAGTTCCCATTTACCTCCCGAATCCATACACTCAATGTTCTTATTACCACAGGCTTTCTTGTCCCCAAGCCAGATTGATTCTCTCCTTCTTACTTGCAGTTCAGAATACAACGCCCACCTTAGCCAACCACATCCACTGAAAAAAGTAAAAGTAACAAGAAAGCGACCAAGAAAGCGATCGACTTCGGCTCCATAAGGAGCTAAGTGTTTGCATCTTAGCATATTTTTACAAAAATAAACACGTGGTACAAAAACGTAATAGATGGATGTCAATCTATTTGGGCAGATTCATGATTTAGGAAAGCAGTCACAGAAATAAAGGCATAGTTATAAATCAAACCACATGCACCCTTATGGAATTTCTGCAGCTGGAGAAAACCTTGCAAATATTATCACACATTATTGCACAAAAACATTAAGTGTGCATTTTAAAATCAACACACTCTAAAACTTATCATTGGGAGAGGATTTTTGGGTCAGACACTAACCAGTGTTTTGACTAACCTGTAGGCTCACTGGCTTCTTCATCTGTCCAAGGAAGAGTCTGGGTACAATAAAAACCTAGTTTGAATATTCCAAGGACATCTGTCTAGCAAGTGTGGGGCAATCCTCCTAAGAGCACTGGAGGCAAGGCTTCTCAGGCACCCCAAGCACATTCCTGCTGGATTCCCATTGGTTTTCCCTCCTGGACTCTACTCTGTAAAGGGAGTCAACCTAGGGTCGTCCATAGGCTGGACATTCTGCTAGGCATAATATTAAGGGGCCCTGTAGCTATACTTGCTATTGAGGTATTTAATCATAGTAAACAAAACTCTCAATGTACAGCAAAATGTGCATATTAGACTTTTATACTCAAAATTCTCAAGCAAGTAGATCAAAACTCCACAGGTGGGGGAGGGGGGCTAAACAAGTCTTAACATGAGTGTTTCTTCACGTCAGGTTCCATTTTGTGTAAAACTGAGGCAATATTTACTTGCAAGGCATTTTTCACAATGCCATCTTCATCGCTGTATCTCAACCACAGGGGAGAGAAAGAGTTGTTTCGCCAAGCTCAGCATATATTTTGGGCTAAGGCCTTACAGAGCCTGGTTTTCTCTTCTTTAATAACTTATGACAGAAAAGAAAATAAAGAAGCAAAGGGAAACCAGTTCATTATTACAACGTTCCAAATTAAGTATTACAATCCATGGACTCATTCTAGAGAGAGAAATAACCCCCTCATTTAAAGAACAGGTCGCATTTTTTTCATATTAAGCATTAAATTGATCTCAAATATCTGTTGCCACTGGTAAACCACACGTAGTCTTTTCGAAAGATATTTTTAAAGAAAGGACAACTGTAATTACAACTGATGTTGAAGTTACAGCCTGGTTTCACCACTTCACGATTACAGCAGGGGCTCCTGCTTACACACAGCCACATGTTCTCCTCAATGTGTCTCCACAGAAGTTCACCAACGGAGGACTCCAAAACCAAGCCCCGAATTTCATTTGGTCATTCTGTTTAATGTTATAATTGTCTGTATTCAATTCATTTCCCATGATAACATTAAGTACGTTCACAATTATATTTACAGGCTATAGTGAGGTAGAGTTTACTGGCTGAATGTTGATGTCACTGAACAATCAGTTCTCACTGCTTATATCAATAAATACTTGTACTAGCATTCTCTTCTCCAGTTCACAGTAAATGCCTGAAATCGTTGCCTGAATTTCCTTCCAAAATCAATGGGACATTTAGCAACATACTGGGGCTATGTAGGTCTTAACTTTGAATTCTAAAAAAGTTTATTTCTAGGCCATTTCAAATTTTCAAATGCTAGTAACCAAGTGACATTATCTGGAGTTGTCTGCGAAACCCAAAGTCCCAGATGTAAGAGTCACCTGCTTCATTATATCATCCTATTGATTTAACTGTGTTTAATTAATTTAAATTACTTTTATTCAATGGTTATAAATTCACATCCTCCCTACTCCAAGGGTGAGCACATCCTCTCTACTCCAAGGGTGAGAGAGGGAAGACAGAAGGAAATAAGCTAAATGACAAAAAGAATTTGCCCTGAATTCCAAGAAACTGACACCTGCAATATGAAAAATTTTTTACCTATGGCTACAGCTTACCTTATAATATAGAAAGCCATAATTAACTATAAATTTAATTCACTTGCTTCACTCCTATAATCGTTAACAAATATCAAAGTAAAGCCGATGGACTGTAATGCAGCAACCTGGGATACATGGAGTTTCCATAAGATAGTAGCACAAAAGCCCGCAAGCTTCCTTCTGAAGGTACCAGTACCTTCACGAGCATCACACTGGAAGTATATTTTGAGAAAATCTCAAGAGCAGAAATGTTTATAGCAGAGTCATACGGTTCACATTCAAGTGACTGACAGACTAACACTCAGGATTACATTCTGAACTTGACATAAAAGAAAAACTTCAAAATGGGGTAAAAATCTCGTCGGATCGTACTTGAATCATACTAGATCACGGGATGACCTCACATCGGGTTTGACACCGGGGGATGGCATCTTGACACAATTAGGTAGCGACTACACAAGCAGCCCATGAAGAGCAGGTTCACAGCACCCTTTCTTGAAATCAGCCAAGCGTGATCAAAAATGTTTGGTTTGAAATTTAGAAAAAGGGGCAGTCTCCATCTAGAGTTTTAGTTACGCTTCACCAAAATTCATTCTAAAATATCAAATACAATAATAAATCTTTGTCTCATTTCAAGAGTCTCTCATAACATGACAGGAATCTCAGAGGAAAAAAATAAAATTCCACCAAAGAACAAAGCAAAACAAGTAAACCAATGCCACAGAACTGGTGACAAAACCCCGAGCACCACTCAACCTTTAGTTACAGGGAAGAAACTTCTTATTTTTATGATTGTTTATACAAAATGCTTTTTTTCCTCCTTTTTTTGTAACGGATAAAATATCTAGAAACTGTACTCTTTTTTTTTTTTATTGAGGTAGCATGGCGAAGTTTTCCATTAACACTTACACTGCCACTCGTGCTCACCAAAGGTTCCTGGAGGTTATACAACCTTTACTCTCTCTTACATAAGGACACTCAGGAGAACGCAGCTTCCATGCTCAGAGAACTCAGAAGAGGAATCTAAAAACAAGCTAAGGCAGTCTTCTGCTGAGCTGTTTCTCCTTTGCTCTTTTCCCCAAGGGAGAAAAAGCGTAACGGCGCTGTCCAGAATAAATCAGGCATATTGTTACAAGTCACCAGTGGTCAAGTCACCTTGCAATTTTGACAGACCTGCTTCAGATACCAGTTGCTTTCGACTATGGAGCCCCATCAAACCTGAAATCAGGGCTGCCCATGATGGCTTATTATTTATTACATGCTATGCTAAGTACCTGTGAAAGGGGGCACTCCTTGGCCAACGAACTCTGATTCATATCTTTCAGTAAGTCCTTCAGAGCATTCCTTACTGTGGTGTGCGACCATTGTTCGGGAGGCAAGTCTTCTAGTTTGGGGCAACTATTTGAGACATAGATTAGAAAGGGGATTATTACAAGATTGCATCCCGCTGCAGAACATTCCTTTAAGACAGACAGATTTCATTTTGCGCATCAAACAGATGCATCTGGAGATTGCTCTCGGTCTCCTGATTGTTCCGATTAGTTAATTACTTTATACAACACATCTGCTGTATCGATGCATGAATTATACATCAGCTGCCTGTGGTGGCTATTTTTTCACGTTACTTCTACCTTCCTGCTCTGATGCGCTTGGGAAGACAATTTAAGGTGTACTGCTTTCTCGCGAGCCATCGTGAAAAGCATTAACGTATTAACCGTTTTCCTTTCGTGACTCCGTTCATACGAATTAAAATGGTAAAAAAAATATATAAATAAATGAGATCGCGGCAATAGTGAATAAGGCATTCTTTCACAAAATGTACACAGATGGCACTGTTCATGATATGCAAAAATATTTTTCTCTTAAGTAAACTTTATGTAAAATGCCTTCTTGTAATGCATCATTTAATTGACTAAATATAAAAAGTCTTGTCTTTTGATATCCTGCATAAAACCTACAAATTTGGGGGTGGGGGGGGAGCGGGTTTTCAATATCCACTGAAGTTAGGAAAATAAAGCAGAAGGGGCAAAACAATGAAATCAATTTGGATTTACCTTTCTGAAACACCCAGTAAATGCACATCAAAGGCTGACCAGACACGCTTTATTTCCAAAGAGCAGGCACGGAAAACGTTCTGCCCTAGAACTGCTGTCCTGACTCACCTGTGTAACTGAATTTTCAATGTGACCACATGATACACGTCTTGAAGCATATCTGCTACCGTAGCATCAGGGGCGTCTGTCACATAAGATAGTGGCACTGGATTCCACTTTCCGACCTGGATTAGCCCTATTCCAGATAAAGAGAATACATCACTAAATATTGTACCCTTCAGATAATATTTCCAGCAGGAGGTTGTCGTTGTCCTTGTTTTTTACGCTGCCCCCACCACAAGCAATACTGTGATTTCTGTTTGAATGATTCCCTTCCCTCTAAAAGGCAGGTCAATGAAAATATTCACAGCTTAGCTTTCCAAATTGTAAAATTATGTAAATGACTGAAGGGTTGTTTATTATTTGGGAAATAAAAGCCCATCAATAAAACCTATGCACAGGCCACATTTTCCTAACTTACAGGAAGTTCTAATAAGACATAGCTGAACCAGTTCTAAATGGCTTTACGATTTAGATAAGATTCTCTATTGCAATGGGAATCAGCATTGAAAAATACTTTACAGCCCATAAAACCATCAGAAACAGAATAAAAGAAACAGAACTAGATATTCAGTCATAAATGCAAATTGACTCTCAACAGTCCATCTGCTCAAATACGCTCCTCACTTCCTTGTGGGTCCTCAGTGGAGCAGATTATTAAGGTCAATAAGCATACTAATGATTCAGCTGAAGTAATTTAAAAAAAAAAATCTACCTCGACATTCCACACGCGCAAAATGTGTGTTAACTAAACCAAACTGAATTAAGCCAATTTTTTAAACCCACAGTCTATAAGGCACGAGTGCAACACACAGGCTACAGTTCTTTGAATAAAAATATTCAGTGCTTTCCCTGCAAAGTAAACAAAGGATGCCAAGCAATTTTTCCAACCCCACGGATGCATTATTTACCTTTGGCCTGGGCAGCAGAGCTATGCGAATAACCCAGAGACAGCAATGCCATTTCTATCAGCTGGTTGAAAAGCATATCCTTTCTCACCAACACAAATTCCGCATGCTCCTCCTTGCAGTCATATTCAATGGCATTTTCATAATGTTCCACCACGCAGAAAACTGGTAGCATGGTTCCTGTCAAAGAGACAGAGAAAGAGAGACGCAAACCGACAGCCTTCAGATACACAATCCGGGGGGAGGAAAAACTAAGCCATGAAAATAAATCTTCCCAACAGTGAAAGAAGGGGAGACTGTGTTTCCCAGGCACACAGGGCACAGAAATACAAGCACGCACACACAAACATGTACGTTCTTTTAGGTTTTAAAGTTGTAAGAGAAATATTTAACTAGAATGTGAACTTGGTCCTAAGGTAACTTGGGCTCTGTTTTCATCTCAACAGTGTATTTTCCAAAGTCAATTAACGCAGAATTACCTTTTTGATCAAATAACAATGCTGACGAGAGAGAAGTATCTTGTCTGATCTCCCAGAAGTGGTATACAGTGTGCAAATGTAACTCACTACACTGGTCTTCACAGGAACCCACCTTCCCGCTTCCTACATGCTTTTGTTGATATTGAACTTGTCCTGCTTGTGCCCAGAGGATCTTTGACTATAAAATTATTAGCATTTTTCTTCCTTTTTAAAGATCGTTACTTAACAGTTCCATACAAGAAACACAAAACTTAACCAAACTGATGTTCAAAATATGTGATTTCAATATGTGCATAATGCAAATAATTAAGATTTATCTTTATGGCTACTCATTTAATCTACCTTACTAAAAAGACATCACAGTGGCCACCTGCCCTTAAAATAAACAATCTTTGTGACAGGTTAGGAGACAGAGAAAAGGAAACTGGCCTCGTAATAACAGATTCGGATAAAGGAATCTGCACAGATCTGATGTGTTCTCTATTTACTTTAATCCATGTAATAACTCAGTAGCCAGACTATTATTAATAAGCACAGGCCACACCACTGTTGGAAAAGAGGCTTCTAGAAACTGAAATCACGGAATGCTATAGTCCTCAAGGTGTTTATGCAGCGCACTGTCAGACTTCCAGTGATATACGGAAAAGGGTTAAAAGCAGATGCGTCTGAACTGTACTGTGGCAAACTGCCAGGAGGGTATCATCTTTAGCATAAATGATGACAAGGGTTACTTTAACAGGGCACCCAGGATCCCCAATTAGTCCTATAACGTTAATGCCTCTATAAGCTCTGCCCTCTGGACTCCCAGAATCAATCCTCCCAACTTCTGGAGATTTCTAGCACACACCAACCAGAGCTAAAAATCAGGATATCCTACTGACACCAGCGATGCCCTTCCAACACGCTCTGTTTTCTTGTTTATGCTGAACAAAAGCTGGCAGTAAAACAGCTACATTTGTCTACATGTGCATCTTCACCAAAGCCTTAGCGAACTGTTCACTAGAGATTCTAGCTCTGACAAATAAACCCCTTTAGGTTTACTTAGGAAAGCTCACAAACTCATTCGGAGGTACCCAACAGGCTAGGCATGAAAAACAAGCCACAGAGCTTGCCAATATTCTTGTCATTCATTCATCTGTTTTATACCAGAGAGAGAACCTGTCAGGGATCAGAAGAAGACTTGGGAAGACCACAGCAAAAATAGCAACATGCAAACTGGTGATTTCTTCCTTGGCTTGAAGGTACTTTGGCAAAATTTCCTACACAAATAAACAAAAACATCCAACCTCTTTTTCTTAAGTAGTGCTTTCTCATCTCAGCCACAATTTTTATCTAGCACCTGTCAAACAGAAACCATGCACATGAAAAATAAGATGAAAAAACAACAACAACAACACATCATCACCACCAAAAAGCTTTAGTAATTTTGTTGTTTGAAGCTGAGAACCTTCTACAATTAAACTGGATTTTTAAAATATGTCACTGTGAAAGCAGTGTTTTAAAAAAAAATTGAGCAGGAAGTGAAATTACTGTACTTTGGTTTCTCCTCCCCCTGTTCTGATGGCTTCAAAGAGTTGGGTTAGTGCAACAAAAACACACGCATTGATTTTTCCTCTTATAGAATGATACAGACGTGTTCTATACTCTATGCTCCTTAGACCTATGAAAGTAACTGTCGCTTTTGCAAACTGTTGAAACATACTGGATTTACTCTGGATTTTATTTCGAGATACCCTATAGATAATTAAGGTGACTACTGATAAGGGGCAACAGAATCACTTAATTACAAATCTAGCTGCTAAACCTCCCAGCCAACTTGTCACCGTCGCCTTACTGATACTGGGAGTAACGCTGAACAGGAGCCTTCTCTGAACTGTCTGATTATTAGTGCTAGTGTTTGGCGAGACTTCCAACTACAGCAACTTCGTAACCTTCCAGCATTAAAAGGGGAGTGCACTGGTCACTGCTGAATGCTAAAAATACCACATGATTTAAACCTGGAGGCAGTCTTAGAAGCTTTTGCTGAAGGTTTATGAGCCTGTGTAAACAGCACGTCTGCCATAAGGAGCAGTGAAGTCTGTAGAATCCTTGTCTAAAACTGTCCTGGCATTAAAGTTTGCTGTGCAAATATCACATAATACCAGAGACAGCTGAAATCTCCTATTTAGGAATTTATGGAACTTATATGTTTGCAGGCGTCAGAAAGTCTTTTTTATAGAGCCCCAGTGCTTCACAGTACAATATTAATGCACTCAGTTTGAAAAGCCGTAATAAATTATATTTTTAATGCTCTTACCCTGGCTTTCTTAAGATGCATACATTCTTGGCAAACAATCAATAAATAGGGTAATCATGAGTAGAGGCCAAAGAATTTGCTGAAGTGCTGTTTTTCCATTTTTAATAGATAAAGATCTAACAATACGGACTGCTGTGTCTGTTCATTTCAGGATCAATATATTCTTTGTTTTCGCCAAACCAAGAAAAAAATAAATGATTGTATGATAAATGTTATGCATCAAACACAATGAAATTCCTCTGCCTTCTAACTTTACCTACTTAATATTCTTGGTTGCTAAAAGATGGCATTTTTATCCTTGGCTTATTAGCAAATGTAAGGAGAATCTGACTCCTATGCACAGTTGTTCAGAGACGAAATAAAGACCATTATGAGGCACACACGTTCTACCCATAGAGGCACTGATCTACACAAGTAGCGGTGCTGAACACAAAGTTGTTAAACTTCATCAATTTAATACAAAATTGGTAGAAAGGAGTCACACAGTTACACGCTTCTCCCGATAAACTTGCCTAAGTCTGCCCTTCCTTTATCAAAAATACTCAACTGCAGCAGAAATAAAGACCTAGAATCATCAGGTTTTTCACTGCTAAATAATAAATCTGCTCTTAAGAAAACAAACCACAAAAAAGGGTATCGCAAAACTTTTCCATCAAACCACGTAAGGTTCCCATTGTCTCTGAAAACGACTTACAGCTAGTAACCCTCTGAAAAAGCTAGAGCAGTACTCAATCTAAGTGTCTTATTCTCAATCAGGGTTAGTTTAAGCAACAGCCACCTACATATTCTCTACTACCACAACACCTTATCCACGGAAGCCTTGTGTCAGGAAGGCCATTATATGTAACTCAGTCCTTATCATCCCAAACAGCCAAAGACTGCAGTCTACATAGGAGACTCAGGTACTGCACTCAAGCACAGAGCCTATACTTTCCAAACATGATGGACACTGCAGCCTGGAATGCAACTCATTTCACATCAGAAAGAGAATCAAGGAAAAGGACATATAGAGACACGTTCTGCCTCTCCCACCCCCACACAAAGTGGCCTTGAGTAGACACAAGGGCTTGCAGCTTTCCAGGATTGGGCTCCCAAGTATTTACCTTTCCTAAGGTTGGTTTTCATCAGATGGCCCGAGTGTTTTAAAGGCACTCCCTGCATTTTTGCACCTGTGCTCCCAAGCCTTCCTCTTCCTAGTGGGCTCCCGTTCTGCTCCAGGCGGGCAATCTTGGCTGGTGGACCCTTCGGATCACTCACATTGTTAGACATTTCTGAATGTTCTTTCCCCTGAGTTGCCTCGTTCAAATGATCCATACTCAGTTACCCTCTAAAGATCACCTGCCAGAATTTAAAAAGAAGACATGTTATAATTGGGTGGGGGTCTCTCCCTAGCTCTTCCTCTCTCTCTCTCTCTCTCTCTCTCTCTCTATACGATACACCAAGTAAATATTTTGTCCCTATTTCTCTCCACAAATATAACATACTTGTAAAATTGCTTAACTAGGTACATAATATAATGCAGATGTTAATTCTATTTCTAGATCACAGTATTACATTTCCATTCAAGTTAACAAAATAATTTGTGGAGACTGTAGCAACACACATTAGAATAAAAACACAATTTGTCACCTACCAACAAAACTAAGTTGGAGGAAATGGGCTTACTTGTAGAACAAGAATTACCACCAGTGTAGTTAAAAAGAAAATAACATATTTATGTACTCCCAATTTTTAAAAATTAGAAACTCATTACAGAACACAATAGCAACACTTTAATCAAGAATGGGAAGATTGTCACAGTCCAAAATATTAATTAGACCTGATGTGTATGTTTATATTTTTACATAGTTTAATTTTTATGAGGAAAAATAAATATATATATGCCACCTTAAAAAGAAGGTACTAAATATCTGCTTTTTAAACTCTTCATTGGCTTTACAGGTTGATTCACAGAAAAAGTTTTCAAGTTTTCCATTTTCAGGACTTACATGAGCTGTTAAAGACGTAGGCAAGTCTTGGCTCAAACATGTGATTGGATCCCTTCACCCTTAAGAAAATGGAAGGTGGAGGCTTTCTTCAAATATTTCAGGTACTGAAGCATTACAACTTACGTGTTTTAGTGTCAATATTTAGGCGTCCCTCAGTAATAGAATGCTGCTAACAAGTTCACCAGAAAAAAACTTGAAAATACTTTGTGTATACACATTAGATTGAAGTGCTAAACTCACTTTAAAAAAAAATCTTGATGATTTTGGTAAAACACAGTCACTACCATTTAGGATGCAGTGAAGTCAACATCTTAACTGACTTTAGGAAAAGTGTAACAGATCATTGTTTTCAGTTATATTGTACATTGGACATCAATTTTCATAGTTTCTAATAAAGCAATTAGTATGACCTCAAAGTCACTTCTAAAATACACTTTTAACTGGAACTGATAAGAACAGATTTAGTAGAATTATTTTATAAACTTTCATGGGACTTGAGGTGTGGAGCACACGAATACTAAGGGGTTGGGGATCATATTTAGGAAAGCCAAAGAGACTATAATAATTACCACTTTCTTCCAGCTGTCTGGTAATTCAACAGATCTTGTACTTTAAAAAAAAAAAAATTATTGCACCAAAGAAGCTATTGAGATCTGTGTTTGTTGAAAGCCAGCTTGTATCAGCATGGCCTTTCTGTAAACATTTTTTGCCTGTTTAACCATAGATTACTTTGTTCATTATAATCAAGAAAAGAGGTGAATTGGGGTGGGAGGGGGGAAGTAACAATGGTAATCTGCAGGTTTAAAAGTAAAAGTAACCTTAAGAATACCAATTGAGGAACTATAAAGTTTGAGAAATAATGGCTATTTATCCTTGTACTCTAGGGTGGCACGCTGAGAACTAAAGGTTTACCCTTGATCGAGGTCCCATCTGTTTTTGGTTATGAGGTTCATTAACAATAAATGTGCCTCTTTTAACCACTTTTTATCAAGATTACTCTTCTCCATTATATTAGACTACTACCGTCTAAAGCCAAAATTAGAGAGCGATGATTATTAACTTATTCAAAACACTGTTTATAATGTTCCGTGTGGATTATAATACAGAGCTGCTTTTTCTGAAATTGGTTGCCTTACCCTAGAGCAGATGATGAATTTTAAAACATATGATTTGAAAAGAAAATACTTAACCCGTGGGGCAATTTGAGAAAAAAAGGTGGGGGTGGGGGGAGTAGACAACAGCATCAAAGTTAATGCTACAAAACATATTAAGTAGTCATGAGGCTTAACAGCATTATAAGCTGTACAGCAAATGAAAGTGATGGATTATAATTTAGTTAATGTATTGACAATCAAAACATCATATAGGTCATGCAAAATTATCCTTCCAATACCCACCTATAAGAGTCTATTAAACACTCAGTCATCTTGTAAAAAGCTTTACATTATAAAGCAAAATTACATGCACATAAAACACCCAATTTACTCATTTAAACTCTATGCCCAAGGCTAAAGTTCACCAAACCTCAGTTTGGTCTTGCAAAGAGCAGCCTTCAGGGGCCTGCTGGACTGACAGCACAGGAACTAACTAAGGTCTCAACAGATGCCAGGCTTAAGAGTTTTCTTTTGAGTTACACATTTTAAAACGCATTTTAGTGTAAAGTCTGGTTGGCACACAGAATGCAGGTTACTTTCTCGAAATCCCGTTTCCCTCTCTTTAAAACAAGTCTATATGTGATCATTACTGAATTAAACCGTGAACTCAGACACTGCTATCATTTCCTCTAAAAGGAAAAAAGAAAAGCACAAAATTCTGGTTTCCAGAACCTATTTTTTGCAACGTGGGATCTTTTTCAACCAGTTCCTTGCTGGATCACCTCACTTGCCCCCACAGAACCCCATAATCACATTTTAAGAGATTGTGCCCTTATCCATTCCATATGGCCGGCACGATCCAGGCCAAGCTTTCACTGTGACCTTTTAAAGAGACAAAGAAGCAAAGTACTATCTAGAAACAGAAACACTGCAGTTTTACTGAGTGAAATTAGCAAAACCGACCTGAAACTCACCACTTCAAAACTTGACAGCATATAAATAACAAAAACAAAGGAGATTTCCTTTGCAGCCCGGGTTCTTGAAGAGAAGTTCAAGACTGATGTTTTCTATGTCCTTTTTTTTTAATTAAAAAAAAAAAAAAAAAAAAAAAAGCAGCAGACCTGAAGGCGACTTCCCCTGAAATTGTATTATTTTCTCTTCCCCTACCCCCGCCCCCCTAAGCGGGGGAAGGGCAGAAATAAACGTCTAGAAGAGTAGCCATGGGAGAGGGGGGTTAAAAAAAAAAATCACAATTCGAAAAACAACATATATGGTTTGTAAAATGTCTAACCTCGGAGAACGGGGTTTTCGATGGGGGAGGAGGGGAGAGTGGGAAGTAGGGAGGAGGGAGAAGATAAAATTGATCTGACAAGTGATTCGTTGGGGGGAAAATCGTAAAAACAAAGCAAAACCCGTTATGAGCCGTGCACTGTGGTGGTGCTGGGGAGGCGAGGTGGTGACTGAGGATTCTCTTAAAAAGGAAAGAAAAAAAAAAAAAAAACCCACTGCGGACAAGGTCTCCAAAAAGGAAAAAAAAAAGGTCCCCTCGCTCCCCTCCCTCCCTCCCGCTCGCTCTGGTTCTTGGGTGTGAGGACAGAAAGTCTACTTCTGGCTGTCACTTGCAGTATTATTTTCCAATAACCCCGGAGAACGCGGGGAGGGGAA
Organism: Acinonyx jubatus; assembly: GCF_027475565.1. Classification (NCBI taxonomy): domain Eukaryota; kingdom Metazoa; phylum Chordata; class Mammalia; order Carnivora; family Felidae; genus Acinonyx; species Acinonyx jubatus. The sequence continues at coordinate 133,320,541 of NC_069384.1, forward strand.
GGCCACCTCGCCTCCCTTCCAACGGCCCCCACCCCCTCCCCAACAATTTCGACTGGTTATTAACAAACCTTAAACTTTCTTCCCACAGCCTCGCACCCCCAAGGAGGGCATCTACCGGGGAACAGCGAGGGTGGGGGGCAGAAGGTCGCGGAAAGAGCCCCGGAAAGGCACTGAAATGCCACTTTTGACTCGGCCCTCGCTGATAGCAGCCCCGAGGACCCTCTCCCAGCCCATTGACGCGGGGCTGCGAGCGCCTGGGGAGCCGAGTGAGGAGAGAGAGAGAGAGAGAGAGAGAGAGAGAGAAAGAGGGTCTGGGGGGAGGGGGAGGGAATCTGAAGGCACCCCCCCAGCCACCTCCACCGCCTCGGCAGCGACGAACTCCCCGCCCCCTCCCCCCAAAAAGTCGCCGAGCTCTCACTCAGCCCGAGTCCGAGGTAAACAACGAGCACCACAATGGCACTGGGACTTAGGGGGGAAAAGAAGCCCAGAAACCCCAACAAAACTGATGAGGAGTTTCCCGAAATGCAAGAGGAGGGGTGGGAAGCGTCCCTTGGAGTCGCCCCGGCTTCAGGCTCGGTCCCCGGGCCGGGCTAGAGGGCGGCTGTTGCTGTTGTTGTGACGAGGCCGGTTGTTGCTGGGTGGCACAGGGAGAGGTGTGTGTGTGTGTGTGTGTGTTTGTGTGTGTGTGTGTGTGCGTGCGTGTGAGCGCGAGTCCCCGGACGGGGCTGCTGCTCTCGCTCTCGCTCTCGCTCGCTCGCTCTCCCCCGCGCTGCCGTCTCTGCCCCCATTAAATTATTAGTTGACTCATCCCGGCCGCTGTCGCCGCCGCCGCCGTGCCCAGCTCGGCTCCGCGCGTCCGCCCGGGCTGCAGCCCTCTACGCCGCTGCTCCTGCCGCCGCTGCTGCTGCCGCTGCTGCCGCCGCCGCCGCTGTGGCTGCCGCTTCTTCCTCCTCCTCATTTTAATACAAAATCACCCCGCTCGCAGCCCCAGCCCCGAGCACGCAGCCTCCTCCCGGCCGCCCGCCGCCGCCCCGAGCCCTTCCCCAGCGGGGCCGGCTCATCCGCCGCGTCCGGGGAGCGGGAGCGAGCGAGAAAGTGGCGGCGGCGGCGGCGGAGGGGGGAGGGAGAGGAGGAGGAAGGGGGTGCGGAGCGGAGGAGGAAGGCGGCGGGGGGGGGGGGGGCAGGGTGCAAGGAGAAGGCGGAAAAGGGATGGGGATTAAAACCCGGGCTGGAGGGCCGGGATTGGGGGAGGGGGCGGGGGCGGCGAGTTAAAAAGCAGAAAGACAAGTAACTAGTGAATGAGTGAGGGAAGGGGTGGGGGGGGTGGGGGAGCGCACGATTTCCGGCCCAGGGCGCGCAAGAATTTGTAATGAGCTTGATTAGAGTGAGGCGGCCCGACATTTATTACACACAATACCCAGAATAACAGGGCGCCGCGCGAGGGCTAGCGCCGGCCGCCGCCAGGCGCGCCGGGGAGGGCGCGGAGGGGAGGGGAGAGGGGGCTTCCCTGGCAGCGGCCGCCTCGGCGGGGAGGGGAGCGCGCGGCGCGCGGGCGGCAGGGGCAGGTGTGCGAGAGTGAGCGGGGCGGGAGGAGGGGCACGACTGGCGGGGGGCGGCGGGGGGAGAAAGTGCGGGGGAGGAGGGGGCGAGGGCCAGGGCGGGGGGGGGGGGGGAGGGCGACGGGGGAAACTAACCAACCACCCACGCGCGCAAAAGCCTCAGAAGGGAGTAGGTCGGGAGCGTCGCGGGCGGGCACCCGGGGGACAGGCGAGGCGGGGAGGGCGCAAAGGCCCCGCGGGAGAGGGGCTCGGGCGTACAGGTGACGGGCACGGAGTACAGAGGTAGGGGGACTTCAGAAGTGGCTGAAGGGGACAGACAATTGGAGGTAGATCTCTGCGGAGAAGCGCGGAGGGTGCAGAAACGTTTGCACAGGAATAAAGGCCGGGAGCCTTGAAAAGAAAGCTCTCGCGAATATTTATCCTCAAAGGAGGATGAATCCCAAACTATTGAGAGCCAACATTAAAAAAAAAAAAAAAAGATGAGTAAGAGCGTTCTGTATGTAGTCAGGGGTAGGTTCAAAACTCCCCTCACTTCTGAGCCATAAAACACGTTGGAGGAAGAAATACGTGGCCCATAGAGGCTGAGCCACAATTTGGGTCACTTGAAAGAGATCTGACTTGTTATCACAAAGGAGAAGATGCCACCGTTCTTAATTCACGACGAGTAAAAGAAAAGTTTGGATGGGTAAATACATCTGTCATAGCAATAAATACTTGTGTAATCTAGGGTAAATTACCCGGTTAGATTGACGGTCATTAGCACAGAAGTATGATCCTCTTATTTAGATAATCTATTAAATATAGTTCCTATAAAAATGAAGAACATTACCATCTCATTCAAAACAAAGATGCAGCGTTTATCGCTTGGGTTTCAATACTAACATCTTAGAACCCTGAAGGCAGTTAATCATTAAACAAAACCAAAAATGTTGTAAGAATTATTTTTCAGAGTACACTAGTAGGGAAAAGAGAAAAATCGGTCAGATAAACATTTTGTTACACATAAAAAAAGCAACAAGTTAGCACAAGTACTGAGATAAGAGGGAAATATGCAAATTAAGCTCTTTAAAGCTACCAATACACTCTTAGAGACACTGTTTACATTAGAAATCTAAGAAAAGCAGAAGGTAAAGCAGAAGATAAAGTATAGGAAATAATGGCCTCCTGGGGAGAACAAGTTTAGGAGAAACACAATGAAAATATATCACTCTAATGGCACCCAAGTTTCACCCACAAACCGGAAAGGTTAGTCAAAATCGAGGAAGGCAACCGTGAATCTTGGCACATGTAAACCCAAGCCTTGAGCAAAAGGAAGAACGTGTAATAATAAAACACAAAACACAACACTGAAAGCAAGAAAATAAATATAAGGCAATCTTTACCAAAAAAGCCCACATGATGTCACATTTTTAAAAGCTGAAAGGTGGGGAAATATGGAGGAGGATTTTGTAATTGAAGTACAAGAAATACAATCAATAAGGAAAAATACAAACGTGGCAAAAATGTAGCACTGGTGTCTGAGTTGGTATTGTGGGTGGAAGAGCTTAAGCTTATTTCAGAAAGGTATTAAAAAGAAAAACACAGATAACCGGTTATCATCAATTATCTCTATGACAATGATTTTTGCAATGGTAGGTTAAATTAGGAATTTCCAAGATGTAGATTTTAATAGTTGCTTCAAACTGGTGATGCCTGACATGTTTCCCTGAAACCTGCTTGGATTTCAGCAGGAACAGTGCATTCTAGTATCACGCTGTGCAGACTTCCAGGGGAGCAAAATTTTAAAAAATAGAAAAATTATAATGGACTACAAAACAAAATTTATCCATGCAACTTCACCTCAAGTTAAATATTTTTAGAAAAAGAAAAAAGGGAATGAAAGTTGTTGGAATACAAAATTTGAGCAGAGAAAAGACTAAAAAAGGGTTACTGAAAACATTAGGACACAATGGAATAAAATACTGTAAATATGTTTATCCTATCATTTACACAAATAAATAAGACAAAAAGATCCTGATTGCCTTAGTCTCCTAATGATTTGGCCAATACTAATGTAATGTGGGAATTAAAATAGCGGTCTTTAAATCTGAATGGCACCTTTTAACTAGGAATTACAAGCTAATTCTTAAACACAACCTAAGTGTGTAATAAGGATAGACATGGCCTTGGAAAATGATAAAATAAATGAGGATAGTGACATCTAACAATGACTTCATTACAAAGAATACCGATATAGTATCATTATGTATATATTAATGACATATGTATATACTAATTTTCCCTCAAGTACATTCTTTATTTCAGAACTGTATAAGAAATGACATAAGTAAAATGACACACAAAAGCTTATGCCCTCCAATGGTATATAGTACGTTAATGAGCTTACTTACTATATATTCTCTCCCTCTTTAGAATACTCATTATAACCACTGAGCGTTGGCCAGTGTAAACCCAGGTTGAAATAAAGAAGAAAAAAATATAATTAGGAAAATACCACCTTCCTAGGCGTAGGTGAGGATAAACAATTATGGTGGAGGGGGGAAAAACATCAATTTATTCCATACAGGCATCTAATATTTGTCAATAAAGATGCAAGTATTGCAAAAAAAAAAAAGTTAAAGTAAACTTTATAAATTAAGCTCTCAAAATATAAAACCTCAGGAACATGAAAGATCACAAGTCAAATACATGAACTATTATTTAACACGTGGATATATGGTTAAAACACATTGCATCTTTTTTTTTTATCACATGAGAAGGCATTCAAACTGGCTACACAAAGGTAGCAAAGATACAATATTGTAAAAGACAAGATTTTTTTAAAAAAAACTTAATAATGAAAGGACTAGTGCATATTTCAGATGGCACCATATTAAGATAAATATGCAGGCAGATATCCGAAAGCATTAAAACACATTCAGAGTTCTGAATAGCACATACATTTGTAATAAACAGAGAAAGCATTTAGAATCTGAACGCTTTTAAGATATGGCAACTCCACCAGTGACTGTTAGCAAAGCAGTGCTTACCACCATAGCACTTTCTAAGGACATGTTTTGTTTTGTTTTTTCATCTTTTTAAATTCAAACACAGTTGGCTATCTCTCTACACTCTTCGAGCAGCACAATTTACGTAGCATATTGCTCTTTTTATCGTGTCAACTCTTTGTTTTTTGGCTTTAGCTGCAGGTGGTGTTTTCCATATATGAATTTCTGGGAATATGGTCTGTGTTGGCCATATAAGGATGTCTATTGGAGCCATATGTTTTGCTGTCATGTGTCTCATTTTGTCTGTCTGAAATGTCAGGACTGATTTCCACATCGTTTCTTGAATGGACCAAATACAAATTTGTAAGAGCAGAGAGGAAAAAGCTGGGGCTGGAACTCACACAACTTTGTCAAAACATATATTGGAGAGGAAATGCAATATCCTGTAAACATTTGCACCCTTCTTCTCACATCTTATCTGTGACTGACATCATCACAACTGCACAATTTAGGAGAGAATCTACTTGGTCAAGTTCAGAAGTTTGCAGTATGCGGATGCATGCAGCTCAATCAAACAGACCTCACATCTTTGGAGGTCATGGTATGACACATGTTAGCTGCCCTACTCTGAGCCTGGGGTCCAGCCTTGAACTTGGGGAAGGGGAGGTCACGCTCTTCTTGCTTGGTGAATAAATGGAACTCCGACTGAGCTTTCTCACTAGTCTCACAAGAAGGTATGGCCTCCATTCCTCAAAGCTTCTTGCATTGCTCCTTTCTGAAAGTCACTGCAGTCTTAATCAATTAACAATTATTGACTTAATAAATGTTTTGCATACCAGACTGTAAGCCTTATGAGAGCAGAGACGGTCTTGCCCATTGCCATATTACCAGGAATTCATACACTGTCCTTGGAGTATTTACATTATGAATAAATAATTGAGAGCAAAAAGCTCAGCGTCACCTGCCACCAGCCTCCCCTGCTAAATGCAATGACAGTTCCTTTTAGAGTTCGCAGAAGTGAGGAGGAGGGAACTGTGGAGAAAGTGGCTACAACATTTATATTTGAATTCACTGAAATTAAATAAAATTTACAATTGAGATCCTCAGTCACGATTCAAATGTTCAATAGCCTCACGTGGCTAGTGGCCATTGTGCTGGGCAATGTAGTTTACAGAAGACTTCCACCCCTGCAGAAAGTTCTCTTGGACAGCACTTATCTAGAGAACTTCTATAAAAGACAGTGAAGTAAATCCAGGACCTAGCCAGGAAGAGTCTTAGAGGTGCTGAATGGCTTTCAGACATTCTAATGATGTCCAAATTGAAATCATTTTCCATTTTAGAATTAGCCCATAGATCTATAAAGTTGCATGGAAATGAGGCTTGTGTGCCGCTGCACACAAATTTAAGACAACTTTCTAGGCATGTCTGTATCTGAAAGGGTCCTGTAGTACATTTGGAATAATATGCATTTACCCCAAATGCTGCTTTCCATGAACATTTAAATAGCTCACAGGTGAAGTTAAAAACCACAGAGTCATTTCCCACCCTCATTCCCACCCCAGAATTAAATAAGCATAGTTGCCATTAGAAATGGCTCTTTTGGAAGCTTTAAAGTAGATACCTACTCAAACTGGGAGGGCTTCCAGATACCAAACAAATAATGGTGTACTGCAGGAAACAATAGCAAAAGGCTTGACTATGTTTCAGGAGAGATAAAAGAGAAATGATAATGAACTCTAAACATGGGGCTTAAGGTTTTTTGTTTTTGTTTTTTCCCTAATAAGTGAGGTTTCAGTTATAGCCAGACTGATAGTGATCAAAAGTTATTTCCTGATTACCTTGGGGCAGATGTAAATACCCACTGGTAGCTTGGGATATGGTCTTAATAGACAAGGGTCATTATTAAGACTGAGCAAAGAAAAGGCAATGCTTAAGCCAGTTTGGGGAGTGCTGGATAAGGGAAATGAACAGCCATTGTAGATGGCTTCTAGAGCTTGACAGGATATCTGGGCCTTTTACCCAGAAATACTACCTTTCTTAACAAGAACTGATCGAACAAAAATTTTTTAAAGCTACCTTTCCTTTCATAGATGCCGGTATGGATCATAACCTTGACAAGGCTCCACGGTAATAATTCCATCAAGATTGGTATCTCTATCTAGACTCACATCCAAAATTGAGTAGGGAGAGGGATTCTTGTCATTGCTGTTGAGTCCTCCAGTGTTGATGTCACCACCAAAGTACTTACAGTTTCAGGTTACCTCATTCTCCCATTGCTTCTGGAGTGCCCTTCCTCCCCCTTCTCACCTGGGGACCTCCCTTCTGCCAGCTTGATGGCATCGCTTCTGTCTGAAGCCTCTTTCCAGCTGTTAGTTTTTTCCTTTGATGTTCCGGCACACTACCTGTCCTTCAGTGCAACATTCTGTTTCTACCTGTCTGCTCCTCCGAACTGCAAGTCGTTAAGCATTCTGAGGGTCTACTTGGGTCTGTATTCCTGGAGTCTCTCACAGTGTCATCACAGGAAAAGGAATCCAAGAACTGTTCTTATGAGACAGTACTCAGAAGAATCTTAGGAAGATTCTTGCAAACTCAGGAGGTAAAGCCAGGTGCCAGGATCAGAAATTAGCTCAGTGGCTTCCCAAATTTGCTGCACATTAACATGACCTAAGGAGCTCCTTCAACAATCCAGATGGTCAGGCTGCACCCCACTGCAAAAAAAATCAGAATGGCTGAGAGTGGGAGCCAGGCATTTGGTTGTTTAGAGCTCCTCAAGGTGATTCCCGTGTATAGCCAGCTTTGGCATTCGCTGGATAAGGTAATGTTTTGAAGATAGGAAGTCAAATAAACCTGCTAGGACATCTTCAAAGTGAAGTTTTCAACCCAATCCTCAGGTCACTTGGAAAAGTCAAGGCTGTTCTAGGAGCCAGCACTTGCCCCCCAATTTAGGGAATGTATGTGCAGGCAAGCTACTTGTTTCAAACAAAAAAAGGTGGGCGCAAGCTGTTAGACCACTGATTGGGTGAAATAGTCATGGTGATTGAGGAACCAGGATAAATTAGCATTTGGGCACTTGCCTGAGATTTACTGAGGTGCCAGAAATCCTGTGCAGGTATATCATTTATCATTATGGACATAAGTGACTAACCACAAAATTACACGTGGAAGTTAAACTCGAAAACCAGTCTATTATTTACTGGAGCCAGAACCATCCCAGTTTCCTCTAAGTCCTTTTCAACATAGATGAGCATGAATTTTTCTCCCTGAAAACTTCAACCTGGAGTGGGTTTCCCCTTGAACAGCTGAAAACTGTTCTGCTTGCTTCCAGACTAAGTCCTGCACTTAAGCAGAACCGAAGGATTCGCGTTGTCCCTGCCAAGGAGCTAGTGGCGGGGCGTCACAGCCCCTGCAGTACCCCCGGGAAGTTCAAGGGATTTTAATCCCAGTGAAGTCAAACAGCAACCGTTCCCAATCAACCTTCAGCCAAGACATATCAACCAAATCTTCTTAGTGATGTGAATGTTATTGCTCGAGTTTCCTGGTTTAATTGGAGGGAGGAACGGTTTGAGGTTACAATGGACCTGAATCGTTGTCCAGATTGTTTCTGGGAGTATCAGCCAAAGGCAACATCTGATACTGTCCTGCCATTCCCACTGCCACAGGGCACTGGAGAGGGGCTGTCCATCAGGAAAGAAAACCAGGAACAACTGCATCACACCTGGACAATGACTAAATACCGCTATAACGCTTGAAATTTGTTGCAGCAGCAAAGGCGAAGTTTAATAGAAAAACTAAAGTGCATTCTATTTGGGATGAGGGAGAAGATTTGGAAGCAGACTGTGGTGATGGTTGCACAGGAGTGTGGATGTAATTAATGCCACTGAATTGTACACTTAACGACTGTCAAGATGGAGTATTTGTGTTATATATCGTTTACTCCAACAAAATAAAAACAAAAAACTAAAGGAAAACATATATTCCTGAAATTGGCAGATATGTATTATCATCAAAGTATCATGCCAAGCAGAAAACCAATGAGCTACAACCTATCGAACAGACCTCCCCTCACCGCCAACCTTCCACTGATTTGTCCTTACCCGCCAACAGCCACAGTCCAGTCTATGCTCGATAATTAATTCATATGATGAATACCTGACCCAAGGATAATTAACATGGATTGGTAATTAGAGACCAAGATCCCACCCGAAGTAGGTAATTTGATGGTCCTCTGATGCAAGAAAATGGTTCTCTTTTCAGATTTTATTCTATACGATGGCACGTTAGCAACAGCAGAGAAAGAAACATAGACAAAACCAAACAAGTAAGAGTACTGTAAGTCCAAAAACTCTTTTTGGATGTTTTCAAATGAATAAAAATGAACTATACTCATGAAATACTAGCGGCTCCCAATTAAAGAGCACTTAAGAGTGTTGAACACTTGCATGCACAGTCACACATGTATGGCAACAGTATAAATGCAGTCAATGTAATAATTTGTAAACTGTCTCTGTATAAAGACTTTAGATTCTATTTTTTTTAAATAAAAGAAAAGAACCTTTTGGTTATAAAGAGCCCAGAAGGCTTTCAAATTTAATTCTATCAGTCACTTTTTAGTGATACTAATTAGGATTAAAGTATTGACCTCTGCATGCAATAATGCATAATATCATCTTTTTCTCTAAAATACTGTCCTATATTCTGTTTCCTATCATCTGTTCTGATTTTATATTAGGGATTTTTATATTAATGATGGGATTTTTAATGTATTAGAAATTCATGTAAAACTTAGGTCTTACTGCAGTTCATACCTACACATAGGTATTTTTCTGATGGATGCATGACTAGGGAAATATGAATACACAGTGAAGCCAAATTAAAATGACATGTTTATTATGTATAAAATCATAAATAAAATACTTAAAAATAGTTGCACAGTACAGCTATTGCGAGGGCACATCCAGTTACCTATTTTGTAGTTGCCTCTTGCTTAACTCGTGTGTTGATTGTGGAATTTAATTCATTAGATAACTAAATGGACTATAAATATACATGCAAATTTCCAGCTGATACGAAGCAAAAAGTTGATAAATAATGCTACAGCATAACTTTAAACACAGAACTAGTGAGCCTGGAGGCTATTTTTTAATCATTTATTTTTATTTATTCTGTAAAGACTATTTTCATTTGTGTTTTATATACATACACACACACACACACACACACACCCCCTTGGGAGACAAACAAACAGCATACTTATGAAAAATTTTGATGGGGACCAGCTTGTAACTGTTTTGAGACTGCACTGCTTTAAAAATGGACAATACCCACTATTCTGTTATTTCTACCACTGGAAAAAAAACACATATTCAAATTACATTTAATGAAGATTAAACTTATCTCTCCATGGAAGTAACAAGACTCTCAAAAATTAACTTCTGAGTTCACTTTGCACAAAGGGGTTTTGTCACTAAGCATTTACAATACTGCAAGCAAATGAAAAGGCATCTTCGCGGCCGGCACATGCCACAGTTTAGGATATAAACCAAATCTTGGGACATTCTCAGTAGACTTGGGAAATCCAACTGTTTGGCCAACATCCAAGTATGAATACATGTATCTGATATACATAGATCGTAACATCATACATGTTCACAGATAACATTTGTTCACCATAGGACACTATGTAATTTAACACAACTACCACACTTTTCATCAGAAAATGTTTAAAACCCAGAGATAGTGTAACTCCTACAAAAGAGGAGAAATGACATAGCGGGAAGAATAGCAGAGAAAAGGTAAGGAACCGAGATTTGGGTCTCGCTTTTTCCTTTACTAGCCCGCTGAGCGACTCTTCCTCAGTCAAGCAGAATCGGGTTCTGCATCTATAAAGTGATAGAAAAGAATCTGATCATCTTTTAGACCACATAAAAAATTCTCTGCCCTCAAATGTAACTAAAAAAAAAGAAAAAAAACCAAGTTCACTTTAAAGAGAACATAAAGATATAAGGAAATTTATCACACCCTACATTAGATGTTTATCTCTATGTAAGAGACAGGTGTCAAACAAACAAATAAGAAAAAAAACCCGCCAAGGCAAAGAGAAACTTTAACTCACCAGATTCCATCTGTTACATTTGAATTCATGCATAATTGATTATCCATGACTGGTAAGTTCTTTTCTCACTAGCCGACCACAGTTTTCTAAACATTAGGTATTAAATCACTACTAAAGTAGACTCCATTTTAGAAACGGCAAGGGCAGAATAAGAGTATTTTAAATGAAAAATTACATGCCGGTTAATAAGAATACAGCTGACCTATGTTTAAGGGAGAGAGATTTTAATCATGTGCATATCAAATATTAATAGCCTATTCTGTTATTGTTATAATAAGGTGAAGTAGGCTTCTCCATGCTTAAGGAAAGAGGGAGAAGTAGGAATGCATAATGGTGCAAAAAGATACAGAGACGGGAGACAGACAGAAGGAAAATGTGTCAACAATAAACAAGAGGAAATGAGAAAGAAGGAAAAGATGAAGGTGGAAACTAATCTCTATGTGTCATTCTGACTGCCAGAGTACTGGCAAAGAAGCAGCATCCTTTCATTTCAATTTTAATCATTTCTGAATTCTAATACCCGGCTCCTTTTGTAATCCTCCTGGCATTCCCCATATGCCTCCATCCCAGCCAAAACACCAGTGTAAATTAAATGGCAGGCAACCACACCACTGATGTAGCCTCCCCAAAGAACCTACCAGGTGACCAAAAGCAAAAAAGTAAGGTATGTCTACCTCACTTCCCTGAGGACCTCTAGCCAATCAACTGGCTGAATGTTCTCTGCTTTCTTTGATTTTGAAAAGAAGGACAGCAGTTAGGTAATCTACAGATAGAGAATCATTAAAAAAAATAAAGCAAGCCAGTAGTAATACAATAATCAGTGACCATCAGGGCCTGGAAAAATGAGTTTGCTCTCACTGGCACTAAGGAGCATCACATGATTATTTAATTACAGCTCTAATTTTTGTCTCGTGGATGGCAACATATCAACAATTAATAGGGCAAATAGAGGAGACTGTTTTTAAAGAGACAGAATGTGCATGATAATGTCATAGGTCACACAGCAGTGCACCGCTTGAGGAATACTTCCTTTTGTGGAACTAAAGAGGACTGGCTTGCAAACAGCTCCATACACGTTTCAAAAAGAAAATAAATTTAAAAAGCAGGAGTCTTTTTTTAGATAACTCTCAAAGAACTTTTCAGAACGTTTGAGATGCGGCTAACGCAATCCTAGTGCAACTCTAGCATGAATTCTAAGGAATGGAGTGAAATCTTTGTTAAAATAAGTACCCTAAATCTTAAAATATTTTTAAACAGTGTATATAGCTACAGTGAAAATTTTCTTTTCATGCAATAATTATGACAGATATTTACTCAATGGGATCCAGAAAAAAAAAAAATCGTTTTAGTAAAGAACAGGTACAGGTCAATCAGTCATGGGCCAGCAGTCTGTAGTATTTTTGGTTACACGATATCACAAAGACCATTACATGGGTGACCTGCCTGCACCCAGGTCTGTGTTGACTTCAGTACAGTTCGTTACTACACCAAACACCAAAGGACCATGGACCTACACTGGGATTTGTCACCTAATCCTGAAGGTCAGATGATGAGGGTAAAATAGACCCGGCTGCTATTGTCAAACAATGACAGCACATAGTTAAAGAAGAAACACATTCAATTATCCAGAAAACTGGGACATGTGGAGATTAAGTGTGCAGATAACCCCAGCAAAAACAGAAAATTAGAGGAAAAAAGTCTCTTTTCCCATTAAATCATTATCGGCCCAAGCCAAATTCACCATTTGATTATTAGTTTAGCAAATCTTTAAGGAGCGCTCACTACACAAGACAAAGGATGCTATGAAGTTTCTCCTGTTTTATAGAACACAGACATGTATCTTACACTGAATTTCTTTTTTGTGGTCTTTTAATGCCTTGTAGAAATAAATAACAGCAGCACCTAAAAATCCATAAAGTGAGAATATTAGTGTACTTTGAAATGTTACATATTACAAGGTTACAAGGTCTGCATACCCGAATTAACCAGGGAATTCAGTTAACCAACTTGGTAGCATCGTCTAAGTAAAGCTAAGTCCAGCTTTAAATTCTAGTGCGGTCACCTTTGTTGTGCCATGCCAGAAGCCAAAGGAAAACCCAGGGTTGACGTCTGGAACATGAAATAGGCTTAGACGTATCTCTGTGATCAATTGCTCCAATGTATCTTAAATATCAGGTTATAGAGAATCGTAAGCAAACATAACTTGGCTAAAGAAACAGTGACTAAAATCATTCTACAAAAGGAAGTATGAAGAGGTGCTAAATCAACTCCAGAAGCTTTTAATGGCTTTGGTTGGCCAAAGTCACCAGAGTACAAGAAAATGTAGGCGTCTCAAAATACAATGTGGGAAATATAAAGCTGCAGAAGGACAACAAATTCTAATGCGACTGGCAAAAGTGACCAAGTCAGTAACAATTTCAAAGAAAGGAGGAAAGACAAAAAAAAAAAAAAAAAAGAAGAAGAAAATCTTATATTCTGTGAAAAGTTTTAAAATTAAGTGTGGTAGAAAACAATTTGATGATTCTGGATGAAAAATCTGACTCCATACGTTCTAAAGGAATATTGTTAAAGGAGTCTAGCAAGCAGCAACTTGCATGCAAGAGTGTACATCATTCTTTTTTAACGTGACTGTTAATATACAGTTAACATGTCTCAGAAAAGGCTGTAATTAACTGTCTACTGCTCTAATAACACTAATAAGCATACAGTATTATTAACATACAATGACTCCATACAAAGTAAGACTGTCATTTTTTTTAACTTTTAAGATAACGTTCTAAATTGTTTTTGAGTCCTCTTAAACCACGCCAAAGAGAGCCCACCTTTAAGATTTTTCTTAGATAACAGCTATTAAAACGTTGTTCTTTCTTTTCACAGTCTGGAGAAATCTGTCTAACATGAAGCAGGACATCCAGGCATCATCTCAGTTGGTGGAAAGACAGTGGGAAAACACCTGGTTTATTTTCTCAATTCTATATATTCTGCTAAAATTGAACACTGTAAGCGTTTTAATTTAGTTCTTCATTCACTGATAAAATGTGTTTATCAGTGAATGGGGCAAGGTTTGCTATTTCAAGAATCCCATAGTCCTGTTGTTAATCCCCAGTGATTTCCATCGTCTGGTTCACTGGAACAGGAAAACTCAATTGCATTCAGCATCAAACAGCTAATTATGGATACGCTCTATTCAAGACTATCTCCATTTCAAAAGATATCTGCATATACTAGATTCTATTTTATTTACAATAATTATCACAATAAAATATTTATACCATAAAACCGCTTTTACCTTAAAGTCCTTATTGTTACAAACATTAAAAGGCCAAATTGTCATTTATATGCTCTTAACGGCATATCAGAAACCATTGAGTAAGACTAGAAAGGAACCTCCAGCAATCAACTCCACTGTATGCCTGGCTTCCTGGAAAATAGCGTGTAAAGAATTCCCTCTCACACAGATTACTACCTTTTCTTTAAATATCTCAAGGAAAGAAGGTCTATACTAATGTCTCCTGGGAGCCTCCTACCATATTTCACCACCCAAAGAAGAATGCCCATTGAAGAATTTTTGTTGGTATCTGGTCCCAAATCATCTCTAGTTGAGAAAAAGCAACATCCCAACACAGAGATCTCCCCCGAACACTACCTGCCCCCGTCTCCCCCTGTGGCTGTAGCCCTGATTCTCCATATGGAACTGATAGGAACTTTTTTGGCACTTACCCTCCAAATATCAGAGGCTGCTCTCCAAATCTAGCCCTATGGGAGAGCTCGCAAAAAGTAGTCTTTGATGAGGTGACAATGACGAAGTTCTCTCTGGCACTGCTAGCAGGGCAGAAGCATCCCCAAATGAGGTGTTACCAGTTGCCTGTGAAGCAGCTGGACCATGACTGCAGTTCTGAGGGTGCGTCACAAATCAGGTCATAGCTCTGGGTAGAGTCCACCCACTTCACCCAGCACAACGCCCTCCACTTCCTGCACACCTAGGGGGAGGAAGGGGTGCAGAGGAGGGGGGCCGATGCAGGTCCACAGACATTCTAGTAAAGGCACGACCAGGTGCAGCCTGACATCTTCTTGTGAGTGTTTTCAGCTTCATTTGGGGAGCCTGCACCCCAAGGTCCTCAAAAATTTGTGCAACAATGAGCGGGCTCTAAAATGAGTGATGAGTGTAATAAAATATTGCACAGTTAAACGTTTTATCCAGCAAGATCTTTCCTCCACTGGAAACTGAACCAACTCTTAATTTTTGATTACAAGATACTTCACTACCAAATGTCAAATAACTGGCCTGAATAAATTTCAGCAGAATCTAGGGACACAAATGCTAGGGTACCAGTTAACTAATTTTCATCTCTCATAACTAAACTAGATCATCACATAAACTGAATTACATCCTTGAAAGTCCACTGAAAGAGGTGATTAGAATTTCTATTATGAACCTTCAGACAGCAACAACTGTGGCAGTGAGGCAGAGTAACTTAAAAGAATAAAAATAGGCCAATATGCTGGAGAAATGCTCTGCTACTAAATCTCACCCTGAATATATATACACACAATCTGTATCTATTTACTCTGAAATGAAATATCTGATCTTAAAAAAGACTTTAAAAAAATAAACAGCAAAAGGTACTGTTGGCGTAAGTTCAAAAGTACTAAATAATGTGTGTTAATGTGTTGATCACACTCTATGAAGACATCAAGTTTAAATAGACTTAACCATTGAGAATAGCACTTAGGAATGAGATATAAATTACCATAGTAGACACTTTTTCTTTGGTATAGTGAAGAAGAAGAACCTTGTGTAACAGATTTGATTTATATGCTGTATTAAGACCACATTCTGCTCTGATGTCAATGGAATATATGATTAGAGATTGACAACCGTGTGTAGATGATGGTGTAAGAGCTACTTATAGAACATAAGTGAAAATAAGCATTTTCACAAGTTAATCATAAGTTTGGGAATTCAGCTTTCACAGTATATTGAGCAGTATTTCCAGGAGTCTTGAAAGAGAAGGGGCTTTTAACTTAAAAAGAAGACAACAAGTGCATTTAGTATCAGAACCAAGTTGAAATCTCTCTTAAATGTGGCAGATTAGCAAGAAGACAAAGGGGGCAAGCCTATTTTCAGAGGAAAGCCAACAGTATCAGTCAGTCGATCAATCAGTGAGCCCCACTTTGTCCTCACGTTGGCAGATCTCCATTAACAACTGAACCATTTCATCTAAGACTTGGGAGGGACCACACTTGATCAAAGTTATTCTCTAAGTAATCAGATAGTTTAAGTAATCTCGTTGGAACTTTGCAGAAAGTTAGTGTCACAAACACACACTTCAATGCGTTTGGATCCGTTGGTCCTGAGGTTGCCCTAAGATGACTATTTTAAGTGGCATGCAGAGTCTTTTGGGGTTTTGATGTTACATTTGAGGTATGTAAAGCAAAAGTGCATAGCGTGCCTTTCAACCGGTTCCCACACGACAGAAATAAGAAGATATTACTCTGCTTTAAAGTTTTGCGACTGGTAAATGATTAAGAAAAACTCCTCTCGACCCCTACCCCCAACCAGGAAGAGCCTGAAGCCCTGGATTATAGTACAGGTAGATATTAAAATGGAGACAGAGCCGTTATTTAGTGGTGACAGGAATATAAATACGTGCGCTAACCTATAAACTGGTATTTACTTCAGGAAGGTAAGTAATATTTTTCCTCTGATTGCTGAGCTGTCAGTTTAATGCAGCGTAAATAAACAGTAGGTGCCTGCTAGCTCGAAGTAGGAAGTGTTCATTCCACACGAGGAACAGATTACTGAAGCCTGATGCTCATGATGCTGAAACATAACTTTCATTTTACCAGAAAATACACCGTGGATGATTTTTCGTGCCTGATCTATTAATTAACTTAACTCTGTTCTGTCAAAATGTAAACCAATTTGTTAAAATCACCCCAGAGTTCTGGAGTTTGAAAACCAAATCAATTTGAAAAGCAAGAGTAATGACCATTCTGTAATCTGATCACAAATGCTAAGAATGAATACTTAAAATAATAAGCATAAACTATACAAAGCTAAGACAAAGAACATATTTAAATATAGAACTTAATAATCTGCGATGCTCAATTTACTCAAAGATCTTACTCGTTTGCTAATTAAAAACAACTAGCACCTTTAATATTTCACAACCTTGTGCTACTTGGGTCTGTTCAATATGTATGCTTATTCTGCTCTCTGAAATATCTCAAAGTAACCACTCATAAAAATCAAATCACACTCCTTAATTCTAATAGAAATATCACTGAGCTCTCCTGAGAGATGTGGCAAGTTTGAAGATCAAATGATGATACCCTTCCTAACAGCATTCATGTAAAATGTGGATTTCTTCCCATTTTCATTATACCACAAAGCTATGACGGTCTATGGCAACTAATTCTCTCCTTATACACAAGTGTTGAGCAAAATATTTCGTGGCATTATTTAAAATGGGAACTCATCTAAAAAAGGACAGAAGGCAATTCGGGGAGGTTTCTATTTAAAATATGGACAAATTCTGATAATTAAACAGTGGATTGTAAAGGAAAAAGAGGGGCTAAAAAATAATGTTTTTGCACTCAACTACAACATGTCTCGACATAGTCTGAAGACTGATTCAGTCGTATGCATTTATTTTATATACTTCATCAATCCCAAGTACTCATATAAGAGTCATCCAAGACAACACGTTTTGGAAGAAATGATTTGTTTGTGTAAGGGGCGCATCTACGTATGGCCCTCTTGGAAATTTACAGAGCAGAAAAAAAGCCACTAGAGTGCTTTATAGAGTCCCTGCTGTATATCCATGTTGTGTTTAGCTTAATAGTGTTTGTAACCAAAAGATTTTTATAATTATGAGGAACAGGTGCCTGTCACCTGACCTTTTAGGCCTAATTTACAATCCACAACCTGTCACATGAGAAAAATAATTGAAAGTCTCCTTCAGATACTTCAGTCTTTGCTAATTTAATGTAGTCTTTCTTAACCATCACTCAGCATACCATAGCTGATTCAATCACAGGTTCACATAGCTGGCAACGGACTGCTCTGCAAAAATAAACCAATACTCATTTTGTTGTTGTTCTTGTTTAAGATGCTGGGAGACAAAAGAACAACTTTTGTAGATTATCAACTGAAGAATATATTAATTTACTACCACAACTAAACAAAAGGCATTCCTTTTGAATACTTTTACATACAAAGAACTATTATTTATTACATATTTCAGCTTGTGGGAAAATGAGGAATGCATTGATTCTGGAAATAACTATTCAGACTTTTGTGGAAGTTCTTTAGGTCTTCTCTCTCTATCTCTTTTTTTCCCCCTTCTCCCCCTTGATCCCCCCACCTCCTACCCCACACACATTTTAAGGCACTAGTGCTCTAGGAGGGAAATCCCTATCTGTTCTTTTTTCATCCATCATTTGTATTCATTATTCAGAAAGGAATACAAAATTGAGCAGTGATTTTTGTTTCTCTTGTATAATCTTGTTACATGTAGCCATACTTAAATTTAACAATGCTTTGTATTTTATAGCTACTGTTTACATATTATGCATTACATGTGACTGAACAACCCTACATTTAAAATATTGTTTCCATTAGAAAAAATATGAAGTAATAAGTGTCAAATGGAGATGAAGAACAAACATGCTTGGTATATTTATAAAATGCATAGTCACTTAAAACGTGCACAAATAGGATACATATAAATTGCAACTGTTACATTTTACATAGTGTACACATGGTCTAAAGTATATTTAATAATGTGCCTAGCCAAGTTAATTAAAGTATTTATGTCTGGTGACTGTGTTAAACACTTGGAGAGGTAGTGAAAGATGCAGCCAGTTACTTCTGCTAACTAAAGTTGAAATTATGCACTTATTATAACCTTTTCTAACAATGTGAGAAAAACAGAGTAAATATATTAAATTTGTTTCACAACAGATGCTTAGGTTGTTAATATTTAAGATGCCTATTCATGCTATTCCTGTCTGCACATTTGTCAAAAATGTAAGCTTGAATGCTAATGTTTGCCAGCAGACTGGAGCAGCCAGTATATGAATGTACTACTGTTCTACTAAAATAATATGCAATAGAAATAAAGGACTGCTGCTAAATCATAGCATTAGTCCCACACAGCAGATTAAAGGGTTTTAGAGCTAACACCTCAACCTTGGCTTTCTCCAGTCTTAAAGTACGGTTTTGGTTGTTGTTGTTGTTGGCTTTTGCAGCTACGTTTTACTATAGAATCAATCTTACATTCCTGACGTCTCAGAAAAATCCACTTTAGATAGGGTGTAAATTTCAATTAAGTTTCAACGGCATGACTTACTCGTCGGTAGCACAGACACTGGAGATTTCAGGGACTGCTTGGGACAAAACCTGACACCTACCAGTCGCCTTTCACTAATTTCTTACACCTCCTCTGTCCTGTTAGAAAAGTCAGGTCCCCTGGCCTCCAAGGATGCAAGCAGGGAACCCCAGCCAGTCCGGGTAGAAAGGTTCTCTCTTGAGAATAGGACGTCTTTCTGCTTTCCCTGTCTCTTTTACAACCCATGTAGAGTCCAAGTCTTACAATATTTGCCTGGAAATCTGTAATGCCGCGGAGAAAGTTCGCCGAGGAAGGGCGCAGAGGTCAAAGCTGCCAAGCAGGGCACTTTGAGAGGCGATCCTGTGGTTGACACTAGTAAGTGAAATTTGCAACGCCCCAGTGGAGGTCCGGGCCAAGACCTCCAGCAAGAGCCCTAAGCCCCTTTCCGTCTTCTGGAGTCATCCCAAGAGTCCTGCTCAGTGCATTTCCCCCGTATGCGCGTGTCACTCCCCGAACCTGACACCTGCCTGCTTTGTCCCTCTGATCTTGGTTGCCCAGACCCACGCTCCGCCGCCCCGCAGTGAAGCGCTCGGAAAAGGCCGCCACGCTCGGGTCGGGACCGACGGAGGGAGACAAGGTGCGGATCTCGAGGCCGCACCTGTGATGTCTCGGTTCTGCTAAGAGGGCAGCACCGCTTCCCGCCTCCAGCCCTCCTCCAAACCTACATTCACTCCAGGAGTCCCTTCAGCACCGACCTCACGACCGCCAGCGAGGGCTCGCAATGCGGAGAGTCGCGGCTTTCAAAATCCCGGCTCCAACTTCAGCGCCCCGGCGCTCGAGTGTTCCCGGGATGGAGAAGTTGCCACTAACTTCCTAGGCCCCTCTCCGCCGCCGCTCCCACCCGGTCGCGCGGGCGGGGGGCGGAGGAAGGAGGAGATGGACCGGGGAAGGATGCTGAGCTTACGTGCGATCCGGCGGGGAACGTTTCTACTCCCCCAGTCTACTCCGCCGGGCACCTTTATGCCAGCCCCGCTTCAGGGCGCACAGAGAGAGGTTTGCTTTCCCTTTTCCCGTTTGCTTCCTTCGGTCTTTGCGGCTCCCCTTTTCTCTTCCAAGAGGGGTCACACTGATGACCTGAAGGAGTTTGTTCAGCCAGGATTTGTTGGGCAGGTGTGTTAGTGCGCCCACACCCTGAGAGAGAATGAATGGCATCTCCAAGTCCCCCATCCCGGGGGCTCTCCCACGCTCTACCCGCCCACCCCTCCGGGGTCCGACTGTTCACGAGGCAAGGGGCTCCGGGGACCCCTGCCTCCCGAGGTCCACAAGAGGGGAGCCGCGCCGCGCCGCCCCAGGAAGGGGCGCCGTGGGTGGGTGCTACGGAGAAGTTTGGATCGATTCCGAAAAAAGGGAGACAGACATGAAAGAGCAAGAATGGGGGGGGGGGGGGAAGAGAGGCAAAGAAGCAGAACTCACTCAGGCATGGGCGCTTGGGGCGGCGGTGGCTGTCGAGTGCGGGCCCGCGACCAGGAACGGCTCCCCGGGCGGGCGCGCCGGCGTCGGACTTCCGAGGCGGCGGCTTCTGCCTCTGGTGCCGCCGCCGCCGGAGCTGCGGCTGCCGCGGAAGTTAATTGCAACTTGACTTCAAGTTGTCTTCTTTCCCCATCCGAAGTGGGCGTTTAAAGGGGAGAGCGAGGCGAGGAGCGAGCTAGCGAGCGCGCGGGGCCGAGGGAAGGAAGGGGGGGGGGAGGGAGGGGATGTTAACGGGGGAGGAGGGGGAGGGGGCGGCGGCGGGGGCGGGAGGGGGAAGGGGCCGGCGGGAGCTGCTCTCCGCTCGGCGGTCGCCGCGCCCGCAGTCTGGAGGCGCACCGGAGCGGCCGGGGCGCCCCCAGCGGGAGCCCAGAGCCCCCCGGGGCGCGCATCCAGCCGCGGCTCCTTCGGCCGGGCACGCCGCGCCCGGGGGCTCCGCGGACCCCGCGTCGCCGCCGCTCCCAAGCTTGTGCGACGCGGGCTGGTCGGCGGGGCGGCGAGGGCCCGGCCCGCCTCCCCAGCGCCCGCCCCGGCTTCTCCCCCTGGCGGTGGAGCCTCAGCGGCCGCCGGCTACACTGAGCGCGTCGGAGCCCGAGCCGAGCCGAGCCCGAGCCGCCGCTGCCGCCGCCACTGCCGCGCGCCGCTCCCAGGCTCCCTCCCAGCGCGCCGGCCGGGGTGTGGGGGGCGGCGGGCCGGAGGGACGAGGGCGGGCGAGAGGCGCGCGCTGGGATTGGCGCCGAAGACCGGACCCTCAGCCGCTAGGGGTAAGTGTGGGCGCCTGGGAGTGCGCTTAGGGGTGCGCGGCGCGGTTCTCGACGCCAGCCAACCCTGCCCCCTCACCTCTCCCGGGCCCCCACCACGCGCACCCCTCCTCTTGCCGCCTGCGGCTTCCTCTTGTTGTTCGTTGTTTGGCTGGGCTTTTTTTGGGGGGGGGGGAGAAGCGGGTGATTGTAGTGTGTGTGCCAGCGGAGGAGGAAGTCAGGTGAGAGGCCCCGAAGCACCCCCCCCCGCCAGCCCGCATGGGGTGTATCGCTCTCCACTAGAGGCATGTGGGCCAATTTTTTTTCTCTTATCAATGTTCGGCCAAGAAGATCTTTCCTAGGGGGCCTCCTTTTCTCACAGCCTGCTCTGTCCCTCTCCCTCCACCCTACCTTCGCCCCTTTCAGCACCCCATCCAAGAGCGATGCCCCCAACAGAGGAGCACGTGGCGGCGGGAGGAGGGGGCAGTCTTGCAGACCCCCACGCTGCGCCCCTGCCTGTGTGTTTAATATGTATTCTCCCGTCGGCAGCTGCACTTCTTTGCAAGCCACTGAGAAGAGACCCCTAAATTGAGGTCCAGTTAATCCAAAAAGCTGGAAGCAAAGGGGGCAGGTGATGAGAATTTCATGACAGGGGGCTGGCTGACGAGAGGGCCAAGGGAACCTTCCCAAAAGGCGAATGAAACTCCAAAAACCTCTCCAAGAGCAGAGTGACTAGGAGGTTTGGGACCCCAGGCTAAGGAGAAAGGAGAACTCCACCAACTTTGCCCCTCTCCTCCTGCCGCCCTCCACCCCCACCCCCACCCCCACCCCCACCCAGTTGCAAGGAAGCTAACAGGTCTTTTGTGTTGTACCTTCTTTGGGAAATTTGCATTGAGTATGACAACAGAAAATTACTACTGTTTACGCAAAGTTAAGGGGTTTGCAGAAAGGAAAAAACAGTCTACTTTTTTTTCTCCGTGTGTGTAGTTGTTAGGTTCAAACCTTGAACTGCAAAACGTCAGTTTGTAACAATAAGGACTGTCGAGCCGCCTCAGTGTATTTTTAGAAGCTGCACTTTTCTGAGTTCCTTTCACACAAGGCTTGCTGTCTCATTAAGTCCCCATACATAATTGTATTTAGAGAGAAGGAGAGTATGGAAGCCGGAGGGAGATTGCTAAAATCTCCATCCCGCCAGCGCGGAGCACTGTTTGCAGTGAAGTTCCTGGAAAGTGACTGTGGGCTGAGAATTCAGTTTTTCCTAAAAGCTCTGTTAGGTCCTCTTCTGTCAGATGTCTATGAATAAAGCACGCTGGGAAAATCCTCCTATCCGTGCAGTCTTATTTTATCTTTTACACAGTGGTTGATTCTACTTTCAAGTTCTGGTAACAGCACATCAACTGTGCTGTATTTCCGTGTGGTTTTTTCTAAATAAAGGAGGGTAGTGCTTGTGTTCACACTGCTTTCTGATATGCCAGTTTTTTTCCTATCCAGTGAGTATTGGATTCACTGGAATGTCCGTCTTTTTCAGTTGACTGTCATTTTACGCAGAGACAACAATTCCAAAGACATTAGAATATTAAAAGTTTATGCATTAGTGTTATTTTGGAGAACTAGCCCCTCGTTTCTAAGACACAAGTGCCCACCTCAACTCCTAGTTCTGAAAAGCAAAGCAAAAAGGTACAAATGCCATGGGCAAAAACAAAACACAAGTTTTCCTTCCTGGACCACTTTGTGTATCCATAGGACCCAAGAGGCACCGACTCCTCCTGCCTTAATTTACCAAAATGCTGAATTGCCTAACTAGTACCAGTATCTCCATCTGGTAATGACATCAGGTTTGGAATGGAAGAATTCTCAGTCTTTAATTACTGCTTATTAGAAATTTCTTATAGCAGGCAGCTGATTCTCCAATTCTGAAAGGCTGAAATGAAGCTTACAGAAATTGAAATACCAAAAAAAAAAAAAAAAAAGATTTTTTTTTTTCTCTCTTACATACTCATTTATTCCGCAGGGTCATCAACTAAGTCCGCCGAATTTAAGGTGTGATATGCTCCCTTGCATTAAACCATGGGAACATTTTGCCTCAACCTTATAAATTTGCTCTTCTTCCCCTAAATAGTCTTGAACAGAGAGCTCACAGGCTCTATTATAAAACAGAATTATGTAATGATGGGTATAGTACATTAAGTAACATAACTTGATAAACTCTTTTGTAAACCTTGCCCCCTGGCACATAGTAGGAATACATTAAATACTGAATTAAGATGTTAATGGTACTAGGGTAAGGCTTTTTTTTTTTCCAGAGGACAAAGGTATTTTGCCTGAAAGTTATTAGGGTAATACATTTCTGCTCCTAGATTTTTTTTTTTAACAAGTCCAAATCTAATTTAAATGGTTGAAAGACGACCAAATCTGAAACATATCAAATGGTTAATAATACTAGCTAGTGTCAAAAGCTGATTATTTTCCTAGGAGAATAGACAACAAATATTGCTTATCAAATAGTGTGAGACAGATACAAAGGAGGGATAAAACAGTATCAGCCTGCAAGGAATTTGGTGGCCAGATGACATCAAAATGTGAAAACACAACTCAGTGGATCAGTGAATGGATGGAATCAAAGGAATATTTGAGAGAATAGATTTTTTTTTTCTTTTTTAGACCAGAGAAAATAGACATCCTTCAGTTCCAAGTTGAAATGTATTCTTGGAGTTACTTTGCCCACCAAACCTTCAGGGGCTATCAGTGCAAACACCCTGAATAAAGGGGAATTCACCACTTACCTACCCAAAGGTGGGGATTTTATCTCCAGAGTAGTTACCACAGTGTATATTGTGTGTATAAATGAGGAATATCCTAAGTAGTTCATCCCATCTTTGTACAATTTTTTACATTTTCTAAAAAATTGAACAAAATTGATGCAGACTTTCTTAAAACTTTCAACCCTAAAACTCCTAAATCCTATAGACCCTAAAACTTCCAGACGTTAGTCTAAGTTCCATTTGCAGCAAAACAGAGCAAATCTATTACATTAGGATAGGCTATCTTATGGCAGAATAACAAACAATTGCAATGTTTAGTGACCTACAATGGCAGAAGTTGTTTTCTTGGTCATGCTGAGTTCATTGTAAGTCAGCCACTTCCACGTCTCCTTACTCAGGGTCCCAAGCTGACAGAGGAGTTGCCATCTTGAATGTTTCATGTTGCTATGGCAAAAATAAAGGTCATTTAAATGCTATGGCCGGAAGTGACACATGTCATTTGGGCTCACAACTGACTGGCAACAATAATTGGATGGCTCCATAGAATCATCACAATGAGGCCAGATAGTACAGCCTACCTTGTGCCCCAAAGTAGAGAGCTGTGGTGCACAGGTTTAAGGACTAACTCTTAAGGACACTTGTGCACTGTTATCCTTTAGCTAAGTGATCCCACCCTGCTCCTTTGTGGCCCAGATGTTCCATTCTCCAGGGTACATACTGCAGGAAAGGCCACCACGTTACAGGGGAGACATACTGTGACTTCTTTCACTGCCTTTTCTCTTTGAATACAAGACTCCAGTCCCACCCCTCCCCCACAGATTGCAATGCCCTATCGATTTTAAGTCCGTCTTTATATATTCCCTAATATTATATATATTTTATTTTTTCAAGACTTGTTTTCCGAGAAAGGGTACGATGAACAGAACTTTTGAGAAGTGTTATCTGGGGGAAAAAATGTTATCTGAAGATGTCATGATCATTATCAAATTTTGAAATTTTGTCTTGAGTAGCTACTTCCCTTATTTTAACCATCAGAATGTTGCAACACAAATAAAACCGTCTTTTGGAAGTATTCATTCATTCATTTACTTATCCATCTTTTTATTGATTCGATAAATACTCATTTATTGATGCCAAACACTCTATTAAGGACCGGGTATGTGGAGATGATTGGGAGTTCTTCTTTTCAAGAAACACATTTTCCAATCGGGCAGACAGAAAGAAAAGTCGTTGCAATGCTAGTAGAGGCACAAAGTATTATGGGAACACTTGTGAAGAAGCAAAGAACTCTCTGGCAAGATTAAGGAAAGTTCTGTAGAGGAGTTGAACTAAGTCCTGAGGGTAAGTGAGCCTTCTCTAGTCGGGAAAGGAAGATAGAGGATATTTTAAGCAGAGAGAGCAATATGAGTGAAGGCACTGAGGATGACAAAGCTTGTTGTTTAGGCAACTACCCAGGAACTCAGTGTGGCTGGAACAGGAGGTCTTTGTGAAGGATGAAATCAAGCAACTACAAATTGTAAAGAATCTTGCAGACATGCTGTAGAATTTAGACATTAGCCCATCTATCAGGGATTGCAAACCCTTCTGTCTACTCTGGGCCGAGCATGGGTACAAGTGAGCTAAGCAGACCAAGTTGAGACCGTAAGCAATGGTGGAGACTGGCAATCTGGAGAATATGGGACTGTCCAAATGGGATAGTCAGGGCCAATGATGCCCAATGTCAGATCTTCTAGTTGTTAAAGAGAAGCTGCTAATTTGGATTTATATGAAAAATTGAAATATTAAATGTTGAGAACTTAACCACATTTTAAAGTACACATGTGGGGAGAAAACGTGTACAGACCAAAATCAGCTTAAAGACCACCAGTCAGATGTCTCCTACCGTATGAGATAGGGAGCCATTAAAGGTTGTAAGGATGGGAGTAACACCATCGGACCTCTTTAGAAAGTTTACTGTGGTGGCAAAGTGGACAGGAAAATTCTGGAGCCTGGTAGGCTGTACTTGATATTCCATAATGTCATTTGAGGGGTGATGCAAAGCCTTTTATAACACCGCCCTTTTTTAGTACACAACTTCCCATGCATATAGGGGCAACTGACAAATATTTGAAAAGCTGATGAATGGAAGAGAAAAAAGCTAAAGTTTTAGAAGGAGGGCACATTTTTAGAGGGTTCCTTATACCATATGCTTCCTTTGTTAGACCGTTATTTTGTCAAGAGCACAATGATCTTATATTGATCATATGTAATTTTTCTATATCTGTCTGTGATAAACGTTATTGGTTTTTAAAAATGCATAAATCATTTAGAGTAGGACATAAAGATCAGCACAGCATCAGAATGTCTATTATCTAGGACTGATCTTACTGATCCTACCACCTTGTAAAGGAACTCCAGCTGAACACACGTCTGTTGTAGCAGGTCCTAAAAGTCTGTACTCCCAGGCTCTGCAAAACTCCACCAGACCCATGTGTATAGCTTATGCAGGTTTTTGGTGGAGGCCAAACTCTTTATTACTACCCATCAGAGTATATTATAGTTCAATCCATCCCAGAGCCAGGTGCCTAAGACTGTCTTGATTATGTTTAATTTTTCAATTAAAAAAAAATTGAATCCACTAAACACTGTTCCCAGCTTCTTTCTTGCTTTGAAACCATACTTTCCTGCCACTCTGCAGTCACCAATCTCCGCACTCTCTCATAAACTCCCATTAAATGTTAGAAACACTAGGTACTCTTCCTAAGGTATGCTGACTGGTTGTAGGTTATGTGTGTTCCCATGGGCACATCCATATTCTGAAAGCCACTCAGTTCATTGGACAATCAAGTCTTTAAAGTCTTAGCAGTTTGGCTCTACAAATTGTCATTTTTAATTGAACTTTCTTGAGGTATGATTTATGGACAATAAACTCTACCCATGTTATGTGTTCCATGAGTTTTGAATCCAAAGAAGCAACATGAGCAAATTATAATATTTTAAGGGAACTTCAGAGGAAAAATATACATACAGACTATATATAAATGGATATAGATAGATATAGAGAGATACATAGATAGATGATGATAGATGAATAGGTCGCTAGATAGATAGGCAAAGTTAGCCTTACAATCCAAGCACCTGGACTGTAATTCTGGTTCAACTAGTTACTGCTTGCATATGCTTGGCCAAGTCTCTTAGCTTTCTGCCTCTATTTCCTCATCCATGTGATGGGGATTATAATTGTACTCCCCTCCTAGAATTAGCAAATACCAGTGCATCAACACAGCTAGTAGTCAATAGAGACTAACCCTGTTTTCTTTTGTTAATGTTGTTATTGGCATTATTATTCTAATAGAGAGGAAATCCAGGGACTTAAACAAGAAAACAAATTGACTGGAATGTAAGTGGGGTAGAAAGAAGCAAGTACCTCCTGGGTGGCTTGCTGGTATGCTAAGGGGACTCAAAGCCAGAGAATAATTAATGGCCTCTATTTCTGGAATATTTTTTTACTGAAGGATTTTGGAAGAAATAATCTTTCTATTAAAACAGCTACACATACGGTGGAATGCTTTCTCTCTTCTGTAACTTTTGTGGAAATGTTTGCAAAGTACAGAACATATTCACTAGTAACATCTTTAAAAAATTTTTTTTTAATGTTTTATTTATTTTTGAGAGAGAGAGCAAGCAGGTGAGGGAGAGAGAGAGAGAGGGAGACACAGAACTCAAAATGGGATCCAGGCTCCATGCTGTCAGCACAGAGCCTGATGGGGGGCTTGAACTTACAAACTGTGAGATCATGACCTGAGCCAAAGTCAGACACTTAACCAACCAACTGAGCCACCCAGGTGCCCCTCTAGTAACATTTATCTTGAATTGTTAAAGCACCTCCTGCTTTTATATGCTATGAATGCTGCCCAAATGTAGAATCTTTGCCATTAGTAAATGTTTACATTTTAGATGAAAAATGTATTGGAAAAAAGTATTAGAGTATGACCATGGGGAAATCAAGTCACCAGGAAGAAAAGAGGAGAACTGGACTCTAGTTTTGATTCCATAACTCACCCACTAGTTTGTTGATGACAACAAACCTCAGGGTGGGGATCTTTGTTCTCTTCACTCTTAATTCCCACATACCAGTTGATCTCAAACTTTAGCGTGTATAGGAATTAAATGCAATGGTTATTTAAATGCATATACCTTGGCTCCATGCTCATTAATTCTGATTTGGTAGAAATAAGTGGGGATCCAGAAATCCAAGTAATAAATGAAGGTTTTGTTTCACTTTTTATCCTCCCCCCCGCCAACACCACACACACACACACACACACACTGGAAAATGCAGTGTAAAGAGTATTTTAGGCATAATGATATCAACCTGCTTAAATAATGTCACCAACTATCTCTTGTTTCTCCTTTCTTCCGTATCAACTTCTGTTTTACCTTCATTCTTAATCTAGTTTTCTCTTTACTATAATAAGCTAGTCCCTCCAAGCTTCCATTCTTCTGACATAGAAACTCCAACCAAAGAGCACTCCTCTTCCTCAGTTTCTAGCAGAAGAACTAGACCTGACTGTGACTGGATCAGCTTGTACCATGTACTCATAGCTGCATTTATCACCCTGGTCCGGGGCTGTGTTTCTTTAACGTGCCAGCTTTGGGTCAGATGCGTACCTTGGATTTAGGAGTGCAGCCACCCTACCCAAACTGTGTCGCCTGGGAGCGGGGGAGGTACTGTTCTCCAAGATAAGTTAGGGGTAATTTTTCCAGAAATAGGGAAGGCTTATTGGCCAAATCTATAGATTTTCATCCACTACTGTACATTTTTTTAGAAGTACTCAGATGAGAATGAGCCAACTGCTGTGGCAAAAGTATAACTAGTGTGCCAAGTTATTGAAGCTTTCAGCCTCAAAGGTGACCCACCAGGGCCTGGGAAGGGCTTAGGATGCCCAGAGTTCCTGAGCCAGTTGCTTCATACATTTACCCCAGAGGTTTTGGCAAATAAATATTAAACATTTTCTGTATGCACTGTGAAGATGATTTGTATACAGGTCATCTGTGAGTTGCACATCGGGAATCAATGGATTTTAAGATTGTGTTTTGAGGTCATCTCAAACATGCAATAATATTATTTCTTTTGGATCTAAATGAGACAACTTGGAAGTTGGTTTATGCAATCAAAAGGACAGTAAACATTCCAGGTATAGTATACAGAAGGGGGACAAACACACAGGACCAGCAGTTGAATCCTGCTTTGGCTTGGTTATCAGTTTTGTTTTATTTAGTATTCTTGGACATACATAGTTTGTTCTATCTAAGAGATACAGTCCTAGCCTAGATCTCAGCATGCCTAGCTCCTTATAATGTTTGGAACATAAGTGGATGCACATTATACAGACAATGGAAAAGGGTAAGCTGGCAACAGCATGGAACAGAAAACTGACTTGACTATTAGTCATGAGATAAATTTTAGGTATATTAACCTGAAAATGTATGGAAGAAGTGAATTCTGATGAACTCATTCTTCTGTTAAGTGTAGAAGTTACTATTATTTTCTTAACCTCATTAATAAGGTCAATAAAATAAAATAGGTTTTTTTTATTAAAAAAAATTTTTTTAACGTTTATTTTTGAGACAGAGAGAGAGCATGAACGGGGGAGGGTCAGAGAGAGGGAGACACAGAATCCAAAACAGGCTCCAGGCTCCGAGCTGTCAGCACAGAGCCTGACACGGGGCTTGAACTCACGGACCGCGAGATCATGACCTGAGCCGAAGTCGGCCGCCCAACCGACTGAGCCACCCAGGTGCCCCAAAAAATAAAATAAGTTTGCATCAGCATTTTAGTATTGAGTCATTGGTTTCAGATGGCTTCAGATGGCCCCACTCCACCAACTCTCACCTCCACCAAAGCAACCCCACACACAAAATAAAGTATTTTCAACAAATGATACTTGAATAACTAGATATCCATGCAGACAAAAGCAAACAAACAAAAACCAAAACAAACAAACAGAACACTTTGACCTCTGCCTCACACCATATACAAAAGTTCATTGACAGTGGATTATAGATCTAAATGTAGAAGTTAAAACCATAAAGCTTTTCAAGGAAAACATAACTTGGAGATGCAAAAAAGTTTCTTAGATAAGCCATAAAAGCAGTAAACAATAAAAGAAAGACTAGCTAAGTTACATGTTAAAATTAAGAACTTCTCACCTGAAGGAAAGCAGGGGGATGAGTAAAGCCTAAAGATCCATGATTAAACCAATCATTACCACCAGTGATATTTTCTCCCCTGTGCGTTAGTTCAAGTTGACCTGTAAGTGATGGAAACTGACTCTGTGAACTTGAGCAAAAAGGGAAATGCCTACCGGGGCTTTTTGTGGAATCCGAAGTCAAGGGTACAGTGGGGTGTCAAGAATAGAGGTATTGAAGTGCTTCAGGGAACCCAGTCAGTCTTCTCTCTGTCCATATTTCTTCTCTGTCTTTCTCATGGCAACACAGCACCCTCCTTTCCTCAGTTCCATAGCAGATCATGGTTGCCAGTTGTTCCTGAGCTGTAGGTGTTGCAGTCAAGCCACCCAGAAAAAGGCCCATCTTTCTGGCTCTCACAGTTCTTAGGGATGGGTCTGATTGGCTCACTTGGATCCAGTGACCACCCTTAGTCTAATAAACTGTGACCCAGAGGCAGGGTGATATTTAAGAAGCATAGCAACTCCTTTTATCCATGGGAATATAGGTTGAAAAGAAGAAGCATTCCAGTTGATAGTCTCTCTACATTTCCTCTTTACTTGACAAAAGACAGAGTTGATGGAAGTGTGTACTTGGTTAGTTTTTAATGGCCACTAGTTTTGGTGTATTGATACACTATCCCTTTGAGTATCTAATATCAGCACCTCTGCATCTCTGCCAGTTGACTGATATATATTAAGGACCATAAACAAAATTAGTTCATTTTTAAAATGGTCACATTTATTTGTAAATTATTAGCCAAGATCTATTCAAATGCAGACATGCTTTGTTCTAGTCTGGATATACAATAAAATTAATTTAAATAACTTTAATCAGCTTCAAAAACAGCAAATTCCAAGACAATTAGGTTAACTTTAAGAACTCATATTTATTGAGTTAACAGATGGTAAATTAAAAAACAATGAAGCTAATTTTTAAAATCATTCATTGAATTAAAAAAGCAGACATTTAACAAAACTGTTTTTAAGCTGTTTTTTCATCCCAATATGCATATTTTAAGATTCCAATTTGGGGAACTTCTGGGAAGACACCAAATGAGTTGCAGTATATGAACATTCTTCCAGTGAATTACTTTTTCAAAGGATTTAGAACCACCTGAAAAAGAATTTTATGAATCACCAATAAAGATACAAGAAATAAGTGTATTCTAGAGATTGGAAGGAATGAAGAGTCTACTTCATCAATTCCAATTTGCTCTCTAACATGCTGCTCCTATGGCCTTCTATGTTGCTGGCCCTGACACACTTTGAGAGTTTCCTGTGCTAGCAGAGTGAAAGTTATTCCTAGCCAGAATTGCATTTCTGCATTTTAATGGTCAAGCGCAAGGGGAAGACTTCCCTTTGATGGCTTCTTGGGCCTTGTGTACCAAGGACCTGAAATATATTGTAAATGCTAGAAGCTGACTCTGCAAGCTTACAAGAAAAGGGGACTTTTGTGGAAGCCCACTGACGACGTGGGATCTTCTCCCCTTGGGCTCCCACTTTGCTGGGTCTCCTTGCAGTTTTTGGAAATAGAGCAATGAACGTATCCCAACACATGAATTTTACCAGAAATTGGTTGTTTCCATACGTAAGTTCAGTCATTTCTCCCACTTCCTGTGGTTTTATAGATAGAATTGGAGATACTATTATGGCTACATTAAGATACGTCACTTGCGTTGTACTTGCTATGATTAGTTTTAACATGACGGCGTATTGAAAACTATAGTTATGGGGCGCCTGGGTGGCTCAGTCGCTTAAGCGGCCGACTTCGGCTCAGGTCGTGATCTCGCGATCGGTGAGTTCGAGCCCCGCGTCGGGCTCTGTGCTGACAGCTCGGAGCCTGGAGCCTGTTTCAGATTCTGTGTCTCCCTCTCTCTCTGCCCGTCCCCTGTTCATGCTCTGTCTCTCTCTGTCTCAAAAATAAATAAACGTTAAAAAAATTTTTTTTAAATAAAAAAATAAAAAAAAGAAAACTATAGTTATATATGTAGAAATGCAGTTACTACATAAAAACATTTGAAATAGATTTGTTTAATGGCTGCTTGATCAATTGGGGTTATAGTTTTTTCTTTACCTTGGAGAGTTGCAAACTATAATTTATTTTAAGGTCCTAGTAACCCATTGTCTAAGATCTGGTTTTACTTTATGTCTTAAATCTTACGTTACTTGGTCAGTAATGTTGATAATCATATTTACTGGTTTTGGTAGACCAATTTATTAGTTACAATTTGAGTTTCAGACACTTAGAAACATAAGAACACATTTATTATTGAAATTATGGTAGTAAAAATTATCTTATTGCATAAATATCTTCTTGCATTTGAAACTACTTAGCCCCATCCCCTTTTTGCCTAGAAATAATTGTTTTTATAATAACCTTCTGATAATATGAGGCTTTTTAGGAATGTAATTATAACAATATAGTGGGATGGACTATATTGTTTTTAATTAAACAAGAACAGGTAAAAATAAGAATAAATTGTGACTAGATGAAAAATTCAGGAAGTGAAATTTCAATTTGCAGAAATAGAAATTAGGGATATAGAAGAAAAACTTCATAACTGGTCTAAACATCCAAAGGAAATGAAAAAAAGTTAAAAGGGTAAGAGGAAATTGGATAGACACATTTTGGAGATTTAACGTAGAATGTAAGCTCCTTGAGAGCAATAAACATCTTATTATTGTAACACTCCCCCTAACAGAGGGCTTAACACACAGTATATGCTATTAGTATTAGACAAACATTTCTTATACTTAAGAATAAAATAATGGGTGTTCCTCCGAAAACAGAGCATGTGGATCAGAAGTAAAAATCAAAGTTTGTAACTTTTCCTGTATAAAAACTGCAGTAAGATTGTAAGACTTATTTTGAGCAAAACTAAGAAGTGGAGATAAATGCCTAGTCACAGGCTGGTAAGTTTTTAAATTTCTAGAACGAACAAAAAAATTCCTGCAAGTGTCTAAGAAAACAGATACTCTTGTAGTTTGTCTTCATACTTCTTTTACAGAACTGGAGCTTTTTTAAGACCAAAGGTAAATTTTTACATACTCCTAAGTAAAACAAGTTTGATTCTTTAAGTTTTATGCCTACCCAATTATTGGCTCATACGTAAAAGCAACAGAAGAAAATTTTTAACTTGGGAAGGTGCTAGAAAGTATAACAACAAAGGGTACTTAACTGCAAAAGTTGCAGAGATATCATCCAGATCACTCAGTGGTCAGATATATAAAAAATCAAGAATGGATATTTCAGGAAAAAGTTTAGCCTTAACTAAGCATTGAAGGTCAAGACAAAGTAATAAATGAATAATATATAGTGAAAATAGAAATGAATTAAGAATTGATGTTGATCACTACATGTTTTTCTTTACTAAGGGAGCAATGTTTTCAATAAAATAATCCTAAAAGGTTTCTTGACTTTTTAAATGAAGAGCCTGTAACTAATAACCACCATGTGGAAAAAGAAGGTGGAGAAAACAAAAGCATTAGAAGTTGCTGCTTTAGTTTTATTTATTTATTTTTTAAAGTTTATTTATTTTTGAGCAGAGAGAGACAGAGCATGAATGGGGGAGGGTCAGAGAGAGGGAGACACAGAATCTGAAACAGGCTCCAGGCTTTGAGCTGTCAGCACAGAGCCCGACGCGGGGCTCGAACTCACCGACCGCGAGATCATGACCTGAGCCGAAGTCAGCCGCTTAACCGACTGAGCCACCCAGGCGCCCCTAGTTTTAAATCTTTAGATAAGAATGCATTTAGGATAGTCATGAGCAATTTCAAATTGATACTAGTTGAGTGGGAAGAAAAATATCTATTTTATAAATAATTGTAGAAGATAAAAATAAACAAAACAGTCCAAAAGACAAAATGGAAAGGAAACAATAAGGAATTATTGAAAAGAAGAAAATATAAGTGCAGTCAAGCTCAAAAATTATGACAAGTATAAATGTCTTAAATTTCTCTATTCAAATGGGAAGATATTCACATTAAATTAAAATGAAAGTCGTATGATTTGGTGGTGCTTAATAGAGTCATACTTAAAGATAAATGACATGGAAATACTTTTTAAAAGGGCAAAGATTTTGCAGCCTAACATGCTCACATCTAAATCAGATAAAGCAATAGCAGAATTACAAAAGGGACTATTTTATAATAATTATTAATACAACATTAGTAACGGAATAATGACACTGAAAAATAATGCATTAAATAACTTAAAACATAAAACAATTTAACGTGCTTTTTATTTAAAAAACTCTTTTAATGTTTATTTATTTTTGAGAGAGAAAGGGAGAGAGAGGGACAGAGCACAAGCAGGGGAGGGGCAGAGAGAGAGGGAGACACAGAATCCTAAGCAGGCTCCAGGCTCTGAGCTGTCAGCACACAGCCCCAGTCGGGGCTCTAACCCAGGAACCGTGAGATCATGACCTGAGCTGAAGTCAGACGCTTAACCAACTGGGCCACTCAGGCACCCTTTGGCATGCTTTTTATGATGGAGCAAAACAGTGAAAATAATGTATATCCAAGCAGCAGTGCAAAAGTTTACAAAATTAGAAACTTAAACTAATGAAATATTTCACATCGGTAGATTAAATAAGTAAATGATTATTATGATAGATTGTGTTTTAAACACAGTGTTGGATAAAATTTAACACTTGTTCCTGATAAAATGATAAAAAGAAAAAATAAACTGTATTTTAACATGAGAATAAATTTGTTTAACCAATAATCAAAATTAATGTAAAAATACTAGAAATATACATCTTTAAAAACAGAGGTGGGGTAGAAGTTGGTATAGTGGTTCTGCCATAATAATTGTTATTAAACATTATTTTAAAGCCCTTATCAATATAATAAAACATACTAAAGGAAAAAGAGGTATAAGGAGTGAAAAAATATACATTATCATTATGACGGGAAAAATATTTTAATAGCTTGAAAACCCAAAGAAGTGAACAAAAATGTGTATAGACCTAATTAATTAGTGAAATCTTGGAAGACATATGACTCTTCACATAAACCAATAGTATTTCTAAATATTAGCAATCATTAGCTTAAACATAAACTTCTAAAAGATTTATTTTACAAGATATGTAAAACTCTGAGTTTAAACAGGAATATGTTACCTACCTAGATAAAACTGTTTGAGAGCTACAAAAATATTAAGTTAATCAAAATATTGGTTTCTGATTTTGAAAAGGTAACATTTTTAAATTGTTAATTATTTCCAAAGTATAGATTTAATGGGGAATCTAATAATCATGTCTCTTTTGTTTTTCACATTTTGAGGTAATGGTGAGAGGAACTTGATTTTCACATAAATCTGGAAAAGAAAGTAGGCAAGAATAGTAGAAATCATTTCTGAGAAAGAAAAATAATGAGGGCAGACTAGTCTTATCAAATATTAAAATATATTATAAAGTTATAATAACTAAAATCATGTGATACTGGCACCAAAATAGATTAATTAGGAAAAATAAGTGGTTAACAATTATATAATAACAAAATATTTGATAATGTTAGAACACAAACCAATGGAAAGGGAAAATATTTTACAGTGTGTGGACTGATTAACTGTTTGAAAAAAAAACAAATTATATACTCATGATACACAAAATAGCAACACTTAAACCATAGGAAATCTAAAGGGACTTGGTTTTAAAGATTTAGAATACTGTAACAAATTGCAAAGTGAAAAATAAAATAGATTTGATTTATATAAAGATAGCAATAAAACAAACAGTAGGCTAGGTACAATTGTTTGAACATAACAAAAGGGAAGGGTTAATTATCATATTATTAACAGAAGCTCATACAAACTCCACAGCTAAAAACTAATACATGAGATAAAATAGAATCCTATTTAGCCAATATATGAGATAAGACTAAAATCACATTTCACAAAAGATGAAATATAACACATTTGCAAACATAAAAACATTCAGCCTTACTAATAATCAATTGAATATATACTAAAACAAAAATAAGCTGTATTTAGGCTTAATCAATTATTTTAACTTTAATGTCAAGGATTTACATTCCCAGCTGATACAGATTATTTTCATTTAGATAAACTTACCCTCTGGAGAAAGTGGGAAACCTGGATAAAATCTAGCAAATATTTGTTTAAAAGCATCCTAGAGCTTTAAGGTGGAGAGGATTGGAGAAGCCAAAAACCCAGAGAGTAGGCAATCCAAGAGAGATCTCACTTACACAACTACCTGTTAGAAGGTAAAACACCACTTGACAAAGATATCACCCAGAGGCTCAAATTATCTGTACAATTTTTCATACACAATGTCTGGAAATAAAATTACCAGTCATACCTGTAGACCAGATAATAGACTTTAAAATATCTGTAATTAATAAATTAACAAAATTAGATGAGCAGATAGGGAATTTCTGCATATTATTGGTAACTATATAAAAACCAAATGGAAATTCTGGAAATAAGAAGTAAACTGACAGAAATTAAAAATTCAATGGATGGGTTTAAGAACAGATTAGAAACAGCTGAAGAACAGATTGATGAACTGGAAGGCAAAGCAATAGAAAATTTAATGTTAGTACCCAGAGTTAGCAAGGTACAGTGGAAAATGGTTTCTTCTTACATAACTGGTGGTATGTAAATCTATGTAATACTTTTTGGAAATGCTTTGGTGATGTAAATCAGATATTAGAACAAAAAAGAGGGGCACCTCGGTGGCTCAGTCTGGGGCTGAGACTTCAGCTCAGGTCATGAGCTCACAGTTCATGACTTTGAGCCCCACATTTGGCTCCCAGCTGTCAGTCTGTCAGCACAGAGCCCACTCTGGACTCACTGTCCCCCTCTTCCTGCCCCTCCCCCACTTGCACTCTCCCAAAAATAAATAAATATTTTTTTAAAAATAAACAAAAAAATTTGTATGTTTTGACCCAGTAATCTTATGTCTAGGAATATCTATTACGGAAATAATTTTTTTTAATTTTTTAAATTAAAAAAAATTGTTTTTACATTTATTTATTTTTGAGAGACAGACACAGAAAGAGAGAGAGAGAGCACAAGTGGGGCAGGGGCAGAGAGAGAAGGAGACACAGAATCCGAAGCAGGCTCCAGGCTCTGAGCTATCAGCACAGAGCCTGACGCGGGGCTCAAACCCACAAACCACGAGATCATGACCTGAGCTGAAGTCGGATGCTCAACCGACTGAGCCACCCAGGCGCCCCTACAGAAATAATTTTTTTACTGTGAATTGTTTTATGTATAAAGATGTTCACTATAGAATTACTCATTATACTAACTACAGTGTGCAATGTTTTAAGTGCTTTACTTCAATTTATGCAGTTAATCCTCACAAAAAACCCAAGGAGGTAGAGGTTGTTACCACTAATATCCTCATTTTGTAGATGAGAACAATAAAACCTTGAGAGGTCAAGTAGCTTGCTCGAGATTATGGAACTAGTGAGTAGAGAAACAAATGTTTGAACCAGGCTGCCTGCCTCCACAGCTTGCACTTGAACCTGCCCTGGGCTTTTGGAAGCAACCTAGATAGCTAAGAACTGGAGACTTGCCAAATAAGTGATACCCCCAGTCTATGTAATATTATGTGGGTATTAAAAATGAGCATCACCAACACTTTTAGCAACATGGGAAATAATTCTGATATAATACGAAGAGGGAAAAAAATCAAAATCCTAGAATTACACCAAATAAAAAATATATGTACAAGTATGATGGGAAGCAAATATCCCCAAAGGCTAGTAACAATTATGTGAGGTTAGTAGCACTAGTTTTCCATTTCTCTTCTTCCATTCTTCATTTCCTCAAAATTTTAATGATGTGTTTCATATATATATATATATATATATATATATATATATATATATATATTATGCTTCATATAGAAAATACCATTACCTATATGTAAAAAGTAGTAGTTTATTGGGTAAGAACCTGGGTTCTGGAACCAGACTGCCTATGTCACCACTTACTAGGTATGTGACCTTGGGCAGGTTGTTGAACTTTTGTTTCTTAGTTTCTAAGTTTATCCTATAAAATGAGGATAATTTTAGTATGTATCTGATAGGGTAATTGTAAGGATTAAATGTGCTTAAAATGTATTTAGAACAGTGT
Source organism: Acinonyx jubatus (assembly GCF_027475565.1). Lineage (NCBI taxonomy): Eukaryota > Metazoa > Chordata > Mammalia > Carnivora > Felidae > Acinonyx > Acinonyx jubatus. The sequence continues at coordinate 133,358,883 of NC_069384.1, forward strand.
CTGAAACTGAAGTATGTAAGCATGATCTAGTGTTGTTATTCTGCAAACAGGCCTCATTGTTTTAGACCCTGAGTGACCAGACAAAATGACAATTCCCCCCTGCCAGTCCTTTGCTAGGCACATACATTAGCAACAATTTTGTTTCTATATATATATCTTTGTCCTTACTATGAATTCCCCAATGCAGAGATGTCTAGGAACCAAGAACCGTTGGCTAAGGAGACACTTCCGAACCCTTTCCAAGAAGCAGTGATAATCAAATGTCTGATGTGTTTTTTATGTTAGAGAAGTTCAGCCTCCTTACCTGTGTCACATTTCTGAGACCTGTACAAGAGTGATTGAAGCTACCCCTTGAAGCCAATATTACATGAACATTATCAGCAGTGAATTAGAGAAAATATTTATCTATTTCCCCAATTTTACCCTTCTCTGAATGAATGACTTTCTACCGGCTCCGTGATCTGACAGTCCAAGTAACAACAGAAAGCTGTTTAAGAAATAGGACACTAGTTGTAACGTGATTTTTCTGAATTGAACACCCCAGGGGGACTGAAAATGTGCTTCAAAACTTTTTTCCACTTGGCTGATCCAAAAAGTTTGGAAAATGTTTATAGAATTTCCTCATTCCTTAAAACAGTTTCATTGAAATTGTAAAAGAAAAAAAAAAAAGATCTGTTAGATGCCAGGATTTACTGTTAGCTGTCTTAATGGCTAATGAAATTATAAGACCTTGCAATAACCCCTGCCAATTAAAAATTAACAGGTGCTTGCCAGGTAGGATATTGCATTACCTGTAAGAGAAAAGGATGCAGATGGGTATTTCACACATTTGTGAGAATGATCACCTTTGACGTGTGTCTCTGGTTTTCAGGACATTGCACGTGTCTCCTCTTGTAAGACTTTGGCTGCAGAACCCAAGTGTGAACCCTGCTCGGTGAGTTAGCTGTTTCCTGAGTGTTGTCTGTCTCTTCCTTGCCTCTGTCAAGACCCTGTGATGTTCACTGTCAGGGTCCTTTGCTTAAACTTTCTAAAAATTCTCAGCTGTCTTTTATGGTAAATGTCTAACAAATTGCTCTAATCGAGTCTGAGTTTTACAGTGTTGCTAAAGAGCTTGCACACAAACCCCCACTTTGTTCCAGGGTTTACCCCAAACCTTTCCCACTCTCTTTCCTAATAGTCATGTTCTAACACAAGACTACTCGTTAAGACATTCACTGTCTAAATCACAGGTCAACATTTCACAGTTAGTGATGACTGGTCCCATGAAGGATGAGAAGAGCATGGTAATAGTGAAATTCCTTTCCCCTTTTACGAAAATAAATCATGAGATTCAACCAGCAAATGGTGAATCAATGGCAAGTCAATAATAAGGTGAGAGATTATGTTACTGAAAAATGACCTCAAGATTAATTTCTTATGTAGATAAATGCTGGACAATTTCTTATTGTCATAGTGTTATTGGAGGTTATTTCAAGTGTTCATATTGCCACATGAGGTAACGGAATTGAGATGGGCCCCCTCTCTAACATGCCATCTGTGTCTGAATCTGCAAAAATTTCTAAACAGTTCTGGTCTTCAGTATCTCCACTTGAAAATGGGAGTGGTAGTATTAATCTGTTAGGTTATGAAGGCAAAATGTTATAACACGAAACACCTGACAACTAGCAATCACTTCACGAACACTAGTCCTCCCTACCACTGTGTATTTAGATAGAAAATAAATACATAACACAGAACTCTGCTTTCATCTTCAAATATATTATTCTTCATTGATTATTTTATGAATATAATCATTGATTCAGAAAATAAATGGAATTTTTATCCCTCCAACCTTCATTCTTTTATTCATTTCTCAGAGCTTTAATGAGCATCTACTATAAGCTAAGAAGTGCTGTGGGAGACAAAAAGGAGAGTGAAGTACCCATTGTATTCTCATGGAGATTGGAGTCTAGAAAGAGGTTGTATGTATGTATGTATGTATGTATGTATATTAAATGCCATTAGAGAAACGAAGTATTATCTTTGTTTATTAGAAGGAGAAAGTATTTTATCCAGGGTTTCAATTTCTTTATCTGTGAAATGTGTAAAATAATCTCTGCCCCGCTGGTCTTTTAGGGGTCTGGAGAAGATCAAAGGGGAGCCTGCATGTGAGATCTCTTTGGAAACCCTGAAGCACTCTGTGAATGAAAAGGGTAAATTTTTTCTCTCTTCCCTTGTACCATAAACTCCATGAGAATGTTTGACAGGGCCTGTTATGTTGGTCTTTAAAATTTTTTGAAGTATATATATAAAAAAATCACACTGTAAACCTTAAATATTTACCATTTTTATTTGCCAAGTAAACATCAGTAAAGAGGGCTAAGTTTTTTTTTTTAATTTTTTTAACATTTATTTATTTTTGAGACAGAGAGAGACAGAGCGTGAAGAGGGGAGGGGCAGAGAGAGAGGGAGACACAGAATCCGAAACAGGCTCCAGGCTCTGAGCTGTCAGCACAGAGCCTGATGCGGGGCTCGAACTCACGGACCGCGAGATCATGACCTGAGCTGAAGTCGGACGCTTAATCGACTGAGCTACCCAGGCGCCCCAAGAGGGCTAAGTTTTGATGAAACAATGAACCACTGATGGAATGAAAGAATCCGTGAATGTTATGCACTGAAGGTCTGTGCCCCCCCCCCCAACCTCATATGTTGAAATCCCAACCCCCAATGTGATAGTGTGAGAGGTCGGGCCTTTGGGAGGCAATTAGGTTTATATGAGGTCATGAGGGTGGAGCTCGAGTTAGTGCCTTTACAAGAAGGGGAGATACCAGCATTTCCTCTCCACCACATGATGACACAGTGAGAAGGCAGCCATCTTCAAGCCAAGAAGAGGGCCCCCACCAAGAACTGAATGTACTTGTGCCTTGATCTTGGACCTCCCAGCCTCCAGAGCTGTGAAAAAATAAACATCTGCTGTTTAAGCCGCCCAGCCTGTGGTATTCTGTCATAGCAGCCTAAGCCGACTATGACAATAAGTGAGAAAATAAATGAATAAGTCAATGAAGGAAACAAAACAAAGATGCAGAGTAGGAAAACCTACAAAATGAACGAGGAATAAAGGGTTGTCTTTGAAAATATGCAGTATAACTGAGTGTTAGGAGTATGACCCATAGCTAGATGGAAGGATGGATGGACGCAGTGTTCTCAGAGTGTGGTCCGTGGACCAGCGGCATGAGTATTGTGTGGGAACTCATTAGAAATGCAAGTTCCTGGTCCACCAGCCAGTCCTGCTGAGTCTGAAAGTCAGAGGTAGGGCCAGCAGTCTGTGTTTTAGCAATCCCTGTAGATCATTCTGATACAAAGTAAAGTTTTGAGAACCATTACTTTTGTACTAACATGAGGACTTTGGAAATTATTCTGCTGTGAGTACATTCAGTGTTAATGAAGGTTTTTAGCTGTGGATGGATATAATCAGACCTGTATTTCTAGGATGATGAGTCTTGGAGCTTTGCCTAAAAGAATTTATGGCTTCAATGTGGAAAGGACCATTGGAGATACTGGAAAACACATTGTATTTGCCAAGCCCCAGAGTGACAGATTTTGGTTTTTCCTATTTCCTGATAATATGCACATCATCAGCGAAGAGGCAGAGCAGAGCAGGCCCTGCCTCCAGGCACTGGAGAAACCTGCTTGGTCTGCAGAGACCCCAGCGGGATGAGAATGTTGAGCTGTCAAATATATCAAATACCAGTCCTCACTGATCTTGGAGAGCCCTCTTAGTCCTGACCAGCTGTGGGGAAACATCAAGTGGAACCTTCCAGACCAAGATAAATGGGCAGCTCTTCCTAAGACTGGCCTAGGTAGCTGCCCTGGCTGAAAATGCAGCTCCGTATTTAGGGCTGGTGGAGACAGGTCTGCCAAAGGGGAGGGCAGTGTGGAGGAAAAACGGAAGAGCCTCAAGGGGAAACAGTTACCTTAAGAAAGAGTCTAGGAGCCCAAGATACAAGCGTGGGGTGGGGAAGCAGCGGGGAGAAGAAGGATGAGGGCTTCTCAGAGAAGGACTGCTCAGATGCCCAATCATCTGGGTTTGCCCAAGACACAGGGTGTTCAGGACAATCCCTGTCAAACCAGGGCAGCTGGTCACCCTACAACTGTGTTCCCTCACCTGTGTTGAAGACCATGTGACAGCAGAAGAGTCACCGCTCTAGACCTTGTTTCTCAAAATAGTGTCCACAGACTGGCAGCATCAGTATCACCTGGGAGCTTGTTAGAAATGTACCTTCTCAGGCCCACACTAAGGCTGCAGGATCATACCTGCCGGAGAGGAAGAACCCCAGGTGATCTGCAGGCACATGAGTTGAGAAAGACTGCTTTAGAAGATCCTGTGCGCCCTGGGGAAGAAAAGGTAGCACTGGTAGAGAGCAGAGAGAATTTCTTGGCTGTGATCTGGCAAATGTCCAGGTCGGCCAGATTCTATACTGAAACTGTATCAACTGGACCTGGCAAGGAGCAGAAGCATTGAGAAGGTTACACAGTAAGGAGTACCAGGAATTGAGAGCAGAGAGGTAAAAGGACAGATGACACAAACTAGCCAAGAGGGGCCTCCTGAACTATTAATAGTAGTAGCTGTAGGAATGTAGGAAAGCCAGAAATCCAGCTATTATGTGGCGAGAGTAAAGCTGGAGAAATACTCTTCTGTACCTGTTACCGTGACCCTGTTTCGGTAAAAAAAAAAACAAAAACAAAAACAAAAAACAAAAACAAGCTGATGTGGGCTGGGAAATGTGAAATGCGGAGTCACAGCATTGTGGGTAGGCTTGCAGAGGAAGAAAAAAGGATCACCCACTAAAAGTCTCAGCATTAGCATCTTGGCCTTCACTCACTTGCATATTGCTCAGATATGCAAAGCAAGTTCAGTTTTCTCCCTTTTTCTCTACCTGGTCTGATCTTCATGGGCTCCAGCTCTGCATTCTAGCAGGAATAATTTGCACTTAATTAATAGTGTTTCATTTTCTTCCCGCTTGAACATAATTCTTTGACTTTAAACATTCTAACCAGGGGTTCTTAAACTCAAACACGCTGCAGAATCACCTAGAGGGCATGTTAAAACACAGATTGCTGGGCCCACCCCCAGGGTTTCTGATTCAGTACATCTGGTAGAAACTTAGAATTTGCATTTCTAAGGAGTTCCCAGTCGATGCTGATATAACTGGTCGGAGGAACACGCTTTACAACCTCTGATTCAAAGTATTCGGCATTTTATTCTCTCCCAAAGGTGATGGTTTCAAAGGTCTTAGATTAAAATGCTTCTCAGATTGGTTGATCTTCTGTTCTATCTTGGATCCAGAACCCAGTCTTCCTGTGTATGGCCGGTATGCAGTGGCACAAGCATGCTTGCTTTGCTGGTTCAACACATCTGAAATGGTCTGTATCTTGTTCCACAAGACAAGTCCTTTGGTCACATGCTAGGATGTCCTGGCAAGGTCAATCTGTGATACAAATCTCTAAGAAGCAGCTCTCACTTGTATTTATCTTGCTTCAGACCAGTAGTAGTTTGTCAACTGGCACTGGCCCATGGACCACATTTTGAGTAATGCTGTTTAGATGACTCAGTCTTTCTCAGATTCTTCACTTCCTTCTTCCTCCTCTTTCCCAAGATAGCATTTGGGTATGCAAGGGGGGGGGGGTGTCTTATTTTATCCTTGTGACAGCCTCGTATCATGCACCATCCTGTAGATACTCAGTGATCCTCCCTATTGAGGGGCTGGATTCATTCTTTCCCTGGAATGGGGACCACCGAAATGCAAGTAGGTCCCATCTGATCTTTTGGAATGATGTGTGCCGGTCCTCACGACTGCTGCCATAGCCCTGAACACATCCCTTAGTACCCAAGGTCTATCTTCACGGCCTCTGTCCCTGCTCCTAGACCGCCACTAGTCTACCAGTAGTCTCCATGGGAGAGTAAGAAGCTCCAGACACTCCTGTTTCCCACATAAAGGCCATCAGGAGGCAGGAATGCCTTCCGAGTCCCGTGTATCCATCCATCTGCTGCCCTCTCTGTACCATTGCTTCTGAGCCCCTTGGGATCTGGTGTTGAGCCAAATAGCCAGAGACCGCTAGAGGCAGTGTAGTGCTGGAAGGAGCTTGTAGCCCAGCCAGTTGTTAATTTTTCAGGAATTTGGCCTTCCAGCTGTCCAGCGTGGCCATTATTAAAAGTTAAACATACATACATTTAACATACATTTAACATACATTTAAACAAGTTATATTAAAAGCAAAGGTAGCCAATACACAAAATCATCACCTTCTATTTATTTTACTGCGCTGGACTGTTAATCTATGTTTAGCATATGTGTGTGATAGAAATACTGTATAATCGTGTACTGCCACACAGGTCTTCTAAGCCCTGTTCGGTGATACCGTGTTGAGAGCTTCCAATCAGCCAAGGTAGGAGTATTTACGCTGTAGAAATGAGCAAACATTATAAATCAGGGTTCCACTCTCTCTCATCTCCACCTCCCCAAGGCCAGTTGTTAAACATTTACCAACACACCATTGCTTAGAGCCTAAATCTGGGAGTGAGCCACTAATCCACTGGCCTCTAGTCACCCTTTACTTACATAGATGTTACAAAGCTGCTCTTCCCCTAAAGATTAGCTCCTGAAAGGTATCTGTGAAAGAGATATTGAATACTAGAACCTTGATATCATCTTATCTACTTACCCTACTTTTATCTCACTTTTCTCTCTACCATCTCTTGGGACCAGAAGAATTGATCTTCTGGTTTTTTATTTCCTCCACAGCTTATCCTCGTACATTAAGGGTGAACATTCATGGCCTAACTTTACTCTCTGACATTCTTTCCCAAAACGTATAAATTTATTCTAATCATGAGAAAACATGAGACCAAATTGAGGGGCATTCTACAAAACTTCTTCTTAGTTCCCTTCAAAACTGTAAGATCGTGAAAGACAAGAAAAGACCAAGAAACAATCATAGCTTGGAGAAGGAGACTTGTGTACTAGATTCATTGTGGTATCATAGATTGGACCCTGGAAAAGAAAGAAAATTGGTAGAAAAACTGAGGAGATCCAAATAAGGTCTGAGTATTGTACCAATGTTGATTTCTTAATTTCAATCATTGTTTCATTGTTATGTAAAATGTTAACATCATATGAAGCTGGATGAAGGGTATATGAGAACTCTATATTATATGTGCAGCTCTTCTGTAAATATACAGTTATTTCTAAATAAAACTAATGATGGGAAAAATTCATGACCTAGGTAATAGATATCTTTTCTATCCTATGGAAAAAAACCTACTATGTGCATCCACCTGCTTTGTGATATGCAAAAGGGGGGGAAATGGGGATGGTATAAAATCTTTTTCTAGATAAAGATAAAAAGCTTTACTTTCAAGTGTTTTTTCTTTTGCAGAATAAAAAAAAATATTTTGGATGTTGTAAGCTGAGCATTAACTGTTTCTTTCCCTTTCTTTGTAATCTTGCTGTAATAAAACTAAGTTTGTAAGCAGTATCTTCAGATGATGGAGAAGACATAGAAAGTAGATTAATATAAATTCAAAATAAAACCTTTATTTTGTGTTGATCTGAAAATGCGCCACTGTTCACACAGCTACATTTCTTTCTAAGTGGAAGGAGAGCCAGGAAGAAAAATCCCTGAGCAGAGAAGAGGAAATGTGCTCTAAGGCAATGCTTCTCCAATTTTAATTTGCATTTGCTTCATCTGGGGACCTTGTTAAAATGCAGATTCCTTTTCAATAGGTTTGGGGTGGGGATCCCAAATTAGTCTGATTTTCCAGTAAGTTCCCAGATAATGCCAGCCTGCTGGCCTCTGAGTAGCAAGAGTCAAGGGTCCTTTCTGAGGAATTTCCTCTTCCTTGGCACAGTAGGCATAAGGCAAGTGCTTACCAGCCAGAGGCTTAAAGACACATAAGAAATGCACAGTAAGACCAGAAATAAAGCAGTTAAAACAAAGAAGACGCACATTAATCAAAGTATGACATTATTGCACATACTGAGATGGGGTGAAAGCAGGACTATTCAGGAGGTCACTGGACATGTAAAGCTGTTTTTGAAGTTTAATTTGAAGCCCCAACTAAGAAGCATTGTATGTAGTCATTCCCTTTCACTACACAGGAAAAATGCAACATTTTCTATGAAAGAGGAACTACAGCTTTCAGAATTACTGAATTGTACAGTGCCAATGTACATGAATCTCTTCCCTCCTCCAACGTTTCCAATGATGATAGTTCCTGGAAAATAGTATATCGTTTTTTCAAGCATATGCTAAGTCTACAAAAAAAAATTCTCCCGAAAGTTCTCTTCAAGCTAGGAAAACGGGTAATTGGCCTGTATCAATGGGACAACTCATGCCAGTCAAAACACCATTACAAGAGAATAAAGTGTGAGGCCTGTGCGTCGGCATGTTTTCACCCCCACCTCATGAGGAGCTTCCAACGTGTCACATGCACTTTCACTGTCTTTTTCAGCATTTAAACTGAGATGTTTTTCTGGAAGCCTTGCTCAGTGGACCTATGGGCCCTCTGGTATTCTTAGACACGATTTATAAATGTTGTGATGAACTTGACCAAAGTAGAGCTGGCTTTGCTAATCACTTATTAGTTCTTTGACCCACTATTTCTTTGTTTAAGAAGCAATGTTGCTTGTCTTACGGATACATATTATCCAATTTGCAGAAAATATAAATAATATTGCAAATAGCAAATGAGATCCAGCGTGCAGCTTCCTGCATCCCGGTGGGCACAGTCCTATTTAGTAATAGCTTTCCCTTTCACTGTTGCCACTGGCAGACAGACTGCTTATGCGATCTTTGGCTTCCCTAATGTCTCTTCAGGGATCAATAGAGTGTTTCTTTTTTCCTAGATGCCAACTTCATCGTCTGTATACTTTAAGAATACAATATCAGTTTAAGAATACTTCAGGAATACAGTATTAGTCTAAAGACCGTTCAATTGAAAGCAACCTTGCAGAGATGTAGTCACCCATGATTGATGTTAGGCGAGTGAAAGAAAAATGTAGGTTTGTTTTCCCCTCTGCCTCTCAGATCTTTGAAAGAGAAAGGGGACTAGTTTTTCAAAACTGTGCCGTTGTTGGAAAGTAACCATCGCCTACCTTGTGCTATCTGATTGTATCCGTAGATACAGGAACGTGTGTGTAGCAGCCACTTCTCTCAATACTTTTGTTCATTTTTCTCTTGAAGTAAATATTAATAATTGGAAATTAGAGAATTGCTATTTTAATGTTTCAAGTGAAATAAATCTGATATGTGAATTAGCAACAAGGACTTATGTCTCCAAAAGGAAATAACAATTCATGAAACCAAATTTAAAGTTCAAGCAGAGCTTTCACACTGATGGATTCGTATTTTCCTTTTTCTTGGCCCTGTGGGTCTGTTTTTAATTTTAATTTTTTTATTTGTTACTTTTATCATTTTGAAACATATCCTTGTCTCAAACTCTTTGTGCAATGGTGAGCGTATAAAGAAGTACAAATAAATAACTACGGACCACATTTCTACTGTGAAATTTTTTATTTTAAATGTGACAACTATCCCTCAATTATCTGTGCACATTCAACTGTTGGCTGAGCCAGATTCTTGGGTATAAGAAAAATTGGTGAATCTGAAATAAAAGTGCAAAATATCTTTCATGCAAATAATACTAATAATACCCAAGAAAGCAAGAAAGCTTACTTAAAAAAATAATTGTTCTTGACAGGAGATTTATAAATAGGAGCCTAATTAATAAATTTCACTATTGTTCTCCTTAGCTGCAGCCATGCCCCCTTGGACTTCTTTATTTCAGATGACCTTGTACTTTCTTTGCAACTCACACTAAATAATGTGTGTTGTTTTGCATTTTTTATATCAGAAAGCAAAATATTAAAAAATTAATCAATGTTGCAGAGAAAAGGGCACTCCCATAATAGAAAAAAGAAATACAGCCTTATTTCATCATCTTCTTAAAGACTCTCTAAAAGTGAGCGTAGTTCCTTTAAAAATATGACATGATAAATTGTTTCAAAGTTGCTTTAACTATCCATCACTGATTTAGATGGTCATTTGACACAACTTTGGCCCATGGCCATGTAAAAAACAAAACCAAAAACCTTAAACTGTGTGTAGTCATTCATACAGAGGCATTCACTTTTAGAAATTTCTGCTAACCAGGGCACCTGGGTGGCTCAGTCTCTGTTAAGCCTTTGACTCTGGATCTCAGGGTTGTGAGTTCAAGCCCTGTGTTGGGCTCCACACTGGGCATGAAGCCAACTTAGAAGAAGAAGAAGAAGAAGAAGAAGAAGAAGAAGAAGAAGAAGAAGAAGAAGAAGAAGAAGAAATTTATGCTAAGGAAATATGGGTGTGTTCACAGGTATTATGAACACAGTGTTCGCCATGGCATGGCATATATTGGGGGACAATTGGAAATGCTCTGGTGTCCAAACATAAAGACTAGTATAATAAATTATTATACAACCAACCTATAAAATTCCGTTCATCATCACAAAGAAATAATGCAGCACATATTTAATGATGAGAGACACATGAAGTATTAGGTGAGAAAAGTAAGTTAGAAAACAATTTGTATGAAATGATCATATACACACAACCTCCATACATATGTACATATGTGTGCTATACAGTAAAATGTTAACAGGTCAATTATATCTCAATAAAGCTGGGAAAAAATGTTAACTATATCTTTCTGGGTGTTGGGATTATGGAAATTGTTCATGTGTGTTTATATTTTCTGTTTTTTTTCAACATGTATGTATGGTTTTTAATAAGAAAAACAATGATATTTAACCTTTAAAAATAAGTGAATTCCATTAATACTCTCCTACTTGTCCTTTGAAAATCTGATAGCTTTATATGTTAATCGTTCTGTAACGGGTAATTGATTTTAAAAATGGAAACACATCAGATAGTTGTTTTAAAACGAACCAAGAAAGGGTCATGTAAAATATTGTAGTGACTTACTTTATTAGTAGATAAATATCCTGATGAACTATTTCCTGGTGAGAAGTAGGAATTGCTCAGGCCCAGGTGACATTTTCCTGGAATATCATCGAAGCTGCAAGCGATTTGCATAGCTATTCTAACCTTGTATCTTAAGGAGTAGTTTTTAACGTTCCTGCATAGATAAGACAGCTCCTGGAATCTTCCCAGTGCCCAACTATTTCTTTGATGACTCAGTATAGTAGCTGATTCGTTGATATGCATGTTAAACTGACGTATATTTATTAAATGTCTATTAAGTATTTAAATGTTCCTGACGACTGAGCATACCAGCCCTGCCCTAAAGGAGCTTCAGTATGGTTGGGAAATAAATAATATGAAACAAATATAAACATTTTTAAAAAAATAAAAACACTAAGTTAACTGAGGAGATAACCAGAGTATTTATAAAAAGCAAATGATAAATATAGGAGGAAAGTTTGGGAAAAGTTTCCAGGAAAAGATGTGATTTGCCCTGACTTTGGAAAGATGAGTGGGATTTGGGCCTGAGGAAGAAAGGAAAAGACATTTTAGTTATAGAGATGAAGGTCCCAAGTCCACAGGGCTGAATTTGTTAGTTGTGGCATTGCTTACTGCAGTTTGGCCAGAGTTAGGGATTTGGTTACCACAGGGCAACAGAACAACAAGGATATCTGGCTGGGGGGAGGTGAGATGGCAGAGAACAGGTAGCATGCTATATGCAGGACCCCAAAGTTAAAGCTGAGGGGTGTATTTTCTTGCTACTCGGACTCCATGCTCTGAGTTCCTCCCAATTCTCTGACTGTCCTTGGTGGGGTCCCAGCCCCCTCTCTACTCAACCTTTGAATCTTGGGCTTCTCCACGATCCTTCTGCTTCTTTTCTGACCCTGTGCTTTTCCTGGATGAGAGTAGAGCCTTTGAAACTATCCGCTCCTGTGGTTTAAAACATCTACATAGGTCCTTGAGAAATGGTTGCTTCTTGGGGCAGGGATAATACAAGCTGAGCCTGGAGGGTCTTACAGTCCCAAAAAGTAAGGTGGGACTAGGGACGGAGGCAAGTCGAGAGGACACAGGAGGCAATCTGAAAGAGCTCTCAGTGACCAAAACTGAAACTGTTTCAGCCACAAAATAAAATATTGGTTATGGAAGTAGAATAAGATAAATACTCAGAAGTCCCTATGGAGATATATATATATATATATATATATATATATATATATATATATATAAGTTTATTTTATTTTGAGAGAGAAAGAGAGAGAGCATGCACGCAAGTGGGGTATGGGCAGAGAAAGAGAGATTGAGAATCCCAGGCAGACTCTACATTGTCCGTGCAGGCCTGATGCAGGGCTTGAACTCCTGAACCCAGGCGCCCCAGAAGTCCGTACCGATATAAATAAACTATTAAATAAATAATGGGGAAAGGACAATTCCTCCTTACAGAAGAATTCCAATTAATAAATGTAAAAGGAAAGAAAGAAACAGTAAGTCCTCATTAGAACGCTCGTAAACACTGCTGTAGGAAGGATCTACCTATGAATGCTAACATCAGTGGGCAAAAGTTCAAGGGGAAAATAGATATTTGCATAGCCTCAAAGTATTCTTTCCAAAATATTTATTATTCACAAAGGGAAAAAGAGTAAATTTACAGTCACTAAAAGCATAGGAGATCCCACCTTAACCAAGTGATCAAGGTTAACAGTGCATACACACCCTGATCTGATGTGCTGAAAAGGGCACCTCACCTTTGTGATATCATTCCCATGAATACATAACTTCAGTTTGATCACGAGCAACCGCAGGAAAACATGAGGGACATTTTACAAAATACCTGACCAGTACTCATTGAGAGTGTCAAGGTCACAGAAGACAGCGATAAACTGAGGAACTGTCGATTGGAGAAAACTAAGACACAAAAACTAAATACACTGTGAAACCCTGGATTGGGTTGGACGTTGGAACAGGAAGAGGACATTGGTGGGGCGCCTGGGTGGCTCAGTTGGTTGAGCATCCAACTTCAGCTCAGGTCATGATCTCCTGGTTCATGGGTTCCAGCCCCACGTTGGGCCCTGTGCTGACAGTTCAGAGCCTGGAGCCTGCTTCGGATTCTGTGTCTCCCTCTCTCTGCCCCTCCCCCACTTGCACTCTGCCTCTGTTGAATATTTTAATAGACCTTAAAAAAGATTTTTTTTTTAGAAAAAGGACATTGGTTAAAAAAAAAAAAACTGGGGGCGCCTGGGTGGCACAGTCGGTTAAGCGTCCGACTTCATCCAGGTCACGATCTCACGGTCCGTGAGTTCGAGCCCCGCGTCAGGCTCTGGGCTGATGGCTCAGAGCCTGGAGCCTGTTTCCGATTCTGTGTCTCCCTCTCTCTCTGCCCCTCCCCCGTTCATGCTCTGTCTCTCTCTGTCCCAAAAATAAATAAACGTTGAAAAAAAAAATTAAAAAAAAACAAAAAAAACCCCAAAAATCAATTATTTCTCTTTACTAATGCTAATTTACTAATGCTAATTCTATTGTTTCTCATGATTATTTGTTTGTCTAAAAAAAAATTAAAAAAAAACAAAAAAAAACAAAAATCAATTATTTCTCTTTACTAATGCTAATTTACTAATGCTAATTCTATTGTTTCTCATGATTATTTGTTTGTCTAGGCGGTTTATAATTTTGATAGTAAACTAATATTCAGTTTATCTGAATACCTGAGAGACCCTTGCGCTCTGGATTATGAAAGCATCCCTATAAAGTGGAAGCTTTTTGTAAGCTTTTTTGTTTGTTAAAATAAGCTTTTTAAAACTAAAGGAATAGGGCGCCTGGGTGGCGCAGTCGGTTAAGCGTCCGACTTCAGCCAGGTCACGATCTTGCAGTCCGTGAGTTCGAGGCCCGCTCAGGCTCTGTGCTGATGGCTTAGAGCCTGGAGCCTGTTTCCGATTCTGTGTCTCCCTCTCTCTCTGCCCCTCCGCTGTTCACGCTCTGTCTCTCTCTGTCCCAAAAATAAATAAACGTTGAAAAAAAAAAACTGGTGAATTCTGAATAAAGTCTGTAATTTAGTTATGGTATTTGTGCCATAAGAAATGTTAATTTCTTACTTTTGATCATTGTACCATGGTTATATAAGATGCTAAAGTTAGGGGTAGCGTTTTTGAAGGGTGTGTGGCAACTTTGCATTATCTTTGCAAGTCTTCTGTCAATATGATGTTAACATAATATAAATAAATAATATTTATTTCTAAATAAAAAGTTTAAAAACAAACAAAATACCCATATACAGAGAACTCCCAATCCTCTGTGTCTCAGGAGGGATCTTTCTTTTTTAGCATCTTTACACTTTTCCCATCCACCTTTAAAATCTTCATCCTCGGGGCACCTGGGTGGCTCAGTCGGTTAAGCATCCGACTTCAACTCAGGTCACGATCTCGTGGTCCGTGAGTTCGAGCCCCGCGTCGGGCTCTGGGCTGACAGCTCAGAGCCTGGAGCCTGCTTCCCATTCTGTGTCTCCCTCTCTCTCTGCCCCTTCCCCGTTCATGCTCTGTCTATCTCTGTCTCTCTCTGTCTCAAAAATAAATAAATGTTAAAAAAAATTAATAAAAAAAATAAAATCTTCATCCTCTTAGTCCTTATATGTTTTATTTCCTCCTCTTAGAAATAAAGACCACTGGGCCTTCACAAGAATTTGTCACATTGAAATGCATTGTAAGGCTCTCTTTGTCCTCCAAGTACAGAAATGATGGATAAAATATAATCATTTTTAATGAAATACATAGGTTGGGGTGCCTGGATGGCTCAGTTGGTTAAGCATCTGACTCTTGATTTTGGCTCAGGTCATGGTCTCACAGTTCATGAGTTTGAGCCCTACATCAGGCTCTGTGTTATCAGCACGGAGCCTGCTTGGGATTCTCTCCTTCCTCTCTCTCTGCCCTCCCCCCTCACGCATATGCTGTCTCTCTCAAAGTAAACAAGTTAGCTTAAAAAAAAATAAATAAATGAAATACATAGTAAAATCAAATGGATAGAACAAAGCAATGATCCATAGACATGAGACCCACAGACCTAAGGCAGGGGGCTGAAGTTGTAATGCCATTGCTGGGACAGGAAGTGAAGGGTCAGGCCTGTGTCAGCTAAGAAGCTAGAGGGACTGGAAAACATCAACCACTGGCCTGGAGAGGTGTCCAGGAAGTGTGCCTTATGCCAGGGACCATAAGTAAGAAAATCATCACTCATAAGATACCAAACCCAAGCCTACACTCTCTGTGCTTGTGGAATTCAAATTTATACTACCTATGTGGTACAGAAGCCAAGAAATTAATGTAAAAACTGTTACGGAATGGGTAAAACCCCTATGGGCTTAGCAGGGGTAAAGCCACTTTATAGGGATGCTTTCATAATCCAGAGCGCAAGGGTCTCTCAGGTATTCAGATAAACTGAATATTAGTTTACTATCAAAATTATAAACCGCCTAGACAAACAAATAATCATGAGAAACAATAGAATTAGCACCCTAAACCCTAGAGAAAATAAAACAATCTCTAGCATAAAGTATGTTTAATTTGCTTAAAGAGAAAAAGAAGATACTGTAACTAAAGAAGAAGTCAATATGAAACTAAAAAGAGAAGATTTTAAAAATGGACTTCTAGAAATAACACACTGATATTACACCTCAATGGAAGTATTACACAGTAGATTAGACACCATTGATAACGAGAATTAGATACTAGAAAACAGATCTAAGGGAATTCAGAATAAAGATCAAAGAAGTACAGAGAAGAAAAGTTTAGAAGAGAGTTTGAATTGTGAAGGCTGGAAGAAGAAGGTTCCATTTTTTTTTTTTTCTAACAGCAGTTCTACAAGAACAGACTAGGGGGAAGAAACAATGCCTACATTTTATTTATTCAACTTTAAGGCCAAGTGTATATATCCAACAGATACTCCACAGTTGGTCGATAATAAGGACCTTCTGCTCTATTCAGTGTAGACCCATCACTCATTAACTAACGTATCGCACTCAACTCATCTCTCTTGGATTATGCTATTGCTGACTGGATAGAGCGTCTTTAAAAAGTATCTCAGTGATTGTCTCTCTTTCTTAAACTTCTGTATCACTGGATCTGAACCACCCAGCTAAGTACTTAATTATGTTCTGCACTACTGGTTGAGAAGCGATGACAGCTAACCCCATCCTGCCCGTTGCCTGTTTTGGCGTGGTCTGCAAGCTAAGAGTGGTATTAATATTTCTACATGGTTGGAAAAAATCAAATGATGAATATTTCATGGCATGGAAAAATTACATGAAATTTAAATGTGTCCAGTGAAGTTGTTTTGAAACACAGTCATGCCCCTGCATTCATGTATTGTCTGTTGCCGCTTTCATGCTACCAGGGCAGAGCTGGGTAGTTTCAGCAAAGAATATATGGCCCACGGTGACTAAAATATTAACTTTCTGGCCCTTTAAAACAGATGAAGTTTGCCAATCTCTGTTCTCCACTCTTTGCTAATTCTGTCACACATACGAATCTTGCCTTTCAAATTTGCTTGAAAACTACTTGAAGTCAGGAACATTGTCATATGTTTCTTTTGTCTCCCCAACACCTGACTCCATCTAGGACAGTTATGGATTTTCTTTAGCAAATTTTGGCATGTCAAATACAAGATTTTAAGAAATGAACCTGACTTCATAATGCGGGATAGATTAGAAAAAAAGAAGGAGAAATGATAATAGCTTATATGCAGTAATTTAGGCTTAAAAGCAGTTGTTATCCTATTTTGGGGCTGTGATCTTACATGACCTGGTTAACTGCACAGTTATGGGATAGGGTAGTAGAGGCAGCGATCTGGAATGAAATTCTGACAGTTAGGTGGCACGGGCCAGGAGGGAAAAGATGGGAGGAGTTTCGGTCTGGCAGACAGAACACGGTTTACAGAGGGTTTAGCCTCACACAACCCAGGAAGCATTAGACGCTACAGATCAGGGAGCACCAAAGAGTAAAGCCGGGGGTAGGGACAGAGCCACAAGGCACCTAGAAGCTTCTGGGGCAAGCAGGTAGGGCACAGTTACCAGGAAAATTGGCCGGCTGGACTGCATTCTGCCTGAGATTAGGGAATAGAGACATTAGCCAAGCTGCAGCTCAAGGGAAGAGAGCAGAGAATCAACTATGGTGCAAATCGGAATGAGTCTCATAGGTACAAGAGTCTCGAGAGCAAGCTTCTAGCTGAACTAGGGGTAGAGATAGTTAAATGCCAAGTCCTGGAGTATTAAGTTGGATCCTACCTAATGTCGGATTTGGTTCTGGAGGCTAGGATGGGGTATGCCACACAATAAATACCACGGCTCCCAATATATGGCGGCATCCACCTTCGTGCCTGAATTACCACACCATGAGCAATAATGAAAGTGCTGCAAATGTGGCAAACTATGCTAGGTAAGGCAGGGCCTCTGACACCCGGTACACCACCAATGGCAGTGGAAGGAAAGATTTGACTGTGAGAGATACTGGAAACAAAAAATGGATCTGTCACATTCCTCCAAGAGATCAAGAAGAGATTCGATCGCAACGACAACATATGACACAATGGAGGTCACGTGGCGCAGCAGACACCATCAGCGCTCTGCCCACATCCCCTTGGCATTCACCTCTACGTGCAAAAGGCTTCTACTGTGAACACCTGCACCTCTCTGCAAGAAGCTTTGTTCTGGTGGTAAGCAAGCTCAGTCATGAGCACAGCTGTCAACGGCCCCAGAAACAGCCATTAACCAATGATGGCCCGTGAGATGGATACACTCTCCAGCTTCTTTGCCCCTCACATAGAATAACTCTGAAGCACGTTCGACATCTGTGTCCCATACAGTAGCCACTAGCTACTTGGGGCCATTGAGCATCCAGAATGTGGCTAGTGAGACCGAGGAACTAAATTTTAAATTGCATTTAATTTTAATTAATTTAAGTTAAAATGATTCTCCTCACTTATTGGAACACTTTCAAGTATATTTGGAAAAGCATGGCCATTTGAATGTGTTTCTCCAGCTATAATTTTGCAAAATCTAACTGCACATCAAGATGAAAATTTAATGTCCAAGTCAAGTTGTCCTATAAGCATAAAATTGACTTCAAAGGCTTATTCAAAGAGTTTTAGCATCTCATTAATAATTTTTACGTGTTGAAATATGAGATTTCATTGGATTTCAGCCATTGAATTTAACGGGTTAAAGAATTATTAAAATTAATTTCACTTGTGTCTTTTTACCTTTTTAAGGGCAGCTACTAGAATATTTAAAACTACTGTTTCCATTGGACAGTGCTGGTCTACATGTCCTCCCTGGGTTCCAGAGTGGGATGGAGCTCCTGTCGCTCACAGTGGTAACTGGCTTGATAACACACCCACTATTGGCTTCCTTTCCTGTCTCATTCTTCTGCTTCTCTACTAAGTATCCTAGGAATTCCCAGGGTGCTTAGAATCCTTGTCTCAGGGGCTGTCTCTTGAGAACCCAAACTAAAATAGCATTAAGACCAAGAAATAATTTTAGAGATGAACTATTCTAACCTCTTAAATACACAGATTGTTGTTTTTTTTTTAAATGAGCTTCAGAGAGGTTCAATGACTTAGCCAAGGACTCTCAACAATCTAGCTGCAAACTCAGAATTCTATTTCAGAGCTCGTGATTCCAAACCCCTTTATTTTCTCATCACATTACATTGCCTTTTAAAGATTATTGGCAATTTTTGCAAAAGTGATTTCGAAAGAGAAATGGAGCATTTAGGACTCGTGCGATGGAATCACAGTAAGCGATTTATGTATGTTTTCTGCGTGCGCATTAAACCCGCTCAGGTGGTCTTCCCTTGCTCCTGTTGAGAAACTTGGAGAGGCTCCATGACTCTTCTGCTCTTTCTCATACAACTGAAAGTCTTCTGGTTACAATCTCATCTGAGAAATTAGTGTATCCAGTCCTGATAGGAATCCAACTTGATTTAAAGTTAACTCTTTCTTCCGCTACTCCTCATCCTCCAGCTTGCTCACGACTTTATCACCAGGGGCCGGAACAGAGAAGCAGTACCATGTTAAGATGCTGATGCCCTCTCTATGCCTGGCAGACATTTACAAGTGACACTTTCCCTCATAGACACTTTGGTCGGTTCTTTAGAGCTTCCTCTGCTTGTCCTCTCTGACTGAAACTCCCTTGATGTGGTAGTGTCTCCTTTGGCGGCCACCCTCACCCCCCCGCCCCAACCCGGTGCTTAATTACCTCAACCGTCTGCTTCACACAGACTCTCTCTGTGGTCCTTGCGGGAAGAAGTTTTAATTACTGGAGCCTGACTCACCTACTCTGGGATTTGTGCACCTTGTACCTCTTGTCAGTGGGAAGCGCAATCGCCTCCCAGACCAGCAATGCCCGTTCTGTTCCCACTGTGCTGCCCAAGCCCCTTTAGCTTTCCCAGACAGGAGTCAAGGAAGGTGCTCTGTGTCCTCCGACTGCAAGGAACACATGTCAAGCAGTAGCTTAGAAGGTCTCATTGAAGCCCCTCGGATTAGGTTTGGGAAAGGAGGTAGGAGTGGTTAACTCCCCACCTCTTGTGAGCTGGACCCAGGAGCAGTTCCTTTTCCAGTCATCCCCCTCACAGATTCTGCTTCCAGATCCCAAACCTGAACCTTTTATAACTTTTGGCGTGGGTGAGGGGTTCCAGGAAATCTGCAAGTAGTTTTCAGCACCCCTCTTTTGTAAATTTCCATATGGTCTAGCACCTCTTTTGTCTGATGGCGTTGCTCTAATGTGGTGACTCAACGGAAACTACCACCTTAATATTTTGACAGAGCTGATACATTACAAAACGTTGTACTGGGAAGAAATGAAATCGACATGGCTACCGTGGACCTTTTATCACTGGAACATGGCAATGAAAGAAAGAAATAGGCCAGCGGATAGGTAATTAGTAGATATGGCAAAAGGATAGTTTTGGGGTTTGTAATTATTTTTAAAATAAGAGATAGAGGCCTTTCAGTATTTGAAAAGATCCTGGGTGAAATTACAGACAAAAATAGTGTTTTACCGTGGTACCTTGTTGTTTTTTCTTTTTTGACTTCAACTGTGTGCTTTTTAATGAAATAAATAAGTATTAGATGTCTTAAGAGTTGTGTGATCTCCTTTGATAACTGCTGAGACACCAGAGGTTTCAATTGTTGTTGATCCTCTTTGATCTCCCTCAACTACTCTTTTTTTCAGCATTGTAGCATTTTTACAATTTTCATAAGAGAACGAACAATAAAAGTTCACACTGTCACTATAATTAATTTGAAGAATATGGTTGTGTCTACACAATAAAATCACTTGCAACCATCATCTCCATCTTCTTTCCGTAGATTATTTTATTTGCATGCATACAGCACAACTATAGCAAGAACAAGCAAATATATATTCTTTTCTTCCCAAAAGACCCTTTCACAGTCTCAAAGGTTCACACTGAAGCATTTCAAACAGCATTCCTGTTTGAAAACTTATACTGTCTTTTATAGGAATAACAGAATGTTTAGTAACCAAGCTCCAACCATACCAAACTCTGAATTTCTTGTTTGAAAATAGAAACACACAGTGCCCAAGTTGGCATTACTTAATGGGTCCTTTCCAGTGCTGTTCAGAAAACAAAACAGCTGGGCTTTGTTTAGATGGATAATTCATCAAGGATTTCCACTAATAATCGTGTCCAGTGAGTTCAGTGGGAGCATACTCAACTTTGATGCCGTATCAATATAGAATAAGCCATGACTGTTTTCTGCATTTTTTAGCTTTCAGTCAGTATCAGCCTTGTTTTAAAATGAACAAAGAAGAAAAGAAAGGGGAAAGATGTAATGTTAATAGGTTTCCTTTTGTGATCTCTCAGGGAGAGGTCTTTTTTAAATAAGGGGCTTGAACTTGACCTTCTTCGATGGCACAAAGGTCCAATGCACAATTTTTAAACTTATATTTAAATTTTAATAATTTTACATCGAAGGACGTTGGAACCAGACTCTCAAACCTAATCCTTAATCTTTTAGTGTAACTGACTGGCAAAGAAGAAAAGCTTAGGGAAAAAGTCTGCAAAAAGTACATAAATAGTGCCCTGATTTCTGTATCCCGCAGAATCAAACTGTATTCAGGTCAGTATTACAATGTGTTCAAGTTTGAAAATGCCATTTAATATAGAATTAGAGTGAAAAAATATTCTAATTTCATGATAAATCTAGTTGTTTTTTTTTAAATCATATTCCCAGTGTTGGAAAAATGGTACAAAAAGCGGCACTGTCACATGCTCTTGGTGAGATGGTAAATTTTAAAAATCTTTCTCGAAGGCAGTTTGGACATTTCTATTGAATGCCTCAGAATTCTGCATAAAACCTTTAAACAAGCATTTTTACTTTGGGGGATTCATGCTAAGAAAATAGTCATAGATGTTTGCAAAATTATAGCTACAAGATTTTTATGGAAGTGTTTTTGGTAGAAACAAGAACTGAATAAAACATAAATATTTAACAACGAGGTTTTATTTAGCCACTAAAATGATACTAGAGAAATATTTAATGCTATGGAAAAGGTAGAAAAGGCTGATCAAAAACAGTATGCGCAATGTGATTCCCTTCTGTTAAAGAAAAGATATTTGCATCAAAAAATATTGTATGAAAACAAATAGAAGTGTTAACAGCAGTATCTTTGTATGATGGAGTTATGCACACCATTTTGTTCCAACATGGAAATAGCTTTTTAAAAAAATATTTTCAAAATTAAAATGCATGCTAGGTGTAGCAAACTCAAACCATAGGAAAGTAAAATAAAAACAAAAAATGATAAGCCCTCCTCCCTATAATTGGATTTGGCAGAATGCACACACACACACACACACACACTTCTATCTCTTGGTTTCCATATTCAATATTCAACATATTCAACGGTACATCTTGGGGAGTTTTACAGTTTTGCATATTGACCTACTTCAGTCTTTTAAATTGCTGCATAGTATTCCATAATAAAAATATGTAATAATCTTCCTTATCAATAACTCTCCACCAGGCCATTCTGTTCCAACAGCCAGATCTCTAGATTATTGGCATAAACTCTTCACTTCTCACCTTTTCCAGATTAAATAGTTATTATGTCATTGGACTCTCTTTTTTTGCCTCTATCTTCAAAACAACTCTCCATGGCTGATAGCCAAGCAGACAAACTGTGTTGAAGAAAACCCGTATGTGGAATTTAACAGAAAGAAAGAAAGAAAGAAAGAAAGAAAGAAAGAAAGAAAGAAAGAAAGAAAAGAGAAGAGACAAACAAGAAAAAAAAGAAAACAGACTCTTAAATATAGAGGTGGTTATCAGGGAAGGGGGAGGAGGAGGGTGAAAGTGAATGGAATTAAGAAGGGCACCCAGTGGGGGGCGCCTAGGTGGCTCAGTTGGTTGAGCACCTGACTCTTGATTTTAGTTTTGATCATGATCCCAGGGTCCTGGGATCTGGCTCTGAGCTGAGCAGGAGGCTGCTTGGGATTCTCTCTCTTTCTCTCTGCCATTCTCCCCAACTAATGCACACACATGCACTCTCTCTCTCGAAAATAAATAAAAATTAAAAAAAAAATTTTTTTAAAGAGAGAACACTTACCATGATGAGCACTGAGCATTGTATAAAATTGTTGAATCATTATATTGTACACTTGAAACTAATATAACACTGTATGTTAATTATACTTCAGTAAAAATAAAATTAATTAAATAAATGTAAATGGAAAAAAAGAAAGAAAGAAAACGTCGCCAAAGGCGGCAATAGACGCTCAACACTACCCAGCAATCCTAATTATTTCTCTGGTTAAATCGCCCTCCCACTGTCTGCCACAGTTATTTCCAACTGCCTCCATTCCGTTCGGATGGCAGGCTCCCCTAGTCTTCTCCAGCTTTCCTCTCAGAGGTGGGTGGTGCTTCTTAACATAGAGAAAATTGAAGTGTCAACCTTCCTATACCAATTTACAAACCTGCTCAAATGCCTGTCTTTCCTCCCCATCCTCTTTCTAGCCACACTGGTGGAAGTTTATTTGCTTTCTTGATTTCATTGAGCAAATTGTAGAAGTAAGATTGCTTCAATGGTTGTCCAGTATATACATACGTTTCTCAGTCTTGATATCACGGCCATTTTACTTGATTTGTGGAGTGAATTGGTGCATGTTCTTTTGTTTGTGTTAACTTTCTCTAATTGCTAAAAGGACTTAAATAAGAGAAATGCTCTGTTCCTCGAGGGTTTGATGGTATTTTGGCACAGGTCTTTCACAGTGGTAAGGGTGATGGTGTGTGTGTGTGTTTGTAACTCTGACAAGCCCTCAGTTTTGCCTACAACTATTGCTCTCTCCCAGTTCTTTTGCCCACCTCCTGAGCTGGTGTTGCTGATTTTTATCTTCTCAGAAAACATCTTCTTGACCTAGATCAGAGATTCTTTACTTTCAAAAAATTGGGGGGCGCCTAGGTGGCTCAGTCGGTTGAGTGTCCGAGTTGAGCTCAGGTCATGACCTCCCGGGTTGGGTTGTTGGGTTTGCGCCCCCCCGCCCCTCCCCCACTGGCACTCTGTCTCTCATTCTCAAAAATAAACATAAAAAAAGAAAAAAATTAAAAAAAAATTGTAATGCCATGGACCCCTTTGGCAGTTGATGAAGTCTGTGGACCACTTTTTAGAATCACTTTCTAAAACGTCCTCCCTAGAATGTGACTCTTATTGTGACTGGAACAACGTGATTTTCTGTGCCTTCCTACAAATAATGTGTGTGTGTGTGTAGATTGTGGGTGGTTTTTTTCCCCCCAGTTATGTTTATGGTGTTCTCACAATGTTTTTCTCGATATGCTCAGTATTTTCGTCGAACGCAAATGCACAAAACCTGCTCATGTAATATACTACGTGTGCTTGCCTTTACCTCCTAACTCAGTGTTACAAAATGGGAATCAAAGAGGAAACCAAGTCAAGAAAAGAACCTCTGCTGCTCAGAACTTGCAGCACTCATGGCCCGTATCACTGCACCATCTGTGAATGCTAATAAGTTACTTGAAATAATATTTCAAACAGTTATCTCAATCATGTGATTTGTTTGAACTTGCCTGGCTTATACTTGTAGTTCGCTCAGTTATCTGTAGTTACAGAACACCATACTGCCTTAGGGAGAGTTAAACATTCTCATCCCAACTGTCCAGTTTTACAAAACTTTAGCAAGTAAGGGAAAAAGCTCATCTCTTTCGCTCAGAGGCAAATCGGACCAACAGAGAGTAAGATGGATGGCAGAGGCACCAATGGTGGCAGAGAATGTGGATAACCGGGCACGTTTATCTGAGGGGGCGATCAGCTCCTGTGCCGGAACGTCTGTAGACAGGAACTTGGAGAGTATGTATCATCTACAGGCCGATCTAATGACTATGATAAATGATATTTTCACATACCTATACCAACTGAAAAATGAGATACACATTTCTCTGATTGATACTGATGAAAGTTCACAGTGTTGGTAATTCTACCATGTTTCTTGCTTAGATTTATAATTGACGCTTATGCTAAATTTCAGTTAGGGGTTAGTGGGAATAAATATATAATTTATTTGGGCCATCCAAGATTATAGACTCACTGGAATTTAGACTCTAGAGTTCTGGAATCTTAATTTACGAAACTATTGGTAAAGTACTGGTAAAACTATTGTTGTTATTTTATTTAGGAATTTAGGAATTTCTAGGACATAAGAATTCCAGAATTTTCATAAATGTCTTAGACACTTAATAATGATCATTTAAATCAAGAGTTTAACTGCTTTCTTTTTGGCTACTTTTGTCTTTATTGTATGCTTTTCCCTTGATAATATCTATCTATCTATCTATCTATCTATCTATCCATCTGTCATCTATTGCTTTATTTAAGTACTGCATCAAGTACTCCATGTAGAAAAATTTGTGGATTATGAGCTGCCTGAGTCTTGCTATGTATGCCCACAAATGTTTTTCTTTCACTTGATTGATAATTTTGCTGTATGTAGAATTTTAGCTTCAAAATAATTTAATCTCAGAATCCAGGAGGAAAATTTTTCATGGTCTTCTGGCATCCAGACATGTCAAGGATACGTCTGCATTCTCATTCTCATTTTATCTCCATTCCTTTGAAGCTGAAGGAAACTAGCTTCGTATTTCTGTGATTTTAGTTTTTATGATATTTCTCTTTATCTTTGAAGGTGAATTTTTACTCCATTGAGAACCTGGCAACTTGGCAATTGACAGCTTAAAAAAATTTTTTTTTAATGTTTGTTTATTATTTTTGAGAGAATGAGAGACAGAGCATGAGTGGGGGAGGGTTAGAGAGAGAAGGAAACACAGAGTCCGAAGCGGGCTCCAGGCTCCAAGCTGACAGCACAGAGCCCAACGTGGGGCTCGAACTCACGAACCGTGAGATCATGACCTGAGCCGAAGTCGGACACTTCACCGACTAAGTCATCCAGGCGCCGCTTGATAGCTTTTTTAAATGAAAGATTTCCATTTTTTTTTCCCAGCTCAGGGGAATTCTTCTATTAATTTTAGGTTATTCCAACATTGCATCTTCCTCATTCCTTACTGGAATTCCTGTTAAATAGAAATTGAAACTTCTGAATTTATTCTTTATTTTTCCTAATGACTTCCTCATACTTTCTGCATCTTTATCCTTTCAACGTGTTATGAGAGAATTGCTTTGTTTGATCTTCCAGGTCACTAATTTGCTCACCAGTTGTGTCCATGCTAAATAACTGGAAACCATGAAACTTAAAAAATTGGAAATTATGAAAATTTATAAGAGCTTTCTTTTTTAATATTGGGCCACAGATTCACCAGCCCTATTGGATTTTATATGCCAACATTTATATCTTCCTCAAATTCCTGACTGAGCTCATTTACCGTTTGCATTCTTCCTGTGCTTCCAGCACTGCCATGGATGTATTTTACTTTTATTTTATTTTTTTCTCTGTGATTTGGAATGGGAAGGAAGCTAAGTTTTCATCAACCATCTTAAATCTGAAATCTGTTTATTGGTTCTAGTATGTGTCAAGTTTCACGTTAGTCACTGGGTGGGTTAAACAGACACGTAGAGATGCCAATCAAGCAGAACATCATGAACATCTCAAACAGCAAGGAAGTTCCTCTGAAGCACACAGGAAAAGGTGGGAGACAGTGGAGAGAGTAGTCTGAACAACAAGTTGCGGCCACATTGTTAAGGCGCTTTTCTGTATGCATTCATTCGGAAGGAGTCTGGATTTTGTTTTATATGCACTAAGGAGCTAACAAGGGATTAAAAGATTTCAGGAAGAGGGGCACCTGGGTGGCTCAGCTGGTTAAGCATCCGGCTTCGGCTCAGGTCATGATCTTGCAGTCTGTGAGTGCGATCCCCACATTGGGCTCCGTGCTGACAGCTCAGAGCCTGAAGCCTGCTTCGGATTCTGTGTCTCCCGCTCTCTCTGCCCCTCCCCAGCTTGCTCTCTGTCTCTCTCTCTCTCAAAAAGTAAATGAAAAATAATGAAAAAAATTATAAAAAGTTTTCAGGAAGATAATTTTGTCTATCCTGTGGAGGATGGAGAGGAAAGAGACAGGACTGAAAGGGAAAGCCATGTAGGAGGCAGTTGCTATAGTCCAGAAGGATCATTATCACCTGACCTAA
This sequence comes from Acinonyx jubatus, assembly GCF_027475565.1. NCBI lineage: Eukaryota > Metazoa > Chordata > Mammalia > Carnivora > Felidae > Acinonyx > Acinonyx jubatus. The sequence goes on from NC_069384.1 coordinate 133,385,524, forward strand.
TACCTTCCATGCACTTTTATTAAAAAATGGCATGAAATCTTACGTAGAGAGCTACAGGAATTAACCAACAACCACCAGGGTTACTTCTTTGTATTTTATTTTTTGTTGCTTTTTTCTTATCTGCACTGTAGTCAAAAAGAGAACTGTCAGTATATTTCTATAACTTTACTGTTACATGTCGTATGGATTCAGATCACATATTTCATGCATAATGGATACATCATGGGGCTGCTAGAAGCTGAAGCTGTATTAGGATTGTGTGGATAATTTGAATATTGGTGGCAGGGAATCACGATCAATTCCACATTGTGAACCCAGGTAGCTAGATGTGCTATCGAGAGGGTGAGACAATTCATCCCTAAACTCCGAGGTAGAGTCCCGAATATGTGACGGGCAGTTAAAGAGGACAATGTTCCCTGAAGAGCAAGGGCATTTCTAGTTCAAGCATAACCCCATTACTGTAGTATTAGAATTTACAAACAGGGTCACGCTTCTCTGAGTAGAAAGGTAGACACTGGGAAAATTTAATGAAAGTGTAGTAATAAAAGTGATGAAAGTATTTGCTCCACTTGTAGTCCTGTATCTGACAAAGCACTGAGGTCATCCTGGCAAGACAGATGTGGAGCAGGTGCTGAAATTTAAATGGATGAGAAAAGTGGTCTAGATGCAGATCAGTAATGGAGGTGGATGAAGTCATCAAAGAAATGGGTGTATAACAATGTATTACGAAAATGCCTTTCCATTGTCTCTTTCAAATGTTCCTAATGTCAAATGTAAGGCAGAGTTTTCAGAACCAAAATCTTGGCTGTAAAGTAAATCCAGGTTTGTTTCTGGTTTTTTTTTTTTTCAGGCTGATGTCTTTCGTTAAAACAATTCTTATAAAAGTGAGTTTCCCCACGTGCATATCGCAGTCTGTAAACTGTCAAACGAAAGTGTTTCCACAGCGTAATGTACTGAAGTGGGCATATCTCTATTAACAAAAATATATTTGAAAACAATATTCTAAATATTGTAGTACAACTTAAAAATTGCTTGAAATTTGCACCATGAATTGATACCAAATAATGCTGACACTCAACTTGATCTATTGGTAAAATGAGTTTTGCTAAAATGTTTTTGACTTTTTCAGATAGTATGTATACAAATCCACCGTAAGTCACTGAGTGTGAATTGTGTGCCCACCTTGTACCAGCTACCACGCAGCAAATCAGATAAAATACCCCTCTCTCGAGGAGTTTAGATTCATTCTCAGGTAGGGAGACAAATGATAAGCAATAAGCATTGTAGATAAGTTAAATAGGAAGAAGTGTTATGAAAAAGGTAAAAAACAAACAAACAAACGAAAACAAAAACCAGCCAAAGTCAAGGGGTTCAGGAGTACGGGTGGGATATTTCAATATTAAATAGATCTTCGGGGTGGGCCCCACCAAGCAAGAAACGTCTGAGTGAAGACACAAAGAAGGCAATACAGTCAAATAGGAATATGAATTATTGCCTTACGTACACCACAAAGAAAAATTTGTTTTCATGCAGAAATTAGGATTTATCTTCTCCTTAAATTAACAAATCATTTTGATTTGTCAAAATCCCAAATACACATTAACTCCAGCACATTCCCTCAAATATACTGAAGTTCCTTTCACATTAATGTCTAACTACTTCTTTTGAAATAATTTCAACATATTACTATGCGTAGTAAAACCAGCATTTGTCTATGCCTCTCAGAATTTAAGATGTAGGTATTCCACTTAAAAAAAAATCTTATATATATCAACCCACCAGGTACCGTGCCTCTGAAATGTTTAAATACATCTGCAGCCACATCTGGAGCTGGACTATATCTGAAATTGTAGAGGTTCATGATTTCTTTCAAAAAAAAATTTTTTTTAAGCGTTTATTTATTTTTGAGGCAGAGAGAGACAAAGCATGAACGGGGTAGGGTCAGAGAGAGGGAGACACAGAATCTGAAACAGGCTCCAGGCTCTGAGCTGTTAACACAGAGCCCGACGCGGGGGCTCGAACTCACGGACCACAAGATCATGACCTGGGCCGAAGTCGGCCGCTTAACCGACTGAGCCACCCAGGCGCCCCAAGGTTCATGATTTCTAAGAATGAGTAACGTGACATAGGGATTTTGAGTGGCTATAGGACTCAAAATATTTGAAGTCTTTTAATTTCTTAAATTTCAATAATTTTTTTCATTTGAAATATGCAACATGTGTTCCCTTTTCCCGTGTGCTCATCTTCTACCTGAACAATATTTGTTTGCTGAGGATATAAACGCCTCTGCAATGACAGCTTTATAGGCAGACAGCAGGTTCAGTCTGATTGCACTGAATAAGGTGCGGTGATTTGCACTCACTCTTTCATGAGATATTAATTTTGGAGGTTATTGGAATAAACCCTATGCATTATACAGGTTTCTCACTTTTATTTAAAGATGTCTTCTTCTATGACTTTCTGATTATTGTCCTACCGTGCTACATACCAAACTACCTCTTCTTTATTTAGTGATTATTTTAAGGAGCTGTGACCGTCGTGTGCCAACTTTTTAATTTCACTGATTAAGAGAAAAAAAAAACACCTCGTTTTCTTAACCACAGTTTAGTTGGCCTTGCCTAGCTCAGCTTGCAGTGGGGGCACAAAGAATACGAAACTAGTAAGCAATTTGTACTTTTTAAAAAAAGTTTTGAACATTAAAAATAAATGTAAAATTGTCCCCAAATAAGCAATACTCATTAAATGACGAAGTTGTATTTTATTTTTTATTTATGTATTTGTGTTCTCAGAGAGAGAGAGAGAGAGAGAGTGAGAAAGAGAGGGCACAAGGGGGCTCGAGGGGCAGAGAGAGGGAGGGAGAGAGAGCAAGAGGGAGAGAGAGAGAAGCAGGGCTCACCTGAAATGGGGCTCAAACTCGGGAACCATGAGAACATGACCTGAGCCAAAGTCAGATGCTTAACGACTGAGCCACCCAGGTGCCCCAAAGAAGATGTTGTATTTTAAATAAATAATTCACTGGAGAGCCTGGGTGGCTTAGTCAATTAAGTGTCCAACTCTTGATTTTGGCTCAGGTCACGATCTCATGGTTCTTGAGATCTAAAGCCCACACTGGGCTCCACGCTCAGTGTTTGGGACTCTCTTCTCTCTCCTCTCTCTCTGAGGTACACTCTCTCTCTCTCTCTCTCTCTCTCAAAATAAACTTACAAAATAATTCAAGGGAAAGAAATATTTTATGTCTTTTCTTTGAAAATCAAGTACTTATTTGTGTTCTTCTGTTTGGTTAGGAGAATGTGTACACTTACCTGAAAGAATAGTACTAGATTGTTCCTGTTAATAAGCCCAAAGGAAATAGAAACATCAGTGTTTGCTCAGCTCTGTTCAGCTCTTTGCTATGTGCTACGCGGAGCAAAGGTGCCAGAAAACTTCCTTGCCTGTGAGTGTGCGTGTGTGTGTGTGTGTGTGTGTGTGTTTCAGTGGAAGGGGGGAAAATAAATTCCAACCATACTGTAACTTTGTAGCACCTGAACATAGTATGTCATACTACCCTTTCTCTTTTCCTTACATGTTGCTGTACATGTTTGCTGCTGTGGGTATGTGATTTCTTATGTTAGCTTTTCTTGATGTGGTTACACATCTTGCAGTGAATGACCTCCTGGGTTTTTGTATACATGCAACCAACACTCATGTTATGCTTCGCGAAGATGTAATAATTTTCAATGTTTAAAATCCAGTTATTATGCTGTTACTTTTTTAACCCCTACTGTTTGCTCAAGTCCAGAAATAGAAACAAATAAGAGGAGTCTTTTGATCTGGTTGAACTGATAGGTTATTGGTGGAGGCGAAGGGGCTGCAGACATTAGAGTCATGGTGCACTGATAGACGGAAGCCCCAGTTACTATGAGACCGAGTAGTTCAAGAAGGAAAAGTGGTCGGGATAGGGAATCTCAAGGAAAACCCAGTGGAGGAGGTAGAGTCTGAGCTGAGTCTCAGGGGAAAAAAGCAGGATTTAGTTAAGTGAAGAAGGTGTAAGGGAGGCATTTCAGACAGAGAGAACAAAGTCTACAAAGCAAGGATGCAAGAAAGAACATTTGAAACACTTGTCCTCGTTAAATGCAATGACATTTCCACTCACAAAAACATAAGCAAAATTGAGATGCCAAGTTCAGATGATTGATATCCCATTTCACATCTGAATTATTGCGAAATCCTTAAATACAAAATGTGTACTCCCTTGCCATTTTTGAAAAGCAGAATGTTTGAATATTTTCCCTTTTGCCAAAAGTAAACTCTTCTTCATAGTGAGCTAAAGGTTTCCTTGATTTTCCTAAATATACTCTATTGGAAAAAAATACAGATTTTCCGTGGTCGATAAATCACATGAGCAATTTTATACATTTCTTTGGAATTAACAATACACAATGGGGAAAAATTCTGCTTTGGTCTGGAGCCCTCTTCCTGAGTCTGCTAGCAAATTTGAGACCCTCCGGCCTTGACATCTGAGATAAAGCTGCCAACCGCATCAGAAACTCAGCAGTACAGGATGTTCTCTCTCTCTCTCTCTTTCTCTCTCTCTCACTCTCTCTCCCTCTCTCTCTCAAAAGTAAATAAACATTCTTTTAAAAAGAAAATAACATTTAGATATTTGCATTTGGTATACTCAGTCCAGAGCCTGTGAACTCATTCTTCTGGGTCCAGGTAACTGTCACTCAAGGTATGATCTTAGACTATCAAGGTCAAAATCACTTGGAATATTTCCAAAGAGTAGAAATTTCTGCATTTCGCTCAGGGTCTGTTGAATCAGGATCTGAATACGGGCCCATATGGCATCTTATCTGCAAGCCCCCACGTGATTTCTGATGCCCTCTGGAATTTGCGAACCACTGGTGTACATCTTGCATATCCACTTTGGTCCAGGGTTAAACTTTTAAGGCCAAAAGTAAGTGAAAACCAGGAGTGTATGTTTGATTTGATCCGCTGAGCTTGAGAAAATTATTTCCATAGGTTTCCATAGTTCAGAATTGTAGTCCTTCTTGATTTCAAGGTTCCTTCTCACCATTATGGAATATACCACAAACATCACAACTTTCTTTTTGCACATACAATACTTTCAGAAGTCCAAAGCTCAATTTTGTCAAGCATGAGACTATAACATTTATTTCTCCCTGATACATTTCAATCTGTCTTACAGAATTTTTTTTTATTCTTTATTGATGTATACCTCTCAAGCTTCCATTTGCCTACAGTTTTTCTTTTTGTAGTATTTTGGTATTTATGATGGGCACTTAAATCTATTTAAATTATTTCTGAACTACATCTCTCTTCAAATGCCATAAACATTTTCTTGTATCACCAAAATGTCCAGGGTTCTTTTTTCCTCTACTTCTGATTTTAAAAATGTCTCTGGTTACTGTTCCTCAATATGGTATTTGCCCATGAGATCTTTATCTCATTAGACAGTGTGTTAATTCCCCTTGCTATGTGGTAAAAATCTTTCTTGATTTCTCCTTGATTTATAACTGGAACAACTAAGAAGCGGGGGCAATTTTTTAAATGTTTTCTCCCATTCTCTGACTTTCCATGACCAAGTGAAAAATGAATGGCCATCACACTGTAAGGATGTTTTCCAGTCTGATCAGTGCTAGGAAATCCAACATATATGGGCTCCTCAGAATTAAGTGTGATCACATAGCATGCCAGAATGGAATCTAATCCTCTCCATTTCTTCCTTCCGAACTGTCGTCTTACCCTATTTTCCAGCGTTCAATTAGGAAGCAAAAACTGCTAATGAGTATCATGATCTAAAGAGTCTATTATCGGAAGACCATGCACAAATCCGGGAGAAGATGAAGAGAAGTCCAAAAGGAAGACTTGAACAATCAGATAAAAAACCCCAAGCAGCCCTTCCGACACACGATACAAAAGAGCAGATGATGGTTTGTAGGAAATTCTGGAAGCTAAGCATGTCCAGATGCTGAAGTTGTTTTATGAAGGAGAGTTGGCAAAGAAAACTTGCAAGCTGTTGCCTCTACTTCAGGTGGTGGGTTTGCAGTAGCTGTTGAGCAGCAGGACGAGCAGTTTGGAATAACTGGACACAACGTAGCGGGTCGAGCAACGATATGATGGCATCCACAGCCATCTCTGCATCCATGGCATCCATGCAGTTCTCACTGCATCTGACCATGAAAACCTCAGAGCATAATGGCTGTGGCTTCAGTTCCACCTTTCAAAAATTTCCTGTGGGTTTCTCTTTTGGTTAGCTTTAATCTAGGACCATACGTGAAAGGAAGTTCTGGGAAGATTCTTCCGGCATAACCGAGTTGACAAGTTATCAATACAAAACCTCCACAGTCGTTATTTGTTTGACGCATATGTGTTTATCGTTCTGGCATGATGTTTTATTTTTCACAACGGCAGCCACGATTTTGTTTTAACTTACTTTAAAACAGACAGAAAGCCATTGCCTATACTCTCTTCCCCTTCTACCTTGTACACCGTTGATACTGTGCAAACATACTTTTCCCTAACGGATTTGGATGAAGATCTGAAAAATTGCTATCCAACCTACACATACGCTCTTAAGAAGCTGTATGAAGTCTCTGGTGGCACTAGGAACCATGTCTTCACGACTCTAACCACAAGTCACTCTCCTGTCTGGATTCGATCCCCCACGTTTCATACAGAAGTCTCTCGATTATGTCCAAACCAGGGAACGATGTTAGTCCTTGCTGCGTAAGAAACCACTCCAAAACTTGGAGGCTTACAATAAGAACAACTCCGATTTCTCTTGATTCTATAGGTTGGCTGGTTGTTTCCTCTGCTGGTTCCACCCAGGTTCACTCACGAGGCTGAGTTAGCTGGAGGACCATCTGTCCTGCAGAGTTCAAGGCGGCTTCATTCTTATTTCTGGCATTGGTGCTTGCTGTTGGGTGAAGCATCTTGTCTTTGTTTCGTGTCCCCTTTGATCTTCCAGTAGGCTAGACTGGCTTCCTTACACAGTGGTCTCAAGGCAGCACTCCAAGACAGCAAACTGGAGTCTGTAAGACCTCCCAGGTCCTAGCTTCAGATGTCACGTTATGTCACATATGCACATTCTTTTTATGAAAGCTTTTCGCAAGGCAAAGCAAGATTCAAAGGGATGGAAAATATTCTCCCCCTCTTATGAGAGATGACAAGTATTTGTGGCCATGTTTTTCAAAGTACAGTACCAAATTAAAGTTGAAATTATTTTACAGTTAGTGTCTTTAGTAAGAATCTCCCCCCTCTCACCGCCCATACATGAGCACACGCGTGCACACACACACGCACACACACACTGCACAGGAATTCTTTTATCAGTGATTCTCAGCTGAGGTGATTTCATTCCCATCTTTCCCATGGGACATTTGGCAATGTCTAGAGACATTTTCGATTCTCTCATCTGATGGTAGGTTCTACTAGAATCCAGTGGGTGCAGGCCAGGAATATTGCTAAAAGTCTCATAATTCTCAGGACAGGTCCTGATAACAAAGAATTATCTGGTCCAAAGTACCAATAGTGCTGAGGTTGATTAACTCTGCCTTCTATGGAATATAATTCTAGCAAGTTGCCAGAGTAGAACTCAGGTCAAGAATAATACCTCAAGGTATTCTTTTTACCCAGTCTGAAATGATTTAAAATTTTGAAGGGATCATAAATTTCCTTTTGGATGTAAAGGGACTCTAGGCATTCTGCCTTTCTAACATTCATTATTTATGAACAAACCATTTTAGATAGAATATGAACCACTCAAACCCTTCTTTAAGATTCTAACTGAAAACAAAACTTAGATTTTTGAGACTTTGCCTATTAGTTTTAATTTTCAACTCTCATTCTGGCTTCTAACCCAAACCTAAGGGATGTGTGTAGACACACACCCACACACACACACACATACACACACACACACACACACACACACACACATGCACACACACTCAAAGTCTTAGCTATTTCTGTAAGAAATCTTTTAAGGGCTTTCCCACATTGTTTTAAAGCTGAAAGTATGTATTAATGACCAAAGCCCTTGTCTCATTAACTCAAGGATAACAATTTACCTAGAACGCCGTGATCTCTCACACTGTATCTCTAGATATGGGCTGATAGAAGTGATGAAACCTGCAGTGGATTCTCCACCACACTGTCCTTAAGGAGGCTTAAATTTTCAAGCTTTCCCCTCCAGAACAAAGGAGAGTGCAATTTAACACAAAATGAGATAAATTGGTAATAACGCAAAACAAGTTAGAATTGCACACAACAAGAAATTGGACTTCCTTAGGGCAGAGAAAAATAAAAAGGCTGAAACGGGAAACCATGGAGAGGCTCTGTGCTGAATTTTTAAATAAGAATTTAAAAACCAGAAGTGGGTGAGTGATGCGCCATAGCTCTGGTTCATACTCCAATTCCAGTTCTCCAGCTGCTCTTGGCTGGGACCGTCACCAGGTTTACTTATTCACCTTTCTCCCCCAAACACATCCCCTGAAGGTGTGATCACAGGTATCTCACCTTATCAGCAAGGAGGTACTCACACTTCCTCCCACGTGACAGAGGCTGTTTGTTTTTGCCCCTGCTCCAAAGCAGTGCTTACTAATGATAGTAGAGGGGTAGATATTTGAATGCCTTCACAGACATTTACTACACCAGCTCAGGCCTGAGCATTCTTGTGTAACTGAAAGCACGAGGGAGGGGTGGAGGGAGAGAGAGACACACACACAGAGGGAGACACAGAGAGAGAGGAAATTCTCGTAAATTCAAGAATCCATTAAGATCAACAAAATAGTTCCCCTAATCTATGGATGACACCAAACTCACAGCTATAATTAAGATCACTTTAGTTGCCTCAACAACAGATTAATTCGTCTTTTCAGCTTAAGGGTTGATGTCATGAAAGCAATATTTTACTTGAGAGAAATTGCTGAAATCTGTTTGCTTAACAAAGCAATTATTGATAACTTGCAATGGCTTACTGCTGCCCAACTTATCAACTGGTTAGCAAAAGCAGTCTCACGTCTCAGTAGTGATGTGTGCTTCTGTTTCAGGGAAGACTGGCAAATAATATTTTTTCATAGAGATAGATCAGAAGACAATGAGGCCTTAAACTATGAGATGTCCTATCTGCATAACGTGGAGGGGTTACCCAAGTACTAACTAAACACACTGTGTGAGTTTTCTGCCTCAGGAATCTTGACCCTTGACCTTTGATCAATTTCTCACTTCAAAATAACAGTGACGGATAATGGAAACAGATGTCTTTGACTTGTGGTGTCACAGAAACAGTATCTTCTCCTTTTGAAACCTTGACATATAGGTATCATCCAAGGAGCAGATAAATGAACTCCTTATGAAGTGCTCTCAGAATGCAGACATTCCCTTTGCAACCACAACAGAGAAACAGAGGCATCCCAGGCAGGCCTTCGTCAGCCTTGAAGTAGCTGTTTTGTTTTTTCTTCTCCACACTCAGAAGTAGATAGCAGCTTCTGGTGACATTGGTTCATAACCTGAGTTCTCAAAATTATACAACACTAGTTCTGAAGTTATTACTGCACCTAATTCCCAAGGTATAACTACACTCAAATGACTCACAAGGAGAGCCGTGCCCTTCAAACCACTTTAAGGCATTTCTTCCTTTAGATTGTGGCAGAGAGAATAGTGCAAAATTAAGACTCCTTTCCAACAGCCGTGATAATACCACCTGACATTTATAGAGTGTTGCAGCTTTTCAAAGTCCATTGCATTTCAAATGCGTTGCAGAGAGAGGCAGTATAGTGTAATGGTCAAAAGCTGGCTTTGGGGTGAAGGTGACACATATTTTCAGCAATGTAAAGGCTCAGTTTCTTGATCTGTAAAATATTAATATTAGCACCTAAGGTGCAGCATTATTATAAAGATTACATGTATGTAAATAACTTAGTCTTGTGGCTGCACCCTAGTTAGCATGCATAACTGATAGCTATTATTGGTACCACCGTAATGCAGGTGTCCTTTTCACCATTTATGTTTCATATATTTAGACCTTAAAATAGTCATTATAGAATTATTGCTAAAGCACAGAATTAAAAAAAAAAATCTACATCAGAACTGAAGTCCCTGGAAAATTGGCTCCACATTCCTGCAAGGGAGCACAAAAGAACGAGGCAGGCATTAGGATCATCTATGACCAAATAAACCACATTCTCATTAAAAGCTCCTCCAAGATCACGGATTCCAGCTGACATGTTCTAAATCCTGTCTTCAAACATCAGAAACACTGGCTGAAAACATTGAAGTTATCAATTTTAAACTAGAGTCTAAAATTTGTAGAGTGCTGACAGAGCACCAACCAGTGCTCGAAAAGATAGACGATGCTTCCTATTTTTGTACTTCATGCCATCAGGAACACCTTCTTCAGGATCTTTTTCTGAGGTGCTAATTCACTAAACAAACAGCACGCATTACCCCAGGCACCAAATCCTTCAGGACGCTCCCAAGTTGCCCATGTTCCTTGGGAGAGTTTGGGGGCCACAGAAAGCCCAACAACCGTTTCAGAACCTGCCACCTGGCGTGCCAAAGAATTATGCACAAGAAAACCCTGGCGGGGAAAATGCAAGATGCTAAACTAAGCATCTTAAAGAATAGATGTGAAAGGACTTAAAAGCTTTAAACCACCCAGCAAAATTCAAATTAGAAATGGATAGGTAGTCACATAAAGGATTTGAATTAAAATACAGAAATAACATACTGAAGCCTGACATTCTGGGGTAGCAAACCCATTCACTGATTCTGAAATGGAACTCTATTCTGATACTCCACATCTCATAGAAGTCCCGGATGCCAAAATTGGAACTTAGACGTGTATACACCAGGGGGAATCCTTTAAATGATAGGCTCTCCTTGAGCATTTAAAAATATGGCAGATCTTAAAAAATTGTATACATATATATTTTATAGAAATGCATCCAATTTGTGGAAAATCTAAGCCAATGTTGCCCTGAGAGAGGGCAATCAAGGAGAGCAGAGGAATCTTGAACATGGGTGCTCAATCTATTTATAGGCTGGAAAGGGCAAAGAATGTCATACCTGGAGTGAATTTGCCTTTAGAACCATTTCCTTTTTGTTTTCTCCCAACCCTGGCCACAAGCGCTTTCTTTTCTTCACCTTTTAGCTTTTCATTGAGAAAACTTGAGAAAAAAGTGAGACTTCAAGAGGTTGGTTTGAAGGTTGTAAGTATGTCCATCCAATGTGTTTAAGAATACTCTGCCATTTTGCTATTTCCACCCTTTCCTTCCCTTATGTCTATTACTATGGCTTTGGGTCTGGTGTTAAAATGTTAATGTGTGTGTGGGGGTGGGTGGATGTGTTCGATGGCTCTATTATTGGAGAATAATGTTCCTGAGATGGCATCACAGATGAGGTCATATTATTTAAGGAGTTGTGCTAATTATCTTGGTATGTTTTGCTTTAATAGAGATAAATATATTTATCCTCCAAGGTTTTCCTGACAACTATAACTTTCACTTAAGGTTTGCTTTTCTCTGACTCTTATATACCTTCTCTCCCCACCTCCGTAAACATGCACACACACACACACACACACACAATCACACACACATACACACGCACACACATTTTACAATTCTGGAATGTCATTTTTTTTTCAGAGTCTTCTAAATCTTTTAACTCTTCTCACTCTTTCTTTCTCTTTAAAAAAATTTGTTTTTCTTTCTTTTCCCAGGACCTGTATGAACCCCACCTAGAGTGTCCCTCTAATCCTCTTGTTTATTGCTCTAGTCATGAAATGTAATTTATTCAGTAAGCTTGCTTTTTTCCCCTCTGAGAATCTCAAAAAGGAAAAGTCATGAAAATTGCTTCTCTTGGTCAGCATTTCCACATGTCAAAGCTCTGATCAGGAAAGAGAAAAGAACCAATCTTTCTTTTACATGGGAATTGAATGATCTATACAAATTAGTTTGAAATTTGGGACAGAAAGAAGATTGTTGGAATTTTTAAGTTTTTTTTTCTTTTTTTCCTGAAAAGAACTGGTTCTTGAGGACATCATCTGGAACAGAGAGTGCATTATGATTTTTAAATAATTATGAAGGTGACCTGAGTAAACCTTTGATTCTAGAAAATTCCTTTTTAGAGTTACTGTAAATATTGACCAGTAGTTCATGAGTCGTGGGGATAAACAAGTTTTACACGAGTCATTCACAAGTGCCTTAGTGAACAAATTGTACTTCAGAAAGGACATGCGTGCCCTATAGGAGTTCAAACTATGGTATGCTGGGAATTCCAAGATGTCATCCGAATCTGAAAACACTATTGTGATGCAGTAATGCTGCCATCTGCATTTTGAGGGTCTATTTTTTGACAAGAAATCTGAGTTTTCTGGCAAGCAGGATGCACATCAGAGTACACAAGAGCCATGTCTTGGTGACTTCCGCCTGAGAGCACATGCACAGCTTCCTGTTTTGGTCTGATAGCTTCCCCTGGGCTTTCATAGATGCAAAATTACTCACAAAGAGATGGGTTGCCCGGGCAAAAAAGTAGGTGTCTTATTTTTGGAAAGCTTTATTTCATATTATCGTTGTCATCTTAGTCTACTAAACCTATTTCCTCTTATATTTTACACTGACACTTAAAATGTCATTTCAACTGCTTGTAGGAAATACTGTTTTTCCTCCTCTTAGGCCGATTCCTCTTGTTATCTATTTTCTTTTTTCTCTCTTGGTGCTGCTGTAATATTACCACTTGATTTGCTTACAATATGAATGACCAGCTAAAATGTCTTCTGATATACGTGGTGAATTCATTTGGTCAGCCATTTAAAAATATTTGTGAGCCTTTCTTGTCTCCACATGTATATATACCCTGGTACAGAGATGCTTCAAACGTTCATTCTGCTTTCAAGTGGTTTACAGTTTGGGTTGGGAGTTATACTTACAGAAACTGTAGTACAAAATAAAAAATGCTTGGCTCCTAAAAAACGTAAAGGTGAAGTACTATGAGGGATTTTCTCATGTAGTTTTTTGGCCATTGTAGATCTTCCTTTGTGAAGTGTCTGTTCAAATCTTTTGCCCATAATCTCTCATTGGATTTTTAAAAAAAAAATTTTTGAGTTGAAAGAGTTGTTTATATATAGTCTGGGTATAAGTGCTTTGTATGTATGTATTTATTACAGGATGTGGCTTGTTTATTCATTTTCTTAAGGTTTTAATGTTGATGAAGTCCACTGTATGTATGGGTGTGTGTGTGTGTATGCATGTATGTGTATGTGTGTGTATATATATATGTACATATATATATACCTATAGATGTGTAGATATTTTTATTTATCTGTCAAAGGAATTTTTGCCTACTCTAGAGTCATGAGGTTATATTTCTGATACTCCTGTGTTTTCTTAATGTCTAGGTCTACATCATAAATCATTAAGGGAAATGTACTTAGACGCAAATCAGAGCCAATAAGTTATCACTACACACTCACCAGAATGGCTAAAATTAAAGAAAAAACTGACAATACGTACTAAGTGTTGGCAAGGATGTGGAGTAACTGGAATCATCACATACAGATGGTCCCCAAATTTTGATGGTTCAATTTAAATTTTCGACTTTACGATCAGGCAAAAGCAATATGTGTTCAGTAGAAACAGAACTTCAAAATTTGAAATTTGGTCTCTTTCCAGTGAGTCACAGTGACAGGATCCTCTCGTGTTGCTGGGAAGTGGCAGCGAGCTGAAGCTCCCAGGTAGCCACATGGTCACTAGGTCAATAGCGAGTACACGTACAGCAATTCTGTTCACATGTGATCATTTTGTTTTCCACTTTCAGTACAGTATTCAATTAATTATATGAGATATTTCAACCCTTCATTATAAAATGGGCTTTGTGTTAGATAATCTTGCCCAGTTGTAACCTAACATTGGGTGTTCTGAACACATTTAAGGTAGGCTAGGCTAGGCTTTGATGCTTGATGGATTAGACATATTAAATGCATTTTCAACTTAGGGTATTTTGAACTTACAATGGGTTTATCATGAAATAACCCCACTGTAAATAGAGAAAATCTGTACTGGTAGTTGGAATGTAAAATGACGAAATCACTTTGGAAATCAATATAACTATTTCTCATATAGATAAACATACACCAAACCTATGGGTTAGCACTTACACTTTCAGGTTTTACCCAAAAGAAATGAAGACATATGTCAACAAAAAGACTTGCATAAGAATGTTCATAGTATCCTTATTCATAATAGTCAATCATTCATATGTCTGTCAATAAAAGGGTAGATAAACAAACATTGATTTTTTTTATACAATGGACTATTACTCAGCAGCAAAAAGACATATAATACTGATATACGTAAATAATCTGGATTATTTTCAAAATGCTCACGAAGGAAGCCTTCCACAAAAGAGTGTATACTGTATGATTTCATTTATATGAAATTCTGGAACAGATAAAATCCTCTTGTGACAAAAGAAATCAAAGCAGTAGTTACTCTACAGGAGGGGGTGACTAGAACAAGGAAGGAGAAAACTTCCTGGGCTATTGAAAGTGTTCTATGTTTTGACAGGAGAACAAGTTGACACAAGTGTGTAAATTTGTCAACACAGCGGATGTATACTTAAATTTGTGCATTTCATTGTATATAAACAATAGCTCAATAAAAATGGTGACAAAAGCCCAAAAGGCCCAAATTTAGCAGCTGATTGGTTAGAAATATGACATTTGGGTTTAAGAGTGGTTTTTGTACTCAGAGCGCCCTGAATTCAAATTATAGCTCTAAAAATTATTAACTATATAAGTTTGTGTAACTAACATAACTTCCTTGAACTTCAGTTTTCCATTTGCAGAACTGGAATAATTTCTTCTTTCAAGAGATGTTGTGAGAATGTTTGTAAAGGGCTAGTCACAAGGGCTGGCATAGTGTGTTAAATTAATGCCACTTGAATAATTCTCCTTTTTTCCCTTTATTTTTTCTTGTTATTATTGAGTGAAGTGTCAAATACAATTGTGAGGTTTTGAGGTACAGTGTTTGGGAAGACGGTAAATTGTCAACAGAAATACAGAACACACTGGCAAGGTCATACCTGAGAGACAATATAATGGGTTCTCTTTTGAACCTAATGAATTTGAGTAGAGCTGTTCTGAATGGAGTTGGCAATAAGGGGTCTGGAATTGAGGGGAGAAATCAGAAACGGAGCTTCCGTTTTCCAGGGGGGGCGGGGGGCGGAGGTCTGATAGGCGGTATTTGCTGATTTCTGTGCTGTGAATACTTCCAACATGGCCAGTTTCAAGTTACCAAACCAGTTTGCAAAATTCCTGAGTATTCACCAATCAGCTCTCTCCAGCTGGTGCCTGCCGGCTCTCTATTCTAGTAGATCTGAGTCATTTGCTGAAGCAGAGCAGGGGAGAGAGAAAAATCTTTTCTCCTCTTGTACCAGGGCCTCTTGCCTAGAGGATAACAATGCATTTAAGTTCTTTTGCTATGGGTCCCCATTTCTGAGTGTCTCTCCGGGGCTCACACCTTTTTTCTGCTGTGGAATGGAAACACCTTACGTCCACTGCTTTTAAAGAGGGCCTTCACAGCACAGTGGCTTATCCACTCTCCGGTTAACATAATACAGTTTCTTTATCCTTTTATAATACAGAGGCTGCTCTTTCCAGGGATATCCAGCAGGGACGTCAACCTGGAGGGGTTCAAGCATAGCCTTAACCTGTAGAAGGGCAACTAACTCCTCCCTCACTGCCTCAGACAGCATCCTATGCTGGGGTCCTGCCTCACTTAAGATTTCCCTTCTCCCTTGCTGGAGAAGAAAGGAACACTTTTCAAACTGAGTTTGTCATCTCTATCTCTCATCCAATCCCCCATCCAGTGCACAGGTCTGTGTTTGCATGAACTGCAGGTGTAGACAGGGTTCAAGTCTCTTTCCATGGGTGTTGGAACAATGACAAACCATGGGATGAGGTTAAGCCCGTATTTAATGTAATTGAGCTGTCCGTGGCTATATGGACACTTTGTCAAGAGCACATGGGTACTGGGGTGCCTGGGTGGCTCAGTTGGTCAAGCATCCAACTTTGGCTCAGGACATGATCTCGCGGTTTCGAGCCTTGCCTCGGGCTCTGTGCTGGCAGCTCAATTAAAAAAAAAAAAAAAAAAGGGAAAGCGCATGGGGACTAATTCTTAACCCATTGGCCAGCTAAAATGCTCCATTAAACAGACATTTCCAGAAATTTTTTGTCCGAAGAATAAGTATTTTTGCACAGATGTTTCTTTACAACATTATTTATTATAAAACTAAACTCAAACAACCTATGTGCCCACATTTCTGTATTATAATATGACATACCCATTTAAAATAACATTATATAGTCCTTAAAATTTCTTATGAAAATTTTTTATTCACGTGAAACATATTTACACCACAGTGAACTATTTGCCATTTTAAGTGTGTTAAAATAGTAAAGAGAAATCACTGGAAATAAATTTCTTTCTTTTTTTAATTTTTTTTAATGTTTATTTATTTTTGAGACAGAGAGAGACAGAGCATGAACAGGGGAGGGGCAGAGAGAGAGGGAGACACAGAATCTGAAACAGGCTCCAGGCTCTGAGTGGTCAGCAGAGCCCGATGCGGGGCTCGAACTCACGGACCGTGAGATCATGACCTGAGCCGAAGTCGGACGCTTAACTGACTGAGCCACCCAGGCGCCCCATGGAAATAAATTTCTCAAACTACTTACTGATTTTCTTTTGGTGGTCAGATTATGAGTGGTTTCCTTCTTCTTCACTATGTGCTTATGAACTTTTTCAAAATTTCTGCGCAACGAGCAAAAAAATCTTTCTCTCTCTCTTTTTTTTTTTAGTTTATTTATTTTGAAAGAGAGGGTGAGCAGGGGAGGGACAGAGGGAAAGGTAGAGAGAGGATTCCAAGCAGGCTCCCTGCTGCCAGTGCAGAGCCCAATGCGAGGCTTGATCTCACAAAACCATGAGATCATGACCTGAGCCGAAACCAATAGTTGGATGCTCAATCGACTGAGCCACCCAGGTGCCTTGCAAAAATGTCTTTAACAAAAATTTCTTAGGGCTCCAGAGACTGCACTCGTGTTCTGATACCTTTGGTTTATCCAGTCCAATTTTTTAAAGTCAAAAGTCCATTTGAAGTCCACATTCAAATTTTTTCTAAAACACATAAGACATACGTCTTGTGTCATAAAACCGAGGTCTTTCAGTCATGTTTTGTAGTAGTGTTACCTCTTTGGTTATTTCTTTCTACACTTCAAGAAAGGAGGGTAGATAAAAAAAAACAGGAGCCTAAGTTTTCTTCCCTGTGAAGCCCTTTTAATTTGTAGGTAATTCAGATCTTCAAACCTTCAAAAAGATGCATTTCAATATTCTTGAGTTGTATTTTCCCAACATTTTATTATGGAAAATTTCAAGTGTCCAAGAAAGGTGGAAGGAATGTTGCAGTGGATACTCATAAATCTACCGGCTAGATACTGTAGTTAACATTTTAATATATTTGCTTTACCACATATCTATTTGTCCACCCATCAGTCCATCTTATTTTTTGATATGTATCAGAGTAAGTAGCAGACATGAAGACATTTCACTGTTAAATACTACATCATGCATATGTTTAGCTACAATTCAATATCTTTTACATTTCTTGTCTTTCATGGTAACATTTATATGCAATGGAATGTACAAATCTTTTTTTTTAATTAAAAATTTTTGTAACATTTATTTATTTTTGAGAGACACAGAGAGACAGAGCATGAGCAGCGGACTGGCAGAGAGAGAGAAGGAGACACAGAATCTGAAGCAGGCTGCAGGCTCTGAGCAAGCTGTCAGCACAGAGCCCGAGGTGGGGCTCGAACCCACAAACCGCAAGATCATGACCTGAGCCGAAGTCGGATGCCCAACCGACTGAGCCACCCAGGTGCCCCAAATGTATAAATCTTAAATAATCATTCAGTGAGTTTTGACAAAACATATACTTGTGTCGCCCAAATTCCCAGGAAATTCCCCCATGCTCCTTCTCAGTAATCTAGGCACTGACCCTCCCAGAGCTGACCATTGCTTCTATTTGATTCTATTAAATAATTATTTTTCCAAGTCTAGAACTTCATATTAATGGAATCATATACCACATAGTCTTTTGTGTCTGGCTACCTTCACTGAGCATAATGTTTTGGAGATTCACCTCTGTTGTGTTTCTTGTACAAGATTTTTTGTAGACATCTGTTTTTATTTCTTTTGGGTAAATACCTAGGGATAAAATTGCTGTGTTATAAAGCGGTATACATTTAGATTTATAAGAAACTGCTCAACCTTTTCCTAAAGAGGTTGTACCATTTTATATTCCCGCCTACAATTAATGAGAGTCTCATTTGCTCCATATTCTTGGCAACATTTGGCATTATCTGTACAGTCTTTTTTACTTTTATGTTTTCAAATTTTTGTCCTTCTCATGGGTGTGTAGTATTAACTTGTAATTTTAAATGTGTAAACACTTGGTCGGTTTCTTTGTTGTCCAAGTGGGAAAAAAGGCAACAGCCAAGTTTTACTCCAAGAGACCCGGCCTCACTGAATCTGCACAACATTGAAATTGGCACAGCTCCAGCATTTTGTAAGAATAGATTTTTCTCCCATGGGGAACTCTCTTTTCTCAACACTTGAAAGGTATTTACTATAGGCTCCCTTTATAATTATCTGCAACATGATGGTTGGTCCTCTCCTCCCAAAGCCTTCTCTTCTGCTTCTCCTATGTCTCATTCTCCTTGGACCACGGGTAGGGATTACAGAGTTGCTTCATATATTCCAGATATCTCTGTTAGGTAACTTGTCACATGTAGACATTTGTGTCCATCCATGTCTCATCTCTCTTCTTAAGCTATAAACATTTTGAAGGAAGGACAATATTTAATTTACCTTAGCACAGTCCCCTATATATGGTGTGTGCTCACTGGACATTTATTGAATGGGTGATTGAATGGGAGGTGATGGAGTAGTTTTGAGCACAGGCCCTGGGGTCAGACTCCACTACCTATGAGCTGTGTGATCTCAAGAAGGTTACTTATCCTCTCTGAGCCTCAGTTTCCATCCAAAAACAAAAAACAAACAAACAAACAACAAAAAAAAACCAGTGAGGACAATGAGAATACTTACTTTGCTGAACCCAAGTGGCAATTAATGAGATAATTTTTTAAAGTGCCTAAAGGGGCGCCTGGGTGACTCAGTTGCTTAAACTTCTGACTTCAGCTCAAGGCATGATATCACGATTTGTGGGTTCGAGCCCCACATCAGGTTCTGTGCTCACAGCTTAGAGCCTGCAGCCTATTTCAGATTCTGCATCTCATTCTCTCTCTGCCCCTCCCCCACTCATGCTCTGTCTCTCTCTCTCTCTCTCTCTCAAAAATAAATACTAAACATTGAAAAAATTAAAAAAATAAAAGTGCCTAGAAAAATGTTTAAAATGAAGTAAATATATATAAATAAAATGAGGCTCTTAAATACAACATCATAGGAAAAAAACTTGCTTTCTAAACCTATATCCATCCTGTGATATAAAAAAATTTCCTTAAAAAAACACAACACAAAAACCAACAACAAACAATTGCAAGCATTTAACCCAAACTAATTCTTCAAGTACTCTAGTCATGTGATTCCAGAATTTGGTGAACAGTCTATTTACCTGCTGTAATTCTGTAACCTTTGATCACATGCCTTTCACCCGTGTTCGTAGCATTTAAAAAATAAAATCTTGGCTCTTACATTGTCTTTCTTGAAGTACCTTCATCAGAGGTCTGCAATATTGGGGATGAAAACTTTATTCCCCTGTTCCTTTTAAAGAGAAGGACAATTAAATCCTTAATGGTCCTAAGTATCATTTAACTTATGTTACATTGAATTGCTTTACATAAGAAAAGAATGCATCTTTAACAATAAAGGAAACAGGAAGCATTGATATTAACAATAGGTATGGTCGATAGGACCTACATCTTCTGAAAAGTCATGCTATACAACCTTTAAAGAAGGCTTAGGGACGCCTGAGAGGCTCAGTCAGTTGAGCATCTGAGTCTTGATTTCGGCTCAGGTCATGATTCCAGGCTTGTAGAATTGAGCCCTGTGTTGGGCTTGTGCTGAGTGTGGAACCTGCTTGAGATTCTCTCTCTCTCTCTCTCTCTCTCTCTCTCTCTCTCCCTCTGCCCCTGCCCTGCTTGCACGCTCTCTGTCTCTCTCTTAAATAGAAAAAAAGTTGTTTTAAAATGATTAAGAAAGAAAGAAAGAAAGAAAGGACTTAGGGATTTTTCTACTGCAGGGATTTGAAAAGAGAAACATGGAAGGGTCCTGAGAGCAACTTCCTGAAGAGGAAAAGGCTAGATGATTTCCCAGATTCTACAGTACCATACCAGTGATGGTATGACTGTCTTTTTCTTCACTGGGCTGGATTCCGTAAGGAAACATTTTATTTTCTGGAGTCAGAATGCATGTGTTTGTCTCCATACAACACGGAGAAAACATGCCCGTAAAATCAAAAGAGAGCATTGACCACTGTGACCTGTTAACATGTTTCTCTGCCTCTCTTCGGATGAAAGATTTCAAATCTCATCATTAATGTGGCGAGAAGTACTGAATTGGAAAACACTAATATTGTCTTTCCAGATCGATTCATCCTCGGTTTGTCACATCAGAGCAAGAGAGGAGATATTAATGGTCACCTTGGCTGTTTTCTCGTGACCTCCAACATGCCTCACATTTTAAATTGAATCCGGATCGGGGTGTCTGGGAGCAGGGAGTGGAGATCCACAGGGTGCGGAGTAAAGTAAAGGCTAGATGTGTCCCCTTGGTAGTAAAAGAAAGCTTTGCAAGCAAAAAAAGAAACGGTGCTTGGTAAAAATGAGTGCCGTTTCCCCCTGCTTCGGTATCTGCTTGCTTTCACAATGGCCGCAGTGTTTTTCTTTACCAGGTAGGTGGCCTCTCCATGTATCGATGAGGCGCTGCGTGAAAATGTGCCTCCTTATGTCGGAGGGAAATTTGCTTTCACTTCTTTCCCCGGCTCTCTGTACCTCCCTTTGTTCTAATCACACACGTGAGGAGAAAAGCCAGTGATGGCAGCAACCATTTTCTTCTCCAGCCACTTTTTGGAGTTAATAATTCACACGGATCTTTTACAAACTCTCATTTTATTCTTAGAAATGGCCTTATTGCTAACAGTCTGCTCTCCAGTTGTACTTTATCAAGCAGCAGATCTGTTGTAAAATGTGATGACTGGATTTCATCTGTTTTGCCACCCCCTAAGAATTCATTGCCCACAGTGCTTCGACTGCTGTTATAAGAGACGGTTTAATTTTTGTGGTACATTGATTGATAACTGGGCTCCCTGGTAACATGGCCTTCCTTGAATAGGACCGCTGTTTTCTAGGTCTCAGATCCCCTGAAGATGCTACATAACTCCCTGTATGAAACAAATCTTCCACACCCTAATAGTAACATCCCGAATCCCCAAGTGAACAGATCGCACATGCAAGTGCCTATCGGTATCTTTATGCCTGCAGGTGACACAGATATGGGAAGGAAAGTCCCCCAGGTCTCAGATATGATGGAATCAGAGACACAGAAAGACAAACAAACAAAACGGGAAGACTTGCCACGATTCCGAAAAGTTGTCTAATTGGTCCCTATCGAGTAATAAAATCACAGGTACTTCTTCACTCCTTGACTAATTTTCTGTTGCTTTCAGGTGAACGATGTAGAATCCCTGCTATGTACCTTCAAATTAAAAAAAAATAATAATAACAACAAAAGAGAGGCGAAAAAGAGTTTGCAGAGAGGAGAATTGTAAAAATCAGAAAAACAAAGGGCAGGAGGATTGGGCTGAAGGTTTGGAATCACCAAGCTGTGGGACCCATGTTATCATCAATTTATGAAAACGTCATTTAAAAAAAATTCACATCGTTCTCTTTGATATGTCAAGGTCAAGAGACTTCATGTTTGCATATACTTCGAAGAAGGGGACAACGATATAGGTTCTAATAAAATCAGCACTACTGAATAGTGTATTTGCTAGGCCCACTGCATGGAACAGAGTTGGCGGGGGGGGGGGGGGGGCGGTGATTGGTATAATTTCAGCAGGTAATTTCATACAAAACAACTTCTTAGCAGCCTACCATGCCTAATGATTTGAGTGAAATTCATTTCTTCCCAGTTAGTGCATGCCTAATGCACACGGGAGCAATGTTAAAGTTGGAAGGTCACGAGTTCTAGCCCAACATTTTACGTTGCTTTGGTAATGATCAGGCATGCTCTTCCTGTGGCCATTCTTGTATCCATTCCCAGAGCAACTCTTATTGGTCTTATCTTCTTCTTATTTCGGGTAAGTGAGAGGGGTTAGATAAAACGATCTCTGTATTTATTGAGCATTGTTTATTCATTCCACAAATATTCACTGAACACCCACTGGGCTTCTGGCACTAGAAGCTGGGGATTCTGTAGTTTTCTTTATAAAACAGAAAAAAAAAAACTTCTGCTTCCTGGATCTTATATTTTAGTGAGGGAGACAGTAAACCAGATATGTAAGTAAAGTAAATGTCATGTTTGATAGTGAGAAGGTCTAATAATAAATAAAG
Organism: Acinonyx jubatus; assembly: GCF_027475565.1. Classification (NCBI taxonomy): domain Eukaryota; kingdom Metazoa; phylum Chordata; class Mammalia; order Carnivora; family Felidae; genus Acinonyx; species Acinonyx jubatus. Next base: position 133,408,151 of record NC_069384.1, read on the forward strand.
AACAGAAGGAGGGGAAGTTTTAGATAGAATAGGTGAGGGTAGCCTCACTGAAAAAGTGGTTTTAAGTAAAGACCTGAAGAAAGCAGAACTAGTCATGTAGATATCTGAGTGATGAGTAATCTAGTCAAAAAAGCAAGCACAAAGGCCATGGGACTAAGGCATGCCTGACATTTTTGTGGGGAAAAGCAAAGCAAAGAGACTGGGATTACTAGAGTGGAATAGACGAGGGGAGCGTTATAGGAGATGACGTCACAGAGGTAATGAAGACCAGACCAGGTAGGACCTTATCAATCATAGAAAGGAATTGGGATTTGATTTGAGTCTCATGGGAAGCCATTAAAGGGCTTTGTGCAGATGACTGGGACGATCCTTTTATTTTTTTAATGTTTATTTATTTTTGAGAGAGAGAGAGAGAGAGTCAGAGCCTGAGCAGGGAAGGGGCAGAGAGAGAGAGGGAGACACGGAATCGGAAGCAGGCTCCAGGCTCTGAGTTGTCAGGGCAGAACCCGCCATGGGGCTCAAGCTCAAGAACCGGGAGATCATGACCGGAGCCCAAGTCAGACGCTTAACCAACTGAGCCACCCAGGCACCCTGAGATGATCCTTTTGATTGAATCACTCTGGATGTTATGTTGACTGAGAATCCATGGAAGCGGTGCAAGGATATATGGAGGGAGATCAGTCAGAAGTCTACTGAAATTATCCAAACATGACTGGATTAGGGTGATGGTAGCTGGGGGCAGTAAGCAGTCTAGTTCTGGGTATACTTGGAAGGTGGAGACAATGGGATTGGATGATGGCTTTCAGAGTAAGAGTAGAGTTAGGAATGCCACGATGATATTGATCTGAATTACTGGTAGAAGGGAGATTCAATGAAGATGGGGAAGATTGGAGAAGGAGGTTAGTGTGTGTGTGTGTGTGTGTGTGTGTGTGTGTGCATAAAGATTCTGATTTTGGCCATACTAAGAGAAATATATCTATTAGATATCCCAGTGAAGTTAGCAAATAAGCACTTGGACATGTGGAGAGAGAGAGGCCCAAGCTGGGGATAGAGATATGAAGATCACCAGCATAGAGATGGCATTTAAAGATCTCTTGAGATGGGATGAGATCATTTAGGTCACTTCTTAAAGAAGTTCAGGGAGATAAGGAGAAATCAGCCAATGAAGCTGAGAAGGAATGGTGAAAAAAACTATGAGGTTCTGGAAGCCGAGAGAAGAATGTGTTTCAAGGCAGAAATAGTGATCGGATGTGTCAACTGTTCCTGAAAGGCCTAATAAAATGGGAGTCATCAGGTAGGATTAGCCATTGCATTGAACAAAATACAGTTCATCAGTGACTTTGAGAAGAACTTAATTCTGCTCGGCTCAAGCTCTAAATACACCTCATCAACCTCTATGGATTAAGTAAGAAGATGAGTTCAGATGTAAACAACTTGTTCAAAAGCAAGCTGGAATGAGAGAACAAGATATTGAGGAAGAAAGTTCTAAATTCCTTACCAGCCACACCTTACAAACAAAAGTGTGGAAATGATGTGATATTTAAGACAAACAACTAAGCAAAGAAACGAACACATGGAACATCACCCAGGTAGGATTACCATAGGTACTAGGCTTCAATAGAAACCATGACAACGGGGGAAAGAGGCCTTGTAGGGACTCTGTATGTATGTGTGTGTGCTCTACTTTCTCAATGTATTTGTCATGCTGTGGCCTTGGCAAAAGCAAGAGCTAGGGAAAAATAAACAAGGGATTCCTTATCTTTTGGAAAAAAAACCCAAAACTAGTCTAATGTAAGTGGTTAAAAATCCTCTCTGTAGTTCTCGATTTAAATGTAAAGATTCAATTGAAAAATACCCGGGATTGCAGTCGTGGCGGTGGAATTGGTAGAAAAGTGTACTTATGCTGTGGAGTGGGGCGTGGGGATAAGCTGGGCCAAAACAAGAGCACATCCCTTTGCCTTGTAGAGAGTCTCAAAGTCAGTCTGATTGGAATGAGAACTGGGAAAAGGGCAGAGAGATGGGAGGGGGTACCTTTGCCCAGGAAACACAGGAAACGTATGAAGAATGGTGATGGTACCACTTTCCATATTTGGAATTGCATTTTTTTGGCAGCCTCAACTAATTGACGTATAGTTTTTAAAAAGAAAGCTGCCCCAAAGCTCTTGGACTGTAGGCCAGCCCTGGTGCTGCCTCGCAGGACAGAGGGGGACATTAAACACACTGATTTCTACTGGTCCTCTGCGTGGCCCTTAACGCAGGGACAACGGATTTACTCAGTAAGTGCTGACAAATCCAGAAGTCAGGTGCAAGGGGGAGAGTAGAAACAAAGCTGAGAGATGATGACCCATGAGAGAAACAAAGAACTTAACTTTAGCTCCTTAAATAAGCCCCTCAGGAGCAGTGAGATACATTACACTCCCATCCTTGGTGGTCTTGCGCTTTTAAACCTCTGCATCTAGGCTTTTAACCAGTCAGGCTGACAGGCTCCCACGGCTCACATGCAATGGCTCTGGGTGCGGGCTGGCAGTCGCCTTAGTTGCTTGAGTGCTCGTCATTGTCCTCGCCCTGAATCTGCCTCTGTGTGACCACCAACCGGCTCTTCTCTTTCCACTCCAGCTCCAGAGTATGTCTGTGCCTGCCTCTTAGGGAGCTGGGTCTCATATCTCCTTTTCCAGGGAGACTCTGGTGAGAGGCCTTGTTCCAACATCTCAAGAAGCCTCTGGTCCTAGCTTTCTTGCAAGGAAGGGGAAGAGATTAGACAGGTTGAGACCACATTTTCCTCATGCAGAACATAATTAAGTCCACAGGCTGGGAAGTGTTTCCTTCCCTGGAGGCTCAGGAGTACAGACACAAGGTGAAGGGTATAGTAAAGCAATTTCTAAAGGATGAATACTGCTGAATTATTTTGGAATGGCCGTGCCACCTGCTGAACATCTCCTTTATTTCTGGTAATTCACTAAATAATTCACCATGTGCTACAGTTCGTCTACAGTGTGGTGAGTTAAGACAGTTGCCCTGTTTGGAAATTTTTTCCTGTTTGGGAACATATGTCCGTCCACCTGAGTGGAAATCACTTTTAGCGCCTGGAACTGAGGTAGTCAAACAGTTTGCACTCTAAAGAAGTGAGAATGAGAATTATTTTAGGTCCATAATGGTTTTAGGTCAGGATCCCAGAAGCAGATCCGGAGATGAGGATTTGTGTACAGGTGATTTATTTAAGGAAGTGCCCCCAGGAGAAGCCAGTGAGGGAATGGGAGACTCAGGACAGGAAAAAGGAAGAGGTCAAACAACATGTGTGTTTCAGGCCCAGCCCCTAAGTGGGAGCTTCAGCCTGATCCCAGAGGAAAGCCCTAGAGTGGAAGTTGATTTGTGTACCGCAAGGCAACTGGAAGGAGGCTGGGCGTTTATACCCTTGCATCATCAGTCCCTGCTGAGGCCAACCTGAGGGCCACATAAACTCCCAGTACTTCTGTTCCAACAGCCCCAGGCTGATTCTCTAAAGGAGAGTCATATGCTGGGGGTCATTGGAAGTAAAAGCCACCAGAGCAGGAAGGAATGCACAGAAATGGCCAAAGGAATTCAAGAGGATTTGGGTGGGGACACTGCAGTGCCTGCCACATCATAAACGTTCATGGAGCCCTTGCTGGTGCCAGGAAGCTTTCTTTTCATGTAGTATATCATTCCATTCTCACCCTTTCTCTGTGCATCATCTCTATTTTACATACCAAGGGACTGACGTGTCAGGTAACTTGTAAGAATGTTCAACAAAGGTAAATGACAGAGCCAAGTCTCAAATCCTGTTCTATCTAAAGACCATGTCCACAGTTCCTTTTCTCTCTTATATTCCTTTCTGGTCACTTACTATTTATTTATTTATTTATTTATTACAATTATTATTTATCCTCCTATCATATTCCAATACTCCGTCTGATTATCTTCCTTGACCCAAAGTGTGGGGTTCAGCTCAGGAAGAGCTGGGAGAATTTGGGATAGGACAAATAGCAAAAAGAGACATGACCAAATAGTTTATAACCAAGGAACATTACAGCAAGTGAGTGAGGATAACTCTGTGTCCAGAGGAAAGTAGGAGATCTGATAATGATCTTCAACTTGATGAAAGGGTTTAACGCTGAATAGACTGACCGGCTGTGCTCAAATATCTACAGAGTAGAATAGAAAAGAAACCTCCTTGCTTTTATAGCGGGAGGATTTTCGGTTGAGTTTTGGGAAGTGTACTCCCTTGTCTTAATGGCTGTTGGGCACTAGAGTGAAATCCCGTAAACTCATATGGGAAAGAAAAGAAAAAGAGAAGACAAGCAAAGGGAGATGTGTAAGCTCAGCCTGCTACACTGTGCAAATGTATGAGATGTTACCTTGAACACAGCTGCTTCGCACCTGCAACCTTCCACAGAGGAGGAACTGTGAATTTAAAAAAAAAAAAGGCAGTAAACTTCACTGGAACTTAGGATGCTTGGGAAGCTGATGGTCCTCCAGAAACTCATATTGTTTACACCAGGGAAGAGATACATATTGATCTGGTCTGGTCATTTTCTTCTCAATGACAGCATTTTTTTCCCCCCACCTTTGTTCCTTGTCTCCCAAAGAAAAGATCTCAAATGCTATTCCATAAATGTAACAGAACATTTCATGGAGAAATACAGAGAAATAACATTTGTCATGCTATAGTGTGGCATCGAGCCAATGACTGGGTTGCAGAGGGAATGGACTCTGACAGCTTATCTTGTGAAGTGTTACATATCTTTCAATAATCTTTGGTTTTGTTGTTCTCTGTCCGTTCACTGCTGCTGCCCCCAGGCAGGGATTTTCTGTGTAAGATGACTCCATTTAGATTTCTTAAATATTTCAAAAATTATATACTCAATGAGGCATCTGTATCATATGTCCTACAGCCAGACTTGAACTATCGCACTATTTTGTAATAGAGTGTGTATTGAAAATTCATTTAGCAGTCATGCATGAATATATCTTTCCCATAGAAACTCTGACGTGGATGGACTAATGATTTCGGGATGCCATTGTAATCCCACCAAATGTGCCTGTGAAGGTACTATTTTTTCAGCTATACTGTGGACTAAATTGATGCTTCTGAGCTAGCGTAGAAACGTGATCACCATCCAGATCATTATTTCTCTGGAAAGATGAATTCCAGTTCTGGATTTGGGACCCCAGGAATATCTTCATCCCAATATACTTCTCAGTGGGGGTTTGCAAGGGGATTTTCTTTTCTACACATTGGGTGAGGCCAATAAGGAAAAGTCAATTACTCCCCCAAATCCATGACTGCTCTTCCTCCAGCCAGAGTGGTGATTTGTTCTCTGTAAAAGAAAATTTCCTTGCCTTCCATTTTAATATCAGCCATTCATAGAACTGAAGAATTCGTACGAGAGTAGCAATTATTATGACTAAGCACTTAGTATATATCAGACACTATGTTATACACTGTGTGTATATTATCTTATGTAGTAGCCTTTATAATAACTTTGGAATGTAGGTGTTATTGTCACCATTTTACAGAAGAAGAAACTGATTTAAGAGTCCACTTGCCTGAGGTTCTAAAAATAAGTGATGGAATCTGATGGAATCAGAGCTCTAGACTCCCTGACTTTAAAGCCTAATCATTTCATGGATGTTGGGGTGGACATTTGTTAGTAGCACCCCTGATATTCGTTCTCCTTTACCATTATTTTCCTTTGGAAAATTTAGCCCTCACTGCCTGTCCCCCATACCATACCCCATATGATACCACATCATATCATAGACATTTTGTTTGTGGGGAACTAAACTTACCACCTGCTTTAGGAGTAAGCCCAGACTGACGTAAACCAAACTGTATGTTTCATTCCTCCTGCCATATTGTCTGGATGAGTTGGTAATTCAGTGAGAAACAGTGAAATAGAATGAGATATTTGCCAGTCTTCTCAGAATGAGAAGCTTCCATCTCTAACTGTGTTGTATAAGGATATGAAGTTCCGAAACGGTGGGAGCATTTTGTTACCTGTCAGCGAAAGCATGGTTCTGCTGGGGTAACCACTATGCAGGCTGAGTTTGAAGCCACTGGGGCAGAAGACAGAGGTCAGACGCAGGAATCCAGGCTCATACTGACAACGATTAAACTCCTAGATCAAGCCTTACCTGAAGTAAGAGCTTAATTGCAAATTATTTGCTCAAACTACCATTTGTAGTTTGAGTGACTCTATAGATTTTGTGCTACTTTACCCTTACCACAAAAAAAAGTTGTAAGCGACACGGGCACTGCCCAGGAAATGCACCTTCATTAAGAACCTTTACCTCTTCCAGACTCTGGTATGATGTCATTGACTTCCAGAGTCACATTTCTGAGACAATTCAACAGCCTAATTAATGAAATTAAATTACATTCAGGCTGTTCTTGATAAGTAAGAAAAGTTGTCCACTTAAAATTTACAAAGATTTTGAACAATACAGAATGGAAACAAAGAATCTATGGGTTAATGATCTTAAATTAGAGAAAATCCTTAATTAAATGATGCTATTCTCTGATAATTCTAGTTAATTGAAGTTTCAACTTCATAGGAATAATAAAACTTGGGGTCTGGACTGGTGTTCGAGAAGCAAAAATTTTAAATTATTTACATACGTTTAATTTAAAAATGTATATACACATTGGTTTCTCATCGGAGGCAATATATAAATATATCTTAAGCAAAGTATATTTTCCTTTCTCTTGGTAATTGCTCATTTTGTACAAATTAGCATTGGTCCCTTCCCTTGAATGTGGTAAGAATACATAACCATAGTTTTCAAGGTGTTATGTTAATCACATATAAAACCAAATGCCTATCATTATACTCGAAATTAAGAAACTGAGAGAAGTTGTGAGGGTGAAAACAGTACAGAGAAACTAGGAAAGTATAGAAGAAGTTGTCCATTTCAAAGGTCGTTTCACTGGGAAACTAACGAAGTTTAAGTTTCAGGCCCTTAGTTGCAGGGGTGTCCTTCTAAGGCGGTGGGAGGGACTCTAGTGATGCATACTTGTAGCTATAGGATTTTCCAAAATTTTCTAAAGCTGGATTTTTTTTGTTTATTTATTTCTTTTGAGAGAGAGAGAGAGAGAGCGCGCGAGCAAGCAGGGAAGGGGCTGAGACAGAGGGAGAGAAAGAATCACAAGCAGGCACTGTCAGTGCAGAGCCCCACGTGAGGCTCAAACCCAGGAACATGACCTAGCCAAAACCAAGAGTCAGATGATTAACCAACTGAGCCACCCAGGCACACCTCTAAGGCCAGATATTTTAACTGCAGTTGGTTAAGACAATTGTCTTTTCTCTCCTCTGCACTGCTCTATTATATTCTACTTGGGTTTCATAGCATTGGAGCAACTACAGAAATTTTGGGGATCTGGCTAAGGGAAAGTTCCCTTGGGGATGAGGTTCAAGAAGCATGTATTTACGTGTGTCACAGACACTTCATATTTAGTATTGCTAGCCATCCCAGTATAGGATCGCCTCCAGGAATACCCATTCTGTCAACTGTGCCAACTTACCCGCCATTGAATCAAGAACCTTCCAGGTCAGAGGTTTTATCCTGAAATGAATGGGTGCTGGTGTCCAGCACTAGAAGAATAGACCTAGTGAGGAAAAACCCAGATTAAAATGTAGAGACAGAAGTTAGTCTGTGGAAATTCTTCCAGTTATCAGAAATGTGAACTTGCCAGAGGAGGATTAAGTTCTTATCAATATGAAATCAAACAGAAAGATTGCTTCTGACAGGAATATAATATATAATGCTGCATATATATAATTACTAATGCTTTATGCACGTCTACAGAGGAAAGACTGAATTATTATTTTATTTTCTTATAGGCAATGTTGTAAAATTGTCATGAAAGAGATGAACAAAGATTTTGTGCAAAAAAAAGTAGGCACACCTGGGTGGCTCAGTTGGTTGAGCGTCTGACTCTTTATTTCAGCTCAGGTCATGATCTCACAGTTTCATGGGTTTGAGACCTACATCAGGTTCAGGGCTGACAGCACGGAGCCTGTTTGGGATTCTCCCTCTCTCTCTGTCCCTTCCCTGCTCATACTCTATCTCAAAATAAATAAATAAACTTAAAAAAAGCATTAAGAAATGTGGTAAGTGGTGAATTAATAAATATAAATATTTTAATAAATTTGTGTAACTTGTGTTTGTCAGCTTTTCAAACTTAGAAAGATTTTCTGGTTTCTTATTCTGTACTAAATAATCAATTCTGAGCCTAACTTAGTATTTTAAATTCTGTATTTCTTTTCTGAAATTAATATCCTCAAATTAGCATTCTTTAGGCCTCTTTGATCTGACCTCGGACTACTCAAGCTTTAGGTGAAAAGGAATTAGTTCAACATAGAGACGAATCCTGTTACTTCCCCAAGGTTACAGTCTGATGACTGTTGAGTCACCATAGGTGACTCAAGTCTTCATTATAAGGGCTTCTGAATTCTCATATAAATGGAAATCAAGTTTACTTATTTCATATTCAAATTTTTAAAATCAGCTTCATTGAAGAATAATTGACATAAACCAAGTAGTGCATATATAAAGTGTACAATTTGGTGAGGTTTGATATATGTTTGCTCCCATGAAGCTGTCAACACAATCAAGATAATGAAAATGCCCATCACACCAAAAGTTTCTTCTAACTCCTTTGTAATCTCTTCCTCCTGCCCTTCCTTATGGCCTCCTCCCATCCCCAGCCAACCACCGATCTGTTTTCTGTCACCATAGACGAGTTTGAATTTTCTGGAAATTTTTATGAATAGAATTAAACAGTATATACTTTTGGGGGGATGAGTAGGATCTGGCTTCTTTCACTCAGCATAATGGTTTTGAGATTCACCCATTTGTTGCTTGCATCAATGGTTCATTCTTTTTTTTCTTTGGCTGAGTAGTATTCCATAGCAGTATTATCTGTTTCTCCTTTTTTTCCATGATGAACATTTGTGGTGTTTCCAGTTTGGGGATACTACAGATCAATTGACTATGAACATTTGTATATGAGTCTTTGTTTTGGTAAACACTTTGATTTTCTTGAGGAAATATCTGGAAATGGATTGCCTGGATTATGTGTAGGTATGTTTCACTCTTTAAGAAAACTGTCAAATGCTTTTCCAGAGTAGTTGAACTTATTTTACCCTCACTCCCACAAGCAGTGTTCTAGTGTTCCAGTTGGTCTGAATTTTTGGTAATTTCACATATGGTCAATCTCTCTTGTAATTTTAGCCATTCTAGTAGGTCTATTACACCATCTCGTTGTTTTAATTTAATACTGCTGAGAATCTTTTCTGTGTTTATGTATACCATTTATATTTTCTTTGGTGAAGTCTTTTTTCAAATCTTTTGCCCACTATTGCCCACTATTATTGAGTTTTACGAGTTTTTTTGAACTGTGTATTTTGGATATAAGTTCTTAATCAGATATGTGATTTGCAAATATTTTTTCTAAGCCTGTAGCTTGTCTTTTCATTTTAGTAACAGTCTATTTCAAAAAGCAGACGATTTTAATTTTGATGATGTTCGGTTTGTCAATATTTCTTTTACAGATTGTGCTTTTGGCGTCATAACTAAGAAAACTTTACCTAATCCAAAGCCAAAAAAGTTTTCTCCTGGAAGTTTTATAGGTTTAAATTTTACATTTAGGTCTATGATCCATGCTGAGTTAATTTTATGGTATAAAAAATGGATCATACATATATACATAGATATGTGTACATATCCATAATATGTATATATACATATATATATAATTGGATATATATATATCCAATTATTCCAGTACCATTTGTTGAAAAGATTAATCTTTCTACTCAATTGCTTTGAAACCTTGTCAAAGTAATTTATCTGTATATATGTGGGTCTACATCTGGACTCTATTTGTCTATTTTTATACCAATAACAAACTATCTTAATTATTAAAGCTTCATAATAAGTGTTAGTTCTCTAATTTGTTCATCTTTTTCCATATTGTTTTGGCTATTCCAGGTCCTTTGAATTTTTATTTCAATTTTAAAATGAGTCAATTTTTATAAGAAAGCCTGTTAGGATTTTAATTGGAATTGTTTTAAAATTGTGGATCACTTTGGGGAGAATGGATTTCTTAACATTATTGAGCCTTCAATGAACATAGTGTCTCTCACCACTTATTTAGACTTTTTAAAATTACTCTCAATAATTTTTTGTAGTTTTCAGTGCACATGACTTTCATCAGGTTTATCCCTAATTATTTTATATTTTTGGATGGCATTGTTTTTTAATTTTAATTTCTGATTATTGATGGCTGGTATTTAGAAATACAATTGATTTTTATATATTGATATTTTTTCCTGATACATTTCCTAAGCTCAATAGTTCTAGTAGTTTTTTATCGATTCCAATGGAGTTACACATAAACAATCATGTTGTTTGTGAACAAAGATAGTCTTATTTCTTCCTTTCCAATCTGGATGCCTTTCATTTATTTTTCTTGCTTTATTGCACTGACTAGAAATTCCAGGATAATGCTGAAAGAAGTGATAAAAGTGGACATCCTGCTTTGTTCCTAATCTTAATAAAACTGTAAAGTTTTTTTAGCTGTATATTTGTAGAAGCCCTTTATAAAATTGAGGAAGTTCCCTTCTTTTCCTAGTTTTCCAAGAGTTTTTTATCAGGAATGTATGTTGAAATGCATCAAATGCCTTCCTCTGACTATTGAGATGGTCGTATAATTTTCTTTATTTCTTTTGTTTATTTGTTTTGCTATTACAAAATACATTGATAATTTTCTATTGTTAAAGCAATAACATAAACCTGCCACACTTGGTCATGATGCATCATCTTTTGGTTAAAGCATAACCTGCCACACTTGGTCATGATGCATCATCTTTTTACATAATGTTGGATATAATTTCCTCAAATTCTGGTCAGAACTTTTAAACGTATGATCATGAGGAATATTGGTATGCAATGTTTTGTCTTATAATACCTTCATCTGTTTTTGATATCAGAGCACTTCTGGCTTCATAGAATGTTTTCCATTATCAAAGGTGTGTGTATAGAATTAATATTACTTCTTCTTTAAATCTTTGATAGAATTATCCAATGAAGCCATCTGGGCATGGCATTTCTTTCTAGAAAGTTTTTAACCTATAAGTTAAGTTTCTTTAATAAATGGAGGGCTATTTATGTTACCTAGTTTTTCCTTGACTGAGCTTTGGTGGTCTGTATCTTTCAAAGAATTTGTTCATTACCTTTAAGTTGTAGAGTTTTTTGGTATAAAGTTGTCTTTAATATTCCCTTAGTATTATTTGGTATTTGTAAAGTCTGTAGTGATATCATCTCTCTCATTTTGATATCAACAATTTATATTTTCTTTTCCCCTGATTAGTTTAGATACCTAGCAATCTAAACTGTTGAGAAATCTGCCTAGAATCTTATGGGAGGTGTATGTAACTTTTCTTTTTTCTCTTGCTGTTCTTAAAGTTATTTCTTTGTCTTTAACTTATTTAAAAAAATTTTTTTAATATCTAGCAATTTTACTGATCTTCTCAAAGAAGTTGATAAATTCTTTCCACTTTCATAAACCTGAAAAAGTCTTTATTTTGCTTTTATCTTTGAAAGACCTTTTCACAAGGTATAGAATTCTAGAATGACAGATTTTTTTTCCTTTCAATACTTTGCTCCCTTATTTTTTTTTTATTTTTTATTTTCCATTGTTTGCAACAAAATCTACTGTTGTCTTTTCATTTGTTCCTCTGTACATATCTTTTCCTCTGATTGTTTTTAAGGTTTTCTGTTTATCACTGGTTTTGATCAAATGATTATGCTGTGCCTTGGTGTCATTTTCTTTACATGTCTTTTGGTTCTTGCATATGTGTGTTTACACTTTTTAGCAAATTTGGAAATTTTTCATCCATAATTTCTTCAAAAAGTTTTCATCCCTCTTCCCCATTGTGAATCCAATTATTCATATATTAGACTTCATGAAGCTGTCCTACACTTCACCAATACTCTGTCCAAATTTTAAAAGTTCTCTATGTTTCATTTTGGATTGTTTCTATTAATATACTCTCAAATTCACTAATTTTTTCTTCTGCAATTTCTAATCTAATGTTAATCCTAGAAATATATTTTTCATCTCACACATTGTACTTTTTGTCACTAGAAGTTCGACATGAATCTTTCTTGTACTTCCATATTTTTGCTTAACTTTTAGAACATATGGAATACAGTTATAATAACCAGTTTAATGTCCTTCTCTGCTAACTCTAACATCTGTGGTTAATTCTTAATCAGATTCAATTGATTGATTTATATCCTCATTATGGATCATATCTTCCTGTTTCTTTATGTGTATGGAATCTTTTTTTTCTTTGAAAGAAAAGAATATCTAGAAGATGTTATCTCATTCTCTCCTGGCTTGAAAAGTTCCTGTTGAGAAATCTGCCTAGAATCTTATGGGAGCTGTATGTAACTTTTCTTTTTTCTCTTGCTGTTCTTAAAGTTATTTCTTTGTCTTTAACTTATTTAAAAAAATTTTTTTAATGTTTATTTATTTTTGAGAGAGGGAGACACAGAGCGCAAGCAGGGGAGGGACAGAGAGAAAGGGAGACATGGAATCTAAAACAGGCTCCAGGCTCTGAGCTGTCAGCGCAGAGCCTGACATGGGGCTCAAACCCACAAACTGTGAGATCATGACCTGAGCTGAAGTTGGACATGCAAACGACTGAGCCACCCAGGTGCCCTGTCTTTGTCTTTAACTTTGGACAATTTAATTATAATATTTCTCAGTGTAACCCTGGTTAGGTCTAACCTATTTGGGGTCTTTCAGTTCTCATGGATCTGGATATCCATAACACCCCCCCCAGGTTCAGGGTGTTTTCAACCATTATTGCTTTATATACACTTTCTGCCCTCTTTTCTTTCTATTCTAGAATTCCCATAATGCAAATATTGTTTCTTTTTATTGTATCCTATCATTCCTGTAGGCTTTCTTCACTCTTTTTAATTTTTTATTTTGCTTTGTGTTCCTCTGACTGGACAATTTTCTTCGTTTTTGTTTTTAAACGTTTATTTATTTTTGAGAGACAGAGAGAGACAGAGCACGAGCCAGGGAGGGGCAGAGAGACAGGGAGACACAGAACCCAAAGCAGGCTTCAGGCTCTGAGCTGTCAGCATAGAGCCCTACACGGGGCTCAAACTCACAAGCTGTGAGATCGTGACCTGAGCTGAAGCTGGACGCTTAACCAACTGAGCCACCCCGGCGCCCCTTGACTGGGTAATTTTCAATGTCTTATCCTCCAGGTCTCTGGTGCTTTCTTCTGCATGATTGGGTCTACTCTTGATACTCTGTTGAACTCTTTACTCCAGCTATTGTATTTTTCAGCTCTAGGATTTCTGTTTTGTTTTGTTTCTTTGACAGTTGCTATTCCCTTGTCAATCTTCTCATTTTGTTCACGCATTACTTTCCTAATTTCATTTAGTTGCTCTATTTACTTGTAGTTCATTAAGTTTCCTTAAGAGATTATCTTGAATTCCTTGTCTCACAGTTCATAGATCTTCATTTTTGTTGACTCAGCTATTGGCATATCATTTGTCTCCTTTGGTGGTGTCATATTTTTAGTGATGCTTGATTCTTTATGTTGGTATCTGCACACTTATGTAATTGGGATCCTCTTCCAGACCTTACACGTTTGCTTTGGCAGAGACAGTTCTTCACCAGTCAGCTCAGTTTGGAGTTTTGGCTGTGTTTGCCAGTAATGTCATTGGTTACTTGACACTATTCAAGGTGGGGTTCACTATTATGGTCTAATTGTGGGTGAGGCAACTGTTCAAGCTCTGAGGTAGAAGATGGAAGGATGTGCCACTGGCTGAGAACAGTTGGGTAGGACTGTTGGCTTTGTTCCCTATCCAAGTGAGGCTGCAGGATGGGCTCTGCAGTTGTCTGAATTCTCTGGTCAGACTTACTAGATGGTCAGGACTGGGTACAATATTTAGTGGTAGACAGGACTATGAATTAGCTTTCCTGCCCTGGTAAGGCAACAGAACAGGACCCAGGGACTTTATGGCTCATTGTTTGGTGACTCAAATCAGGCTACAGTGCACACTGAATTCTCTGGTTAGGTGAAGCCACGGGCTTGCTCTATAGACAGGGGAAGCAATGGACTCTATTCTCTGTTCAAGTGCCACTCTCTGTGGGGCTGTTGAATTGGCCATGCAGCTTCCTGTGTGTTCTGGTTAGGGTCTCTGATTGGACAGACTGAAGGCTACATTAGTGATGAGCAGGACTATGAATTAGATTTCCTGTCTGGCCACAGCAGGAAAGTCAATTAAGCTCTTTATTATCTTAAATGACCCACACCCCAAGTTCTCTGGCTGAAGAGGGCCACTGGTTTTGTTTTGCAAACTATCAGCTTGCCTGCCCTCTTCTAGGCTCCAGTGCTGCTGGGCCAGCACAGCTTCTAGAAGCTGTTGCCAGCCCTTCTGGTCAGATAAGGCTGGAAGACACTCTCCACAGTGGGTGAGGCTATGTCTCAGCCCCTTTGCCTGGATGGTAAGAGGATAGGCCACCTTGGGCTCCTTTCAATTTCCCAAACAGTCTTTCCAGTTGGAAGGGGCTGGAGCTACCCTCAGTCTTGGCTATGAATTAATCCCTTAGCCTATGAGTAGCAAAGGACTTCTCCCTGCCCAGTACTGGCTTTGCTGTGTGAGCGATCAGCTCTGACTCCCCACCTTTTGGCTCAAGCTCTGCCGGGCCTCACTGCTTCCAGGATTTATCACCAGCCCTTCTGGTCAGATGGGCCGGGATGACATTCTCCATAGCAGGTGGAGCTGGGACTCAGCACTTTGCCTGGGTGCTGGCCAACTGGGCTCTACAGCAGGCAAAACTCCTCATTTGAGGATCTGAATCAGGCAGGTCTACACCCAGCCAAGTTCCTTGGTCAGAGTGTACCCCTGATTTCATTCTGCAAATGAGCAAAGCCACTGGTTGGGATTGCTACTTGGGTGCTGAAGGTATGAACTCTGTCTGCCAAGGTCCATGTGCTGGTTGTTGTGAGCCGCCCCCCCCTTCTCCATCACAGTCAGATTCTCAAGATTAAGCCCCGCAGAGTACCCTGCAATCACCCTGATGCAAGATCACAGGAGCAGCTTTCATAAAGCAACCCCAATGCTTGAGGAGTGGTTGTTCCCTCTGGCTCCTCTGTTCCCACTGGAGGAACTGGAGGCTCAGGGGAGACTTCTCTTCATGATGCTGCACCATCCTGGGGGGGGGGGGGGACAGTGCTGTCAACATATAGCTGCTTCTCTTCTCCTTCTAAGGCAATCTGTCTTGGTCTCTGGGGTGCAGGGGGGTGCTTCAGCCTCACCCCCCATGTTCTACGATTCTCTCTGTGGTGCCTCGTTCTTGAATACATGTTAGTTGTTCTTGTGAGGGGAAGAGTCAGGAACAACCTCTGTTGCCATCTTGGTGACATTGCTTCCCTGGACCATTTGATTGGGTGCCAGACATTGTAAATGATATCTTGTGGGATGCTGATAGTTTTGTGTCCTTATAAACACTCTTGAGTTTTGTTCTGGAACATAGTTACGTTACTTAGAAACAGTTTGATCCTTTCTGGTCTTGCCTTTAAGAATTTCTAGACAGAACCAGTGTAAGGTTAATTATCCCTCACTACTAAGGAAAGATCCTTCTGAGTTCTGTATTCAGTGCCCTGTAAATCTTGAAGTTTCCAACCTGCCTCACGGGTACAGGCATTGTTCTTACCCTTGGGGGTTCACTGGGCTCTAGTGATGATTCTTTCTGGATGATTCTTTCATCCAGAAATCTGGATGATTCTTTCTCTGGCCTCAGGTAGTTTCTTCACACATATCCATCGATCTGTATTCAGGTGAATACTCAAGGGGGATATTCTGTAGATATCTGGGGCTCTCTGTCTGTGCACCTTTTTACCGTCTGGTCCTCTATCCTGTGAACTGAGCTTCCCTGATCTCAGCCATCTTCGCATCTCACTTCCATCTCCTCAACTCAAGGTGTCAGCTGTAGTCCTCCTGGGCTCTCTCTCTCTCTGGATGTGGCCCAGAAGCTCCTGTGAGGTAGAAGGTGGAGCAACATAGGATTCACTTCCCTTGTTTCTCACACTTCAGGTATCAATGTCTGTCACTGCCTGATCATCCAGTGTCCTGAAAACTATTGCTTCAGATAATTTCGTCTCATTTTTGGTTGTTTCGGGAGAAAGAGTATTTTGGTTCCTTTTTTTCTATCCTGACCAGAAGCAGAATTTCTCATTATTTGATTTTTCTTTTTGGCTCACACCGGATGCTTTAAGATGAGAATAAAGAAGTAAAGAATCTTCCAGAAACTCACAGACACTTCAGGTGTGTGGCATGTTTCAGTTTCATTAATTTGTTGAAGAAAAAGAAGGATCTGCATGAAATTCACAACTCAGATTGTCATGTTAGCCACTGTGTCAGGAGGCTTGAGAGCTGAGCTCTGGAGAAACAAAATCCCTGACAGTTGTTGATGTTTTTGTAATAGGAGACTTCTGTTATTTTAGCAAACAGAAAGACTGCATAAAAATGTCAAAAAGAAACTACTTTTGAAGAAAAAAATAGAAACTGACTCACTAAAGGGACCTATTGGGGATAATTACCCAGAGCCTGTGGTAGATCGGGAGGGCTGATTTAAAGTTATTGTTTTTGCAAATTCTGCAAAAAACAAAAACCAAACAAAGATTTTTTTCCTGGCTTTGCGAGTAGTGGAAAAATTCCTCCCACAGCCATAGTCTCATGTAAACTACACACGTGGATTTTTCTCTCTGAGTCTCTCAAAACTCCTTTTTTTTTTCCAATACAGAGCACTATTGGCTTGTGAGGAAACATTAAAAACTATCATTTGAAATAGCGTTTTGATTGTTGATTTGCCATCTGGTAATATATTATAGGGGCTTTAGTTTGTTGGCTTCCTGCTGCCCTGGGTGAGCAAAGCCTGAACTCTCTCATCTGACACCTGTTCAACTCTTGAGGATGCTGATTAATTCATGGTGGAAAGGTATCAATTTTACAACTCAGACTTCTGCATTCCTGAAATACCCTTCTCATGGGAGACATTAGATGAGCTTGTAATTAATTGAGGTAAATAAATATTCAATCCTTTGGATACTACTACATTCTCTTTCATTCAAAAAAAAATTCATCTAGGGACACCTGGGTGGCTCAGTCAGCTAAGTGTCCAACTCTTGATTTTGGATCAGGTCATGATCTCATGGTCGTGAGCTCTAGCCCTCCATCAGGCTCAGTGCAGAGCACAGCGTCTGCCTGGGACTCACTCTCTCCCCTTCTCTCTCTGCCCCTCCCTCACTTGTGCTCTCTCTCTCTCTCTCAAAATAAATAACTAAACCTAGAAAACTTCTGCTCACTTAAGCTTTATCACCAATAAACATGTATTTAAAGATTTAATTCAATTAATAATGCCTCATATTACCTCTGAATTATACATGTCTTTCTGTTCACCCATACACTAGTTGTTCTTAATTTATATAAATATAACTTTAATTGAAATTCAACCATTCAGCTTAAAATTGAAAGGTCTTTGTTAGAAGAAAATTTCAAATAGAATTTAAATAGATGTAACAACCAAAAAGGTTAAATATAAACACTAAATGTGAATAATTGTTACAGTTTTGGAAATCAATTCTATCTACTGAGACTTGAAATCTTCCATGTCTTAGTTCCCATTAAGCTCTGATAACTGAGGTCATGTTCCCTCCTCTACGTATTGAGTGAGGACCTTCTGGGTGGTTATGAGAGTGGGGTAGCCAGAGTGGTAGGTAATCAGATAAATACTGAGCAAAGTGTTGTGAAGCATAATTCCCACTGGAGGAGCTCTGGAAGCCTACATAAGTTATTCTGGTTTAGAGTTATCCCACCTAAGGAGTAAGGCAGTGACAGCATTTATACTCCAACATTTCTGAGATATTGCTTGAGAGTTTCTCTTGGAGGCACGAATTCCAGAAACTTCCAAACTGTTGGGCAGGTGGCAGAGTAAATTCCATCAATGAGGGGACACCCTCAGCAAAGAGCTGCTGGTGCTAAGAGCTGGAAGTTGGCCAAGGGCAAACAAATGTTAACAGGGAGATAATGTAGGAGAGGCACTGACATCATATGCTATAAACCTGCACCCAAGAGAAAAGGTAGAACATTCAGGGCAAATAAGTGTTTATTTAGAGAAAAATTTACAAATAACACTTGATGTCTTGTGTCATTCGGGATAGGGTTGGTTATGCTGCAGTTAAAAAGCAACCAAGTTTGAGTGGCTCAGTGCCACAAAAGCTTATTTTTCACTTATGGTTGCCAAGGGACCTCTGTAGATTGCATTAACTCAAGGGACCCAAGCTGGTGGAGTGGCCACCACTCCAAACTTGGCCAATGATCTACCGGAGGGAAAAGGAAGGCCTTGAACTGGCAATTAAATAGCCTGACTATTGGGGCCTGTGTCACTTCCACTCACGAATGATTACCCAGAGCTAGTTACATGGCCCCAACCCACTATAGGATATATACCTGCCATCTACCATGTACCTGGAAGAAGGCAGAAACAGATGATAAATGACTACTACATACCAAGACCAACAATAATTTCGGATTGATCAATGACTTAAATGAAAAAGTGGCATTTGAGGAACAGAAGGAAAAATGAGTTTTGTTTGTATTTCAAGTGAATTCTAACATACAAAACCCAGAAACTGCAAGCGGAAGAGACTGACACATTAAAATGCATACAAGTTTTAAAAGTTTGATGGAGTGGGGCGCCTGGGTAGCTCAGTTGGTTAAGCGGCCGACTTCGGCTCAGGTCATGATCTCGCGATCCGTGAGTTCGAGCCCCACGTCGGGCTCTGTGCTGACAGCTCAGAGCCTGGAGCCTGTTTCAGATTCTGTGTCTCCCTCTCTCTGACCCTCCCCCGTTCATGCTCTGTCTCTCTCTGTCTCAAAAATAAATAAACGTTAAAAAAATTTTTTTAAAGTTTGATGGAGCCAAATACCATAAAATAATAAAGAGTCAAAAGTCCAAAAATGTGTTAATATAGCAGAGTACATGCTAATTTTCTTAATATACTTAGAACTCAATAAGAAAAATGTAGTACCCAGAAGAAAAATAAGCATGGAAAAAGACAACTCGCAAATAATGGCATTCATGTGACCTATAACCATATGACATACAAATAAAATAAAATCACAGCCTTTTAGTCTTCATTGGAGCAAAATTGTAAACGTATCATGAGACCCAAGCATTCTCATATACTGTGGATAGGAGTGTGGAAAAGTTTAAGTTTATTTGTATTTTTGAACATATCTGCTCACATTTTAAACGCACATCCTCTTCGACCTAGTAATTTTACATCTAGGATTTTAATATAGAGATAAACTTGAACAAATGCATCTAGACTTATGTACAAGTATGTTCAACGGGACATTACTTGTAATGATAATTCTACTCTGAAAAAAAAAACAAATATCCATAAGTCAAAGGTTATTTAAATGAATTACAGTACATATGGAAATAGAATACTATGTAGCTATTGAAAAGCACAGAGTAGATTTCTTTGGGCTAATATGGAAAGTCTAGAATGGATTATTAATGAAATATAAGATAGCACAAGTAATGTGATCCACTTGTATATGTCTTGTATATGCATAGAAGATTTATGGAAGAATACATGAGTGATTGTTAAGAGAGATACCAAGTGGGCAGAGCTAATAGGGGTGCAGAGGGGTCCGCAGGGCCTGTAGTAGACATTAATTCTTTCTTGGCCAAGAACACTCATTCT
Source organism: Acinonyx jubatus (assembly GCF_027475565.1). Classification (NCBI taxonomy): domain Eukaryota; kingdom Metazoa; phylum Chordata; class Mammalia; order Carnivora; family Felidae; genus Acinonyx; species Acinonyx jubatus. The sequence continues at coordinate 133,427,980 of NC_069384.1, forward strand.
TTCTTCCTTTTATAAAATCATATCCTTCTTTCTCACTCAAGTCATGTTCTTTGGGTGGGGTATTTATCACTATGACTCTAGATTTGGAGCATAACACCCAAGCCTGGTTAATGGGCCCATCCAATTCTAGCCACAGTGATTGGTCAGGGATGTTTTGAGTTACAAGCTGGTCCAGTCAGAGTCAATCTTGGGACCTGTTTGTGAGATCCTGGGAATATTAACTTTTTTTTCTGGATGTGAGTCCGGAAAAATGGAGGTTGGAACAGCTGTGGCATCTGAATATTATGAAAGACGAAACAAAGTATAAGGAAGAAGCAGACCTTATATGTTCAGAGCAAGACCCATGGACATTTCAGTTAAATAAGAAACAATACAGAAAGAAGATGAAAGAAGCCACTTTTTTTTTTTAACCTTAAGCACTTTTGAATTAGGACCTGAGATGGGTTTTTCTTTTCCTTTAATATCCTTACATTCAATTTGCATAAACATATGTCACTTTTGTAGTTTAATGTATTTTATAAATAAGACAATTTTATAAATTATAAATACTTTTAAATGACATGTACCATAGAAAGCTTGGTTATATAACTGAGATATTTCTAAACGTGATACAAAGTAGCTGTTAAAAAAATAATGAGGTTGATCTAGGTGCATTCATAAGGAAAAAAGTTCCGGAAGTGGAGAAAAATTCAGGCTCCAGACAACCCCATAGAATCCCATTTCCATTTACGTAAAAGGAAAACTATTCTCATGTGCATCGAAATCCTGAAAACTATACAGCAAATGAAATAACTATTTCAAAGAATTGAGTTATGGGAGGAAAGTTCACTTCCTTCTTTATATGCTGATGTCTGGAAGTATTTTATCCCCTGCCTTAGGTGATAAAGTCTTCAACACCAGGAAGGGGATTTTACCTGAGAATAAGGAACGTTCATTGTCTTCTGTGACTGTCAGAGGCAAATTTCAAATAAGTCACAAGACCCCAGAACGTACCACGATTCTACCTGGTCTTTTGCAGATGAAATTATCCTGAGAACAATAAACAATTTATGTTTTGTTGCTAGAGATTTCTTTCACAGGGGTTGTTATCAGTTAGGATAAATTAAGGCTATGCCTTAGTAAAAACTCCACAATCTCGGTGGCTTAACACAACAAAAATTCATTCCGTGTGCCTGCTACGTTTCCCCAACAAATTAGCAGTACGACTCTGTCCATTATAGTCACTCAGGAACCCAGGTGGATGGAGACGACATCTCACGATATGAATATACAACATCTCACGATATGAATATCCGCCATCACACCGCAAAGAAAAAGGAGTCACGGCAAATGGTGGAACAGCTCAAGCTGCCACCTGGAAGTGACGTACCATGTTTCACTGGCCCATGCAAGTCCCGTGGCCACATCTCGCTTCAAGGAGAAAGGGAACTGCAGTCTTACCGCCTGCAGATTCTGAGGAATGGCGGGTGGGATTTATGCCCATGTAATATCACCCCATTTACATATTTTTCAACATCCTAGTTTGGCCTTGCTTCTCTTGAGGCCTATTTCTTATGCTTGTATCATAGCCTCTTGTCATAAACTGCTTCCCAGAACACATATTCCCTCTTACTCCATACCCACAGTTGAGAGAGAGAGAGAGACAGAGAGAGAGAAAGACTGCCTGCAGCCAAGCTGCTATTTAGCTCTTTTCTTAATTCTTGCTCTTACCATGTAAGCAACTAATTATACTACAAGTGAATTTTATACTCTTAGGTGACCATACTTGAGGTTCTATCGATTTCTTCATCTTAATGATATAAAGAGAGCATCTTTTACCTATTAGCAGCAGGTTAACAATTTCGGTTAAAATAAAAATTCTCTTGACTTTTTAATTGCTGTTTTCAGCAAATACAAAGCAAATTGATGCATTGCCGTGTTCCTTGGAGTGAGGGGGTACCTAATAAATATTAAAGGGTGAGAATAGTTGCCATGATTAAAATTAGTAAGTAAATGCTTCCATTTGAAAAAGTAGATCTTGTTTCACCAACTATGAGTAATAGGAGCTCAAATTTCTTTTAGTTATCATGCATGATATAAAATAGACAATCTGTTGTGAAATGGACTGCTCTAAATAGGCTACACTGTTCTCTTTACTGCCTAATTTAAAGTCTAGCATGTATAAGCTCCATGCTCATTTTTGGCATTATTCTAACATTCTTTATTTTTAAAAGAATATTTTTTGGTTGTTTTGGTTGTAGCAGAGATGTCCTTCTATATATTTTCTGTTCAAATGTCACTTATTTATAATAAAGCAACTTAAAGTTCCATTGCTAAATTCACACCTTTAGTAGGAATAAATTTGAAGTGACCTTGGTAAACACAAATGGAAGTAAAAAAAAAAAAAAAAACCACACAGACTATTGTATTCTCCAAGAATAAACTTAACACTGTGTATTCCAACCAGAAATAACAGGCCATTTTCAACCATGGCAAAAATAACTAAGGCTTCACTTGGATAGCAAGGTAATCCTTTGCAATGATATTTAATTGCAAGGAATCTATTTGTCTAACAGCACGGGAATGATTGATTAAATTATGATGTCATTATAAAAGAGAATATTATTATTTTTATAAATAATTCAAATTATGGGACAGTGGAAAAAGCAAGACATACATAAATTGTTAATTTGAACTATGTAAAACAAGATGCACTGGAGAGAAATAAAACAAATTGTAAAAAAAAAGTTCTCTGGTTGCTAGTACCAGAGGTGATTTCTATTACGTTATTCTCTTTCTCGTAAGTTTAATAACATTGTCAAATACTTTGGGACAATAAGATTCACTAGTTTTATAATCATGAAAATGTAAACTTTCTCTGTCTCAAATCCCAAGATTTTATTGTTGTTGCTGCTGTTTGCTGGTTTTACCTGCACTAAGTCAGATATTTATTGGACTCAGTTCTGGGTTTTTGAACCAAAAAAGATCTTCAGAAGAAGAAAGAAGATAATGGAAAGAAACATGAGGATAACTGAGTTTGGAGAATATGAATCAAGATAGTTAGACCTAGCAGAGAGCTGGCTGGGTAGTATTTAGGTAGATGATAGATTCTTGCACGGAGCATGATTGTGGTCGAGGACATAATCGTCACTCAGTCATCAATTCTTAAATGATTTTTTAAAGTTTATTTATTTATTTTTGAGAGAGAGAGAGAGAGAGAGAGAGAACAAGTGAGCGAGGGGCAGGGAGAGAGGAAGACAGAGAGTCCCAAGCAGGCTTGAGTGCATGAACCGTGAGACCATGACCTGAGCTGAAATCAAGTCAGATGCTTAACCGACTGTGCCACAAAGGTGCCCCAATTCATAAATGATTTTTAAAAATAAGTGAATGAATGGCCAGTTATATCATCTCTGAGCCAACAACAAAAAAAATACTAAAACTGTGGAAAGAGCAGTCTACATTTGGTGTAGGTGACATAGGTTTATTGAAAATGTAGAGGGCATTGTACTATATTGGCTCCTTCCAGAAAGGGGAGGAGCTTAGACAATGAAAGGGGACATTGGGGTGCTTATTAAGTATGATCTCACAAAGACATAATTCTGAGTTTCCTTAAGGAATGGCCACAAAAACCCAACCCCAAGCAATAAGGTTTCTAAGCCTGGTAAATTGATATGTAGCAATAAAGTGACTGATTCTGAACTCTGGGATATTCATAGTTTGGAAGCAATTATTATTTCAAAAAGTTAAGCATCACCTATGCAAATCACTTTAGCTAGTCTAGAGAATGTCTAAGGTTAAATGATCATAATTTATAAACATGTCTGCAGAGAAACAGAGCCTTGGTAAAATTTTTGATCTACTAATGTTGGATCTATTAATGTTGGATCAAAAATTACTGATCATTCAATATATGTTGAGTGTCCACAGAGAGCTAATTTTCTTTCAGCAGGTATATTAGCAATATCAGCAATGTTCATATCTTCACGGAGCACATAACTACTGTGCGTGTGCACACACACATATTTGATCTCATTATTTGCGGATTCTATATTTGCAAATTTGCCTACTTGCTAAAATTTATCTCTCATCTCAAAATCAGTATTTGTGGCATGTTTACAGTCATTTGTCACCGGTTTCTTGTCACCAGGCGTGCACTTTCCCAGCTAAGGTTGAAGAAGGCGACATTCTGTCTTCTCGTTTCAGTTCTGATACTATAAACAAGTATCCTTTTCATGGTTTATTTGGTGCCACAGTTTTTTGTGTGTGCAGTTTTGGTGATTCTACTATTTAAAATGGCCCCCAACCACTGCTGAAGCACTGAACTAAAGTGCTTTCTAGTTCTCCCAAGAACACGAAGGGTGTGATGTGCCTTATGAAAAAAATGATGTGTGTTAGATAAGCTTCATTCAGGCATGAGTTCTAGTGCTGATGGCTGTGAGTTCAATGTTTACGAATCAGTGCATATTAAATAAGGTGTCTTTAAACAGAAACGTACATAAAAATAAGGTTATGTATTGACTGGTTGATGAAAATGTGGCCAGTGACACACAGGAAACTAACCCTGTATTTCCCCCCACTGAAGCTCTGTGGCCCAACCGAGATCTCTGGTTGCGTTCTTATCTTCTGCATCCTTATCTTCTAAACCTTAAAGTCGTCTTAGTTTTTTTGCCCCCTTTCAGCTTCTGGGACTCAGAAAATCTTGGCTACTTTCTTTGTACCAGGCTCAGCTAATATCAGGCTTCATCAAATTGCCTAGGAGAATACATCTGGAGATTGGTTCTTGTTGTTCGATAAGGCTTGAGTATTCCCTAACTTGGCACTAGCTGTGAAGATACTAGTCTGTTCTGAAAACTGTAAGAAATAGATTGACGTAAGTAAGAAAGAATGACAGTAAGAAGTGGTGGCTAGGATGGGAAGCAACTAGAATTCTAATACTGAACCCTGAAAAGGGTTCAGTCAGATTGGAAAACAGTTTGGTTTGGCAGTTTCTCATTAAATTTAACATACACTTACCATGTGACCCAACATTTTCACTTCTAAGTATTGTCCAAAACAAATAAAAATAGTTATCTATCAAAAATTCATATGCAAATGCTCATGGCAGCTTTATTCATAATTGTCCCAAACTGGAAATAATCCAAATGTCTGTCTACTGATGAATGGATAAACAAATTGTGGTATATCTATACAAGGGAATACTACTCAACAATGAAAAGGAATTAAATACACTATACAAGCAACACTATGGATGAATCTCAAAAGTATTAAAAGTCATTCAGGTCCAAGAGATTACATACTGAATGATTCCCTTTATGTGAAACTAGAAAAGACAAATCAAATTTAAAACAAACAAACAAACAAACAAACAAACAGAAGTTAGAATAATAGTTGCTTGGGGCCAAGGGTGTTAGTGCATTTGGCTGGGAAGAAGGCAAGAGAGCTTTCTGAGGTGAAGGCAATGTTCTATATCTTCATTGTGTAAGTAGTTGCATGGGTTAATAAATTCGACAAAACTCATCAAAATGTACACTCAAAATGGGTATATTTTAGTGTATGTTAATTGTACATCAATAAAGTTGATAAAAAGCAAACAGATTAGAAGCTCAATTTACATCGTTTTATAAAAATTTTTTTTAATGTTTATTTATTTTTGACACAGAGAGAGACAGGGCATGAGCAGGGGAAGGGCAGAAAGAGAGAGAGAGGGAGACACAGAATCCAAAGCAGGCTCCAGGCTCTGAGCTGTCAGCATAGAGCCCGACCCGGGGCTTGAACTCACAGACCACGAGATCATGACCTGAGCCTAAGTTGGCCGCTCAACTGACTGAGCCACCCAGGAGCCCCTCAATTTACTTCTTTATTGACTTTAGGTCCTTTTGGTCCTCCTATTCCTGGAGAAAATTCACGAACGCCTTTGACTTTTGTAATGAGGGCAGGGTTATAAACTATAAAAGAAAACCCAAGCTAATATCTTCAAATTTTGTAGCCTTTATTGTGATGAAAGATAGAGGTAATACAAGGAGAGACCCTCTTTCAAAGGTAAGATATAAGATAAAAGGTCTAAATAGAGACACTCATTAGTCATTCAAGATGTGCCAGTGCAGGGGAGTGTTGGGAGTGCATCACTAAGACGTTTGACTGCAATCGTCGTGACTATGAGGGCTCTCCTGTCTGTTCAGTGTTGTGTGCTTCCAGCCCCGCACTATGTGTTTAATCCATGTTTATTGAATATGTTGGATGAAGACATATTCCCTCTCATGATGGATATTGAAGTCTACTGCAAGAAGAAGGGCATTGGTTTATGTCATTTTAATAGAAAAATATTTGCTAGATGATAGCACATTCAGTGCTATGGTTGTAGAGAGGAAGAACAACTAACCCAAACTGGAGTTTGGGGGAAGGCTTTGTGGAGGAGATGGTGTCTATGCTGAGGAAAATGAACATAAGGAAAACATAAGAGAAAAAGTGGAATGTTCCAGGAAGAAAAAATAGCCTATGCAGGGGCATGGAGAGTCATTCACTCATCCAAGGAGTATTTCCTGAACAGCTATTACGCACTAGGTGCTGTTATAGATTTAGAGGACTGAAGATGAACAGGACAGAAAATAATCTCTGTCATCGTAGAGTTTATATTCTCATGGGGGAGACAAATAATTTTTTAAAATGCTACATAAATAGAGAGTGGTGCTGATAAGAGAAATAAAGGTTATAAGGAGCACAGAGCCTGCTTGGGATTCTCTCTCCCTCTCTCTCTGCCCCTACCCCCCTTCTCAAAATAAATAAATAAATTAAAAAAAAAAGATGCTGTAGAGTGGTAAGATTCCAGATAAATTCCAAAGATAGAGTTGATAAGAGGTCCTGATGGATTGGATTACAGTGGCGTGAAAAGAATAGAAACATTAAGGATAATTCCAAGCAGATAGCAAATAGCACAGGGTATGAGGAAATGCAAGGCATCTGTTGGAAAAAAAAGGATAAGGCAGAGTTATGGTGGGATTATGCTACAAAAATGGGTAGCATAATGTGTGGGTAGCATTGTGTGGGTAGCATAATGTGTGGGTAGCATTGTGCAGAGTTATGGTGGGATTATGCTACAAAAATGGGTAGCAAAAATGTGTGCATAGTAGGAGGCACTTTGCTGGACATGGGAAGTTGTTGGAAGGGTTCTGGCGTGGTTTTCAATGTCATTAGTGTCTACATGGGATTCAGAGACAATAAAACTGGAAGTAGAGAAACTAGTTAGAAGGTTATCATGGGGTGCTTGGGTGGCCCAGTCAGTTAAGCGTCTGACTTTTGGTTTCCGCTCCGGTCATGATCTCACGGTTCATGAGTTCAAGCCTTACAGCAGTCTCCATACTGACAGCGCACAGCCTGCTTGGGATTCTCTTTCTCCATCTCTCTCTGTTCCTCCCCCCCACTTGTTCTCTCTCTCTCCCTCTCTCTCAAAAAATAAATAAATAAATAAATAAACTTAAAAAAAAAGAAGGCTATCATAATGGTCTGGCAAAAGGTGATGAGACCTAACTTAAACAGAGGCTATAAAAATGTAGAGAAAGGAATGGATTTGGGGAAATAGTTAAGAGATATAAAAATGGGAGTAGCTGCTAGTTGATTAGATGTGGGGGATGAGAGAGATAGAGGACTGTAAATCGACTCCTAGATTCAGGCATGGGTGACTGAAAGAACAATCACAGCATTAAAATAAATTAGAAATACAGGAGGAGTATAGGGATAGGTTTTTGAAAGAGAGTGATGAGTCAGTTTTGGATCTGTTGAGTTTGCATTTCCTGGCTGTATCAAAGTGGGGATAGACCAAGAAAGAAGTTGGATATATGAACCTAAAACTCGGGACAGTTCAGGTGTTAAAGCAATGGAGGTCTACGACAGCAATTAGTGCAAGACTTACTCTTTTGACTTGTATGTAATTAGTAGAAATGACCAGTAGGAGCCTTCCCAAATAATTTATCATTATTCTAGGACTATTCAACATGACAGAAATATTCCAATCTGACATTATTCCATCTATCTGGACTCAACTTTCAAATTTCTTTGGGGAAGGGGTATAAAGGCATATTATCATAATCACTGCATGAGTGCCTGTAATAGTCCACTTGGTATCTTATAGGAATGGATGTCCTTTCTGTCCCTGGAAGCATGACTTCCAAGCAAGTTAGGAGAGAAGAAGGAAAGTGTGCATGCTGCCATGGGAAAAGTGCCATAGAGGTATCACAGCTCCATATTAGTAAGTCCTTTCTTCATGATTGGCTTCCCTATGGGTGGTACTCCTAGCCTTGTTATGATGTGCTGTACACAACTCCCATATGTTGATCTTAGATATAATTACCATGTATGTTGACTTGACTACCCCACTCACCTGGCTGTGTTTTATACATATATGCAACTTAGACAACTCTCATAGGTCAACACTGATGTGGTTCTGTGGCCATCACTGAAACCTGAGAGCCATAATCAACACATTCTATAACTGGACATGATGATTTTGTAGTTTTCATCAAATGGTTGGTGATAAACTAGGAAAAGCCTAGAAGGGAGGGAATAGAGGTAGTCCCCTAAAATCTGGGGACTACCACTATTTGAGACTACCACTATTTGAGGCAGAACAGGAGAAGCTTATAAAGGAGATTAAGATGGAATTATTAGAAAAAGAAGAGAAGAAGCAGAGAGAGTATTGACATGACCTACAGGCCCAAGAAAACGGCCCCCCGGCCTGCTTCTCTAGGACCTTCTATGACTACCTTTCTGGACACTCAGCTGAAGACACACTGGTTTTCTTGCCATGAGGCACGATTAATCCTGTCTTTTAGACTTTGTGCCTGCTATTTTCTCTTCTCCCATTTCTTTGCAAGCCTGATTCATTCTAGTCACTCAAGTCTCAGTTTATATAAGCCGCTTCTTCAGAGAAATCTTCCTGATAACCTTAAATAAAAGAGCTCATCACAATCTGAATTTATTTAATTCGTGCATTTCTTTTTTTATTGCCCTTTTTATATACACTGGAATGTTGACTCAATGAGAGCCAAAATCTTGTCTTTCTTACTTGTAGAGGTATTCCCAGGGACTAGGGCAGTACCTACCACATAGCAGGTGGTCAGTAACCATTTATTCAATGAGAAAATGTTTCACGTCAGGGAGCAAAGTGCAAAAAGAGATTTAAGAAGACTAAATAAGCAGCAATGCGAAGTGCAGGAGAAAGATCTAATAAAAGTAAGACATATCCACTGGATTTGACACAATCCCTGTCCTCAAACAGCTTTTGTTGATGGCACAAAGCATAGACCTTGAAAATGTACGAGGCATTTAAAAACAGCATACCCCGATATGATGCAAATGGCACAGGAGTGTGGAGGCATCGAATGAGTGACATTATAAATACTTTTTAATTTACTCCCAGCATAAAAGCTCAGAGGTTTACTCTGCTCTGGTCTTAAGCCACCCACTCGTCGCTCTGGGAACCAGGAAAATGGTGCTATTAATTGAGCATTGTTTGAAGCAATGCCTTTGGTGCCTGTTGGCTTACAAATATTTCAGTCATGTCTCTGTTTTCAAGAGGGTGAAGTGCAACTGTTTCAGCTTTTATTACCTAAGGTTATGTGGTGACTGTTGATCATATTTGTCAGCTGTAAAATTTTGATCAGCTTCATTTTAGAAAGAGATCACTCACAGAATTTTGCGATCATCAATATGAAAGGGAAGTTGCTGCATTAGAAACAGTTACTTGAACATTATTATTCAGCTGAATAGTGGGTTTTGATTACTTAAATACATCAGTTTTTTATAGAGCTTAACAGATATTCCATCTGCCTTTATAAATTATTTAATGTTACGGATCTTACATGATGGGTGACTATGCACAGGCAGGGATGGGGGCAGGCAAAATCTGGTCCTCAATGTCATTTGCCCATATAGGCACCTTTGAAGACATCCATTGCCTTATATGATCATCAATGATCTCTGTCCACGATGAGTGTGACATTCGTTGTCCCATCTGGACCTCAGTTGTTCGTCCACTTGGGTCACCGTGAAGACATGCCTTCTTCCAGCATGCACAATCACTTCCAGTCCAGTGGTTCTCCTTCCCACACTGACCCACACTGACCCACACTGACCAACAGCAGCCATCTTCCTTCTCCTCTGCCACACTGCAGAGTGGGAAATTTTGATATTCTACCTGCTGAAATGTACTTGCCGGTCACTTTTTCTCTTAGGTTTTGTCTCCTTTGGCTCAACCTAGATTCTACAAACTTCTCTGGGGTTTTGTCCCCTGCCTTGAGCCTACCCTAGCAACATGGACAGTGACCCTCCTTTGGGAGGACGCTGAAGTCTGTGCTAGCATTGCATTTCCTTTGCTCCTACCTCTATAACATTCAGGGAATGTTGTTTCCTAAATTGACCATGGGGACCTAGGGGGAACTGTGTGCTTTGTCATGATATTTTATCCTCAATCTTTTGCTAGGTCATGCCTCTCTTCTACTCATCTACCTCACTGTTTAGGCTTTTGAATCCAAGAACCGGGAAGCAACTATTTTTTTCTTTGTTTTCTGCTGTCCTATCCTTCCTCTGAAACAATTACATAGAAATAGCCTAGCTGACTGAACAGTGGGTAAGCCAAGGACATGGTATGAGACCACTTGGGGTGTGTGGGTGGGATCATGCTGGCTAATATTTTAACATTATTATTCTATCACTCAATTAAATGTCAACTTTTTATTTAAAAATAAGAGTTCTATGTAGTCAAATCATGTAATTTCCATTTCAATGCCTCATGCTCTCCATGCATTAACAAGGACATTAGTAAGAATTGAAAGGCAAAATTAAGGTAGTAAGGTAGCAGAATAGACACTAGAGAACCTTTAATTCTTGGACTTTTTTCTAATTCCATGACTGAGCTATTCTTTGTGTTTTGGGTATGTGAATATTTGCAGTACTAACCTAATCTGTCATTCACCCTCTCTGAAGACATGATGAGTACAAAACATGAACAAGGGTACTTATTTGGTGAATTTCATGCTTAACCTCTCCTGGCCTCCTCACTCTTCCAAAGCTCTGAAGTCTCAACCTTCAACACACACACACACACACACGTATACACATACACATAGATACAGACACACATATGCTGGAGAGTCACTTGGGTTAGTAAAGTCATCTTTTGCAGTTCAAAAACAACTTTTTACTCCATAGTGGTTTCTTTCCAAAGGAATCTGGATTTGGAGGTTGAAAAAAAGAAGAAAAACAGAGGAAAAAGAAAAAAAAAGATAGAGCTTTCTATCAACATGGATCCAATTTCTACTTTCCTGTGTCATTCCTTTCATCTCCTTCTCTACGTTAGTACAAGAACTCTTTTGCGTGACACTTGGACAACTCTGGAAACTGGGATGAAAACAGTTTGCAGAGCTGGAGAGGTGGTGGACAGTTAGAGAATTATGGAGAGCTGGAGGACAAAAAGGAGGAGGGGGATGATGAAAGGTTGGAAACTGACGACAGACAATCGGGAAACATGGGTTTGTTTTAGTTTTTAGAGGATAATGTGTTTCAATGGAGAAGCCATGGGATCTGTGGTCAAGTTTAGACAAAACCCCAAACCTTAGAGGTCCAATGTTTAGGTGAGATTAGCCTCCGAGATTGAAGTTGGTGGCTCTTGGAGGCCACTGGAGGAGACTCTGAGCATCTACAGTAAATTAGTAAAGTGCTTACCACGCTGCTCATTAACGCCTTAGTATGAAATTATTAAATTGTTAGTAAGTTATGGCATGTAGCTTTATAATGCACTTAAACCATCTCTGGGATCTGTGTTTTATGTTCTGGGTATAACCTCCTTGATAGCAGTGGTGATACTATTTACTTCTCAGGGTCCTTCTACCACACTTCATATGATGATTGGCTCACATAGAGCACTTAAGGCATGCTAAATAATACTTCTTTTCACTGAAACTCATGTTCTTCTTTCTCCCTTAATTATTTCTTTTTTTAAAAAATTGTGTTTGTTTTGAGGGAAAGAGAGAGAGAGAGAGAGAGAGAGAGAGAGAGAGAGAAAGAGAGCAAGCACACGTACACACATGAGTGGAGGAGGAACAGAGAGAATCCCAAGTAGGCTCCAGCCTCTGCATGGAGACTAGTGAAAGGCTCGATACCCCCAACTGTGAGATCATGACCTGAGCCAATATCAAGAGTCAGATGCTTAACTGACGGAGCCACCCAGGTAGGTGATCCTCTCCCTGAATTATTTCTAATGTAGGTGCTTTCTCTAAGAAGATTGTGAGCTTATTGAAGGCAGGGACCAGGCCTGCTACTTACTTTCAGTTTCCTATCACCCTAGCAGAGTGATAGGCCCAGAGGGGAGCTCATTTAATACTTGCTGATGGATTGAATTATCGACTCGATAATTCCTTGAGGTTCTGACTGTGGGAAATTAAAGCTTTAGTTTGTCGAATAAAACAAACAAAAAAAGCTGTCTATAGAATAATAAAGCATCTCTAGATTTCTTAATGGTCCTGACAATTTCACTAACAAGGATCTTGCATTCATCAGAGGTGCTTTGCTGTTGCTTAAAAAACTTTATTCAAATTGGTCTTCACAAAAATGAATGAAGGACTTTAATAAAATTAAATTTATTCAGTAATACAACTGACAAGTCCAGGATCTTGCTCAATTGATGTCCATCTGTATCCAAGGGATCCAATGGTTTCAGTCTACCAGTTCTGTCTTCTTTCCTTTGCAGTGCCTTCATGTTAACACAGTCTTTTCCATCATGGTGGTCCTCATAGCTCAGGTTTCCTTCTTATCTTTCTAGAAAGGCCCAGAACTGACACTCAACCTTTCTATGCCTAGGGTCATGTTCAAGGACCTTAGCCAATCATTCTGGCTGAGGGGATATGATTTTGGAATTCTCCAGGACTGGATCACATGCTCATCCCAGAAAGAAGTGGTGGGCTTAACTAGACTCAGACTGACAGCAGGGCAGGGACCTTTTCACAATAAAAATGTAAAGTATTTTTTCCCAAAGAAGTGTAGGCAGTGGTGTAGGCAAAAGCCATAGCTATCTAGTAGAGATCCTCTGTTAGTTTTTCCCAAATGGAGCCCATGATTGAAGATACTTGTCCACTAAAAATGCTTTCTTGAGGTGCCTGGGTAGCTCAGTCAATTAAGCAGCCAGCTCTGGCTCAGGTCATGATCTCGTGGTTGTGAGTTCGATCCCCGCATCAGGCTCTGTGCTGACAGCTCAGGGCCTGGAGCCTACTTCAGATTCTGTGTCTCCCTCTCTCTGCCCCTTCCACGCTCATGCTCTGTCTCTCTCTCTCTCTCAAAAATAAACATTAAAAAGATATAAAAAAATTTAAAAATTGCTTTCTTATGACATAATTCATTTCTCCATTGCCTATCCCTCAAAGAAATTTAGAGGCCAAAAAATCCCCACAAACTGCCAAACCTGAATGTTGTAGATTTCATGTGTGATTTCTCTTGGACTTTTTGATAAATTGTGAATGGCTCTATGACCTTACTTCTGCTCTTATCTCCTTTATCATCTTAGAAGACTAGGTTGGACACAGCTGCTGTTTGTTTTAGCAGAGTTTCTGAGACCTTATTGGGTACATCAGAATCAGGGGTTATTAGGGAATGCTGATGCTCAGGCCCCCTACCCAGGGGTTCTGATTTAGTGAATCTGGAGAAGAAATTAGGCCTTGGGAGGCTTTTCCTACAAACATTCTAGTGAGTCTTCTGGGCAACCCAAATCGGGGAACTTCGCAAAACTCGCCACTTTTGCAGCTATCTTAAGGGGCTCTGTACATCAGGAATCACAAACAATGAACACAGTTGTACCTGGCATAGTTTCAGACTACAACTACAAACAGCTGTGCCTTTCACTCCAGGTGTACCTTTGCCCCTATCCATCACACCTTCGCAAAAACCAGCAAAAGCAACTGTAATAACTGTAGAGAAGTTCACGGAAAGGTTGACACCAAAGATGTGTTTTTCCTTTTGCCCATGTGCTAATTTTCTTTTCACATTTATCAACAGTGACTGGTTTACATTTTTGGCAGGGTTCTGCTTCTGAGTTAATATGCATTGTGGGTGCCAGTTAAACAAAGTTTTCCCAAGAACTTTAGCATTGTTTGTGGTTTAGAGGTCACTCATAATGGCTCAAAGAGCTTAGCTGGAGTTTGGATCTTGCATTTTTTGCTTTTCCTGCACAGTGCTATTATTTTTTTCTTAATTAATTAAATATGTTTCTCCAAGCAAGTACCGGCTGTACCATGAACAATTTTGCCATCTGATTGAATCTGTACATGTTTACATTTTAAAGAAAGTTAGGAAGAAATGAACAGTAGAGTCCATCAATATTGGTACTGAAAAGGGGACAGGAAGTTGAAGTAGGGCAGAATCCACAGAAAATTTAAAAAACCATCAAATATATATGATGCCTAAACTTGGAGGTCTCAGTAGTACATCATCAAAATATATTTCTGCTATGGTGTGATAAGAGCATTTGGTATGGTATAGCTCCGGTAAATGAACAATCTGAGGATCTAGGAAAAATCAGATTTAAAATATCTATTCCATTCTTTCCAAAAATCATCCAAATATTGTCATTACTCTTGCAACAACATCTCTCAGATTGTTTTCCTCTCAGCTTCCCCTAAAATATCTGATTTGGGGTTTGGAAAATCAGAATAACACAAAAATAGAGCAAACAAGGCTTGCAGGGAAGTATAATTAGTGAAATTTAGGAGGAATCCTGTTTTCACTTCAGAGGGACCACTGAAATGTCTTATCATAGACTGAGAGTATTAAAGAATATTAAAAGCCTAGACTCAGTGAAACGATACTTGACTCTTCCTAATGTCAGAGTTTAAACTCCACAACCTAGCACAATCAACATTCTTTTTTTTTTTTTTTAATTTATTTTAGAGAAAGAGTGTGTGTGTGTGTGAGCAGGGGAGGGGCAAAGGGAGGGACGGAAAGAATCTCAAGCAGGCTCTGTGCTCAGCACGGAGCCCGGAGCTGACTGGGGGCTCCATCCCACAATGCTGGGATCATGACCTGAGCAGAAAATTAAGTTGGATGCTCAACCAACTGAGCCACCCAGATGCCCCCACAATCAACATTCTAATTGACTTCATATAGCTTGACTTCAGTCAGAAGGAAATTTAACTTTTGAAACTGATATGTAAACTGAAAGATACCCCAGGAATTTACTAACTATTTCTGGTCTGAATTTTATTACTTTTGGTTAATTACATAATAAGATTTAGATGGGAAGAAGGAGATATGGTATGGTGTCTAAAATAACTTATGACAATTGACATAGAACAAAGTTGGAATGAGATATTAAAAGTATAAAGTTATAACATTTTAGTGATGATATCCTAAAATAACTTACCAGGCCAATAATAATTGTTTCTTTCCTGATGTAAAGAGAATTTGATATTTTTGCTCTACTAAATCCAATAATCCAGCTATGGAGATTAGCAAAGTCTGAGGGCATAATGAGATAGAGAACAAGTAGAACAGTAATGAAATTGCAGACCTGACCCAAGGGAGTGATCCTTTGCTTGTTTGAGAAACGAACATGAGATGAATCATCTCATTAAAAAACATAAATTTTGAGAGTTCTAGCTGCTCCACAGTCTCACCAACATTTGGTATTGTCAATCTTTGCACTTTTAGATATTCTGGTAGAAGTGTAATGGCATCTCATCATAGTTTTAATTTGCATTTCCTTGATGACTAATGATATTGAACATTTATTCATGTGCTTTTTTTTTGCCATCTGTTTATCTTCTTTGTAGAAATGTCTGTTCAAATCTTTTGCCCATGTTTTTATTGGGTGTTTGAGTTCTTATCATTGAGTTGTAAAAGTTATTTATGTATTCAGATGCAAGTCCTTTTACACATATATACATTGTAAATATTTTCCCCCAGTCTGTTGCTTGCCTTTTCATTTCTTTAGTGCTGCCTTCAGAAAAACAGTAATTTTTAACTTTGATGAAATTATATATATATATAATTTTTTCTTTTATGGTTTCTGCTTTTTGTGTCTTAAGAATTTTTTGGTCTATCCTAAAGTTGAAAAGTTTTTCTCCTAGAGCCTTTATGGTTAAAACCACTTTGGAAAAGCACATAGAAAGTGGTTTACTTTTTATGAAGTTAAACATACACTTATCATATAACCCAGAAATTTCCCTGGTAGGTATTTAGCCAAGAGAAATGAAAAAGTGTTCATAGAAAGGCTTGAACAGAAATGTCTGTAACATCTTTATCCATAATATCCTCAAATGGAAACAACTCAAACGATCATCAAGAGGTGAATGGGTGAAAATGTATAATATATACATATATAAGCATAAAGAAATAAAAAAAGAGAATAAACTATGATACAGCAACATGGATTAATCTTAAACCATTCTACTGAGTAAAAGGAGACAGACACAAATGAGTGCAAACTGTGTGATTCCACTTATGTGAAAATCTGGAACAGGAAAAAATAATCTATAGTGATAGAAAACAAATCAGTGGTTGCCTGGTCCTGAAGTATGGGAGGATGTGACTGGGAATGGGCATAAGGAAACTTTTTGGAATAATGGACATGTTCTATATCTTGATAGTGGACGGGTCATATGGGTGGGTGTGCTTGTCAAAATCCTTAGACTGTCCACACTTTAATGTATTTTAAGATATATAAAATCAGGAAAATTTGATTAAAATATGATTTAAAAATACCACAGTTTTAGCCAGTAATGATATCCTTATTGGAAGCCCGTACTGAGTGATTTTGAACATGTGATGATTCTTGGTAGAATTTCCAGCTCTCAGACCCCAGATCATGGCATTATTATTTGTATTCCAAAATGAGACATTTTTTCTTAATAGAAATTTGAAAAACACAGGAAGCTGCAAGAATTTAAAAAATTATTGCTTGTCTCAACACCTAAACCCAATCTTTTTCCTATGCTTCATGTTTTTCTTTTTCACAGCTATAATCACACTCTTAAATTATTTGACATTTTACATATTACATTTAACATATTACCACTTTTGTCATTTAACATTATAAGATTTTTCCCAAATAATTTTATGGTTTTTATAAATATGATTTTAACAGTTACATAATATTCAGGTAAATATACACCATAAATTATTTTAAAATACCACCTACTTTTGCACACCTTTCTATCTTATTTGCTTTGGAATTTTTTCCCTATCTAATGCTAGGATGATTAGCATTCATCATTTTCCCCACTTAGTGTTATTTATTTAGGATAGATTTCCAAACACCTTGGTCAAAGGGTCGTGCTGTCACCATTATTACTTGGAACAAAAAGATCAAAACGTGTCCTTCCTGTGTGGCTTTCCTCTTAGTTTTCCATTCCAGCAAATCTTTTCTTCTTTTTACTTTCCAATGAATTATTGTCTTTCGAGGCAGGGAGCTAAGGAGAAAGAGGATTTTCACCTACTCTTCCGAATGTACTGCGTTGCCTGAATTAGCCTCATCTATCTGTCAAAGTGCCCAGAAACCATGATGATAGGAGCTGTGGAAATAGATATCTAGCATATGGGAACCTGCTTATAATTTCTTGCTCACAGCATTTATCCCACATACAGCATTTATCTTTAAAAGAGCAAGACTAATGAACCCGTATGTATTGTTTTCTACTTATAGCATATCCTCATTTGAAATACATCCCATGAAAAATAAAGCTTGGCTAATGAGTAAGGAATTGCAGTGTTTTATAGTGAGTAGTGTCATAATGCCTTGGTGTAATTCTTGTTTTGCCACTGACCTTATTGGATCATTTTTTTCTTTTTTAAGTCACAGAGACTACTTATTGCCTGTAAAATGCTTTGATCATTTCTGGTCCAGAGGACTATGTAACTATACCTCTTAATAAAAATTAATTTTGGTTCAAGAAAAATTGGGAATGGCCAAACAGATAACTGAGAATGTGTCCATTGCAGTGGGGGGGGGGGGGGGTTATTTTTGCACTGACAGAGAATTAATAATAGTACGTCCAGAAAGGTTGAGCTCCTTTAGTGAATTAGAGCTCTGACTTGATTTACAAAACTTCAGTTGATGACTGGCTCCTTCAGTCCTACACCTGTTACTAAATGACAGGCAATGTAGAGGAGTGGTCAAGCTCTGTTGTTCAAAAGCTGTGTATTTTCAGGCAGGTCACATGGCCTAAATCCTAATTTCATCTTTTGTAAAATGGGACATGAAGCCACTTGCTCATAAATTGCCTGAAGTTTGAATGAGATCATGCGTGTAAAATGCAGGCCCCGTGCGCTGCAGACACTCAATAATAATGCTCCTAATTGTGGCGGTGTTTATGAAAAAGGCAGTACCTGGGAACGGTTCCATCAAGCCTCACAGTTCTGCTTGTCCCCTTCTCATCCCCTAGTCTTTGAACTCTCATCACTGGACAACTGTCTTAACCCTCCACCCTCCCCTCATTTTCAAATCCTGACACCCTCCCCTTGGGAGGTAAATAGCCCTTGAGAGTCAAACTCTCTGATAAATGTCCACTTCATGCCTTGTACTGAAATCTGACTTCATGCCTTGGACTGAATCTTGACCTCCCTACTCAGTATCCCTCTCTTTTGGAGAGGTCTTTGTGTCCTTTGCCAGGACTGGAAGGGCACGTTACTACCCTCCTCTGCACCATGCTGCTGTTCGACCAGTATTCCCCTCTCTCCTACACAACCCCCTGCACCCTTGAGGCTCTGCCTTTCTAGACAGACCATCATCTGGTTCTCGTGACCATTGTTCAGAGTTCCTCTAGCCACTTCTTCTTTCATCAAATTTTGACCTCAGCATCTTCCTTTCCTTCTACACTCCTTTCATCATTCCTGGGAACTTGACTTTTCAGTTCCTCTCCTTCTCTTTGAAGTGATCTTTTCCTCTCTACCCACTCCCAAATCTCAAACGCATGCATGTTTTTCTTTGACCACAGCTTCCCATTATGCTGTTACTTCCTACTTCATGACATATTCAATCCGTTAATCCCATTGCTTACTCATAACCCTTCAGCTCATTTCTGCTACTGCTCCTCTTCATTTCTAGCTGAGATTTCATGATCCATTATTATAATTTCTCCCTTGCAAATCTTCTTGATGCTGTTGTCCTCTCTCCCACTGTTGTATGAACTTTGTGAAGTTCTAGCTTTGGCTCAACTTTTCTTGCCTTTTCCGTATTTGCACATGGAGACGTACACCATAGCTTTTGTGTGTGTGGGGGGGGGAATCAGACCTCACATGACTCCTCAAGACGGCTCAACCATTCTACATTTAAAACAAAAATTGAGCACCATTTAAAAATCTCTTCTACTCTCACTTCTTATTATCATTTCAGCTAATTACCGAGAGTCATTATGAAAATAGAAACCATAAGATGAGAAGTCTTGTCATTTTTTCCATCATCATAATTGGTGATCCAAACTGACCTACGACAGCACCTCTTCTCTTCTCTTCTTTATTACTATTAAAAATAAGTGCATATTATTTCTCTTTCCAGGTCTTGGTACCTCCACACATCCTCCCAATCACAATCTCTCTGAATTTGTTAAAGGATTTGCTCATTTGGCCATTTCCTCTCTCTCTCTTTCATCAATCTTTCTCTTCCTCAATGATTTTTCCCATTGTACAAATATGCTGTAGTTTTTCCGCTCTTTCCACTTTCTTTACTCCATTTCCCCACACTTTTCAACAGCTCAGCTTCCCGAGATTGGTCTACAAATGTTACTTCCGCATTTTCATTGAATTCACTCCTCTACACCTTCTAGAATGGCTTCCACCCCTGCCACTCCACTACAATTGCTTTCTTTAAGACCACCAACAAACTTCATGGACCAATTTCAAAGATGTATTTTCTATCCTTCTCTTTATTGACTACTTAACAGCATTTAGTGGATCTTTGGTCAAATAGGAGCCCAGTTCTCTAAAATTGCACAACACGAAAAACCTCTAAGTGAAAGGGAGGGGGTTTTCCTGTAGGCTTTTCTCTCTATTCCCAAGATGCATTCTTCCTTAGGAAACTTCATACAGGCACAGAAGCTTCTACTCCTTTTCTTCTCTAATTCCAAATTCAGATGTGGACAGGAGGTTCTTTCTATTATGTCTCTGAGTACTCCTTATTCAGATGTAGACTTAAGGCTCTTCTTAAAGATCTCTCAGCACAGCAGGAACAGGAATGACAAAAGAAAATAAACTCAGAAAGAATCTATCAAACCAGCATTCTGGAAGGGATGGCTTATTCATCTGTAGCTTAGGGTTTGTGAAATGCTCATTCTTTTTTTTAATATGAAATTTATTGTCAAGTTGGTTTCCATACAACACCCAGTGCTCATCCCAACAGGTGCCCTCCTCAATGCCCATCACCCACTTTCCCCTCCCTCCCACCTCCATCAACCCTCAGTTTATTCTCAGTTTTTAAGAGTCTCTTATGATTTGCATCCCTCCCTCTCTAACTTTTTCCCCCTTCCCCTCCCCCATGGTCTTGTGTTAAGTTTCTCAGGATTCACATAAGAATGAAAACATATGGTATCCGTCTTTCTCTGTATGACTTGTTTCAGTTAGCATCACACTCTCCAGTTCCATCCACGTTGCTACAAAAGGCCATATTTCATTCTTTCTCACTGCCAAGTAATATTCCATTGTGTATATAAACCACAATTTCTTTATCCATTCATCAGTTGATGTACCTTTAGGCTCTTTCCATAATTTGGCTATTGTTGAGAGTGCATGCTACTGGAAGTCAAAAGAAAGCTGGAGTAGCCATACTTATATCAGACAAACTAGACTTTAAGTTAAAGGCTGTAACAAGAGATGAAGAAGGGCACTATATAATAATTACAGGGTCTATCCATCAGGAAGACATTATAAATGTCTATGCACCGAATACGGGAGCCCCCAAATATATAAAACAATTAATCACAAAAATGCTTATTCTAAAAGAATGGTTTGTAGCTCCACGGTTGCCTCTTAAAGACCTCCTTTGGACACACGTCATTTCTTTACTACTTAGAAATTAGGGGTGAACAACCTGCCATTTCATAGTCCTTATAGAACTTGCCATAGACCAAGAGCTATACACACATAACCTACTGAGTTAAGAATTAGTTAACCTAACTTGGTTGGGTTATTTAGTTGGTATGGAGTAACACCAACCATAAGCTGGAATTTGTAAACTACCATGACTAAATAAACTAGATTCCCTCAAGGACTTTATTCTATAAATAAGTCTGGAGGCGGCAAATTTGGCAACATTGCAAAGCTCCCTCTGACAACAGCACAACCAAATAAATATAATACCATTGTTAAGTGTACAAGGACGGGAAAAGGGATCTTTGGCTTACCTTATGAAAGTGACAGTGCAAACACTGGAGAGCCAGTGATCTGATTTCTGTCTCCACGTGGTAGATGTCCTCTTAGCAGCTCTGCAGCACCTCCCAGAAACCAGTTTTTCTCTCAAAGTTCAATATAAAGAAAAAAAATCCTCAGAATAAAAAAAAATATGAAGTTGGTACTTTGATGTTGGAGTAAAAGGGAACTCCTATATTTTGGGGGAGAACATCTCCTTGTCTTGGGAATTACTTTAGGATCTCTGGATATGTTTGAGGTGTTCCATGGTGATGGGGGAAGATAGCCTCTGTCATGTTGAGGCAGATTGGGAACAAGGTAGGAAGTCACACCTTTGCTGTGGTGGGTGCCAGGTCTTTGGATTTCTGGGACCAGTAAATTTAAAAAGTGGGAGAGTAGCACAGAATGACTTACTTTTTATTTTACCAAATAAGGGCACTGAAAATGCTAGTGTAATCTACTCAAAGAGAGGACTATTTATAGATAATAAGAAGACAGAGGACATAATCTCAGAATAAATAAAATAAGTATAACTTACTATATATATTATAGATAATATGAAAATCTCACTGCATTTTGTTCTTTTGCATTTTGCTGCACTGTGCACCCATGAAAACTCCATCAGAAATTTGTTCTGGCATATGGAAATCAATGCTCCATCAGACAGCTTTATAAAGCTATAATGTGTGTATCAGATGACTAAATTGTATATTCCCTTTACTATCTCTTTTCTCATTTTTTCCCCATCCCTGAATCCTTAGTAAAGTGTGGGTTATATATTCTCACCTCACCTTAGTAAAGAAAAGAATCATGAATCCATGTCTGGGACCAAGAGACCCCCTGATACCAGGGCAACAGTACTGGGGGTGATGTTTTAGAGATCTCCAGAAAAAATGGAAGAAGAATCCAGGATAAAGGTCCAGATGTTCATTACAAGTAGAGATGTCTCCCTGCACAATCTATTGGAGGTTTGTTGTGGAAATTCCTGAAGAGAGATGGAAGTTTCCCTAATAGAGCTTCCTTACATTTCAAGAATTGCCTTTTTGGAATTCCTAAGAAATGAAAAGGAGTTGCTGAAACATTCCAGCCTGTCCTTGTTTCTTTCAATGGCACACTGAGTGACAGCGGCTCCAGCAGGTAGAATGTAAAGCAGGCTTCTTGGGTGATAGCGGGGAGGAGGCAGGACCGAGGGGTTCTCCTTGGCGCTAATCACACTGCACTGTTTGGTCACCTTTCGCCATGTACCCTGGGGCATGCGTGTCTCCAATGGGGATTCAACAGTTGGAACACAATCAACCTGGTGAAAAGCTGGCAGAAGTGATCCCTTGGAGAAGAAGAACTGGCCTATTGGACAGTGGAGGTAAAGAGAAAGGTCACAGGCAAGAGTGACTCCAT
The DNA here is from genome assembly GCF_027475565.1 of Acinonyx jubatus. Taxonomy (NCBI): domain Eukaryota; kingdom Metazoa; phylum Chordata; class Mammalia; order Carnivora; family Felidae; genus Acinonyx; species Acinonyx jubatus. Next base: position 133,450,729 of record NC_069384.1, read on the forward strand.
GAAGGGGCAAAGCCAAGAGCATGAACTGTAACCCCTCAGTGAGTATTTATCAGGCAGTCAATGTGTTCTTGACTCAAGGTGTGTGAGTGTTCCTGGTGTTGGAGAGGTCAACTCCTTTCCTAGATCACTGACAGTTTAGCTAAAAGATAGGGTGAGGCTGTTAGGGCCTTTGCCTTGATGTGTTCCTATATTGGTGGAAAGAACTGCATTGAAGCTGCCCATAAAACTAATTTCCACTGGGTTCTTTCCTGACAAGCTCAATGTGAATATATTAAGAAAACTCTAAATACAGGTCTCTATTCAGAAGCAGTATTTAGAAGTCTATTGAGATTAATGCTGTGGAATCAGGCAAACAAACAAATAAAAAAAAGAGAAAAATAAAAAGAGCAAAGGCGAGTGAGGCTCTGGGAATTATAACTAATTTGTGGACCAGGCATCCTGTTTCTGCCGCCCGGTGCAGTGTGATCTGACAAGGCTGAGTAAATGTGGTTTTGGCTTTGCACTGCTGAGGCGTTTAACTGCATCATGCTGAGGTGGACTGAAACTTCAAGGGCATCAGTGACATATTTGTTTCGTCACCAGTCTGCCCACTCCTGCATTTATCAACGAGCCAATGCAGTATATATATATATATATATATATATATATATATATATATATACACATATATATATATACATGTATATATATATATATGTATGTATATATATTTTTTAACTTCACACCATGGTGTCTGATTTATAATTTCCCGTGGGCAATATTTTTTTACAGCGACTGGCAGGATTTTTTGTTCTTCATTAGGCCTTTTATTAACCCACTGCCAGAGCTCTGTATCTAACCACTCCCAGTGTTTCAGTGATCATATTATCAGTAATAGCATATTTCCTCTGGGAGATATGAATACAGTCTATTGCAGGTGGAAGGCTGAGAAGAGGCACGGACGGAGGGAAGGAGTGCTCACATTCCTATTCAGGCTCTGCCTTCAGACTCTCCCCACTAAACTCGCCGGTGTTGCTGACTAGAGATTCTGATGGCTCCTTCACCTCCCTTTTTTATGTGAGCAGCAACCTTATTTGTTCAGAAAAGTTTTAAACATCTATGACATCCTGCTCTCCCCAAAACAGACTTGACCTCACATTTGGGGGTGCAGTCTCCTGAGTTTTCCTTAAGATGTTTGCCTTTACCAAAAACTAAGGTCTAGACAGTTAACGGAGGTGGACCGGCTTGAAAAGACACCCGTACCATGTAGAGGGGGTGGGTCCTTCCTGTCTGGCGGAAGGACTCAGATGAAAGGAAGTACAGAAGCCTGAACTTAATTATTATCATCACTGCTCTTCCATTTAGAGAGAAAGGAACGGTCCCAGTTACAGGGCTGGCAAGATACTTACTTGAGGTCTCTGGTCTCTTTAGTCGGTACCATGTACGAACACAACTTTATTCAGTAGGGAATATACTTCGTTTCTGAAAGAGTTGAAGGGGGGGAGGTTCTGTAAGTTTCCTTGGTGTTCCATTTAAGCTCCCAACAGTTCCATCTTCTTATCTCAGCGTGAATATTTACTAGCAGAGTGGACTTGAACAAGTCACTTAATCTCTCCAAGCTTCATTTGTCAATTTTGAATTCTAATAATGATCGGTGGAGCGCACGTTATTGTGGTGAAGATCAAACCAAACAACCCACTTAAAAGGGATTTTCAAACTGTGAAGTACTGTACAATGATAAGCTCCCAGGATATTAAAGATAATTCCTATTCCTGTAGCACCTCTCAAAATAAAATACAATCAGCAAAATATATTGAATTTCTTAGTAGAAATTAGCTTCCCCCTATTTCAATTACATCATACTGAATATGATGTATTTGATGGAGAAGGGTCAGAGAACATACATTCTGTCATTAACACTCGAAATATCCATGTCTCTACACTTGGATATCCTTTGATTCCCTAACTCTCGTTTCCATGCCATCTCACGTATATTCCAAATGGATAAGGAAAATCACAGCCTTATCCCATTACCCGGGACTCTGGCTATTTCAGTGCATTGAATCCATCTTTCCAAGATCTTCTTTTGGTGAATTAGCCTGAGAAATAGAAAGAGAAGTATCTCCTTGGGTATCTGGTGCCTTCCATTAATGATGTGAAGTTTCAGCCTCTACATTGTTCTGTTAAACACTTTTCTTTTTGAGACACTGCCCAGAAAGAAAGAAAGATCACTGAAAAATTGGAAGTCTTTGGGGGGTTTTTCTATATTATTTTCAATAAAAGTTATTTTTCTATAACTTTTCCCCCACTTTGACAGATTGTCCATTGTATTTTGGCAGAGGCAAAGGGTCTGTGGTTTGGGCGAAGCTTTCAGATGTATCCAAAAGATCAGTACTTAAAAAGGAGTCACTTGCTGTTAAAATATAAAGAGAAAGGATGAAGACAGAGAGGAAACAGGAAAGGAACTTTTCATTCATTGGTTTTGGGTTAGCTGGGCTTTCAATACAATCAATCTGTGTCATCTGGAAGGGTCCTATGAACATCACCAACAACTTTCAACTTTCATCTCGATGAACATCACATGAAGCTCCTGGTTCTTGTCAGTAGATTTGATTTTTTTCTGACTAGTATCTCCTAATACTTCGAGATATCTTGTTTGGTAAAATATGGTACAACGAAGACAAAGAGAAAAAGGCAGTTTTCAAAGCCTACCTTGACATCAAGTGGATATCTTCTTTGTAAGTGCAGACAAACTATAAGTAGCTTCTAACCTGATTAATTGAATCTAACAATCATAAAATGAATACACTGACTTAACAGTATTTTCTAAAAGATTATTTTCTTTTTCTCAAAAGGCAACTCTCCCATCAAATTTTTGACCATACAAGAAAAGCGTGGCTCGAATTTCAAAGGAGCAATAGCGAAAATTCACCAAACAAGTCCAATAGCAATTGTTTTCTTGTTATCCACTTGAAGAGTTTTCAGCTTTGTGCCAGACATATGCCAACCCCTTCTCACATATTATCTCATTTAATTCTCACAACAAAAGTATGAGGTAGATACCATTATCTTTCTCATTTTTCAGAGACTCACACCGGACTGAATCACTTTTTAAGGTTATATGGCCAGTAACTGGTGGAGTAAGGATGTGACTCATTTTTGTGGCTCTCCTAAGCTTTCTCTCTTAATCACTAGGCTAATACCATGTCCCAGAAGAGTTAAGTTACAGAAGACAAACTGAGTAGCCGAAAAAAGCTCTGTTGTCCAATTACTTTATTGTCTTAAGAAGTCCCATGAATCACGACCCACACTCTCCCCAAAGAGTGTCCCCAAAATGTTTGTGTCACCCAGAATTTCTGCTTTTGGCTGCTGTTTTCCTACATGCCACAAGGTGGCTCAGTATAGAGTGACCTCCTCTGATTGTGAATTCCCAGAGGGTAGAAAAGGCATGGGAACAAATTGCTGTATCTTGTCCTAACAGATTTCAGTGGCACTAGCTCATCCTATAAGAGCCACACCTCAGCTGAAAGTTCAAAATTGTGCTCATTGGACTCAAAGGGAGACTCACTTGAAGCTGGGTCAGATTTCTGATGGGAGCCTTTGTAAGCACCTTTAGCCTCAAAAGACCAGATGCTTATTGTGGATTCTTCAAATGTACAAATTAAATCCAGAAATAACTTGTAAAATCTCAAGCAAAGAAGTCTGTGGCTTGATTCAAAAACAACACACACGCACGCACGCATGCACACACACACACACACACACACACACCCCAACTAGCTGCCAGTAGAGAACACATGGGTAGGTAAAAAGCCCCTCAAGCAATAGATTATGGAGTTTGTGAAGAATGTTAAGGTTTGCTAAATTGCGATCAAACTCGCCTCAGCTACTCCCACCCCAAACGCACACAGTTCAACCTTCAACCTTTGGAGGATGAATTTTTTCAGAAAGAAAATTCTATTCAGCCTATGGAAGAGTACCATGGGGTTTGCTCATCACAGAGGCTGAAATGAACTCTTTCACCCTGTTTAAATATTTAAAAACAGAAAAATCTCCTGATACAGGCAAATAGGTCACGGAGTGCCAAAAAATATATCTGAGAATACATCTGCTTTTGAGATCAGGACTCCTGATCATACTCTGTCCATTTTGATTTGCTTTATTGCTCAAATGTGAGACTCACTAAAATCCTAGTACAAGGAATAACTCACTTGCCCAATGCCTTAGGAAAGAGAGATTCCTTCAGGGCAAATAAAATGAATGCTCTGTCATTCAAATGGGTGTTTTTAGTGTCATTGTGGTCATCTTTGGCCCCAAAGAAGTAAGAGACAGATCAACTTAACCCATGCATACTGGGTACAAATGATTAGTAACACTCACTCTACTTATTGAAGAAGATGAAGTGAGCAAAGAGACGTAGGTAGAGTGTAAAGGCTTGGAAAGAGAAGAAAAGGGGAATCAGATACTTTCCATTTATTTGGCAATTGTATCTTGAGCTGACCCTGTGCTGAGACCAAATCCTATCTATTTTGTTTTCCTTCTTGCAAACAGCCATCTATGGGTCATTGCTTCCTTGCTACATGAGGTTACGTTTTGCATGATTTGTTGTGAAGTATCTCTGTTTAGAGTGAGAGGATTTGAGGGAGAAGAAAAACCTAGAAAGATATAATTAAAACTTTAAATTCTTTATCACTCCCTACTCAAGATGACTCTTCACCCTTCATGTGGCCTCTGACTTCTAGATGACCTTGGATCCATATTAATTGTACCACAGGTAGCAATTAACCCAAGTCAGAACTGGAATTTGGTCTTTGTGTAGAACTCATATGTGTTAACTGGGGAGCTTCAGGGCCGCCATTTCCTGCCTTATAAACTGAGAAGCAGGGAAGGAATATGAGGGCAGGGAAAGAGAGAACTAGCAGATACAAGAGAGGCAGAGTATTATGAATTTCGAGTAACTTATCTCAGGTTGTCAGACTTCTGTAGGATATCATCATAGCCTCATAATAAAATCACCCTGATATGCTTGAGTTGATTTAAGTCAGTTTCTACCACTTGCAACCAGAGGTTTCTAATTAATACCAATCTTCGTGCATCTCTGTTACTCAAGGGCTGGCAAGAAGCTCTCTAGGTTACTCTGTGTAGCGTAAGTGGACAACAATAAGGAGATCATCATTAATCATTCAAATATTTAACACTGTCCAATTTGCTCCCTTATAGTTAACATATTTGCAGTGTTTCTCCAAGTTTTCTCCAAAGACCCCCTTCACCTAGGAATCTTCTTGTTATAATCCGTTCCCTATTAAATCAGATTCACCGAAGGTGGACCCAGGAATCTGCTGAACAATTCTTAAAAAGTAGAGCTTGAACATTAACAGATTGAGGAGTTGATGTTGTCAGAATTTCTGTTATTGGTTCTGGGAGAATGAATATGCTCTATCCATATTCTCAATGCTGAGATAAGAATCCTTCCACTTGTAATAATGTATTAGGTATTAGGATACTAAGTATTGTTTGCTCAGGGGCACCTGAGCAAATCTTTCTTTATATCCTCTTGGCCCAACCATCCATGTTTACCACATAGGACTTTTCTTACCTCCCTTCCCAGTTGGGGCTCTTAATTAGATAGGTTTAGCAGTTTTTTGGATCCAGAACTCTGCAATTGCTTCTGGAGGGGATTCGCCTGTGTGGCTGCACTCTCAACAACAGATAAAGTTAGTTTGTAGGGTCCCTGGGGACCATTGGCAAGATTTGGTGTAAGTTTTGTTTAAGCTCTTTAAAGCATCTCTGGCACAGGACCAAGAAATGGGCACTGAAAAGGGGGGAAAAATCAATGGGCCAATCAATATGATGAATATATGGCTCCATTAGCTACTTCCCGGTCTCTAGGATCTGAATGACGGTTTCTGCATTTTCTCTGCTGCAGGTTTTTGCTGGCATTAAGGAAAGCTGTTGCTGCCTGTTTTGAAGATGCCTCTCTTATCTCAATGGCTAGTTTTGGACATTTCCACACTTGAGACATGAGAGACTTAAAGAGCCTCTTGGATCAACAAGTCTGTTTTCCTTCCCTTGCCCTCCCAAGAGTTTAAGACTTCTCCAGGAGAAAATTCAATTGCCTCCAACCTACCCATTACCTGGTGACTTCACTCAGTGAATTCATTCCTTTGCTAGGCTGACTTGTACGCTGACCCTGATTTTTTTTTTCCCTCAAGTGCCTTGTTTAGCCACATTTTATGACTCTGCTCTTGACTGAGGCACACAGGTCAAACTGTTACTTTACAAAGGGAGGTTCATAAAGTGAGTATTTCTCAAGTAATTCTGGAAACTAGAGAGGAAATGATTCGAGGATACAAAGGGGTACAGCCAGTTTGTTGAGCTTCCATACTGAAGAATAACGGCTTTACGTAGAACATAAGCACTCTCCAGAGATGTTTCTACAAAGCACACTTACAGTAGTTGAAGCAGTGCTCCTGAGAAAGGTTCCCTGGTGCAGGGTTACAGAAAGAAATTTCTAAACCCAAACCAAACTGAAAGGGGGTTTTCAGAAATGTCCTCTTCTCTCAGAGAGAGGTTAGGTACACACGATAAGTACTGAGTCAACATTTGTTTTTTGCTAACCACTCAGTAAATTCTAGAGCAGACATCTTCTACTAAGCTATAGTCCTAACAATGAAAGCGGGACCTGTTTAGCAGTTTATGTTTCTATTGTACAGGAGAATGACTTCCTAGCTTAAGTGACTATGCCTTTATTAGAGGTTATTATGATATAAAGGGATTTCAAGTTCTTAAGGGTTACAAGGGGGTAATAACTGAGTTTCTTGCCTCACTGTATTTCCCTGGGGAATACACAATAGACCCCATACATGTAACTAAATAAACCTAAGATACGAAACCCTCTTCTCTAAGAATTCCTACAGGATGTAAACATGAGAGAGACCCTCTGGGCTTATGACCTAGTCACCAAGTTGGACTTAAAAAGGCAAGTAAAGAAAATAGAGTTACATGTAAGACTCAAGTAAGGTGTTTAGATAATGGCACTGTGCATGTAATGAGGATGCTGAAGACAACTGAAGTCATAAAAAAGTGGGACATAAAATTGTCCAGGACAGAGAGTTTGCTTACAGGAATAATGGGAGAGTGATTGGAATGCTAGATTGGGACAAAATGGTGGGCAGAATATTTTGCCAGTGGAAAGTTTATATTTCATTTTGTAGGCTACTCTAGGATATTTACTTAAATTTTATGTTTCCTGACTGTCCAGGTAACAATGGAATCCTATACATTTTCTTCAGATGAAAAAAGATGGATGTGTGCCAGTTAATCAAACAGGATAGAATTTGCTTGCTCCTTTTTACGGGATGATGATGACTAATGCTGTAGATAATGCTTTAAACAGTGATTTTGCTCACCAGACTTGGTCCCAATGTTCTCAATGAAAGTCAAGACCATACTCTTGACATGTGACTTTGGGAAGGGCATTCTGAGAAGTAACATTAATGAGTTTTAAATATGGAGTCCTCTTTCTTTCTTTCTTTCTTTCTTTCTTTCTTTCTTTCTTTCTTTCTTCTCTCCTTCCTTCCTTCCTTCCTTCCTTCCTTTCTTCTTTCTTCTTTCTTCCTTCCTTCTTTTCTTTCTTTCTTTCCTTCTTTCCTTCTTTCTTTCTTTCTTTCTTTCTTTCTTTCTTTCTTTCTTTCTTTCTTTCTTTCTTTCTTTCTTTCCATGGAGATTTCTGATGATTTAACTTGATAAGAGAATGTTTCAGGCTTCCAGCAAGTATTGTATAGTAGATTCTAAGAAGCAATTTGGCAATAACTACCAGAAAGAGCCTTATAAAGGTCAGCCCATTGACCTAATTCCATGTCTACCAATCTACCTTATCCATGTTAGAATAATCTAGAACACATGAAGATGTTCATTTCAGTATTATCTATAAAAGTTAAAAAAAAGAGGAAAAACAAATGTTCAACTGTAAACACAGTAGATATTACACATAATAAAATATAAAGCCATTGGCCTGGTAATAAATAAATAACATTACCAGCATGAAGCTTGTGATATAAATGAAATGAAATAGTTCTCAGCATGTTAGTGATTACACACTGGTATTAAACAGTATTAGTAATTACTATATACAATATTATCTAAAATATGAAAATATGTATAGAAAAGACAGAAAAAATATAGTATAGTGCTAATTACCATGTCATTATTACAAGGATTGATAATTAACATGACATGACTATTAAGAATGATTGTTTGGTGTTTTTTTCCACAGAGATTATACTTTAATCTTAAGAAGCCTATATGATTATAAAGAGAAAAATCTCACCGTTAAAGCTGAAGTTCGGTTCTCTCTTCTCCCACTAACTAAAAGGCAATGATGTAGGTTAAATATCAGACATATCAGGGCATCTGGGTGACCCAGTTGGTTGAGCGTCTGACTTTGGCTCAGGTCATGATCTCACAGTTTGTGAGTTTGAGCCCCACATTGGTCTTTTTGCTGTCAGTTCAAAGCCTACTTCAGATCCTCTATCCCCCCTCTCTCTGCCCGTACGCCCCTCACACTCTCTCTCTAAAAAATAAAAGAATATTTAAATATCAGACATGTAAGAGGCAAAGCTGTTTCAAGTGACAGGAGGTCCTCTGAAGCTTTTACTTATATATGGAAGACCTCTCCCATCCTCAGATGGGGGGTGGTAATAGGATGCCTCAAGAAAGTCTAAAACTCTATGCCATTTATGTATGTATGTATGTATGTATGTATGTATATTTATTTTTGAGAAAGAGAGAGAGAGAGGGAGAGAGAGATTCAGAGTGTAAGCAGAGGAGGGTCAGAGAAAGGGAGACACAGAATCTGAAGTAGGATTCGGGCTTTGAGCTGTCAACACAGAGCCTGACTCGGGGCTCAAATTCACGGACCACAAGATCATGACCTGAGCTGAAGTCAGACGCTTAACCGACTGAGCCACCCAGGCGCCCCAACTCTATGCTTTTTAAAACTCTGAATCTCCTTAAGGGGTCTGAGAAAACTGAAGGCAAGAAAAGCAATGAAATGTGGGCTGGAGCCCGGCTTCCTGGGTTCAAATCCTGGCTCCACTGCTTTCTGGTTGTATGAACTTGAGCAAGTCACTTAGCTTTCTGTTCAATTGCTGTTTCACTCGTGTGAGTTTACTGTGAGCATTAAAGCACGTAACCATGGAGCATCTCAAATAGCACCTTGCTCTCCACAAGAACTCATTAAATGTGAGCTATTACTAAATTGAAGGCTCTGTTTCTGAAGCTTGATTGTAAGTCTTGTGTTGACCCCCATGGCTCCTTGTGCCCCAGGCTGCCTCTGGCCTCTGTTATATTTTGTCAGCTGTTTTAGTAAGGACATAAAGGAACTCCATGTAAAATGTCTTTCTAAATTCGGCCAAGAAAGGAAAAAGAACAGGTTCACGATTCTTCAGTCACAGGCGCAAATGTCTTTTATAAACTAAGGACATCTTGCTTATACAGATGATTGGTTCAATAATGGGAGGGTAGCTTTAATGAATTAATTTACTAATTATCCATCCCAGCTGCATAAAACAATTGGCCTTTAGTAAGGATGTTGGCACATTTTTCATAGCTGCTGAAGGAAGGACAGAAGCCATTGAAAAGGAAGACATCTAAGGGAGGTGAGGACTCAGAAAGCAGGGAAGAATCTCAGAACTAGGTATGGGCCTCAATGCTAACAGTTACCACATAAGAATAGAGAGCAGGGCCCTGTCCCCCTGAATCCGTGGGGAACATGTTGGAGTTTGTTGAGAGAAAGTCCAGATCTCTTGCAAGAGTCCCGGCACTTTGCGTTTTGTAAGAAAACTGTATTTGCGCCACCGATCACTAACAAAAATAAAATAGAGCTGCAGGACCATCTCTCTCTCTCAAATTTTCATCAGTTGGCATTATACGGAGATGCTTTCTTTAAAATATGTCTCAGGGAGTTTTGAAATCAGTACCCCCCCCAACCCCAGAATGGAGCCTCTTTGAGAAGCTAGTCATACATTAATTCTATTGAAATATATGCTTCACTTGTTAGTGAAACAAAACAGTTTGAATTCACTAAGGTCACACTAAACCAGGCCTTTGCTCTGAAGTTAAAGGCTCTAAATAGATCAAAACATTCTTTGTAATGCCCTTGAGTGATCCATTTATTGCACTTAACTTTCTCATTACTTAAATGCAAAAGACTAAAGTTGAAGAGGCCAAAACATACATTTGGAAATTTCAGAAAACATAATAGGCTGAGAGAGATAATGTAATACTTCTCCATGAAGAGGAGAGCTTGAATATCTTGATTACAGCTTCCCTACCCATCCCTCACACATTCAAATCCAATATATGTGCTTTTATTAATGCGTGAGTGCAGAGATATGCATAAATGAATATTGATAAGGCAGGATACTGTATATTTATGAGGTTTTATATGTTTTCTCTTTATGTTTTATTTGTATTTATATCCAGCGCTGCATACTGTATGTATGTGTTTATAAGTATAGCAGCTATGAAAGAAATAAGATTTTAATCGATTTCATAATATTTTGCAACCACATATACACTCCCATCTATTTCACTGATGTGTATTGCTATGGGGGGGGGGGGTGTGTGACACTTTCTATCGGTCTCAGTGAGGACTCGTAATAAATATCTTAGTGCTCAGGCGAGATTTTATAAACAAACTTGTGTTATAATGCAACTGTATCCTTGAAATTTTACATGCATAAAAGTCAGAAATTTGGAGTTGTCATAGTAACATTAATTCCGGCCCTTTCCAAAAGTGCAGTATTTTGTCATATAGCATAAAATGTTAATGCTGGTGCCTCTGTGACTCGGCAGTGAGACTGGGTTATATTTGCCACAGAAATCATGAGTTTGGAGAGCTTTACTGTCGACATTTAGAATCAGAGGCATAACATGTTGCACTAAATTTCCCTAATTAAAAAAAATACAAGACAGAGTAACAAACTGGACAAAAGGGCAAAGAACAACGATTATTATTTTTGAAATGAATTGAACAAATGGAAGAAAGAAATGGGAAGATGTTAAAACATTTGTTGGGAGGAACTTAGTGACCCCAATGTGTTTATTCAAATACAGTAAGCATTTGAACAAAGACTCCAGCCTCGAGGTTGGTGCATTTTGCCATGAATATACAGGTCTCTGTTCTGGACAAGCAACATCTGGATAAAATGCTGCCACAAACAAACAAGGCAAAGCACTGCATCTCTGTCCCTTGGGATCTGCAAGAAGGAAATACAGAATCATCTTTTGGGGGCAGGGTAAACAAATACCTGTCTGAAGACAGATCCCTGGTTGGGAGTGGTTTTTGGATGTCTTTTCTAGTTCCATGATTCTGTGTTCTTTAATAAAAGTAACTATTTCTCAGTGCACCTGAAGATGTGAGCTAGGTGTAATGGCCATGTTAATTATACCGAGGAAGGTGAAGGAAAAGTCTCCTTTTTGACCTGGAAGGACCCGAAGTGGCAGGAGTGGGCATGGGGAGGGGTGAGACAAGAGTGGTTTGCATCTCCTCCGACTGTCTGAGGATGCTGGCAGGGCCTCAGATGAGGACCGTTTGTTCGGCACCAGAATTCACAAGCGGCCTTACCCGAACCCGGAGCAAACCTAAGCATACGCGGTCTTTCACATGTGCTCAGACTTTGATTCTTCGCTGGCCCCATCTCTGTAACTGAGGCCGGTGATGGCAGAGTAATGCCATGTCTCCATTCTCTCTGGAACCTAAGTCAACCTGCCCTCTTCTCACGCCCTGCTCTTTGTCTTAATGTTATTACCTCCCGTGGCAACCGTCATATGTTTTTTCCTCTAGTTACCATTTGCGCAAGAATGCTTAGCCAGAATTCTTTGAGAATCTGTGACAGTACTGATTGGAATCTCTCCATAGAGCTAAGGTTTCCTTCTCCAACGGAAAGAAGCCATAACGTTTTTAAGGAAGACCTTTTACCTTTGAATATTATACACTACATTCTCTTGCGTCTAGAAAGCCTGGCTATTAGAATTGGCGTGTACCTGTTAAGTGGTGACTCCTTCTTCCCCCTCCAAAGAAAGTTATTATTATCTTGGTGGTGCACCTTACGATTGAAGCCATCCTAGAAGTCAGGAAATACAGTCATTTTAATGTCCTTCTCAGTTTGGTCTTTCCAATAACTCTGAGTTAAGCCACACGTGATTTTGAAAAAGATGTCTTTTTATCTGCTTTCTGATGTAGTTCTGGGGCATGATGCTGTGTCTGTGGCTGTTATTATTGTTATCATTTTAATTTTAGTCACCAGTTCATTCCCAAACCCCCTGCAGTTTGATTCTGCATCCCTCACGCTCCTGTAGGTATCAAAGGTCCCCGTGGTCACCTAATATCCGCAGGCCACGGAGATGGCTTTGTCTTTGCATCTCCTCGTGCTGGTTACATGTTCTCCTCTGCCGAAACTGTTGCCCACTCTTCCCTCCTAAAAGCTTTTTCCTCTTTAGCTTTCCTTCAGCTAATTTCTACCAACCTTCTTGCTTGCTTCCCTGTAGGGCTCCTCTGCTTCCTCTCACCCTACAATGTCACTTCTTTCTGGGATTCTGGATACGCTGTTCCTATCGCCTACTCGATCATTTCATCTATTCTCTCAGCTACAATTATCCTCTGTGGCTGCACTGTCCAATAGGGTAACCATCAGCCTCGTATGGTTACTTAAATTTCAACGAAATAGATTTAAAATTCAGTTCTCAGTCACACTAGCCACATTTCCAGTATTCACTAACCACGTGGGTTCACGGCTGTGATACTGGGCAGTACAGGGACAGAAAAATTCCATCATCGTAGAATGTTCTCTTGCATGGCTTGCCCTGCATGCTAGCAATTCCCAAATGGCATCTGAAGTCTAAAATTTCTTCTGAGGTCCAAACCTACAGCTAACAGGCCGATAAAGCAGAAAGGTAGGAACAAAGTTCGGCATTCAGCTCATCAGGTGTTTTGGCTAACACAAGACATTAAACTTTTGTGTTTGGAAGTAGTTGGTAGCAGTGGTGGCTCTTACCCTGTTCTCTGCCGAGTCATATAAGATGAATGACAAGCAGTTGAGCCCAGATTTTGATAGTTTCCAAAAATATCTTGATGGGAGGTAAAGCTCTACACTGATTTGAAATCATTGCAACTGTTCACGATCTGATAGCAATGGCCTACAGCCTAGAGGAGATAGGCTGTCGGTGAAAAACCATTTTTAGAACCAGTGGAATATCAGTTCCGTACCTCTTGCCTCGCATGTCCTGAGATCATCATCACCCTTTTGGAAATCTGCCTGAACTTAGTCCTTCTGTCCTCTTTGTCTCTGCTCCCAATATCACCTTTCCACCTCCCCAAGGCTGGAACCACGAGTCTTCCCTTACCTCACTTGTGTACACATTCCCCCACTAGGTCTTGCTGTCTCCATCACTGTCCCCTGAATCCTTTCCTCCCCTCCTTGGTCCCTTGGCCACTTTGGAAGGTCAAGTCTTTCTGATAACTTAACTGGATGACTGTTATAGTTCCATCCCTTTCTTCGTCAAACCTTCCACCTTCCATTCTCTGAGTAGGACCTGTAATCATTTTGCCCTTGTTGAAAATATTTCCCTGATTCCTCAGGGCCTACACAAAGTCCTTTAGCATGGCATTCTAGTGACTTGAGATTACTTTTCCTCTCCCACTCGTTATCTTTCCCATCCTACCATCTCTTCCAAACAGTTCCTGTCTTCATGGTCCATATCACAGCCTTTTTCTCCATGAGTCTTTCCTCCAGTTCTTTCTTTCCACACCCCAGTTGGTTGTGATCTCAAGTTCATTAGCTAGGGTCTATATCTATATCAGGAGTCAGCAAACTCTGGCCTTCGGGCCAAATCTAGCTTCCCTCCTGTTTTTGTACTGTTTGTGAGCTATGGATGGTTGCTACATTTTTAGATGGTTGAAAAGAGAAATAAAAAGAATATTTTATAGTATAAGTTATATGAAATTCAAATTTCGACATCCATAAATAAAGTCTTATTGGAAGGCAGCCATACCCATTGATTGACATATTGTCTATGGATTCTTTTGGCTGTAACGGCAGAGTTCGCCAGTGGTGACATTGCCTGCATGGCCCACAAAACCTCATTCGTTTACCAGCTGGCTCTTTATGGAAAAAAAATTGACAATGGCTGATCTATACTCATCTTTACATCTGCATCTATGTATAATTTTTGAAAAACCCATGACACTTTGTCTACATCTCTATCATTGTTATTGGGCTAAACGTACCTTATAGTTGTTTGTTTACGTGTCTTTCTGACTACCTGCCAAGGTATAAGCTCCTTGATAGCACACATGCCGAATTTATTATTCATTTTTGTGTCCCTCGCTAACCCTGAACACAAAACCTTGCACATACAAAGTGTTCACCAAATATTTTTATCAAGGTGATAAAATATTGTTTGGTATGCAAAATCACTTCAGGCTTAAATTTGGTGTGAATGATAGCACATTATGATATATGTGATATGTGATACGTATCCACACTCAAATACACATACAGTACACATATATATGTACAGTTATTTATCACAAACAAATATAAATATTTATATCTGCATAGTGTTTAAGAACAGAAGCTTGAAATTTCTACAGAGATAAAATTGATATAATACCTTAGAAATAGATTGAGATGTTTATCAAATATGGACACATATTCCAAATATTTTATATTTGAACTGTCACCCATGCTCCCAATTGAACTGTAGTATTTTCCTTACCTGATGAATGCTTAATCCTATTGTAAGTGGTGGAAACAATTACTCATTTGGGCTCTCATATTTTCAGCATATTTGTTCTTGTCAAAGAGTGTGCCTTTGACTATCAGTTAACACATTTGTTGGATGAAGCGATAAACAAATAGCAAAAGTGTGCCGGTTGCAGGATGATTTAACGCTACACGACGCTTGTTTCTGCAGTCCAGGAAAGTGTCAAGGACCTATCTTTCATAGAGTGTGCTTTGATTTTTGCCACATTGGCAAAAGATTCAGCTATGTAATTTCTTCCGGGCCCCTTTGGCCAACCTGTACATATGTTTTGAGAAGAATGGCAGGAGTTCGACCCGAGTGCATGGAACAGAGACACGCAGGTTGACGCTCCAACAGCTTAGACCTGCATCCGTGGCCCTGGGAGCACTCTGGTCTAATCTTGGGAGACCCTTATAAGAGTGGATGAAGAAAGAGGCAAAAGGGAGGAAGGGGTTACATTCAGAGTCCTCTGTGGAGGGCTTGAAATGCAAAGGCTTCAAGTAGTTTGGCATGTAAGTGTGAAGCGTTTTGGACGGCGTTGGACTTTGAACATTTTAGTTTGGGAATAGTCTGAGTAGTCTGTGGCTTTTTGTTCTCAACTTTAATTTTCTGTGGGGGCCACATGATGGACAGTCATTCTCATGCAGACATTAGGTAGAATTTGATCCCACCTTACCAAGGCCGGATGTTGTCACTATGCATCATCCCCCACCCCTATCAATTTGTAGCAAGGAGATGGCTTTCCACTAGGTGGATGGCAGGCAATTCCCCGGGTTAGTGGGAATCCCACCCCTCCCATCGACCTCTACTCCTGCGAGTGTGTTGGATGGAACCCAGGGGACTAAAAGAGGCAAGATTACTAAAGGGATAATGTGAATTCGCAAAATTGTTGCTAATTTTAGTTCAGTATTGCTTGTAATAAGAAAAATCTGACACTTCATAAGTGATTTCACAGCTATATCTGCCTATACAACAGAGTGAGATGTGCTGATATAAAAGATCAATTTAATCCTGTTATCACAAGTATCAATAGCGTTAAAAAATATTTTGATTACACAACGATTACATTATTGATCCAGAGAGAATGAAAAATAAATTAAAGACACTTGCACACAATTCTACCAGCCAAAGATAATCGCGAGTTAAAATAATGGGAGTAAGACGTGCTTTTTCACTGATGGTCCAAGTGGGTGTGTTTATTTTTGCCAAAATGAGATTATATTATGCATACAGCTTTTTATCTTTTTTATTCAATAGTAGACTTTAAGCATATTTCCATGTCATTTAATAGACATTGAAATCATGATTTTGGATAACTGCCAGTGTTCCAATATATGGATATACCACAGTTTGTGCAGCCAACTCCCTGTGATTGGACGCTGTAGCTATTTCCCATTCTATTGCAAACGATGCTATGAGAAATCATTGTGTATTCATCTTTTCACACTTGTCTAAATTATTTCCTGAGGATAAATACTTGGGAATAAATTTGCCAATTGGAATAATAGCTGACATCCCCAGGCATTGGACGTTATTGCCAAATTGCCTTCTAGAAAATTTGTACCTGTTTATACCCCCAGCAATGACAGCCCAATCCCTACCTCCCCCCACCCCTGACCAGATATTAGCATTGTAAATACTTTCCAGTTTGAAAAAGAAAAGGGTATCTCACTGCTACTTTTACATTTCTAATATTATTTATGAGGTTAATCAGGTTGTGTGTGTGTGTGTGTGTGTGTGTGTGTTGACTATATATATATTTTTTGATATATTGTGTAGTAGTTAAGAGGCTTTGGAATTAGGATATGTGGTCCATTTCTGGTTCCAGTATTTACTGGCTCTGTGGCCTTGGGCAACTTACTTACACACCCTATATTTCAGCTTCTCTGTTTATAAAATGGAGAGACCAATAGTGTCTTCCTACCAGCTTGCTGTGAGGAATAAATATTTTATATAAAACACCTTAGCATAGTTCCTGGAACATAGTAAACACTGATGAAATGCTAGAGGTTGTAAGAGAGATTTTCAAACCGTTAAAATATCTTGTATCTTCAGGTTATGTTGGTACCGCGATGAGTCAAGAGCTACATTTATGGACTCAGGCTGGCTTGATCTAGTTTGATCTGAATCCTAGAGATGCTTGAGAAGTTCAAGTGTGGGCACAGCTCCATGCTGGTCTCAGAACCATACCGGAGTCCCTGCGGAATCCTGGAATGAGGGGAACCCATGGTCTTTCCATACTGTATTTCTGAGATTAGACAAGAATTGAATTTTCTTACAACTTGTGCATGGCTTCTTTCCATCGGTTCCTGTAACACTTGCCAATACCTGAATTGAGACCTACTGTTTAGGAAAGAAACCCTGGCCAAAGAAGAAACTGCATTTGAAGGAAGCTAAAACACTGCTAGAGCCAGAAGTCTACTTGAACAGTAGGAGTCTGTGGGCTTGCGGGCAAAGAGGCTGGAGTCGTGGCCCCGCCCATGGCCACAGAGCCCATGTGGCCGTGATTATTTTAAAGACGTTTCTTAGTCCTGTGAGAACTTTTCGTCCATCTGTGTGATTTTCAATGTAAGTGACCAGCTGCTTTAAAATAGACTAAGCATATGACGCGGACACTCAGTACATCTTGAGAAGCAGGAGGGAATTTGTTCACTTAAAACTGCATTTCTGTCGTTTCTGCATGGTTCACCCCGGAATTCTCTTCCAGCAAATCATCTCATGTTAGCAGGAAAGACTCCGTCCATTCTCCTAATCCAAATAAAGAGTCCCTTTGCATTTCTGAGCTGGCTTCTTCCGGCTGCCCGCGGTTGCCTTTTTAGTGCCACTAAAATCTGGGTCGGTTTTTGCCAGGATTGCAGGAGAATAAGAGAATGAGAAGTTTCAACGCAGATGTATCATGCCTTGGGATGCAGGTGAGAAAGGACTTCAAGAGATTTTGAACCTGGCTTTACCTCAATTTTCTAGTGCCGCCCTCAATGCAATCAATAAGCCAGCCTCGTTAAGAAATGAGCGATTTGGGAGATTCAGGAACACTTCAGACTGGATCGGGTTATTTAGCACAGGTGTCTTAATAATTGTAATATAGTGAAAAACCTCACACTGCTGGGTGGCCCTCAGTCTCACAGTGGTTGCCTCCTGCGCGGGCCCAATTCTGTCCTTGAAGACAAGGGGAGTTGTGAGCCTGCAGTCATTTCAAAGCCGTGCCTCAGACTGAAAGCCGGTAGTATTTGAGTTTCTGGCAGCCGCTACACCTTTGTCTGGGTTGAGCTTGAAGTCTGTGCTTTCTGGAGGCATTTCTTTGCATCCGCATTTACAATTAGCACGTTGTAAAAGAGGGATAGGGGAGAAGACTACACGCTACGTGGGAACCAGCGAGACTCCGGAATGCCACTCATTGCGTTTTTTCCCCAGGAAGCTCAGGAACACATGAAGCACAGGTGGCAACGTGACGGAGGGGAGGGGGGTGAGTGTAAGGGGGGTGATAATTGATGGGGGCCCGGAGTCCAGACCGCAGCTGTCCCCAGGTGCGCCCGACGGCATCTGTTCTTCCGCGAGGTACTATAGGGTAACAGGTTTGGGATGATTTAAGCAGGGGAAAACAAATCAGGAAAGTTAACAAAGCTCTTGGAGGAGAAAGGTGAGGAGGTGTGATTGCCACGTTGAGGGAGGAAGCTTTCGGGAAGGGAATAAATTGCATCGGGGGGCTGGCACCTAGGATCAGAGACACCTCCCCCCCATCCCCGTGTCACCTGCGAGCTTGGTGGTTCGGGAACGGCGGAGGGCTTCTTGGCTCCAAGCTGTCCCACTCTTTGGAGCAAGTGTTGGATTTTTAGCCTGCGGTGAATGTGTGCGACACGTGGAGGTGAATTGTAACAGTGAGATGAAGTTGTACCCTTTCTTTCCATCTTCATTGTTCTGCTTTCCTTTCCTCCCCCCACCCCACCCCCTCTTGTTTATCGGGACTGCAGGAAGGAAGTAGGACTCTGCAGCTACCAGGAACCTTCTCCCAAGCCAGTGTTCCCCCCAAGTCTCCCTGATGCAATGATATTGGTAAAAGAAATAAATTCATTTACTGGATGTGATACTTAATGCAGGCCTGAGCCTGGAGTCCCACTGTCTGTCCTGAGTCAATGAGGAGGAAGGCCAAATTGACAACATTGGAATGATGGGAAACCCAGGCCATTTGTCATCCACAATTCAGATCGTATGATACATTTTGAGATTTCTCCTGACATGGTTTATATGGGAAAAATCCTGAAAGGTCTTCACAATATAACAGTAAAATATGACCATGAGAGGAACTGGTTATTTCTCTCTTTTTTTCTTTTCTTTTCTTTTTTTTTTAGCAGAACTTTTCAAAGGTGGTGTTAAGGGTTTACCTGTTGTGATTGATGGGAATACAAAGACATCGTAAGAGAGGTTAGGTCAGAGTATAATTGGAAGTTTTCTTACCGTCTACATTAAGTGACTGTGGCAGGTGGTTTTTTTTTCATGGAGTAAGTGGCTAGCCATTCAGAGGGAGTGGCACTGAAGAAGAAGCCTGGCAGATCCGCGTAAAGGGTACTCTCTCCCCTAAAAGTGTATGATGAAGGCTAACGTGTCCTGGATGCTGGGGGCGCCGGGCTGGCTCAGTCATTAAGCGTCTGATTCTCGGTTTGGGCTCAGGTCATGATCTCATGGGTTGGTGATATCTAGCCCGCCCGCATGGGCTGCACGTTCACAGCAGAGCCTGCTTGGGATTCTCTCTCTCCCTCTCTCTCTACCCCTTCCCTGCTTGTGTGTGTGTGCTCTGTCTCTCAAAGTAAATAAGCTTGGAAAAAATTGTCCTGGATGGTAAACAAATGACTGCAAATGGCAAATTCCTCATAATTTCTAAGGAATTCCTCAGAATTCCTATGGGATTCTGATAACTATTTACTATACTATTTGGGCTTGAGGCTTTGGCTCCAGTTGTGATCTCATGGTTCGTGGGTTCAAGCCCCCCATCAGGATCACTGTTGTCAGCACAGAGCTCACTTCAGATCCTCTGCCCTCCCCCAACTCTCTTTGTCCTTACCTCACTCACACACACACACACACTCTCTCTCTCTCTCTCTCTCTCAAAAAATAAATAAAACATTTAAAAAATATTTTGGCTTCAATTACTTATTCTTCTGCATGACTAAAAATATATCAATTGGTAGACTTAGTATATCCAGTATCTGCTTGTTTAGCTGTATAGGAAAAAACACATTTCAAGAGGAATGAAAACAAGGCGAGTAAATTCAGTCTACGGAATGCTTTGAAATAACCGCATTTACTTTAGGTCAAGAAACAACACTTTTGTTTCCAGTGATGTAAACCAGGCAGTTTTGAACATTTGGTGCCCATGTTTAAATGGTATTCATAATTGATTCTTTGGTAAACTTACTGAGTCCATTGGATGATATCATTTTGGCTGCACGTAACAGAATAGGCTGTTAAGAGTGGATTCAATAATGAGAAGAATTCATATGCTTGAAAACAGGAGCACTGGAAGCAGACAGTTCCAGGATTTATTAAATTAGCAGCCCAGAGATGATACTAATGGCCCGGGTTCTTTCTTTCAGTTGGTTGGCACTTTCCCCCCAGTTTGTTTTCCTAAGGAAACAAGGTGATCTCTATGGTCTTAGATGCTACGTCTTCACACGGCCCTGTGGAAAGAGAGAAGAGGGAGTTTCGCCTCAAGTGTCTTTTGGTCAAGGAGGAAAACTACTTTTTCAGAAGCTCCTCAGCAGACATCCCTTAAAGTCTCATTGGCCGGGGTTGTATCACGTGCCATTGCCTTAGCCAATCACTTGCAAGGGGAATAGAATTTCCAAAAGTAGCTTAGACAATTCAGGATATTGTGCACAGTAAATTTTGACACAGCAGTTTTCCTCCTGGGACACTTCTGCATGCAACGTCCACGTTCCCTGATCCGAAGAGGATACATCTAAAAAATACTTCTTACTTATAATAAAAAGATGCCTTTAAATATGTAGAAAAAGCCATCTAGTATCACGCACACGTAACACCATCACAGTGTTAACCTTTAAATTCCATATGAGAATAGGAAATTCTGGGGTGCCTGAGTGGTCCAGTCAGTTAAGCGTCTGACTGCAGCTCAGATCATGATCTCACGGCTCTATTCATGAGTTCAAGCCCTCATCAGGCTCTCTGCTGTGGCACAGAGCCCCCTTAGGATCCTCTGTCTCCTTCTCTCTTTGCCTCTCCCCAGCTTGTGCTCTCTCTTTTTCAAAAATAATAAAATAAATATCTTAAAATAAAGAATAGTAGATTTCTATCTTGTGTAATGTATCTCCAGTATGTGGAATAGTGGCTGAAAAATATTAAAAGTTCAATCGACAGCTGTTGAAGAAATACATCCTTGCTCCATATCTATTCCAGAGCCCCACCGGATCCCCCACTGTGCCCTGATTCTCTCATCCATGAACTTCCCTCCAACTCTGGTCCATCTGGAAGTTCTAGTACATTCCTCATCCAGTACCTAAGCCCCTATCCATTCCTAACTCCATCACTGACACCTGCCTATTTCTCTGCCCAGCTCTGGTGTAACCCATTACCTCTCTGAGGCTTCTCTATTCCCCAGAGTTGGTGACAGTACCCTAGGGGTCCATGAACAGTTCTCGCTCTTGTTAAACTCTACCTTCCTCAGAGATATGTCACCTGTGAAGCTGTTGGGGAGATGTATTTGGAAAAAGGCCACAGAGGTTGGAACCACCCAGCCCCTCAACCAAAAGTCACTGATGCTTGTACCAAGAGGGTTGCGTCCCAGCTCTCAGATCTGCAAGCCCTCACTCAGAGTTGTCCAAGTGGGGCTGGATTTCCAGTGGTCCTCACAGCCTTGGGATCACACTGTACTCTTGCCAGAAAATCCAAGGTGGCCCAGTTTCTCATTTAAGCAGCAAACAGGGAATCTTATATTTATTATCTCCCAGTGTTCTTCATTTTCTTCCTATGAGACACTGAGCCACGGCTGCGATCCTTGGGACCAAGGGCTCCCCTTTGTATCACAAGTCACTATCTGGCCACCCTCTTTCCTCATCTCCTAAGACACAACTGCATGAATTTCATACAGGCTCAGCTTGAAACACCAACAGCACACTTATAGTTTGTCCTTTCTCCCTTCCTGAAAGAACTTAAGATGCCTACTGCAAACAGGCAGAGATCTGTAACAGGTGCTAGGTATCAGAACCACCTGTAGAAAGGATGTGATCCCTAACTGTTTGACCTCTCTTTCATTCTACGGTTCTCTGATTTGTTAATTTGGGAGGAATGCTGAGTGCCATTATGGGTGCTGTGGGTGCCCTACATACATCCTCATGGTATTTCCCTCTGCGAGCTCCCAGAGCTGCTGATGCAAGCACTTTAAGCTCCCTCTGGAGGGCTCTTCTTCTGGTCCCTGGAGGACGGGTGACCCAGCCAAAGGGCCAGCTGAAGACTCAATGCCCCTAGAAGCAGCTGGCAAAAGGCACACGAGGAGGGAGCAGATAATAGCCGACCCCCACAGCCCCTCCGTTGTGATGAGTTTGAGGTGTGTTCCAGACTAGCCCTCACAGGTCCCCAGGAGCATTCTCAGTTGTCCACAGCGACTGTGTCCTCGAAACGCACATTTCACTGACTTTTGTTTCTTTTTTTGGTCTCACCTGCCCATTCTCTTACTGGAGTTTCCTGAGATCATGTTCCAAATCTTCCACTTGCACTCAAATTCTTATGTCAGGGTCTGGTTCTGGGGGAACTAAATCCAGACAGCCACTAAAGAGTATTGAGTCTATTCGGATTCACTTAAAAGAATTCAAGGGGATTCAGAGGAGTATACTTTCTCTGCGTTAGTTTCAGTAAAGGGCATGAGATATTTTGGAGACACAAAAAAAATAAAAGACAATATGAATATGACTATTTCCAAGAATAATACCTTGAGTTTTTGTGACATTTTCTCCCTTGTTTATAAGACATATTCCTACAATATAAATGTACAGGAGGTTTTCTTTAAAAATTTTGACTTTCTTCGGTAGTGCTTCTGTTGTTGACAGTAACTCCAACTGCCTGTTGTTTGGTACTGAAGTTCATACAACAGACTATGAGCCAAAGTTAGTGATTAACTGTTTTGAAAGAATCTCCCAAAATACACTTGTTTGTAACATGTCTTGCTTTTGTGTCTCAGGTGTAAAATAATTGGCATTTCCTGCCCAATTTGCCTTTTGCAAGCGATATGTTATGTGCAGCAGGACTTAAGTGTCTTTGTAGGACTCATATTTGGAGCAGCGGTTCAAGCTATCGCCATCATCTCCGTCAACCTGGAGGAGAGGCTTCTCATTTACCATCTCTGCTTTCATCCAGTTCATCATGAAAACACCCAGTGTGCCTTCTGGAGTAGACTGATTCCACTTCAAATAGAACAGCTCACAAACTACATCTTCTCTTCTCCCCAAGTCACATCCTTTGATAGGAACCTCAGCTGTAGTTTCTCTCGTGCAGAGAGATATGTGATGACATTCTTAAATACTTCTAAGTGGTTTGAATACGTGAGCACAGCTCTGTTGCTTTCTTTTGATGGTGTAAGTGGAAGACGGAAGCCACTCATTTTGACACACTCAGTTTGCTGTGCCTTCATTAAGGTATATTTAATTATATTCAAAATCAACATATATTTAAAAATTATATGAAATTAGGCAACGCGCACAACAGGCAGCCCAGGTATATACTCCATTCCCGAGATTTACCCTATATTCCTGGCTGTGGGAATGCATCCCTGATGGGACAGAAGGGTGAGCCGAGATCATCTTGTCTCAAACACCCAGATCTTTTGATTTGTAAAAAGCCCCAGTGCCCTGTTTTGGAGCTTCAATTGTCATAGAGTGTCAGGTGTGCCTTCTTACTTTCTCTGCATCTGTTCTTTTTAGGGGCCTCTCTGGCCCCCCTTCTTGCACTACTGGTAGAGAACTTAACCCACGCAAACATGGCCCTTGGCCTCTGTCCTTGCTTCCAAGACCCCCCACACCCCGCCCACATCACAGCTCCTTGAAACAGTCTTTTGCTGTGTGTTTACTGACGATTCAGGGCAAGAGAGGGCATCTGTCTCACAGAAGCATGATCATTTTATCTTTGCGTTTTAGATATCCTTCCATACAAATGTAATTTCGAGAATCCCCTTCCCCAGGGGTTTCAGCCATCACATCTCCCTACAAGGTACTCTGGAATCGAGCTGTTGATCTGCTTGCTTCCTTCCCCCTTCTCATCAATCTTGGCCAAAGAAGCTCGATCAGCTGAGCTTTTGTTCTTCTCTCCTTTCCTGGGGGGTCTTTTCACACCGAAATGGCCTGTTAAGGGGTTTTCCCAAACAGAGACAGTTTCTTCCCTAAGAGGAATTCTGATGCCAGCTCTTAGGATATTAACTGATGTTCCTTTTACCCTGCTATATTGTACAATTTTGAGAGCTCCGTAGCTGGTCTTTTCATATCCTGCTCTGTGCTAAACAAGTTTCTAAAGGTAAACTTGATCTTGCCACTGATCCTCTATTGACAACGTTCTCATTGTTCTCAATGCTCTGTAGCTCAAAGCTTCCTTCATAGTGTTGTCTGGGAGAAGGGAGTAGCAGCCTCCACAGAAACTTCCCCCGGAACCACCTCCCTAAAGGAAAAAAAAGCCTTAATCTGTAGTAAGGCAGCAACAAGTGTGGACTTAATACACGGGTGAAACATCACTGCAACTGAGGGAAGAGAAAAGAAAAACCCTTCTACCTCTGGGAGTGGGGCATGCATGCCAGGCCCAGAATACAGCCAGGGCGAGAGGCAGGGGAATGCGTGAACCCTCCAGACCCAGGGACAATGGGCCTGCCTGGAACTGAGGATTAATCAGAACATCAGAAAACGCCCTATCTCTTCTACCCCTCAGCACCAGGCTAACAAAAGTCAAGGGACAATAACCATAATAAACTTGGGACAGCCGCCAGAGTCAGATTCTCCTTGGAGGGCAGCACAAAAAGCAGACCCAGATCCAGGAGGGGAGCAGACACCGAGGGAATAATGTCTGGTAAGACCGCCCTGGACTGGAGAGAAGATGTGACTAGTGGAATTTGAAGCCTGAGGTATGGTGAGTATAACCATAGCAATAACAAAACTTGTACCCAGCCAACTCCTGAATAGGTCACACAAGGCTCTGACACCAAAGGCCCAGCAGAAGGAGAGGTGTGCCCATCTCCAAGCACAAAGCGTATTTACCTCAGTATTGACCAGATGAACAACTTTCGACAAAAATCATGAGACACACTCAGAAGAGACCAGGCAGTCATCAGGCCCAGACTCCGATAGGACACAGATGATCTGTTATTGGCAAAAAGACAAACACACAGACCAGGGAAATAAATATGAAGCTTAGAGATAGACTCACATAAACAGAGTCAACCAACTTTTGGGCAAACACTCAAAACCAATTTAATGGAGAGAGGAGGGTCTTTTCAACAAATGGTGAGGAAAAAGCTTGATATCCACGTGCAAAAAAAGGAAGCTCGACACATACCTCAAACATTATGCAAAAATAGCACAAAATGGCTCGTTGACTTAAATGTAAGAGACAACACTATAAAGCTTCTGGAAGAAAATTAACGTGACCCCAGATTTGGCCAAGTTCTTAATTATGAAATCGGAAGTACAGTCTAAAAAAGGGAAACAAAGTGATAAACTGAATTTTATCAAAACAATAAATTCTCACTCTGTGAAGGACACTGTTAAGAGAATTTTTAAATAGGCCATAGACTGAAGTAAAATATTTGCAAACAATATCTCTCATAAGACACTAGTATCCGGAATGATAAGGAAATCTAAAAACTCCACAATACGGGGGTGCCTGGGTGGCTCAGTCGGTTGAGCGTCCGACTTCGGCTCAGGTCATGATCTTGCGGTTTGTGAGTTCAAGCCCCGCGTTGGGCTCTGTGCTGACAGCTCTGAGCCTGGAGCCTGCTTCAGATTCTGTGTCTCCTCCTCTCTCTGCCCCCCTCCCATGCTCATGCTCTGCCTCTCTCTGTCTCTCAATAATAAATAAACGTTAAGAAAAAAAATTTTTTTAATAAAATAAAAACTCCACAATACAAAAACAACCCATTTTTAAAAATGGGCAAAGAGGGGCGCCTGGGTGGCGCAGTCGGTTAAGCGTCCGACTTCAGCCAGGTCACGATCTCGCGGTCTGTGAGTTCGAGCCCCGCGTCAGGCTCTGGGCTGATGGCTCAGAGCCTGGAGCCTGTTTCTGATTCTGTGTCTCCCTCTCTCTCTGCCCCTCCCCCCTTCATGCTCTGTCTCTCTCTGTCCCAAAAATAAATAAACGTTGAAAAAAAAAATTAAAAAAAAAATGGGCAAAGATCTGAATTGACACTTTATCAAAGAGGATATGTAGGGGGCAAGTACACATACACTAATATGTTCATCATCAGTAGTTTTTTTTTTTAATTTTTTTTGACGTTTATTTATTTTTGAGACAGAGAGAGACAGAGCATGAACGGGGGAGGGGCAGAGAGAGAGGGAGACACAGAATCGGAAACAGGCTCCAGGCTCTGAGCCATCAGCCCAGAGCCTGACGCGGGGCTCGAACTCACGGACTGCGAGATTGTGACCTGAGCTGAAGTCGGACGCTCAACCGACTGAGCCACCCAGGCACCCCCATCATCAGTAGTTTTTAGAGAAATGCAAATAAGGATCATAATGAGGCACCATAACATCAAAATAGCTAAAAGAAAATGAAACTGGTGATTCCAAACGCTAATGTAGAGCAACTGGAACGCGAGTTCCCGTGGAAAGCAAAATGGTACAGTTCCTTTGGAAAACGGTTCGGCACTTTCTTATCATGTTAAGTATGCACTTGGCATAGGAGTCACCAGTCCTACTTTTAGGTATTTAACCAAGTGCTGAAAACTTATAATCACACTGAAACATGTACGTGGATGTTTATAACAGCTTTACGCATAATCGCTAAAAACTGGAAACAGCCCAGATGCCCTTCAATAAAAGAACGGATAAA
Source organism: Acinonyx jubatus (assembly GCF_027475565.1). Taxonomy (NCBI): domain Eukaryota; kingdom Metazoa; phylum Chordata; class Mammalia; order Carnivora; family Felidae; genus Acinonyx; species Acinonyx jubatus. The sequence continues at coordinate 133,477,546 of NC_069384.1, forward strand.
TAAGCTGTCGCGTATCCATAAAACGGAATACTACTCAGCACTGGAAAGAAAGAAACTGCTGATTGCGCAACACCATGAATGGATTTTAAACGCCTGCTCTTAAATTAGGGAAGCCAGACATAGAAGTCCATATGTTGTAGGATTCCATTTATATGACATTCTGGAAGAGGCAAAACTGTAGAAATAGAAAGCAGATCAGTAGTAGGGGAGTAGAAGAGGGCTTGACTACAAAGGAGAGCATGAGGGAAGTTGGGGGGTGATGTTCTGAATGGTATTGTAGATGGCTTTGGACAGATAGGCAGATGTACGATTCTGTGCATTTGTCAAAATTCACAAAACTGTACATCACAAAGAATGAATTTTACTTAGGCAAGTTAAAAAAAAATAACTAGGATGACAGTGAGAGCCATGAAGGAATACAGTCTGTGACAAACAAGTGCGTGATGTAATAAGCAAAAGTGGTGAGGAAGAAAGGAGCTGACCTATGTATCTTTGGAAAACCATATTTGAGTTAGATGCTTTCAGCCTAAAGACCAAAACTGTACACAAACTATGTATTCCAGTTGATAAATTGGTTTCTTACAGGAGTATGGGTTAGCAGTTCGGAAACTACTTTATATGCATAGGAGAACGGAGCAAAATAAATACACATATTATAGAAATCAAATGCCAGATTTCTCACTGCCAGGGAAAGAAGTTTACAAATAAGCAGGAGGATGGCTAGAAAGAACCCTATGGTTCTAGATGACATGCAGAGATATTAGTATGAACTCTTTTATTTTAATATGCATGCAGTTAAATACACAAATAAATATACATACATAAATGTGTGTGTGCGCATGCGTGCGTGTGTGTGTGTGTGTGTGTGTGTGTGTTGGCACACATTTATTCATTGGTTGGTATACATACATACATTCCCTGAGAAGACCTACTGGCAGTGATAACCTTAGTAGCAAGAAATGTACTCAGCACTCAGAACTTGGTTTCTAAATACCATTTTCCAATAAAAGATCTCCAAAGAAAGGGCTGAAGCTGGGAAAATAACAAGATGAGACCAAAGCATCTTGTGGTTTCAAGAAGTAAGGAAGTGAGAAAAAAAAAAGTCAAAAAGATACAGAAGTTAGCAATTTTAAAGATCTCCCAATGGCCAAAGCTACAATAACTTGAAAAAGAAAAATAAAGATAGTATTAGATTGTAGTCCCAAGGATAAAATACATATTGATGAGACCATGCTTTTATAAGTAAATAAGATAGGACACTTCTTCCTTACAGAGAAATTCCAATTAATAAATATAGATAAAATGAGGGAAAGAGAAAATTATCACCAGAACATTACCACAAGAACACTAAGCTAAAATAGTGGGCAAAAGTTTAAGGAGGAACGTTTGCATCCCTGTAAATTAGTTTTTAAATTAAAAAAAAATTTTTTTGTAATGTTTATTTATTTTTGAGAGAGACAGAGACACAATGCGAGTGGGTTGGGGCAGAGAGAGAGGGAGGCACAGAATCTGAAGCAGGCTCCAGGCTCTGAGCTGTCAGCACAGAGCCCGATGCGGGTCTTGAACTCACAAGCTGTGAGATCATGACCTGAGCCGAAGCCAGACGCTCAACTGACTGAGCCACCCAGGCGCCCCGCATCACTGTAAATTATGATTCCAAAGTATTTATTAATTTTGTGCTGGTTGTAATCACACATCCATGAATTCTTGGATACATCTCCCTCCAAGAAGTGGAGTTTATTTCTTCTGCCCTTTGGGTGAGGAGTGGGACGTAGTGACTGACTTCAATAGAGTAAGGAAAGTGAAAAATGGTCACTCCACATTGGAGAAATTTGGTAGAAAACTGTCTTGGCCAAGTCTTCGTGGTTAACACCAGCAATAACAAAACCTGTTGATATTATGTGCCTCCTGATCAGATGCACTGAGAAGTCACCTCACCTCTGGTATTCTTCCCCAAATTTTGTCATCTCAGACAAATTCAAATTTAGAGACAGTCTACAAATGTTCTGGCCAGCATTTTTTGAAAGGTCAAGGTCATGGAAGACAATGATAAACTGAGAAACGGTCACATATGGGGGAAAGTACAGAGAGCCAACAACTAAATACCATGTGGAGCCTTGGGTTTGAGCTTGGGATGGAAAAAGGATATTAATGGAAAATTGGCAAAATCTGAATAAACCTGTCATTTAGTTAACATTGTACCAATGTTAGTTTGCTACTTTTGATCATTGTACTATTGTTTAAAATGCTAACATTAAGAAAGGTGGGGAATGAGTGTATATGGCCACTCTGTACTATTATCTCAAAAGAAATAGGTGATATTTTTGAAAAAGGAATGTAATGGGCTTTTTTTTTTGAACTTTTGCATCTTACATATCATCTAATTGTTAGCTCTTGGCTTCTTGGTCCTCAGAATGATCTTCAAAATGGCTACAGTGGGTTCTTTTTCCCAGAGAACATTGATTTTGCACTTTGGATAATCTTAGCAGCAATGGAATAATACCAATTGTAGTTTCCATTTATTAAGTGCTTACTATATACCAGGCACTCTGCCAAATACATAGATATCTGCTCATCTCATATTCACACCAGTCCTGGGAGGGCTTTCTAGCCAATTTTACAGATGTGGAAACTGAGACAAAGAGAAGTTCTTTATAGTGTCAAGGCTATATGATTAGGAGATGTTGAGAAAAATAGGATTCAAACTACTTAAGATGAATGGCATCATAACCAGTGCTAGTTATGATAATAATTTGAGGAATTAATATGTGCTACAGCCTCAATTAATTTGTTAAGAGTGCTGTTTTTGTTGAGCTGCCTGTGAAGTAGTCATTTTTATTGTCTTATTTTATCGAAGAGGAAACTGAATTCTGGGAAGTAAGCACTGTGCTAGGATCCAGATCCAGTGAGCCCAACACTTTCCTCTTCACTCCAATTTAATCTGCCTCACAGTCTTTACAAAGAGGAGTCTTTTATCCTTGTTACCGCTAAACTCGGGAGCTACGCCATATATGTTTTTAAAAAATGATAAAACTCTGTTCCGATGCTCACCCTGATTTCAAATTGTTTTAAAATCAAAGTGATTTAAAATTAGTCCTTGTAAGTGCTATGAGGCCTAGGATGCAGCTGTGGGAACACCACTGGGTCCCTGGATGCCATGGTGAGTGTCTCACATGACATGCCATCTAAAAGCTCCTCACCTACCAGCCTGTGTTGTAGGCAGTTTTTATGTCACAGGGTCTTCCTTTGTTGTCTGTCTTCCAAACAACAGAGCCATCCAGCAGAGGAATTTTCTTCCTGTTTCCACACATTGAAGTGAGCCCTGAGGCGACAGCGCCATCAAATACTCTCTTAGAAACAAACAAACAAATAAACCACAAATAAGAGAGGATGGCGTGAGGACACATTAAAAGTACTTTTTAGAGTTAACCGGCAGAGAGACTCCTGAGGTGGCAGAAGGATCGGATGGCTCTTGCCACGTGTTACTTTACTGCGTTCCAATGTTGAGTCCTTGAGCTGAACGTCAGGGAGCCATTTTGCCTAGGAAGGGGATGTTGTACTCACACTATGGCTGCCACTGATCTAGTTACACATACCTAGAGTTTCTCACCTTTATCTCAGCAGGAACGACTCTGCCACAAAAGAGTTAGCTCATTGCCAAGTGTAATAAACCAACAGTCCCATGTAACTCAGCAACCGGGTACTATGAGACCAAAGACACCGAGGGATGATGAGACCAGACTTGGAGGCAAAGCATCATGGGCATGGGAAACCTCATCTAGCAGCAATCATTGTTTCGTCATTTAACAAATATTTACTAAACACTCACCGTACACAAGGCATGCAAGAGTAGGAAGACTTATAAGACACAGTCTCTGAATTGGAGCAACTCCTAGTCTGGTGGGGAAAATGGACTTGAAGACAAATAATTGCAATCCATTATGATATGTCCCCAAATAAATGTTGGTACCAGCTTATCAGAAGGACCCAAAGAGGGTAGGATTTCCTCTGCTTGTGTGGGCCCAAGATTTCCTAAAAAGATTTTTTCCCCATGGGAATAAAATAGTTTTCAGTGTTCAACAATTTGGTAAGATAGCTTTTACATACATCTTCAAGGATGGTGCCATCTATTATCAGACATAAAACTAATTTGAAGTTCAATTAATCTCATCTTTAGTGCTTATTTTTGGCTATTCAACATAATTAAGCCAGCTGTCCTGCACCATTCGTCTCCTAAATAGGGAAAGGCCTCCTTATCTACTCCTGACCCATTTCGTCAAGCTCACCCCCAAATGGCTCCTTCTGTTTCCACCTATACTAAAGTGCCCATGTTCCTCAAATATATATTTTTGCATCCTATCTCTGTGCTTTTGCATATGTTAGGTCTTCTATGTGGATTGTCTTCGTAAGTGCCTAGCAAAACCCAATCTATTCTTTTAAGGGTCCTCCCAATGTTGGCTTTTCTAAAAGCAACTGACCCGGAAGTAAAGTCTTCCTCTTTGTCTACAGTGCCACGTTTGTATCTCCTTTATCTTACTTATTACACACTTCCTTGGGTTGTAGTTATTTCTGCCACTAAATTATACACGATTTCAGACAAGGTCCCATGTGACTTTTTCAGGAGCCAGCATGGTAGCTGGGAAATTGAATGGATTTAGCACATTTGGCAAATAAACGTGCTTATGGAAAGAGATGATGGGAAATTGCTATAAAATTTGGACTTGACCAACTGTGAGTGAGTCAAAAATGCTCCACAAAGAGATAAGATACTTTGCAGAATTACCCAGCAAAGAGAGGGGAGTGAAGACATTGGTGGCCTTCTCAAACATCTGATGGGCTGCGCTTCATAGGTATGCAGCCTGTGCAGTCCCACAGGGCTGCATTCGTGGTTGAATGCTCTGCTGTTGCCATCTTGAAATTCTTAACAATTTTCCAACAAGAGACGCTGCATTTTCATTTTGCACTGGATCCTACAGATTATGGAATGGGTCTTGGCTCCAGGTTAGGAAGCAGTTTTAAGATTTAGAAAAGTTAGTCAAAAACTAGTGCTTACTGGCCCCTCTTTGGAACGTGGAGATTAAGAATCAAAGGAGCCAAGGAGATCTGCCTTTTGTCTCTGCAGAGGTCACAAGGATATTATTGCCGTTTCTATTAGTATTTCTTTTTTATTTTCTTTCTTCCCTGGGTCCTTTTTTTCCCCCCAGGAACAGTGCTGTGACTCCAGCTAGCTGGGGGCAAATGGATGTAATATGGTGTATAAATTTTCGAGGGCTGCTTTAGCAAAGTACTACAAACCGGGAGGCTGGAAATCCAAGTCCAAGGCAAGGCTGAGTACTTCTGAGGGCTCTGAGGGAGAAGTTGTTCCATACCACTCTCTTAGCTTCTAGTCAGTAGTCTCGGATGTTCTTCGGTTTACAGATAGTGTTTTCCCTATTTCTGTTCATCTGTCTGTGTCTCCTTGGCCAAATTTCCCTTTTATAAGGACATCAGTCATACTGGATTAGGGCTCATCTTAATTACCCCACTTTAACTCGATTAGTTCGGTAAATACTCATTTTCCCAAAAAAATCACAATCTAAGATACTGGGGGCTGAACTTACCACACTTTTGTGTGTGTGTGTGTGTGTGTGTGTGTGTGTGTGTATGTGTGTGCTTGAGGGGCACAATTCAACCCATAACAGGTCGAATTTCTTTCTCCCGGAATTATTATTATTTTTCCATTAAATTCTCTTTTGAATAGGATGAATTCCCTCACTTTTCTGTGGCATTATAAAGGAAGTACGGCTTCCCTACTCTTGTCCCTTAGAAGTTCATGATTCGGAGGAAATTAAAATTTCAGTTTCTCTCACCACCTGTGGGAGTGTCATTAGGATGCTTCCCCATTCCCCACAACCACCCTCACTCTCCTACTAACAGGTAACTTATACATCAGGTTGATTCCCTGGCACCTATAGTTTAGCCACGCAAGACACACAGCCTTTTAGACATGCAAGGCATCTGATAAGTAACTTAATACAGTGCCCTTATTTTACTAATGAAGAAATCCAAGTCCAAGACGTTAAAATAATTTGTTGCAGAGCACTCAGCTAATTAAGGGTAGGAGTGAAATCAGAGCCATGTCAGTTAATTCTGAATATAGGAGCTTTTTAGGATATCATTGTTTTCATATATGCAAGTAAATATCCTTTAGGTACAAAAGCGCTCAGATACGTACTGCTTGCATTCCCTCACTAATGTTTACAACCAAAGAATCTGGATTTTGCTTAGAATTTTCCATCTTTTAAGCACGGACCAAAAAAAAAAAAGTCAAATGTTAGGAAGCAATGTATAAGCTACATAAAATCTGTCAGGGGCCTGGCCAATGGCAAGCCTCTGATTCATACCTTCTCTCTTCTTACTTACCTGGTAATCCCTTTACTCTTCAAATGTTGCTAAATTTAAGAGCATAGGGGCATCCTCAGAAACAAATGGAATCACCCATGCCAAAACATCGTCGAGGCTTTCTGTTGGATTTCCCCAGGCTTTCTTTTAAAGCTTTTTATGCCACAAGTCCATATGCCATTGCTAATTTTCAGGGTTGGTTGTAACAATAGCAAAGTTTGTATATTTAGTCACCACTGGGACTAAATGGTTTGTCAGCTTAACGTTTGAATTTCACAAAACATCAGAAAGGTTTTGTGAAAAGAACATACGTGTCTCAGTTTAGATGGTGGTTTAAGAACTCAACTGCTTTGGAGGTAAACTTCAGGTGTGAATATTTGAGGGCATAGGGGTGGCCTAATACTCAATGTAATACTGTTTGTACAGGAGGGTTATCATGAAAAAGTGACAAACACCAAGCTTAATCTTCATATATGTATCTTTCTCTTAATTCTCCAGGGCAAGGTGAAATTTTTGTTTTTCAATCTCTATTTTACTGATTGAGACTGAGAGTATTAATCAGTTTGTTCTTTTAAAGAGCAATTCACTCACTCATCCCAAGACAAAAGATTGTCAGTTTTACGTTCATTCAATGACCCCCGTATATGTCTAAGAATAATTCTACTTGTATAAATCTACGCCTGTTTGGTGTGTCCGTTAGCGTCCTTAAGGTGGAGTGAGGGGTTCTTTCCATGATGGAAGAGTGACTCTTGACTTTCGGTGCACTGGACCCAGAGGTGGCATTCCTTACACAACTTACAATCGATTCTTTTCCTTTCTTTCTTTTCCCGTTTTCGGCACGCAGGCACTCTGGTCGCGTTTTTCATTCTTCACAGTGCAGAAATTGTGTGGAAGACAATAGGCTTGTTTCTAATTTGGTGTTTCTGAAAGCTTGGCAAAATAGAAATAAGTCTGTATTCAAAAGTTGAAAAAGAGCATGTAAATAGCAATAACTGAAATTTGTGATTAAACAATTAACAAAAAAGAACCCTATGAAGTCATTAAAAGTATAAAGAGGGAGACGCTTCCTGCTTCATCATTACTGGGTTTGAACTGTTATTATTTAACATTGATTGAGCACTAACCACGTGGGTGCTATTCTTTCAACGGCGGAGTTGAAAATAGTCACTTTCCAGTGGTATTCTTATTGGCATTTATTCCTGGCAGGAAAACCTGGAAAAGTTTTAGGTAGCTTTCTCTAAAGATACAGAAACACTGAAAGGGAATCTAGACAGCGTGATTATCAGAGACTATGGTGAAGAGAACATGGGCTATGAAGTAAAACCAACAAACTTGAATTTGATTCTTGTCTTCCCCTCTGATGATCTCTGGGAAGGTGGGCAAGTCATTTTCTTTCTCTCAGCCTTACTTTCTTCATCTATAAAATGGGAGTAAGATTCTCTCTCTTATAGCGTTGTTGTGGGAATTGATAATCCGTGTGAAGTCAAAGAACATTCTAAAATACTCAGGAAAAAATAGCCATTTTAGCATGATTATCGCTACTGGCTGTCTTCATTTATAACCGTCTCATTGTTTTATAATATTGATTAATTCTAAGGATATTTAAATGTCATAAAGAATTTGAGAAAGAGGAATTTAAAGGGATCAGGGAGAAGTGTACCAGTCAGTGAGGATTATGTTATTTCATTTGGCTTTAAGCCAAGCAAATGTTCAGCTGCCAGTTAAAAATGTACCACCTGCCTTCACCCTCTCTTTAATATATTCTTTAAAGTAGCATGGTGGAAGGTATCCAGCTACACTCAGAGCACGCCTTTTAATTTGCAGCTTTGAGCATCCAGATTCTAGAAGGAATCCTAGTTTGGGGCCTATAAACAATGAAGGAATTTTAAGGCCTGCACCCAACGGGTTTAAGGGAACACGTCTATCGACAAGTACATTTGTAATATATTTTGCTTGGTATCTTTCTCTATTCATGTAGAGTGATATTATCCTCCCCTAAGAATAATAATTACACACGCAAGGAGAAGATTATGTAAGGATGGCTTAGTCGAGATAAGGACACTTTCACTTTTGAGAGACGAACCAAGTTAGAAGAGAGCTGAGAACAACAAAAGCGCTCCCTGACAGGAGGGAATATATTTAATGACCTAATGCAAATGTCATACTCTTTTGAAAGTGCTTGATATTACAAGTATCATTTTGTAGTGTGCACTTCTCTCAGCACATTTGCTATTTTAGTTTAATGCACACGATTAGCACTAGAAGTGGAGAGTGTTATGGACAAGAAATTATATAAACATGTGGAAGATGGGGCCGTAGTGATTGGGAGAAATTCGAGGGAGCAGGCACCCCGCAGAAGGGCTTCTATGTCCTACCTTGTCAAGGGAATATAGCAGGCAATCAGTGGTGCTCAAACAGGCGAGAAGATGGAATGTGGCAACTCCCTACAAATACACAGAATTAAAAACAAATTAAAATGTCTAGTACGGTGCTTGGCACATAGTAGACACTCAGTAGATGGAAACTTACTGTCATTGGCCTGTTTTCTTTCAGGAAGTATGGCATCATTGCTGGCTAGTGAAATACTATAGACTAGTTATTGGGTGTCTCACATCATGAATATTCTGATGAAAACTGTTTTCACTTGCATCATAGTGCTTATATATTGTTTTTCTTTTTTCTTCCTGGGACTTGCGTTCCTTGGGTTCCTGTCATAGGCTTCTCTAAAGCTGATCATGCTAAGGGAGGTTTTCAGATCTCTCCTATGGGCCTTCATCATTTCCCTCCTAAAGTCAAGGCTAGCTGTGGCGTGTCTGGCTGTCTGAATAAAAACAAGCCAAAAAACCAAAAACCAAAAACCAAACAAACAAACAAAACCCTCAAAAGCACCCAGGAAAAAACAAACAAACAAAAAAACAAGGCTCTACCTGGAAAAAAGCTTTAGCAGTATGAGAGAGCCTGAAGGACTTCAGACTTAGAAATCTTCATGTCTTAGACTTTGCATGTCCTTTCCCATGACAGCTGTTCCTTTCCACTCCCTCCTGCACACAACTTTAATCTCCAGCTGTTTTTCTTCATCCTTCTTGACAAGATCTAGATTGGTCACCAATGGGGTGTGGCCTGAAGAAACTGCATTTTTTAACCAGCTTCTAGGGGTGCAAAGCTGCTACTTCATAGATCGCTCTTTGAATAGAAGGAACCAAGGTTCTGTTTTCCGGTGGTGTATTCCAATTACAGGTTCTTAAGATTGCATGGTTCAGAGGAATAATCAACGGTCCTGGCTATTGAGCCTCTGCTATTTGTAGCATGAACCATAACATACTCGCTTTAAATATATAGATGTAAACCTTAAAAGTCCTTTTAAGTAGTAGTCCTTTTAAATCCTTTTAAATTATCCTTTGTTTCGTTGTCTTCCTCAGTCATTCTCCAAAATATAAGGTTAAGATGACAATAACAACAAAGTTTTATAACTCAGCCATCAGTGGTTACAAATAGATTTTCTATCCCAGGCTTATGAACCATATTGTTAATTGACAATTAAGAATGATGTGCTTTATTGGGCTAGTTTTAATTAATTCTTTCCCTTGGCTGATCAGTAAGTTTCAGGAGTGAGCACAAATGTTTATTTGGAGGGCTGAAGGATGTGTTTATAGGTCTGATTGATAAACTAGAAGGTCATCATACCCAAAGGATATTTGTGCCCATTTTGGGGAGAATTGTAGAGGAGTGGATTATTGTGGGATAGATAATGGTGGGTTCCTTCTACACTTAGCAATTTCATAGCAATGATACAGCTGTGTACTATGGGAAACCACCCAAACACTTGGCAGAAATAGAATACCAATGGTTCATTTCTAATTAAGTTTATTTTCTTTTTTTCTTGATGTGTGTATGGCCTTCTTTCAGGTTTTAGCTCTTTCTGTGATACAGAGATGAATGCAGGCAAAATAGAAAGTCTGCAAAGAAAGCCTATTTTTAATGCTCCAGATTCATTTTTTTAAATGCTTTTCTCCCTCCTCTTCCAGAGAAGAGAGAATCGGGTACCTATTGCCTTATTTTCTCTCCTTCCTGTCTTTTATGCAGGATTCTTAGGGAATAATCTAGTATCAGTTATTGGAAGTATTACTATAAATCAATGTTGCTTTTCCAAAGTATATTCACATTTAAATTCTTTTTTATGATCTTAAATTGGAAAATGATGTTCCAATTACTAGAAAATTAGACATGAATGAATTGATAGAACCGGAGGAACACTGTAGAGCTTCAGGTGTGAACACAAGGTGATAGTGAGGTAAGGATTTATTTGAAATCTAAAATAGCCCTTCCAATTGGCTCAAGAGTTCTTTGGGATTTAAATAACTCCATAATTAATAGACACCTAGTCAATACCATGTGTTCCAGTTTGCCAAGGACCCTTCTTCCCCTCTACGCAGAAAAGGACTCAAACTTGAAAAGCGTCATTCATATTTTAAAATGGGATCATATCCAGCAATAGCACTACTAGGAACTTATCCAAAGGATACAGGAGTCCTGATTCATAGGGGAACAGGTACCCCAATGTTTATAGCAGAGCTATTGACAATAGCCAAGTTATGGAAAGAGCCTGAATGTCCATCCACTGATGAATGGATGAAAGAAGATGTGGTTTATATATACAATGGAATACTACCTGGCAATGAGAAGGAGTGAAATCCTGCCTTTGCAGCAACGTGGATGGAACTGGAGGGTATTATGCTAACTGAAATGAGTCAGTCAGAGGAAGGTGTCGTATGTTTTCACTCATATGTGGAACTGAGAAACTTAACAGAAGACCATGGGGGAAGGGATGGGGGAAAAAATAGTTACAAACACAGAGGGAGGGAGGCAAACCATAAGAGACTATTAAATACAGAAAACAAACTAAGAGTTGATGGGGGAGAGTGGGAGAAAGGGGAAAATGGTGATGGGCATTGAGGAAGGCACTTGTTGGGATGAGCGTTGGGTGTTGTATATAAGCGATGAATCATGGGAATCTACCCCCAAAACTAAGAGCACCCTGTATACACTGTAGGTTAGCCAACTTGGCAATAAATTATTTTAAAAAATGGGGTCATACCACATTATATCTTGCAAACATGTCTTCTAATTTGTTACTTTCTCTCACTTCGCTTCATGTTCAAAGGTTTTATTAGAAAATGGTTGCACAAGTAGGAAAAGAGTCTAAAGAGAGGAAAATGAAAGATATGGTAGCTGTCTGCTCATCTATTTTTTCAACTAATATTTACAGAGTACCTAGAACTAGGTAGTGTGGAGCTACAAAGAATGTTTTTCTCCCTTGATGAGAAAAAAAGCCTATTGTCCGACTCATCTTAAAATAATAAATTCCTCACTAAAGAACGCACAAAATCGGGACACTTGGGTGGCTCAGTCGGTTAAGCGTCCGACTTCAGCTCGGGCCATGATCTCGCAGTCTATGAGTTCGAGCCCCACGTCAGGCTCTGTGCTGACAACTGGGAGCCTGGAGCCTGCTTCGGATTCTGTGTCTCTCACTCTCTCTACCCCTCCCCCAATCGTGCTCTGTCTCTCTCTCTCTCTCTCAAAAATAAATAAGCATCAAAAATAAATAAATAAATAAATCAATAACCACACACACACACACACACACACACACACACAAACCTCTCCCCATTTGGACGGGTATCTGGGCGCCATGTCTCACAGCCCCACAAGAGGACTTGCGCACACAGGCCTGTATGTAGATGATTCCCACTGAAGTTGGTACTGAAGTTGGTGCTGCACAAACTGCCCAGCCCTCTGCCCAGCCCTGCAACACTTACTTTAGGGGCAATGAAATACGATGGCTTGTTTTGTCTCTAAAATACTTCCCAAGATATTTTTTTTTCTCCTCTGTTAATATCATTGCCGCATTCTGTCTCGCAGAAACAAATTGACAGAAAAATTCTAAATTGATCCAAATGCTCTAAAATGTTTTCTCTCTAAAGTTCATTTTCTATGGATCTTGCACATCATACGGGGAAGACGGTAAGACAATGAGGAGGGGGTTTCGAAGTTTCTAGCTCTAGTTTTCCCTTGTTACAGATTTTAGGGATATTAAATAAGGCAGGTCTTGTTTCCCAGTGTCGATGGAACCTGGTCAGCTCTCCCCTCCGGACAAAAATCACACTCTAGAGTGAAATGTTTGGTTTCTCTTTATGCAAACTTGATTTAAAAAAGAAAAAGAAAAAAGCACAAACTGAGCCAGTAAGGCAAAAGGCCCGGTAGATTCTGCTCAGTCACAGAAAACCAAAATTATTAATGCCTTTTCATCATGTTCCCCCCTCCCCCCCCTTTTTTTTTTAAACAAAACAACCCCTAACTAAAGGTGGGCCGGTGCAGACACACAGCCATCAAAGTACGTTGTGAGTAATTAGTAACATGAATGCAGCCATCACATTCTGAGATGTGTACGTATCTAACCAAGCAGAGGGGAAATCTTGTAATTAATTTTGAGGCTGTTATGATGTTTCAATTGATTTGGATCAGAAAAAGGAGAACAATTAAGAAGAATCAGAAAACAATATCCCTTTTAGTATTCTAAAGGGAAGAGAAAAATTAAATAGGAGTTTAATTGAAAAATTCTGATCTATATGAGGAAAATGGAATGTTGTGTAAAAAGGAATCCTGACTTATTATGGGAACACTAATATTGGGCCGGCATTTGGGGCAATAAAAATCTAAATTCTAGCAACCACAGAGCTCTCAATAGAGTAGGATGATTGGAAGCCAAAATATTACAATTGTTTCAGGTACCCACTTAAGGTACCACTCAGGTACCAGAACTTTAACTTGAATCGCATCTTGCCAGGATGATTCTATTGAATATTATTCCACATTAATTCCTGGTACAAAGTATGAAATATGGTTACCATTTTAGTCATTTCATGTTTATGGGCTACTTATCTATTTTACCTTTTTCAGAATTGAAATATAAAGAATGCCTGTATTCATGGCTTAGATCCTTCTGAAGTTCCATCGGTAACGTATTTGCTTAACAGAAAAAAACATATTGAGATGTTTTCAGGCTCATGATATAGAGTAAAATTTGAAAAATATTAATACATTTGAAAGTCTTCAAAACAATCTTGCATATAACAGCTATTCATTAGTCAATTAATTGATTATTAAGTGTCCACTACATTTATAATCTTACTTCCTATTGCTACTCCATCCATTCGTGCAGAAAAGCTGCAAGACTGGCTGTTGTATGGAAACTGATCTGACAATAAATTTCATATTAAAAAATAAAAATAAAAAAATAAAAGCGAAAAAAAAAACATAAAAAAAAGAAAAGTTGCAAGAGTTTTCTTGTGTCCGCTGTATTCATAATTCTTTTTCAAGCACAGGTTTTTCAGGGAGACCAATTGTCTTGCTTTGAAACTCCCAAAACCATGTCTCTTGGAACTCCACTGAAATCAAACAGTAGTGAGGGCAAGACAGACAAGAAAATATGCATTATATCAACCAGAGTTCTGCTTAACAGTTTGACTTAACAGTTTCATTTTTCGGATGAGGATAGCTGCATGACCTCAAATCTCGTCGAGAACCAGGTTATTTGAATGATTCTTTGTTCATCATCTAAGAAAGTTGGAGTCAAAAGAAAAGAAATGGTCACGTGCCGAGAAGATAACCATTTCTGGCCTGTGGTTGGATGCATCTGCGGCCAGAAGGTAGAATTCTCTTTTCCTGTGAGCTTAGTAGTTAGTCTTCATGAACTCAAAGCACTCACTGTGTAGGGAGAGAGCAAATCAGGCAGGCCAGGCAAGATGAAGACTTGTTTTTACCCTCAAAATCTGATGTGTGAAATTCGGTGCATAGCGCAAAGCAGCAGGGCATAGCGAATGGTTGATACAGGAAACAACCTGTTAGAATATGCAAAATTATCTCTATTTCCCTGCTATGTATTAGAACATAAAAGATAAAAAGTCCAGTCTTACTCATCCCATATTAAAGTACGCACATACCTTAGGCTAATTGAGAATGCTGCCTTAGAGTGAATCTTTTCTCAGCTTTTTCCTGGCCCTTTTTTTTTTCTCCCTCTCATACCAAAAAGAAAAGTCAGCTAAGAACTGCTTGTGATACATTCCGGGGGAGGGAGGCAGGAATCAAGGTTGGGGGGGTGGGGGAGGAGAGATTTCATGCTCTTTCATATGCCCTACACAACTCTTTGGCCATGGGATGAAAAGATTGTGAGTAGGAAAAAGTCGCTTCACGTGAACAAGCAAGATTTGACTGACACACTCAGAAAACTTGAACTGTTCTTGTATTTTTGTTCCATTCACTCATCAACGTCTTTTCCTTTCTATCTCAGGTTGTACTCTTTTCTCCTCTTTACTAGCTATACTACAGAGAGATGATGTTGACGACCTTCCCTGAAAGTAGAGTGTAATGTTGGGTGACTATCATTTGTCCTGGATTCTATAAAAGCCTCCTTGGATCCTTTCTTCTCTACAAAGTAGCTGTTCTGAGAATGATGTTTTCATTTCAACCTGGTGATAAGAAGTCAAAGTGGCACAGAACCTAAACTGCAATCTTTTCAAAAAAAAAAAAAGGTACCGTTTAGAGAAGGGCAAGTTTGGCTTTTCCTCTCATTACATAACAAAAGAGACTCTAGGTATAAGATCCTGGCAAACTCTTGTTTCTTCCCTCTTGTTTCCTGCTCCTTCGCTAAATAACCATGTGAATATACTGCAGGGGCCTTCGTACCTGGTGGCCAAGGCCTCTGTCTCCTTAGCAACTAAACTTTTCAAAGATTACAGGGAAGATGTTTTCTTCAGCCCTGAAGCTGTTTTAATGCTTTCAAATGTCAGAAGAAAAGATTCTGCAATCCCACTGGTGCTGGTGTGAATGGGGCAAGAGACAACATTTAAAAACATGTTTAGTCAATTCTTCACCAGGCAGTAACCTTCAAACGTGTGTGTGCAAATTTCAAAAACAAAAATAATGTAAATAAATTGTGGAAGAGGCTTTGAATTTAAACAGAGGGAGGCTCCCCTATTTGGCTGCCCTAAAAGCATTGGCTCTGGGACACCCTGCTTTCCTCTACTCCCTCATTTTCAAGGCAATGGAGATTTGCTTCTCTAATTGCTGGGGATGAAAAAGACAAAGGAAGTTGGGTTACAAAAATACTCACTGATTTTCATCTGGAGTGCAAAGGAAACGCAGCTTTTAACATTTCCCCATTACTTACTAGATTTTCCCTATGAGCCACCACCGACCAAATATCAGTTTGAGGGGCGGGGATGATTTTTAATTAGTTCCTAATCTGGACATGGTTTTTAAACCACACGGTCTAACAGAGATGATACATTTTTCAAACTTTTTCCAATCTCCAGACCGCACCTTGACATAACAGCAGGTGTGGAAAACGAATTTACTGCCTTCTCATGGTGGTGAGGAAATAGATTCTCAGGCCTTTCTTTAGTCATCTTAAACTTTTTCTGGAAAGGTGACCTCTGAGATGTACTGGTTCCATCCCTGCTGGTATCTCCCAGTGAAAGGTATACCTCACAGGCTTTAGGTTGTCCGGTCTCACACTTCCTTGGTATAGTCAGAGCACAGTGGCACCCTCTTGCTGATTTGGCACTCTATGGACACTCCTTGGTACTGTAGATACCCCAGAGGGATGGCAATACCCTCTATACTGCAGGCCCAAACCTGCTTTGCACCCCCACCCTCTCCACCACGGAACATCCCTGACTTTTTTTTCTCATCTGTGGCAACTCAGCCAGACTCCAAACTGACACCCACATTCTCCTCAGACCCATGTACACACATCAGGGTTCCACCTGTGCCCTTAAAAATCAAGTGTGACCCTGGAGAACTAATCTCTGACCCTCCCTCTACTTAAGCCATTCTATACCACCTAGACCATTTTCACACAGTTGCCCCCAGGTGGGTGAGCCAGAAGCTGCATCCCAGAGTTCCAACTGTGAATTAGGATGAAGGCCTCCTGATGTCTATGTTCACCTCAACCTTGTTTATCACACCATATATGCCTCAACTCCTACCCATCCAATATTGATGGACAACCAGAAAGCAATCCTGCAACCCTAGACTTGTCCCTTCCCGCTTCTCTACGTAATTGCTTCATGTCTCAGAGAAACACGGTTCACTTTCATTTTCCCTCTCTACCTCTCTAGGCCTTTTCCTACCTCATGCTTTTCTCTAACTACATTCCCATGCTGAAGTGTTTGGTTTTTTTTTTTTTAATGTTTATTTATGTCGAGAGAAAGAGAGAGTGTGAGGGGGGGAGGGGCAAAGAAAGAGGGAAACACAGAATCTGAAGCAGGCTCCAGGCTCTGAGCTGTCAGTACCAAACTCAAGTACTGCGAGATCCTGACTTGAGCTGAAGTCAGATGCTTAATCAGTTGAGCCACCCAGGTGTTCCCTGCTCCATGCTTAAGTTTTAATGGTAGACAAACTGTGGGAGAACTGGGAGGGGAGGTATAAGATGGAAGTTTCCCAATCAAGGTCACAAATCATGGAATTTTTCAAATGTTATACCTACTGGACCATTGTGCGTAACCACGATTAAAATCGGAGAGCATCCTGGGAATGGCAACAGTGCAAGAGAGACTTGGGGGGAGGGGTGGATAAGTGCCTTAGGTGGGCGTGAAGACAGGTGGTGTCATTTGATGAAGAAAGGAGCAAAAATCACAGGGATAAGTAGGGTTGGGGGCGATCCACAGGACAGTGGATGGGAAGAAGAGATCTGAGGGGTTCTTTAGGGCCCTCTTGGAATATGCCGAGTAAAGAAGAAAGAATATGGGAAGGAAGGTAAAGTCCGAGATGAGAGAGAGCCTGGGTCACACATCATGATGGAAGAGGTGAAGACACATCAGGAAGGGGCAGCACAGCCCGGAGGTGGGGTCTAAAGCTAGCATAGGTTAAGTCAGCGGGAGTCAGCAAGGTCAAGACATAAGAAGAAATATTCTTTAAAATTAGGTGTGTGGAAGGCATTCCCTTGAGGTAAAACTTACTTGGAGGAGGGTGACTCCTTCACAAAATTTGACAGGACATACCACAGCCAAAAATATCCCATTTATAGTCAATACTGCTTAGGGGGTCTATCAAAAATGAGTTTTGATTGTCATTAATATTTTTTGATGCCAGTCTGGGTCCCAGGCACACAGGCCCATGTTTGTCCTCTCAACTCTGAAGTCTGACATCAGCAGACAAACAATCTTACTTATTAACAACAATATCAGAGCAGCCATTAGGCCTCTAGTGTATATTTGCCAAATGAGGGGATCGATGCATGAATGAATTATTCCCCTGAGTGCTTAAGGAATAGAGGTCTCTAGCCCACATAAATTTGTACTTAAGTAATATTCAAATGTACACTCCATTTTCAGTGAAGAAAGGAGTTGAGAAGTACTAAATCATTTAGGTACATTAGTCATAGAAAAAAAAATCAAAAGGCAGAAAGTATTCTAGAGAAGTGACTTGTTAAGACACCCCTGTGAGATTCTCTATTATGTTACCAGGAAAATAATGACCCATCATCAATACAGGTAATTGCTGAAGTACATTGATAGGAAAGGGATCTTAATTAAAGATTCTATTGGAAACATATGTGAACCAATCCAATTTCTAGGCCACAGGGCAATAATAACCTTCCTATCTAATATGTTTCTTATTTTTATGAGCATTTATTGTTTGGAGCAATACTGTCTAATTGGGCCAAGCACAGGAGAAAAGAACATTAATGCTATTTGCTCTGTGTTTGAGACAGCCTCTGAATGGGAATGTGACCACAGAGCACAGGACTGTGTAAAGCCTCCATGTAACATGACTTTGTGGACGACAAGGAGAAGTCCTGGCTAAGTCTACTGCATGTAAACGTGGGTGCTGTTAATACATTTATTCTCAGGCATGGGTGCTGACTTAGATTCCCCTTGCTACCCAAACTTCTCAGATTGAGTAGGTTTTTTCCTAAACGTTACTGAATCTTAGAATAAAAAGTAAAAAGTGCCCATTGATGAGCAAATAGATTATATATATATATATATATATATATATATATATATATATACATACACAATGAAATATTATTCAGCCATTAAAAAAAAAAGGAAATCCCATTATTTGGGACAACACGGATGGAACTGAACTTCAGGGTCTTATGCTATGTGAAATAAGCCAGACAGAGAAAGACAAATATTTTATGTTCTCATATGCAGAATCTACAAAAGCTGAAATAGAAACAGAGAGTGGAATGGTGGTTGCAGGGGCATGGGGAAAATGAGATGTTGGTCAAAGCACAAATTCTCAGCTACATGATGAATGAGCTCTGGGAAACTTACGTGTAGCATTGAATCGTATTGACTATAATTAGCAATACTATATTACATGCTTAAAAGTTAAGGGAGTAAATTTTAATTGTTATCACCACACACACAAAAAATGGTAATTATGTGAGAGGATAGAGGTGTTAAACTTGTGGTAATCATTTTGCAATATATATGTATGTCAAATCATCACATTGTACATCTTAAACTTACACACGTCTTATGCCAGTGATATCCCAATAAAGCTGGAAAAATTAAATTAAAAACATAGGATTTGTGTAAAAATGAAGGTGAAAAATAGAACTTTAAACACAATGTAAAAAATTAAGGAGAAAACTGAAATTGTCATTAGAAGTAATAACATATAAATCCTGAACAGCGTACACATTCTCACTGCTTGTCATAAAAGATTAAGCCTTAAAAAAGTGGCTGGGCCTAAACTGCTTAAATTTTGGTTTCACATCCACTTGTCCACGAATTAAGATTTTCTGAATTCTTTACTGAGTTTATGTTTCTGAAATGGAAGGAAAAAGGTCTCTCAATTCAAAACCTTAATAGAGTAGTTGCTATATGCTCAGTAAATAGTTCTGAAGATGATTCAGGGTATTCTTAGGGGGTTTCCACAAGACAGGACAATAGGTACTTTGTGGTTTGGCTTTTTATACCGGTTATTGATAGATAAAACAAGTTCTCATCTACATATTGTATTCACTGTATTCTTTTGTAACATTCCACTAAAAACATGCTGTTCTTAAATGATTTGATAAACTATGGGGTTACATTGCTTAAACTGTCACCTGTGCTACAGTTGCTTGGCCACCAAACCAAAGGACATTTTGTTAACGAAATATCTTTTAGCAAAATGCTTCAACCCGCCTGTGGTTTAACAATTGCATATCAGAGTTGACAACAGTTTTCTTTTCAACCATTGGCTTTTACTAATTGGGAAACACGGTTGTGAACGTCAGATAGCTTCCCACTGAGTTTTCTCAACCATCATGGTTTTTTTTTATTTCAGTGTCCTTCTCCATTTGGCTGAGTTTTTTTTTTTCCTTCTTTGTCCCCCTTTGTCCTTTGCCACTTTTGTTGACATATAGAACATTCTTTATTGGGTTTTTTGCTTGTTCGTTTTAGCCCAGCTGGCCAAGAGGGCAGACCTGGAGTGGCGCAGTGGTTTTAGCAGGGTCACCACCAGCACCTTTTTATTAGTGTCCTGGTCTTTGGTCCGAGACTTGAAGACTTATGAGGGTAGGAGCCAGGAGACCCACGCGGTCTAAGCGAGTGGACTTTCATAAAAAGCCTCCTCGCCTCTGTCACAGGAGAAAGAGGAGAAGGTAGTTCTGACCACATCACGACATTACAAGTAGAGAGGTGACAGAGACTGAGTCTCTGCTGTCAGAACCTGGGTGGTGATTCCATTAGCAGTAATTAAGAGACACTTTATTTGTGGCTAACTGTAACACTATCCATCATGGGCTAGTCTGATGTCAAATTCCTTTTGACTTTTTCTGATATTCCTTTAATTATTTACAAGACTGGTGATGTTTTAGGGCATGGAAAGGTGAGGGGAAGAAGGCTGACGTACTTGAACAAGTGAGTAATTTATAATGGAACTAAAATATTCATAAAATGACAAGTCAGATCCTTCAATTAACACCATGCATTCTATTTCCATTTCAAAAAATAAATTGAAGCCTCTAAATATCGTTTGTTTCACAGTGGATGATGCATTTCGGAACTGAGCAGACAAATGTGAAGTTACTACCTTTAGGCTCCGTTGATCTCTTCAGATTTGGGGTAGGAAATGGACTCTCGCTATGCATATAAATAGTAGAAATGGGAACTCTGTCTAGTGAATTCTCTTCCTTAGCCAATGATTTTTCAGTATTACCAGAAGACAGGTCACTTACTTAATTCGGTTACTTGACAACATTTTGCACTGGTTTGTTAGTTTTTGTCTTTTAGAGGAGAGAGGGCTCGGGGGCTCAGAACTGGATAAATCAAAATCATTAGTTCATTATACATTTTATAATTGGTCTTTGTATGGCTTGGTGTGATTTAGTTATATAGTGGGTTAATTAATTATTTAAAATATGTAAGCAGTTCCTGCACGTTTCAAACAAAACAAAGCTAAACCTTGATGGTAGCCCGTATCTATGCTCCTTCTGCACCAATCTGTCCTCTCCCTTCCTCAATGCAGGGAAAGGCTGAAGTCAGAAACAAATAAATGATTTGCCCAAGGTCATATACCGGGTAAGGGTAGAGATGGAATTCAAATACCAGTTTGAACCTCCTAACCATTAAAAAAGCAAGTTGAGAAAAATAGTAGTTATGCCAGTGATGTTTTAAGCAAAGTTAAAAAAAAAAAAAAAGAAAGAAAAGGGAAAAGGAAACAGGCTTCATGAAAGAGATGGCATTTTATCTCCTCGTCAATTATCTATTATGCGATTGTGAATTATCTAACACAATAGCTAAAAATGAAAAAATATTTTCTGATAATCCTTTGATTATCTGCTAGACTAGAGATGTCTAGCAAGTGAACGTCTATGAGTGATAGGCACTTTTGCAGACCTGTAACTGTAGTTATCTGTAAAGGCAAGATACGTAGTATAGGAAAAGGCAATAATATATAAGCCTGAACACCTAGAAAGTCATATGTACGTATGCTGGTTACATTTGCTAAGCATTCTTACACCGTTAAACCCTTGTGGAGGTTAAACCTTCTATCATTATGTGCCACATACAATATGTTTTTAAATTTATATATTTATTTACTTTGAAGGAGAGAAAGAGAGAGAGAGCGAGAGAGAGGGAGAGAGAGAATCCCAAGCAGGCTCCACACTGCCAGCCCAAAGCCCAACGAGAGGCTCAAAACCACGAACCGTGAGATCGTGACCGGAGCTGAAATCAAGAGTTGGACACTGCACTGACTGAACCACCCAGGAACCCCACATTATGTGCCACATACAGTTTAAAAATTACCACCAAGTGTCCCCTTTTACATGTCTATCCAAGCGACATCATCTAACTCAATATAGTTACCTCGAAGACTTGGCATTTGCTCCAACAATGCTGCCAATTTCTTGAAATGTTTTTGGAGCTTCTTTTAGTTGGATTTGGACTTGCTACCATTTTAAGATATGCCTAATAAAACCAATACCATTATTTTAACGTTCCATCTCCCCACACCACCACCACTCAGAATAGCATCATATATTATTATATCCGTCAGGATTTTGAACTGCAGGCGACAGAAACAGACTCTTACTGATGTAAGCAGAAAAATAATTTATTGATAGAAAATTGAATAGCTCATAGAATTTCTGGGAATGTTAGATAACTAAGCTTTTTTAAACAGACAGACACTGAAGGGATCCATGCAGCTAGAAGTATAGCCCAAATCACTTCCGTGACCCAGCGCTGTGAAAACACAACTGAGCGTGGGGTGCCACCATTTCCACCTCTGACACCATCAGTGATGGACCCTGGCTGTTGCCATTGACATTATGTATGTTGTTCCGTCCACCACTGTGGCCAGAAATAATTCTCCCCTATTCTTGTTCCTTGATCTGCCAATTGCAGATTCAAAATCCTGGTTGGGTCCATCTGATTGACTTAATTGCGCCATGATCCTGATTTCCAGAGGAACTGGGAAAAAGGACGTCTGGCTTTGTTACCTTCTTGAGTGTTCAGTGACTTCTCTTCCATATAGCAGAGGTAGAGAGAGGCTCACAAGTATTTGTGCTCTCCATCCATAGTGGAGGGTTGTTTCTGAGGCTTTCTGGCCAGAGTCTTCATTTCTGAGGTCACCTTGCATTTTGATGTGTCCGTGTAACTAGTGCTTATAAATAGAATGGAATTGAAAATGATAGTGTCACTTCTTGAGCTGATGTGGTTTAGTATAGGTGTGCTTTTTTTTGCTTTCTCTTTCTCCTTCTGTAGAACCGTGCATTGAAGACGGCGGGGCCTCAAGGTGGAAGAAGGCTAGGACACTGAACCCAATGAAAGACTGCTGAATTGCAGCCTTGGACTTCCGTGTGAACAAAAAGTAAATTTTTGAGATTTGTGGAGTTTATTACAGTTACAGTCATTAATTTTTTTCTATGCTTCATACTCAGTCCTTATTGGTATTAACTGTTGGACTGACTCGTGACATCGTGATACCTCGCAGAGTAGGAAGAGAATCAATGTATCTGCCCTTCACGATGGGAACCTGGAAGAAGGTACGTATTAGAAGGAGGCCAAAAGTTTCTAACCTTTTCCTGCTATGATTCACAGGGTGAGTGGTCCAGGCATAATGGAGCACTCCTTTGGTCGTGTCCTATGCTGTCTTTAGTCCCAAGCCTCAGGTGTATTTGTACCTGGTCTTAGCTCTTAAAAGAAGTTTGAATCTTTTGTAATATATAGGTATTCAAAAAATCAAACAACCTGACATTTCCATACTTTAACTAGCATTAATAGCAAATGACTCATGACACACTTTACAATCATGTAACATATCAGCAAGTCAGGACCCTGAGGTTAGCACTTTTCTCTGAAGCATGGGTTTGAATTGACAGCTAGTGGCGAAAAAGGATAGGGTTCTTTTAGTTCTAGGAAAAGAAGTTTCAGACTCCTGGGCATAAATTCAGCCTATAAAAAGCTCTACCCTTCAACACACACTTACTCTTCTCTATTACCCCAAACGAAGCCTTCCTCCACCTTCCTCCAAAAGGAAGGAACGTTTTGTGACATCATAAACCCTTCATAAATCTCTCCCTGTTTATATTTTGGCCATGTATCTCCTGCTGATAAATGTGACACGGAAGAGCCTTGTCAAGACCCCCTGTGGCTCCAGGCCAAGCATTTTCCCCAAAGAACAATCCTATCTACACAGAATGTTCCAGCCTGCAGAGGATTCTTCTTCTGAATTTCAAATTCTAATATCACTGGCTCCACTTAATGTTTCTTGTTGGCAGGGGAAATGAGATTTTTCTCTGAGGTAATTCTAATTAAATCCACAAGCTGCATTTTACACACCCTTAGGAAATACAGAGAACACACTCTGGGGGCACTTTCCCGTGGTGTCATCTTCCAATTGAGTAGCTACATTGAAAAAGGTGAGGTGACTCTGAGGCTGGCCATGAGGCTGGGAGGTGTGAGTGGCGTGGTAAAATAGTCTCCAGGGTAAGTCAGACTCTTCCGATAGGCAATGATGGGATTTTACTCATCATTAGAAGCCAGTGGTATGTGTCTTACTTTGTATCTTACAGACAGGGACTGATTTATATCCTACTAAGCCAAGGATGGGATCATGTGGGAGACAGATCGGAGAACTTGGCTTTTGGTTCCATTCATCTCTATACCTCCCCCAATTCCTGAAAACATTAAAAAATAAGGACAACACACTTTGTTTATAGCTTGTCCTAAGCTTCTTGGAAGAGCAACTCCCAAACTTTCAGATGTCTGTTACCTAAGCTATCTTAGATTTTACAACATTGCAGACATTAGTAACGAACAAGCTGGAAACATTTTTTCCCCACCAACAGGTAGTTTAAATCCTCTGGGACTGAGTCACTGCTTTCAAAGGTAAATTTGTTAATTAACAAACCTAAGATTTATCATCAAAGATCAAGATTAAGGAATCCTTCAGGTTATAGGCTCCTCTTCTGGAAAATACATCTCATGAGAAATGAGAAGAAAAATCATGCCAGTGGCGTGGGTCCAGGTGAGATCTTCAAGGTCTGCAGTCGTGGTACCTTCACGTTTTTCTTGCTGTTACAAACATCTAGGTGAATCTAGATGTTATCTACCCCCCCCCCCAATCTGAATAGACTAGGGTGGGGGATGCAGAGTTAGCAAGGGACATGGAAGAATAGGGAAAGAAGAAAAAAAGAGCAGGGCTGAGTTTTTACCAGCTCTGGAAATCATGGCTCTTCCCTCAATAGTTTTTTTTTTCAGCTTTATTGAGGTCTGATTGACAAATACATTTGTAACATATGTAAAGTGTAGAATGTGATGATTTGATACCTACATTGTGAAAGCATTTCCCCCATTGAGTTAATGAACAAATCCATCATCTCACATATTTACCTTTTTTGTTTTCTCTTTTATAAGGACACTTAATTTCTACTCTCAATAACTATGGTCACCATGTTATATGTAGATACTCAGACCTTATTTATTTTATAACTGAAAGTTTATACCCTTTTACCAGCCTCTCCCTATTTCTCCCAGTCCCCAGCTCCCTGGCAACCATGATGCTTCTCTCTGATTCTGTGAATCCAACTTTTTTTTTTTTTTTTTTTTTTTAAGATTCCACATGTAAGTGATACCATGCAATATTTGTCTTTCCCTGTCTGGCTTATTTGATTTAGCAAAATGCCAGATTTATCTGTCTTGTCACAAAAGGAAGGATTTCCTTCCTTTAAAAGGCTGACTAATATTCCATTTTATATACATATATATATACACATATATATACATATATATATACACACACACACATACACACACACACATATATATATAGATAGATCTAAAGATATAGATATATATAAAATACATTTTCTTTATCCATTCATCCATCAATCCATCAATGGACACTTAGGTTGTTCCATTCCCTGGCTTTGTGAATAATTCTGCAATAAACATGGGAGTTCAGATATCTCTCTGAGATAGTAATTTCATTTCCTTGGGATATATTCCCAGAAGTGAGATTGCTGTATCATAGGGTAATTCTGTTTTTAATTGTTTGAGGAACTCCTGCTTTCTGAGTGATTTTACCAGTTTACATTCCGACCAACAGTGCACAAGAATTCCCTTTTCTCCACATCCTTGCCAACATTTGTTATCACTTGTCTTTTTGATAATAGACATCCTAACAGTTGTGAGGTGGTATCTCATTGTGGTTTTGATTTGTGTTTCCCTGATAATTAGTGATATTGAACACCTTTTCATGTACCTATTAGCCATTTTGTATCTCTTTTTTGGAAAAATGTCTATTCAGTTAATATCCTTACATATTTGATATTAACACCTTGTTAGATGAGTGATTTGTACATAGTTTCTCCCATTTTAGTATGCTGCCTTTTCATTTTATTAATGGCTTCCTTTGCTGTGCAGAAATCTTTAGTTCAGTGTAGTCCCACTTGTTTATTTTTGCTTTTGTTGCCTTTGCTTTTGGTGTCAAATCCAAAAAAAAATCATTGCAATACCGGTGTCCAAAAGCTTACCCCCTGTGTTTTCTTCTAAGGGTTTTAAGGTTTCAGGTTTTAGGTTCAAGATTTTAGTCCATGTTGAGTTGGTTTTTGTGTATGGTGTAAAATACCATTCTCTTTCATTCTTTTGCACTCTTTTGCATGTGGATATCCAATTTTCCAACACCACTTATTGAAGAGATTATTCTTTGCCCCATTCTTGGCTCCTTTTTCAAAAATTAATTGACCACATATGCATAGGTTTATTTCTGGGTTCTCTGTTCTGTTCCATTAATCTGTGTGACTGGTTTTAGGCCAATAACATACTATTTTGATTATAATAGCTTTGTCATATAGTTTGAGATTGGGAGGTGTGGTGCCTCCAGCTTTGTTCTTCTTTCTCAAAATTGCTTTGGCTATTTGGGTTCTTTTGTGATTCCATATGAATTTTAGGATTTTTTTTTCTATTCTGTGAAAAATGTCATTGGAATTTTTATAGGAACTGCATTGAATTTGTAGTTTGCTTTGAGTAATATGGACTTTTTAACAGTATTAATTCTTCCAATCCATGAATATGTTATATCTTTCCCTTTATTTGTGTCTTCTGCAATTACTTTCATCAACATGTTATAATTTTTAGTATACAGATCATTCATCTCCCTGGTAAAATTTATTCCTAAGTATTTTATTACTTTTGATGTTATTAAAAATGGGATTGTGTTCTCAATTTCTTTTTCCAGTAGTTTGTTGTTAGCGTATGAAAACACCATTGATTTTTCTATACTGAATGAAGTCTGCAACTTTACTGAATTTGTTTATTAGTTTTAGTAGTTTTTGTGGAGTTTTTAGTGTTTTCTACATATAATGCCATGTCATCTGCAAAAACAGAAAATTTCGCTTCTTCCTTTCCAGTTTGTATGCCCTTTATTTATTTACTTTTTTCTTGTCTAATTGCTCTGGCTAGGAATTCCAGTACTGGATTGAATAGGAATGGTGAGAATGGGCATCCTTGTCTTGGTCCTGATTTAATGGAAAACCATTGAGTATGATGCTAGCTGTGAGATTGTCAAATATGGCCTGTATTATGTTGAAGTACATACCTTCTATACCCAATTCATTGAGAGTTTGTACGATGAAATGATGCTGAATTTTGTCAAATGCTTTCTCTGTGTCTATTGAGATGATCGTAAGATTTTTGTCCTTTATTCCGTTAATGTGGTGTATTACATTTATTGATTTGCATTATACTGAACCTCACTGCATTTCGGAAATAAATTCCACCTGATCATAGTATATAATCAATTTATTTATTTATTTATTTATTTATTTATGTTTATTTATTTATTTATTTTGAGAGAGAGAGAGCATGAGCAGGGGAGGGGCAGAGAGAGAGGGAGGGAGAGGACCCCAAGCAGGCTCCACACTGCCAGCCTAGAGCCCAGTGTGGGGCTTGAACTCACAAACCGTGAAATCATGACCTGAGTCAGATGCTTAACCGACTGAGCCATCCAGGACCCCCAGTATATGATCCTTTTAATGTACCATTGAATTTGGTTTGCTAATATTTTGTTGAGGATTTTGGCCCCTATATTCATCAAGGATATTGGCCTGTAATTTTATTTTCTTGTAGTGTCCTTGTCAGGCTTTGGTATCAGGGTAATGGGAGTCTCATAAAATGAGTGTGGAAGTGATCCCTCCATTTCTATTTTTTGGGAGAGTTTGAGAAAAATTGGCATTCATTCTTTAAATGTTTGGTAGGATTTATCAGTAAAGCTATCTGGTTCTGGACTTTGGTTTGTTGGAAGTCTTTGATTACTGATTCAATCTCCTTACTAGTAACTGGTCTGTTAAAAATTTCTGTTTCTTCATGATTCAGTCTGGTAGATTATACGTTTCTAGGAATTTACTCAACTTTTTCTAGATTATCTAATTGGTTGTATAGTAGTTTGTTATGATCCTTAGAATTTGTGGTATCAATTCTAATGTCTTGTCTTAATTTTGATTGTGAGTCTTCTTTTTTTTCATAGTTAGTCTAGCTAAAGCTTTGTCAGTTTTGCTGATTTTTCCAAAAAAGTCTCACTTTTATTGATCTTACTATTGTCTTTCTCGTCTCTATTTTATCTATTTCTACTTTAATCTTTGTTATTTTCTTCGTTCTACTAACTTTGGACTTAGTTTGTTCTTCTTTTTCTAGTTTTTTGAGACGTAAGGTTAAGCTATGTATTTGGGTTACTTGTCTCTGAATGCAGGCACTTACCACTATAACGTTCCCTCTTAGAACTGCTTTTGCCACATCCCATAACTTTTGGTATGTGGCATCTCCATTTTTATTAGTCTTAAGATATTTTTTGCTTTCTCTTTCATTTGTCTTTGACTCATTAGTTGTTTGGACGCATGTGGTTTAATCCATATTTGTGAATTTTCCATTTTTCTCCTCGTAATTGATTTCTAGTTTCATACCATTGTGATTGGAAAGGATGCTTGATATGATTTTAATCTTCTTAAGTTTATTAAGACTTATTTGTGGCCCAACATGTAATATACTCTGGGAATGTTTTATGTGCACTCAAGAAAAATATGTATTCTGCTGCTGTTGGATGGAATGTTCTGTATGTATTTGTTATGTCCATTTGGTCTAAAATAGAGTTTAATTCTAATGTTTCCTTATTGATTTTCTGTCTAGTTGATCTACCTATTGTTGAAAGTGGGGTGTCGAAGTTCCCTACTATTATTGTATTGCTGTCTATTTCTCCCTTCAGGTCCTTTAATATTTGCTTTATAAATGTAGGTATATTGATATTGGGAGTGTATATATTTACACTTCTTATATGCTTTCTTCTCATTCTGGTATTTCTATAATGCATATATCGGTCAGTTTGATGATGTCACATAAGTCTCCTAAGCTATTTTCACTCCCAGCCTTGTAGGAATGGTCTCATGTAGGAGATGTTCTCACTGTTCAACCCTGCCCTAGATCTTGGATATCTCTTGAACCTTTGTGATTGTCTATGCTGCTGCCTTTATTCTTAGTGGTACCTCATAGGTGAGGGTGTGCCAAGATCTATGAGTGTCTCAAAGGGAAAAATTGAAGTCAGCACTTAGATGCAGACTGATTAGAAGCTGGATCCTTAGCCAGCAGCTGAGGAAGTTTGAGGTCAAACTCCTACCAGGAAAAAATGGGAGATGGGCATTTTTGTCTACTCCTTCTACCCTGAGCCTGAGGTGGCGGGGGAGGGGATAGCCATGGCAAGTGCTCACATGCCTGTTAAGAACTGTTTCTTTGTTATGGCCCTAAAAGACTCATGAATTCAAGACTTGTTGACTTTCTGGGGCACCTGGGTGTCTCAGTCGGTTAAGTGTCCGACTTTTGACTCAAGTCATGATCCCGCGGTTTGTGAGTTCAAGCCCTGCATCGGGCTCTGTGGTGACAGCTCAGAGCCTGGAACCTGTTTCGGATCCTGTGTCTCCCTCTCTCTGCCTCTCCCATGCTCATGCTCTGTCTCTCTCTGTCTCACAATAATAAATAAATGTTAAAAAAAATTGTTTTAAAAAGACTTGTTGACTTTCTGAGCTAGATAATTTGGGGGTTTATTCTTTGGGGACAAGCCTTAAAAGCTGGGACCCTAGAAATGAGAGCTTCACTTCTCAGGAAGGAGCTGAGAGTTGGCCACTGTGTGGGGGGTGATGCTTATGGCAAGAGTGTGTCTCAGTCTTTCCTACCCATTTTGATATGGGCATTTTCTCAGTTGCCTAATATGTAGGAGTCATTCAACTAGTTTCTGGATATCTCTGTGTGCAGCTGTGCACTCCGTGTGCCTGTGAGAGGGGGGATATTCAAGAGCCCCCTACTTTGCCATCTTGGTCCAGAGTGTCGATGGAGTTCCCTGCCCCCATGGCATTTTTCACCAGTATATGTCATTTAATTCTCACTAGGTAGTTTTAAAACTCCTAGGAGGAGTAAGTAACTAGTATTAATGTTCCCTTTACAAGTTAAGAATCTGGTGTCATCCCCCTCAACTGAAATCACTGCTATGGCTCCAAATTGTGTCAGAATAAAGTTTAAACTCTCTACAATGCCCTCCACAGACTTGTTTCTTGCCTTGCTCATTAGGTCCAAACCTTACCACTGCCCTTTCACACCATCGTGTCCTGACATATTGACTTGCTTAATTTTTTTCATATATCTGCCACCTCCTTCCCCCGGCTCACACGCACTCTCTCTCTTTCTTTCTCATTCCTTCTCAGGTATTTTAGTTGTCTGCTGCTGTGTAACAAACCATCCCAACCTTTACTGTCTCAAAATAACAACGCTTTATTATCTTTCACGATTCGGTGTGTCTGCTGGCCTTGCCAGAGTATTCTCGTGTGGCCGTAGTCATCAGATGGGCCAGCTGGAGCTGGGGGCCTACAGTGGACTCTGTCACATGTCTGGGCCTTGGTAAAGAAGGCGACAGAGTTGGGATATCTCTCTCCATGTGGTCTCTAATCATTCAATCATCCAGCCCAGCTTCTTCACATATGTTCTAAGAAAGTAGGAATGGAGACTACAGATCTCTTAACATGTACACTCTAGCATTATTGCATGTCATTTTCCCCACATTCTCTTGGTCAGAGAAAAGCCACAAGGGCAGCCCACATTCGAGGGAGAGCTAGTTCCTCTTGCTTGATAGGAATGGCAGCAGCATCACATTACAAAAGGGTATGGACACAGAGGGTCATGGTTCATTGAGGCCACTATTTATTTAATAGCAGGCCCAACAGGAACAATCTCCCCCTTGCTTGGCTAATTCATATTTGTCACAAGGGTCTCAGTTTTGTAGGTGCTTCCTCTTGGGGCTCCTGTGACCTTACCTGGGCGTCATCCCTATTCTAGCCCTTATCACAGTCTCTGAAATCACCAGCTTCCCTGTGTGTCTTCACTATCTCTAGAGCACAGCACAGGGCCTGGCACCCAGGGAAGAGTCCACTATTAGCTAAATGGATGAGGCTCAAAGGGTTAAGAATCGTATCCATGATTACATAGAAAATAAACTCTACAGTATTTCCTGGGTGTCTTCCTTCAGCAAAGGAAGACATTTTATGAACTTTTTAATAATAATGGTTAATGCAATGGTATAACCTTACCTTGGCTTTTAAGAACAAAGAAGTAATTTCAGGAGAGGTCCTTCTCATTGTCAGGTTTGTCCTGGGGATAAAAGCTGGAGTAGGGTTTGCGACTGGAAGTGTGGCCCAGGGATCATAAGCATCAGCATCACCTAGAGGCTGACTAGTAATACAAAGTTCAGGCCCTGCCTCAGATCTAGTGAATCAGGATCTGCATACTCACAAACCCCCCAGGCAATCCCCACATCCTTTAAACGTTTAGAAGCATCAGGTTGGAGTATACTCCTGAGTGCTCTTTCACACCTACTATAGCCATGACCCTTAAGAGGCAGTCTCAGAAGCAGCCCTACTCTCCTTAAGGTGAGATGATATTTTTCAAGGAATTCTCACCAAATTTCCCCAGGTGACTTGAGTTTGGGCCTCTCAGATTTTGCTCCGTGTACATAAAAGCAAAGCACTCTACCTTCTGCTGAAATTTCTCAGTGGAGACCTGATGGGGTATTTGTTACTGAAACATTGTCATAACGTTTGAGCTATTTTAGGCTTACACTGTACTTTTAAGTATTTAAATAGTAACAAAAGAATAAGGTGTGTGCGGTGTAGGCGAAACTTGTATTTCTCAGAATTTGTGTTGTTACGTTTCCAACCTTTCAGTTGAGTATGGGAGTGTTTTTCATTTTAGCTTTCTTTTTATTGTTTTTCTTTTTCATTTAAAGAAAAAGAATGAGGCTAAAGAGTGTTATTCATTATAACTGGAGAAGAAAAACACAAAACCGCAAGTATGTGAAAGTATGGAAAGAGATACAAAAAAAAAAAAGCTTATCTAAATTTAAACAGGATTTTATTAGGTATTCAAAAGTAATCATTTTTCCGTGTAACACACACAATTCAAACCAACAGCTTCAGGTGACAATCCATTAGGTGGGGTATATATATTATTTATTATATTTTACTTTATTATAATAATTACTATTGTTGTTTACATAGAAAGAACAGTTTCACTGTGAAGTCAAAGGCTTATTACAATTTCTACTCTAAATGGATTGATTTTTAGGGGTGCGTGTATGTGTTCGCATACATGTTTGGTTTGTAGGATGAACTTTCTTTGGACCCAATCTTTGTGAATAATCTCTTAAGGAACTCCATTAACCTTACTAAGACTCGGGTTTTCCAAGGTAGAAAGGGTCCTATCTCTTACTGGGAATTCCCGGGGCTGGGGACAGTCCCCTACCCACTTAAAGGCTTTGCTAATTCAACAAGGAATATTGAAAGTGTCATCAAAGCCTGCACAAACACCCTATTTGCATAACTTTCTCAGTGGCATCCTGCCAATTTGCCCGAGTTGCCCATATGGTAAGCTGCCCAGTTACTCAGTTTACAAGGGATTAAATGACTGGTTCAGAGTGCTAGTATCTGGTTAGAGAAGGGCAACGTCAGAATAAAAAATGCCAGGCTGAAGCTGCGTGTCTCCCCCTTTTCTGTGACTGGTCAAGGTCAAGCAGCCCTTGAAATGCAAGCAATCTAGAGTAGTCATTCTCAAAATTGAGCCAGTGTCAGAATCCCCCGGAAAGCTTAATTATAGCACATATTGTTGAGTCCCACTCCCCGAGTTTCTGACTCTGTGGGTCTGGGGTGGTCTTCAGAACTTGCATTTCTACCAACCAGATGATGCTGATGCTGTTGGTCAGGACTCCACACTTTGAGAACAGCTTGTCTAGAACTTGGTTCATTGGCAACACCCAGAGAATTAAGAAAGAATATTTCAAGATTGTTACTAGGACACTCAAGAGGTCTGATTTATTTCTTTTTTTTCCTGATAGGCAAGAGGACCATAAAAGTTACAGAAGTTCAGAGGACAGAGACTTGCCCATTGTCTGGTTGGAAACCCCATTTCCAATCTTGATATCTTTATTATGTATGACCGCTGAATCATAAAGTATCCAGCTTGAGGCCCCAGTTCCATAAACATGGATTGCAAGCAGGGCTATATATTTTGTAGAGGACCAGCATGTGAGGACAGGGACAGAGGTCTAATCTGGAGCTCAAACAAATTGCTTTCAACTGTCTCCCATGAGTGTTTTCTTTTCCTCGCCTCACGTTGTCCCTCTTCAGTTGATTCACTGAGCATTTAAGGGGTTAAAGCAGCTCTTCAAGCTCTGAGTGTGAACTACACAGTGTCTTAATAATACCTCTCATACCTGTGCATTTATATGAGCAGAACAAGTGAAAACCTGCCTTGCAGAAATTAGATTAAACAGTTGAAGGAGACAGTCATTTTAATAAGGAGCTTCTATATAAAAACCCTTGATACTTCATTATCTATTTATTCCTCTCAGTCACTCAATTTTATTTTATCCTTCATAATTAAAAAGGAGACAAAGCCAAGTCTTTAAAAAATGATCCAATGCCACAGTGTGTTGTGTAAACAATATTGGGTGGATGCAGTCCGGTTTACCTACGGTAGGCTAGTCTTTCCTCACTCCGTCGTCATGCTTTCCTCCCATGGGGTCTTTTACAGCTTTACTGGGGGTAGAAATAGCTCGTGATACAGATGCGCTTGCTAGAATCATGCTCACACATAGAGAATTAGGCCAACGCAACGTATCACCGATGAGGCCCGCAGTCTTCACATCTTTTTCCTTTTAAATCTAGATAGCATTTATCACCTCCTCTCCTCCCTCAATAGAACATCTTTATTGGTATCAGAAAGTATTAGTTACTCGTCCATCCCCTCTTCCTCCAGAAGTTCCTCAAACCAGATTTTTCCCTTGGGGGTTCCCTTGTGAATTTCATTCAGCGTGAAGGCTCTTGGAAAGCTGTGACACATGTTGCACAGGAGTGTCAGTGTTACAACCGCACTTATCTCCTCTTGCTACCCCTCAGGGAAGATGGCATTTGTGTCAATACATACACATTTTCCTTACATACGTGAACTCATTTTATAAAGCCTACAGTTTCCGGTGACGAATAACCAAGCTGACCAACACCGAACACTGACCTCTTGGGCACATGTTTTTCCTTAATGAGTAATCTGAAGCTAAAGGCAACTAAATAACTTCATTTGTACAGTTTTTGTTGGTCAGAAATTATGAAATGTGCCCGAAGAAATTTAAGGCACAAAGGTCCCTAGGATTTCAATGTGGAGCTTGCCAAAAGTTAAACATGCAGTTAGGGGAAGACGGTTCGTACTTTTAGACTGGTGTTAATGTTCTGGCCCGTGCCTCCTTTTTCTCGGTATGGTATCATGATCCATAAATGTTGTAGAGTTAAGTTTCGCGTGTACTTTCTTGGGCATGAAACAGTCATGGTGCCTACTGTATATAAAAGAGGGAAATTCTATCATTTTATCCTTCAATAGATTTGATATGTGAAGGGACAAGAAACTGGAAATCATTTAGCTGATGAATGAACCTATGCGTCTTAGCTTTTCATCGAGGCCTCCTTATTTGTGATTAGCCCATGCCTCCACCCATTTTCCTTTAACCTCTTTCTCTGGGGCTCTAAAAATGAATGAATAGACATGAAAAAACATTAAAGGTAGGATGACAGGGGCTGCCTTTGGAGGAGGACAGGGAGACAGAATTCTCTTGGGTATATTCCTAGGAGTGGACCTGCTGGGTCGTATGGTAAGTTCCTGTGTAACCTTTCAACAAATTGCCAAACTGTTTTCGGAAGTGGCTGTACCATTTTATATTTCTGCCTGCAATATATGAGGTTTTAAAATGTCTCCACACGCTCACTAACACCTGGTATTGCCTTTCCTTTCAATTATGGCTGCAGAGATACGATTCGCAAATATTTTCTTGGGCCCATGGCTTGTTTGTTAACCTTCCTAACGGTGTCTCTCGTAGCATACAAGTTCGCACCAATTTTTAACGCCTGCTCTTTGAAAGGACGTGGAGCACTGGCTATGCCTATTACTTTCTTATTTCTCCACCTAAACTGAATCAGGAACTTCTCTATGGCCTCAAATGGGTGCATCAAATTATGACTTCTTTTTCCTTATCTAGCATCTGCTTTTCCCAGGCTCTGTATATTTACTCTTTCTAATCCTCACAGCTGCCCTGCAAGGAAGGGGCTATTATTCCCTTTTTTTTTTTTTTTTTTTTTTTTTTTTGGATAAGGAAATGGAGGCTCAAAAGGTGTAGCAACTTGCCTGAAACTAAAGGAGGAAGCACCAGAAGCTTTATTGGCGTTCGGTTCTCTGCCCCGCTAGACCTTGTGCTTCCGGATGATGCTAAGACGGGCTTTCTCGGGCGTGGCAAAGACTTGGGTCCTCCACGGTTGGAAGCGGGAGGTGAAACCATAAGAACTTCTGACTGTGCTTGCCCTTCACCTCGGAGAGTTTTCTGGAACGGCTCCCATTTCTTTTCTGGCTCTCCATCTGCTAGCTGTGGAGTAGCCCCTGTTAGTCACCACAGCTAAAGAAAAAAAATACCGTTTTATTTCGAACGGTTAATATTCATCAAATGTTAATGAAAATACATAACAAATAATTACAACAAACACGGTGCCTGATTAAGATGAAAGGGATGACAATCCCGTGAATTTTTAATCTGAAAAATAAAGAATGTTACATTAATAAGACTTAATTATACCATTAAATATTTAGAATTACCTTCTTTAATAGATTTTATTTTTATTTAATATATCTCTTTTCTAAATGTCTATAACACTTTCATGAGATTGGTATATAAAATCCTATCAGCTGTTATGGCAAAAGAGAATTTTAACTTAATATATTCATCCTATTGATCTCACAACTTCTACTTTATTTATTGCTCAGAAAAGCTAATAACCCTTTTACACTTTATTATAATTGATATTTTCTCCACATAGAGCGATAAATAATTAATACCATTACAGGGACCTCATGTGCGATACACTTATTTGGGAAAAAAAAAATACAACAAACCATCTGAGTAGTGTATTATACATTCCATTTTAATACTCTACACTTACAATTAATGCTACATTTTACAGGAAAACATAATTAACTTTGGGAATCTGTCTTGAAATGACCACATTTAGGCAGCTGAAGCTAAGGCAGGGGCTCTATTCTAAGCCAGCTCTCTGGTTTTTCCACATTTCAGCTGCTTCTAAAGGATCAGTAAAATTACACACCTATCACCAAGTCTTTTCACACCTTGGGAAAGGTGTTTATAAAAGGGAAGGGATAGTCTTTTGGCCTTGTGCTCTCTGTACAAAAATTGAACTTGATTTTTAATTTTTGCTCAGTTTTTATAATTGTGTTTTAATGAAAAAGCAACACCTCTCCCAAAATTGCTAATAAGATAATTAAATTCATTTGACCTTTCTCTCCCACCATCCCAAGAAGCCTTTTTTTTTTTTTTTTTTTTTTTTTTAGGGAGGAAGAAAAACATAGCCATAGCTTCTATATTGCCGTGAGTGACTTCATTGTTTGCATCTTCCAGGGAGCCAGCTGGATTCAAAGTTCCAGGGGTGAGATCTGGGTATCTGGGCTGAGATGCTATCTCTGCCTCTCTAGCTTTGTAGTTTAGGGCAAGTTCCTTTTCCTCTCTGAACTACTAGACTGTAATGTATGTTCCACGAAAGCAGACACCATATTGGTCTTGTTCGTTCTATTCTTCAGGAAGTGTCTGATATGTGGTGATGTTCAAAAATATTTGAGAATGAATGAAAAATGAATGATACAGCTACTGAACTGTAGAACTCTCATGCAGAAGGACTACTGGGAGCATATGTAATGAAGTCCGCCAGATTAAATCATCCAATTAGTCTGTTCTGGTCCTGAACCTACAGCCCAGACAAAGTCAGTCATGCTCAGTGGATGAGTCAATAAAAAAGGAAGGCTGGACTGTCTGGCCCCATCATGGGCTATTACTGATTTTCCTTGCACCCTGATTTTCGGTTTTGTCCCCTACTACTAGGCCTGTCCTTGCCCCGTAAGGCTGACATGTGAGCACTCAAGTTCCTCCTTTTTCGTCCCATGGATCTTGCTCTGGTTTCTGGGTGCCCCTTCCTCAGCATCTGTGTGTTTTTGCTTCTAATGACCTGTACCCGTGAGTGGCTCACTTTGAAGGCTTGACTGCAGATTGCTGAAGCCACTTGCCCACACAAACAGCTTGCTGGCTTTGCCTGGGAGTTTTGTCCTACACTGGCCTCCTGCTTCCTTCTTCCCCTCTTTCCCACCAGTAGTAGCTTTTGTCAATGACTGACTGATAATACAGTACCACAAAGCCTGACTCACATGTCAGTGTAGTGTAGTGGTTGGTAATCTACACTCTCTAACTCCCTGTGGGATCAGCCTAAGGCTGGGACATTGCTTTAAATTATTCACTTAGTCTCCAATTCCTCCATGCTTTCTCCACTTCCTTGGGGGCATTTCCCTAATAAATTCCTTGCACACAGATCCTCATTCAGGGTCTCCTTCTGGGGAGTTTGACCTAAGATACCCAAAGACAAATTCAGCTTCTCGTATTTGCCCAACAACACGTCTTGAACTCTGCCTCACCTTTATAATTCATCAGCTAATGTCAACTTCATTTAATTATCTAATCCCCCAAAGCCCCCAGGACTCTGCTTTAGCCGTTGGCCCAAGTGACTTGCCTCTCCCCCGTGATGTGTGTGATCCAGCCCCCCTCAAGGGAAATGGAACTTCTCTTTTTATATAGTCCTACATTGTAAATACTACATAGTAACTCTTTGGCTCATGGCAGCTTACTCTTAAGGAGGTATTTTGCAAGGCAGGTCTTAGAATTATTCTCCAACCTGTAAATTCTGTGGGAAGCATGAACATCTCTACAATGATCAGATCATATTTTGTGAAGCCAATCAGATTAAGGAAGTGTGGGATAGTATTCTTATTAAATCCAGCGAGGAAGAGTCCGACCTTGGTGGAAAATAGTTTGCACATAGCTGATACTCAATAAAGAATATCTTGGGGTGTCTGAGTGGCTCAGTCGGTTAAGTACCCATTCTTGGTTTCAGCTCAGGTTATGATCTCACCATTCGTGAATTTGAGCCCTATGTGTTGGGCTCTGCGCTGACAGGGCGGAGCCTGCTTGGGATTCTCTCTCTCCCTCTCTCTCTCTCTCTGCCCCTCCCCAACTCATGCTCTCTCCCTCTCAAAATAAATAAATGTTACAAAAAACAAAAAACCTCTTTAAAAATGTACACGGTTAATCATTTATGTGAAATTTGAAAACAGGCAAAAATAAGCCACAGTGATAAAAGTCAGAATAGCAGTTACCTGTGTGTGTATGGGGTGGGGGGGAGTTGGGAGGTGGGTAAAGGCAAAGGCTTGCATAGGAGGTATCTGGGTGCTAGTAATCTCTATTTGTTAATCCAGATGGTGGTTAACCAGTATGAGTACATGGTAAAAATACCTTGAGCTTATAGTTTGTGCACGTTTCCATCTCCATGTTTTATGCCAATAAAATATTTACTTTAAAAAAGCTTTATTAAAATTTATGAAGCAGGTCAAAGCATGATGACAAGAGATTCAAAGTGTGAATGACAAAGAAAGGTCTAGATCAACGATAAAAGGTTTTATTTTCACTTACAAGGTATTGTGTGTGGCAAAGCGATGAACTAGAGATTGGGAGATTTTGCCATCTGATCTCTCACCTTTCAGAGATGGATTTGCCTTTTTGTTATTTCTCATGGAGAGAGGGCTCATTTATCCCTCTAACAAATGTTATTGAGCAACTTTTCCACACGAGGCTGGTTTAGAGAGGTGAGTTTAGAGTAGCCAGTTCCTTAATTATTCAGAGATGGATAAGCCAGCTGATGAACCATTCAAACCTTCCAGTTTCCCCATTTCCCCTTCCCCGATAGCTTCCCCTGCCTGCAACATTCTGTGGAATTCAATGTGGTTTATAGCAAGGCAAGTGGTACTGCCCAAATAGAATGAATTCAGGGCTCCTACATGAATAATTTTGTACCTAAATCTGTGAACTCTCATGGGCAGAGGCCTTACGTGATTCTTTGACAAGTCCCTCTGCCCGGCACAATGCCCAGCAGTCGGGGTGGCACTCAGCAAAAGAGTGAAAGTGTGGGGAATGAAAGAATAAAGGCGCTTATGACATATTTGCTTTTCACTCCCGTTGCAGCTTTGTTTCTCACCCGAGAGGGCAAATGTCTTGGGATTGTTGTAACTCAACAAATAATGACATGTAGTCACAGCCATCTTCCTCTTTAAAGTTTAGATGTGGGTACTAGCTACCCGATTCCCAATCTCACCAGGTTTTAAAAATTCCTGTCATATAGTTGTCCCATTAATAACTGGGGACACTCTATGGAGCAGATGATTTTCTCCCTAAAATATAGATTTCCTATATCAAAGACAGAGAGCGCATCCATAACAGAAAACACTGGTGTTTACCATCCTTCCGTGTCAGGTTAACAGGTGTAGTGCTATATTCCTTTTCAATGACCTAGGCTCTCTATTATGTCCCCACCTTGGGGACTGTGAAATACATATTTCTGTTCTTGAGAAGGAAGGGAGATCTAGAATCGGGTTTTTAAATGTGCTCTTTTTGTCTTTTTTTCTTAACCATGAGGAGTCTCTTCCTGGGAACATTGGGGACTTGATTCTGAGGACCTCATTTCCTTTGAATGCTTTGATGTTTTGTTTCCTCTGACTAAAGTATTTTGCTGTTATTGCTTGTGAAACTACAGAGAAGAACACACAACTGAACGGCTGCCTTTTCCAAGCCCCATGGATGTGGTGGTGGCAGGAACAATTCTTGGCTTTGCCTTGAGATATTGGAGCTCATTGGAAGAAGTGAAAAGGCTAGCTGCCTGAAGGCTCCTTTTTGTTTTCCTAGATGTATAGGCAGGATGGCAGGGTCAGATTAGTCAGTTTATGAATTATTCAGAGATGGATTAGCCAGCTGATGGATTATTCAGCCCTCTGTTCCTTTTCCATGTCTCTTACTCTGCCAAGCTCCTGTTCATTCCACTCCAACATGGTTGTTCTCAAGGAGCAGAAAGGAGCAGGGAGAGAAGATATAATGGTGACGCGTGGTTCATAGCAACGCTCAGAGGAGTGAAAACCGGTCTGATGAAGAATGTCTATTGTCCATCTCTTGGGGCGGGTGATCTTGCTGGAACTCAGCAACCTGGGCTGTTGCAAGGCATGCATCTAACTACTTTGAAAAACAAATCAAGAAACCAAAGCCAACATCTAGCTATGGCTAATAGTAAAGCTGGTCTTAAGTGAAGTATGCAGGACTTTGGGACCTGAGTGCCTATCCCAGACCCACTCTTTAGCTGGACTAAATCTAGGCTTTTCAAGGTCCATCTCAGCCTGCACATTCATTTTATTTAAATTAAAATCTGTCGAGTGCATACTGTATGCGAGATGCTTTACAAACAGTATTAGGGTTGCTTTTCACTGCAAGTTACAGTAGATCAGTCTAATAATAGCTTCAACTATAAAGCCAATTAATGGTAAACACAATAGAAAGTTTGGAGATAGGGATTTCAGGGTTGGTTCAGCATTCCAGAGGTGTTGTAGAAGATCCATGATTTTCTGATTTTTGGCGCACGGCTATCCCCAGCTTATTTTAATGTTGTTAGTTAATGTGGTGAAATGGCTGCCAATGCTCAAACTAATCCTGTCTTTTGGGGGTGAAGCAGAGGTTGGGCAATGGCCTTCCTATGCCCACTGCTCTCTTTTTAATTAAGGAGGAAAGAACTTTTATAGAGTTCAGAAACAGAATCCCTTTTACATCTCATTGGTCAGAACTTGATCACATGCCTGCACATCAACCAATGACTAGTAAAATGAAATGAATTCAAAACAAATTGTGTTTGGTTGACACCGATCAAAATGAATCCCCCAGGTCAGGGGTCATGGCCTACATGAACAAAGTACGAAATTGGTAGCAAGGAAGAATGGATAATGAAAATGGGGTAGACAACCACTTACTTATTGGCTTCAGATGCAAGTGGGCTAACTCTGCAGAAAGAAGGTGCTTAAGGCTCTGAAAGAATAGGGAAAATGAAAATGGATCTATATCTATCCTTCCTGTTTAGCCACACTGGCCCACTGAGCAAATCTGACTTCTCTACATCTCACTCTCTAGGCTTCCCTCGGTTTTAGTTCTGTGACTTATTTTCATTGTCAGTAACCATTTAGTTCTCAGCGACGTTGTGGTCTCATTTGTAGAACAGAATAAGGCCCATAAACCTGGATTTTTAACCAATTAATGTTTTGGTAGCTATCTGCGATAAGAAATTTTTGGTAAACATTGGTCAAAATTACTTATGAATAGGGAATATTCATTGCATATCTCTTTGGGACTTTATACCACAGATAATGGGAGGAGCACTTTATAAAATACAGAGAGATTTGAAATGTATTCATCTGAGCTAATGATGAAGATCAAAATATAACCTCTGTTTCTTCTCACTATGGTTCAGAGTTTGTGGTATATAGTTGAGAATGATCTTTAAAAACTAAATTTAAAATGACCAACTTAAATATGGTTACCTTAAGAATATTACTAGTAGGTATTCTTATACCTTAAGAATATCAACTCTACCTAACCATCCACATACTAGGATTTCCATGTGACTCCACTGCTGTTATCTCCAGTGCAGAATTTGAATTTACACCCGTCCAGGGGTTCCTGGGGGACTCAGTCAGTTGAGCATCCGACTCTTGATTTTGGCTCAGGTCATGATCCCGGGGTTGTGGGATGGAGCCCTGTGTCAGGTTCCACCCTGAGCATGGCTCCTGCTTAAGATTCTCTTTTTCCCTCTGTCCCTCTCCCCTTTCTTGCTCTCTCTCTCTATCTCATTCTCAAGTTAAAAAAAAAAATTACACCTGTCTTTTCCCTGTAAGTCTGCTGCTCTTCTCATGTTCCTTATCTGGTTTATTGCATCACTGTGCACCAAGTTGCTTAGTTCTGAAATATGGTTATTCTTGATGACTTTCTTCTCACCACATCCAATCAGTTGTCAAATCTTATCAGTTCTACCTCTATCACGGTTCTCATGCTTACCTTTTTTCATTTGTCTTTCAGGCTAGCAGACTGAACATCAAAATGCTGGTAATGGTGATTATCTCCAGGGGATTTTTCTGGTGTCTAGAGGACTTCTCTAAATTTCCTAGGTTTTCTAGAATCGTTTAGCATCAGAAAAATGAACATAAAAATGTCATAAAATCTGTTCTTCAGAGTTGTTAATTTGGTTATTCGCAATGCCCTTCATCT
The DNA here is from genome assembly GCF_027475565.1 of Acinonyx jubatus. NCBI lineage: Eukaryota > Metazoa > Chordata > Mammalia > Carnivora > Felidae > Acinonyx > Acinonyx jubatus. The sequence continues at coordinate 133,519,744 of NC_069384.1, forward strand.
ATGTAATTTACACACGTGAACTGTTCCTCAACGTTTGATGCATGTGTCCATCTCTGTCAGGATATAATCTTCTGGGGGGCATAACTCTGGATCTTAAACATCCCACAGAGCCTAGGCATCCCATATATGTCTGCTCAGTTAGATTTAGTTTATTTCTTTTTTTTTAAGTCTGTTTATTTATTTTTGAGAGAGAGAGAGAGAGAGAGAGAGAGAGAGGACAAGTGGGGAAGGCAGAAGATCCTAAGCAGGTTCCATGGTGTCAGTGAGAGCTTAATGAGGGGCTCTATCTCACAAACCATGAGATGAAAACTGAGCTGAAATCAAGGGTCAGATGCTTAACTGAGTCAGCCACCCAGACGCCCCGAAATTCAGTTTGTTTCTGATGAAAGTAGGAACCACACAAAATTTTATCATTAGGCCCCTTATGAAGTTAAAAAAAAAATAACTAAAATAAATCCTTAAAGTTTCAATCCTCAGAAATCCCCCAAATGGCTCAAGATTTCAAAATACAGAAAATAAGAAAGTATGAGAAAGAAGAAAGAGAAAGGACTCCCCCACCTTCCAGCTTCCTTTGGAAGTTCCCGTTAAGCCTGCCATAGTCAAGACTTTAGTTCATTCCGTGTAACTTTCTCCAACTTTTAACTTAAATCCTTTTTGTACATGGTCTCACTAACTTTTCCTCCTTCTATTGGACTTTGAGTTGAATCATATCATTAAGAGTCTGGGCAGGAAGTTTCAGAACAGCTGGACATTGGGATATTACTGCTTTCAGAGACATTTAGTAATAGTAATTCTAGATCGTTACTATATACTGCACAACTATTTCGTTTAACATTTTGACAAAGTCTTTGACAAAGGCTGAGGGAAGGCAGTTCTCAGGGGAGGAGGAAAAGAAATTTCATTCTAGCTGGCTAGATGAGATGGTATCTTGATTTCCTACCAGGGTCCCCAAATATTGGCAAGTAATGATTTTGGTGTAAATTATACACTTTGATGTGTACTGAGGTTATGGAGCATTTCATATGAAGTAATAATATTAAGTAATTTGATTGAACTAATGACTGTTTAATCTAACATCTAGTGAAATAAACAACAGTAAATATGACACATTCACACTTTATGGACTTAAATTCTGGGACAATCTAAGAAGCCATTTTTGCTGATCTCTGTGGATAAAAGATTGAGTAACTTTTTTTGCAACCATAAGATTTTCGATCTTCAGTTTACAAATTGTGTGGCCACTTAGAGATAGATTACTCAAGTCCTTATTCTTATTAACCTGTAATGACTAGATCTAGTTGTTAAACTGAAAGCTTATTTCTTGTCAAATTTTCACTGAAACATAAGCATGCTTACTGCAAACTGTGTTCAAGTCCTCACATCTTGATAGATTAAATGTCTCTCCTATCCTTGGATCCTTTCTCCCTTCTTAACTCTATAAAGAGTTAATATAATTCTTACAAAATTTATATAATTCTTACATAAATAAGAATTGTTTCCATCACACAAGTAGCTTTGATTAGCAATGTTTATATATTCCGGTGGGCATGTAACAACACAATTCTTTTTTTTTCTTTTTAAAAAAAATTTTTTTTAAGTTTATTTATTTATTTTGAAAGAGAGAGCAAGCAGGGTAGGGGCAGCGAGAGAGGGGACAGAGAGAATCCCCTGCACTGTCAGAACAGAGCCTGATGCGGGGCTTGAACTCAGGAACCGTGAGATCACGGCCTAGGCCAAAATCATGAGACAGATACTTCACCGACTGAGCCACCCAGGTGCCCCAACAGTTTTTTTTTTTTTAAGGTGCTGGTATATTCAATCAACACAAATCACGAAAAATAAGAAAAGAAATAACAAAATAACAAAATAACAAAATAATAACAAAAATGACAAAACAATGGTGATTACAAAGAATCACGTGATTCAAAGAATCACGGAAAAATGGACTTCCACAAAGCTGTGCACTGAATTCCTTAGTCAGGCCAGGAGACAAGCTGAGGGCACAGGCTTCTGTGTGACTGCGACCCTCAGGGGGTCTTGGTGAGCCTATGCTTGGATAAGGCATTACAGAGTGCATACACTTCTTTTGGATTCCAACAAAGCTCCAGCTTGACAAAGCAGTGTTCCCCTCGCCATATAATGAGAACAACCATAGTCAAATCAGTGGGTTTGGGCAAACTTTGAACAATTGTAGGAGCTTTTAATTCAACCATATGGAAGGAAAGGAGAGAAATAGTTTTCTCCTGGATTCAAAATCTTTTCTTTTTCTCTCTCAGGTATAAACACTGGTCTACACATGCCTGTTAATTTGCTTTGCTTGTTTTTTTTAAGAATAATAATTAACATTTACATAGTACTTACTAAATGTCAGGCTTTTATCCCCTTTATATATATTGACCAACTTCATCTTTGCAACAACCCGGGGAGGTAAGTGTTATTTGCCTTCCACTTTACAGAAGAGGAAACTGAGGCTAAGACTAAGAGCTATTAACGTAAATCTGCGAGGTCCCAGGGCTGGTAAGTAGCAGGTGGGAATCAAATCCAGGGTCTACGTCAGAATCTGTGCTCTTGGTGTTGATGTACTTCTCTCTCCCTATGTGTATAGCTTTTTGAGGATAGAGATGTCTTCATTCAGCTACAGAGTAGAAATGGCACTCATTTCATAGGCAGACAGGTCTGGATTTGAATTCTAAAACTTCATAAATGGCTGTAAACTGGCTCAAAAAAAGCAAGAAAGGAGGAAAGGTCCTGATTTGTAGTTTCTGCCAATTTCTGCTGTGTAAATACTCCTAACATGAATGATTTCTAGTTACTGTAGTTTAACAACTGCCCTGCAAAATTCCTGAAATTTTAATTATCAGCTCTTGCAAACTGACTGAGATGAGAGGCCTCCAGCACATCACAGATGAAGGATGGACAACCTGTCAGTCTTGTTCAGACTCCTGGGTCACCATAATCTAGAGTAGTGCTTGGCACCTGGAGGTTACTCATCCATATTTATTAAATGAAGGAATGAAAATGTCCCTGCTTCGTGTATTCTCAATTTACGTTATCAGGAAAATATTCATGCTCGTAGTATTGGATAGGCTGCTGAATGGATTAAATATTAGCTTTAAAAAAAAGTGTCTGGGGCATCTGGGTGGGCTCAGTCACTTAAGCGTCCGACTTCAGCTCAGGTCATGATCTCCCAGTTCGTGAGTTCGAGCCCCGCCTCTGGCTCTGTGCTGACAGCTCAGAGCTGGAGCCTGCTTCGGATTCTTTGTCTCCCTCTCTCTGCTCCTCCCCCACTCATGCTCTGTCTCTCTCTCTCTCTCTCTCAAGAATAAATAAACATTAAAAAAAATATCTGCAAAATGCCCAACAAGATGTCTGGCGCTCAATGGGACATACATGTTCACTCCTGTCCTTCTGGATTATTTGACTTACAAAGTGTCTTCTATCTAGCAGAAACGCATTAGATAAATGAATGAATGAACAAGTGAATAATTGAATGACATTAGTAAGGAACATCGGTTTCAGGGAGGGAGGGAGGATTTTAGTCTTTATCAATGGGTAATGGATGGAAACATGTGACAGCATTTATGACTTTGTGACTTCACTATAATTTTAAAGGCCCCTCCAACTTCAGCACAGGCATGTGAATTCACACGCCTACATAGGCCAAGCTGTAACAGTAAAAGGTTGAAATGTGCTCAATATGAAGACTGCAAGGGGTGGTGGGGATGAACGTGAACTAGATTTCTGTGAGAGCCAAAATGAAAGAGTCTTCGGTTGGGTGTGGTTCCTAGGGCCCTAGCATTAAACCTTTGCTTTTGTAATGGTAAAAGACAGGGACTCTGGTGTCTACACTGGCCTGATTTGAAATCTGGTTCTGCCTCTTACCGCCTATTGTCCTTAGCCAAGTTGCTACAGCTCTCCTTCCCATTATCCAGGGGATTGCAAGGCTCCCCCCACCCCTGTGCCAGAGGGAGGGGCTCTAGCAGGGATCAGGAACAAGCCCAGGCAGGCACGTGATGAACGGGTTAATCCTCAGGTGACTGAGGGACAAGCGATAGGGAGAGGACCATTTTATGTGACCCTTTCACCTGCATATAAGAAAGGAGGAAAAAATGTCTCCACACAACTTTTGAGACCCTTTAGTACAACAACTGGATCTCAAACTTGGCCACCCATTAGAATCACCCAGACAGCTTAAAAAGAGCGATTCCTGGGTCTGAGTCCTGATAACTTGGGTACAATTGATCTGGGGTATGGTCTGGGCCTCAGGTGATACATGTGCAGCCAGGGTTAAGAAACACAACCCTAAGAGATGCAATGAGGAAAAAAAAATTATGTGATTTTCGGGGACATTATGTGAATTACTTTTATGTACCGTGGCAGCACGCTAGTTTCTTTGACAAATGAATACACAACAGCTATTTCCACTGGATTTCAAATATTTAAAAAGCAACAGTCTTAAAAAAAACAAAAACAAAAAGCCTTAACTCTCTGGCCTCATGTACAGTGGCATTTATTCAAAGTGCTTTTTGCTGAAAAAAAAATGAATGCTGCCTCCCCGAGGCATATAGAATGACGTGATTGTCGCTCTCAAACGCGAATATTCTGTCAGTCTTCTCTCACTGCTTACACCCTGCCTTGCCCTCTATACGAACTCACACCAAGAAAAAGCTTCAGTGCCTTACCTAATTTGCCACAAGGCTGCTTACCTATTTAGGTTGGGGTACCAGAGTTGATGAGAAATTCTTTGGGAAGCCAAGCACAAGTTTTTGCTTTCTACTATTTATAGCAATCAGCTGGCTTTTCCAGTCCCTCATTAGATCAATCATGGCCATTGTCTTACAGTTGAGTGGGAAATCATTACAGGTGGAAGAGGCACCATGCCTCTAATTCAGCAGAGGCCCCCCTAACAGGAAAGCTGCAAGGAATTACAATCAAATAGGAGACTTGTCAGGAGAAGGCAGGATTTCTGAAGACTTCCTGGATTTTGAGGCGAGCATAAAATGTAGAGAGAAACCGTAACAAATCTGCACACATGCAAGAAATGACCACCCTTTCTTTCAAGCATATTCCAAGTCCGGTGTTGGGCTTTCAGCTTTAGCCGAAATGCTGCTTGGTACAGAAGCACTTGGATTTGGCGGGGGTGTATCTTTTTTACAGGCCATTTATTTGGGAATGTGTTTTACAGGTGGCCCTGCTGTTGGGTCCAAACCCTGGGCTTATGTAGCGTAGGATGCTGCACATCTTTGTGGCTGAATCAAGTGTCACAGATTATGGGCTGCTCGTAGCCAATAATATGGGAAGTTTTCCTTTTTTGTCTCTCTTTGCCTTTTTCCCTGGCCTGTTGAGCAGTGACAGTCAAAAGCCAGCTGAACCCATCGTGAGGGGGCAGGCGAGGGAGAAATTGCCGGAGTGCAGATTTCTGCGTGGGCCGTATGTAGGCTCTGGGGTGACCCCGGGAGCAGGTGGGACTTATTTGGCACCCCTCCCATTAAAACCTGCCTCAGAAATCAGTTTATTTGAAGGAGTTAACGAAAGTGTTAGATATTTTCTACCACTGGCAGAGGGAAAAGTAGTGCACACGTCTGAATAAATAACTGAAAATGGCTTCTCACTGTTCAGGAAGTACAATCAATTTGAAATTAGGATTATGGAAACATCTGCGAAAATTCAAGTGTCATCTCAATTTGGGCTCATTCAGATCCTGTATTTTTCAACTTCCCAAGCAGTGCATTTAAAATCTAATCCTAATTAACACACATAGTTTAATTATAGCCAACAAAATATTCTACAAAAATTGTGTGTGCTGGTTGGGGGGATGGGTGGGGAGGGAGGAGGCGAGGGGGAAACCAGACAAATGTTCCCTGATTGTAAAAATTCTTGTTTGGTTAATAATATAAATCCTCAAGATTTTAAACACACACTGAAGTTGCTTATCAGGAATCAAAGTGACATAAAAAAGCACGGAGCCTCCTTTCCTCATAATCCTACTTTTTCCTTTCTTCCTATTTCTTATTAACCTGGAAAGAACAAAGACCTTGCTAAGTTGGCTTATACACTCTCTATTGTGGAGACCTTTGTTGCTTTGTTTATTTTCTTTCTCTGATCAGAAGATAAACCTTTATGGTTGTGTTTGAGTACAAATAAAGAAAGAAATCTACTTGCATAAAGCAAACTTTATGGTCTGTTGTTTTAGTGATGAGAAACACCTCTAAGGATTTGAAGGTTTAACTGAAAGGCACACCAGCATGTTGGATGCTTTACTGCAACCTCATCCTAATCAACCAAAACACGGCAACCCACCATCTTGCGGAATGATCGGCGTTTTCCCCTCCCAAACCTGGCATAAGTGCAATGTGCAAAGGGAACATAAATGTAAAGAAAACAAAACAAAAATCAATCAGACAAGGGGAAAAAAAAATTCCCATCCAGAAGCTCAAACATAATTTTAACTAAAATTAACTCGGGGAGAGAGCTTCAAAACTCAAGCTGACTGAGTCTCAGTCATTTTGTAGCGTTATTTTGGTCAATAATAAATCTGAGGGAAAAAAAGTCAAACTCTCTTACTCTTTTGCTTAAGTGCTTTGTTACCTTGTTACTCGAGTAAAGATACAGAGAATTGACTTCTACTCTAGATTCTGTTCCTTGTATTCCTATTGCCGAAAAAAGAAAAATATTCAAATTCTTGATATCGTTCAGCTATCGTTCAGAAAATTTTACCATGGCGTTCGCTATAATAAAATGTGACCCTCTGTTAGTATTAAAGTAGTCTAGGTCTCTGCAGGTAAGGGGGAGATAGTGATTCCTAGGCGAATACCATTGTAATTTCCCTCATCTCAACCCAGTCTTGAGGATAAAATTCATCGTCTTTAGCACTTAATAGCCTGTACATTTGTTTTGTTTACAGATCAGTTTCATTCCTTTGTCCACCATGATTTTTAAGAATTTATAACAGTGGGGCACTTTTTAATAGGGTAATAGTAACGAATGAATGGCAGAGAGTGTGCCATGGCATTTTGTTGAAAAGAATCCTACATTTCTCCGCAGAACCCAGGGGCTCAGAAAGACCTATATAATAGGAACATACGATATTTCTATGTGACAGGATAAAGTTTGCTAGAATCAGCCTTGAAAAGTAGTCTGCAGGGCAACTGTTCATTAAATTTTATCGAATACTATGCCAAACAATTTGTAATTGTTATCGTCTCTCCTTTTCTTTCTCCAACGATCTCTTCTAGTGTTTTGCCCTCCAAACGCCATGAAGGAAGAGACTGTTCATTCCTATCTTTGACAGAGACCCTAGCCTAGAACCTGCCACATAATAAGAAAGCAATAAATATGGGGCTCCTGGGTGGCTCAGTAGGTTAAGCATCTGACTTCGGCTCAGGTCATGATCTCGCAGCTCATGGGTTCAAGTCCCATGTCGGGCTATGTGCCGACAGCTCAGAGCCTGGAGCTGCCTTGGATTCTGTGTCTCATCTCCCTCCGCCCCTCCCGTGTGTGCTCTGTCTCTCTCTCTCTCTCTCTCTCTCTCTCTCTCTCAAAAATAAATATTAAAACGTTAAAAAAAAAAAAGAAAGCAACAAATATGAATTGAATAAAAGAATGAATTCTACTTATTCACTGATTTCCATAATGAAGTGATGGATATGACTTTTGACCAGATGTAGGATAGTGACTATGGAATCAAGCATAATGATCTCATGCTGGAAAAGGTAGCAAATAATTATAAGTTGTTTTTTACAATTACATTTGATAATGGTAATAGTTAAAGCAAACAGCAAGGTATGAAAGAGAAACTGTAATTAATTTGAACCTCAGGCATTGGGGTCAAACTGTCTGGATTTAAATCTCATGTCTCCCTCCGGGGCACCTGGGTGGTTTAGTCAGTTAAGTGGTTAAGCACCTGACTCTTGGTTTTGGCTCAGGGTATGACCTCACAATTCATGGGTTTGAGCCCTGCATAGAGCTCTTTATTGACATTGCAGAACCTGCTTGGGATTCTCTCTCTCTCTCTGCCCCTCCCCACCTTGTACAAGTGCACTCTCTCTCTCTCTGTCTCAAAAATAAATGAATAAACGTTAAAAAATAAATTAATCTTGGGGCGCCTGGGTGGCTCAGTCGGTTGAGTGACCGACTTCGGCTCAGGTCATGATCTCATGGTTTGTGAGTTCAAGCCCCGCGTCAGGCTCTGTGCTGATGGCTCAGAGCCTGGAGCCTGCTTCTGATTCTGTGTCTCCCTCTCTCTCTCTGCCCATCCCCCACTCATGCTCTGTCTCTCTCTCTGTCTCAGAAATAAATAAACATTAAAAAAAATTTTTTTTAAACATCAATCTCATGTCTCCCTCTTATTAGCTGTGTGGTATAGCAAGCTGCTTGCTTAACCTCTGTTAGCTGTGGTTTTCTCATCTACAACATGGACTGGGGGCTTTAGTGAGAATTCAGTGAGATAATGCTTGTAAAGTCATCAGCAAAGTGCCTGGAAATTAACCTAAGATCAGAAATTGAAGTGATTATTATTAATTAGAAATATTTTCATTTTTGGAATAATAACTGAAAGGTCTGAAGAAAAAAACACCAACCGCTGAATTGTACACAACACCATGGATTTAAAGGTCCCTGACTCTTTCCGATTCCTTCTAGATACTCCATGGCAGAAAGTTCTATACTCTCTCTGGATTCCAGGCCTGGTCTCCCGGTATAATGTGGAAACCATTGGCTTGTAGAAAGGAGCAGGTTGTCCTGGGCTGAGGAGGGGAAATACACAGGGGCAGAAATGCAACTGCAAATTAGGGAGAAGGGAAAGCGGCAGTTAAAACAGTTTGTCCAACATTCTACGGTTCACATTTATCTAAATGCCCTCCCAAAGAGTCTGACTCCCAGTGTGATGGAAACAAAACCACATTTTAGCCACAAAGGACGTTCATCTGTTTAACGGGCATTCTATTATTGTGCTGATCAGAAAGTAGTGCTCTTGTCCTAAAAATTACTGCAGAAATAAGGTTAAGAACACATTTGTCAAACAAAAACGAGTACGGACGATGATTCCATTTTGTATTAAACTATAGAGTCGTGACACTAAAGCTATATTTTAAGCCATAGAAATCGTAAAACACAGATGTTTATATAAAAGTGGAGTCTGGAGAGTGAACTTTACTGCTACGGCCAGAAACAAACAAGTGTCATAACTGGGCGATCGGCATAGGTGTGTGTGTGATAACAGGTGAGGTAGGCAGGGCCGATCAAGAATTATGGGTATCGACAGATCATGAGATCGAAAATTAAAGACGGATGGAAGGAGACAGTGTACGGAGGATATAGGTAGAAGGAGGGAAAGGTTGAATAAGGGAGGGTAGAAGCATCTGGAACTTTTCACAGCAAATTTGCATGTTTGGCAGCCTATGATAGAGGATTCAAAGAAACGCGACATGTCTAAGGCTCTTGTTTTCAAGTGAAAATGTGATAAGAGGGCAGTAGGTAGAAAGTAGCATCAGTCAGGACATGCTACTGGCATTGCACTTAAGGTATAGCCCCGCTGATGTGGTTGCCGCCTTCATGGCTCCATTTCATCCATGACATCTATGTCATTTCCTCTATCACATTGCCACCAGTTTTGTTCCTTGGCTAGAGATGATTAATATAAGGGTGGAAATGCTTGATGTAGCTAGACGAAAGAGATTCTCTTTCCAGGGAATTTGAAACATGAGCTGAGATACTTAGAAGCCGGAGGTGGTTTCGAGCTACGGTTTCGTTATCAGTGTCTTCGAGTTACCATTGTACATGGTCCTTTCTCATCCCAGAGCCTTGTTCTGCTCCTCCTTAGTTCTGTGAGCTGTCTAGTATTTTCTAATCAATATCTCCCCTGCCCCACTTTTGCATTAGTTTGCCAGCATTTGCTCGCCTCCAGTGGGACCTTATGTGATTTCTCATGTATGCCCTTCTCTTCTCCAGTGAAGTTGGCTGAAGAGTCGTAGAGGATTGGAGCACAAAGTATAAAATGTTGGTTCTATGGAGCAAGCCAGGTCCATGATTTATAAAATACAAAAGGCAGCAAACAACTCTTTGTAAAAGCTCATTTCAGTTTCCAAGGTTGGGGAAAACAAAGCTGTGCATAGTGGTTAACTGGGCAGCCTCTGGAGTTTGAATATCAGTTCCATCATTTACCACGTGAATGTAAGCTACTTAAACTCCCTGTGTACTTGGTTTCCTTACCTGACAAAATAGAGATAATATACATTTACCGTGACGATTAATATGTTATGTAGAAAAACCAACTTTATACGATACTTTTTAAGAGATCAATACATGTTGGTGATTCTGTCGTTGTGGTTGACTTATATTACAATGAGGTATTCATCACAGGCAGGACCGACATTCCTTTTTCCATTTTATACTTTCAAAAACTGAGGCTCTAAAAGATGAAGTGACTTGGCCAAGGTCATACAATGTAGAGCTCCTGCGACTCCAACTTTAAAGAATGTGTCTCCCCAATATTTATTAAGTGCCTAAAATGTACCAGACCTTGGCGATATAGGCCCTAGCCTTCATAAAACCTCGTCTGGGGCGGGGGTCAGCTAACTACACACCTGGGGGACAAACCCAGCTCCTTGTCTGCTTCTGTAATAAAGGTATTTTTCGGAACGCAGCCATGCCCCTTTGTTGAGCGTACCATCTATGGTTCTTTCCTGCTACAATAGGAGATTAGAGCAACTGTTACAGAGACTGTATGGCTCTAAGAGCCTGAAGTATTTACTATCTGACTCTTTGCAGAAAAAGTTTGCCAAACCCTAGTGTAGTGGGTTTGTGATTTGTTGGTCTAAAAATGTTGTCTTTAATTGTTGAAGGCTAATTAAAACAAGAAAAAGAATTCCTCAGAATGAGAACAAGTTTTAGTCTTTACAGCTTCTGTTATAACCCAGTTTCCATCTCTCCCCCTTCTCCCTACTTTCTAAGAGAAAGATTCTCTCTTGGCAGCTGCGGGGTGATGGAAAATGGTTTCCGATAGATCCACATTTCCCCTGCATTATTCTCAACATCTAATCCTGGATTATCCTTTATACCTATAGAATCGTACATTGTCCTTTCTTTTTCAACCACAGGGAAGAAACGGTGTGTTACGTCATTTAACTTGACTAAGTTACAAAACTTCTTGACAGATGCACCTGTTAGCTGTGCAGCCTAGTGACTCCTCCTTGATTCTATTCCTTAGTGATCGTAAAATAAATCTCACACCCCCTTCACTTAAAATATTAAATAATTAAATCATTTCAGCTTTCCAGTTTCAGAGCAGGGAGCATGTTTGGACACGTATTTTAACATGATCTGGTTAACTGTTTTAACCTTCCTCATTTAAACTGTACACGATGAATGATGAGACAGAAAAGAAGTAGAGATGCTTCAACAAAGAATGGTTGAGTACAGCACTGTCATTATCTGATAAAATCCTCCTATCCTTGCTGATGGAGTTGGGGGGCGGAGAGTGGCAATGAGTGTCCCTTGAACCAGAAAATACTGATTAAGCAAGCACCTGGCTTCCTGGCTAAACTCTATGACATGCACTCTAGAATAACTTTGTGTATGGAAGGAATGCAAAGTAGATCTCATTGAAGACGGGCTGTCTTGTTGAGAGGTAAGGGGCATTGACATCTGACTTTTGAAGATACCATTTGGACTTATGTTCTCGATGAGCAGTGGCTTGGCTTGCGTAAAGGCTGTAGGGCAGGGTTTTAAGCCTCGCTGCTCAGCAAGGAAGAGGCTGGGGTAAGCACGGAAATGACCACAGGCGGGAACTTCCGAAGCCTTGCGGAGTGCACAGCACATACCTTTGAAACCTCATCCATGTTAGGTTGCAACTGACTGTCTCCTGTAAGCTGCTTAGTGGGGGAGACACGCACCATTTGAAAAATAAGAGTGATAATTTGGAAGATAAATGCTTAGGTTTCTCCTTGCATTGTAGGAAAGGGGGAATCTGAACATCCTGCTGCCACAAAAGTTGCATTCAAAGATACTGAATATTGATGGAGAGGAGAGACTTGGCTCCGCCCATCACAGGTGAGCCAAGCTCACTTTGTCAGTGGGAAAGGGGGTTAAATGCTCCTAGGTGCGGGGGTTACTACCAGGAAGCATCCAATTTAATGTGCTACCATGAGTTGACTATGTTTACAGGTAAAAATGATGAGAAGTAGATAACCATATAGTGATTTAAGGAATTCTAGGGCATTTTGGAATTAAAACTTAAATCAGAACTGATAGGCCACATCGTGGGCATTAGGCCAATTACAAGATTGCTACCCAGACTCCTTGGCGTTTTAAAAACTTTTCATTTCAAAAGGTCCTTAGCATTTCAAGTTTGAAAAGTGAACGTGTAGGGGCGCCTGGGTGGTTAAATTGGTTAAGCATCTAAATGGGCTCAGGGCATGATCTTGCGGCTTGCGAGTATGAGCCCCACATCAGCCTCTGTGCTGACAGTTCAGAGCCTGGAGCCTGCTTCGGATTCTGTGTCTCCCTCTCTCTCTGCTCCTCCCCCTCTCGTGCTTTGTATGTCTGTCTCTCTCAAAAAATAAGTAAACATTAAAAAGAACTTTTTTTAATTAAAAAAAAAAGAAAATTGAATATGTATTTTTCTTCGTCCTCTCTGGGGCTATTCCCCACTCGTCTGGCTACCTAATACTCATGGTATTTTACCAGGGGGTAGGAAGGACTGGACCAGTGTTTGGTGAGTACTCATCTTGTGGTGCACCTCTTTGGTGAATCAAGAGGTGGCTGGCTTCCCAGTGGGCACCGCAAAGCAAGACAAAGATGGTTGGAGCCACATGGATACGTGGCAACAGGAATCCAGGGTGACCGATCCAGTTGGAAAAAATTAGGAGCCGTGTTCAGTGATATTCTCACATGAAATTCCTTGTCCCCATCTCATGGTGTAACTTAAAAGTCCCAGTTGACCTTCTGGTTCGCCTTTTACCTAAAGGTCCAAATAAATTAATTCGAGGCTCCCTCCTACTTCAAGTACTTCAAGTAGTACTCCGTCCTCCTTCAAGTTCAGTACCTTTCTCCAATATATCTGAGGAGTCTTGGGTGGGGGCAGATGTGTTGAGAGGTGGTTGCTTTCTGCCCCCTCTTGCTCCCGACTGTGACTCCATTCCTTCCCTGGGTCCCCTCTGGCTTCCCAGCAGCGCCCCACCAAATAGCTCCAGTCTTTGACGTTGTGCGTTTCCCTACAAACATGGACCCAGCCTCCACATCATTTCCAAGACAGCATGCTGCAAGGGTCTACTTCTCCTTGCCATTTTTTGCCCTTCACTAAGTGACCTTGGGAATGGGGGAGAGGGAGAATGTGGGGGTACCACAGAGGGGCACCGAAGCACAAAGCATCTCTAATTAGGAAGCAGAAGCTCCTTTCTAATAGTCCACCATCGGAAGTCTTCTCGTGGTAATTTCTCTGCCTGGAGTCTGTTCTGCAGCCACATTGCTGGGTCCCACTGTGTTTCTCCCACATTCTCCTTCCTCTGTCCAGGGTCCCACCTCCAATTCAAACATGTAGACTTCTAGAGGAAATAGAAAAATCCCTTAAAAGGCATACACAACTTTAATGGCCTAGGTTGATGGTCTTTTGCCTTATTAAGCAGATTCTGTTTAGTCCCTCTCTTCCTTCGTCTCCCTGTCCTAGAGAGAATAAGAAAACCCTAAAACACTCTATGAATAAGAAAACCCATAGACATCCTATGAGTGAGAAAAATAAGAAAAAGTTTTCTGTTTAAAATGAATCCTGCAGCCATCTCTTAGACCAACCCTCAATCAATAGCCAAATTTGATTTTCTTCCATTAGTCTGCAGATTAGAAAGATAACACTGGTTTGAAGGTTATGGACCCAGCCTTTTTGTCCTGACTCTGTCTCTAATAACTATTGTGATCTCGGGAAAGCTTCCTTTCCTTTCTGACCCTAGGGCTGCCCATCTGTCAGTAGAATAGGTAGGGTTAGACCAGCATTTTCCAAAACATGCTCTTCATGTACTAGTTTGGCAAGATGTTAATGAGTGTTCCAGGGAAAATGTGTTCTGGGGTTGACTCTTGAAGACTGCATACTTCAACAAGATTGAAGTTTTCTTTGCTGCAGGACTTCTCAGATCTCTTACTAACTTAATGGCACCACGACTCTGCAGGAGAGAGATACAATACACAGAATTTCCCAAATACATTTGAGAGAGCTCCCTCCAGCTGCCTTTTTAAGTAAGAAACTTATTAATATCTTGTCAAAATGCTGCTTATTGAATGTTGTCATTCTAGAGAATAATTAAGATGAGGAAATTTATTCTCTTCAAGTTCACATTCAGTTGCAATTGTTTCTACCTGCTCAGCCTGAACGAAGCAATACCAAGTCAGCAAGAAAGTCTTAAATTTTTTTAAAAGTTTATTTATTTTTGAGAGAGAGAGAGACAGAGACAGAGCATGAGTGGGGGAGAGGCAGAGAGAGAGAGGGAGACACAGAATTGGAATCAGGCTCCAGACTCTGAGCTGTCAGCACAGAGCCCAACACAAGGCTTGAACCCATGAACTACGAGACAATGACCGGACGCTTAACTGACTGAGCCACCCAGGTTCCCCGAGGACTGGTTATTTCTTAATGGCTTTATCTCTCTTTGGTCAATTTTTAAAATATTGCTGAAAATCTTCTCACCTTCTGAAAAGTTGCAAAGCAGAGCTCTGGGAAGGTGCAGTGTTCTTTGTTCCGATGGCTCTGGCTTCTATCATGGCCTACCGGAAGCCTGCTCTTGCTACCTACTACACGAAGCTCAGGGTTTCCAGTTGAGGTAGGGCTCTAACAAAGAGATTAAGGAGCCAAAGTCCTAGAAAGTTTAGGTTACTCCCCCGGCTCAGTGTCATTCTCCCACATGGCAATTCAAAGTATCAAATTTTATTTTTCAAAATGATTCAACACTTTTATTCATCCTGAAATGAAAATAGTTCCTTTCTAGATTGTCTGATTGCAAAATTCTAAGTAAGTATATCAAAGTGGACTTTCTTTGTGTGTGGGTAGATGCATGAGGGGTGCATAGCTTCTCCTGTGGGACTGGTTCTCTAAGAATGTCTTTGGTCTTCTAGTTGGGTTACTCATTACTAATTAGAAGCAAGGACCAAGGTGGATTCTGGAAAACACTGTGAAGCTGTAAAGGAAGCTGGTGTTGTGTAGCCCTTACTTAATGCCCATGACCCAGCAAATGTTCCCTCCCCAGCTCTCTTCAACCAAGTTGCTTTAGGTGCTGATTTCCTTCCTCTCATTTCCTTTTCAGCACACCCATATCTAATGTTCTTTTGCCACCAGGTTGCCCCAGCCCCAAGAAGACATTGTATTCAGTCCAGAGTGTGATGGACTTTGGTGGATGCTCTGATATGCCATCCAGATTTCCCTTCAGGAGTGAGAACATATACCCCCAGCTGCTGGAAGTATTGTCAGCAAACGTCTCCTAAATGTCAGCCCCCTAAACGAATTACTTTGACCGACGGAAGCCATTTTGCCCACGGTCAGCTGCTTGCAGTGACTGGTGGACGAGGCATTAAAGGCCAAGATGCCATAATTTATAATTCAAAAGGCCATCCCAGCCTCAGAACCCTGTGGCATTGGCTGGGGCCTTTGTTGGACTGCATCACAGCTCAGCTTCTCCCTGTCCCAAACCTGCCTCCTTCCCTTCCCTGACAGCTGTCAACCCCAAGAGCCCTCCTTAATAAGATTCCTGCACATGAATTTTTGTCTTAGAGCTAATGTCCCGGGAAACCCAATGTACAGAAGAGGCTTGATACCTTAGTAATCTCTGGAGGATACTTGTGTTTTAAAGGAACTCCATCAGGGTTATGTTTAACTTAAAAGGAAGAGTCGCTGATGGTTCAATTGCTTGGCAGTGTGACATCTGGAAAAGAGTGGGAGGGGGTTGGTTTACGTGTATAGAGGGAGTCTTTTAAAAAAATTACTAGTGCATTTTAGGGGTGCCTAGATGGGTCAGTCAGGTTAGTGTCTACTCTTGGTTTTGGCTCAAGTCATGATCTCACAGTTCGTGAGATTGAGCCCCACATCAGGCTCTGCACTGAAAGCATGGAGCCTGCTTGCAGTTTCTCTCTCCTCTCTCTGTCTCTCCCCAGCTTGCTCTCTCTCTCTCTCTCTCTCTCTCTCTCTCTTTCTCAAAATATAAATAAATTAATAAATAAATAACATTAAAATAAATAAATAAAATTCTTAGCGCATTTTATGTCTTATTTAAAATGTCATTTCCCAATTGGAAGTCATAAAGATATTGTTCTGCCTTTCCTTCCAGAAGTTTGGATAGTTTGCCATTGGAAAGTCCCATTTGGAGTTGATTTTTTATGAGTGATTTTCCATTTTCATAAAGCACAAAAAGTCAGGTAAAGGTAAATACGTGCTGTTTGGAGATACAAGCATTTGTGACAAAACTGTTTCAAAAAAAAACAAAGGAATGATAAATACAAAATTCAGGTTTATTACTGACTGGCTTCGTGGGGGCAGGGGTGGAATGGAAAAGAGTATCCAAATTGCTTCAGTGGAATTGGTAAGTTCTAATAGATGAGTTGGGTGGGATACTCATGTGGTGTCCACTTTCATCTGTAAGCTTTATGATCTACATATACATTATATATATTCTTCTTTTCTTTCAGACAGAGAGAGAGAAGGAGAGAGAGTGCGAGCATGGGAGAGGGGCAGAGCAAGAGAGAGAGAGAATCTCAAGCAAGCTCCATTCTCAGCACAGGGCCCAACCCGGGCTCAATCCACTGATCCTGGGATCATGACCTGAGCCAAAATCAAGAGAGGGATACTCAACCGACCAAGCCACCCAGGAGCCCCTATGTATTCTTTAGTGTATCAATACCAAGTGTTTTAAGGCATAAAATGAGAAGAAAGGAAGTGGATAGTGCAAGGACCAACGACTCACTGCTTTGTTGTAAAGGGTACTAGAAAAATGGGCCAGTGACAGGAATAGAATGGGGATGTCCTGCAAGGTTATTTTTGAAGACATGCGACATTACAACAAATTGGTATGTAGATAAGAGAATCCAGCAGAACAAGAAAAAATTTAAATTCGGAAGGGAAGGGGGCATTCGGAGGAGTGATACCCAGCATTCTTTTGCAAAATACTTTTCTTGGGTTATAACTTTTTCCCCTGTTGGGTCATCCGTGCCTTTGAATCGCATGTCTCATCCATTTATTCATTTGTGCTTAATCACAAGTATTACTGAGTTCCTTCTAGGAGCTCATCCAGGGATGCAGTCAGTAGTGAGATTTGCTTGACCCACTTATGTTCATGAGCTCTCTACAGTGGTATCTTCCCTCGCCTTCCCTGATAGAACCACCAATGGCTGGGAAGCCCAGATCTGGCTCCGCCCACCTGTCCCTGCTATCTAGGAACCAGCGACTTTGCTGACTGGGGTCTGGTCCTGTCCACCTTCTCTCTGGCTTTTTAACTTCTCAAACCACTTTCTGCCTCAGGCCCATTGCACTTGCACTTGCTTATGCCTGGGGTTCTCTTTGTCCTGATTGATTCTCATGCTTCCTTTGCAAGTCTCAACTTGCCTGTCACCTCTCTAAAAGGCCAACACTTCAGCTTCACCCTCCTAACTCCACCTGCACCATCGACTTCTATTCTCGCTTGTCTGGCCCTCATTCACAACATGTATTACAATTTCAGTGGCAGCCGTATATTTATTTGTCAATCTCCCTGGTTGAATAAGCAAACTCCACAAGAGTAGACCTTGACTGCTTGTTTCCTCTGGTGTTAGCGTCTGAACTTTTTACACGGAAAGTGCTTAGCAGACATGCTGTGGGCTCTGTCCCCCTTTGGCTTTCCATTTCACATTGGAGACAAAACCAGACTCAGCCAGCTGAGAAAGTTGGACACAGATGAGGAACTAATTCTCAATCCAGTTTTGCTTCTATTATAGTTACAGGGTTTGGGTTAGTGGCAACTCAGCTGGTTTAAGAAAAATGAACTAACTGTCAAATCAGGGCATGTTAACGCTGGAAGGGACCCAGGAAGGCCTCATGGAAATCTCTCTAGGGCAGGGAATGACAGACAAGAGGGAAAGGAGCAAAAAGCGAAAGCTAAAAACAACTATTTACCCAGTGCTTAATGTGCATTAGCCTCGTGCTAAGAGCTTTACCTACATGACCTAATTTAATCCCTTTGAATTTCCTGAAAAAAGGATCTGTTTGTGTTATTCTCCTGTCAAAGAAACTGAAAATCCAAGAGTTATGTACTTGGTCGAAAATCATACACGTAGCAAGTGGTGGAGCCCAGACGAAAGCCCAGGTCTGCCTGGCTCTGAAACAATGCTTTCCCAGCTTCCGTGTGGGTGCAGATCACCTGGGGAATTCATTAAGATGGAAATTCGGATGCAGTAGACCTGAGACTCCGCGTTGATCACAAGTGGCTGGTGATGCCAGTGATGCTGGTCCCTAGAGAGACGTTTGGAGGACCACAGGTCTATTTTGGCACTTATCCAACTGTAACGCACAGATCAGTACAAATCATCTGGGGCTCATATAAAAAAAAATGCAGATTGTAATCCAACAGAACTGCGGGTTCTCTCTTTTAAGAAAATTTTTTTAAGTTTATTTATTTATTTTGAGAGAGAGAGAGAGAGAGAGAGAGAGCAAGCACAAGCTGGGGAGGGTCAGAGACAGAGGGAGAGAGGGAATCCCAAGCAGGCTCCACACCATCGGCGCAGAGCCCCATGTGGGACTTGAACTCATGAACTGTGAGATCATGACCGGAGCTGAGACCAAGAGTCGGACGCTTAACCGACTGTGCCACCCAGGCGCCCCTGGGGATCCTGTATTTTTTGCAAGGTCCTATTTGAGGCCCATTCTGCTCATGGTGGACCATACTTTGGGGTACATGCTCTTATGGACCCCAAATCCAAATGGTATATTTAGGTAGAGCCCAGGACGGGTCTCGGAGCTTCCAGCTGCCGACATTCATTGACAATTACACTAGCACGTGGCATCTGACGCTGCCTTTGAAAATAACAAAAATCCACCCTTGGTTGCTAACCACCTCTGAAAGAGGAGAAGGGCCAGGGTGGCCTATAAAGCTCATGAAGCCCGAGTGGAGACAAAGTTCTGTGTGATGTCAGTGGGAAGTCCTGTAAGACACGCGAAGTT
This sequence comes from Acinonyx jubatus, assembly GCF_027475565.1. NCBI lineage: Eukaryota > Metazoa > Chordata > Mammalia > Carnivora > Felidae > Acinonyx > Acinonyx jubatus. Next base: position 133,538,906 of record NC_069384.1, read on the forward strand.
CACGTGTGTGTCGAGCGTAGAAAGCAGCCCCCCTTCCCTTCCCAACGTTTCAAAGCAGTGTGATGTCACCGGCTCTAAAAAACCCAAGGTTCATAATGAAACTTGTAATCAGGTGAGTCTTGTTTTGTTCTGAGTCCACTCACACTGTTTCTCACAGTCCCTCACTCAGTGACTTCAGGGGCACACTCTGGGGGTGAATTCTGGGAACTGTAACTGATCTTTCAGGTTTACATAAAGTGGGTTTACTCCTCTCAGAGAACATCACTTGCTTTCTTGTAAATCTGCTCCCTTGCTCAGAGGGGAACCTGACTTTCATAACTGATGAACATGTTTTCGGAGATGCCTCCCCAGGGAAGATACCTGGGAGGCTGGTCATGCATGCTCTTGAACGTCATGTCCCATTATCCTGGCCCTACTGTTCAAAAAACCTGATTAGAAAAATGAGCTCTCCGACCGTAGTCCAATCGAGCCCAACCTAGCTGTCCATGGGGGGTTACTTTTTGAATAAGCTAGATTCTCCTTCTTGAGCATCCAAGCAGACAAAGTGAAAGGGCACTTGCTAAAAGCCAGCTCCTCTTGAATACTCAGAAGCCACCAGCTGAAGAGGGCTCCTAGGATTGGGATGGAAGGAAGTGTCACCCCCTGATTTACACCACGGCGTGGCAACAAGGCAGGTGGGACGGTGTGGACTTTAGGGACTGGAAGACCTGGATTTCAGGTCTGGCCTTGTCACTGATGTGCTGGGTGGCCTTGGGCGGGTTATTGGGTCTCTGAAGATTTGCTTTTCTCGTCTGTGAGTAGAGATCATACACCTTAACATCGTATTGTGACCCTTAAGGATTAGATCCCAGGACATATGCAAAGCCCTCTGCGCGTGGGGCCTAGGATGTGCTCCATGAAAAGAAACCTCTCTCCTCCCGTCTTCCTCACTCTTGCCTTTCTAGATTCCAGACGCAACCAGCAAAAATCATCAGGCTCTGCAAAATGGCAGTCTCAGAGTGTTTTGTGCCAAGGTCCATTTAGGTTCCAAAATACTCCCGTTCCGCTGCTTATTTCTGCGCTCTTGCCGTCTGATGTGTATCTGTGCGCCTCTCTGATTACACACTGCTGTCACTCAGCACGCCGCCGACACCAACAGATTCTGTTACAACAGCTGATTGTGCAGGCCTGCCTCAGCATTCGATCAGCGAATATTCCTCCCAGACCCTGAAGGAAACACGCTCTCTCGGCCAACTTTCTGCTAAGAAGCTGGGTGCTTTATTTACAGAGACCCTTCCCGAAGGTTTCCCGGCAGAACGTCAACCGGTGATTTCGCGCCAAAGAATTAAGACCCGGGTTCCAGCCGTGTCGTTAACGGAGGCCTGTCGCATGTGCGATACAGACAGCGCGAGGCCTTGATGTTTTCTTAGATTGGAATCATTTCTGGCACTTAAGCGTTTTGATGAAATTCGTTCAGTGTTCTGGGTGTGTTTTATATGAAAAAATTAAAGGTTTTTTGGCAGTTCTGTTAAATAGACGCCGGTAACATCTCCGCATAGTTCAGTGCTCAGAAATCAAGGATACGACGTTTTAGTTAATCCACCAATTGAGAGCTGTATTGTGGTGATTCTTTGTCCTCTGGGCCGCACGCGATCATCACGACTATAAATGAAGAGCGAACCTGAAGAAGGGACTTTTTTTTTTTTTTTTAGCTAGGCAAATAGGACCACACCAAAATCCATTCTGTCTGTGGAAATTAGCAAAAGGCATCACATCTGGGCAGATGTGCCTCGCTGGCTCTCCGCTTGGCACGTAGAAAGGGCCAAATTCTGTCACCCACCCATGCTTGACTAGTCCTTTGATTCAGTGCACCGACTGAACAACAGTACACGGTGTTCCTTAGGGACGCCTGGGGTGCACTGTCCTTACCCAAATGAGAAAAGTGCCTCTGCTTTGAACTTGCTGTTCTTTCCTCCTTAAAGCTTTAGCCTCTGCATTAATTGCGTTCTCCCCACGAATTGGCCACGTACATCTTGATCCTAAGAACAAGATGTATCGTTCAGCTTCTCAGCTTCTTAGGTCATGAGTGTTTACTGATCATCTCATGTATGCCAACATACAGAAGATCTTTGGTCAGTGTTTGTTGGATGATTCATTGTGAGTTCCTCTTGCTCAAATGGATTGAAATATTATAGTAAAAATGAACCCTGTGTTCTTCAGTGTCTGGAGATGACATTTGTTATATTGTGGGTAGAGGGAAGAGGTGATTTCTCTCCTCCATCCATACACTTCATCAGTACCTAGGAGGGTAGGTATTTGTTTCATAGTCTACAACTGCTGGGCAACAATTCTCTGTTGAGGACAGAGGTGTAACCGGTGTACTAACAACAAGCTGAATTTTCTACACATTTACCTTTATCCTTCAGTTCCTCTCTTTCCAGGTCCGTCATTGAAATCCTTCATTAGAAGCGATTTGGGGCTGCTTTAATGCTGAGTTGACTCTGGAAAGGGTTTGCCCTTGTGTTTTCACACTCATCCTTTTAACTTAGAAAAAGCGGAAAGAGGGAAATAGGACTCCATCGTAAATTTTTTAAGAAGGAGGGGAAAATGTAGAAACGCTTGCAAATTTCTGAAGACTTTTGTAAAAAAGTATTTCAGTCTTGGGGACACATCTAAGCCCAAATATCCAAGGAGTGAATGACCTATTTTTCTTCCTCTTCCTGGAGGAGGATGCATGAAGGAGCAGAGGACTGGACAACGCAGAGGCAGGGTTTTACATTAACTTGATCCCCGAAGAGCACTTCTCAAAAGTTAGCACTCGGTTTTTCTCTTGGATGGGATGGTATGAGGGTGAGGGAAACCCCTGCTGCATGTTGAGCGTCCAGGGAGAAGGGGCAGTTAGTTGAACATCTTCCAGTGGTTCCTGGCCATTGCTGAATTCTGGAACCACTCGCCCTGCCCTCTTTGTCCCGTCTTATTCTGTTTTCAACTTGCTCTCGGCTGCCTGTCTGTACTTTTCCCTCCACCCGTCTACTTTTCATGAGTCACGTCTGTGGGAGGAGGAACTAGGGACACCCAAGAACCAAGAGAATCTTTCATCGTTGGATCACAAAGTGGTTTTAAACAAGAATGAATCCTCAGAACTTCCCTCTGAGGTTAGGAAGCTTATTAACACCTTGGCTTCCTGGGAGATGCAGAGGTTAAGTGTCTTTCTGCCCGGCATGCTGGCAGGGCAGAGAACTTCTCTCATCATTAGGGGCCTCTCCCTAGTTTCTCCCCTTCTCCCTTTCCCCTCCGTCAGAGCTCCTTTGAGGAAGGAAACGGATTGTTTGCCTCCAGTGGCTGGCACCGGAGAGCTTCACATGGGAGAATGAACCCCAAGCCTCCTATTTTTTTCTGGCGGAAAAAGCTCTGACTTACAACCAGCGATCCTGGCACTGCTATTTATTATGTACGACAAAGTCCTTCTGTTCTCTGAGCTTCATTTTCCTCATCTGTAAAATGGGAATAAGAGACGCCATTGACATACACACCAGAGGCATTTTCAGCAACCTTAGTGAATGGCTATGAATACCTACAGTGTGTGGATTTGAAAAACTCTCAAAAGGCCACCCTGGTCCCCAAGTGTCTCCTCAAGGTTCCTTTCCTGGGGGGTATTCTGAGGCTTAAAAGAAACAGCATACACGGAAGGGCCAAGCAGAGGCTTAGGGCATGCTATACCCCCAGTGAAGAGTCCCTGGAGGGGCCCCTGGGTGGCTCAGTTGGTTAAGCGTCTTACTCTTGATTTCAATTCAACTCATGATCTCATGGTCCGCGGGTTCAAGCCCCGCATCAGGCTTTGCATTGGCACTTCAGAGCCTGCTTGGGATTTTCCCTCTCTCTCTGCCCTCCCCGCCCATCTCAAAAATAAATAAATAAATAAACATTGTATTTAAAAAAAAAAAGAGTCATTGGGAAGAAACTAGAAGAGTGAACAAGACATCCGAAGTGAGACCAAGCAAACCTCTTTCCAGGCACATAATGGAAAATTATTACCAAAGATATTTCAGTGGAAGGAAATACCTTTATAATGTTCAATGACCTTCTCTCCCTTTAGTCCTTGTGACTAAAATCTCTGTGGCCTGTGACGAAGCTTAACCTCCCTCCACTCCCCGATTTGAAGGAAGTATCACAAAAATAATGGATGATAGCAGAAGACGGCTGAGGGAAGAGACGAAGAAACCAAGAATGAGACAAGGCCAGGAACGCAAGGAAACGGGGCACAGAGAATGGAAGCAAAGGATGGGGGGAGGGCAATTTGATAAGAACTACTCACTATTCACTACTCACAATACTGCCCCGGGCTTGCCCAAAGCAGAAGGGTCAGGATGGTGAGGGCAATGGAGAAGCACTGCCATTATAACCGGACTTTATACCCGTCTGTAGACACTGAGATACTCATTATGGGGCAAACCTTTATAATGGGACCTAGTTTTATCTATTAGGATTAGTGGGTTTGGCTCCAAGCACAGAAAAACAGGCAGAGAAGTTTAAATGAGAAAGGGCTTTCTGTCCCGTGCCACAGACATCCACAGGTTGGGGGGCCAGGACTCAGGTGATCACTGAGGAAGTTTTCAAAGTCCCAGCCCCTCCCCAGCTTCCGGAGGGGCCAACCTCGGTGTATGGCGATCACATTTAAGATGGCTGCTATGTGTGCGGGCATCATGGACACACGCCAGGCAGAAGAAAAGCAAAAGAGGCAAATAGGAAATTGTCCCATGTGGGAAAGGAAATTGCTTGTCCAGTAACCCTCAGCTCCTCTCAGATTGGCCAGACTTATGTCACACGGCCACCCCTAGCTGCAAGGGAGTCTGGGGAAGAGCATCTTGTGCCACGTGCAATGTAACCTGTTCTATCTGCGCTAATACAGCTTCAGGAAAACTGGCACTGCTCTCTGTAGACCTGCACTGCCCAGGAGGACAGTGAATAGGCACACGTGGCTCTTTATGTTTAAATTAATTAAAATTGAATCAAATTAAAGCTCATTTCCTCAGTGGCGCTAGTGGCACTAGATGTAGAAGTCATCTCCACGGTCCGAGAAGGTTCTATTACATGTTGGCAGGCATGGAAAACAGAGGGCTTAAAAAACAGCTGATGCGAGGGGTGCCTGGATGGCTCAGTCGGTTAAGCGACTGACTCTCGATTTTGGCTCCGGTCATTGGCTCACGGTCTGTGGTCTGTGGGATCCTGCCCCACAATGGGCTGTGCTCCTCTGCAAGGAGCCTGTTTGGGATTCTCACTCTCCCTCTCTCTCTGCCACTCCCCTGGTTCTTCAGGCATGCACATTCTCTTTCTCTTTCAAAAATAAATAACTGCAGTTTGAAAACACACACACACACACACACACACACACACACACACACACACAGAAAAACCAGCTGATATGCTTTGCAATGACCACAGTTGTTAACTGTTGATAGCGTTGGAGGAGGGAGGCTGGGGCTCCTGGATAAAGATTGAATTCCAGAATATTTGTGATCAGTTGCAGCAAAGCCAAGCTAATAAAGCCTGAATGCTCTGGTCTCTTCCTCAAAAATATCTGAGGTTGTCTTTTCAGTTTTGGAAAACAGAATCAAGTTTAACTCCTTTTTTTTTTTTTTTTTTTTTTACATTATCGATGGACAGAGAGCATGTCCTTTCTCTGAAACCATCATGATGAATATATTTTGGATTTAATCTTCCCCACAGCTAGCTCAGTCCCATCTTCAGAAGCTCCTGAAAGCTGAGGGGTGGAGACATGGTTCGATTCCCAAGAATTTAGCAGCATTATTTGTCTAAGCATTAGAGGGAATTATTCAGCTAAGTCCCAATGACTTGCATGTAAGTTTACCTCTGAGAGTATATTTCCCTCTTCTTCAGCACTTCAGCCTCATTACTTGTACGATATCTTGGGTTGAATCGCACGCGATGCCCATCCGTCCAAAGGCTTATTCTGTTGGCTCACTCGGAAGGGCTCGAATTTTAACCTTACTTTGAACTTACTGTCTTACCTCTTCCTGCTTTTCCTGGGCCCCCCTGCGCAGTTAAATCGCATGCTTATTTCTCTCGTAGATACTGTGAACCCAGAGAATGCCACCATGTTTCATTTATTTTCTTCTCCTGGTTCTGTCTGAAATGGCAGCCGATTCCCTATCTGTGAATCACTGCGGAGAGAGAAGTTCTCCTGATAAATGCCGTGTATGGTAACACAGCTGAAAGTTTTCCTCTTCCAGCTCTGGTTGAAATTAATTACACTTATTGCTTCTCTTCTCATTTGTCTTCACGTCTACAAAAGTGATAGAAAGTTCTGATCTTCCTTTTGTGGTTCCGCAGCGGTCACAGTTACCAGTAATTAAAGACGCAGGGTCCCTCGTAGCCATGTAGTCGGGATTGGATTGTGAGCCCAGTGAACAGGGACCGTCTGCCTCTGCACGATGCTTTTGTAACTCCCTCTCCGCGGTGGGGACCCAGTTGGCACCCAATAAGTAATAAATAATCATGATAAGTAGTCTCGGCTTGTGCTTTCCAGAATGGTGCCTTGCTTTTTCTAATTTTGTAAAATGGCTTCCTGATAAAGTGGAATGTCTATGTCACCGTCACAGAAAATATGGATTGGTTTTCAATGAAATATTAATGATTATCAACTCACTGGGCTTTTCCTTTGTGAGGACTGAAATAAAAAAAGGAACTGAATGTCTTGATCATGAGTTAAAACATGATCGCTTCAGTGTGAACTGTGGCTGATCCGAGCTTTTCTTTTTCTTTCTTTCTTTCTTTCTTTCTTTCTTTCTTTCTTTCTTTCTTTTTCTTTTTTTCTTTCTCTTTCTTTCTTTCTTTCTTTCTTCCTTTCTTTCTGTCTTTTTTTTTTAACTTGCTGTCTCCACTTCCTCCTCTCTCTCTTCTGACTGCCCTCCTTTTGGGCATTTTCACCGGTCAGTAAAATTTCAGACAAATAAGGACGTGGTACTGATGGGTGGGGTTGTGGTAGAATGAACCAGAAGTAGGTCTTGCCTCCATCACATGCCGGTTCTCTGTTACTAAACTTTGGGAGACGTGCTCATCTGTGAAATGGGAATACTGCTACTGCTACCTACTTCATAGGTTTGTGGGGAGGCTAAATGAAAGAAGGGGTGCAGAGGGCCTTAGCATCGTGTCTGGCCCACAGTTAAGACTGTAAGAATTGTTCATTTTTATTATATGGTGGGAGGGGGCAGCCAGAGAGGAGGTAAAATCCAAATCTGCCCATTCGGTTAGCCGCTTGGGTGAGATGTGGTGGCGAAGTTTGTCACAAGAAGCGGCTGAAATGAGATTTGGGGATTATCTGTGGGTTTCTGCTTCCTGCCCTCTTCTGTTTCCTGATACTATTTGAGAGTTCCTTCTGCTGACTCCAGGCATGCTCTGGAGCTTTCTCCTTCACTTTTGCTGACTCTGTCAGGATTAGCAGCAGAGTAAGAGTCATTGGGTCCTGAATGCCTGAATCCAGGCAGGAAGGGCCCACTAGGAGAGGAGGTACCTCTGAGTTCTGGAAGGAATGGGTGTTGGCTTCGAAATGGATTCAGACTCTGAGAAGTCACCGTGCTGTACTTTACTCCCTCAGCCACTGCCACCTGCAGCCACCAGCCCTATTCCCTCCGGTCCCCCGGCCCCCCCTTCTTAGGCTGTCTGCAGCCTTATCTGGAAACCCACGGAGGGCTGAGGTGCGATGGAGCGATAAGCAGGAAGTGCAGTGGAATTTCATTCCTGGAAAAAAAAAAAAAAGGGACCTTGGCATGAGTAGCAGAATAGAGGGTTCGGGATGTTAATCACTGCTCCTTTTATCAGACAGCTTTATTAAGATCAATGTTTTTTGTTGCCAAATTAGAGTGGACCTAGAGCGAACTTCCCAGCAGTTATTAACACAAGTCCACATTTGCTGGAAGGATTGGGTACCTCCACGTGTTCAGCCATAGCTGGAAGTTACACAATATCTATATCATTTTTCACAGCTTTGTCATTAGCTGGTAATGATTTGATTATTTTGCAGATGAATCACAGTATAAATCTCTTTCACAAACACTACCTCCAAGTATTAATCAAAACCATTAAGGCAAAGCAGTCGGTGCAAATTAAAAAATTTGCATGTCTAAATTAAAAATTACAGTAATACATCATAAATAAATCTTTTAAATTCTCTATGGCCTCTATGCACATCCTTTCTTTGGTGTGTGTATTCTATAATGAGACCACGAATACCAAGCTTTTCTCTCACTTCTTTCTCTCTCTATATATATTATACGTATATACGAGCATTATCTAATTTTAAAGATAGAAATCAGGTCTTTAGGTGGAACCTGGTATTAGAACATGAAAGGGAAGGGGGCGTTTCCTTTCCCTTTTTCCCACTTATTTCCTTTTTTCCTCACGGGAGATTCAAAGATGGCACAAAAAAGAAGATAATTTGCAGTGTCTTCTGTTGTCGCAAAGTAAATATTTGTAAAAGGTGATGCTTCTTTTTCAAATAACTTTGAACTGTGAGGAAAATTACCAAGTTGTGTTTTAGGTAATATTTCATTTTGGAACTATTAACACATTACTTGCAATATGGGAGGAAATTAGAGGGCTTTGAGTGATGAAAGCCACCTTTGGCATTAAAAAACTATTATTATTCCCTTGAAACGCTGAAGCAAATTAAAACAGGAAAATGAAACTTTCAAGTGCCCTGGATTTCAAAAGGCATTTTTTTTCCCCTTTCATTTGTCAAAAAAAAAAAAAATTTTTTTTTAAATGACTTGTTTCACTGGAAACCTGGAAGAAATCATTTATAAAACAGAAAGGACTTCTTTTCAAAATGCTTTTGCCAAAGAGTTTAGGGGAATGATAGAGCCTTGTGTGTTAAGTCAGTACCACGTATCGTGTTTAAATAGGCCTCCACTGAGCACAGTGCAGACTCTCATGTACTGAAACTCCAGCTTAGCTCCGGGTAATACAATGGTGGCAGCAGTTAGAAGCACTTTGCCTCTGCCCAGGATTTAACCCAATTAACCTATCTGTAACCTATTAACCTAATTAAAGAGAAGAGCTTCTCTGGGAGGGAGGTAGACAGGACTTTACCCATTCGGGGGTAGAAGTTGGGAAGGAGGGCATAGTTTAGGGAATGTTATAATTTGGAATCAGATTTTTTTTTTTTTTTTGTAACAAAATTGGGACATCAAAACACCATTCCATGGTGCTTGGTGTTTCCCTAACAGGAAGCCATGGCATTAAACTAGAAGGTTAGCTCTATACTTCCAATGTCCGTACCTTGTGGAAATTTGACCTGAAGTTATTTCTTACTCACATAGAGAGATTTGGAAGGAGGCAAAGAGGGCCAGCCTGCTTGAGACTGTCACTTGTTCCTTGCTTTATACAGACTCAAAACGGAAAAAAAAAAATCCTTCTATTGTTTTCCTTAGTTTAACTCAATTATGTGTAATTGTTTTAACATCACAGCTAGGCTTAACATTCACGAAAAGGTGGAAATTATATCTGGCCCCTTACTAGCTTGCGCAACCTTAGCAAATTGCTTAATATCTCTGGGTCACAATTTATTTATCTCTGTAGAATGAGTGGGTTGCCTGTGATGGTCTCGTTAAAGTTTTTCCCAGCTGTAAATATTTTGTGATTTTGTATCATGTCTTCTCCCTCCGTTTCTTCCCCTTTGGATCCCGATTACCAATAAATTTTGTTTCTTGAATGACCTTGCCTAGAACCGTGCCGTGCCATGTGGTAGCCCGTGTCTCTTTAAATTTAACTGAAATAGATGAAATAAAAAATTCACCTCCTAATCACGCTAGCGACTTATCAAGTGATCAGTAGCCACATGTGGCTAATGGCTACTGATTGGACCACACAGAGGTAAAACATTTCCATCAGTGCAGAAAGTTCTATGAGCTGAAGGGACCTGCAACTGAGTTCTTTTCTTTGACTTTCACATTTACTTGACTGTGTAGAATCCCGTCTTTTATTTATCTAGGATGATATGAGAAGCCAAACTCTTGTGGAAAATTTATCTTTGTTCAGTTGAACTTTGGTAATATTTATAGCTTCGATAATGCATTCAGCTAGGTACTCAGCCACTTACGAGCTGTATGATTGTGTGCGAATTATTCATCCCTTTTGAGCCCTGTGTCCTTATCTGTGAAGTGGGTGTACTGTCACCTTCTGGAGGGTGGCTTTCTGGAAAGCAACTATCATAGTGCTGGGCAATAGTAGATGCCTACTTTGTAGGAAGATACAAGTATTTTGCTTCTGAAAAGAAAGATAGGTTGGAAAATGTAGCAGAAGGATAGCCAAACCCCTGTATCATAAACCATATAGAAACTAGTCTAAAGGAGAGAGAACTGGGCATATAAACAAAGACGAGCAGCTCCTTCCGCTTTACCCTTCAGTGCTTTTGTGTCTCCTTCCCTCACCCCTCATTCAACACCTGACTGGGAACAGAGTACAGTGAGGTCTGCCGGTGGTCTCCACTGGTTTCTGTGAGGATCCTGCTCTTCTGATAGGTTTCTAGAAGATTCTCACTATAGAAGGGGAGCTGGTTTCTACTTCCCAGTTCTAACTTCAGCCCACCCCCGCCATGCTTTCCTGAAAGCTATGGCAGGTCAAAGCATTGATATTTCAGTCTCGTGCAAAACGGTAGTTTTTATGCTGGGAAGAGAATGATACCGGGGAAGGCTCCATAGAAGCGGGGGCCTCTCCCGTTTATTGAGGGCCAGGAATGAAGACGGCGGTGAGATGGATATTCTGGGGTTTGTTTGTTTGTTTTAATATATTGACATTCATCATGGGTGTGTTCTGTGCTCCCACAACCCCTTATACGTATTTCTCTTATTCTCTTACTAGAGGGCAAGGAATGGCATCCTTTCTAATTTCAAGACTGTAATAAACATTTGGGTGCATGAATGGCTCAAATGCTAAACATCTGGAAAAGAAAGAGATTATGCTTCAAAGTATTTCATCGTTATGATTTTGTAAGCTTGGAACATCGCTTAACTTGGGCTTCCCATTTTGTCTTCCTCACACATAGCTCTCCCCACCTTTTATAATATTTATTACAATAATCCAACCACATAGATAACCTCTGTTGACATTTTAAAAATTTATAACAGGAGCACATGAACATATTTAGAAAACTCAAACAAGGCAAAAAGGTATAAAACAGAGAGTAAAAACAACCCCTGTCCCTACTCTTCTACCCAAACCTTCTAACAAAGACAACTAATGGTCATGGTTTCTGGTGTGAATTTTGTTGTCGTTGTTAATTTAAAAAATTTTTTAATGTTTATTTGTGTTTGAAAGACAGAGAGAGAGAGAGAGAGAGACAGAGAGAGTGCTAGTAGGGGAGGGGCAGAAAGAGAGGGAGACACAGAATCCTAAGCAGGCTCCAGGCTCTGAGTGCAGAGCCCAAGGTGGGACTCGAATTCACAAACTGTGAGATCACGACCTGAGCCGAAGTCGAAGGCTTAACCGACTGAGCCACCCAGGTGCCCCATCTGGTATGCTCTTAAAAACCCATATAATCATAATATCTGTAAGTAACCTCTTAACAATGTACAGAATAAAAACATAGTATACACAGTGTTCTGACCCTGCTTTTTTTTTTTCACCTTAATAATATGTTTTTAAGGTTTTTCCATATCAGAACATACAAAATACCAATGTTATTGTACTGGCTACACGGCACTACTGTATGGATATCCCACTCTGTAACGTATTTAATCCCTCCCTAATTGATAGACATTTTGTTTTTCTCCAGGTTTTTGTTTTTGTTTTATTTTGTTTTTTTTTGCAACGCCAGGCCATGTTACTTGTATATATGTTTGCCTTTGCAAATATCAAGTCAATTTCTAGCTGTGTTTAATCATTATGTCAAAAACAGTATGTATTTTCATTTTGATAGCTATTGTGTAATGGCTATCTAAAAAGTTTTAGCCTGTTTATATATTTATCATCAGTGTTAAAAATGACTCTCTGTAGTCTAACTAATATCAGCTATCCTATACGTTAACATTTGCTTGTCCGTTACGCAAAAAATGGCTTTTTGTCTTGATTTACATTTCCTTAATTAAGAGTGAGATAAGCATTTTGAAAACATTTTTATTGGTCATTGCCATTTGTATATTTTCCCCTATACGCTGCCTATGCAGCTATCCTTTGCTCATTTGGCGAAGGCTCATCTTTTCCTCGTTGTTTTGTTCAAGCACTTTTCTTTAAATTTTTTTTAAACGTTTTTTTATTATTGAGAGGCAGAGAGAGGTGGAGCGTGAGCATGGGAGGGGCAGAGAGAGAGAGAGAGAGAGAGAGGGAGACACAGAATCCAAAGCAGGCTCCAGGGTCTGAGCTGTCACCACAGAGCCTGACACGGGGCTCAAATTCACAAACCGCGAGATCATGACCTGAGTTGAAGTTGGACGCTTAACTGACCAAGCCACCCAGGCACTTTCAGCAAGCACTTTCTAAATTGACCGAATTACCCACCGTCAGTGTTCTGCAAATAGATTTTTTGTCCAGTTTATTGTTTCGCTCTGGACCTCACTTATAGTATTTTTCACCTCCAATCCCTATTCCAGATTGTAGTTTCCATTTTGTGCAGCCAGTTCCCTTTACTGCTTCTGGGAAATTTGAACTTGTGATCTTCCTAAAGTTGAAAGGAATAATTTGTAAAATATGTTGCCCCAGTGCGATCATTAATAGTGCCTCCTTTCATTACTAACAATGTCCTAGTTTGCGTGATGAATTAATGGTCACTCTTAGCTTTGGTCCTTCTCCACCTCTACTTTAATTAGACCAGTTCCTCTTTGACTTATTTAAAATATTGGGGTGCAAATAAGATTTAATTTAAACAATGCTTTTAGAGATTAAAGAATATGGAAATTCACTGATACAGGGACTTCATTTATTTGTCCAACAGGATTTATTAAAATATGCCAACTTAGGGGCGCCTGGGTGGCTCAGTCGGTTAAGCATCCGACTCCGGCTCAGGTCGTGATCTCGCGGTTAGTGAGTTCGAGCCCCGCGTTGGGCTCTGTGCTGACAACTCGGAGCCTGGAGCCTGCTTCAGATTCTGTGTCTCCCTCTCTCTCTGCTCCTCCCCTGCTTGCTCTCTGTCTGTCTCTCTTTCTCAAAAATAAATAAACATTAAAAAAAATAAATGAATAAAATATGCCAACTTAAAATCTTGTTCTAGGCAATACGAGCAGTTCAAAGACAAGCTTATAATCTATGAAGAAAAGCAAGACAACCACTGACCTAAGAAGAAAAGTGTGTTTAAACTGAAATACGATTCTCAGCCCAAGGGCACTTTTTACGAGTAAATAAATGCAAATTTGCCCTTCCCATAAGCACCAACTCAGGGGAGGGCCTTTTCCTGTGCAGTCAACCCATGAAGTAAAGAACTTGGTTAAGAAGATCTTTTTTTTTTTTTCTTTTTCAAGAAGATAGCGCAAACTGGCAATCAGCTGTTACCAACAGAGAGCAGGTAGAATGACAGGCAGCATCAGTTGGAAGTACTTAGATGTGCGAGATATAAAAGCTGTTTGAGTGACGAAGAATTGGTTGGGCAATAATGACTACTGAGTCCTGTATGTCACTGTTTTCAAAGAAAAGCCTTGTTCAGTGTTGCCCATCGGAGTATATATTAGTACCTTCACAGTCAGCTTCCAGTATCTTCCGTCTACTAACCAACAACCAATCATGATTTTGTAAAAAAAAAAAAAATAATAATAATGATAATAAACTAAGAAGACAGAAGTACAGAAAAGTGTGGATGAGTAAAAAAACAAATTTGTTTTGTTCTTATAAACAACTGTTGATGACAACAGACTATTCCTTTTCTGTGGGCGCACCAGAATTAATTTAACCAACCGCTTATTGTGGAATATGTAGGTGCGTTCTTTTTATATTTATATTATATTTCGCTTTTCCTTCTGGTTATAAGCGCAACTAGGATAAACATCTTTGCACATGAGTCTTTCTTTGTACTGCTAAACAAGCCAGTGGGAGAAATTTCTACAAGAGTAAACTGTGGAGTGGAAGAGTGTGAACTTTTCTAAGGCTCTCACATCCAGAAGCCAATTCTGGGTAGAGAGCTGGCCGTTCCTGCTGCTGGAACCATGATGTTACCTCTTGCTGCAGTCCCACTGTGCAAAGATCCGGGCACTGAAGACGAGGAAACAGAGTCCAACCAATCCGGTATCTTAAAAAAAACAAAAACAAAACCAGTGTTTCTGTGACAATTAAGGGAACAGCTCCCAGTTCTCTGTTCCCATTATGAAATCACTTATCCATGTGAAAGGGGATTTCATTTTTGTCATTTCTGTTGTAAATCTTCACTGTGGGGTACAAACCAGAAAATTGTAATCTGTGCTTTCTGACATACGATTTGAGAGCTGCTTGGATAATTCCCGATTTCCTGGTGTAGGTGCTGGGTTAGCTAGGCTACAAAGTCGGTCAAGTGCTTCCTTCCAAATCAGTCCCTGTATATACTCTCTCTGTGGTTTGCCCTACATTTACTTTCGGCTTGCCCCAACTCTCTGGGGAATTTGGCCACAGTCTTTGTAGTATTCAGAAAAATGAGAAGAATCCATAACAATTCTCCCCGCTTCGTACAGTGGGGCGTGTTAAGCCCATGTGGAGTTTTTAAGGGTGAGCCAGGACTTACAGAGGTAAGTAAGATTTGTATTTAAACAGGAATAAATGACTGAGTCACTTGGGATGAAAACCTGTTTGGCAATCCTCAAGAAGGGGCAGATTACTTCTGACAGGTCTAAACAGCCCAGGCAGATAGGATCATTTAACTATATTTAACTAACACTGACAAAGGAATGCTTGATTAATGTCTCCCACCCAAATATCCAGGGACGGGCAGGTCACCTTCTCAAACCAATAGGCAGTTGAAGCTACTTCAGAATTCTCCTTTATTATGCATGACTGCAGCGTGCTTTAAAAGGTCTGATGAGGACACGCTCCACCAGGATCTCAGGTTTTCCTTAGCTTTCTGGAGGGGGCTGAGATGCTGTCTGAAATTTCGGGCAGGCCTTTGGGGAACATATACCTATGCTAGAACAGTATTACGCTTATGATGTGAGAATAACATAAATGAATTTCAAAACAACCCTGCCCCCCAAATCATTAGGTGCTGGAAATCACAATGAGTTTTTTGACATAAACTTTTAAAAAGAGCTGTGGACGTTTGCACAGTACATTAACAACGTTTATGCTGAACTATTTTGTGTGGCGCCACTCATTTCGGTGATCTCTTTAGTGTCTATGAGTTTCTCGCTTTTGAGATTGACAATAATACCTACTCTTGGGGCGCCTGGGTGGCTCAGGCAGTTAAGCGTCCGACTTCGGCTCAGGCCATGATCTCACGGTCTGTGAGCTCGAGCCCCACATCCGGCTCTGTGCTGACAGCTCAGAGCCTGGAGCCTCTTTCAGATTCTGTGTCTCCCTCCTTCTCTCTCCTCCCCGGCTCATGCTCTGCCTCTCTCTTCTCAAAAATAAATAAACGTTAAAAAAAAATTAAAAAAAAAATATCTGCTCATCTGGAGAAGAACCTACTCTATTCTTAAATCCGGAGACCAGTTGTGTGTGTGGCATTTGTAATTCCTGGAACCAGAGTGGCGATTCTCTGTCTTGCTGCAGTAACCATCGCTCCAACACTGTGGCAAGAAACAGGACACAGCAAAGTCAATTCATTCTTCTGGCTACCTAGAATTTTGTTCATGAGGTCTCTGTTGCACCCTGCTCATTGTTTCTTGGCATTTTTTAGACTGTAATTTGAGAGAGACAGAGAGAGAGAGTGGGAGAGAGGGGTGGAGAGAGAGGCAGAGAGAGGGAAAGAGAAAGAATCTTAAGCAGACTCCTTGCCCAGTTCAGAGCCCTACACGGAGCTTGGTCCCATGCCCATGGGATCATGACCTGGGTTAGAAATCAAGAGTCAGATGCTCAATCGACTAAGCCACCCAGGTGCCCCGAGACTATACAGCACGTTTTAAGATTACATCAATTTGTTTCATGTGTGGGTCTGCTTTTCAACAACTTATGACCAAATAGAGTTCATCTTTTGCATAAAGATGAACCCCAGTTATATGCCACCAACAAGAACATTGACTCTCTTTTTGTGTGCCGTATACTCAGCATGTAGAACAGAATTGGCATATAGTAGCGTTCAATACATACTTGTTGAAAGAATGGTAGAATGCACTATGGATGGGTGGTGGGAAGAGGTCCTGATCAGAGCTATGTGGCCTCATGGAGCCTGCCAGCAATGTGGTCTCCTGGACCGGTTGTCTCAGGAGAACACAGCTGCCGCCAGAGAAGGCCATGGGCATCAGTGCCAGGCTGAGGGGTGTGAAACGAGGACAGTGGGACAGAAACTAGCAGGCCAGCCACTAGAAGTCCAACTCAACCATCAAGTCTCAGCTAAAGTCCTCAAAGAGCCTTCCACTGACTATTCCCACCCCCTGACCATGAAGTGTAAGACTGTATTAGGTTCCTATGGCTGCTATAACAAATTACCAGAAATTTAGTGTCACAAAATCCCATGAATCTATTAGCCTGTTGTTCTGTTGGTCAAAAGTCTCGCTGGGCTAAAATCAAGGTATCCGTGGACTTTCCTTTCTGCAGGCTCTAGGGAGTGTTTTCTTGCCTTTTTCTGCTTTTGGAAGCACCTGTATTTCTTAGCTTGTGCCTCCACTCTTGTCTTTAAAGCAGTTAAAGGCAGATTGCGTCCTCCCCACACCGTATCATTCCATATCATTCCTCGTCTGCAATCAAACATGCCTCTGTCTTCCACTTCCGCTTTTCAAAACCCTTGAGGTTATAGCGGGCCCACTTGGATAATTTAGGATAATCTCTCGCTCTCGAGATTCTTAACTTAATCACATCTGCAAAGTCCCTTCGGCCATGTAAGGTAACATATGCACACAGGTTCAGATTAGGACATGGATGTCTTCTGGGGGACTGTTATTCAACCTGCCTCAGGGAGCTTTTATTATATATCCCCATAGCACTCTGCACTTTATAGAGTTCTTTAGAACATTTGACAATCTCATTCCGAGATTAGCCTGCTTGTTTAATGTCTGGTTGCCCCACTACACATAAAGGCCTGCGAAAGCAAGGGCATATCTGTTTGGTTTACTCGTGTCCCCTCCAGTGCCTGTCATAGCATTTGGTTTACACTAAGTGTCTGATGACATTTTTGTTAAACGAATGAACATTATACCAACCTTATTTCATGCGTGTTACCATACTCTTCTGTGGCAGGGCTACCATTCCCATTTGACAGAAGATATTAAAGTTCAGCGAGCAAATACTATTCTAGTTTCTTCCTAGTCCATACTCTCGTTCCATATCTGAATTGTTTCATATTCTGGTATGTTGTAGGTTCTACGAGCTGCCACACCCCTGAAGCCAGTCAGTAGACAAAAAGGAAGCTTCCAAGAAGGGCAGCGGGGATGTCAGCACGAGCTGAGGTCACTGCCAGGGACTGCTTGACTCTTCTGACTGGAAATGGTTCAGCGTTTGCAATTCAGTAAGCGTCAGTATTCAGTACCCAACAGGATTGCTCTGTGGGTCGGGTTTGGCGTCAGGTGCTCCGAATAAAGGGCAAAAACGTGTGGTTAACAGAGTTTTAATCATACGCTGGTGCTTTTCTGCTATTAATATACATTTTGAAAAATCTCAGTGGTTAGAAACAAGTTTCTTTTTCAAATTCACCAAAACTCCTATGTTGTCCATCCATCTATTGGGTTTCTTGGCCATTGTGCAACGAGTGTGTTCAGTGATTAGGTCAATCCGTGGCAAGAATTTTGTATAAGGCTCAGCACAAGTGGTTGGCTTCTAGTAGGTACTGGCTAAACATCCGCTGCATTATTTGAATGAATATTGACTGTAGCTGATGTTCGTTGGTGACTACGAGGGAGTGAGGATGGCAAGAAGTTAATGGAAGGGTCAATTTGTCTATGTTGTTGGTCTTTACCCTATTCCAGAAAGTATCAGACACAGCTATGGGTATGACGGTGAGCTTATGAAATCTAAAACCAAAAACAAGCTCTGAACCAGATGTTTTTCATAATAATGCATCAGTGGCTTTAAGAGTCACCAATCTAACTAGCTAACTGGTGTTGGAAAAAAGGCAACACAGTATGACAGTGTGAGATCAGACTGCGCAATAAGGTGCTGGATTCACCACTTACTGGTTGTGAGAACTTAGACAAGTTACTTAACTCAGCTGAGTTTCAGCTTTCAGCTCCAAAATAAGTAGCTGCTTTGAGGTTTAAACTAGATACTTTGTGTGGAAAGTACACAACACAATGACTGGCTTCAAAAATGTTGTTTCTCTGTCTCCCATCTTTCAAAAGGCTTGAAAGATTCATCTTTTTGCCTTGCAAACATTGCTTCAAAGAGCAACCATTAGCCTAAACTGCCCCAGGTCAACATAAAAAAAAAAGTAGGCAATTGCTAAAGGGCCAGTTCAGGGTGACATTAAGTCGTTGAGCACCGTCAGCTCTAAGTTGGGAGCACAATTCCCAACAGTCCAGGTGTACTATGCCTTGCAGAGTAGACCAGACAGGGTCAGCAGGGCCAGCAGCTTTGGAAGATGGAAGATGGAAGAAGGAGAGCTGTGCGTCCCAAATCAGAGAAAGACGCGTTCAGTTTTATTTAGCGACTGTCACTACCCAGCAGGATTTTGATGTGTTTATTGATGTGGTTACCTGTATAAATCAGGATTTGATAAGGTTTTAGGGCCTCTAAATGAGCTCTTTGTCTACATCCCTGAATAGGTGAACACATGCTCGTGGCACCAAATGAGCTCCTGAGGAAGTAATTACTCACATGGTGAGGTGCATGACAATGAGAATAGCTGAATCCTCTCTCAACTTGTGTGAATGAAAAAAACCAAAATGCCATCAACTCCTCTCAGTTGAACTTGAAGACTACAGAGGGATACCCTTGAAAATTAAGAAAGAAAAGCAATAGATGAGAACAGATCTTGACCTAAAGAGACAGAACAGACCCAGACGGGAGACTGGGTTTGCAAAACTTGACTGCAGCCCTAGTGAATAGATTCAGATTTCTAAAGAATGAATGTGTCCTAAGAAGGGAGGCTGGCAACACTGTAAAAAGAAGATTATAGGGGCAAACCCTAGCAGTGCCTATCCACCCACTATAAGAGTTCATGGACTCTGGAACTCTGGTTCCGTTGACCAGACTACCCCAGTCTGTATAAAACAGCTCTCCATCTGCTGCCATTGCAATTCACTTCAGCCCCTTCCTCGGATTCTCTGGTCATCAAGCAGACTTCTGATCATCAACCTGGCTATGGCTGCCTCTATAAGGGTGAAGTGGGGACCAGAGAGTCATAGGATCAGCGGTCTGGTAAATGAGACACACTTTATACACACATCAATTTCGGGATCTTCAGGCAATTTTCAATCTAGTCCTGGGTGATCCGCTCCCAGGAGGTAGACTGAGCTGGGAAGTTGTGCTCATAAAGGTAAATTAACTAACTGAGTAACTAATAGCTATCTAACTCATTAACCGCCATTCTGTGAGGCTTCTTATGAGATTATCAGCCTATTTTCCCAGGTAAACGCATACCACTTACACACCATTTTTGTACTTCTGCCTGGGTGTAACACTCCATTAATCTCTGGGCCGTTGCTCTCTATTGCAACCACATAACTCTGCCACTGTGGTGGGAAAGCGGTCATAGATGATGCATCAGTGAATGAGTGTGGCTGAGTGCCAATAAAACTTTATGCATCCTGGTATAGACAGACTAAGAACAAATTTAATGAACAAGCAAAAGAGGAGAACCTCCCCCAAACTGTTTTTGAAAGGATGTGTTAATCCAAGAAAAACAACAAAGTGGTCATCATGGCGAAACAATCGGAACCCAGCTGCATTTCTTTAATTTCTTAAAAATTTAAGCACTTTTGTTTTGAATTATGTATATATTATAATTATATTATATTATATTATATTATATTAATTATATGCCATTATAGTATATATACTATATAATAATGGAGGGAGGTGGGTATCACCGTAATCTCTTTGGGGATTAGGGCCTCTAAAAATCTTAATCTGGCCCTGATTTCAGGGTACTCATCTTCTGTTTGCAGGTGTCACTTGCTTCCGGAAGTGCAGAGCACATCACGATCTCTTCCCTAAAGGCATTCTCCCCAATTGCCTCCCTCCCGCATGGATGAGACCTCATAGTTTCTCTCTTGTGACACAGTTATTTGTGTACTTACTTTATAGATGCATTCTAGATCCACTGCATTTCTTATCTTTCTCATGATCAGTTTTCTAATGCACAAATTGGGACCACGGTACATACTTTACAGCCCTGAAGGGGGTAGGCTGTGTACCATACCCCCCCACACCTCTCACTGCCACCACATATACACTCTTGTGTGTAGTCAATGCTTAATCAAGTTTTAATGAATGAACGAATTTGATCTAAGGTCTCTGGTCTCTTCAGTTTTGAATTTTGTTCTTTCCCCTCCCTGCAAGTGAATAGCCCTCTGTCTCGTCTCTTTGGGTCCTAGAGTTTTCAGTGTGTGTGGGCCAGACTCACTCTGCCCCAGCCTTTCTTGGGCACTTGCCTACCTATCTCCGAAACTTAAAGAGAATGGAGGAATTTTGCCAAAGCTCTGGGGTTATTTAAATATATAGTACAAGAAGAGCCTGCCTGGGATTCCCCTTTCTTGCAGTTTCGTTTCAAGTAGAAAATAGTGCTAGAAAGATAATTTACAGAAAATGTACTTTAAAAGAGAGAGATGAGGGACGTTACTCACAAAAAAGGAGTGATTCTTATATTAGAAAGATGTGCAAGTCTTTGTAAATCATTTTAACTGTGTGAGAGTGTTTAAGCAATATAGCGATAGAACAGTATGTCTGTATTTATCAATTGTGTATGTATGTGATCAAAATGGACTGTCTCACCAGCTGGGGTATACATGCAGTCATTATATTTTGCATTTTTTCTGAACAATCATTCAAGTACTCACTTGCCCAGGTGTATCAGTCAGGGTTTATTAAATATATATAATATATCTGATATATATATATATATATATATATATATATATATTCTCAGAAACTGAGAACTGCAGAACCAAACAAAATAGAAGGCTATTCACTTAAGGTGGGGGATATATATATATATATATAGAGAGAGAGAGAGAGAGAGAGAGAGGGAGGGAGAGATTGATTTTAAAGAATTGGCTCATGCTATTACAGGGACTGGCAAGCCTGAAATCCACAGGACTGGTTGGCATGCTGAAACACAGGCAGGATTTCTATAGTACAGTCTTGAGCCAGAATTCCTTCTCCAGGAAACCTCAATTTTTGCTCTTTAGGCTTTCAAATAATTAGATTAGATGTAGACCCACCCATATTATTGAGGGTAAGCTTTACTTCAAGTTAACTGACCGTAAATGTCAAGCACATCTACAAAACACCTTCACAGAACATCTAGACTGGTACTTGATCAAAGAGCTGGGCACCATAGTCTAGACAAATCAATACATAAAATTAGCTCTCATACCAGGTTAGGAGAAAATCCAGCAACTTCTCTTCAGTCCATCAGCATGCCCAAAGTGTCAAGACTTCTTGTGACTTATACTCTTGAGAGACTTCATCTTATTTCTAAACTGCACCTTGGAGAGCACTGGAGAGGACTTCTGGATCTCTCTCTGGTGCCCCTTTTAATAGATATGTATTACTTCAGTTGCAGCCACGTGGTTTACTAGCTGCAAACTTCTTACTTGCCTGCTTCCTACTGCATGCTTGCATGTTAGGCTCTTAGTTCATATGAACATGCCGGATCATTGCCCCAGAGCATCACGCCCGTGCCTACAGAGTCTCCAGCTGTGGAAAGATGCTGGACAAAATCTCATGACCCACCTAATTCCAGGCATTATATCAAGCCTCAGTCCAACTTCCCATTTCCATCACCTCTGTTTGGCAGAGACCTCAGTTGCTAAGCTCATCATTTGCAGAGGTTCTTACAATATTCAACCTTCAAAGAGAAGGGACTGTTTTCTTCCAACAAGCATTTTGCTCCAATGCCAGTGTACCCAACTTCCTTTCCAGTTCTCAGCTCAGTATTCTGCATTGTAATTGGGAGGCAGCTATAAAGGGTTTGCTACACCAGGGCAAGAGTGACTCCCAGCCTTATGTTTAAATTACTAACTAAGACCACTTTTGTCTTTAGGGAAGAGCCAAAGATCTGCTTCCAGCCAATTTCTGAATATAAAGCTTGGCTGGTGGCTTCTCCTGCAAAGGTTTAAATTTCTTCTCACTAGGAGCTCCACCACATGCAAAAATATAACGTGTGTGTGTGTGTGTGTGTGTGTGTGGTATTTTTGGTCTATTTTTGCATTATGTACTCTCTAATTGCATGGACCCTGTTCTGAATTCTCAGAATATAGTACCCTGGTAAGAAGAGTTGGTATTTTGCTCCAAGTTTCAAAGTGGAACTACATATATAAGTAATATATACAAGGGTTCCCTGCTTCTAAATTGCCCCAACATAATCTATAAATTTGAATCACCTCAGTTAATGGAGTCTCTTCCCTCGCCAGATTGTTCTTTGTGTGACATTATTTCGAAGTTACCTGAAATCCTGGTGCCTCATGAAAGAGCCATGACATTTCTAGCTTAGGTAGTTTGTCCCATTGTCCTTGGCTAAATTTTCTTTGTAGCCTAGTTAAAACCTGGACACCTGGGAGCTTAAATTATCCCTGTAGGATATTAGTATATTAGCTACCTATAAAAATGAAGTTTATATGAGGCATCTGTTTACATTGAGCATCCCATAAAACTGTGGCAGAGAATTCAAAAGAAAAGGCTTTCAGATGAAGGTTTCATAGCCAAGAGCAAAAGGCTCTTAGAGTGGCATCTAGATAACGAATTTCCATTTTGTATATTACAAAGATTTTTTTTAATAGATTTAAGAGATTTTTCCCCCAAATGGCAATCTAGAATATACAGAAGATTTCAAGAATCCTTCTCTATTTATATTATATATTTCAGTGCCATTTCTTTTATAGTTATTGTTGGTTCCAAGAGGAAATAAAGGAAAAAAATTTTAAGCAGTCATCTGTTGACCTGTCATTGAGCAAAAGGAGCAGCCGCTGATTCACAAGGCATTCCAATTTGTAGCCAGTACTGAGATTATATCCAGCCAGTGAGAAGAGTAATGGAAAAACCTTAAAGTTGTATATGAGGGCAGATCCAACCTACTCATAGGTGTGTTTAAAAATAAGTCATTTGGGGGGCGCCTGGGTGGCTCAGTCGGTTGAGTGTCCGACTTCAGCTCAGGTCACGATCTCACGGTTCGTGAGTTCAAGCCCCATGTCGGGCTCTGGGCTGATGGCTCAGAGCCTGGAGCCTGCTTCCAATTCTGTGTCTCCCTCCTCTCTGCCCCTCCCCCATTCATGCTCTGTCTCTCTTTGTCTCAAAAATAAATAAACATTAAAAGAAATAAGTCATTTGGGGGCACCTGGGTGGCTCAGTCGGTTGGGCATCTGACTCTTGATTTCTGTTCAGGTCATTTTCCCAGGGTCATGGGATTGAGTCCCGTGTAGGGCTCTGGGAGTGGACTGTTAAGATTCTCTCTCTCTCTCCCTCTGCCCCTCCTGCTCACACTCTCTCTCTCTCTCTCTTTCTAAAATAAAATGAAATAAAATGAAATGAAATGAAATAAAATAAAATAAAATAAAATAAAATAAAATAAAATAAATAAAAAAATAAAAGTCATTTCGAAGTTCAACAGTAGCAATTGGGTTTCCAGACTAGTCCAGTCTCTCTCTACCATTCTTTGGTTGCAAATATATGGCAAGTAGCTGTGCTTAACTTAATCTACAAGGAAAAAAAGAGGGAAAGGGAAGTGATGTTTAAGATATGTAACTCACAGATATGAGGCAAGAGCTGAAGAACTGAGCCTTGGAATTAGCAGAGACCAGGGTATCTTAGAAGTGATACTCCAAAAACTTAATGGTAGGTAGAGCATGGATTTAGACCAAATGGAGCAGATAGCTGTGTGAACAACTGGTACAGTCATAGCAGAGCACACCCACTGACCATGAGCCCTGAATGTGAGAAGTGAGTCCCAATAGACCAGCTCTTGAGGAAATTTCCATGACAAGAAGACAATAGCAATCCTTTCCCCTCCTGGTGCCACTTCCATCAAGAGGAAGAGGTGATTGGTTCTCCTTGTGACTTCTCCTAAGGCTTCCACTGAGCTTGTAGACAATAGAGTAGTGACAGTTTCCAGGGGACTACTACCAGAAAATGGAGATTGGACACTGGGTAGATAAAACCAACAGATGCTTGTCACATCCACCTAATCCTGTATCAACTCTGGCTATTGCCGGGGAGTTAGCTCATTCCTTCCCATTCAGGTCAATCACCCATTGCCCCTCATATAGGACTGTTCTCACTTACTTAGTCACTTTCCTTTTCTGCTGGTTTTAGCATTTCCTCTAGTTTTTCTCCTCTTCTCCTTTCCATAGTATTTCAACTGTCATGTGAATGAAATACAGTTGAGGAATGTGGGAAGTCTTAAGCTAAGGAGATAAGCCTCACCACAGCGTTCTCTGGAAAAATACATCAGTGTAGTATCGAGGAGGGAAGGAGGCACTTCAGGGAGAGTATGTGTCTCTCGGTGCAGGTGCACCGGCTCCAAAGTGGTTATTATAGGCCACCATGGTAACGCTCCTTGGTGTTGTTCCTTGAAATAGTGTGTCTGCCCGAACGTAGTAAAAAGGAGATTCCACAACACAGGGGAAGACTTTCCTTTGAAGTTGAGCTTCCCCATCCCTTTCAGGCATAGACCAATCTTGTCGTTTATATCTGCAGGTACCTACACGTCGGGAAGTATCAATAGACAAGGTGCAAAATGGGAAGATTACCAAGTGCAAACATGGGTTCTTGGGGAGTGCAGATAATACTAGCTACCAAGCCTTGCTCCAAGAGCTTGACGTACATAATATCAACCCTCAGTCATACTCTAATTTCTTCCACATCAAATCTGCTGGATTTAACTCCCCTTCTCAAAGTAGCTACCACTCCATTTCGTTTCTCTCTTTTACAGCAAAACTCCTTGAAAGCACATCTCTGCTCTCTCACAAATTCCTCACAAATTACTCCTACTATCTCTTAAACTTGGCACAGTTAAGCTTCCCCCACCACTGCCACCACTGCACCAAAACTGCTCCTGTCAAGGTGGCAGTGGGATGTTCGTGTGGCCAGATCACTCCTCGCCTTACATGACCTTATGTTGGTAACATTTGTAGTCATTGATCATTCCCCCTTCTCTTAGATGCATTTTTTTGACTTGGCTTCCAGATGTGTTCCCCAGCCTTTCCCTTACCTCTCTGGTCACTGGTCTGTTTTCCCGGTCCTTAGTTCCCTGCCCCTCTCTAGCTTTATTCACTTGCCTGTTGGTCTTACTTAGTCTCACGGCTTCACATATCTCTAAGTGCTGATGACTCCTGCATAGAAAAAGCTGCCCAGGCCTCTTCTTGGAGCTCTAGAATCATAGATCCAACTGTTCTTCGGGCATCTTTACTTATGTATGCTGTAGACATCTAGGGGAAGCTTGCTATGCCTAGATTGAATGCCTTCTCTCTCTGCCTCGAAACTGGCTCAACCCATAATCTTCCCCACCTCAGCTGATGGCGACTCTATTTTTCCTGTTGCCTGGCCCAAAAATCTAGAGACCTTGTTCAGCTCCTCTCTATCTCTCACTCTTAATATTCAATTCACTAAGAAAAATCTTGTGGGCTTTCTTTCACCTTAAATCCAAACTTTTACCACTCACCATTCCATTGCTATCACTTGCTTTATTCCTCTCCCAGATTCTCCTCCTAACTGGTTGTTCTGCTATTGACCCATGTTACTACAGTTGAGAAATCTCAACACAGCAGCTCAGAGATCCTTTTAAAGCGTTTATTAGATCATGCCATGGCTTTGCTCAAAACCCAAAGGGTCTCCATTTTGCTTGAAACTCAAAGTCCTCACAATGGCCTTTAAGCCTCTATGTGCTCTGGTCCCCGTTGCCCCTCTTGTCTCTCCTCTACCGTCCTCCCTTTTGCTTCTTTCCAATCGTATTAGCCTCTCAGTGGTTGGGGCTTTTGCTTTAGCTGTTCTTGCTGCCGAGAATGCTCACCTCATCACACTACCACTTGACTGACTTATTGAACCTCTTTGAGTGTTTAGTCGAATTTTACCTTCTCAGTGAGCCCTACCCTGATCATCATATTTAAGCCTATAACATACTTTCCCATCCCTTCACCCCACAAAACTTTTTGCCAAACTCCCAATCTCCTTTACTTCTACTTTCTGCTATAGCACTTATTTTTTTTTAATGTTTATTTACTTTTGAGAGAGACAGAGCATGAGTGGGGGAGGGTCAGAGAAAGAGGGAGACACAGAATCTGAAGCAGACTCCAGGCTCTGAGCTGGCAGTACAAAGCCCGATGCAGGGCTTAAACCCACAAGTCATGAGATCGTGACCTGAGCCAAAGTTGGCCACTTAACCGACTGAGCCACCCAGGCACCCCTGTCCTATAGCATTTATAACTTTTAGCATATCGTATACATTATCCTACTTGTTTTTTAATCTCTATCTTATTCCACCACAACTAAAACCTGCATGGGACAGAAATTTCTACCTGTTGGTTGATTTCTATCTGTTCACTGATGTATTCCCAAGTGCCTAGGACAGTAGCTGTCAAAAACTATTTTGGTGCATGAATGAAACAATACATTTTAAGTAAATGATCTCATGTAATATGCAAAGAAATCTCAGTGGATCTGAAGAGAACACTGAGACTCAGAGAGATTGAGAATCAAAGTTCACAGAACTCGTAAGTATGGAGCTGGGATTCAAAACAGATTCATTTACCTCCTAATCTTTGTCTTTATTCGAATTTACCATGAATGTGTGTGACTTCTATCTTTAGGTGATTTTTTAAAACACAGAATGGTTGTGTTTTCTTCAATGATTTTAGATGTAGTTCTTCTCATAAATGTGTTAAGGAGTAATGGGTAGGTAGGCATGATGCTGACATTTAGTGTGTGTCTTTTCTGAAATTTAATTACAACATCCCACTTAATTCCCAAAATGACCCTTGAAATTACAGGCTTGTTCCTATTTGCAGATAAGGGAGTGATCTGAAGTTCAAAGAACTTAAAAAGTTAAGTGACTCAGGTAATGCCATCATGAATGACATAGGATTTTGAGTTTGGGTTTTGATTCCAGCTCCGTAATGGGTAACTTGAAATGACCCTTCAGGTCATTCCAGCCTTACGAATTTGTAAAACCTAGCTGTGAGACAGGACATCTGAATGCAAGGAGTGAAAACATGGAAAGCCTTCCTCCTGCAGCTTCCTTTAATGAGCCAGAGGGAAAAATGTGAACCTTGGCTTGAAAGTGGACATATGTTTAACCAAAACAAAAGCAAGGAAAGTTAGGTTGGAGTACAAGGTTTGAGCACCAAACTTCAACATTGTGCAGCAAGGCAGTCTGGAGTGACTCATTTTCATTAAAACAGTACTATGACAATGTTTGCTGCAGGAAAGAAGGAATCATAAATTTTAGAGCTTTTATGTCTTTCCATTATTTCAAAGGAGAGTGTTAAAGAAGGTGGGAGAGAGAAAAGATCAGATCTCATTCAGAATTCAAGTAATAAAGTACTCGGCTACATTTGCATGGTGGCTCTGTCTCTCTCTCTTTCTCTCTCTCTCTCTCTCTCACTCTCCCTCCCTCTCTCTTCTCGCCTCTCTGGTTATCTCAGCCGTAGGTGACCCTGCGGTGGCCACACTGCAAATCTTCACCTGCTCTGTCATCTCTGAATCAGGTTGCACTTTTTGGTATCGGCCCCAGTGATCTTCTCTCTTTCTTTTTCTTGCCTAGCACCTCTTTGCTCACTCACTTCCTGACAAAATAAAACGAATTTTCATTCTGAAACTGTATTTAACCCTCTTCACTATTGCCAGTAATTCAAAACCAATAATTCCCCAGCCTGTTTATATTCAAGGAACTTTATTAACTTTCCAGGTTACCGTGATTTTCTTTGAGAACGCTAAGAGGAACTTTCTCACCATGCTTCTGCACGTGGAACCACCACCTTATTGCATATTCCACCGTCTCTGCAAACTCTTAATCTCTCCATAGATCTATGGCAATCACTACTCTCAAGTTTATTTCCTGGCAGTGAACTCGATAAGCAAAAACTCCCTTCATTGTGGAGGCTGAGGGAAACTTGAAAAATAGTCACTTTGCCGAATGGAAAAGGTTTAAGTTTTGGACGGCACGGGGTTAATAAAGGTGACCTTTGAAAATTCGCTCTCTCTTTAAATTATCGCCATCACAGTTATACTGCTTCCAGCAAGGAAGATTTCTCAACTGCTGGGACACAGGCGAATAGCAGAACATCCAGATTTCATATCTTTCAGAAGATATGTCCATATCATGCCCTTAAGCAAGTCAGGGACACTTAGGTGTATTGCACATCGTAGCTGTTAGCTTGCTAACTGGGCTACCAATACCGGTTCTGGGTTAGGTAGATGTGTTTGAGTTGTAAACTGACCAACCCCAAATCCAAAAAGTCCACAAAAACTCTGAAGTGAATAGAATATTATAGAATTTCAATACTCTTTGGAGAGCAGAATTATTTAGGACAACATACATAAGGAAATAATAATTAGTATATTAATTGCATCATGCTCAACAGTTTTAAATGGTTTTACATAATTATTTTACTTGATTTTTACAGTAACCTTGGGGAATATCTCCGATAAGCTTTATTTGGATTCTAATTTTACTGAGGAGGAAATGAAGGTTCAATGTGTAAATGACAAGCCTAAGGTCACACAGATGTCAGTACCAAAGATGAGCACAAATAGATATGTTCTTAACTCAAAATTCAATGCTCTTCCTATTACATAAAATTGGCATTTATATGAACCAAAATGAAACAGGGCATTAAATGAATAATAATAAATATCAAATTAGAGTAAATACTTGTTATTATAATTATTATATTATTACTCTCCCAGAAAAATCCAAACATAAACATTAGTCTTTTGAAAAGACTGACTTCAAAATGGACTTGAACAATATTATTCCTATGGATTAAGTACGAAAATGCACAAGACAATAAGGAATGGTCAGGGCCTTTTTCTATAGTTTGGAGAAAAGGATGCAATCATGTTCCTTTGGCCTTTGGAGAAAGGAGAGAAAGAAATTGCATTTTTCCCATGGCTAGCAAAACTGCTGAAAATGGATGAGTCGCCAATTTTGATAAGATCCATGACTGGTATCATAATTTGCAGTGATTCATCTGTGATTTTTTTTCCCTTTCCAAAATAAGGTCTGAAACAAAACCAAAGCCTTAGGAAGAAGATAACAACTGGCATTTTTATCTCTTGTGTGTGTGTATGTGTGAAATGGAACTTACTTACGATAGATTTAGAATACATTTGATTCTGGCACAGTAAGCAATCTTAAAGATCATCTGGTCCACCCCCTCACGGCGCTTCTTCCAAATTCTAGGGCTGAAGAAAATGAGGCCTCGGGGAGGGTCCTTCAACTAGTTTACGGTAAATCTAGCACCAAAATCCAATTCCCTCTCTGCTACGTTAATTGTCCTTGTGATACAATATTTCTTTTTCCTGGCCCATTTTTAAAAATTAGAGAAAGTAGGGGCTGCTTCCCTCCACCCTGTGATAATTCTTTCTTATTGTTTACCAAACATTATTAGTCATCCTTTATTATTCTAACTGGTATGCAATTTCACGTTATAGTTTATACATAAATGTGTGGTTCCCAAAAAATAGAAATTGTTCCATATCATGATGCCTTATTCTCTCTTTTTATTGAGCCCGTATTTCTTATAAAACTAAAACCAACATCCTCATGTGAACCTAGATCATCAGGCATTTAACTCTGTGGCATACAAGTTTGTAAGCCATATATATATATATATATATATATATATATATATATATATATAATGTATACATAATGAAGGCTTCCCTCTTCATTCAATTTACAGATAAAAATAAGTTCTGGATCCTTGTGAAGTTTTAAAAAGAAATTTCAAAGGTCAGAAGGAGAAAAACAATAGTACTATGTTGTTTTTCTTGTCACTTTTTGGACCCCAGTTGGCCAAAGTTTTAAAACAATCTTTCTGACTGCGGATGATTATTTCTATTGCAATATTTCTCAAATGAACTTCTCTGTTGGGATATCAAGTTATCGGATTCAATTGCATTTTTGAGCAGGGTTTTATCTGTTTTCCTCATGTTTGGGGATATAATTTTAAATTGCTTTTAATATTTATTTATGTTTAGGAGAGAGACAGAGCATGAGTGGAGGGGGGGCAGAGACAGAGGGGGGGGAGACCCAAAACCTGAAGCAGGCTGCAAGCTCTGAGCTGTCAGCACAGAGCCTGACATGGGGCTCGAGCCCACAAACCATGAGATCATGACCTGAGCCGAAGTCGGATGCTTAACCGACTGAGCCACCCAGACGCCCCTGGGGATATCATTTTAGATAGAGACAAATCTCAGTCAGTGCTGAGGAATGTCCACACTCTGGATTTGTGTGTGCACGTACTGTTATTTGCTCTCTGCTGGCCACCTCTGCTTTTCATAATCAGAAAAGATAAAAGAAAATGGGAAAATAAACATTGAAAAGGTGAATTTTTTCCTTAATTTTTCCTTCTTATTTGATTTGTGGCTTTTAGGAATGAGAGTTTTTTGTAATCAACTATTTTTGCCTTTCTAGACACTTCATTCAGCACCAAGAACCCTTTGGATGTCCAGAGACCAACAATGGCACTAACATAGCCATACTAACAATTACTTCTCTGTAACTTTGCAACAAAGCAAATCCCCAGCTCCACATTTCTATTGGTTAGAGTTTTGGACCCATTTTGAAACTATTAATATTTATTGGCTCACTGAAGTTTTAAAAATCTTTCTCTTCTGGATCATGTAGAAAAGATTAGGAAACTTCTCTTATCAATGCTTATTCATAACTACCATATGTGGTGCTAAATTATTATAAGAAATTGAGCTGAGTATGGGCAGTGAATATTAATTTGCTGCCTAAAATCTCTTCGTTTTTGGATCTCAGTATTACCTTGACAAGCATGTTTTTTTCCTTCCATGAGGGGCTGACAAGGTGGTAAAACACAAAAGCAGAGAAAAAGCAGGGGATTGGTGAGTGGGATACTTCCTTAAGCCAAACAACATGTGAGAAAGTAGCAAGTATGAAATATAAGTTCATAAATAAAACTCAGGAGGCTTGTGGTGATTTGTTCACAACCAACTGTGGCTTCAGCACTTCTAGGAATATATATTTCTAAAATGATAACATGAAAAGTAAATAATTTGTAAGACAAAGCCCAGGGAGCTGGTGGGAGCAGACATTGTGTAATGGATTATGACAATGAACGCCTACATTGGAACTCCTGGCCCTCCCGGGATTGGACCAAAGTCTTAGTCCTCAATTGCTGAGTGGCAGAAATGGGAGTATTTCTGGAAAACAAAGAAATAGCACACTCAAGCAGGGTCATTGAGAAGCATTTAATAAAGGAACTCTTTACTAAGGGCAGGGTGAAGGAAATCAATGAAGGTAGACTACTCAAGGACTAACAATACTGGGGAGCCATTGCCACCCTTAGATCCTAGGGACAAGTGGAGGAAATGACAAATTGGAACCCAGAGAGAGCACCTGTAGCTGTGGAAAAGGTTGACATAAGAAGAAATGTGGCTTCTCAAAGAAGGTGCAACAAAACTTTGGTGACCCAACAAGGATGGAACCAAGGGACTCTAGTCCCTTGTCCCCAGTGGTGCCTCCTATTGGTCAAACTCAACTGGAATCCAGAGGACAAGAGAACTAGTTGATGCAGTCCGTATAGGTCAGCTTCCTGGGACACAGAATAGGATATATGGATCTGAGGAACAAAGATAGTATATTAAAACCAGCTCAAGGAGTCTCTGAAGGATGTGGTGAATTCCAATGCAGGCGGAGTACTTTGACAGTTTAGATCTGTCAAAACGCCATGCAGTGGCACAGCAGTGGGTTTGTATTTCTTGTCATGTAATTGAGAGGGCTGGATCAATTCATCTCTAAAGCCTTCAGTGACTCCTTTTCAGGAGTAAGATTTGCCCAAGCTAAGGATCATGCTGGGTGGGTATGCATGCTATATAGGACGGTGGTCCTCCAATTTTAGGATTACATGTTCTATGTGTTTCTCTGCTACAGATCCTGGATCTTATGATGAAAAGGATAGAAGAAAAAGCGAAAAGAAAAACCCCAGAACGTTTCCATATTCACCAATATTCTGCTTTATATTAATCATTTACGGTAAATGTTAAGTAAAAGTGTGTACATGTTGAAAGTCACTTTTACTAGTGTGCCTTAAAAATACAAACAAAACTAACAAATTAATAGTTAAAAAATTGTTATAATGCTGCTGAGTAGTTTTTACTGCGCTGATACTAAAAGTCAAAGATGATAAATAAAGCATTCGAGTTATATTATTTGTAATGGATTTTTATTGCTCGACTAAAATCTAACAAACAAAAATAATAACTGTGATACATGAACTATAGTCATTAAAGTGGGATTTGAAAAAAGTGATGTAATGGCTGCTAAGAATATTCCTATCCAAATATTAAAGCATTTCTGATAGATGCACCACGCATAAACACAAATTTATAGTAACAACTACTTTTCATTCATGACAATTAAATGAAATGTAAATAATTAGGTTTTTTGGTTAACATTAGTATTTACTTTGTTAGCCCAGGTGAGCTTGTTCCAGGAAGAAAGAATTCACATATCCCTAATAAAAGAGAAATATATGTCTGTTTTATCAACAAAAGTATGTACCAGAAGACCCAATTCAACATAACCACTGACACAGAGATGATTAGGACAATAATGTCATAATGCCTCAAATAATCTGTTTTTAAAATTTTTAAATGTGTATTTATTTTTGAGAGAGAGAGAGACAGAGAGACAGAGCATGAGCAGGGGAGGGGCAGAGAGAGAGGGAGACACAGAATCTGAAGCAGGCCCCAGGCTCTGAGTGGTCAGCCCAGAGTCCGACCCGGAGCTTGAACTCACGAACCACGAGATCATGACCTGAGCTGAAGTCGGATGCTTAACCGACTGAGCCACACTGGTGCCCCACCTCAAATAATCTTACAGTTAGGTCGCACCTCTTGCCTTTCAAGTCTTATTGCAGAATTTCCCGAGGAGTCCTTTGAGACTCTAACACGTTCAAGTTTGTCATCAGCAAGGAGCACACCACACTCCTGTCTCCACTTTTGGAACCATCCAGCCCTATGCAAGCAAAAGCTGGGTGAGCAAAAGTTTGGGATGCTGCAAAGGGTCTCAACTTTTATATGGCACTATCACAGGTTAAATAAGCAAGCCTGATCAAAAATGGCCGGTGAAATAATGATTAAGGCTGCGCTGGTAGAAGAGAGGATGTCAGTGACTCTAGTAGATGGGGAGAAGGATAGAGGACTAGAAACTCAAAGGATGGACTCAGGCCGGCAGGGAAAGAACCATATCAATGATATGTATGGGTGGGCAAGAAAGGCGGTCATTGGCAAAGACACAGTGTCCATGTTTGTTTTCTGCTGGTCTGCTGAAGGCTAGAATGCTAATTCTTTGCACATAGGCTCAGCAGAAGATTTTTTTAGGTTATCATGGGAACCGAGTAAGAGGATTCATCATCGTTCTTAAAAATGAACAAACAAAACAAAACAAAACTGTGTTATATGGATGCCATTTCCCTAAATGAAAGTCCAATTCCTGTGCCATAGGCTGGGGAGAGAAAGTAGAAGCTGCCCTTTGCTGAACTCATTTTCTCCTTCCATTTGCTTCACGAATCCTGCCCATCCTGTTTCCCCTGTGCATTTTTTGTTTTGTTTTGTTTTGGCTACTTTTCTTGATTCGCAAAGAGGCCACATCCTTTGAGTAGCTCAGTCTGCTCAGCCCATCACATACAGTTATTTATTTCCTCTTTTACTATCATTTTATTTGGCCTCCGGAAGGAACAGAGATAAACACTGTGAGGGCTAATTTTATGTGTCATCTTGGTTAGGCCGTGGTACCCAGGTGTTTTGTTAAGCACATCTGGATGTTTCTGTGGAGGTGTTTTTAGGTGGAATTAACATTTAAATCAGTAGGTTTTGAAAAAAGAAAACCCTCCGTAATGTGCATGGGCTTCATCCAATCATTTGAAGGCCTGAAGAAAACAGACTGACCTCCCCTGAAGAGCGAAGCATTCTGCCAGCAAACTGCCTGTGGACTTGAACTGCAGCATTCGTTCTTCCCTGGGTCTCCAGGATGCCAGCCTAACCTTGTAGCTTTTGGGCTTGACAACCTCCACAGTCATGTGAGCCCACTTCTTAAATTAAGCAATCAATCGATCTCTCTCTATTTTTATTGATTTGTTTTGTTTTTGCATTTTATTTTATTCTTTTTTTAATATGAAATTTCTTGTCGCATTGGTTTCCAGACAACACCCAGTGCTCATCCCAACAGGTGCCCTCCTCAATGCCCATCACCCACCCTCTCCTCCCTCCCACCCCCCCCCCATCAACCCTCAGTTTGTTCTCAGTTTTTAAGAGTCTCTTATGGTTTGGCTCCCTCCTACTCTAGCTTTTTTTTTTTTTAATCTTTGTTTTGAGATTTATTTTGAGAGAGAGAATATACATGTGCATGGAGGAGGGACACAGGGAGAGGGAGAAAGAATCCCAAGCAGGTTCCATGCTGTTAGCACAGAGCCCCTGCCACGGGGCTTGATCTCACCAACTGAAATCAAGACCTGAGCCAAATCAAGAGTCAGACACTCAGCTGACTGAGCCACCCAGGTGCTCCTCTCTGTTTATATTTACTTCACTTATTAATATATAATATAATATATAAATGATTATAATATAGAAATTAAAATGATAAATGATAAATAAACACATAAGTACACAAACTAATATATACTATTTAGTAATATTATACATTTATATGTAATTAAAAATAAATATATCTATTTCTTTTTTTTATTTTTATTTTTTTTTAATTTTTTTAATTTTTATTTTGAGAAACTCTGAGAGAGAGAGAGAGAGAGAGAGAGAACAAGCAGGGGAAGGGCAGAGAGAGAGAGAGAGAGAGAGAGAGAGAGAGAGAAAGAGAATCCTGAGCAGGCTCCATGCTGTCAGCACAGAGCCCGACGTGGGGCTCGAACTCACGGACGGTGAGATCATGACCTGAGCCGAAGTCGGCCGCTTAACCGACTGAGCCACCCAGGCGCCCCTAAATATATCTATTTCTATAGAGAACCCTAAAACAAACACACGTGCTCATTCCTCCACGTTTAACTGAAAGTCACACTTTGTCTTCCTTTAGCATGATAAAGATGTCAATTCTCCTTCGATTGATTATATTTGCATGGATTTACATATTTCTTTTACTGACATAACCGTGGCATATTTACTTTTTTTGTACCTTTTTCAAACCTAAAAATTTGTGAAGGATCTCTCCGTCTCAGTGTGTAACAATTTTTGTTTCTTATGACTGCCTGCTATTCCCTTGTTTGCCTGTGTCCTAAAGAAGGACATCTGGGGGTACTTGGGTGGCTCAGCTGGTTGAGTGACAGGCTCTTGATTTCAGCTGGGGTCATGACCTCAGGGTCATGGGATTGAGCCCTATGTCAGGCTCCACATTGAGGATGGAGTCTGCTTGAGATTCTCTCTCCCTCTGCTCTTTGCCCCCACTTGTGTTCTCTCTCCCTCTCTCTCTCTCTCTCTCTCTCTCTCTCCCAAATAAATAAAAAGGGGGCACCTGGGTGACTTAGTTGGTTAAGCATCTGAGTCTTGATTTTGGCTCAGGTCACGATTTCACAGTTCTTGAGTTCCAGCCCTGCATCCAGCTCTGTGCTGATAGCACAGAGCTTGCTTGGGATTCTCTTTCTTCCTCTCTCTCTGCCCCTCTCTCTCTCTCTCTCTCTCTCTCTCAAAATAAGTATATGTAAACATTTTTAAAATATTACAAAATAAAAATAACATTAAAAAAAGAAGAACATCTGGGTTGTTCATAATCTTTTGATATGATAAAAATTTCTGCAAGGAATGACTTTGTGCATAAATAAGGGGGGGTTTCTGGCAGCTTAACCTTTGGATAGATTTTTAGAAGTGGAGTATAGGGTTGGAAAGATAATGCATGTTATTTTTCTAGTTATTAACAACACTGCCTCCATTAGCCTTTTACCAGATTAGATTTCCATTGGTAAAGTAAGAAAATGCTAATTTC
The DNA here is from genome assembly GCF_027475565.1 of Acinonyx jubatus. Classification (NCBI taxonomy): domain Eukaryota; kingdom Metazoa; phylum Chordata; class Mammalia; order Carnivora; family Felidae; genus Acinonyx; species Acinonyx jubatus. Next base: position 133,575,279 of record NC_069384.1, read on the forward strand.
TACAGTTTTCTAGCCTGTATTTGTCAAACTGTGATTTTTCCAAATCCAGTAGGTAAGAAGGAGAACTTGATACTCTTTTATTTTTATTTCCCTGATTAGGCATTAAGGTTGAGTATCTTTTCATATATTAAAGAGTATTTTTATGTGTTAATCTGTGAGCTTTCTGCTGTTGGCTTTTCCTCGTTATCTATTGGTTTGTTCATTCTGTCCCTCAGATTTTAGCTGTCCTTTGTATATTAGAAATACCGGTATTTTGTGTTATAAATTTTCCAATAGTTTTTGTTTTTTATATTTGCTTGATTTGCCTTCACATTTTTTAATGTAATAATATTTACCTATCTTCAGTTGCTTTTAGATTTGAGTCATAGTTAGGAAGAATTTCCCCATGTCCAAATCACAAAATTCTCTACCAGGATTCATAATTATGTGGGCCAAATGTATCCATGATGTTTGTATGAGGTATATATCTAATTTCATATTTGCATTTTTCCAAAATGGCTATCCAGTTAACCCAACACTGTTTATTAAAAATTCCATCTTTCCTGCACTGATTTATGTTGCCCTTTTTATATAACACTTCATTCCCATAATCATTTGTGCCTTTTTCTTTATTGATCTCTCCATCTACTTATGCAACAATATTTATGCAACGATATTTACTATATTGTTTCAAATGTAGAAAGTTTTTAGAATTTTACTTTTAGGTTTTAATATCTGGTAGGGACGGTAGCCCTTTATGGCTCATTTATTGTATTAAAGAAATATCCATCGATTCTCATTTCAGTGAGTGTCTTATCAAGATTGTTGTTTTTTGGGGGTTGCCTGGGTGGCTTGGTCGGTTGAGCATCCGACTTCAGCTCAGGCCATGATCTCGCAGTTTGTGAGTTCGAGCCCCACAGCCGGCTCTGTGCTGACAGCTCAGAGCCTGGAGCCTGCTTCGGATTCTGTGTCTCCCTCTCTCTCTGCCCCACCCCCGTTCATTCTCTCTCTCTCAAAAATAAACAAACATTAAATAAATAAATAAACAAACAAACAAACATAAAAAAAATTAGGGGCGCTTGGGTGGCTCAGTCGGTTAGGCATCTAACTTCGGCTCAGGTCAAGATCTCATGGTTTGTGGGTTTGAGCCCCACGTCCGGCTCTATGCTGACAGCTCAGAGACTGGAGCCTGCTTCGGATTCTGTGTCTCCCTCTCTCTCTGCCCCTCTCCCATTTACACTCTGTCTCTGTCTCTCTCTCTCAAAAATGAACAAAACAAACAAACAAAAAAAAGATTGTTGAATTTTCTCCAATGTCTTTTCATATCTATGAAGATCATCATATAATCTCTCTTCTTAGAGGCGCCCGGGTGGCTCAGTCGGTTGAGCGTCCGATTTTGGCTCAGGTCATGATCTCACAGTTCATGAGTTCCAGAGCCGAGCCTGCCTCAGATTCTGTGTCTCCCTCTCTCTCTGCCCCTTCCCCGCTCATGCTCTCTCTCTGTTTCTCAAAAATGAATAAACATTAAAAAAAAATTTATAATCTCTCCTCTTAGTTCTATTAAAGTGATAGATTACCTTATAGATTTCCTAATATTCAACAAACCTTGTATTTCTGGAATGATTCTATCCTGATCCTAATGTACTGTTATTTAAAAAAACAAACAAAAAAAACAACAACAACAACAACAAACCTTTTATTAGGAAATAACTTTAAACTTACTTTGTATTATTGTAAAAAAGATGTAAAAAAAAAAAACCCATAAACTTCTTTATACCCTAATTCAGCTTCTCCAGCTTCTCCAATTGTTAAGATTTGGCACACTTAATGTATAATTCTCTCCGCCTCTCTCTGTATGTCTCTTTACACAATACACACACAGTTAATCTATATCCACACATATCCAACTACATATACACATACATAAAAATTCTTTTCTGAACCATTTTAGGGTGTTAAATTATACTCCTTTACCCATAAATACTTCATTGTGTATTTTTCAAAAACAAGAATATTTTCTCACATAATCTAACTGTTATTATCAAGTTTAGGAAAAATAACATTAATGTAATATTATTATCAAATTTTTCTTTAATCATTTGGTACACTGCAACAATGAGGCAATCTAGGCCAGTGCTTTTCCTAATGGAAAGATTTTTATTATTTTATTTCTTTACTTTGATACTCATCTGTCCAGATTTTCTATTTTTTCTTGAATCAATTTCAGTAGTTTCTGTCTTCTGAGGAATTTTTTCATTTCGTCTAGATTATCTAATTTTTTTAGCTTACCATTATTTATAGCATACCTTTATAATCCTTTTTATTTCTGTAAGGCCAGTAGTGATGTCCCTCTTTAATTCCTGCTTGTGGTTATTTTAATCATCTTTTTCTTTTAGACAGTTTAGCTAAAGTTTATTAATTTTGTTGATTTTTTTTTTCCAAGAAACCAATTTTGGTTTCATTGATTTTCTCTATTTTTGTATTTTCTATTTTATAATTTTCCAATCTAATCTTTATTATTTTCTTTCTTCTGCTTACTTTAAGTTTCATTTGCGTGTGTGTGTGTGTGTGTGTGTGTGTGTCTTAATGTGGAAAATTATGTCCTTGAGGTTAATTTTTACTCTTTTAGGGTAGTGTTTTGAGCTATCAGCTTTCCTCTGTGTGGTGCATAGCTGCATTCCATAAGTTTGGGGAATTGCAAATACATTTATTTCAAAGTATTTTCTAATTATCTTTGTGATTTCTTTCCTCACCCATAGTTTTTAGGAGTGGGTGTGTTTTGATTTCCACATATTTGTGAATTTCTCAGATTTCTTTTTGTTATTCAGTTAATGTCTGTTATTCATTTCGTTGTGGTTGAGAAACATATTTGAATGATTTCAATCATTTTAAATTTATTGAGGCCTATTTGATGGCCTGGAGTATGATCTGTCTTGGAGAATGTTCCATGCGCACTTGAGAAGATGGTAAATTTTGTTATTATTGGGTGGAGGGTTCTATAGATGTGTGTTAGATATTTGGTTTACAGTTGTTGAACTCTTCTATTTTCTTTTTGATTTTTCCACCTAGTTGATCTATGCATTATCAAAGGTGGGTATTGAAGCCTCCAGCTATTATTGCCAAATTGTCTATTTCTTTCTTTTTTAAAAAAAATTTTAATGATTTTTTTATTTTTGAGAGAGAGAGAGAGCGCGCGCGCCAGAGCATGAGCAGGGGAGGGGCAGACAGAAAGAGAGACACAGAATCTGAAGCAGGATCCAGGCTCTGAACTGTCAGCACAGGGCCCAGTGTGGGGCTCGAACCCACAAACTGTGAGATCATGACCTGAGCCAAAGTTGGAAGCTCAACCAACTGAGCCATCCAAGCACCCTTGTCTGTTTTTCCTTTCAATGCTGTCAGTTTTTGCTTCATGAATTTTGGGATTCTATTTTTAGGTGCCTATATGTTATATGTTACATCTTTGTGATAAATTGACTCTTTTATTATTAAAAAGTGTCCTTTATGATAACTTTTTTGTATTAATGTCTATTTTGTCTGATTATTAGTACAGCCATTTCAATTTTCTTATGGTTGCTGTTTGCCTGACAATTTTTTTCAGGTGATATTTGTAAGTGAAATTGATCTAAAAATTCCCTTTTCTTGGGCAATCTTCATCATCTTTGGTATCTATCTTATACTTGCCTTGTAAAAAAAGTTTTCTTTCTTTTTTCTGTTTTGAAAAACATAGTAATTATAAATAAATTTTAAATAATCATGAAAATTAGATTATGGACTTGAACATGAGGTGATTCCAGATAAATATGGTTAATTTTATGGCATAATGGTTATATAAGAAAATGTCTTAATTTGTAATGATGCATATTGCAATGTCTAGGGACAAAATGATACAATGTCTGGGCTTACCTTAATATACTTCAGCAAGGAAAAAATATCTCAAAACTTGATAATTATTAAGTCCAGGTGATGGCTACATGGGGATTTATTATATTCTTTCTATTTTTTTTTGTACTTCAATTTTTTTTATAATACAAGATAGACTTAAGTTCCTATCCAGATTTACTTTATTTGAATTTTCAAGTAGTAAGCCAAGGAAGCTGTATTTTTGAAAAACCTCTTAAGAAACGAGGACTATTGCTTAAAGCCACAAGGGCAAAGAGAGTGGAAGGAAGCATCATCAGTTGAGAAATTTCAATAAAATTTTAGAGATGCAAAGCATTGGACGTGTGGGAGGTGATAAAACAGATTGAGGGAAGGTACAGGTTAGAGTTTTTATGAGGATTGCAGAAAGGAAGAGAAATGATGTGCACTACAAGCTCAGATGCATCAATGTGCTGACAGACAGGAGTGCACTGAGGGGCTGAAAACAAGAAGAAATTGAATGAAAATCTGTATTTGGAAGCGCTGACCTCCCTACCTCCCCCTAGAGCAAGAAGAACCCTGGTAGCCAGATATCTACCCCCAGAAGGGATATTGGAGCTTTTCTCTCTTCAGAAATTCAATGGCCCCAGATAAAAGACATCGGCATTGAACAGACTGTTCTGTGTCTAGCCCTGTAAAAATGTGAAAGTTACTTCAGGAGGAACTTAACCTTTAGAAGTGCTCATGCTGACTTTTCTGCAACAATAACCACAAGTATGTCCAACTTTCAAAGAGCTGTTAGCTTTGCTCCTGCTGTGCTATCATATCCACACAAATGTCACCTTCTGAGGGAAGGTTACTTAGAAGCCCCATGTACTTGTCCCCCTCCCCCAGCTTTACTGACATATCACTGACATACCGCATGTGTAAATTTAAGGTGTATAACATGATGATGTTTTGATACACATATATGTTACAAAATGCTTACCGTAATAAGATTTGCTAACACCTCCTTTACCTCATGTAACTATTATGTTGTTGTTGTTGTTGTTGTTGTTGTCACGGTGAGGACATTAAAGCTCAACTCTGGTAGCAACTTTCAAATACATGCTACCATGTTGTCAACTATAATCTCCATGGTGTACATCAGGTTCCCAGAACTTACACATTTTACAACTGAAAGTTTGTGCCTTTTGACTGGTATCTCCCATTTCCCCAGCCCCTGGCAACCACCATTTTACTCTCTGTTTGAGTTCGTCGTTTTTAGATTCCATATATAAGTGAGCCCCCATGTGCTTTGAGCCAGCCTCCTGACACTTGAAGAACGGGTCTCCAAGGTAGGATTGCTCTGGTTCCAATCTTACCTTTACTACTTACTAGCCTCCGTTTCTCAGACTCCTTGCGGTGAAGTACGACCAGTGGAATGTGGGCAGAAGGGCGTGCTCCTTTGAGACCTCCCGTGTGGAGTCTTTCCCCCCCTTCATCTGGCCAAAATGGAGTCAACCATCAACGTGAACTTGGTAGCCTCAAAATGAAAAGCCCCACAGTTCCCTGGGAAAAATGTTGTCTGACCATTAGTAATACCTAGCTTAGACTTCAGATGAGCGAAACGAACTTGTATGGCATTAGTCCACTGCGATTCGGGGGTTTGCTCTCTCAGAGAAGCCAGCTTCACACCCCTTCTTTTTCTGCTTTCTTATCTATCTTAGCAAATAAAAACACAAGTCTAGTTGCACCAGAGGAAACGCAGGAGAAAGCAATGCCTTCACTTTTACCCTTTGTTCCCTTGCAGATAAGTGACTGGCTATTCCACACGCTGCAGGAAAAGCAGTGGAATGTTTGAAAAGACCACAGAATGCTCATTTCCAATAAGCAACGGATAATAACAACAATAACAGTAATAGCATTAATGGCAATAATAATAAACATTAATCTCTCTTCGGCGAACCCTGAATGGTGTTCGGTGGCCCCAGGGCCATTATGACTCGGGCGTGACTAGGCCCCGCTGTGGGCTTTTCTGAGGCAAAGAGAGGGACACAAACCTCTAAGCCCAGCGCACAATGGAACATAACCTCCTTCTCTCGGTTGCTTTTCACAAGAAGCCAGTGGAGATCTGTCAGGGCAAAAGCTTTCTGCAGAGCCTCCCAGAATGAGAACGCCTGGTGCCGAACCGCTTTTACTGGAGATCACCAGGCAGGCATAATAAAGTCAGTAATTTCTCCTGCCTGCAGCCTTGAATTAGGCCACATGGTAGAGCTTTTTAGGCTGATGAAAAAAAAAAAAAAAAACCACACAACTTTAGAAAAATGGTTACGCCTTATTAAATTATCTGAAATCTCTGGAGTTGTATCTCTTTTATGGCCCCCAATTGGCATACCTGTTAATTTCGAGTGTTCAAATTTCTCTAAAATATTATTGTATTTAAGACATAGTGCCATCCCCAAACTGCATATGAATTACAGAGCATCAGGGAAGGAGAGAGAGAGACTCACCATTTCCCGGCTTAAAAACCTTCACCACAATTAGTAGTTAGTAGCTTTCAGAAACATTTGCTGGCTAAGTAACCACGGTCAAATCGCATAATTTTGCCCCTACCCCCTCCTTCTCTCTTTTCTTTTATTCCAGGGTTTTGAGTGCTGGCCTAAGAGCTATAATTTCATCTTTAGGCATATTTCTTCAGGCATTCTTAATGAGGTATTTGATTTGTCCAGTCCTGCCTTCCTGCATTCAGCCTTTTAGGGATTTGGGTCTGGGAGAGTGTGGGAAAAAGGGAACGTGGAATACTACCATGCTGCCGAGAAGATACAATGTAAAGATTTGAAGAGATTGTGAATTATCTTCTCTCCCTTTAAGCAGGGCTCTATCTAAAAGCATTTTAGACAGATAATTTTCCATTCTCAAATATTTACTTCTATTGTGTTCTGTACACATTCTAGGCATGAGACAAAAAATGAATTTAGATTATTTTTTAATTTTTGAGAGACACAGTGTGAGCGGGGTAGGGGCAGAGAGAGAGGGAGACACAGAATCCGAAGCAGGCTCCCGGCTCTGAGCTGTCAGCACAGAGCCCAACACGGGGCTCGAACCCATGAACCCTGAGATCGTGACCTGGGCCAAAGTCGGATGCTCAACCAACTGGGCCACCCAGGTGTCCCTATGTTATTTTTTAAAAAGCTTAAAAAAATGGGGAAAGCTTGCTATCGTTATGAACTTTTTATGAACTCAGTCTCACAGTAACTAAATATTCTACTTTTCTTATGTAGCAACTTCAGACATGAAAACAAGGAAGAAGGAGAAGTAGGAGTCTATTAAAAAATGACTGGCTTTTTGCGTATATGTTTCCTTAGTTTTGAGAACCCTAAATATGTGCTCATTAATATTTGCCCTGCAAATAAGAGAGTTCTGAGGAAGAAAGTCATTTAAATAATCATCCGATAATTGAAATAAAACAGTTTTGCCGAAACGAAATCTTTCCAGCCAAGTTAAATATTTCCATACCAGGAATATGAATTTTTGTTTTTATCACTCGGCTTTGTGTTTATGGAGTCACCAGTGGTTACATCTCTAAAGTGTGCTTCCTCGTGGCTTTGGAACCCCATCGCGTCAGAGAAATAATGTCATACGTGGTGGGTAGGTCCCCAGTCTATTCAAGATCCTGCAATACAGCTTTTCAATCAACGAAGTAGAAACTTCTTTTTTTTGTAAAAATGGATGTATTTGAGCAATGAAATTCAATCAGAAACCGTACTCTTCTGCTTGGCTGTTATCGGAAAAGAGTAAGTATAATTAGGAAGTACAGAAGACATAGGTGTCAGGAGCTCTGACATTTGGAGGTAAGAGTTTTCAAATCCGTGGCTGGCTTGAGTAGGGTAGGGCATTTGGTTGTTTGTTTTGTGTTTCTTTTTGTGAGGGATGGGTGGGCAAAAGGCTTAATGCTTCAAAATGTATTTCATTTTCCTTTTCTCAATACTGATGTGTTGGTAGAAGCCCCCTTTGATTCATCAGTCATATTTTGGTTCACCAAGGAAATACAAGGCAGGAGGAGAAAGGACAAAAGAGAAGTGCTTTCTGAGGGGAATAGAAAATGATTGGAATTATTAAGAGATCAAAAATACAAGAAAGAGACTGTGTGGCGGGAGCAAGAGCAACAAATGATACACAGAGTAAGATGCCAGGGGCCCGGCGTCGATTCACTCTACCTGAGGAGGACAATACATGGCATTAGAAGAGAACCTTCTGGAAGTGGCTGTCACGAACAGCCCAGATGAACGTCTTCGGAGAGTGTGGTCAACAGGCACAGTGGGTAAACTGGATTCAGGGGAACAAGATAACCGGTCTGAGAAATGAGTGGTCTCTTGTTGCCTTGGCTGTGAGCAACCAGGGGAAGAAGGAAAGATACTTCTGTGTTTTTCTTCGAGGGTTGGCAGAACTTATTATCCTGAATGCGAGCTTTCCTTAATATTGGAGGTGGGGGGAGTTAAAAAGCCTTTGTGTGTTAAGCTGGTGACTGAGGACTAGATTGCCCCAAAGTTGGCGGTTTGGGATGAGGAAGGAGCAAAGAGGAGGTTTAACCCTGGGAAGAATGAAATTTGGGTGGGGGAGGGGAGAGGTAGGTCTTCTGCCTTGTGTCCAGGTAATTGTGCCAAGGTTCCCGGGGCCTCCAGGGAGGGGGGTCGCAGGGAGACTGGGACTGAACACTAAGTGTTGGTGACACCAGGAGCTGTGGAACAGGTCCTAGAGGCACGTCTGGCACCAGCGAGTGGACGTTATGGAGGTTCAGCCTTCCTGCTCTCAAGAGGTCTGTGTAGATTCAGACAAGGAGCGTCTTAGATGTGACCCCAGTGAACTGAAAGTTAACAGTTCTCTCCAATGGCTCCGAGTTGCGGTAGCAGAATTCTTGTGAGATTTCAAGTGAGGAGGAGGCCCATTCTCCAAAGTGACGGAGATGTGATTTCTTGGAACCCCTGATAGGCGGGGATTGAACTACATTTCATCTAAAGTAGAAAAACAAAAAATATGTTCAGCTGTTGGCATGTCCTCGCATTCTTGTTTTTATAATTTTACTACATATGCAGCGGTCCTTAAAAATACATAGAATTGTTTTGAATGTTTTAGAATTTTATATAAATGGTATCATACGGTTAAGAGGAACAGGATGGAGGGAACAGAGCTGTGTGTGCACAGTGCTATTTATTTTAAAAAAGATCTAAAGCAAATATAGTAAAATGTTAACATTTGTTAAATCTGGATGGTGGATATACAGGTGTCTTACAAGTTTTTATTCCTCTACTTCTCTGTATGTTTAAAACATTGCGTTATTTTTAAAAAGAAAAGAAAAAAAAAAAACAAGACAGAAGCCAACATAATGTTTCTGGACTCCAAGCGTCATGGAATGTTTAATACCGATTTCACTTAAAATGTTGTTGCGACTCTGGAGTTACTTTTACAGCTTGAGTTGAAGCCTTTCCAATTCGATGACATAGTGGCCTTGCATACTGAGCGTGTCCCAAATGGAGCTCTTGAACTTTTATCACCATGTCTCGTTTTCTCTTCTCCATTTTCGTAAAAGTTCCAACCATCCATTTGATTGCTCTATCCAGAAACCTGGCGCTCATCCAGGATTCTTTTTTCCTGATTTCCCATACTCAAGTAGTTGATTCTGTCTCCAAATATATACAAGAGATCCAGACTTTTATCTTTGGCTTTACCGTTGCTATCTTATTTGGACCATCTTCTTCCCCACAGAGTACCTCAACAGCCATCCAACTAACATCTCTGGTGTGACCCCTCTCATACCGACTCCTTCCCCAGACAGCAGCAAAAGTGATTTTCTTAAAAAAAAAAAAAAAAAAAAAAGGAAATTAGATCACTTTACTCCCCTACCTAAAAGTCCCTCCATTTGTGCTCTAGCTATTATTCACTACAGGAACACACCAAGCTCCTTCTCATCCTAGAGGCCCTTACGTTGGTTCTGTCCTCCACCTGTGACCAGCCTTGCCAAAGCCAGATCCTTCCTTCTTGAGGTCTAGCCGACTTAAGCCCCTTGCTGACCCCTGTATTTCGAGTAGATTACACCTTTTTCTTCCTTTATTAACCCCCATTTTTGCTTCTTTCATAGAAATTTCTGCAACTTCCAGTTATTTCACAGTATTTACTTATTGGTTGATCGATGTCACTTGTCATTAATTTTTGACTGCCCTGGATCTAAATTCCCTCCATGCATTTGGGGAATCTCCCACCTGAGGAACCTAAGCCTATCTCCAGTACAGAAGTTGAAAATGGCTGATGTACACTTTATGAGAATGCCTTGCATCTTGGACACATCGTCTAGACTGTGCCATTCAGATCACTTGCCCAGATTTTGACTGAGAAGCTAGTGAAGTTACAAAGCAGTGACTGCTCAGGATCCACAGTGACAGCAGCAGCGGCAGCGGCAGTGATTAAATCCATTTCCAGAAACAATAGGGACCATGGTTACCGTGGAACTGTTCCACTGTCTAGTCCCATTGTGGTGAGCAGTCCACGCTTGGGTGCATCTCCAACAGAGCAGTCTGGGATGTTGTCACTGCACCTGTGGCATGATTTGGGGCCTTGTTCCTCACCATATAGCCTCCAAACCTATTTCCCCAGCATCCTTTGTGATTCTATGAGTCACCTTCAAAAGGTCTTTTTAACAAACACCTTTTCTGCTTAAATTATTTCTGGTTGGCTTCTGTTTGCTTGTCAAGATTGGGACTAGAGGTAAGCAAACGAGGCTTGTGGGGCATAAAATTTACGGAGGCTCACAATCAGGTCATGAAGTGCCAATGCCTTACTTTCACATCCCTATGAATGAAGCCTCTTTAAATTGTGTACCCTAAGAGTCTCACATGCCTCATCCAAGTCCCAGCGCTGTGCTTGCAATGTAAGAAGATATTAAATTCGGTTTTTCTTAAGACCTGGAATTTCTGCAAATAGGTGATGAATGGTCTATCTTGTAAAACTAGGTGGTGGAGTGTTTCCACAGGACCTACTAAGAATGGGAAGTTTGTTCTTCCAGAATTAACCCATCACTGTCTCCCAGTTTGTGTAAGGGAAGGCAAGAAATAAACTGGAATTGGGAGAGGCTGGTAGGGAAAGTCTTTTTTAAGGGAATTGTCAGTGTGCTGTGTTTCTCCCTCCTTCTACCAACAGGAAAGGGGAGGGTCATGCTTGCCCCTCATCTCAAAGCTTCAAAAGAATGTCTTGAAGTCCTATATATCTCCTGTAAAGACTGAAGGACACGGGAACCAGTATTTTGAGCTCATTATAAAGATGAAAGGCTGTGGTTGGCTTGTTGCCCTTGGATGGCAGAATAGACGGGGCAACATTAGAAATGGCCAGAACTTCCTGGGTTGGGCAGGACAACTGATAGTGAGTCTCCATTGGGGAATTTAGACATTATAAATGGGAGCTGGCCTGCCTACTCTGGCCACAGAAAATTGTAGAGGAGCTAAGGAGTTCAAACCAAGAGATGCAAAGCCAGAAACCACAAGCTGGTGAAGAGAGTCATACATGACCAGCTAGCTGGTGGGGCCTTGACTCTATCAATGGAAATGCAGGTGTGAGATCACCAGCAACAGGAAGTCCCTACCAACCCACAAAGGTGCCTTAGGAGAGAAAGATTCAACACTTGACCTCTATCACATCCAGAGGGTATTCTGTGAGGTTCCAACTGTTGCAGTTGGGTAAATTTTTTTCTGCCCTCAACCCCTCAGTTGTATCTCCTCCCTCACCTCTGGCTCTGGCCCTGAGAGGCTTGAAACATAAAAGGATTCACAACGTCTATGCCACCGACGCGTCTCACTTGTATTTCTCCAGTGGTCTCCTGATTGGTTTCGCTTGTCCTGGCTTTGCCCTTTCTCCCATCCATTCTAATCACAACAGCTAAATGATCTTGGTAAAACCCACACCAGATCATGCCATTTCTCTACTCAGAGCCCTCCAGTGTCCCACAACGATCTACAAGGCTCTGTAGGATTGTGGCCTCTCTTTACACTCTGGCCTCACATCGTTCTACGCTCCCCACCTGCCATTGCTCTACTAACAGAACTGTCCTCCTCATTGAGCCAGCCACGTCCCACTCCAGAGCTTTTGCATTTATTCACCTTTGACTCAGAAACTCTTCCTCCATTTATCCATTCAATTACCTTTATTTTTACTTAAATGTCATTGTCTCTGGTGGACATCCCTACCCCAACAGCACTTCCTTGACACTTCTTATCCCCTTTTCTACTATAGCTTTTACTCTAAAACTTACCACTATCATATTATACAATTAATTGGGCTTTTATCTACTAAGACATAAACTCCTGGAAGATAGGAAACCTTGTCTACTTTATTCATTTCCGTATAGCCAACATCTAGAATGGTATCTGATGGAACAGGTGCTTAATAGCTATTTGTTCAAAGAATGGGTCAGTAACGAGTGCGGGTGGAAGCATATCCAGAAAGAGAAAAAGTGATCAAGACTTAATCTCTCATACACAAACACCCTCTGAAGTCTTCCAAAACCAACCTGAATATGCAGTGAGATTTTTAAACCAAATGGAGCTTGGAGTTCTGATATTACACTAGAATGAACTATTTGCTACCACAAGACAGAGACTATTTATTACCCAATAACGACCTGAGAAGTTATGGGAAAACCCAAGATGACATGTTGGGGGAACAGAAGTAAACAGGTTATTCATAAGTGCAGTGTAGCAGATAGTTTAGTTTTCTGCTTCTGGGCACAGGAAAGAATTGCACTTCCCCTTTCTCTCTAGGCATCAGGCATGGCCATGACTTTCTTTGCCAATGAAATGTGGGTGTAATGGCAAGTGTCATTTCCAGACAGAAACTTTAAAAACTAGTACATAGTGTACCACATTCTCTTTCTTTTACTACGATGGCTGTGAAAACATGGGTTGAGACCATACCTCAGAGGTCACTAGTAAGGTCACCAGGTGACTCCAAAAGGAAAACCCTACCTCCAACTCACGAGGGGCACGCAGTAGACGTGAGAAATAAACCTCTGTTGTGATCAACCTCTACGATTTGGGGGTGGTTTGAAAGGGTTGCATATTTGGTGGAGAATGGTGGTCATCAAATTTTTCTAGATTCCTGCCTTGGAGGTACGTGGTAGCTTTGAGTAGTTTTGAATTTCTTGCTTGTCGTGGTTAGTTGGGCCATATGACTAGTTCTGGTCAATGACCTCTAAGTAAATGTGACATAGATGCTTTAGAGATGAGAACACTAAATGCTGGATGAACCTCAAGAGATCTCATTCCTCTGCTGAAGGGCCTAAAAGTTCACGTTCCCAACTGAAGCTCTCTGAAATTTAGAGACCCAAAAGAGATCTTTGAAATATAGTAATGATTTGTAAAGCACGAGTTTGTCAAATGAGAAAGCGAATTCTAGCTTGTTTTTCCTTCCTTCCTTCTTTCTTCCCTATTTGTTCTCTGCTTTCTCCTTTGTAGTAATTATTGTGGCCGGCCCCTTAAAATTCACTCCACCCTAAATCATTAATTTTAACCAGTTTGGTAATCCCATTCCCCTTGACAGTAACTGGCTTATAAATAGCATGTGACCTAATCCTGCCCATGACCCATGACTAAAGCATTATGGGCAACTTCTGTGAAAGGTTTCCTTCCTCCAAAACGAAAACACATGAACTAGCAGTTCCCTTCTTTCTTTCAATGTTGTTTTGTCTAGTATGATGCCTGGAATTACTGTGGCCATTTTCCCACTGGAAGACAAGGATGAAGCAAACACAGAGAAGGACTGAGCCAAGAGAATTACTAAAAAGCACATCAGAACTCATCCTGCTTCTGGACTTTTTATGATGAAAGTGAATACATTGCCATATTATTTATTTATATCAGTTCGAGTTCGAGCTCACTGCTGGTTGTGGTCCAAAGAATCTCACCTGATTCACCTTTACTATTTCCTCACTGTACTTAAAAAACTGGATTTTCATCCAAGTAAAAACTAAGTCAGTAAGGAAATAAAGCCATTTAGTCACTAGACCCATCCGAGAAAGTATCTAGTTAAGGAATCAAGGTGAAGGTCACAAATTTAGGAGAATGGGGTAAGAGAAATGGACCTGGTGGTAAACAATAGGTTTGAAAACCACAGTATTTGGGAAGACACAGAATAGAGAAAATATGTTAAGTGGAGAGACGAATACAGATGGTAGTTCAGGATGAAATCCGTGCCCGCTAGTTGCCTATTGGAATGTTTCTTTACCTGAAACCCCAGATAGCCTCGGCCAGTAGAGCTTTCAGACTTTAAAGAACCAAAATGGATCATGCAGTAATGACAATGCCCTTCATTGTGTTCCACCTTGAACGTACCTTTATGAATTATGGGAATTAAAGATTATTTCAGTATTATCACAACAAGTCTCTCCTTCCAGGGCTTTTGTATCATGTTAGAGCAGAAAATGTATGAAAAATCTTACATTTCAAATTTTTGTATCTAGCAGTTACTAAGAGTTTCACAAATTAAGCTACTGGGTGCGTACTGAGTACACTGTATTCGATGCATGGAGGTTGGTGTCATAAATATAAGGGGATTAGTCTCCACTGCGGATCTTCAAGGAGCAAGCAGTCAAATCAGGAAGACAAGTCCTCACATCGTTAACGTGAAACCCCCAGAGGAATGAATAGCGTGAAATAAGAGTTCTTTCAAACGTGCTTTAGGCGCTCTTTGTATCACCATTTCATGCCACTAGGTGAATCAAGAAAAGTGTAACGAAGGAAGAGACATACTTAGTGGGGTCTTGAATAATAGGTAGGCCTTCGAAAGGTAAAAATATTGACTGCTGGGAGACCATGCATAGAATAAGAAAATTTCCGGGAAAATGAGACATCCAGTAAGGCTGGATAGAGTTATACATAAGGAGGTCTATGGGAGGTAAACCTGGACAGGTACGTGAGCAGCTGACTGCACCTGATAATCATGCAAGGAACACAGTCCTTATCCTACAGGCAAATAAATTGCTTTCCCTCAGGGGAATCAGTCTGTGAAAGTTAATGTAGGCAGTAGTGTGGGGGACATGGGTTCAGGGATAGGAAAAAAAGAGAGAAAGGAGGCAGGTAGATCTCTTAAGGAGTTACTTTGGTGGTATAGATAAAAGATGAAGAGTATCTGAAAAGGGCCAGTGTCAGTGAGGGTGGAAAAAAGGGACACAGTTCAGATGCCACTGAGGTAGAATCAACGGATCTGGGGGCCTTGTGACTGAGTTCTGGTTAATGGAATGTGGGTGGAAGTGAGATAAGCCACTGAAAGTCCTGATTCTACAAACATCTGAGGTGACTTCCCAGTCCTCCTTTCCTTCTGAAACAAGCTTGGAAGGTGTACGTGATGGGGTGGCCACACAGTAGAGGGAGTTCAGATACTTTTGTCACGAGATGCTGAGAACCACCTGCCCTCTGCTGGTTGGTGACATGAGGTTTTTGTTCTATTTGTCACAGCAGCATAACCCAGCCCACCCTGACTTACTTGTTTTTGGAGAAGTCCATGATCCCCTTTGAGGTGTGATAGGTTGGTGGTAACTACCAAGCAGTTGCAAAGGCAAGTTTGGGGTTCAAGAGGATGTTAAGAATACAGTTGCCATGTTCCTATTTATCCACGTAAAAGTTTCATAGGAAATGATTCGTATATAGAGTTCAAATGGTCCAAGACCCTTTATTTTTCTGCTTTGAACAAAAGATCTATAGCTAAAGTTAGCTCCAAAATTTGAACTCTTTCATCATTTATCTAAATAAACTTTCTCACCACTGCACTCAAGACCAACACTTCAGAAGGAAAGCCTACTCCATCCTTCCACAGTACTCTAGGGTTGTAGGACACAAGAGTGGGAAACATCTATTTGTGTGTTACGGAGGTCACCAAGGAGGGCTAAAAGCTTCTAAAATCTCTCCGTCGGAAGAGATTAAATTGGCATCTGAACAGAGCTTTATATCACCAGGCAAACCCCCTCGTTTAGGGATAAAAGCCCACTCAATCAGATGTGTGCTCACTCTTCTGACTGAGAGTAAAGAGCTTCTGGAAAGGAGACTAACAGAAAGGTGTAGATTCCTGGACTCTGCCCCATGACTAGTAGGGAGCAACCCTATACAATCAGGTCATAAAATCAAGGGCTTTCTTAGGGCTCATAGTAATGACAATAGCAAACATTTATCAAGATCCTACTAGATCCCAAGGCCCTGGCCTTACACTTGTTCTCTTATTTAATGTTCACAACAGCCCTTGGAGTTAGACTGTGATAATAGTCCCATTTTGCAGATGAAGATTCTAGAGGTTTAGTGATTTGCTGAAGGTCAGAGTGTGTAGGATGACCTAGATTTCAAATCCAAGTGATCTGATTTAAGAGTTCCAGTTCTAATTACTATATTCTATTGATTTGAGAACTTTTTTTTTTTTAATCTAAGATATCAGAATTGGTTGCATGCTAGATTTTCACTGGGAGTGTTTTTCTTTCTTTGCGGTTCATAAAATACGAGTACACCTTACAATTGATTGTGTCTTAGATTCCATAAATATAATACAATGCTAATCGGCCTCAACTGACTATTCAGGCATGTGTAATTAGGCAGGAGAGCAGGGACTGACTTAGTAAGAAGCTATATATATTAGAGAAGAGGCTTTCCAACTTTCTCACAGAGCAGAATGCATTATGCAAACGAAATCTGACACAGAACTCCAATATGTAAAGCAGAGAAATGTGGCATTTTATTAGTATAAATGTACTTCATGTTTAAATATATAAAATGTATTTATGATATGATTAATCAGTAAGACTACTAGTTAGCACATTGGAGACATCTAGTAGGTTGGATTTCCATTTGAATGTGCGGGGTTTTTTTAATGAGTGTTTTAAAAATATTTAAAGATATAATTTAAGCCACTACATTCGAATCAAATATAAATGTGCAGGTTTTTAAAAAAAAATTAGTATTTTTAAAATATTTGAGGATATCATTTAAGCTATTCTATTCAAATCAAATATGGAGGAAATCAGGACACATCTTTGTGAATCCATAGCTTACAAACCATTTGTTAAGGATGGTTTAAGTAACCACACGACAATTGTCTTCATAAGGCCCAAAGATGACTCCAGTTCCTTCTTTTGTACTGCACATTATTATGTTGAAAGCTATTTGAAATGAATTAACTATCCAAGGATTAGCATCGTCCTATCACAGAGTTTGAGGGAGGCAGGAGAAACACCTTCTTCAAGTTCTCTGACATCATCACCCTAATGGTTACCATCTCCAGGCATTTTTAGCAGTAGAACAGCACTTCCTGAGGCCCGCTTTCTAGGCTTGAGTCCCAACTCCATACCTTACTAACCACATGAGCTGGTGAAGATTTAACCTTTCCTAACCTTTCCTGGATTTCATCTGTCAACAGGAATCAAAATACCCATAGTTATTTTGTAATACTGTTTTAAGAAACAAACGAGATAATATGAATAAATCATTATCCACAATATCTGTAGTACACAGTTAATAACTTTTAGTTTTTGTAGTTATTATGGTGCCTCTACAAGGGGAAAATTACCACACTAGGGACTGGAGACAGACAGACACTCGAGGGATGGTTTCTGCTGTCCAGGAGGTCTCATCTATTTGAGGAGATTAGAAATAAATGTGAAAGTTAAAGAGCAATAAAAGTCAACACAAACTAAGAGCCAAATGAGTGACAAGGACAAGATTGCTAAAAATCACAGGAGAGAGGGCACCTTGCCTTCAAACTATATTTATGAAGCAAGTTTCTAGACCTGATGGCAGTATAAATATGTATGATGGACGTTGTAATCTAGAGGTCTGTGTCACATATCTGTGCCACTGCTATGCTCGTTCTAGACTATAGCGTTTAGAAAGGTTTGGAGTCAACTTTCAAATATCAGGATATTTCATATATTGAATGTGGATTTCCATAGAACTGTGGCTCCTGTCAAGTCTAGAGACCTCACCTCTTCCTGGCAGAAGTGTGGGGAGGGGACGTCCAGCCTGAGCACAGGAATCAAAGGGAAAACACATTCAAGCAACTGTGCCCAAATCTACTAGCCATCTGCAGGGGACAGTGATGTGGTCCTAGACTTCCTCTGTGAAGTGTCACTTAGGAAGAGTACTTCCAAGTGGAAGAGGAAGATGGCTGGCCTTCCATGGGTTGTACTGAGATCCTTTGGAGGCTGGGGAGGAAACTTCCAGAAGGGTACCTTCCTCTTGTTCAGAGCCATTTTGTTAGGAGATGGGAACCAACAATCCTTGTGGGGAGGCCCAGTGCTTTTCAGCACAACCAGGCATCAGATCAGAATATCGTAATAAAAAAAAATGTGAATGAAGGTTAGATTTAACTTCTGAGGGAGCAGGATAAACTACCACCCCACCATATGTGTGTGACTTCTCCATTTCTTACTGCAATTTCCATTTTTTTAAATAGGAATTTTCAACCTTCTGTGCTTGTCTAATGTCTGCTCGGAACAGTTTGAGACCCTGTTACAGTTTTAAAATGCACGCATGTTAAGATGAATCTCCAACCCAAGGAAAAAAATAAAACTCAAAAAGTTTTGTTTAAAAATAAAATCTGAGTTTCCAAGTTTTTTTTTTTTTCCTTTTAACCAAGAGATCTTATCCAGTGGACCTTCAATTCTGTACTTGCGACCAAGCAGTGGTTGCCCTTCTTACAAAAGTGAATGAGCTCTCTGCTAAGCCAGAGACCTCATGGCTCCCTATTGCTCCCCTAGGCTGTGGTTAATCATGTACCTTTTTTTTGTTTGTTTTTACCTCTTCTTTATGGAACTAAAGAGTATAGTTGAACTTTGAATTATACATGTTTTCTTATACACAGATTTTTTTTTGGATAAATACAACATAGTATTGTAAATATATTTTCTCTTCTTTAGATGTTCTTAATTTTTTTTAACATTACATTTATTGATTTTTGAGAGAGAGTGCAAGTGGGGGAGGGGCAGAGAGAGAAGGAGACACCGAATCCAAAGCGGGCTCCAGGCTCTGAGCAAGCTGTCAGCACAGAACCCCACGCAGGGCTGGAACCCACAAGCCGCAAGATCACGACCTGAGCCGAAGTCGGATGCTCAACCAACTGAGCCACCTAGACGCTCCCAGATTTTCTTAATAACATTTTCTTTTCTGTAACTTACCTTGTGGTGAGGATAAAATATTTACACATAACATACACAAAATATGTGTTAATAGACTGTTTATGTCATCAGGTCAACAGTAGGCTATGAGTAGTTACATTTTGGGAAAGTTATATATGGGTTTTGGACTGTGAGGGGGTCCGTGTCCCTACTCCCCCCCCCCCCCCTCTGCAATTGACAAGGGTCAATTGTCATGTTTACGATGCAAACAAATGTCTATCCTACCTGGTTTGCTTTCCTCATTTACCATCTGTCTGTCTCCAGTAGGTGAATTTCTATCCTGAATGATTTGCAAAGACTTGGATACAAAATGACACTTGAAGAATGCTTACACTGGGAAAAAAATGTGCAAGGAGGGAAGTGATAACAGGAGAAAAAAACAAATGCTACAGGGATCAAAGAAGGGAATTGGTATTATCAAATAAGATTTCATAGGGGAACTGGGTCTTGAAGAAAATGCCAGTTTTTGGACTAGGAGGAGGGTGTTTGGGCAAGTAAATGTCTAAACTATGCAAGACAAATAGTTGTCTAGAGACTCTTGACATATTTTTTCAAGTCCCCAAATATAATCACACTACTCCCCTCCCTTAACAGTTTTTGATGACTTCCCATTGTCTTCAGAATAAAATCCAGGGGCGCCTGGGTGGCTCAGTCAATTAAGCATCTGACTTCAGCTCAGGTCATGATCTCACAGTTTGTGGGTTCAAGCCCCACGTCGGACTCTGTGCTGACAGCTCAGAGCCTGGAGCCTGCTTCGGATTCTATGTCTCCCTCTCTCTCTGCCTCTCCCCTGCTCACACTCTGTCTCTCTCTCTCTCTCTCTCTGACTCCCCTACCCCCCCCCAAAAAAGATTAAAAAAAGATAAAATCCAAAGGCCTTGGACTGATTGGCGTGGGAAAGTCATTGTGATGTGGCCCCTGGCTACCTTAATAGGCTTGTTTCAGGCAGAACAAATCTCTCACCTTAACTTCTGAGAGTTAGCCATGCTCAACCGTTTGCTGTTCCCTCAAAGTACCAACCAATCTCTGGTATTTTGAAGGCACTGTTTGTTCAAATTTACCCCCTGCCCCACCCCATGTAGCCTCTTCTAAGAAACCTTTTCTGACACCGTCTTCCTCTAAGGCTGAGTCTGAGGCTCCTTCTGAGGGTTCACTTGGTATGCTAAGCAAGACTGCAGTTTCACAATAGGGCCCCTTGAGTGGCCATAGTCTTCTCATTCATTTGTCCCCAAAGGGCACCAGACTGCAGCTCTGTGACAAAACACAGTAGGGCTTATCACCTCTGAGGGAGTTACCGTACGAGTTAGCAGAGCACCGTAGAAATAAATGTTCTTTCTCTCGTGCAATTTAGCTGTCAGCCAGGGTTTCCTGTCCCTCAGGGATTTCAGCCAACTCCTCATGAACTTCTCTGAAAGTCCAGAGGCCTCTCCGTGAGTGTTGCAAATTCCTGACAACTTGGTTCCTCATGCGTCTGTCCATCTACATTCTGGCTGTCACGAGTCCCCTCTTCCCTCCTACGTAGTCTGGGAGGCAGCATCCAGCCTCTCCACCAGTCTCTGTGAAAGACCCTCTAGAAATTAGCTATGTGCTGGTTTAATTATTTTATTGGAGGTTTGAGGGGGCAAAGGAGAGGTCACCACACATAGATGAATATTCTGTCCACACATAATTCTCTGTAACGCTCACCTTCGTCCTCAAGCCCTTGTCAGGGTCTGTCCCTAAGCAAATGTTGCTCCCTTTCTACGAGCGAATAAGATGCCAGCTGCTAATACAATGACGTTTTGCACTATTAACTCATATTAACTCTGAGTCTCTCTTTTTATATATTTCTATCCATTTTCTTCAGTTCTACCCCATGGAATGACCCAAACCAAGTTTATTTTCTACAAGACAGATTTTTAAGTCCTTTACATTGTACTGATCTTTTATAGGTCAAACATCCACATTATCTTTATCTGGGATTGGGGGCTTTGGAAAATACTTTTTGTAATGAGAAAAAAGCTCTCAGGTTTTCGTCGTAATATTTTTGAGAGTTTGTAAGGTGCAAACTTTTCTCAAGGTTATCCTAAATTAATCCTGTGAAATCTAAGCTCTCTCTTGCCTTCAGGTGGATGAACACTTTGGGGACAAGTAAAATGGATTATTTCACCTGACTTATTTACACAAAGTAAAAAAACAGGTCACAGCCTTTTTATTTAAGCTGATCAACTTAATTATAACTCTTTGGATGCAAGCATTTGCAATGTTTTCTGTGGTTTGGGTGTAATTTCCTGCCAGAGAGGGATGTGGGGGCGGAGGGGGAGAGGAGGGGCTGCTGAGTTTTGGCATCAAGTTCCCCAGTCCAGCTGCTCTCTGTTAAGTGTCAATGACCTTACTCAACAGCACCCAGACAGTCAAGGTCCCTATAATGAGAAAACCAAATTACAGGTATGTAATTCTCACAGCTTTCTGCCAGAATCTCCAAGCTGGTGACAAATTGATATACTACTGTCTGTACGGAAGGCTGGCTTTCAGAAAACAGGCCGCTCTCAGTTGAAATGCTGTACCTGAAGGATTGTGCAATTTCGAACCTCTGAGATATAAAAACCATCCTTCTTCACCCCAGTCTCTTGTAGAATGGTGAACTGTATTTGTTTACACTTGGAAAGTCCTGACCAAAAAACAAAATGTGAGAAAAATCGTCAGGCACCGGGAACCAGGAGATCGTGGCAAAGCACGATTTAACTAGGGGAAGATAACGTAGGTCTCAGGATTAGAGTCTGAAACTGAATTTTATTATTCAGTTCCCTGCCTGACTTTTAAATGTTGACAGTCGTGCAATAGCTCCCTTATCACTACACGTTTCCAGAAGGTGATTTCCTAAAACAATAATAAAAAATAGTAGTCATAATAGTAATAGAAATAACCAACATTAATTAATATTTTCCTACGTGTCAAGTTCAGTTCTAAATGTTCCCCATTCACTCATCTGACCCTCACAACCACTTCATGATGCAAGGACTATTATTGTTTCCATTCCGCAAGCGAGGATGGGGGGATGCAGTGAGGGCATAATTTGTCTGAGGCTGGACAGCCAGAGGATGGCAGGACCAGTAGTCAACCCAGGCAACCTGTCTCCACAACACTCGGGCTCAGTCACCAAACTGGATCTTTGGAAATCACAGTATCTTTTCCCACATGAGAAAAAAACATCATCAGTTGGTGTATTCCTGACCACGAGCTCAGCCTTGAATAAAAATGATGATAAAATGAATGTCAAAAATGTGAAGACATAACTAAATGTATCTCTTCTCAGTAGAAATAGTAAATCGTCAAGCTGAGATTTTAGTTCCCAAAGGCAGAAATAGGCCCTCCCCCTTGAACCCCAGTTGTTCACTGGGTTCAAGGTCAAGCATGAGAATCTGTACTTCTAACGTTTCTCCAGGTGATTCTAACGCACGTACATGTCAGGCTATCACTGATCTAAGTTTTATTTTCAAATGCTTATTGAGCATCTACTATTTGCTGGTTAAACAAAAGTAAAAGAAAAATGCAGCCATGACTTCAAGGTGCAAAAAAATCTAGGTTTGTGTGGGGGTGGAAGGAAATAGGCAAGTAAACAACTATAACACAGTACAACAAAAATCTCTGATACAGTAAAGGGGTGATAACAATTCCAAGAAAGGGAAAGAAAATACTTTGCAGAGGACATGACCTTCAGGCTGAATATCTGAAAAGATGAGGAAGAGTTACTCAGGGGAGGGAGGTTGGAGGAAGAAGGGCAGGAGAATGTCTTCTGAACCCGAGGACATATATTCAGTCAAAAGCAACAACAGCAACAACATTTCTTGCACATTTTCTGTGTGCTTGATGTGAGGGACATAGGACGTGCACAAAAGAACATAGAGGTGAGAGTATGTGGCCCCTTCAAGGGACTGAGAGCAGTCCATTCTGTTTAGATAGGCCGCCAGGTGAAGGTGTGGTGTGGGTGTCCCCCCCACCCCACCCCCACCCCGGAGAAGGGGACACTAAGATGGAGATTAGCAAGTAGGCTGTTTATCAGGGAATGCCCCCAAGGGCAACAATGGTGGAAATTCTTTTGTAGGGAGGAAAGTGAGTCTGTGCCAAGGCAGCATCTATGCCGGGATGCAGCCCCTACTGAGACAACCCACAGGAAGCTCTGGATCTGGGGTGGCCAGAAACTTAAAGATCTGTTTAGAACAGAAAAAGGAACTTTTTAAAAATGGTAGCTGGTTCATCTGTAAGTGGACAAAATGACGGGTGGGATTCCTGTCTGTTGCCATAATGGGGAGAACGGAATAAGACTGATAATTCTGTTTCTGATGATTGCTATTCTCTGAATACTTGACCATGCCTTTCTAGCAGATTCCCCTTTCTTACCCCTTAACCCCTTCTAATTAACACAGGATCATGCATGGAGAGACAGAGGTGGAGCTTTATTTTCTGCAACCCTACCATGCTGCTTATGAGCAGAAAGCAGAGCTGCATGTAGTACTCTTGCCCCATGTCAGGGACAGAGCATTTGCTCTATGGCTGTGAAGTTGGCCAAGAGAGCCATTTTGTTTCTATTCTATTAAGTGACAGTCTAATGCTAAGACTTATATAGGATAATAAGAACAATCACTCCAAACGGCTGACCTATGTATTCATAACCAGAATATTGATTTTATTGCTGATATTAATAACAATCACGTAGGCCATTGCTTGCAAAACCACTTTTATCTCAATGGGTTCATTACACCCGTAATATAGTCTTAAGAGCCACATGGCAAGAATTTTAGTTCCATTTTGCAGAGGGACAAATTGTGGCGAAGCAATGCTAAGTGTGTTACTTGGCCTGATTTCCTCAGGTTGACGGAATGGCCCTCCCTCATCTGGACGCTTGTATTTTCCCTTTGCCATCTTGGGTGGCATTCATTTGTGGTTGGGGTCTCATTCTGCACCATTAGATGGTAAGTCCTCTGAGAGCAGGAGTGTTGTGTCTCAGTCACCTCTATATTCTTCAGCACATGTCCTGTAGTTCTTCTACACCTTCAGTGCTCATTTGGCAAGCTGACAGGGGGAAGGAAATGAGGGAATTTTATAAAATACCACTTGAACTCAACATTGAGATAGGCATGTGCCCGGGTTGGTTGCCTCCCAGATGAGTGCTCATTCCTAGATTCCCCTGTGACTCAAAGTCTAGTCTATAGACCAGCAACAAGGCAAAGACTTGGGTCACCAAAGACCTACTAAGTCAGAAAGTACATTTGCACAAGATCCCCAGGTAATTCCTCCCAGGAACATGGACACTTGAGAAGCAAGGCTCTAGACTATACTTCTTTGTGGTCGAAAGTACTAAGTTGTTTGCCACAGGTAAACGTACTCTCCCTGTCCTTCATTTTCTGGGGCTAACCTGTATGGTTCAACCATGACCCAAGTGCAACAGACCAGAAACATATGTGAGAGCACCTGAGGAAATGGATGTGAAACAAATTAGTTGTGAGAATCAGTATTTCATTAAAACACAACTACTACTACTAATAAACATAATATTTGGGTGTCTGGTTGGCTCAGTTGGTTAAGTGTCCGACTCTGGATCTCAGCTCAGGTCATGATCTCACGGTTGAGATTGAGCCCCATGTTGAACTCTGAGCTGACAGTGTGGAGCCTGCTTGGGATTATGTCTCTCTGCCTGTCTCTCTCTCTCTCTCTCTCTCTCTCTCTCTGCCCCTTCCCACCCCCCTCTCAAAATAAATAAATAATAAACATAATACTGAGAGATAGCATTTTTTGAGACTATGGTAGTACTGTATTTTATTATATACTTCATTATATATCTCATTTACTGTATGCCTGGTACTTTTCTAAATATATATACATCTATATGTGTGTGTGTGTATATATATATATATATATATATATATATATATATATCTCCAAATTTTCATTTATCATAGTTTTCCTGTTGATTCTCATTTATTATTAAATACAACCATATGGGTTAAGTCCTACTATTGTCTTCACTTCTAAGGTGAAGGATCAAAACACTGCTATCCCAGATGTCCTGGCTACATGTGGAGAGGCCCGGGCTCGCACTTAGGCAGTCTGGCTCTAGAGCCCATGCTCTTAATCACCAGTTGAAATAGATTTAGAATGACCTTGGTCTGTATGTGTAGTGTTTTCTCTGTCCCTAACATCTACAACAAAGAGACGGCTTTGGCAAGACAGTGCTCATACCTAGAAGCAGAGGAAGGAAGCACAAGTTGGGAGATGCAGTGGGTCCACTCTGCAAGGATTTCTGACACCAGATCTTGACTCAGTCTGGGACTGAATGTCCGGACTCCAGCACCAACCTCCCACGATTTGAGCAACATCTTATTCCCTTAAACTCCTAGCACAGCTTAAAAATTCCACCCCATTGTCTTGTGTTTTTCCTCCCCCTTGACCCCTCATGCTTATGTATCTATATAAAACTAATAAAACCTTGAACAGGAAATATAAAATCACCGTGAAACCAAAGCAAACCTCAGCAAGACCTCAGAGGGCCCCGTGCAATCAGAGCCGTGTGAAGCTATTTTCTGGGAGCTGTAAACCTAATAGCTCGCTCTGTGAGAGGCACAGCTGCAGGGCTCCTGGGACAGATATCCCCCTTGTTGGAAAACAGAAGGGCTTGTAAAATTATTTGCACAAAAATTTTTCCTTTAATATTTTCCCAGCTACCTCAGGCGCTCCTTCCCCTCTGCCCTACTTAGCTAAATAAGTAGGAGTCTGGGAGGAGCAATGATGAAGGAATAATGATTTTTTTTCCCATTTACCATTATTGATGAATAGAAAATTATTTTGATAATCTTTTCTCTTCAGTGCTTGAATAAATCACTCAGAAGGAGTTTTGTTTGTTTTTTTAAAGTTAGGGATTTTCCTTCTTTTCGTTTGTGGTGTGTGTGTGTGTTTGGGAGGAGGTCATCCTAACTTTGTGGCCTTAATTTTGCCACAGGAATATTCTGTTGCTTCAAACGACCTTGCGTATATCCAAGGCAGTCTTCTATTGCTTTGTACCAAGCTGTCCCCTCCTCACCTCACGTAGACATGGCTCTATCCCGACCCTTCCTTCTTGCCCACCCTCACAGAAGCCCATTCTTCTCCAAACCTATATACCTGCACAATTCTCTGTGTTTCTGGATACTGGGATTATCTTTTGGTGTGGGTTCCTAAGCCTGTTGTCCTGTAAAAAGAGATTTGATGCTTCTTTTATTTGGCTTGAGTTTCCACTCCCTTCGGCGTCAAAGCTTTGGAATCAGCCCCAGCGAGGTTCAAAGCTTGTTTTGGTGATTAGTACACATGTAAAATCACCCTGAATGCATCATTCCATCTCTCTCACACTCAGTTTCCTCAACTGTAAAATGTACTCAGCACTATGCATCATTTTCATAAGTATTTACCATGTGATCAGTCTCTGTCCACATATTAACCCATCTAGCCCTCACATGACCCTCTATGGGAGGTGCAATCAATATCCTGTTTTATGGAAGAAGAGAAGAGAGGGTAAATTCATGCCCAAGCTCATAGACATAGTAAGTAAAGACCTGTTATGACTCAGGAGTCTTTGCTTTTAGCTACCTTGTGATGAAATCTTCCAAACTACAGTGTCATTGTGGAAAATGACGAATGCTGATTCCACGGAAGGCCAGTGCCTGGTTCTGAGATCATGCATAGTGAATGCAATTTTTCTTCCACATTTACACTCAATAAAGCACTCAGAAAATCACTGTTTCTTCTGTCTCTTGCTTCACTCTGACATTACTTAACCTATTGCACTTTGTAGTCTCTGTAGAAAGCTCACCTGGTTATTCTGTAAGGTTATGTTATCCTAAGTCCATAACCTTCAGAGTTCATATCAAATATCATCCACAAATATGTGGTTATGTATGCATATGTCTGAGTCTTGTCTAAGACAAGATTAAAACTTTCATCTTCAAAAGATGGAGAAGGGAAAGGCACTGAGGGATGGAGTAGGCAGTGGAGAGAGGGGCTGTCAATCTATGTTCAACATGCATTATAACTCTCCTTCTCACTCCTCCCTCTAGTTCCTCATGCACACTCCCTCCTCTTGGACACACAATAAACCAAAGAAAAAGAGGAAATAAAAACGGGAATTTGATTAAAATTAACAACCCAGGATGCTTGGGTTCTCTAAAAAGGCAGCAAGATAGACTGAGGTCTTCAGAATGGGGTTGGACCTTAGAACCATCAACTGAAGTCCTGTATACTTGTAACAGTGGTTCTCAAAGGGTGTGTCCTATTCCCGTAACATTGTATCACTTTGGAACTTGACAGAAATGCAGATTCTTGAACACATCCTAGACCTACTGAACCCGAAACTCTGGGGGAGAACCCAACACTCTGTGTAACAAGGCCTCCCTCCACGTGATTGTGATTTGAGCTCAAATTTGATCAACATTGGTTTGCGGGGATGGGGAGACAATGGATGAAGTTTTAAAACTAGAGGTGCAAGCTAAATACAGCCCACCATCTGTTGTTATAAATAAAGTTTTACTGGAACAGAGGCACATCCATTCATCCATTTATTGCCTTTGACTTACTGTGCTTTAATGGTAGCCTTGAGTTGTATGACTCACAACTCAAAACCTACAATTTTATTAGTAAATAAAAATATTTACTAATACATAGCACTTTAGAAAAAAAAGTTTTCTGGCCCCTGGCTTAGAGAATTAGAGGAAAAAAATAAACCACTTGGAAAGGGTTGTCACATATATGCTTTCTGACTTTGGAAAATTTCCTTTTGATCTCTAGGTTTCCTCTCAAAATGTAGGAACAATACTCTATCCACTTTGCAGGTTGTGACGATCAGTTAATCTATGCAAAGGTATGAGTGGAATTCCTAACACTTAATAATCACTGAACAAGTGGTAATTATAATGGAAACAATACTAGATAAAATTTACTAATTGGTTAGTTTATACTTAAATCTGAGCAAAAGTAGAAAAAAATACCTGATATATCAACTAAACTAACTGGTTTGATAGAGACCAAAAAAAGTAGCTTAGGCCTATAATTCTCAATAGGAAAAACAAGTGTTCAAAGTAATATCATAGGCTTAGTTTTATACTTTAATTTTAACATGTATTTGTGTACTTAATGTCTTTAGGGTCCAGCACAGCCAATTAATAAATATTTATCTCTCAATACGTCAGAATTTTGTAAGTCTGCGTCAATGCTTTTATTTATCTTGCGTAAAAATATGGAGAAACATACTTTTGGAAAAGAGACGTTAATTCAAGCATAATTTACACTTGACAATTTGTCTGTCTTGCCTACTATGGGCATCAGAGTTGAAAGCCTATGTGAGTAATAAAGGCAACAATAAGAACTACCATTCATATTACAATGTTTATATACATACATTACATCTTGTAACATACATGTACACATGCACATTATATAGATATTTTTTGTATTAAATGAAATGTGGAGTTAAAACTATATAAGTAACATTATAATTCCTTATATATTTCCCTTGAGGTTTAAAATAACAATGATTTATTGTTATTCATGAGTCTATGGGTTGACGGGGTTCAGCTAGGCAGCTTTCTATTCCACATAGTATAGCTGAGGTCACTTACTTGGCTGCACACAGTTGGGAGCTCTGCTAGAGGCTGGGACTTTCAGGACAAGCTCGCCTCTTCCGGGGCCTCTCTCTACATAGCTTCCCACTACATGGCCTCCCATCAACCAGCAGTCAGACTGAGCTATTTTCAGAACCGCAGTGGGCTTCCAAGGTGGGATATTCCAGGAGGATGAGACTCAATGTGTAAGCACGTTTCAAACTTCCGTTTGCATCAAACTTCCTAAGGTCCCATTGGCCAAAACAAGTCACATGTTCAAGCATAGAGTTAATGTGGGCGGGGCATGGGTATGGGCACACAACGGCGTGAATACTGGGCGGTTGGCTAATTAGGGGCCACAATGCAAGCCAACCACCATCAATACCTTCTGAATAATGAGGAGTTAGTGAATCAGGAAGACAGATTGGCCGACTAGACTGCTTCCAGTTTTGTGGATACTGGAGAAGGGCACGCGTATTTATTTCAACATGTGCTTGGAATCCATTTATAGACGATAAATTTGTTTCCGAATGTTTGTTTAAGGGCCTAGGTTTTGAATAACTAAAGCACATAGGGAAGATCTATTTTCCACTATCCTATATCCTCTTTTAGGGATTTTGAGCACAAAGTGCAGGACAGATGTTTTGGATTAGCTTACCACACTACACCAGGCAGACAGAATTTGGAGTGCAGTCATGTAATATACAAATTATGCCAGATTATCCCGAGATGAGTCAAAAGCCAAGCTTTGGTAATGAGAAATTAAGGTAGCATTTAGCTACGGTATTATTGGTATAGTTAAAAAAAAAAAAAAGTAGAAATATCTTCTACCCAAACCACCTGGCTATAAACAGGATCATGACTACAGTCAGATGCTACAGTGACAGCCGATTTTTAATCCATGGGCAAAACCCCTGATTCCTTATTGCTTGTGCTAAATATTTTAGGAGGTTCACACTTCTTTTATCAAACGATACTGGATTCCATTAACATTATTCAAGAGAATAAAGGTAATAAAAATAATAAGGTGATGCAAATAATTAGAAAATAGGAAGATAAATAAGAAGATGTCATCATCTCCTGGAAAGGACCAATTAATTTGAATGAGTTAGATAGATATCCTTATAAAGCTTCCTGGAAAGCTGTACCAAACTTGAGTAGAGATTTCATTTGGGGTTCTTGAGGGAATCTGCTCAGATATACTTGAATTAAAAAGTGCCCTCCTCTCTTTGGGGACACCACCCTCTCTGAATAAATACAGAACTTTGGGAATGAATACATGCCAACCCAAGCAGCTGAAGAAACCCCGGTGATTAGTGGAGTGACTGATGTGTTCCTGAAGCATTCTCACTTCCGTACATCTGAATTTAGTTTCTATGGGGGATGAACCAATCCTTAGAACTTAATAGTGCTATTTAGTTTGCAGATAACAATAAATGCAAGTGGATATTCAATAATTTATTTTGAGGGATGATGATGTGACATAGACTGCATTTGTGAAGACAGAGAACATAGAGTTCATGGGATAGACTCCCTCAAGGAGCATTTTTGAGCACTAATTGCATGCTCATCGTGGGCACTTAAAAAAAATTCCCCTTCTTTTTTTGAAAAAAAATTTTAATGTCTTTTAATTTTATTTCTGAAAGACAGAGAGACAGAGAGAGAGAGAGAGAACAAGCCGGGGAGGGGCAGAGAGAGGGAGACACAGAATCTGAAGCAGGCTCCAGGCTCTGAGCTATCAGCACAGAGCCTGAAGTGGGGCTCGAACTCACAAGCCGAGATCATGACCTGAGCCAAAGTCAGATGCTCAACCGACTGAGCCACCCAGGCGCCCTCCCAAAATTTCCCCTTCTTACAGAGCAATAGGGAAGGGGTTTCTGGAGTAGGGAAATGGGTTGGGGTCAACTCTGTAAATCCCCTGGATTACTTCCAAAATTTCTGAAGCATGAACTTTTTCCCCCCAGTTTTTTTTAGACTCTCAAAGGAACCCGATGACCCCAAAATGTTAAAGCCAGTAGAGCATTACGGATGGTGGGAATCATGACTCTTTGTCCTATCGCTCATTTTCTAGTGTGACCCCTTAATTGCTTAAGTGAGAAAATCTAGGCTCAGAAAGCTGACATGAGTGCCTTGTTTAAAAATCACTCATATGGTTACTGATAGAGCTCCATTTAAAACTCCATAGTTTTCAAGAGGTGTTTGTTATCCTAGCGGGAAGTTTCCCTGCTTTCCCCATTCTCTACCCCATCATTCCCAGGGAGAGCACAGGGGCAGGAAAGAGAATTACTTGCTTGGCACAGGGTCTGGGGATCTGTGAAGAATGGTTGCAGTGAACTGAAGTCCCGGGTAGAGCCATTCTACCCTCTGGCTTCCATAAAATGGCAGCTGGGAGCGAGATTGTGCCTTCTCCCTTCCAAGCTCCTCTTTCCTAGTGTAGTGTATTGGATCTGTTGGTTAGAAAATGACCCTTGATAGCAGCATACTCAGTAGACAGCATGTTAAATCAGAGAATTCAGGACTCCGGAGGACTTGGGAGAAAGAGACAAGATACAGATGTAGGAAGGAAGCTGCACATGGCTTACGTTCCTCAGCCATAAGAGTAAGATGAGTTTAGGGTCCAGTCACAAGGAGTGGAGGGTCCAGTTGTGACTGAGCTGTCAGGACCCGCTTCTAGCCACGTAATTCCAGGGCCCCTCTTCATATGAATGTTGTCGAGGAAAAGAAGAAAAAGCCACAGATAAATTAAGTAAGCCATAGTTATGGGTGGAGTAGCCCACTAGCTACCAGGACTTACGGTCTTGGGAGAGTTCTTGCAGTTGACCGTGCAAAAATCCGCTTGAGCTATCAATGAAAGAGGTCGTATTAAGTCTGCTTACACTGGAAATTCTCAGGCACTGTATGTCTTTTTCATTGACTCCTGACCTGATCCTTGGTAGTTTGAGAAGTGAGTGCGCATCCACATGACTTTTCCCTCCTGCCTGATGGTCATGGCAAGGTGGGAAGGTAACCCCGGTGGGGAACCTGTGGAGCCACTTCTCCCCATGTGATGGTGTTTCCACACTGGTCTCATTTATTGTGTGGATCGTGTAGACTCCTTTTTGTCCTTTGTAGCCATGCGGGTGGGAATACTGTCTCAATACAGCTGCTTAACTGTGTCGCCATCAGGACCTCAGCATTGAGATCGTCTCTTTCAGGATATTCAACTTCTCTAGTCAGGAGTCCAACTCTACCCAGTGTGGATTCATCTCTGGTCTGGGGGACAGCACATGAGGGAAGGGGGGAAGGGTCCAATTCCAGGTTCTTTTTAAAAACGGAGACCACAGCAAGTTCAGTCATTACCCCTAATTTCCCATGTTTTCACCACATAGAGAGAGAGATTTTAAAAATGCATGTTTGTTAAAGCTTTGAGAACCCTGGCTACAAAGCTGCCTTGTAGGCATAAAATATTAATGCTGTTGGCAACGCCTGCTTTTACTTCCACCCACACCAAGAGTTTTTAGACCAGTTAAACTCAGGAGACTTCTTTTGTGGGAAAAGAAGGTTAAGCTGTAACTGCATTCCCTAGACCCTATTGCTCAAGGAAATGTGTCCCCGGAGGACTCCTGAAGGATAGTTTAATTAGCCCCAAGGTAGAGCAGTGGCAGAAAAATTGGGGCCAAATTGGTACTTGGCTTTGTATTAGTTCATCATGTTTGTCTGACAAACTGTAAACTCCAGAAGAAAAATTTGGCTGCCCAATGGCAAGGTGCGTGGACGCTTGGATGCGTGTCAACTCCATCCATTTTTTTTTACATAGGTGCACAGCAGTACTTTCAAAACACAGGTTCTAGATTCTGCCACTCTTTTTCTTAAAACTCTTCGGTGAGTCCATGTTACCTACAAAAAAAAAAAAAAAGCCCAGTCTTCCTAGGATAAAAGTCAAGGCTCTCTCTTACCCTAATCTACTTTTTCTGGCCTTCTCTTATTTTCTATAGTCCTCCTTCTCCAGACATAATTGATAATGTCTCTATCTCTGAAATTGCTACCTCTAACCACACCATGTACTTGTCTCTCCAACTGGGTGTCTGATGACCCTTTACAATCTCTCAGGGGTCTCCTTCCTTTGGAAGATTGTCCTGGTCAGCCTTTTTCTGAGTTAGGAAAATTTACTCTCTCATCTGTAATTCCTCTCTCCCTCTGTACATGTCGGTGTGGGCATCTCTTACTACCAGTATTTGAGCTTCTCGGGAATCAATATCTGATCGCGGGCTGTATCCCTACCATCTGTGTCAAGGACATAGAGAGCGCTCAATAAGGCATGATGAGAGAGTAATTGGATGACTATTGGTCAGACTTTGGAAAGCATTGCCACTGAGGGTGTTTCAAATGTCTCACCCTTTGACTGAGTGGGAGGAGTGCAGGTCAAATTTCTCTTCCTATGTAACAACGCATAAAACATCTTTTTTATTGTAACAACTGTAATTTCAGTGTTATTCTCATTCCATAGCACCAACTCCTTTGCAGAAAAGGGATTGATGACATCTCCCGCCATTTATAAAGTCTCCCTAAACATTTGAACACCACCAAAAGAACATTCGCGTTGACTCCTAGGGTGTCAAGGTCTAGTACTGCGGCTTTTCACATCGAGAGGCAACAGGGAGTAGTGTCTGGGATCACCCACTGCGTTGAAATCTCAACTTTGCCACCTGCTAGCTGTGTGACCTAGGGCAAGTTATATAACCTCTTTCTGCCATTTTTCTTTCCCCACATACAAAAAAAAAATGAGGATAATGATTATACCTCCTCATAGATACCATGAGACAAGAAGTAAATCTGTTGATATTAAAAGCCTAAACAATGCCTCGCACAACACTGCAGGAAGCAATAGAAAATAATGGCTAAAATCAGGGGCACCTGGGTGGCTCAGTCGGTTAAGCGTCCGACTTTGGCTCAGGTCATGATCTCACGGTTTGTGAGTTCGAGCCCCACGTCAGACTCTGTGCTGACAGCTCAGATCCTGGAGCCTGCTTCGGATTCGGTGCCTCATTCTCCCTCTGCCCCTCCCCGACTTGTGCTGTCTCCCTCTTTCTCTCAAAAATAAATGTAAAAAAGATTTTTTGGAAAGTAATGGCTGAAATTAGTGATTTGAGGGCAGATAGATCTGAGTTTTTGTTCTCCCGTTTACTAGCAGTGAGATCCTGGGCAAGTTGTTCAATGTCCCTGCCCCTTACTTTGCCTTCTCTCTAAGTTGGAGCTAATAATTTCACTTCTTTCAACTTTCACCCATGAATGAGAGATCTCACTGAAAGCACTTAGCATAGTAAGTGGTCAACAAATGCTGCCCACTATTGTTATGCCATCAGATTAGCTCTCTACAAATATTTGGGGCTAAATCTCCATTTGGGTTCATTTCATAAACTTATTTTGCCATTAGAGTTGAAAAAAGGTCGTTTGCGTCAACAAATTGGCTATGGATCTAGAGAGTCATGGAATATTATACTTGTGGACTCTTAGAAGAGAAAGCTCTCATAAATGTTAACTGCTTTATTTTATACCATTGGTTCTCCATTGAAGGCAATTTTGCCTTCTCGCCCTTCCTCAGGGGATATTTGGCAGTGTCTGGGCGCGGTCACAAATGGGGGTACTACTGGCATCTAGTGGGTAGAGGCCAGGGATACTGCTGAACATTCTACAGGGTACAGGGGAGTCCCCATATGACAAGAATTATCTGTCCTAAAAAAGTCAATAGTGACAAGGTTGAGAAACTATGGTTTAGGCTAAGAAAATTGAAGCTGGGAGCAGCTTTATAAATGACTTGTCCATGGTTGTGGATTTGATGCCATTATTTCTGGCTCTGTCTGATCTCCTACAGGATACCCAAACAAACCCAGAAGCCAGAAGCCAGCCCAGCATCCAGACTCTTTTCTCGGCAATCCAACTTCCTCTACTATAGTATGAGAGCACAGAATCCTTATTCTTCCCACATATCAGGCTTCCCCCCATAGCCTCCCTTCCCCCGCACACACATGCACACACAATTTCATCACTGGAAAAGTAAAGCAGAGAGTGTGACTAGCTCAGGCAAAGGCAGATTTCCCCCTGATCACATCTGTTTCAAACCCACCAGTTTCGTTACGACTGAGAGCGCAAATGGGAGCATAGGTGAAAGGCAGTCCAGGCTATCGGTCTTTGTTGCTATAAGACTAGAACTGGGCCAAGGTTCTCACATATGATAATCATGGTTTGTGGTAAGCGGGGTCCACAGACAATTGCAGAAACACTGTGACTACAGGATAAAGAATAAGAATAAAAAAGGGGATATGACTTGACGAGCAAGCCACACAAATTCACAGGAAGTAGACTTCATCAGTTCTAGTATCTGTGGTTTTCTTGAATTCTCTTCAGATCTTATTCTGGGAAAAGAAAGTTACCAGGTCAATAGTGTTAAGGTGCTTTGTTTTGTTTTGTTTTTGCTCTGTTCTCCAGGAGCTGAATGAGGAGGTACGCACACTCACAAGGGCCTGGGAATAAAGAAGGAGAAGAGATCCCGAGAAAAAACCCCTGGTACGATTCAGGGAGGAATAGAAGAATGGGAACCAAGAGGAGGAGATGCATAGTTTTTCGACACGAAAAGAATGACTGAAATTAGTTTGTTCTCCTCTAATATCATTAATGAAACCACACAGTGATGTCACTTCTGATCACGCTGTAATTTGAGTTGCTGATCTTGCGATAAGCAGCTTCCTTTTTGCGCATTCACAGCGTGTCTACAGTGGAAAAGACCTTCAGGTTAACTGTGAGTAGGTGGAACTCGTCAAGAAAAATAACTTCACCACAACAACAACAAATGACAGGAGAGACAGAAACTTCTTTGGGAGAGCAGAGGGAAAAAAAGTGAAGTCTAAGTATTATTACACATGTACAAGAAGAGTCATTTACTTAATAGGAAGTAACTCATTCACACAAATGTAACTTTGTGGTCCCTCAGAAGTACGTAAATACTACCAATCAGTCCTCCACAGATTGTCATCAAAATTTCTTGGGAAATGCCTCATTAAAGAGTCTTTAAAGACGAATCTGAGTGTGCATTCGTCAAATAATTTCAGAAAGCCGTTCGACACTATCAACTGTAATAGAAATTTCTCTCCCTTCCACGGGCACCACATTTTGCCAAATTTAGTATGAGTTTTGAATTGAGGCAACACATGAACCCTTTGAACAACATTCATCTTTGCAAGAGAAAGCTGTTTCCTGTTTCTAAGAGAAAAGCCTTACACGGACTGAGGAAAAGTGTTCTTTGGCGTTAAATAGCCCTTCCCAGATATGTTTATTGGAAATGCTTCTATCTCATAAAACTTGGTGGAAAGTGATAGGGAAAAACCAGTTAAGGCTTCCTAAATCCCAGACTTTGAAAGAGAGTTTTTTTTTTAAAAATTGGTACTCTCAAACCTACCCACCCAATGTGCGTGCTCATTTCTGTCTGTGGCTTTATCTCTGGGGTTGTAGACTCTGTATCCCTTTATTAAAAGACATCACTGGTCACATCATGGTTCTTAATTACACATGTCATCGGAACGATGCATGTATGACATATTGGGAATTGTTAATTAGTTCATTCTCTGCTGTCCACCAAGTTTGTCACCATCAGTTGTTGGTCTGCTGAGGGCTCGAAGGGTCCCTGTTTTGGTTTTAGGCCAACGTGCCTCTCAAAGTTGAGGTTCTTGGTCCACCTGCCTCGTAGGCCTCCAGATATGCTTACGTAAGAAATGTGTACTTCTGTGCCCGACCCTAAGCGTGACGGTTCTGATTTAGAACCTTTTGGCGGGCGGAATTCTGAAATCTGCACTTTCACCTGTTTCTTCAATGGCTCTCGTCTGTTTAGGAGTGAATGTTAGAGATTTAAGGCAAGAAAGACTAGTATGCATCTTTACAGACTGAAAAGGGAGAAAAAACAGATCACATAGGGAGACATTGTGGTGAATCGGATTTTTTTGAGGAAGCAAAAATTATACTGCAAAAACCATGTATGTGCGTGTGTGCGTGTGTGCGTGTGTGTATGTGTTCACA
This sequence comes from Acinonyx jubatus, assembly GCF_027475565.1. Lineage (NCBI taxonomy): Eukaryota > Metazoa > Chordata > Mammalia > Carnivora > Felidae > Acinonyx > Acinonyx jubatus. The sequence continues at coordinate 133,611,942 of NC_069384.1, forward strand.
GCTAATGTCTATATTACATCCTTTATCCAGGCTCTTCGCTTAGCTAAGTTTTCCTCACTTCCTGTTTCCCCCCCTCCCATTTATTCTGTTCTAACACCTTTGCCACAAGAGAAGAAAAACAAAGCGGAAGAATGGGTGAAAATAGGGAATTTAATATGCCTTTCCAAGTAATGTAACATTTTGAAAGTGTGTCTATTGTGACCTTTGTAAGGCCATCAACTGGCATTATCCAGTTTGTTTTGTATGGGATCATATGTTGGGAAGTAAAAAAGTAGCTAGAATTATTTTTCAAACCTCACTTCCCATTATTCACTCTATTAAATTGGTACAGTTATTTATTTAATTATTTTACAGGAAGAGCGCACACACACAAGATACAGGTCACTTCTTAAACACAAGAGAAGAAACGTGAATTTCTAAAGAAGGCCTTATGCTACACCCTCATTGCCCTCCAGTGACTCTAACACTTCTTTTTTCCATGCCGTAACAGGAACCTGTAGGAATTTTTTAAGCATTTCAATACATTGAACCTTCCCCAAACTGCTTCTTGTAAAGCAGAAATGTTTTACCGTCACCAAATTCCAGTCACAACAGCAATCTTGAATCTGCTCTCGACTTGGTTTCCACCACGAGGGAAAACTTAATGGTTTTGTGATCGCTGTGTGCGCTCTGCCTCAGTTCCCTCGACTTCTAGGCCCAGATTTAATTGCCAGCCTCTTAGGCTTAAAACCTGAAATTGTGTTTTTTTAGTTTAGAATTCTTAGGATTCTCATAATCCTCATTAGCAAGATTCCTGCTTTGTTCAGAGAGTTCCTGTTATAATCAGTAGTAATGACAGCTATTACTATTGACAATGCAGGGCAGACAAAGAGCCCTGGACCCAGCGGAAGGCTCAGCCCCCGCATCGCTCTGGCCGCTGCACACACAGCTCTTGGAAACCGCTGGGAAGCCAGTCTGGTGCGGTCACACTCACGCCCTGTGCGTTCACGGAAGGCCGTGGCAAAGGGGACTGGAGGCATCAGCAGGGTAGGGAACTTGGGGGCTGGTCCTCCAGAGACTTGAGGAGAGAGACGCCTTCCTGAAGATGAATATGCTTACTCACTAGAAGGTGAACGACCAGGCTCGAGTTAGAACAGTCGTGAAAATGTCGACGATGGCCAGGTCGAAGTTCAGGCAGAGTAAGACAAGGTCATGTATAACAAGGCTGTTAAAAAAAAAAAAAAAAGCAGGGGGCGGAGGATGAGTTCTGATCCAGCGGACGGAGCGAAAGGATGCAAAGCTCGCTGGGTTTGCTTTCAGGGTAAGAGGCACACTCCGTAGGGCAATCCTTGCTCACCTCTCTGCAGACACAAGCTCTCCTCTACTCCCGGGTGCCCTCTCTGCCTACCTGATACCCCGAGCTCATCCAAGAGCGGCTTTACCCTAATCGCCAAGTGATCTCAGACATGCTCATTCCCCAAAGGCCTGGCGCAGCGCTGAGAGGATGTGGCGGGCCGGAGGGGACACTTTGGGGAGGCAGGCCCCAGCAGACTGCTTGTCTACAAACCTGTGAGTTCATCCTGGGAGGGGTTTAGTTAGGGTGGCTCAGTGCTGGGGCAAAACAAAACTCCAGCCTCTCATTAAGAGCCCCGGCAGCCTTTCTTTGAACCAAAATTCTCAAAGTTTGTCGGGGATTTGCCCTTCGCCTTTAACCAAAGGTAGAACAGCAATTTTTGCCTCCATGTTATTTTAGTACAATGATAACAATAATCCTAAAATACTCTGTCTTCTTTGAAAAATGTAGATACGTCAACCCTCCTTTTAGGTATCGAATGAACACACAGTCTCTCTCTGTCACGCACACACTCCCTCTCACATAGGCACCGTCCTGCATTCACACACTTCCCACTGTGTCTCACACATGTTCTCTCACACACGCTGTCTCGTGCACTCTCTCACACACTCACATACACTTTTTCATGCATACTCTCATGTACAAACACGCACACACTCTCATGCGTATCCACACACACACACACACACACTCACACAATCTCTCCCTGTTACATGCGTGCACACACCATCAGCCACAGTATTTATTTCACCTGATCTCGAGTGAGCCCATGTTTACTCCCCTCTCTTCTGAGAGGCAAGCATGGCAAGAGATAGAGGTAAGGAGCCACATTGGCAGAAGTGACAGAGAACTGGGACTGTGGGAAGGGCAAGGGGGAAGAACATACCTTGTACCAGCACTCTCTTCTGGGTCAGTGGACCATAGGCTTTTTTGTCTAGAACAGAAGTGATGACCAGTGACCCGTGTTACCAGTATCGGGACGCTGAGCTCTGGCCCCTCCACCGTGACCTTTGCTACGGCTCTCAGATCACGCTACCAATCTGTGTTTTCAGTTTTCTCATCTGTGAAATGTGTTTAATCATATGGACTTGTCTCCCAGGCAAGTAAGGTGATATATTAATATTTGCGAAGCACTCTGAGATCTGACGGTAAAAGGTGCATTATACTAAGTATAATATTCTCCTTGTCCCCCCACTGCCCCCACCGATCATCTGTCCCCCCCATCGTGAGCCTAGTTTTGCAAAGTTCACGGAAATGATTCCGGGCTGTGTTAAGAAAAGTTAATGCTTGTGATATTTTTCAAGAAGGACCTGAAAAAAAGTCACTACAAAATAAAAAAATAAAATAAGAAGAATAAGTGTGACATACAGTGAAAGTTAAGGTTTAAAAAAAATCCATAAGAAAACAGATTTCAGTTCTAGGCTCATACGGAGTTATTATAAGCAACAGTGAGTAATAATGATTACAGAAATGAGGAAAAATACATTGACAGTGTCATTTGAAAACAATTGCGCTAAGAGGCTTTTTACACACATTTTACACAGTGTGGATATCCAAAATGGGTTTTAAATATTAAGAGGATTGTTTTTCAAGGTATTAAATGCACGAAGCACAAGAATGGAAAACATGGAGAGCTGGTGGGTAGCACCCAGCCCGGAGGAACGATGGAGCCAGCATGGACAGCAGCGGGACCCAGAACAGTTGCTGCCTCTCTTTCAAGAGTGCAAAAGTCTTTAAACAACACCGTCTCCTTTTCACATACGGTCACGCTACAATGTTTCCCTTGCTTTTCCCTCTCCGGCAGTTTCTTTCTGTATCTGCAGACTCCTGTTATGGAAAGTGAGCCGCGTTTGATTGCCAGCGACTTGATGGACAAAAGTTGGGGCGACACGTTTCCTCTTCTCTCAAGCTGCGGGGCATCGGTCTGCCTCTCCCTCACTCCCGCTTCAAACCAGTTCATCTCATCTTCCGTGTTTTAGTCCGTGTGACCATCATTTTCTTAGTCGCCCAGACTCAAAATCACAGCCTTCTCAGACATCACCCTTGCGCCCCGCCGAGTACCTAACACATCACTGGACGCCTTAAATCCTCAGCCTGCGATTATGCTCAGTGCCTCTCAGAACTCTACACGCACACAGATCACCCGGGGATGGTGTTCAAAGGCAGATTCCGATTCTGTCAGTCTCGGGTGGGGCCTGAGATTCTGTACTTCTCTCCAGCACCCCAGGGATGCCCATGTGACTGGTGCACGGATGGCATTACCACCGGTGGCAAAGCATAAACCTTTGTTTTCAGGCAAGAGGATGGCTTTATGTGGATATGACTCTCCCCTTTCTGCCCCCCCCCCTTTTTTTTAACAGAAATTCCCAGCCCAGGCAGGGATGCACCGATGATCCTGAGCATATTATGCTCTGAGTTAATTTTTTTTTTAAGGGAATAAAAGAAGAAACAATATAAGATAAAAACTCCAAATAACTGGGAGCAAACGAAGCTTCTTTATCTGTCATCTCCTCCTTGCCGACAGGCGTTTGTAATCCGTTCTTTTAGTCTGTTTTATCATAATTTGTTTCTTCAACCAGTATATTTTGAGGGTCCTCTATGTGTGAGACACTAAAGTACACTCAGGAATAGAAAAAAAAAATGAAATGATTTCCCACCATCAACAGCTTGCAATCTTACATAGTTTCGAAAGAGCCAAGTAAGCAAAAAAATGCAGTGAAGTTCAATATTTTCCTGTGCCTACGATGTTCTTTTCATTGTTTTTGTTTTATTTAAAAAAATTTTTTTAATGTTTATTCACCTTTGAGAAACCGAGAGAGACAGAGGGCAAGCTGGGGAGGGGCAGAGAGAGAGAGAGTGGGACACAGAACCCAAGGCAGTTTCTGTTAGCCTAGAGCCCAATGCGGGGCTTGAACCCATGAACCGTGAGATCACGACCTGAGCAGAAGTCGGCTGTTCAACGGACTGAGCCATCTAGGCGCCCTTCTTCTCACTGTTTTGAACTCCCTTTCCTATCTCAAAAGCCTCATTGCTACATGTACACTTCAAACCGTAGCCATACCGAACTACATTCTGTAATACTCTAATGTAAGCCACAGTTGTAACCATCCTATAACCATAGTGCAAGAATTGTTGCATGATCAATGATCCGATTCCCATACATTTTCAAAAATTGTGTTGTGATACTTATCTCAATGGAAGAGGTTGTGATTTTGAGCTTGGATTGCTTTCAGGTTTACAAGGACTGAAAAATCAAAAAAAAAAAAAAAATAGAACTCTAAGTATATGGTGCAAAACATAAAAATCACTGAGAAGACGTGGTAAGTAAAATCTAGCAGTACCTGTCATGGTAACAACGTAAATTTGTATGCAGCGTGAGCGGTGATTGGTTCACCTGGTCATCGTCATCCCAGGCCCTGTTCTCAATTGGAAAGTCCTAGAGGAGCTGAAGGCAGTGTAAGGGAGTCTTACACTGCAGGAGGGGAAGAGCCATCAAGGCAGCTCTATCTTGGGGAGTGCGGGGCTTGGGGAGTGCAGGGGGGAGGGTGTAGATCTCAGGGAGCCCCCACCTCTATTTCTTCAGAGTAGGATGCTGACATAGGCATTTAGTACCCAGAAGACTCCTGGAATCTCTGTTGCTGTTCTGGACATTTTGTGTAGCCCCAAGACCCCCAGGACCATTCCTGAGAAACCGCCGCATTGATATTCAAACTACCACTAGTTAGTGCTAACTGTAACCGGAATTAGGACAATTTACGATCCATCGATGGATCCTGCAGCTAGACCAGAAATTACGGAGGGCACCAGGAATGCAAAGATTGCCCAGCTGGTTTTTTTGACATTACGCTGGTGCTCCCCCACGTTTCATACACGGGAGAGTTTCCTTGATTTGATTCCAGTAAGTTTGTTACCTCTACTGACGGCATTTCTCTTTCTACCTTATCAGCCCAGAGTTCATTCATTTTATCTCTTTTTCACATTTTTTTTTTTGCGATAAAGCCCAGAGCCACTCAAACAAAAGTAGCTTGATCACTGCTGATTCCTGATCAAGGCAACCCAATATCCAGCGGCAATCTGCTAATACACCTTACCAGCCCATCATAAATCATAACAAAATATAAAACAGAGTGTTGATAATGTGCCAGACATTATCCTAAATGTTCTGCATGAATTGACATATTTGGTCTTATGAGTCCATTCTTACCATAGTTCACATGTTACACATGAAGAATGTAAGGCACGGAGAGGTTGAGTAACTTGCCCGAGGTCACACAGGACGAAAGCGTCAGAGCTAAGATTCAAACCTAAGCAGTCTAGCTTTGGCATTCATACCCTATACTGACTTTTAATCACGAAGACTCTCACACGTCCTAGAGGGTTGTGTTTAGATATCATTCTGGACCCAACAGGGAGCCCTTGAAGGATTTTCAGAGAGTGGTATGACCAAATTGAATACCTGAAAAAGGTGGAGAGGAGCTGGAATATGCAAGACAGACATTGGAGGTAGAATTAGTAGGACCAGCTGATGGAATGAGAATGTCAGGAAGCTGAAATTAGCTTTCTTTTGTTCTTTTTCATGAAGCCTGTAGCTCCCTTTCTTCTTAAATGTATACCTTCCAGAATCTCCTTCCAGATGTATATTTTGCCTTGCTTGTGGAGATGTTCCGTGATTCCAAATATACAAGAACAGCTTTTCAAATGTTTATCATCAACATTGTGATGTGTGTTTGTGTTGAGCCTCCCTTTCCAGTGGATTCCCAGATAAATTCTGGAACACTTGTGTGGGTGAGGGTTGGGGTTTACTTATAATAAAAGAGAATCTTTAAAGATTGATATGTTAAGAACTGAGGTGTGATAGGCCTTTGCTTCTGGTTGGGATTCAGTCTTCTCTTCCTAGATTAAGAGTCCATGCAAACAAAAAAGCCTTGTTTCTGATACTGTGGTCTCATTTTCCAGATAATTGCAAATATACTTAAGTGTAATAATATCAGAAAACCATTTCCACATTGTAAGTTTCTCACATTAATTTTCTAACATTAATATTAATAATAATCCTAGTAGTAAGATTCACGCTATCAGTAGTATTAGCCCAGTTATTAATCAGATTGTAGCGTTAATGACCAAACATTCAAAAAAGAGAAAGAACTGAGATTCCAAGCGGTTGAGGGAGCTGTTCACGATCATGAAAGAAGACAGAGGCATAACTAGGTTAAAAATTGATGAACAGAAGCCTGGCTCCTGTTCTCCCTGTATGAAACAATGAATTCTAATAAAAGGACTCTTAATCACTGCCCGAATAATGACATCTTCAACAATACTGTTAATTGCAAAGCAACTTCCATGTGTTTGCACAGAGCTGTTCATCCAAACGGCGAGGTTCAAATCATTTCTCCTTTAGCTTCAAGTTCCCATCATCCGCTACTTCATTCATTCACGGAGCAGGTGCTTCCGAAGCCTGTGTGCTGTTCCAGGCGCTGTGCTAAGTACTAGAAACTAGAAATGAGTAAGTCACCATCCCTCACACAAGGAAGCCAAAACCTTCAGTGTTTGTTTCACATGATACGTTTCTCAGTTTCCATTTCCTCTTATTTCCATCTCCTTAAAGGCAGCCCCAAGTGTTTATGACAACTGACCCACCTCATTCATTTATTTATTTAGCCATTCATTCAGCAAATATTTATGGAGAGCTCATTATATGCTATAGGGATAAAGTGATGAATGAGACAAACATGTCCCCTCTCTGATGTACCTTAAATTTTGTAGTAGAATACACAGATTAAAAACAAACAAATAATTATGATGATAAACACTAGGAGAGAAACAAATATGAGAGAGAGTGGGGGACCAGTTTTGGAAAAGATGGATCATGAGGCCCCACTGGGGAGGTGACATTTATTCTGAAACCTGGAAGATGAGAAAGAACTATCCACACGAAGACTGTAAAAATCAGCTCAGAAACAGCAGACCTGGAGGCAGGAAGGAGCTGGGAGTTTTTCTAAATAGAAAAGAGCCATAATCTGTTTTTGTTTTTAAGACTATAATTTTGGCTGCTGCGATATTATAGATTGGAGAGGGGAAAGAATGAAAGCTGGCAAATTCTTGCATGGTTAGGAGATGGTTCTGATTGTCTAGGCAAGCAGAGGTGGTGGTGAGGGTGCTGGGAACGGAGATGGGCAGGAGCTGGAAAACGCAAGATCGATAAGCAGAAGCAGAACCAGTAGAACCTGTGGATGGATTGAGAATGGCAGGAAGGTGAAATTAGCAACCCAGAATAATTTCCACATTTCCAGCTTGCAAAACTGGATGATCACTGTTGTCATTGGCTGAGATGAGGAATCCCGGGCATTGGGAGGTAGGTTTCGGGGGCGGGGGGAAACAAAAGTGAAATGCAAAGGAAGAAAACACCTTAAAAGCATTCCTCATATTCATAATTTAGAAATTCAATAGAAATATATAGATGGGAATGAGCAGAGCAGTGTCTCCGGAAGGATATTTGGATCTCATTTTAGAAGTAAGGTGCTTGTGTAGGACCATCACCCCAGAATATCTTGGTCGGAATGTATTGTTGTCAACACTCTTCCGATGCTTGAATCTTCTCTGCTACATCCCTGCCAAGGGATCACACAGCCTCTGCTTGAACGGGCACGGTTAACAGAGGGTGCAAGATTAACAATAGTGGCTGATGCTTACGTGGCATGTAATATGTGTCGGGCACTCTTGTGAGGAGTAAACAAAAACAACCATTTCTTCTAGGACTCAGAAGGAATCTGCTTCCTAGTCTCTTCATTTATCAATCTTTGACTCTTAGTCTTTTTAAGAACAGAAGTGCCGTTCATTTTTATGTTCATTTTGTATGCTTGTGAATTTATTGACAAAATCCGGCTTGAATACATTGTCTCCTATTAACAAAATATTTGGGGGGGGGACCCAAAATACCTTTTATGGGATGAATACCAAAATATGGGATGAATACCTTCCTGACTCCTAAGACTCAGTTTACCTAAATTTATCTCTACAGGCAAAAGTGTATATTTTCCATACCTGTTTCAAGTGCCACGCCTTAGTGGAATGCTATCCCAGAAGAACCATTGATGGAGAAGGGAGAAGATGGAAACCAGCCAGGACGTCCCAAAGTGAAGGCAAGGAAAATAAGTGTTCTTCCACTTCCCCATTCACCCACCCCCTTCCTTACTTCATCAAGAACAAAGGAGACATATGATAATGATAGCCATAAAATTACCCTAGTGTCTGAAGATCTAACATAAGAACCGCAAATTAATGCCATGATTTATGTCACTAATGAGAAATCTGAAAGATGATATAACAGTAACTCCACAAGGCCCCTTCTACCCCATTTGTTGGTGGTGAGGACATAAATAATCTATCTCCAAAACCAGTTCTCACTGAGTTTGAGATGGCTCAGAGCCAGGGTGAAACAGGCTCTTTACATCATGGGTCAATGGAGTGGAACTCTAACAGTAAAACAACATGTTTCCCTTTTTGACTTTACTGCCAGGGCACTCAAGTCCCAACTCCAATTAGCAGGTCACAATAGGAGCCCAATAACACGTATGCCTTTAGTGTAAATACTCCTGTCTTATTTATGATTATTTTCTTAATTGACACTATTCCATAACCAGTGTGCTGCATTAATTGGTATTCTCCAGTTAGTCTGGAAAAAAATTCTGAGTGATGTGAGCCTGTGAGTTTATGTCCCAGCAGTTGAACAGAATGTTTACCAGGAGGCAGTTATGCTTGATCCTGAGCTAGTTTATCCCAGTTGTATTATAGCAAGTATTATAATACAAATTTTAATTAAATATTTCATAAGGTTTGAAATATTCGTGCAAAAAGAAATGGAATCATTTTTATGAAAACAAAGTTGTACGCTTCGGAAAGATTCAATAACATTAAGTTGCTAAAAATAATGATGTGGAATTAGGCATCAGTGAAGAAAGTGGAAATGCTTGGGGAGAAAACCAGTTACCTACAAGAATTCCGTATCCTGGTTGTTTTGAAAGTATCTTTAAGTTGTTCCTTCATTTTAAGGCAACCAAAATTTGAAACTGCAGGCAGTGGTCAATTTTGAGTGGAGCCACATATTCAAAGAAAAGATTTCTATCTTATGTTCAAATATTAGTGAATGAATGTGCATTTGTGTATTTAAGGTAAAATGAAATGATTAACCTATCTGACTGTTGTTTATAATTTCCTATATTAACTGACCCTTTTCCAAAGAAACCAACTAACTATTATATCAGAGACTACCTACCCTGTAGGTCAATTTTGATCAGTTTGTGAGTAGAAGGGGTATAAATCTAAAAACTACATGAAAGATAGAAAAATTAATACTAAGTGCCTAGTGAGTCCAATATCATTACTTCAATTTGGCCAAATCATCCTGGTACTAGCGTGATGAGATGAGTAGGGAAAACACATGTTCCCTTACCTCCGGGTTACTTTAGAGAAGAGCTTCTCTGGTCTATATAGCTAACACAGGTCATGAAGCGTATGGATGATCTTAAGACAGGCTCGGAGCTACAACCTGGACATCCTCAGAGACTGTTTTCAGCAGGTTGCCATGGTAACAGAAAGGTCTTGAGCTACAGAGTCAGCCAGAGCTAGGTTTCATGGCCCAACTCCGTCACTGGCCAGTGTGTGATCTCAGACAAGTCCTTTAATCCTTTGGAACCTCAGTTTCCTTACCTGTGAAATGGGATTACTGTTCCTCTCTCGCAGACAGGAGAAAGCGCAAGAATTCACATACAAGCATCTAGCACGGAAACGGTCTTCAGACACTCGGGGAAAGAGTGTCTCGCTCCCTTTCGTGTTTCTTCTGAATGCAAAAATTAGCATTTGGGGTTATTGAATAGATGTATAGAACATACAGGCTATCACCCTGTTTCTCTGTCTGTTGTTTTAACTCAGAGCTTGTACTCGTTCACTCAATACGCATAAACATTACCTTGAGGAAATCCATCAGCTATGGGCCCTTCGGTGCATCACGACATTTAAAATTTACAGCTCTTTGGAATGACATAAAGGCATCTCTTGGCAACTGTTGCCTTTGATTCCTTCACATAATGTTGCAGAGGCTCTTGGCTTATCAACCAGGTCCGACAAGAAATGGCAGAGCGCCTCTGCTCTTATTCTCTAGGTCTACATGAATAAATGCGGTAAACTGAGGCACACATTCCCCTTAGGGCCTTAGGCTCAGCCTGAGGAGCTGTAATTACAGGGCAATATTTCAATGTCTTGGTCTTTAAGTTTCTAAGAATTCCATACTCACTCACCACCTTCTTGGAAACGAATTTGGAATGGTCGTAAGCGAAGACATGTTTTTAAAAGACCTCTCGATAAGATTTCGTGGGGCATTCTGTTCTCTGGGCTGCGGTGGTAAATCTAGGCCAGTAAACTGCTTCGAGTCGTTGACAAATTCCACTGTTGCTTACTTTTTTTTTTTCCCTTCCACGAAGTTTAAAATAAACAATTAACCTATTTCCAACACAGTGTTTGGTATTGATTTAATTTAGCATGTGTTATTCATCTGCATGCCTCACAACGGTTGCTTAATTGTCTAAATCTTCCCGTGTAGAATGCTGCCTATGGAATCTCTTCCCACAGAACACTCTTAGCAGAGTGTGGCTTACTATTTCCATAACATCTGTCTTTTCTACTAAAGAGCAGATTAACAATTATGCTTCTTTAAAGGTGTGTGTGTGTGTGTGTGTGTGTGTGCACGCAAGTATGCATGATTGTATGTGTGTGTTTAGGGGAGGCTGGGCCAGATACTCGCTTTTGCTACCATTGGCTTTCTGGTACAATCGTTTGCAGTCCTATCATGAGGTCATGAGTCCTATCATGACAGATTTTACCTGTACCCATCATGCAGCTGGCAGGATGGCCCTTTTCTTTTGCCTTAGTGTGCCACAGAATGCTGCATTATTTCCATCCACACGATTGTCTGCAGAGGAGACAACATATGCAACCCCCTCCTTCTGCTGCCGCTCCCCATGTCTGTCTGTCTGTCTGTCTGTCTCTCTCTCTCTCTCATACACACGCACGCACACACACATGCACACATGCACACAAAGCTCCTTTCAATTGTGTTAAGCAGTAAAGCAGAAGGATTTTTTAAATTAGTGTTTTGTTTTGGCAATGGTTGCTGATGTGTTCATGTAATACAGTTTTAATCAAATCCCCAAAGCTGAAGACCTTTCAGCGTATCTTAGGCTGCACTGTGCAGGGTTTATTCCACTTGAAGTGGCCACCAGGGAGGTACAATTAGCTGTTCCCATGGAGAAGTTTGTTATAGTAATAAATAATAAGTAGCATAGGTAGCGATGGAATCAATTAAAGATATTTTTGACCATCTAATGGTTTATGGGAATGCTAAATAATTGACGACAAGTTTTTGACTATGTTTTCCATCTGCGTGTCTCCTTGTAACTAAACCTTGACCGTGCACATAGGATGGTGGCTGAGGTCACTACTTTTTCTCTCGTAGAGCCACATCGTCAAGGGTACTGTGTGAAAAACAGTTGCAGCTCTTACATAACCGAGCTGATTTTGAGAGGGTTAAAACTCTGCTGTAAATATTTGCTGCAGGCGGAAATCTAACATATGAAGCCGGAGAACAAATTGTGTTATCAGTTTCAAAAACAATCTGTTTCGCCATTCATTTATTTATTTTTTTAACCCGTGTAAAACAGAACAATAGGAGTTGACTGGCTGAGAGGGCTTTGTGCTTTGTCTCCGGGTTCCAACGGCTTTGATGTTAAAATGGAAATTTGGCAAGTGGGACGTTGGTAAAGCACTCTAAACGCTTTGGGCATCTTGACAGGGGAAAAAAAAATTGTCAGGCTACCTTGGTTTGAAATTGGTGGAGTGCGTGCTCACGAGTCACGTTATAAATAAAATCTCAGAAGGAAATAGGGTGGATGAGCCCGTTGTGTGTATCCGGGGATGAATTGACATGCCACACATCACCTAAAGCAGGTCAATGATCCATGAGCTTAGCAAGATTTACGTGAAAAGACACAATGGTTCCTTCAAAGTTATTGGATAAGTGACATACGGTCTCGATGCCAATGTGGGTATCAGCGGGGATTCATCAGACCAAAATTGGGGCTAAATAAAGCTTACGTTACAATTTCCATCATTTGATGACGAAAAGTAGTTCTATCTGATGCTCTATTTTACAAATGTGATTCCATGTGTAAACACCGACTCTGTGGATTGGTTTCCCTTAATGCGGAATGCTTCCGCTCTTTCCTGAGGGTCTCTCTGAAGTCGAAGTGAGCAATACATTACACGAGACCCACAGAAACTGCCTCTGCGGACTGCTGGGGTGTGAAAATTTTTGATAACTTAAGTAAATTGTATTTAATGTAACTATACCTTTACTTCAGCAGAGACTGGCAAACTACAGACCATGGGCTAAATCTGGCCCACCTTTCTTATAAATAAAGTTTTATTGAAACACAGTGACATCCATGCATTTACCTATTCTCTATGGCTGCTTTCATGGTATGATGGCAGAACTGAGTAGTTGCAGCACAGACTATATATATGACCCACAAAGCTGAAAATATTTGCTATCAGACCCTTTACGGAACCCCTGACTTACAAGGATTCCATAATCTGATGATATAACATTTACCTATCTTCACCATATTCCTTTGAGAGGGAACTTTTCATCTCATCTCTCCCATGCTCCCTCCCTCCGGTCCTTCCTGTGGAAGATGGACAATTTCTGCATTTTCACAGTAGCTCTAGTCTGTAGAAAAAAAATGCATGCTGGTCCCTTTCTCTTTTGCCACATACAGGATGAGTTTCAGCAAGCAAGTTAAACATGATGAGACTAGGGGCGCCTGGGTGGCTCAGTTGGTTAAGCGGCTGACTTCGGCCCAGGTCATGATCTCGCGGTCCGTGAGTTCGAGCCCCGCGTCGGGCTCTGTGCTGACAGCTCAGAGCCTGGAGCCTGTTTCAGATTCTGTGTCTCCCTCTCTCTGACCCTCCCCCGTTCATGCTCTGTCTCTCTCTCTGTCTCAAAAATAAATAAACGTTAAAAGAAAAAATTAAAAAAAAAATGATGAGACTAGAGACCGTAGAAAGGTGGTCTTTATTCGCTCTGAGCTAGGAAATCACTCAACTCTCACCTACACGGTTTAAACCTACACTTACCAGTGTTTCCTTTGGGGACAGAGTGTAGAATGGTATATATTCTAGAACTCGCTCATTTCACAACTTCTACATGTTTTCTGACTAGGTAGGAATTAGCAAATGTGACCTGGGGTTAAGATTCCTCCATTCAGAAGAGAAGGACTGTTTTATTGGTACTATTTTTTTTTTTTATTATTTAAAGTTACTTGGTAAATAGAGAAAAAAAAGAATCAAGTGAAGAAAAAGGATTGAATGGCTTGACCATCATTCTTTAGATGCAAAAGGCTGAAGTCACCTCATTTCCATGCTCCAGCTATTCTGCACTCTTTATAGATCGGCAAGCTCACCATCCTCTTTTCCCTCGACACCAGAGTTTTTTTCCCCATTTTGCCCAAATAATTCATTCCCTCTTCCTCTTTATTTCTTAGACTCAGGTTAGTTCTTCCTGGACACGTGATTGGCTCCTCAGACAGATAAGGAAGGGTCTTTCTGTTCCTTGATTCTGTCATACCCTGTGCTTCCCACTGTATAGCATTCCTCGTGTCTTTAAACCTATTAACTTACTTCTCTTCTAGACTGTAAGGTCTATGGGGGATTATTCACTGCTGGTTTCATCATGATGATGTAATGGTTACTCAAATTTGGAGACTGGATCTTTAGTTTAAAGACCAAGATTCCTTGGTCATGAATTTCAGTTCCTCTAGGTTGGGTAATCTTCACAGTTCTATTAATAGGGTTGGTGAAAGCTACAGGACTAACATTTATTGATCACCATCTTTGTGCAGCCTCTGTACCTTGACCTTGAGCACATTATCTCATTTAACCATCTCAACAAGACTATGTGATTGGTGCTCCTGTGAATGCACAAATACAGAGCAGATCCAGAGAGGTTCAGTGACTATGCAAGGGGCATGTTACTAGGAGGAGAGAGGCCAAAACTTGAATCCAAGCCTAACAATTTATATCGCCCAGTCTTTCTCACAACTCCATGCTACTTCTAGTAAATTGCTATTTCTGGATGAGAGTCAGAGAAAGTCAACAAGTATTCTTGTTCCTTCTCCCTTTTTTCCCTCTTCTTTCCTTCACTCCTCTTTTTATTTCTTTGTTCCTTGTCCACTGGCCAAACCTGAGACCTCTCAAAAATATCTATAAGCACTCTTCACCTTAACTATGACCTAAAGGTTGTTGACCTCTGCTTTATTTGCTGGAAACAGCATATCAACTTCTCATTCTGTTTTTTCCCAGTCCAGACCATGCATTTTCAACCACCTAAAATGCTTGCAAACTTATAATTAGGTTTTGTGTAAATATTTAAGGGTTTTATTTTCCTTTCAGAAAGGGGTGTTAAGTGAGATTTGGCACATCCAGTCTTTATTTTTTCAAATGACTTATTGAAAAGCAACAACCCACATACTTTTTTATATAACACAAGTAGGAATTCAGCCCTCCAAACTCATCATCCCTACCCAATCTTCTATAAAATTAGCAGAAGATTAGATAAAATTATTAATCAAGGAAATAAAAATGGGACAAGTAAAATAGGTATTCACACAAAGCTGTTTTGCCTTTGTTGTCGTGTAAAGAACTCAGAGATGTGCCTGTCAAGGAGCTCTTTTGAGGCCTTTCCGTGAACGAATATTTAATCTTCAAAATTAAAGCCTGAAGAAGGAAAAGTTGTTGTTGGGAATCAAGCTAAATTTGAAGTTGAAATTATCTTTGAATATGACATTTAATTTTTGAGAACCTGTGTTGCCTAGTAATTCATATCTACTATTCTTCTGCTAATATAATGGAGGCGATCTTCCTGAAAGAATAAGACACAGATTGTTGTCCTTCGAGGTGCTGGCTTTTCAGTTGTGTTTTCACATTCTTTCAGTCTCCTTGATGACTGGCGCTTGTCATCAGGTCGGTAGAGCCTGAATAACTATCCAGTTTTGCGAGTTCTGTACTCCTGATTCCCTCTGTAGCCTGTTCCCAGGCCTTAGTCCAGGATTCTCCACTCTCGGTCCTGTGCCTTTCTCCTCAGCTTTACTTGTATGGCCTCCCTGTCACATCATCTTCCAGCAACACAAACAAAGGAGGTTACTTAAACAGGTTGTTCTATTTTGTACCTTTTCGCATTCTATTTCCTTTTTGTCCAAATCTATTCTCTTCCTTCTTAGTTACGCTCAGGCATTATTTCTCTTTGTGAAGCTGACCTCAGTGCCTTACTACAGATGAAGTTCATTGCTGCTCCCTCTAAACTACTTCAGCACCTCATTCACATCTCTTGTGTCGCATGGATCACACTGTCCAGTAATTATTTGTTAAATGCCTATCTATCCAAAGGGCAAGTGCCATGACCTGCCTTTATCCCTAGTACTTAAATTAGGAGCTAGCATGTATCTCCTTTGTTGGGTCTTCCTACCCCATGTATGTGTTGAGCTGAACTGATGGATAGATAAAGGCAAAATTATCTCATTCCTGGAAGATCAGACACAAAGCCTGGGATTTCTAACCTGCCAAGACATTTCAAAATTTTAATATAGATTGTCAGTAGGTCTATTAGTATTGCTTTTGTTAGCTCCTATAAAGTTGACTGCTGGGCTAAGACTTTTGGAGGTAGTGATTAGGAGATAAAGTTTAATTAAAAAAACTAGCTGAATTCCAATTAGATTCATCAGTGCTTCGGAGCCATAGGCCAAATTTACATATATATATATATATATATATATATATATATATATATTTGTATTTATGTGTGTGTGTGTGTGTGTGTGTGTGTCTATACACACTGATATAATCTGGTATCTGCAAAACCAACAAATACAAACAAATCCCTCCTTCTAGTGAGTCACTTGAAGGCAAAATCAACTGTAATTCAAGCAAACAAAAACACTAAAGGGTGGGTTTGTCAGACAGGACCAACTTGTTCTACCTGTTACGAACAAAAAAGGACAGATGAGGGCTCAAGGTACTGGGAGTTATATCTTGGGTTACAAGGAGCATTCTGTGTCTCCCCCTGCTGGTTGGTGGAATAACTAAAGGGGACAACCCCCAGAAGTCTAAATGGCCATGACCTCACAGCTCTGTATCATCCAAGTCAAATGGACACTGTGAACTTTTAATAAGAAAGGTTGATAAAGAGTTCATGGCAGGATATTTTATCTCATCCCCAGCTTTTAGCTCTAGTTAATTAGCATTCTGCATTTCTTAACAATTCTAACTTCACATCCCATTGAAATAAACCATTAAGAAACTCAGTTTTTGCATATTTTAATTCCAGGCTATAACTACATTTTGATTAGATTAAAATGGTTTTAAAAAGGTTGTGTTTGAAAATAATCTTAAGTGTTACCACAAGGGACAACATTTCCTCTAGTCTTCAAAAGATTGTTTTATATTTGGAAATATGAAAAGAGAAAAGTAATTCTTACAGACAAGAGCAGTAGATAAAGTAAATCCATGGAAAATGTGGGGGGAAAAGATTTACCAAAATTCATTTGTATTATTCTATTACCTTTATTTGGTGATTATATATCTGACAGACTCAAATTTCAAAAGAATTTGAAAAGGCTTTTTATTCTGAGTATGTGGGTATTCATGACAAGGGCTGAGACAAGCCAAGAGTCCACAAAGAATATATTGTATGATAGATGGTTTACAAACCAGAAAACGCTCTTATTCAGTGGTGACAGCTCCAACATTCAAGCCTTGCCATTATCAGCTGAAAAGCAAGAAGTCTGCAACAAAAAGTGAGGGGGAAAATGAGAAGGAAAACCAAAAACGAGAAGAAGTAGGGATTCTCGCATCTAAGAGTAGATATGAGAACCAACAATGAAGCCCCCAAGAAGTCAATGCAATAGTAAGCAAAACAAGGTAACGTCAGAAAAAAAGGAACCATGATAAGTAGAATGGTTTTTAAAAAGTATAAAGGGTATACACAGCAGTGGATATTGCAAAAGCCTTTGTAGACCTGGTTCTGTAGCATAGAACAATATTTGATACTGATGATTAACTTGTGTGCATTGTATTCTGTTGGCTACGTTAGAGAACACATTTTTATGTCTTTTAAGGAGGGTTTGATTTAAAATAACATAATTTTTTACTTATTCATTCACAAATATCTATTAAGTGCTATATTCCTTCAGAGTATACTCATTGTTGAACAATTCTAAAATATCAGTATTTAATGCAAGGATTTAATTCTTGCTTGTGTCACAGACCAATGCCAGTCTTCCTAAGACCCATGTTCCTTCTACCTAAAGGTGCTCCCATCTATAATAAACGGCCTCCAAGTTTGCTGCGCCAGAAGCAGGAGGAACATCACTCATAAAGCGTTTTATGGACCAGGCCTCGACGTGACTTCCAACTCATCTGCCCACATCCTACTGACCATAAATCAGTCATAAGACTCCAATCTAATTGCCAGGGGACTCTGGAAACTCTTGCCTCCCTACTTTCCAAAGAATACAATGACACGGATATTGATTGGCAACAATATTGTCTGGAGATTCAGCAGTGGATGGTGGGTTGGAAGAATAGAAAGTAATCCTGCCTTTATGGATAGAGAGGGAATAAAAATACTAAACAAAATAGAAGAGTTACCTGAATGACATACTAATGTAAGCACTAGGTAGAAAACTAAAGCACCCAGGTAAGGAGGGTAGGAAGCATGGCAGGACTCAGTTACCATTGAAATAAGGTAGTCAGGGAAGGCTTCACTGAGGAGACATTTGAGAAAAGATCGAAAGGAGGTAAGGCAGTTAGTGGATATCTAGTGGAGGAAATTTTGGGCAGCAGATATTGCAAATTCAGGAGCCCTGACCCAGGACTGTGGCTGTCAGGAAACCATTGCAATCATCGAGGTGAGACTGGGAGCAGTAAAAGTGATAGGGAAGGACTGGCTTCAGGGTATATGCCGAAAGTTAAGTCAGTAAGATTTGCTGATTGATTTGCTGGTGAGGACAAGGAGAAGAATCAAGTAGGAGTCCAAGCCTGTATGCCTTAGCGAACAAAAGAGCGTGGGAGGTACAGATTTTTAGAGGGCCAGTGGTAGTCTGATCAGGAACTAAGTTTTGATATGTTAAATATGAGACGGTTGTTAGGTAGTCGTGTGAAAATCTGGGAAGGTTCTCAGATAGAATTAGTCTGGAGATTGGTGGCCAAGTCTGGCTGGAGACAGAAATTTGTAATCAGACCCTGGTCAGATGCGATTCCTCAGGCAATGAGAAAAGAGCTCCAAAGGCTCAACTTTAAGGCACTCCAGCATTCCAAGGTGGGCTAGATGAGGGAGACCTACCAAAGGTGATGGAGAATAGCAGTTAGTGAGTACAAAGAAAACCAGTTGGCCACAGAGGGAAAGGCATGCTTTAAGAAGAAGGGAGAGATCAAATGTAACAAGTTTTGCTGATAGATCAAGTAAAATAAAGATTAGAGATTTGATCACTGGATTGAGAAATTCCCTCTTGACCTTGGCAAGAGCTTTGTTTTCATCAAGCGATGCAAATGAAACCTGGCTAGAGGAGTTCAAGAGGACGTGAGCAGAGAAATCGGGGATCGTGAGCATAGATACTTGATGTGCTATGCAGAGAAGGGGAGAAAGAAGGTGCTGGTTGGAGTGGGAAGTGGGTTAAGGGATGGGCTTTTTTTCATGGGCTGATGAGAAACATTTGGGACAGGAGTTGTTGCTGCAGGAGAAAAGGAGGAGATTTCTAGAGTAATTTTCTTAAGTAGGCAAAAGCAGATAGGATCAAGTACACAAGGGGAGGGATTGGTCTTTCTGGCAGAGGGGACACTCATTCAGTAACAGGCCAGGAGAAAGAGTTAGATGACAGAGATGCAAGTAGGTGGTGGGTGTGGGTGTGAGAACGTGTAGAGCTGCTCCTCTGATTGCCTCTACTTCCTCAGTGAAATGAGAGTGAGAACAAAGGAGGACCAGTTAGGCATTCGAGGAGAGAGTGGAAAGCACAAAACAGTCATCTGGGAAAGCAGGAAGGTGAATAGATCGGGGGCACGTGCTATGATTGTCCAGCCACATTAAGGGCTCTTTCATGGAGCGTGAATAGGAATTCAAACTGAGGCGAGTGGCAGCCCCGTGTTTGTTCCCAGCTTCATTTAGTGTCATGGGTGCACGTGAGCGTACGGGGAGGGTGGGGTTTGACTAGAGATGCATTTTTCGAGTGAGCGGGCCAAAGAGAGCACAAGGAGACAAGGGCATATGCAAAGAAGCGATATTAACAATTGACTTTAAAATTTTACCTGGGTAAGAAGTGAGTTGGGGGTATAAAGAGTGAAGAGGTAATTTCAAAGGTCAGATCACTAGCTTGTAGATGCTCATGGTGAGCCGGAGTTGTAGAGGGTGTCAGCTGGAAAGACTGAAGATGATGAGCAGAGAAGGTGAATTAAGAAGAGGTTGCACGTTTTGGTAACTAAGGGTCTAAGGCATTGGGGCTTCAAGAAGGGATGACCGAAGTTGTGTGAAGAAGAGCTTAAAGAAATGAGGAAAACAGAGTTTTGAAATTCTCATCTGCGTGGATGTCGAACTCACTAAGAATGATGATACAAGTGGCTTTGCAGTAAATGACACCGTGCCAGAAACTAAAATCTTCAACGCATTGGAAGACACTGACCCATTCACCTTACACGCCCAGAATAAGAAAGGATGGTGTAATGATGGCAAGGAATTCAAGCTGGAGATTGTTGGGAGGCGGAAGGGAGAAGGGTTTGATGTGGTCAGAGGATGGAAGAGGGCGCCCAAATCACCACCAGTCTGGTCACATACAAGAGGTGGGAAAGAAAAGGGTGCAGAGGAAATGGTGTCCTCGGGAGAGAATCTGGTCTCAGTTTGGAGAACACGATAAATGAGAAGAGATTGAGGATGGTGGCGATTTTGATGATGTCCAACAGTGGGGAAGGGCACTGCGGAAAGGATTCCGGTGATCCAGAGAAGCGAGAGAGCTGTGTTCAGAAAGGCAATTATACAGATCTATATGAGGATTAGAATATAGGGACAGGATTCTCACTAAAATCAAGAGCACTGAGTTCAATTTGAGGTAGATAGACAGTAGATACTTCCTGTATTTGTACCCACTCCCATCTCACCACTAGCCTCTCCCTCATCCTTGTCCCCTGAAACCCACTAATCTGTTCATCTCTATAGTTTTGTCATCGTGAGAATGTTATGCCAGTGGATTTGTACAACATGTAACCTCTTATGATTAACATTTCTTCCTAAACATCATGCCCTTTAAGTCCATCCATGTTGTTGCATATGTCAATCATTCACTGCTTTTTATTACTTAGTAGGATTCTACTGTATGGACATGACAGAGTTTGTCCAGCCATTTGCTGAGCTAGGGACATTTGAGCTGGGTTATGAACTGAATGTTTGTGTCCTCCCAAAATTCATATGCTAAAACCCTAACCTCCAATGTGATGGCATTTGGATGTGGCATCTTTGCTTCAGATGAAGTCATGCGGTTGGTCAGCCCGAGCTGACGAAAACAAATTATTTTAGTATTTTGCGATCATCCATGAAGTTGCTATGAACATTTCACATACAGGATTGCAGTGGTCTTCTTCAAGTTCGTTTTATTCTAAGCTTCTCTGAAATCATAGGCTTGGTGTTCTTTGTTACGTTCTTTTGCATCCCTCAAAATAAAGAAATCCATAAATGTTAGAATTATTTTAAAAAGTTCATCCATGGAAACAACATTCTATGGGGCACACCCTATAGAATGAGTCGCACACACAATACAACAGGGATGGCTGTTGCCCACATAACGAGAAGTGAATGCGGTCAGTCACAAAACCTTGATTTCACTTATATAAAGTACAGCCAAGCAAAGTTAAAGACATGGTCAGAAGTCCGGTTAGTGGTTGTCCTCGAGAAGAGGTCATCACTGGCTTTTAGGGTGCTGCTAAGGTTCTATTACTTGATTTGGTTGATGACTTCACTTGTCTGTTGGTGAAAATTCATAAGGCTGCACACTTGTAAGAGATGCACCTTTCTGAATGTATGTATACTCCAATAAAATCCAAAAAATAAACTTCGCATGTGACTCAAAGACTTCCCTCATACATTCCTTTGTTTCATTGCTCATAGTCAGCTGGAATCCATGATTCTACTTAAAGTTGCAATCATCAATAACATTTTATTTTCTCAGGCTCTCTGGGAGGACAGGGGAGAGAAGTATTTCAAGCTTGGTGGCTTGAACAAACTCTCACTAATTTACTTATAGTGGTAGCATTGATTTCATCTGTAATTCTTTTTTTCCTGTAATCGATCTCCCTGTCAAAACCCAACCTGAGAACAATGGAATGGGTAAGTGGAGTTTTTATTTATTAAAAGGGCAACATCTCAGAAATGAAATTACAATTTAGTTGGGATAAATTGTCTTATAACTTCATTTTTTTACATTAAAGCTATAATTGAGGGGCATTATATGCTGTTTATCACCGCAATGAAAATGTAGTCAGAATGAACTTCTCGAGGCTGTTAAACTGCCTCTTATTAGCATTGAAACTATACTCACAGCCCATTATCTTGGGCTATATTTTTTGGTATAAGGGAATTGCTATCCAAGTGTACTTAATCTGAAAGGAATTGGGTTATAATTGGAGTCTTTGTGAAAAGGGAGTTAAAATTATTTGGTATTGTCGTGAGGTAACAATGCACTGTTCAAATATTAAAAGAATGTAGCCGTGGCATTAGAAGGGCACAATGGTTATCATCACTGATGCCAAATGATACTCTGCATTTTTGCTCCTAGTCAATCTGGGCAGCAAAAGAGAGAAAACATTTATTTATCAACTCATCTGGTAGATGTGGTTTTTTCAAGAAACATGGAGGAGCTTTCATCATGCTGTTACCCAACCATAGATATCACTTGGTCCTACTTCACAAGGCGTGTTAAGATCTGAGAGTAAGAATCTCCATTTTTGGAACACAGTACGTGTTCAAATTTCAGTTAAATAAAATCAAGTCACCAACAGGTCTGGGTAAAGAGAAACAGAATATTCCCGCTAACAGATTATGTCAAAGGTAGCAAAATAATGGATATAGGATGATTCTTTAAATCATTTTTGTGTTAGGATATGCCAGCCTAATTATTGCCAGGCATGCCCGTGAAGATAAAACAAAGAAAATTAAGCACTGTCACATAATCTAGGTCAGATGCTGGCAACTTTTTCAGTAAAGGGCCTGATAATAAATATTTTTAGCTTTGTAGGCCATACAGTCATTTTCACAACTACCCATTTCTGCCACCGTAGCCTGAAAGCATCCATACTTGGTATGCTAACAAATGAATGTAGCTGTGTTCTAATAAAACCATAAAAACTGACAGCCAGCTGGATTTGGCCTGTGGGCCATAGTTTGCAGACCCCAATCTAGATGATTGCTTGGGAACTTTGTGGTTGTAAATGGGAAAACAAACCTATGCCTGAAGTCTCATGTCTGTATAGGGTCATAAGTTGGCCCTCCGGTTTCAAAATATGGCTTTTTTTCAGTTATAATGACATTTATCATATTACATTATTATTAAAGTATAAGGTAATTGTGATGTAACAATGTGATTTTAATTATAATATTCTAATAACACCTACTGTCATCATTAGAAACAAACAGCAGTTTATTCTTTTCTCTTCACGAACACTGAAATACGAGCATCTCCTAACCTTCAGTAGAAACAAAAAGCAAGTCAGTATGATTTCTGAACAAAGAAGGAACTCAAAAGTTCATTTTCACACTTGCTTCCTCTCCTTCATTGATATAATATGCAACCCGTGTGTGTGTGTGTGTGTGTGTGTGTGTGTGTAGCATTGATTGAAACGCTTCTAGCTGTGGGTGTTCCCCAACTCACCATTGCTTTCCCAAAGTCTTTAAATAGGCAGACTGCGAGTGCGTTTGTCTTTCTCCTGACTTAGGAGCAAATTTGTTGCATTACTGAAACAGTAGTTACAACAGGATCTTGCCTAAGCTTTGAAGCATTGAAAACAATCCAGAGATAACTGAGGGGATTTCTTCCACCAGTGACAGACACAGGAGGTCTCACTGCTGATCCATGCGCTAGCACTGAAATTTGGCTCCGAAAAGAGCCATTAAGGGTCGCTGATGTCATCACTTGAGAATGGCACAAGTTACCTTGTAACCAGTAACTTAACCTGTCCCATTGCCAGAAGTGAGATAAGATCCCCACTTTCCAGGGTTGAGATGAACACTGATCCAGTGCTTGGGACACTCAACTAAGAGCAATTTCACTGTCCAACATTTTGCTACTCGGTTTGCTCAGTGCTTCCCTCAGTTGTTACTGCCTCTTTTGTTTATGCATTCACCCAGGTGAATTGCAGGCGCTGATAAATAATCACAAACTTCTTTTCCTACCTCCCAATTTGTATTCCTCTTCCGAATCCGCCAGACTGACACCAGAATGCCAAACCTGAACTGTGGTGCCTGACATCTTCGTCTCCGTCAGCTACGCAAGCCACCTAGGGCAGCAGTTGCAGCCCGCTTCACAATACTTATATTTCCAGTATTTTTTGACATTTAACACCATTAGAACATATAGCAGAATCCAAGCACAGTTTCTTCGAGGTAAAAATGTGAGTGTTTTTTCATATCTCAGTGTGTTGAATAACCTTTAGATGCAAAGTTAGCACAGCAAACATTGACATGATGCAGGCAGCTCAGTGCAGAGTGCCTAAAAATAAATATAAGAAGTTCATATGCTGTAAAAAAAAAAAAAAAAAAAAAAAAAAGGAGTTACACATTTAAATGGAAAAACAGCTTTGAGGCTTACAGATTCATCAGATACCACTATTGTCTTTGATCCCACCGATGCAATCGCTTGGAAGACACTAAATGTAGTTGTACCCATTATATATATACATTGCTTAGATGAACCTATCAATCTGCTTTGGGGTTTATTGTGGTAAAAGTATTCTAAAGGCTGTGAAGTTTGGTTATTTCACGTGAAGGCTCAATTTATGCAATTCTACAGGGCCATATGATTTTTAAGTCAGAGTTTTTGGATTTGAGCTTTAAACTAACCTTTTTAGGCAATGTAGATGATCTTTTATATCCTTGGTTTTCTTCTTGGTATGGTTATTGTGACATCCTTTTTTTTTTAAGTTTATTTATTTATTTTGAGAGAGACAGAGACAGCACAAGCAGGGATGGAGCAGAGACAGAGAGAGAGAAAGAGAATTCCCAAGCAGGCTCCACACTGTCAGCGCAGAGCCTGATGCAGACTCGAACTCACAAAACTGTGAGATCGTGACCTGAGCAGAAACCGAGAGTCGGACGCTTAACTGACCGAGCCACCCAGGTACTCCTATTGTGACATCCTTTAAGGAAGAGCCTCTACTGCTCCTGCAAAATGATACCCTCCTTGCTCTCTACCCTTGCCTCCAGTGGGTATGGTCTTGGGATGAAGCTCTGAAGACTGGTTTCATGATGAAGCATCATTAAAGACAAGTTCTTTTCCGGGTCCTTCAAGCACCATTATTGGCTGGCAGGCATCCATTCCCTCTCTTTAATGGTAATACTATGTCTAAGGTCTTTGGGAAAAGACTCCTTTCTCTTATTTTCAGCCTTGCAGTTTAAGGGGATTGAGCCTAATTCCAGTTTCACTAATGGGTTCAGATTAGTTTAAGCAAATCAGTATATACTGTCTCCCTAATCACAATGAGTTGATTAAAGGACACTGACCCTCTCACTGGGACATTTGGAGTCATGTGACCTTTCCTGGAACCATCAGTGTATGTGAGGACTTTGGCTTGAATACTCAGATAAAGACTTCCTCTTCTCTGGCGAACATGAAGGCACATGCAAGTCCCATGGAGAGCCTCTGGCAGTCATGTTTGGAATTAGATACGAAAATAACTGGGTTCTTGGTGACATTTCAGAGCCGTGGGTTCAAGCTTTGCTTGAAGCCAGTATCATCTCTCTATTGTAGTTACATGAACCACTAAATTCATTTTAGTGCTTAAGCTGTGTGATTTGCACTTTCCTTACCAGTCAAAAAGTGTCCAAACTGATGTAGATAGGCCTTCCAGATAGATACGTGCCTATTTGAACCTGAGGGGGGCACAGCATAAACGCAAATGGAACTTTAGCTACATATCAAAGCTCCATGCAATATGAAGAGCTACACCAACATTCTTACTCTGGTATCTTCCTGTTCCATCCAGATATTCCATCAGAAATAAAGGGAAGTCTATGCCATGACTTGATAGGAATTAGCCAGCTGATGGGTGAGTGAGAAGTATTGCAGGGTGAGGGAACAATCTAACCAAAATCCTGGAAAGAGCACAGTAGGTTCAGAGAGCCAAAAAAATATTGAATCATGTAGAGAAAGTGGTCAGAAAAGAAGCAGGATAGGTAATCTTGGGAGGCAAGTTACAGAATTTAATTTTTTTTTTTTTTTTAAGAATGGTGACAAGGATGAAACATTCAGGCAAGTCTTGATCAGAGCTGCTCTTTAGAAAATCACGCTGGCTGTTTTGGAGAATGGATCAAAGTTGGGTGAGCATGACTGGGACCTGGGAGACCAGGTAGGAGGCTAGGCAATAACACGCATGAAAGGCGGGATGGTCTCAACTCAGAGGCTGGGAATGGACAGAGAGAGAGACATGACAAACCTAAGACCTCTTTAGAAAATGGAATTGGCTTCACTTGGTGACCGATGGGACCTGAGGTGTGAAGAAGAAGCAACATTGAGAATGACTCTTGGCTTGTGTCTAGGGAAACTGGGCAGACAGTGACCACATTCACTGAAGTGAGGACTACAGGTTTGCAGGAGAAAGATGAAGTCATCCCTTTACTATGTCAATGGTGTCTGAACTCCGAGCTACAGGGCCCTTCTTGATTTAATTTTCTCCCACTTTTTCCCTCTGTGATGGCAACTATAATCACTCTACAGATCCTCCTTGACTTCAGGTGGAGTCAGTATGTTGAAAATATAGTAAGTCAAAAACATTTCATACACCTACCCTACCTGATATCAGAGCTTAGCTTAGCCTACCTTACACATGACAAGTATACTTCCAGTAGCTTACAGTCGGACAAAGTCATCTAACACAAAGCCTACGTGATAAAAAGAAGTGTTGAATATTTCATGTAATTTATTGAATACCATTCTGAGAGTGAAAACCAGAACGGTTGTGTGTTGGTTGTTTACCCTCACGATCACGTGGCTGACCGGGAGCTGTGACTGGTGCCACTGCCCACATCATGAGAGAGGATCATACTGCACATCACTAACTGGAGGCAAGAACAAAATTCAAAACTCAGTGTATGGTGTCTACTGAACTTGTATCACTTTTGCACCATCGCGAAGTCAAAAAGTTGTACGTTGAAACATCCTAAGTCAGGGACCATGGGTACTTGGTCACGTGCGTGGTCTTTCTCGGGAGACAAAATTTGGAATTGCTGCTCTCGCCCTGTACAAGAGCCACTACAGTGAGCAGGGAATCAGTAGCTCCTCCAGACCAGAAGCTCAGCATTCCCAGTTAACGCAGACTTTTTTTTATTAGAGACAGACATTAAATAAAAACAAATAACTTAATGGTACTTGAAGGTTTAGACAATTTGGGGAGCAGACAATAGATTTCATGTGGGTGTTCAAATAGTGGTGCGACAGAAATAAAGCTATAAGCCAACACTTCGACGCCATTTTCTTAGGCTTTTAAGCAAATTATCAACAAACCTTAATAAGGAGCCCACACAGAAGAAACCTTTTGATGAGCCCAAATTATAGGAGAAAAACAATGGACTTTTTGAAACCAATTCCAGAGTTAGCCTTGCAAAAAATTAAGCTTCTTTTAGCCCAACATTTGCATTTAGTCCCCCTACACTGATCTGCCACTTTTCTATCTCCTTAGTATTCTTCGTCTAAATCCCAGACTGGAGAACAGTGAAAAGGAAAACAAATAAGGGATATGGGACATTGAACCTGTGACAAGGCTACTGACCAGGGATGTTTCATAAACTCTAGGATTGTTGACAAATAGTTGCTTTCTTGATTCCCCTAATCTGATTCCAACTCTCTCTACAGCTTTCTGCTATGTCATCAGATATATCACAGACTATGAGAGGCATGGCAAATTAATCATGGCCCATCTTTCAATGAGCCCAGTTGAAACTGAGATGAGCTCAGTCAAAACTTCAGAATCCTTCTCAACACAGTGTTCCAGAAGGTCACTGGCAAGTGGTGGAAATTGCCCAATGCAGTTCATCGAGTTATCGGTACCTGTTGTTTACCTTTCCCTGTGTTTAATGCCCTTTGTCAGGTAATTTTGCATTTCCTCCCATTTCTCTTCCTGTTGACTTTCGAATTGGCCATGTAACTTGATTGGCTGATGAGATGCTATTAAACTAATGCAAACAGAGGCTTGAAATGTGCATTCGTGATTATACTTCTGCCTCATTCTGTTGGTTAAGGGGAATAACAAGGGCCAAATGGGAAGATCCTGGAAAGTTACACAGAAAAGAGCCTGGATACAGGGAAGGGTAAAAAAAATTGGGCAGTAATAAAATCCACCACAAATGTATCATTGCTTTGTTTGGCTGCTAAGAATTACATAGTGGGTGACAGAGAGTATAAGGGAAAGTGCGTGTGTTTGGAGTGAGGAAAGCTTGGTGAAATGTAATGGCCAGTGAGGGCTTCTCTGAGGGGCGAGATCTGAAAGGTGGAAAGGAACCACACTCACTAAAGGCTTGAATAAGGATGTTTCAGGCCTAGGGACCTCCGTCTGCACACACACAGAATCTCTGTGTCAACTGCAGAAAAATCCCCTTCTCTGCAGAGTTGAATTTCAAGGGATGTCCTCCCATGGTCTACCTGGATTGGCCAGTGAAGCTAGGGCTGAACTTCAGCTTCCATTGGCTGAGCTGTCCCAGAGAAGGGCACAGACAGGGAAGTCTCTGGTGCATTATAAGAAGTACCAGAAAGACCCCTGGCTTGCAAACACGATTAGCTAGGAGTGATTATTTATAACGGAATCAGAAAGATTCTATATCAATAAAGATTAATGCTGAGGGCACTATAAACACTTGGGGTTGGCAGACCAGTGTGTTCACCGCCCCAAGAGAATGCATTTAACGTCAAAATGCTAAGAATCATGCTGCCCAATAATCAATCACCGATAAAGCCCAAGAGCCTCTCAAATAAAAATGCGCGTTCGTGAGAAAATACAATTCATTTTTTAAGGTTTATACGTGTTATTTTTAAAATCTGTCTGTGAGGTAAGACAAGTCATGACTCAAGACAGGGCGAAGCAGAAAACCATTTCTGTGACTCAAGCACTGGGAAAGCAAAATAGCAAAAAAGAAAATGGAACTGCCTAAAATGGTTTTTGAGATCATCGAAGCCATTCCTTCGTCTGGTCATTGGAAAATAGGATACAGGTAGATTAGTGAGGTTGGCCCATGGCTCACCCCATTCCGTGAGGTGTCCAATCAAGGAATCGTGATTGTCTCTAAGCACTAGATAGAGCCTGCTGGTTCTCCTTTGTATTTTAGAAATGGTTGGCTTAGTATCATACTAGAGGTAGAAGGGGAGGGTGAAAAGGAAGGCTAAAATTCTATGCTTCTTGCCCCAAGTACCCCAAATCTTGGTTCGGGAGTTCATGCGGGATTCTGAGGCTGTGTTAACTACCCTTTTGTCGTGGAAGAGGCAGAGGGGAGGGAAACCAAGAGAACAAACATTAGGAGGGATGAGGGTGTGGAAGTTGAGCATTCTGCAGTGACTAAGCAAGCAGCTGGTGTGTGGCTGGACAGCTTGAATTCTCTGCGGGTAGATTGGATATTTGGATGGAAGGGCATGAGTTGCTTGGCTTGGGCTTTCATTGTGAGCAGCAGGTGTTATAATGGGCAGCCTGGATAATTTTTTCTGAGAGGCTGGAGAGGGAACCAGACTTTTGCCATTGCTACTTTTGTAGCAAAACATTTTTTGCTATTGTTTCTAGTACATCCATTCGGAAATCTCATCTGATGAGGTTGGACAGAATTAAGCCATTTTAACAAAACTGGGCAGAGCCGGGTATTTTTGGAGGGTCACGTTTGCATATTTGAACACTTGGATTCTGTTTTATCTTATGGCCAGAGGCTTTAAAGCAAGCAACTTTCTTTTCAGAGAACTATCATGTAAAAATGTCTTCATGTTATTTTCTTTAAGAGAGTGAGAACCTATGTTCACGTGTATTGCTGTCACTGCCTTTGGCAGATTCGGAGTAGGATCCATTGTCACTGTGGAAGCTGTTTTTGCTACTGAGGGCAGCTATTCATTGTATTTACCTGTTTCCTTTTGAAGGCTTCTGCAACTTACGCACACTGACACTAGCTCCAAATCGTGCAAAACAGAAATTCAGACAGCTTAAAAGTAAAATGCAAAAATGGAACGATGGCAGCCTCCCCCACCACTCCCCTGCTCCCCAGGAAGACAGGCGTGCACATGGCAACCTCCCCTGGGAAACACATTAAGTACTTCAAGGTCCAGCTGGCTTTCCATGGGATGTGCAAGAAGGTTCTCGCTCGTCTCACTCCTGCTCTCCGCAAATGACCGCTTTACTGCACTGACATTTCCTTCTGAAATCAGGTGGGAAGGATTTTCCCCGTCTGCCTGCTCCCTTTTGAACAGAACGTCCTCTGCCATTGGTGCTGCAGTTGCCCATCCACAGCACGAGCCAGGCAAACCAGCAGAGCATTGCTTGAGCACCAGGACGGAATGTCTGACTGGTTGGGTAATGGTGACAATCTGGGAACAGGCAGTGACTTATGTTGATCAGCATTGCCCCTGCCCAAACTGATGGCTGGGAATCGAGCCCCTTGGCCCGCAGAGAGGACAGCGTGTTCCCTCTCTAGCTGGTTGCAGGGTGGGAAGTGCTGAGAATCGGAGCAATGTGAGCCCGTTAATCTTGGAATTATCTAAGAAAAGGCAATTGCTTGGCACTTCCTCCGCCTCCAAAGCCTAAGCCTCTATCAGTACTGCCGTCAATAGGGTCTAATCGGACAGAGGCTTCAGAACAGCTGGATAATGTACACCCGGATGTCTGTTGGTCCTCAAGATGCCCACCATCTGAGTTCCAGATGAAATGCGCGGAGGCTGATTGAAACCCTACACAAGTGATTCTCAAACCTTGCTTGGAGAAATTGTTGAAACGCCTAGCTCTGGGCCCTTCTTTAAGAATTCTGCATTAATGGGTCTGTAGTGGGGCCTGAGCCTTTGAATTTCCAACTAACTCCCAGAAAATGCTAAGGACGCAAGTCCCCGGACCACGTGTTGAGTTGCACTGCTCTACATGCGAGAGGCTTCAATTCATTTTCTGGGAAGTTTCTGCTCTGCCCATAAATGACCTGGAACCTCTGGAATTTCCGGCCACTGGTCTTTGAGCTCTGGTTGGCCCACTGCTTCATAAACGGATCAATGATTACTAGGTTCAAAGGTGAAGGAATCTGATAAAAATGTATCCATTAGGCACCTGGTATAGTTTCCCGTTGACAGGATTTGTCCCCTGTAGTAAGAGATACTTTATTAGGGGTGGAGAACAGGAGTGAGAGAGAGCATCAGAGAGAGACAGAGAGAGAGACAAAAATGTGTAGCTATATTTGTATTTCTATTTTATACTAATGAAATGGAATTTTAAAAGTTCTCCCTCTGCTTCTGAGAGAAAGATGTTGCTTTAAATACAAGTGATGAGGGATCCTACGAAGGCCCCTGAGGGGTTAAACACAAGCCACTTTGCATTTACATACCTCACAAATGTTGATAATTTTGAGATGATCCCTCGATATTGAAAACAGAGGTATGCATTGATTCCTGCTGTGACCAGGCTGCTGGAACATTTGACTGACTCAATAATAATTATCCCCATAGTGTTCTCAGGTAACTATTGTGGAATTGCTGGCTCCACACTCAGACCCCCCTCCCCCAATTAGTTTTACTCTCAACACTACTTAGACTGATTTTTAAAGACATATCATACTTATAAGCAAAATCATATGTTAATGACCCTTGTTATACATGTAATTATAATCCAGATAAATAATTATCTGTAGTCAAGTCAGTTTCCAAAAGCGTGCAGTAATATTAGATGAATAAATAAGTTTGATTGCACTTTCAAGGTATATATCCACAGAGAAATAAGTTAACAATTCTTATCTTGCCTGAGTATTCATCATTCAACACATGTAGTTGTCTAGCTAACTTGTGGATTTGGGCGTATGCGTTTTCAAATCCCATAACAAATCAAGAAAAGTTTCATTTGGTCAAGTACTATCATATTAGTCAGGGTAGGACTAGTAATTTTGCAGTAACAAATGACTCCCAAAATGTCGGTGGCTCACATTACATTCCCAACGCCCGTCAGTTCTGTTCATTAGAGTCACTCAGGGACCATGCTCATGGACAGTCTATTTTGATATGTATGCTCTGGATGAGAAAGACAGGGAAAGGGCAAGGTTTAGGGTCTCACACCAGCAATACAGTGATTTGGCTTAAATGTGACACATGTCATTTCTGACCACAATCCACAAGCTCCCTGACTGACCAGGAAGTAGTCATGACCTTGCCTGTCTTCAAAGAGATAATGAAGCACAACTTCCCATGAGGGAAAATGGGTATTAGCGAACAGTAGAAAGGTTGGCCTCTGGTGGAATCTGTACAACAGTTTGAATATGGAAAAAAAATAAGATTGGAATTCTCTATTAGTCTATAAACTACACATGCAAGTCAGTTTCATGGCATGAATCCAGGCCTAACTAGAGACTGCTCTTAGAGAAGGTCATAGCCCTTTTGGGAAAGTGGTGTAATTAACAGTTAGATCAATTACTCTAAGACAAAAGATTCAGATCACCAGGTTAAACCTCTTGTGCTTTTAATCTATAAGATGTGGCGGGAAGTGCACTGTATGGTAGTGAGACCATGATTCTAGCCTCGTATCTACCGCTCTATAACTTCAGACAAATTGTGACATCACCTCTGTACATGAAGTGGTTCGATGAAATGTCCTCTTATCTTCCTTTTGTTCCAAGATTCTGTGATTCTATGAATTATAACCTTCATTTGGATTTATATAATATTGACCAGCATATGGTGTGGTGGAAAAAAAAATACTGGGAAATATTAGTGATAATAGGGCTAGCCTTAAAATGGAACATGTATAAGTTATGTAATGACTTTAATACTATACATATTTCTCGTTGGTGCCAGAGTTGAGTTACCACCCCCAAATTAGCTGAAATGCCAACATCACGGTCTGGATGGAAGTCCCTTACGTGGTGCTGGGAGGGAGCAGAGCAGTAATGATAAATCGTAAAGGACAGGGACTCTGGCTTTTCACCTGCCTGGTCTCTGTAGCTTTCGGGGTCCTGTCTATTTGGATCGATGGTTTGCTAATTACAAACTGTCTCTGGAAGGCTCCAGCATACTCTCTGGTGATTCATGGTTCTGCATTGATTTTCACATAAGCTAAGATGCAGTTGCACAATTTAAGCACTTGGAAATTGGTCATCAATGAACTATCTGGGACTTAATAGATTTGATAACACTTGAAGACCCTTTATGTGTTGATTTTTGGATTATGCTACCTCATATAATGGAAGCTGATGCTTATGTCCTATTTCTCTACCTTTATAAAGAACTCCAGTAAGGATAGGTTCTGATTTATGGCTAGACTTCTATAGGCAGCCTGAGATGAAACAAAGTCTAAAAATCAGTTCAGTTTGTCCCAGGCTACTTATTCAAAAAACATTTATGTTACTTAGACCTGAAGTTGTAAAGTGGTCTTCATTTTAAATGGGGAATCCTCTACACTGTGAGAGGATCTCAATCACCAGACTGTAAACCAAGTTGAGTTCTTTCGATCATAAGTGTTAATTTAAAAAAAAAAAATGTTAGGTTGTCTAATAGATACCTGGATTGAATGATCTAAAACTGTGTATGTGTGTGTGTGTGTGTATGTATATATATATACGTGTATATGTATATATATGTATATATATTTGTATTTGGAAAGCAACATGTTCTCGATAAACAGGGTGCTTGATCTAGCTGATGGGGGCTTCCTGGCCTAACACCCCAACTCCAGCTCCAGCTACAACTTCTTCTGATCTTCCAAGGTTGTCCCGAAAGCAAGTTGGCGCCATGCCAAGGCACCAAGGAACACATGTAGGAACTCTTTCAGAAACAACAGTCTCTGGAATTGCACTTCAGCATATTGGTTGAGAATCTGGACTTCAGAGGCCCTACACTGAGACCTAAATCCATTTTGAACACTTCCATTTATCATTGGTATTATCTCTAACCTCCTTAATCCTGCTTCCTTATATGCAAAATCAAGATAATTATACCTAACTTAAAGAGCCCTCCTGAGGAGAAAATGAGAGTAAGGAAATTAGTGAGGTGGCTTGGCATGTAGTAAGCATACAATAAATGTTAGCTCTTTCTCCTCCTTCTAATAAGCGACATGTCTTATTCAAACTGCACATTTTAATAAATCAATAGGAAAATTGGTGCTAGTTTTGGTCAGTCATTGATGCAGTGATATCTAGTTTTACATCCTAAATTTAAGAAATGATTCATATACAAAAGAAAAAAATCAACACAAAAGAAGCAAATATTACAGATGGAAGGAACATTATTTCATTCATTACGTTTATTCCTCTCTATGTAACTTAAGTCATTTGTCTGGGTGACAAATCTATCCCCAAATCTTCTGGTACTGTGAGGCCATTCCTTCTTGGATACTTAAATGAAAATAGTTTGAAACCATCCCATCAATACTCATGGGAATCCATCATGGGGATTCTTGGGCTCTGATCATTTCTCTTCATTAACTCTTTTTTTTTTTTCTTGCACTTGCTGCATTCTCCAAATCCTTTACATTTCTTGCCAGTGATTATCTTCTTTTACTTAGATTTGACCCAAGCCTCTTGTACTGGCTGTCCCTAAAGAATCACTTATACAAAGCAGATGTGTGAAGGTATAAGCGGTTCAAGACTATGCCAAACACATGCTTGTTCTTACCAGCCATTGCTTAAGCCCTGTGATGGCTAGTTTTACATGTCAGCTTGACTGGGCTATGGTACCCAGTTATTCAATCAAATGTTAGGTATTGCTGTGAAGGCATTTTGTAAATGTGCTTAAAAGCTACGATCGGTTGACTTTGAGCAAAGGAGATTTTCCTCAACAAGATGAGTGGTCTTCCTCCACTCAGTTGAAAGGTCTTAAGAGCAAGAGTGAGATTTCCCTGAAGAATAAGAAATTCTTCCTAAGACCGCAACATCAGCCCCTGCCTCAGAGTTCCACCCTGACTCCTAGCCCAACACACAATTGTGTAATGCCAATTCCTTGAAATAAATAATCTACCGATATATATGTGTGTGTGTGTGTGTGTGTGTGTGTAT
The DNA here is from genome assembly GCF_027475565.1 of Acinonyx jubatus. Taxonomy (NCBI): domain Eukaryota; kingdom Metazoa; phylum Chordata; class Mammalia; order Carnivora; family Felidae; genus Acinonyx; species Acinonyx jubatus. The sequence continues at coordinate 133,646,828 of NC_069384.1, forward strand.
CCTATAGCTTTTGTTTCTCTGAAGAACCCTGACTATTGATAGAGGCCTTGTTCTCACTTGAAATTTCCCACCCATATTATTTTCTTTCATAAAGCAGGTTTTAGAGAAAAAACTGATAACAATAATTTGCAACACTTCTTATTATTAATAATATAGGTCACCACTTACTCAGCACCGGTATGTGTCAGCCAAATCATTATTCCTGTACTTTGATGCCTACTCCTATTCAACCACCTGCCTGTAGGCTGTTGGTCCATCAAGGCCATGCCGATTTCAACCAGATGATATACACTTGGAAATGATGCTTGTCAGGGTTGCTTACCCAAAGAGCATCCAAAAGTGTACGACTTCAGTACTGGAAACTCTACTCCTTCTTCTGGACCAAGATTTTGTTATAGAGAATCCTTTGGAGGAGAGAACTTGAAGGGGAAGTGATAATAATTCAGCCACTAGGACACCCAACATTTTATCAAAATTTTCTTGATAGATAAGCAGAAAACAGTGACCTAAATTTTTAATAAGTACAGTCTTGAGAAATGTCCCCAGGGAGCAGACCTGGGATGTAGTTCCCCAGTGGGGGGCCACTGGGCACCTGCAGGATGTGGTAGAAAAAAGAGTGCAAAGAAAGGCAGGAGCCTGCCAAAGGAAGCATCAACTCCTTCACACTTGAACTGGTTCCAATCACACCTGCTCCCTTTAGGGGAAGCCTTTCCATTAAATAATGATTGTGACGACTTGGCAGGCAGACTAAGTTTGGATGCAGGTAGATTATCAAAAGGAATTTTTTCCCTAATAACTATACTCTCTCCTGCACTGCAAAATATTTTCTCCTTTCCTGGCTTTTTTCTCCAGGGTCTCATAGAAAGGAAAAGGTGATTATCTTCCAGCCTAATGTTAGTCCCTGCAGTTGTTCCTTTGGCCTCATCATCTTCTCTTGCTTTCTCAAGAGAAGAAAGCATCTGTCTTTCCTTTCGTTGTCTTTTCCTCAACCTTGGGTCTTCCTTTTCTAATGTACCTAAGTGCCCTCCATCTTGCCAAAAACCTTTCCTACATCTTGCTTTCTCTGCTCCTAGCTCACTGTCAAATACGTTCATAGTTTCCCTCCCTTTCTTTACTGTCCTTAACTCAAAGCAATGCAGAATCTGTATGTGTCAGTGCATTAGAACCCTCCAAGAATCCTTTAAGCCAGGTGTGAAAAGCAACAGTCTTTCTTCAGTTCTTGCCTTACTTGGCCCCTTTGCAGCTCAGCACATCTAGCCACAAAGTACTTTGCACCCTTTCGCACTTTGGTGTCCTTGACACTTGCTGGTTTTTCTTCATCTCCCCTTTACTGGTTGTACTTCCTCTTCCCATCCCCTAAATGCCAATTTACTTAAAGATTTAGATCTTCCTTTTCTGTAATTGTATTCAGTCAAGATTTATCCCTACTTCAGAACTTCATCTATTATCTCTAGATAGATAGATCTCTGACTACTGGTCTAGAACTCTCTTCTGAATTCCATTTTCACAAACATCTCTAGCTGCCTACTGGATGTTTCCACTTGGAAGTTTTCCTACCACATCACACTTAGAGCATGTGCAAACAAAGGGCTTGTCCATAGTCACAAACTAGTATCTCTCCCCCAAATATCCCTTATTTTCGCCTAGTTACTGGGCTTACACATGTTAGAGCGCCTCCACTGGGACCCATGAAATCTTCCTGACTCATCTTCAGAATGACTTTTATAGTAGATGCTTTCATTTCCCCATTACCATTCCACCTCTAATCTCCAGCATCCGGGTCTAGATTACCGTCCTCTTCCCTCCCCTGACCCGTCCAACAAACTGGTGCCAGAGCAAATAGGTTGTAATACCATTTTTTTTTTTTGCCAGTTATTCCTTCCTCCATAAATAGCGGTTGAGGAATAAGGTCCAATTTCCTTCCCCTTGCATTCAGTACCCTCTTGCATTCAATTCTAATCTTACTCTCTAAACTTCACGTTACAGTGACCTATAATCATTGGTCACTGTATAATCTGTATAATCATTGGTCACATATCATTTCCTTACATTATTGCCTCTAGGCATGATATTTTTACTTCTTTGGAATACTTTCCTCCTGTTCTTTTCTCCCATTCATCCTTTGGTGTCTACCTCAAATTTTGACACTTATTTGCCTGCTTCAGTTGCCAGGAAGTCCTATTTTTTTCTGAATGTCTGAAGCATTTCGAAGCCCAAAAGTATTTCTATCTAGATATGTTTTTGTCAATATATGTCTTGCTCAGCAGACCTTAAACTCTTAAAGTCAGGAACTGGAAATTCTCAATATCTAAAAGAGTGTTTGTTGCTGTTGATACAAAAGAATCTTGGATAGCTTTATTTCTACAACAAAAAGGAAACGGCATTTTGTAGTGGTTAAGAGTGCAGCTGTCAGGCTTGGGTTTGTACTTCAACTCTGCTGTGCATTAGCTGTGTGACCTTGGTCATGTTATTTCAACTTGCTAAGCTTTATCTGAAAAACGCAAATAATAATAGCACCTGCCTCAAATGATTGTGAGAATGAAAGAGATCATGTATGTGAAGTGTTCAGAATACTGCCTGGCACACATTAAGGAGTCAGGAAATGTTAGCTATTTCATAGTGGGTACTCAATACATGCATGATGAAGGACTGAATTAGTATTGTATCACCAAATTAGAAAATTATGCCCTTTATAATTTTAACATGTTCTTCAAGTCATATTTCTACATTAGTTTATCAAGACTTGGATTGGCAGACTGAAATTAAATGTGTATTGCTGAATTACTTTTTACCAGGCTTGAGCTGAGAAAAGTCAGTAATATTTATTAAGTGACTATCGAATGTACAATGTTGTAAGAAGTTTATAGTGCTTTGGGGTTCATATTAGACTGAGTGCATATTTCGATAGAAAAAGCAGATTAGAGAAATTTGAGTCTTAACTCTGTTAATAATTAGCTTGCTGATTTGGGCGGGTGGGGGGGGGTGCTTTACTTCTGTGAGTTTTCGTTTTTTAGCCTTTCTGAAATGTAGTAAAAATTAAGTAAAAGGATATATATATAATATTTAAATATTATGTTCTGTAAACAAAAATGCCATATAATTGATGCCCTTCCTTGAGTACTTTACCTTTAAAAGGGTTGTAATGTAATTTTTAATAGGCTTTAAACTATTTTTACTTACTTCATTACTTGAAATATATTTTCTTCTGTTTTCTAAAACTCTGGGTCTTTGTTTACTCGGAGCCTTTTCTCTGGCTAATGCAATATAAATGTATTGATTGCTTACTATGTGCCAGGAACTATGCTAGGCATACATAAATATACACACGCATGGGCAATGTGATAGTGTTTAATGAAATTATTACTAAAGTGCTAAGTGAACACAGAAAAAGGAGTAATTAAGCCAGACACAGAAAAGCAAATATTGCATGATCTAACTTACATGTGAAATCTGAAATAGTCAAACTAATTAGAAACAGAGTAGAATGGTGATTGTCGGGGCCAGAGTGTAAGAGAAGGGAATGAGAAGATATTGGTGAAAGGGTACAAAGTTTCAGTTATGCAAGGTGAGTGAGTTCTGAGATCTAATGTACAACACTGTCACGGCAGCTAATACTGTAGCATATACTGGAGATTTGTTAAGAAGATAGATCCTAAATTAAATATCCTCATGACCTACACATATATACACACAATGGTAACTGTATCGAGGTGATGGGTAAGTTGTTTAACCTGATCTTTTCGCAACGCATGCGTATGTCGAAACATCAAGTTGCACGCCTTGAATGTATACAGTTTTATTTTTAAGGAAGCTTCATGCCCAGGGCAGAGCCCAATGCAGGGCTTGAGCTCAAGACCCCAAGATCAAGACCTGAGCTGAGATCAAGAGTCCGACACTTAACCAACTGAGCCACCCAGGCTCCTAAATGTATACAATTTTTGTAGGTCAAAAATATTTCAATAAACTTGCTGTTTTAAAAAGGAGTAATTAATTCTTCCCTTAGAGGAAAGCAGCAAAACTCTGAGAAATTGACATTTTTCCTGGACTTTAGTGCTTACGTAGGAGTTTGCCGGATACACACGGGGGTGGGTACACTTGGCAGGAGTAACAGCATAAGCCAAAGCAGGGAGGTTTGCATGTGCTATTGTATTTAGGAAATCATAAACGCTCTGCTGTGGTTAAAGCACTGAAGTGTGTGTGTGTGTGTGTGTGTGTGTGTGTGTGTGTGTGTGTTAGTGGCAGTGGTGTGCTCGAGTCAGCTGGCACAAGCTTACTCACGAAAGTCCATTGTCTACATCTATTCCTATTTTTGCATTCACTGATATCACATTGGTAACCTGAGATCTGCCATCGTGGGAGTATTTACACCAGGAAAATTGGCAAACACTGCAAAGCAGTGTTGTTGTTATGGCTGTTGGAATTTTCTTTTAGAGAGCTGGTTGTTAAACATTCATCAGTACACGATTTGCTACAAGTGGCCGTTTTGACAAGGTTGATCCAAATAGTTAAATAAGGCGATATTGTGAGTGGTTTGGCAGGATACGCTGAGTTTGAATCTTAGATAAGTGTCATTTATAATTTATACTGACATGGGCAAAACCTCAAAGGAATAAGGGAATGTTGCAAAGGGGTAACAAAAATACATTTAAACATTTTGATACATTTAAATGTATTTAAAAATACATTTTAAAAGGAGGTTTAGAAACCTAATTTTCAGGGCAAATGGTTCTAAGCTGGGTGAATAGATCAGCATTAGCAATACGCAGGGTAAGATGTAAAAACATTTGGAAAATACTTGATTGTCTTGTCATCCAAAATAAAATATTCTCTGCAGTTGTAAGAATTCTAAGAGTCATTTCTACTATGTAAACATTTCTTGGTACTGCTGACATTTCCTCTTGACAACACTTCATCTTTCAGGCAATAACAGGTAAACATTGAGCCTATAAAATTATTTTTATAAAACCTTTTGTCCTTGTGTTCTTTTAGAAAAAGTGACTAGTGAAGCCTTTGATATGCAATAAGAAGTATACTAAAGTGCAGAAGTGGCAAATTAGGTAACTTCTTTTAAATAGATAATCAATCACAGTTCTGCGGGGCTTGGTTGTTCTCGAAATAAGATAGCCAATGAGGGCAAATTAATTACTGTGCTAATCTTGAATATGTTTTAACTATGCGATATTAATCTGAAAGGAAGAACAAGAATAAGGAGAGATCAGAAGACAGAAGAAAAGAGAAAGACATTTTTAAAATCCAGTAGACGAAAACGGTATAAGTTGATATATGTCCACAATTGGTTTTTATAGATGATCCATTTTAATTTTAATTTTTTTAAATTTACATCCAAATTAGTTAGCATATAGTGAAACAATGATTTCAGGAGTAGATTCCTTCGTGCCCCTTTGCCATTTAGCCCATCCCCCCCCACAACCCCTCCAGTAACCCTCAGTTTGTTCCATATTTATGAGTCTCTTCTGTTTTGTCCCCCTCCCTGTTTTTATATTATTTTTGTTTCCCTTCCCTTACGTTTATCTGTTTTGTCTCTTAAAGTCCTCGTATGAGTGAAGTCATACGATATTTGTCTTTCTCTGACTGACTAATTTCACTTAGCATAATACCCTCTATTTCCGTCCATGTAGTTGCAAATGGCAAGATTTCATTCTTTTTGATTGCCGAGTAATACTCCATTGCATATATATATATATATATATATATATATATATATATATATACCACATCTTCTTTATCCATTCATCCATCGATGGACATTTGGGCTCTTTCCATACTTCGGCTATTGTTGATCGTTCTGCTATAAACAAGGGTGTGCCTGTGCCCCTTCAAAACAGCACACCTGTATCCCTTGGATAAACGCCTAGTAGTGCAATTGCTGGGCCATAGGGTAGTTCTATTTTTAGTTTTTTTGAGGACCCTCCATACTGTTTCCCAGAGTGGCTGCACCAGCTTGCATTCCCAGCAACGGCACCACTCTTAACTACCAATCTATAACATAGTGCTTCTCAAAGTGTGAGCCCTTGAACAATAGCAGCAGCCTTACCAGGAACTTGTTAAAAATCCAGATTTTACAACAGGAGGGAGGCTGGAAAATTCACAAATACATGGTAATTAAACACCACACACCTGAACGACAAACAGATCAAGAAGAAATCCAAAGGGAAATTTAAAAATGTCTTGAGACAAATGATAATGAAAACAAAAAATACTAATACTTAAAGGATGCAGAAAAAACAATTCTAAGACCTAAGTTTATAGAATGAATGCCTACCTCAAGAAAAAAAATTAAGTGAACAATTTAACTTTACACACAAGGAGCTAGAAAAGGAAGAACAACCTAAACCTAAAATTAGGAGAAGGAAGGAAATAACAAAGATTAGATCAGAAATAAATGAAGTAGAGAAGAAAAACAATGGAAAATATCAATAAAACTAACAATTGTTCCTTTCAAAAGATAAACACATTTGACAAGCCTTTAGCTAAACTCATGAAGAAAATAATAGATGAACCAAATAAAATGATAAATGAAATACAAGACTTTACAATAGATATCAGCGAAGCATAGAGGGTCCTAAGAGATTACTAGAACAATTATATGTCAATAAATTGGACAACTTTGGAAAAAATGGATAAATTCCTGGAAACATAAAACCTGCCAATATGGAATCTTGAAGAAAGAGAAAATCTCAACAAACCAATAATGAGTAAGGTGATTGAATCAATAATCGAAAACCTTCCAACAAAGAAAAGCCCTGGACCACGTGGCTTCACTGGTGATTTCTTCACTGGTGATTCTTTCATTTTAAAAAGAATTAATGCTAATCCTTCTCAAGTGTTTCTAAAAAATTAAAGAATAGGGAACAATCTCAAATTCATTTTATAAGGCCAACATTATTCTGATATCCAAGTCAAATAAGGAAAAGAAAAGAAACTATGCGAAAAGAAAACTGTAGGGCAACGTTCTTGATAAATATAGATGCAAAAACTCTCAACAAAATACTAGCAAACCTAATTCAATAGCACATTAGAAGGATCTTACAGCATAATCAGGTGGGATTCATCCCTGGGTTGCAAAGATGGTTCAGCATACATCAATCAATAAACGTGAAGCCTCACATTAATTGAATGAAAGGTAAAACCTGTATGATCATCTCGATATACAAAAAGCATTTGACAAAATCAAAATCCATTCCTGATAAAAAATCGCAAACAATTTGATATAGAAGAAAAATACCTCAACATAATAAAAGCCATTATGACAAGCCCATGGCTAACATCATAGTCAATGGTGAATTGTTAAAAGATTTTCTTCTAAGATAAGGCACAAGACAAGGGTACCCAATCTTACCTTTTCTATTCAATATAGTACTGGAAGTCCTACCCAAAGCAGTTGGGCAAGAAAATTAGCATCCAAATGGCATCCAAATAGCATCCAAATTAGAACCAAATAATATTGTCTCTGTTTGTAGACGATATTGTCTTATATATGTAAAAAAAAAAAAAATCCTGAAGGCCACCAAAAATAACTGTTGAAACTAATAAATGAATTACTGAAGATGTAGGGTACAAAGTCAACATACTAAAATTAGTTGTGTTTCTACACACTAACAATGAATATGTAAAGAAGAAATAAACAAAACAATCCCATTTATAATAGCATGAAAGACAATAAAAGATTTAGGAATAACTTTGAGAAAGAAATTTTTCTTTTGTGCACCAAAAACTAGAAGATGTTGATGAGGGGCATCTGGGTGGCTCAGTTGATTAAGCCTCTAACTCTTGATTTTGGCTCAGGTCATGATCCCACAGTTTGTGAGATCGAGACCCAATCTGAGCTCCACATTGAGAGTTCAGAGCTTGCTCGGGATTCTTTCTCTCCCTCTCTCTCTGCCCCCACCCCTTCTTGCATGTTCTCTCTCAATCTCTCTCTCTCTCTCAAAATAAATAAACATTAAAAAAATAAAACATTGTTAAAAGAAGATGCTGATGAAAGAAATTGAGAAAGACACAAATGAATGGAAAGAGACATATCTGCACTTCCATGTTCATGTAATATTTAATATTGTTAAAATGTCCATACTATGCAAAGCCATCCGTAGACTCCGTCTAAACCCTATCAAGATTCCAATGATATCTTTTACAGATACAGAAAAAACAATACTAAAATTCATATGGAACCACAAAAGACCCCAAATAGCCAAAGAAATTTTGAGAAAGAAGGGCAATATTAGAACTATCACATTTCCTGATTCAAACTATATTACAAAGTTATAGTAATCAAAACAGTATGGTATTGGTATACAAACAAAATAGATCGATAGAACGGAACTGAGAGACCAGAAATAAACCCATGCATATACAGGCAGCTAATATTCGACAAGAAAGATAAGAACACTTAATGGGGAAAGGAAATTCTCTTCAGTAAATCATGTTAGGAAAACTGGTTATTCACATACAAAAGAATGAAACTGGAACCCTGTCTTAAGCCATTTACAAAAATTAAAAATGCATTAAAGACTTAAATGCAAGATTTGAAACGATAGCACTCCTAGAAGAAAACATAGAAAAAAAACTTTTTGGTAAGGGTCCAGGCAATGACTTTTTTTTTTTAATATGACACCAAAGCACAATCAACAACGACAAAAATAAACAAGTGAGAGCACATCGAAATAAGAAGCTACTGCACAGCCAAAGAAACCATTGACACAACTGAAAGGTAACCTTTGAGATGGGAGAATACGTTTGCAAACCACATATTGATACGGGGTTAATGTCCAAGATATACGGAACACATACAACTCAATAGCATGAAAACAAATAATCCAATTTAAAAGTGAGCAGAGGACTTGAATAAACACTTTCCCAGAAAAGATATTCATGTGGTCAAAAGGTATATAAAAATGTGCTCCACATCACGAAGCATCAGGGAAATGTGAAATCAAAACCACAATGAGATATCACCTCATACCTGTTAGCATGGCTATCATCAAAAAGACCAGAAATAACCAGTGCTGTCAAAGGATGCGGAGCAAAGGGAACTTGGGTACACTACTGGTAGGAATGTAAATTAGTGCACAGCTATGGAAAAGAGTATAGAGATTCCTCAAAAAGTAAGAATAAAAATACCGCATGATCCAGCAATTCCACCTCTGAGTTTACGTATATCTGAAGGAAATGAGATCACTATCTCAGAGACATATCTGCATTTCCATGTTTACTGCGGCATTATTCACAGTAGCCGAGACATGGAAGCAATCTAAGTGACCATTAATGGCTGAGTAGAGAAAGAAAACATGGTTTATATATATACAATGGACTATTATTAAACCATAAAAAAAGAAGAAAGTCCTTCCACTTACAATAACATGGATGAAACTTGAGGTCATTTTGCTAAGTGAAATGAGTCAGACAGAGAAAAATGAGTACTGTATGATCTTGCTTATATGTGGAATCTAAAATAAAAAAAAAAACCTGAACTTATAGAAACAGAGTAGATTGGTGGTTGCTAGAGGTTGGGGCTTGGGGGGGGTGGATGGGTGAAGGTGGTCTAAGGGTACAAACTTCCAATTATAAGAGGAATAACTTCTAGAGATGTAATGTACAGCATGGTGACTGTAGCTGACAATACCTTATTGTATCTTTGAAAATTTCTAAGAGAATAAAGGTTAAAAGTTCCCAATCCACGCACAGAATTGTACTGTATGAGATAATTAATGCGTTAGCTAACCTTATTGTAGTAATTATTTTGCAATATATACATATGTCAACGCATCAACTTATACAGCTTAAACTTACACGAGGTCATTTGTCAATTATGTATCAATAAAGCTAGAAAAGTTAAAAAATAAAGAACAATCGAACAAACAAAACCCCAACTTGAACCACGTGACTAAAAAAGAGAGAGAGAGAGAGAGACGCAGATTTTATGCCCCACCCCAGACCTCCTGAATCAGAAAATCTGCAGTGGGACCCATTATCTGGATTTTTAACAAGCCCATCAGATGATTCTGTTTCCTGATAAAGTTTGAGAACCACTGCCCTATAATATACTGAAGATAACTAATATTCTAATGAAGATGATCTTATATTAAACCACCTGTGGATGCATGTCACAACGAGTAGAGTGATTAGAAAAGCCTCACGTATGTTGAAAAAGCAAAAACTTTTTGTCTGACTTCCACTATGACTGTGCTCTTCACATTCCACAGCAAGAAAAAAAAATGCACCCTGCGACAAACTAAAACCAACAGGATCACCTTGTTAGGGTTAGTTATGGTATAGGCAGGTCTTCAAAAGAATAAAGCCTTTACTATTTCCCATTATCCTGGACTCTTAAGAAAGGCAATCATTTGATGCCTGCTTGTGGCTATGCTGATGTCTGCAGATATGTGATAATCTTCTTGACTCAATAACCGTCAGAGAAAGTTGCTGTTTTTCTACCATGATAAGAACAATACGCTTACATTGGTAGTTGTGTGTGTGTGTGTGTGTGTGTGTGTGTGTGTGTTTAAATATCTGTTATGTATTTTATTTGGTGACATGGTGATTCAAGCCTTCTGAAGGCTAATTCTGCTCCATTTATCTGTTGCCTCATAATAACCCACCCCACAACTAAGCAGTTTAAATAATCTGTTATTATCACTTATGGTTGAGCAGGCTTAGCTGGGTGGTTCTCACCTGAGGTTTCTCATACAGTTGCATTCAAGTGATGGCTGAGACTGATGTTATCTGGGAGCTCTACTGGGCCGGATGTTGAAGATGGCTCATTTACATGTGAACCAAAGCTCAGTAGGGCCTGTTGACCAGTGCCCCTAAATGTGGCCTCTCCATGTGACTTAGATTTTTCTTAGATTATGGTAAATGAGTGAGTTGTCCCCAAAGGGGTTGTCTCCAAAGAAAGTATTCTAAGAGACCCAAGTAGAAGCTAAAAGTCTTCTGGTAATTTACTTTAAGAAGTCCTAGAACAGGGGTGCCTGGGTGGCTCAGTTGTTGAACGTCCGACTTCAGCTCAGGTCATGATCTCAGGGTTTGTGAGTTCGAGCCCTACGTCCGGCAGCTCGGAGCCTGGAGCCTACTTCAGATTCTGTGTCTCCCTCTCTCTGCCCCTCCCCTGCTCACACTCTGTCTCTCTCTCAAAAATAAACATTAAAAAAAATTTTTAGAAGTCCTAGAACATAATTGCTGCCACACTAAGACCAGCCCAGATTCAAGGGGATAGGAATTAAACTCAATCCATTGATGTGAGGAGTATAATGTAAGTAAGGAAAGGACTAGACAGGGGCCATCTCTGGAGACTATCATAGCCTCTTTTATAGTCTTTGAAAGTAAATATTTTCTTTCCTTTTCTAAATGCATCTTTCTTTCAGTTTTCCTTTGACAATATAATCCTTCAGCTAAGTCTTAAACTTAAGCAAAGGTTAGCCCTTATCAAGAACTGCGTAGTCCAAGATTTTACCCTTTTGGCAAGTGAATGGACAGTGGTAGAAAACGTGACACACCTGGATTGGAGATAAATGACAGCGTATTACTCCACACACTAGAAATAGCCAGCACATCAGCAGATTTTCCCTTTGGTTCCTTGTGCCCCAATTCCCACAAGGAGACATGAAGGGGACCTGAAGACACCTGAACACATAGCAGTTTGCGTTACAGGAGTGACACCTTGACCTTAGGCAGCCCAAGTCTTTTATCATGAGCAGCAAGCAAACTTACCCTCTGCTCCAGAGGGAGACACTGCCTCTCTCTTCTAAGGCTGTTAGCTATAAAAATATCCTTGAAACGACTGTCAAGAACAAAGACAGTCATACCTCACTTGTAAGACATGCAGATATTTGTGAATTATCATCCAACAGTCATGTGATGATGGTCACAGTAGGTGTGGATATAGTGGGGAAAGGGTGGGCCCCCCCAGTTAGAGAAAGGAAGCAAGAGAAAAATATTTCTGTTTGGGGAGATGTTAGGAGTTCAGATGTAAAGACGTGGCTAGAGAAGTAAAGGGGGCTAAAACAACCTTGAAGAAGTATCCACGTATGTTTAAGGTTTAGAATTTATTCTGCAGGCAGTACTAAACAGCTCAAAGCCTTTTATGAGGGACAAGACATAGTCATAGCTGCATTCTTATAAGCTTACTCTGATAGGGTCTGTGGAAGATTTAAATTCCTGGAGGAAGCACTGATTTAAAGGAACATAACTGAGGTGAGGTTGAGCTGAGACAGGATGATGGGAGTGGAGAAACACTGGTACCTATGCCAGATGTGAAGCAAATAGACTCCTTATAGATAAACTAGGCCACCGGTAACACCTCTTAGCACAATGTATTGTCATTATCTGATAAACGTCTCCCCCGTTAGCCTCTTAACTTCTCCGGGGAAGAATCACGGTATATTTTTCTTTATATCCCCTGTGTCTGATTCAGTTTTGTCTGATGGATCAGTTAATGTTTATATTGCATCATACATAGGATAGGGTTTAGACTGCACCAAAACTGTAGAGATCAGAGGCAAATAAGGAAAGCACTAGTCCTTATGGAACTCGTAGTCTAGTGGAACAGACAGATAATAAATTAATGAACAAGTAGATCTCTAGCATTATGCCAGGTGGTAATATATGCCATGAAGAAAAGTAATATCGGACCAGGGATGGTGGAGGAGGTTGCTATTTTAGATAGGGTGGTCAGGAAAATCTTCCTTGAGAAAATCATCTCAGGGATTCTATTCCTTCTTTGCTAAAGGTATATGGTAGGGGTAGGTGGCTATTTTGGATATGCAGAGGTAGTCCAGAGGCCAAACGGAGGTCTTAATGAACCTACATGGAAGTGCCCAGCAGTGTCTTAATTTGAGTTCATCCAGCAGCTGACTCTTAAACAAAGATTTATTCTGGGAGTGATCTCAGAAAACCTCAGCAGGCAAAGCAAGCAACTGAGGCAGAGACATGCAGGTACCCAATCCATGTGGGTAACTAGAGCTGAATCCCACGGGGGAACCCTGGGAGCCAGTGTGTAACCTCAGAGGTGTCCAGAGGTATACTGGGAAACGTTTAGTAATTGGCATGCTGGGGATAAACAGAGCCCTGATTTGTAGTGTTTGTCAATTTCTTTGGCGTAAATGCTCCCACCATGGTCTATTTCAAGCTACCGGTGTGACACCATTATGCATGGAGTTGGGACATAATGCACAGCAGCACATCACGGCACAGAAGTCCCACCATCCAGATCTAGTACACGCAAATAACCACAGGAGCGTAATAATAGGGGTATGTTTTTTCACCCTGCTTGATGGATGCTTTTAAGAGGCTTGATTCTCCTGCACTTTGGGGTTGTACCCAGTGAGGGCAGCGCCAGCAATGGCACCCAGAGAGAACCTTCAGAAGGTGGCACTGGTAAAGACCTGAGGGTTGGAGTGGAGGACTAGCAGGTATCTTCTTCCAGTAGATAGAAAAGATCCTGGGTCCTGATAAGGTGAAAGCAAGTGAGCTTTAAAACTGACCACCCCTCTGTTTGGGCTGGTAGAATTTTTAAGAGTTTAGGGTTCACCTCTAGGTTGGATCTTGTTCAGTGCTACCTTGTCTTATCTTTGCGGTAAAGTTCCATACAGTAGTTCCCCCGTTATGCGTGGTTTTGCTTTCCGCAGGTTTTAGTTACCCATGGCCAACTGCACTCTGCAAGAAGACGGTCCTCCTTCTGACCTATCATCTGAAGGCCAATAGTAGCCTAAGGCTATGTCATTCACCTCACATCATCTCATCACGTAGGCATTTTATCATCTCACATTATCACCAGAAGAAGGGTGAGCCCGGTACAGTCAGGTATTTAGAGACCACATTCACATAACGTTTATTACATGATATTACTATGATTGTATTAATCATTAGTTATTGTTGTTAATCTTTTACGGTACCTAATTCATAAATTAAACTTGATCGTAGGCTTGTGCGTATAGGGGAAAACATAGCACATATAGGGTTCCGTACTCTCATGGCTTCAGGTATCCACTGGGGGTCCTGGGATGTACCTCCCACAGATAAGGGGGGACTGCAGTATGCACAGCAGCTGAGGTGTGTTTGGGGAAATAAAAGAGAGAATGGCCATTTCTTTGCAGATAGCAAGACAGTGAAAGAACAGTAGCTGTAGGGCTGAGAATCAAGGTATTTATTAGTACTTGGAAGTCAGGAGTAGCATAGAAGGAGACACAAGGGAATGGGACTCCGAAGCATTCATGCCAAAATACCCCTTTTCCACAAACACTCCAGGCAGAGGTGATTCCTACAGGGGGTGTTGGTGAGATCCTACTGTCCTGCACATGCAATCAAAGCAGCAAAATGCTGGGTGACACTGGCATTTTTCAAAAATGGGGAATTGGGGACTTATCAGCACATTGAGGAACTCTCCTGGCCAGCTTTTTCATTTTTTTACATATTTAAACATTCTAAGTGTCACTGATACTTTAAATCTAATATATATACATTCAACACCCATTTTTTGAGCCTTCCTTTCCGAAATACCAGACACTAGCCTGGAATTATTGCGACATGGAGGAAATCAGTAGGATCACTTTACCAATTAAGGATATGGTACCTTAGCTGCATTTAAATAACAGAAAGGCTTGCATCGGTTCAAAGCACATTTCTATCCCGTTTGCTTGCCTTTCCCAAGAGATGCAGTTAACCAGCCCCACAGAACTGATGGCATGCCTAAAGGTACTGGGGTCTGTACCAAGGCCAATTTCAGTTTTGAAAACGTGCCCAGCCCTAAGCCAAACCACTGAATATAAGTCATTGTCTTATTTTTTTTTTTAATTTATTTTTTTTTTTGCAAGAGAGAAAAAGACAGAGAGGGTGAACGGGAAAGGGGGCACAGGGAGACAGAGAATCTCAAGCAGGCTCCATCCCATGGCTCTGGGATCTTGACCTGAGCTGAAATCAAGAGTTGGACGCTCAACCAACTGAGCCACCCCAGGGCCCCTGTCATTGTCATATTTAATGCAAATTTCCCCTATCTTCTAGAGAGCAAGCTTCCTCATCACAATAGAGGAAATTAGAGCCACACAGGATCTCAGAGCTGGGTAGAACCTCAGAAGCCACTGATTGTCTTACTTGCACTTCGTAAGTCAGCCAGGGCCAGGTATCTGGCTCCTTTTTTTTTTGGAAAGTGAGCGCCATGGTGGAAAAAGTGTCAGATGTGAATAAGACCAAGGTTAATTCCAGCTCCGCTTTTGTTTAAACGTATTTTTTAAAACAAGAATTTATTCATCCTCTACTCTCCTAGGCCCTATTCTAAGAAATAAAGCTATAGTGTTATCCATAATAGAAAAAGTTTCTGGCATCACGTAGCTCAGCTTAATTTCTGATGGGGGAATGAAGTAATAATACTACAACTAGTAAGTGCATTGATAAATAACCATGATAATTTTAAAAAGCATTCTTGCTGCTATAGCAGAGGTAAATATCCACTAAAACCTGCTTTCTCTTTGCAGGCTGCACTCATAGCTGGGAAGTTGGCTGGACTGCCCTTATAGCTGCTTGTGTGGTCAGGGAACTCACTCTCCCTGCATGGAATGTAAGAGAAAACAAAAACAATGTGTGTCCCTTTCAGGCCAAGTCTCTCTTTCCCTCCCATGGAAGCCTTAGAAAAGGGCAGAGCCACCCTATGGAAGCATCCCGGGTCTTTGCGTTACTGCAGGGAGAAGAGTCACAATCCAATTAGGAATACCCACCTTGGACTGTTACATCTGAGAAATACACTCTTATTGCCTTTGAGTCATTCTACCCTGGGAAGCATCTGCCAGCCTTCCCTACCTAATATAGCAATACAGCCTTGCAGAAAATAGTTCAGAATGGTATGCTAGGGATATGCCTTGGCTGGAGCCCAGGGCAACCTGAGAGTAGAATGATAGAAGGCCTGCCTGAGATGGCATCTGTGCTGATAATGTCTGTCCAGTCATGTTAAGTCATGTCAAGTCCAGTCATGTTAAGATCTGGGGAAGAATATTTTAGGCGGTGGGAACAGCAAGTGTGAAACCCCTGAGGCACGAAGAGGTTTAACATGCCAGTAGAACAAACACAAGGCTCATGCGACTGGGGCAACATGAGCAACGGGAGACAATTTTGCAATGACGTCAGAGAAGTGAACGGGGGGCGAGATCGTGTAGAGCCTTCTAGGTCATGGTAAGTTGTTTGGATTCTTTCCCGTGTATGAGTGGAGTGTTTTAAGATGAGGAGGAAACAGGATAGGTAGGGATGGATGTTGTAAAAAGAACACTCTGATTGCTGTGTATAGAATGGATTATCCTGGGGCAGAATAAAAATGAGATTTGTTTTTTTGTGTGTGTGATGGTTAATTTTATGTGTTGACTTGGCTGGGCTGAGGGATGCCTGGATAGCTGGTGAAACATTATTTTGGGTGTGTCTGTGAGGGTCCTTCCCGAAGAGATTGGCATTTGAATCTGTCAGTAGACTGAGTAAAGAGGATCCACTCTCACCAATATGACTGGGCTTCATCTAGTCTACTGAGGGTTCAAACAGACAAAAAGTCAGAGGAAAGGTCAATTCTCTCTCTCTCTCTCTCTCTCTCTCTCTCTCTCTCTCTCTCTCTCCTTGACCTGTTCATCTTCTCTTGCTCTTGGACATTAGGGCTCCTGGGTCTTGAGCCTCTGGGACATATACCAGGCCCCACCTGCCCACCTCACCTCAGGCCTTTTAATTCAGGCTGAATTATACCACTGAATTATGGCCCTGGATTTCCTGGTTCTCCAGCATGCAGATGGCAGATTATGGGACTTCTTGACCTCCATTACTATGTTAATCAGTTTTTTTTTAAGTTTTTTATTTTAATTTATTTTGAGAGAGATAGAGCAAGTGGGGAAGGGGCAGAGACAGAAGGAGGCAGGAGACCAGGCAGGCTCCGTGCTGTCAGCTCAGAGTCCAATGTGGGACTCGAACTCACCAACGGTGTGAGATCATGACCTGAGCCTAAATCAAGAGTTAGTCGCTTAACCCACTGAGCCACCCAGGTACCCCTAGCCAATTTCTATAATAAACAAACAAAGAAAAAACCAAAACCTATTGGGTCTGTTTCTCTGGAGTAACCTTACTAAATACACTGTTAGAAGAGTTCAAACCCTTTAACATGGTTTACAAGGTTCTGTGTGGTCTGGTTCTGATTCCACCCTCAGTGCTAAACATTATCCTTCTTGTTTCACCAGGAATAGTCAGCTTTTTCAGTCCCTGCTTCTTTTTTCTCTGGGACTGTATATATTGAACTTTTTGCCTAGAACACCTTTCTTCCACAACTCTCTTCTCTCTATCTCTATGTGGGACTCTAATCAATCCTCTCGACTCCTTTCGAGCTCCAGTCGTTTTGAGCTACCTTTAGATCTGAGATTTTTTTTAAGTTTTATTTATTTAAGAAATCTCTACACCCAGTGTGGAGCTTGGACCCATGACCCCAAGACCAAGATTCGCACGCTTTTCCAACTGAGCTATCCAGGCCCTCCTAGATCTGCTATCATGCCATAGAGTATCTGATGCCTGGGCCTTTGAACGTGATATTTTACTCCATCTTGTTAACTTCTATTTATTATTCCAGTCTCAGTTTAGCTGGTACTTCATTTAGAAAGCCTTCCCCTCCCTCCTAAGTATGGAAAAGGCATACTTTTCCCAGAAGCTCCCAGAAGCCTGTAGAGTTTTGGAGTTCACATTTCATTATAACCACTTGTCTGTTGGAATACAAACTCTGTAAATTAGGAAGCTTTGTTTCCATAACGTCTATTGCATATCACACATCAATGAATACTGGTTCAATAAAAAAAAACAAAACTAGAGGACTTTCTCTGTCCAGAGGACTTTCTCAAGGCTACACATGAGAGATGAAGCCATGACTCAGAAGCTGGGAAGAAAAATTCATTTGAAATTGGATAAGGTCAGGGATGAATGGAGAAGGGTCATTGAAAATAATCACATATGGTGAGGTACCTCCTTATCAGTTATTGGTGCAAGGGCATATTTGGCATACTTCAAGGTATAGAGTTGAGCTCACCACTGCCTCGAAGAGAGGAAATGAACTGTGACAGCACTTTGTAAATTGGAAAGCATTACACATACATTGCATGATATTTTAATAATCTACAAATATATTACTATTATTACCTTAGCACTTGTGATGGAGTTGTTTTTCCATCCAAAAGAGAAAAACAGTTTGAGAGTCTTCTTAAACATGCAAACGTTCTTGTCTGGAAGAATATTTGGTGATAAAGGTCACTGTGAACTTATTGAGGAGCTCAGTGGGAGGGAAGCAGCATTTATTTATGTGTATTTATGTGCTTATTCACTGATGGCTTTGCTGAGGAAAGCTATATTGTCAAGTGCCCTAATTAAGAAATAATAATGTAATTGATTTTTTATGGATTATCTTCAATTGAGTCCCTTTACAACAGCAAACTCTCATTGACTACTCGGGATAATTGATGGCTTCTTAGCACAATGCCCTTGGCTGATTGCAGAGCAGTTGATGCTGCGTCTGACAATGACTGTGAGGGATCCCTGTTCTTGCAATGGCGGCCCCTTAGAAAGGCAGCAAGCTGAAGTGAGTAACACAGGTCAAATCACTTTCGTTTTTGTAAAATGAGGGGGCTGAACTAAATCAATGGCTCGAAAAAGAAAAACACAAATTCAGCAGAACCCCATCATCAAACAAATTTTATGTAAGAGCCGTGTTTGTAGAACAGGCCCAAGAGGTGTTCAGTCTGCTTGAGGCGAGGTTGGGAAACGCACAGGTTTCCTCCAGCTCTTGTCCCCCCACCACCAGAACAGACTCTGAAAGACTCTGTTTGAGGTGCTGGACGAGATGATCTCCAATTTTTAAGTTTTTACTAGATTCCAGTTTTAAACCTCCAGGATTCTGAGATAGGACTTCAACGACTCCAGGATAAACCAAAATAGCCACTTGTCTCACCTTTGGAGCAGATGTGTCTCAAAGCATTTGAGACCACGGTCCAGTCAGAATACCAAACTGGACTCAGAACACCCTGCCGTGGTTTAAGCAAGGTGAAGTAGTCTACACCTCTGATTTTACTGATTTCGTGTCATGGAGTGTGTGTGTGTGTGTGTGTGTGTGTGTGTACACAAATGTATAAAATGGTCTGCAATCTTACAGGAGCTCTGAGTTTTCTCCTTTGAGAAGATTTTGGTGGTATTGTGAGGGGTTGTAGCTATCTACGGGAGAGAAACAATAGCTGTTGAGTACCAGTGAGTGTCATGCTAGATACTTTATGAAAGGGGATTTATTACCCACATTCATTGATAAACGAATTAAAGTTCAGAAATGACGTCCAAGGTCACAATAAGTCTCTATGACTTCAGAGTTCATACTTTTTACTAAATGGTGATATCTGTTTATGTAGAAAGAGACCGATCTGTTTATATTGTTTGGGGAGAAGGTGATTTAAACATACAATCATTCTGAAAAGCAAAAGATTGTACACTTTAGTCTTTGAAGGCCTGGAGGAAGGGGGTAGTTGAATCAGATACCATTTCAATTACAGTGTATTTATATGGCCTGGACCTAGACTATAAGTGTATTTGTAGTACATGTTGTGGGCAGAATAATGCCCCCCATGCTCCCAAAGATGTCCATGTTCTCATCCTGGAAATCAGTGGCAAAGGGACTTTGTCGATGTGATTAAGTTAAAGACCTTGAGATGGGAAAATTATCCTGGATTATGTGGGTCATCCCAATGTAATCAAAGAGCCCTTAAAAGTAAAAGAAGCAACAGAAGAGGTCAGAGTGATTCAATGTGAGAAGAACTTGACTTGTTAATGCTGACTTTGAAGGTTGAGTAAGGGACTATGAGCCAAGGAATCCAGAAAAACTTGGGGAACTCGGGGTATCTGAAATGCTACCTGAGGAGCTGCCCAAAAAAGTGCCACAAGTTGGGTAGAGGACACATCTGCCCATTTTTGCATGGACCTACAGCAGATCCAGTTTTTGCAGCATTGGAGGGGAGGATGGTTCCATGAAGGTCACACTAACAGCCTCATGATCCAAAGACCTCCCTCAGATGAACGAAAGCAGTCTCCCTCACTGGGGGACTCCGAAGGAGGAATCCTCTGAACAGAGAAACTGTTTCCAGAGCTTTGTTTATATACATCCACATCTTATCTTGCATTTTTTGCTGAGTTTTAATTGGAGAAGGCCCCTGAATGAACTTCTAGAACATTTTTCTCATGGTAGGTGACCTACAAGTGTTTCTTGAAATGCATTAATCATCAGGCAAACGAATTTGATTTATTTAAGCAGACTAGGAAGATTTCATTATTTTCTTACCATAAAAACTAGCAAAAAGCCAGTCAAAGGAATTTGTCTGGAATTTTGTTTTATTTAATCTTGTGTCGGGGCACCTGGGTGGCTCAGTCGGTTGAGCGTCCGACTTCAGCGCAGGTCACGATCTCGCGGTCCGTGAGTTCGAGCCCTGCGTCGGGCTCTGGGCTGAGGGCTCAGAGCCTGGAGCCTGCTTCCGATTCTGTGTCTCCCTCTCTCTCTGCCCCTCCCCCGTTCATGCTCTGTCTCTCTCTGTCTCAAAAATAAATAAATGTTAAAAAAAATTTTTTTTTAATAATTTAATCTTGTGTCATAATTCCCGGCATATAGTAGGTGACATTTGTTTTTAGAATAAAATATCTGGCTTTTATTCAGAGAACAACCTAGTGCTAAAACTAGCTGAGCAACTTATTGTATGTTTGGCTAATGGAATGTCAGCATAGAATATATTTTTTTTTAATGAGAAAGGAAATGGTTCTATTACTTCCATGGAAAAATACACCAAAACAAAAAAAATCTAATACAATATAACTTTGTACATTTTTCTATTAATAGCCCCAGTGAGTGCTGACAAATGTTTGGAGTTTACCACAATGCCCACATCAAAACCCTCAAATGGTATGACCACAGAGGCTGTGAACTCTCAAGCCAGTAAGCTAATGGACAAGATGCTAAATATCAACCTAGGACCAAGATACATTTTTAATTACTGTTGGCATTTTGCTTCTGCTTAATCCATTACATAGGAGCCAACACCATGCCTTTTCCTCCACTATCTGACTTCATCCATTGCTAGGACTCAGCTTTAGTCCGTAACATTAGGTAGGAGGCCAACCACTTAGGAGGTTGAGTGACTGACCTGCCTGACACATCTGTACCACAGACAAAACCAAATGCAACCAAAGCAGCACACAAAGTCCTTCGATAAGCACTGCTAATGTTTTGCAGCATTTTATGGTTCTTAGGCAAGATGTTATATTGAATTCCAGGTTGGGATAAGGTCTTTATTTATACTTCTCTCGTTTCCTGATAAAAATGAGATGAAAAGCATTGCTGTGGAAAGGGCCAGGCCTACGAGACAAAAGACTTTAGGGTAAAATCTTTGCACCGGTTGCTAATAGATGAGCCATTTAACATTTTTAAGCTTTGTCCGTCTAAGTTATGAAATGAAGATAAAACATTTCTCCCCTGTTTTCTTCCTTGGCACGTTGCGGGGTCACATGACAAAAATTGATATATATGAGAAAGATTTTTTTCAGGAAAGTGTAATAGAAGTGTTGAAGTGTGATATAAATGTCAAGTTACATTTTGTGATCAACATAACTCTGTTAATGAGGTATAACCGGACTATGTCTGTTTGTCCATGTAACTTGCTTATTTTTCTGAACACATTTGTCCCTCTTCTGACACTGATCCCAGCCAGAATTTTTTTTTGTCAGATGCTTATATCAACTCCCCTTTATACTTTCTCTCTGTCTAGTGTTTGCTTAAGTAGAGCCAGGAATCAAAAGTATAAATACAGAGTGTTCAGCAAGTGGTCTTCCAAAATCAACTTAGCCCATTCTCCCCAAATCTTCTAAGATTTTGTCAAATGTTACCACGTAATAGGGATATAATCACAGCGACATACACCGGAGGCTCGAAGTCACCAACCACAAGATCATGACCTGAGCTGAAATCAAGTTGGAGGCTTATCTGACTGAGCCACCCAGGCGCCCCAATACTTAAAATATTATTAAGACAAAATATGGATGTAGGGATATCCGGGTAGGAATAGAGGAATCATTTTTCACTGGGTGTGAATCAGTGAATGTACCTGAGAATGAAGTTTTATGTGGGGAGGCATGTGCCCTCCTGAGTCACATTTATACCCCAGTTTACAGGGCAGTATTCACGGACGACTCTAACCAGGCCATTTGTTTGCCTTAATGATTGTCATAGTAATTCTTAAAATAAAGTGGACTCTATTTTACTGAGGAGCTCTTTGGCCATTTTATTCAAAAATGCTTATGAGTTAAACTGCATGTTTCATCATTATGATATTGTGTTTTACGCGAGGCATTGCAAAGATCCTAGGGTAGATAGTATATTTGGGTTTCGTGGCAGAGAAGTTCAAGATGATTTCTGATAAAATCCAGTTAAGAGCTATCTTTTTTTTTTTTTTTTGAAGAAACGCTCAAGTTAACATTACAAATATTTAGTAAAAAGTCAGACTCAGGGGACACCTGGGTGGCTCAGTCAGTTAAGCCTCTGATTCTTGATTTCAGCTCAGGTCATGATCTCACAGTTCATGAGTGTGAGCCCTGCACCTGACTCCATGCTGACAGCATGGAGCCTGCTTGGGATTCTCTCTCTCCTTCTCTCTTTCTCTCTCTCTCTGCTCCTGTCCCCCAACCCTCTGTCTCAAAATAAATAAATAAACTTTTTTTTAAAATCAGATTCAATGAAGATAACTGCAATCATCTACACAACACACACCTGTGCATACATGCACACACACACACACACACACACATACACACACCCCTTATTAAATATACTTTGTAAAAAGACTTCCAGTTTGGGCCATTTCAATATTAAGTGAACAGTTTATAGATTTTAGGTGATTTCTACAAATCACCTAAGGTTTACTGGCAAAGTAAAATTGAGGCTTTTGGGGGGCCAAGAGGTTCAGTTCTCACATTGTATCTAAATGAATAGGTTTACCTTTCCTGGCCATAGGGGGCTAAATTCTTATGCCACCATAACCAAAGGTTACATTAACGGGCCACATTTGAGATTTAGTACTCTTTCATGGTATCATTTTCATTGAGGAGACTATATGAAGACTAACTTAGGGCTGGCATCCAGGCTGCTCAAAATATAATTCCTGGAAGAAGCATTTCCAAAATTCTACCATTCTTGGTGTAGCACTACTTGGCAAGTTAATTTATTAAAAATAAATAACATATAAATCACAGCCCTCTTCTTCTCCACCTCATTTTCCTTCTCTGTCTCCCTCTGTCTATCTGTCTGTCTCTCTCTGCCTGAGTAATTATTTCTAAATTTTAGTTTTAAAATTTTAAATGATTAAAATACAGTCACATTGTTTAAAAATATTTTGAAGTGATAGTGACATGTGTCTCATTTGTGTTTCTTTTCTCTCTTGTTTCTATCTCTGGTATATCCTTGTTTGTTCATTTTTTACAAATATACAAAGCTAATCTCTCATTCAAAATTTTATTTTGCATTACTTCTCTTTAAATTTGTTTTAATGTTTATTTATTTTTGAGAGAGGAGAGAGACAGAATGTGGGGGGGGGGGGGGGCAGAGAGAGGAGACACAGACCCTGGAGCAGGATCCAGGCTCTGAGCTGTCAACACAGAGCCCTACGCGGGGCTCGAACCCACGAACCATGAGATCATGACCTGAGCCAAAGTCAGATGCTTAACTGACTGAGCCACCCAGGTGCCCCTGTATTAATTACAAATATGGGCGTGTGTGTTTTATATGTTTATACACATACACACATGATATCCATAATCTGTGTAGGTTATCTATTGCCACACTACAAGGCACCTCAAGGCACGGTACTTAAAACAAAAACAATGTATTCTTTCTCAACATCCTGTGGGTTAGGAATTTGGACAGTGCTGTTCTGGGCGGTACTTCTGCTACACGATGTCAGCTAAAGTCCTTCATCTAGCTGCATTCAGCTACTGATGGGGCTGAGTTGGAAGACCTAAGAAAGTTTCACTCATATATCAGGCACTGCAATACTCCTGCACGTAACTTCTCTCTTTCCCAGTAACGTGGGTTGCCTTGCAATATGGTGGTCTAACAGTTGGACTTTTTGCATGGTAGCCGGCTTCCTAGAGTGAACGTGCTAAGAGGTAAAGGGGAAAGCCCTAAGGCATTAAATCCTTATGTGATAGGATCAAAGGATCTAGCAGCGACCTGTGGGTCATATTTGAGATTTAATCATCTTTCATGATTGCTTTTCCATTGATGAGACTAGTTCAGGATTAATCTTAGGGTTAATATTTTAGGATTAATAATCTTCAGCTTAATCTTAGGGAAACTTAGAGTCACTCCTACCACATTCCACTGGAGAAGTCTGCAAACCACCCAGATTCAAGGCGAGGGAAATAGATTCTATCTTTCAGTGAGATGAATGGCAAAGAAGTTGCCGCCATCTTTGATCACAGTATCTGTTTCCTTTTACACAAGTTTTAAAGCCCACAGACACCAGTGAATCAGTGATTGAAAGATGTCTGCTAATATACCATGAAAGATTAGATTCCTGTTTTCAAAAAAAAAATTATCAAATTACTGAGAAATATTGATGTAAGATGCAGTACTTTTAGACATAAAAATAGTTTTTCGAAAAATGAACTTTTCATCACAACCTTGTAGGTTTGCTGCAAAGCCTACATTTTTGTAACACAATATGTTGTTAATTAAAAAAAAACACCTCACCAAAGTATTTTTAATCGTTTGGACATATCTTGACTGCCAATTTGTGGAGAGGCTAGTTTCTTCATGCATGCTTTGACATATACATTAAACCCTCTCTTACTATTCTCTTGAGAATCTAATTCCCATCAAACCTGTGACATAACCTATAACTATCACCAGCTTCTTTGTGGAAGTTTACGATCTTCATGATATATGCCTTCTGAAATATACGTCTGTAGGCTTATGGTAAAATTAATAACACCAAAATTAAAACTGACAACTCTGAAATGATATGCTGCCCTTAGCATATGGAATAACTACCGTGAACACTTATGGGGTTTGTTGCAAGATTATAGACAGTTACCCAATAGGGGATAACTTCTGAACTGTGTTGCTAAATCTCATTTGACAGGTTTTGGATTTGGTATAATTTTTCTATAGCATCGTAGTGTTGGGTGAGCAATATGTTAGCTATGATTCAGATGACATTTTATGCCTAAGCTCCTCGGTCTTTCTCTTCCGCGTCTTCCCTCTCTTCCCCGTCACACCCTCCTCGTCCTTCCCCTCCTTCTTTATACACTCAATCTTATCTAAATATTTTAGCAGTTAGTTCATGGCTGGGGGATTCTTTATGAAATATGATAATAAAAAACCCTTTTGTCTGGCTGCGCGTCTGAGTGTGCACATCTGCAAGTCTGAGGATACATATCAGAGGTTTATCTACCTATCTGCCTATCTGTTGATTTATTATGTTTATACTCTTATTTTTTTTTTGTTATGGTGGGAATGCAAGTTGCAAGGAGTTAGTCCCGAACACTCTGTTCAGTGATCCAGTCTTTTGTGCAACCTATCTTGGCCCCACTTCATGGGTTCACATGTATACACACACACACACACACACACACACACACACACACACAGTCTTTTTTCATCATTGGCATATTTAACTGTTTTTCTGGTGGATGAAGGACTGCTGTCCAGATTTTGACTTTGTAAAAAATAGCACCGTCCCTGTAAAAGAAACGCTTAGGCAGTTTGGAGGAAAATAACTAAGAATTGGTTGCTACAATAGTAAAGAAATACTCATCTATGGTAATTCTGCTAACACTCCATGATGCTATATACCGGAAGCTATGTGGGATTAGTAACAGATGAAGCTAGGATGGGGCCAGAGGGAATTTGAGGTGCTTTTAAATGTATTCCTCCTCCTCTATTCTAGTTTTATCTTGAAAACAGAACTTATATAAGCATGCTTCAAACAAAGTAAATAAAAAATGAACACATATGTGATTTTGAGCAGGGGCGTGACTCCCCGTTCAAACTCACGGGCCTTTCTCAAGTTTGTCAGAAATAAGGCAGGCTCTTGCTTCTGATACAGTTTAGACTGGGTTGCCATTAACTTTCTAGTAACTGCTCGTAAGTGATTATCCTTTGATGTGAAACCGTTGTATAAATAATAAAATGCAACCCCCATGCCGTAGACATTCCTGGTTATCTACTCAACTGTCCAATTCACTCTTCATTTGTGGCTACAGAGTTTCGGCGAGCCATATGAAATGCTCGTGTCTCAAGCCGTTCTTTCACTTAAGAGTGAGTTTGGTTTTGAACAATGAGTTTTGTCAGCAGATACATATCCCCTGGCAGAGTCTTGGGAACATTTGTCTTTCTTTACAGAAGCGATGGTGCCACTCTCTTAACACTCCTTTCTTCTTGCTGCCTTGAATGAAGGGACGGTTACCTTGGAGCAGCCATATTATTGTTTTTTTTAATGTGTTTTCTTTTTATTTTTGAGAGACAGACAGACAGACAGACAACAAGTGGGTGAGGGGCAGAGAGAAGGAAACACAGAATCCGAAGCAGGCTCCAGGCTCCGAGCTGCCAGTGCAGGGCCTGACATGGGGCGCTAACTCACAACCTGTGGGAATCATAACCTGAGCCAAAGTCTGACCCTTAACTGACCGAGCCACCCAGATGCCTCTGGAGCAGCCATATGGCGACCACATGGAAAGAGATAATGTATTTAAGAGTCATTGGCCCTGACAATGTACAACTGCTATACCCATGCCAGTAACTAACTGTCTTCTTCTGTAATTTATGCTAAACTAAAAAAATAAAAATAACTTTTTACTTGTTTCCGCGATTGTGTCTTCTGTTGCTCTTAGCCAATTCTAACTACTTTAAATGGCAAATAGGTGAAAAGACTCATTTGTGGACGTTAAATTAGTAATTTCAATGGTCATTTTTCTGTTGTTACTGTTGTTTTGCCTGCATTTTTCTCTTTGCTTACCTCCAATTCAAATAGGTCCCAGATTCTGCGCTTTGATGACTAGGGATGTTTGCAGTATACTTCCTGGGTATTTTCCTTCAAATGCTTATATCCACTGAAGAGTTTAGAGTTGGAGGCAAGGGTACTCCTCGGTCTAAAAACAAAAGTCCCTGGCTTGGGGGAAACCAGAGGGGTCTGCAGATCTAGTGAACCCTAAGGACCAAGGGTTGGGATGATGATTTGGTGCCCACCCCCCATGACCAGAGGCATAAGAGGCCTCTGCAGGGCTGCCCAGACCAATCCGCGTAGGAAACAGTGCACATATCCCTTCTCTAGGTCCCTGATCTATGGTAGCAAGAACATGCTCTGATGAGGCTTGATATCACCTGGACAACTAGAGTAGGTGTAGGACCTAAGGCTCCTCTATAATTAGAGCCACGCAATTTTGTGGGAGTTCTGTTGTTCCTCTTACTCTCTGGAGATAACTCTGAGCGTGCAGGGCCAAGGCCCCCTTTTAGAAATATTGGCTAATTTTGCATTGTGCGTCATAATTCCCATATAAAAAGTGCATAAAACATAAACATGCAGCTCAGTGAATTCTCACAAAGGGAATAGCCATGTCGCTCCAGAAATAAAACATGGCCAATCCCCAAAACCCTTTTCACGGGCCCTCTCAGTAACCATTTTATCATTCTTCCCCAAAGAGAATCCTGATTATTCAGTAAATTTTTTCTTGCTTTTATTTACGGCTTTGCTACTTAAGTATGAATTACTAAACACTAGCTGTGTCTATTTTTAAATGTTTCATAAAAGGGATCGTACTTTTCATTTTGGTTTGTGGCCCTTTTCACTCGAAATTATTTTGTTTGTGAAATTGATACATATTATTGTGGGTAGCTGCAATTCATTAATTTTCTATCGCAGTGTAGTATTTCATTATTTAAAAACACACAATTTGTTTAGCTGTTTCGTTGTTGAAGAGAATTTGAATTATTTTCAGTTCTTAGAATGAGAATTCGGGTGATTTGAGCAAGAGCAGCCAGGCTCAAAATTAATATGCATAGCCACCCCCCCCCCCACTACATGTCCACCACTACAAACTCCCACATTAGTTACTTGATCTGTACTTGAACTTCTGTCACAGAAAGAGTTGATCACAGTGTCCCCAAGAGATCGTTCCTATTTTGGCCATAATGTATTGATTCAGTAAGGTTCTTGGCTGCAAGTTTCTCCAATGAGTGCCTTCCTGGGAATTTTGAATTAGAACAGAAGGAGACAATATGTCTCTGAGTTGTTAGAATACAAACTGTAAATCAAGAGCTATTGGCAGCCATGTTTTCCAAGTGGACAGGAGAAAAAATTAGAAATATCTGCAGAGGAAGAAAAGAAAGAAGAAGATGCCCAGAGGGGCACAACTATAAGACTGTAAAGAATCCTGATGATCAAATTCCAGGTTTCAGTTTGTTCTGAAGTTTTTACTCCCTTATAATAAATGTCCCATTGGCTTAAGAGAGTTTGAGTGAGCTTCTGTCACGTGGAAATACAATAGTCTTAACATTACAGATATTTTTAACTATTTAATTAAGACACTATTCATGACAATTTCTTAAATAACGATATTTATCAATAATTTTATATTTGAGAATTCAAGTATCTGGTACTTGATATTAATGTGTTGAATGGATTTGGACAAGTAAAAGAACCTCCTGTGACTTAGTCTATTCATCAGTAACATATGGAAGTTTGGACAATTAAATCTCTGAAATTTACTTTATGTCTAACACAAAATTATTCTATCCGAGTGCCAGTAGGCAAACTTATTATTTGCACTTGACTTTTCAAAGGAAGCAGTGAGGAGTATGGTGATAATTTATTCTAAAAAATTTTGAAACCAAAATACTTCAGAAGTCCTCTACTTCTTAGTAAATCATGCATTCTCCATTAGAATATTTTCTGGTGCATAGCAGGCACTCAGCAAATATTTGTCAAATGAAAGAATGAGTGAATGACTATCCACTTGAGATGTTTTATATCCCAAGATCTAGAACACCGAGCACATGTTTTAGTGATATCTGTTTTCATTTGGCCCTTACCATAAACCCCTAGCCTTTACAAAGATCAAATGCAACCTTTCAGACATGTGTGTTTCCGCTTCTGGGTTGATTCAGAACTGAAGGGGTTAATGAAGAGTCGGAGGCCTCCATAGGATTTCTGTGAAGCACAAAAAGTACAGTGCCAACAAAATCCCCTGAAGAGTAAACAAAACTTGGAACTGTTGCAAACAATAAATTGTCAATACCTTATAGAAGCAATGGATAATGAAAACTTATCATGCCTATAGTTAGTATCCTCTTTAAAAGAATTTACAGAGTCTATGAAATTAAATTCTGTGCACAGTTCTCTTAATTTGTCCTTAATTAAACAATACTCCATAAATGGTGCATTCAGTGACCAAATGTTCAGAGACAGCAAAATGGTGGGTCCCAAGCCATTAGGAATGAAATAAAGGCAGTCCCTGGAGAGTCTGCAAGAATCTGGTCTCTCTAAGCGACAACTGATGGTTTAGGAAGATAATTAACTTTGCAATTACAAACTGCAGCTTTCACCAGTGCTGTTTTTCCCCCAGTATAATCTTTTAAATGTTGGATTATTTCCTATAACGTGAAAGAGTTTGCTTGGAAAAGAGAGAAGCAAACAAATACCCCACCCTAGGCTGCTGAGTTCATCAGGAATTAAATCTTTATTGATTAATTTAATGGGTATTGTTTTTTATTTCTAATGTTAGATCAATATCCATTTAATGTGCGATGCTATGCAGGTTCACAACGCTAAAATTTCAGCAGTAAATTTATACAAATAGCAAAACAATATTTAGATTTCACACACAAAACCAGAAAAGATAGCTCTTTTATTTTTTGTCAGAAAAGAAACGTGAAATTGCTGTTCAACACATTAAAAGCTAAAACTTTTAAAGAACCCTTATTCTGCTTTAGATTAGGTAAGTTTATGCCATTTTTTTTTTCTGCTTAAGTGATTCTCTGAAAATCTCATTACTTTATTTATTATGGATATTTAAATGACTTTCATACCAGAATAATCCAGTTTTCCTTCTCCTCCCCCAAAGAATTCAGTCTAGCCTAACTATACCTGGCCAACTTTTCTTAATGTCAGCTGACACTATCCGTTAGGCAAATGTTAACAGCAAAGAAGAATTCTTCTTCCTTTTGCTTTTAAAATCGGACTGCTGGAAGGATACCTTTGTTGTGTCTATGTAGACAAAAATTTTGAACTGTAAAAATATCATGGACCAATTCTAGACCTCAAAAAACCCATCCTTTTCTCAATACTGTTCAACTTATCAGGTGACAAATCTCCTCTACTTTGCTCCAAGTTCTGATTATTTATGTTTCTAAATAGATGTGCTTTAGTGTGCATGTTCAAATGGCTTCTACTATTCACAGCAAATACACGGACGGTAGTCTTTGAAAGTTGACTCACTCATGCAAATACCAAATCGCCTTTTGTTAACGTTATATTGACAAAGGCAAAGAATTAGAAGGCATCTGAAGGATACCCTGGTTCTGATTTGGCACCTCAAAAAGTCAGAGAAAATCTGTCAGAGCATGTCCATGTCGTTAGGCTTTTTCATAAATGCACTTTGGTTTGATCAGAGACTCTCATGTTGTTAAATAACCTTTATATGTTTTTCTGAACTTAGGCAGGTTCACCTTTCCTCCGTCCCTCCCTTCTTTCCTTCCTTCCCTCTCTTATTCACTCATCAAATATTTATTGAATTCATACTACATACTAGTACTGAGCCAGAATCTATGGGTTCGCACACACAGCACATTCAAGGAAATCACCGTTGATGGCAGCTGAAGTTCTTTGCTTGTGGATGACAAGTATACATAGCCACTGGGGTCTCAAGTAAATATAGAGAAATGGGCTGCTTTTCTTCCCAGAGGCCTAGTTTCTACATTGCCAGAAAGCCCAGACAACTTTCCTTATCCAACCCCATTTCCATATCCACTTAGCAAAATTTCTATCTTTCCCTAAGGAGAAGAGCAATGAATACAAATTATACACCTGACAAAAGCCCATGTTCTTTATAAAACTGTGCCTGTCTCCACCTTAATCAGCCTCCAAATTACAGGATGCTCCCTCTCCAATGCCTTTCCGTCTGTTTCCTACCATTTACACCTTTAAATTAACCTGGCTTTGGCCACAAAGCTGAACTCCAGTCCTAATGGCACCCGTATATCTCCTGAGCTCTCTGGGACCATCTCTCACTTGCCCTCTTGGTGACTTCTCATTCTTCCTGGTTCTATTTCCTTGACCCACTTTTTATTTTGCATCACCTCATCTTCCATTGGGGTCTTCTCTTCTAGCCCTCTTACTTGATCACATAGTTTTCATTCTTTCTCTCAGCTCTGACCTTCTGACAAATGCCCTCAGAACTTGAAAATTTCCCACAGTGTAGCCCCGCCCTGCCTCTGGGTCTAATGGGATTTCTAGCTGAGCCTGGCCTACATCCCCAAGAGTGGGGAAAAGAGATGATGAAGCACATTCAACTGTTAACCCCTAGTCCAAAGTTTCATTGCCTCCTTTCTGGACAATTATAGAGGCTTCATAACTGGTTTCTCTGTATTTATTCCCCCCAACACTCAAGCTTATTATCTCCCATTTCAAGATGAATATATCTATGGCCTATTCTGATTATACTGTTCTCCAACTCTTGCCACAAACCTTGTGCTTTATTCACTGTTCACTGCACAGCTCTTGTGGTAGGGAAGGTACAATGTGCACATTACTTGTGGTAGGGAATGTACAATACTCATCCTTGTGTTTCCCTGACAACTAGCACAGGACCTTGGTAGAGTATTCAACATTTATCCACTGGATGCTATTTCCACTCAATATCAATGTGCATTTTGCACAGACAATTGTCCACCAGTCAATCTGGGAACCACCAGCTTAACAAAACTTAAATAAGATTTCTTTACTGCAGCACCTCCCTGAGCCTTAAATATACTAAGGTACTGGTAATATTCCAAAAGGAAGATAAAGGATATGGTACTTGACCGGGAACACCTTTTTTTTTCCCCTAGGGCATCTTGAATAGCTGGTGTTAGTGCCCTGTGGAGCACACATTTAGCGTAACACTGTTCAACAAAGTAAAGTTTTAGTAATTAGAGAGTAATTAAGAGGCTTCCATGATTTAGTCCTCATTTCCCTTCCTATTTATCCCATTTACCTTCTACAAATTTCTTGTTACTAACTTAACTTTATATTCCAGGAAAAAATGCTACTTACTATTCCAACAAATCCTATGCTTGTCTTACACCTGGGTTTTTTCCTCTTTTCTTCCTCCCACTCTCCCATCTAATCTTCTCCAGTTAAAATTTTGCCCATAATTTAAGGCCCCACCCAAACTGTCTCTTTATCCATAACATTTTGGTTTATTGCTTAACTAAATATGGTTTCCTTGTGTTCTCAAATTATATACTACCATTTTTATGGCATGTATCTCAATCTATTGGATATGGTGGCTAATAGTGGGCACATTTCCATTACCAACTTACAAATTCTTAAAATAAGACTGCTGTACATTGAATTCTCACCATGAACTAGCTACTCTTCTAGATATTTCTTTCATTAATTCATTTAGCCGTTCATCCATGTATATTCCCTCCTTCTCTGATCCAGCCACCCATCATATTAGTTCTGGGGCCAAGCATTGGGACTACAAAAATCAACCAGGTGCACAAAGCACATTCCCTCATATGGTTTATACCCTCGTGGAGGAACATAGGTCATAAACAGTAAAAAAGAAATAAATATGACTATTTGGAAAGTGGCAAGTGATACGTAGAGATTGAAACCCAATAAAGGTATTGAGGATAACTGAGGAATGGGATTACTACATTAAGTTAGAATGGTCAGGGCATTTTGCACATCCTAGCTCATTTAATCCTCAGAATAATGCTTTGATTTGCTTATTGCTATTGCCAGTTTATATATGAGCAAACTGAAACTAAATAAAGTTCCATAGGTTGGTCAAGGTCATTCAGGTCATCAGTATTAGAACAGGGCTAACAAATATAGTTGTATAGGTTGCGCATTGCAAAACTTCAAAAAGCACCATGTAAATGGTGTCTCTACCAGTCAGGATTAGCTAGAGAAGCAGAACCACTCCAGATGTTGTAGAATAATGGATTTATGGTAGAGATGAGGCCTTACATAACTGTGAGAACTGATAAAGAGTCCATGGGAAATTGGTTGCTCTTTGCCCCATGGGGTTGAAAGTCATTGTAGGTGATCAAGACTAATAGTGCTAAGAAAATATTATATAAAGTGGGGGAAAGCAAGAACAAACTGAAAGCCCAAGGAAGAGAAATGGATTCCACAGTGACAAATTGGAACCCATATCTGTGTCTTACTGCCCCCAACCCCAGTGAGCTGGGCGATCTGCAGGGAGCGCCGGCACCTTGTACCTTGTGGTTATATTTACACCTGGCCTAGGTCTCAGAGAAGCTGCACTGGAGGAGCCATGGCCTGGCTGCTGCCCAGGCATAAGAGGTGAGCCATGAGATCAGGGATAACACGCACAAGCTATGACAGAACATGTTGCCCTCCAGTGAACTTACAGTCTAATGGCTGCTGCTTCTG
Source organism: Acinonyx jubatus (assembly GCF_027475565.1). Lineage (NCBI taxonomy): Eukaryota > Metazoa > Chordata > Mammalia > Carnivora > Felidae > Acinonyx > Acinonyx jubatus. Next base: position 133,680,523 of record NC_069384.1, read on the forward strand.
CATCTTGTACAAAGTTCTCTTGTGACCAGCCCTGGCCAGAATCATACAAGGAACAGAATTCTTAGAAATGTAGCTCCAGCTGAGTTGCATGCTTTTGATTACACAGTATTATCTCCTTCATATAACAAACAGGATGCCTCATTTTCATATACTCACAATACCTACCGAGGAAAGCGGACACTTGCTTAATATTTAGTAACTAGATAATTCACATAGTATTGTATAGGCCTCACCTAAAAGTGAATCTAGAGAATAAAATTCTTACATTCTCCCAGTTGACTTTGTATCAAAGCACACAGTCTAGAAAAAAAAAAAAAACAATCACTTTGACCAGAGGAATGTAGAATGATCCCTTTGTCATTGAAACACTTCGTTTTTAGGAGAGCAGGATTAAGGGTCCCATTTCAAAAGGTAAACATTGTATTCTGGCATTGCTAGACCAGCATTGCCTGGGGACAGAAGCGTCAGCATCACCTGGGAATGTGTTAGAAAGGAATATTCCCGAGTTTCACCCCAGACTCACTGAATCAGAAATTCTGAGGGTGGAGTTTACCAATCTGTGTGGACAAGCCCTCAAGGTAATGGATGCACACTCAAGTTTGAGAATCACTGATCTAGAGATGCTGAATTCCTGGGCTACTGAATAAAAGGAGAGGCTGAATGAAGTCCCATTTGATGAATCTGCATGTTTGGTGAGTACAAGAAGTGACACAGAATCACTAAGCTGCAACTTTAGATAACACAGGATAGCTAGTCAGGGGCGCTTGGGTGGCTCAGCCGGTTGAGTGTCCGACTTCGGCTCAGGTCATGATCTCGCAGTCTGTGAGTTCCAGCCCTGCGTCAGGCCCTGTGCTGACAGCTTGGAGCCTGGAGCCTGCTTCGGATTCTGTGTCTCCCTCTCTCTCTGGCCCTCCCCAGCTCATGCTCTGTCTCTCTCACTCTCAAAAATGAATAAATGTTAAACAATTTTTAAAAGAAAGAAAGAAAGAAAGAAAGAAAGAAAGAGAAAGAAAGAATAGCTAGGCAAAAGTGGACAAAGTAAGGCAATATTAGGAGCAAGTACATCACACAGATGCAGATAAGAAAGAGTCACCCAGCCAACATGTAGGGGATTTCTCCAGGGGTATATGGCAGCACCTTTTCCACACATGCTTTTGACAGGTGGGGAGTCAATTTCCGGTTATTGGGCAAGCTCTGGGTAATCTGACGAGCTATACATCATGGGTTGCCACCCTGTTAATCAGGCACTTTGATACAAATGATCATGGAAGGGTGACACAACCACATCGCATTCTCTAACTTATGTGTGGTCACGTCTCTCCTTAAGAAAGTCCTTGTTTGTCTAAAGGAAAGTCAGTCCCTGTAGAATCAACCATTTAAAAAGCCTAGAGATAACGTGATTCGGATTAGGGCTGGGATTCTCAACTACCCCACCTCCTCTGCCTGCAGCTACTTCTTAACCCAGTCCTAATCTCACTCAGTCCAGACTCCTGCTTCATTTCCCTCATCACAGCCACAAGCTTATCTCCCGAACTCAATGTCTGATATTATGGTAGGATAATATTTTGAAATGCTGATCACCACGGGGGGCATTTTTTCACACTTTATCTCCTCCTTGTTCCTCTGCTCCTATGATCAAAGCTGAAGACCTAACTCTCTTTGGCTTTACTGTTCCATCCTGCTAAGACTTTGGGGGACTTTAGCAGATTTGTCAACAGCTGAAAAAAAAGGACTCAACTAGAGACAAGATGTCATCGTAAAAAAATACTGAGGGGAAGATTTGCCTTTGGCTGAAGGTTAGAGATTCAAAAGGGAAGAGAGAAAAGATGAAATAGAACTTCTTCATGGCCTGATAGTGAGAAGGATTTCAGAAAGAAAATGGTATATCAGGTATGTGTAGGCCTGGGGGAGCAGAGGAAACCTCAAAGAAGGATTTCAGGGCCTCAAACCTAAAGGAGATAAAACAGAGCTCCCAGGACAGTGGGGGCCATGGCAGTATCTCTGTGGACAAATGACTCATGACTGGTTCTACAGCATTCCCTTCAAACACCCAGTCACTGTAAAATTCCACAAGTGGAACATGGAAAACAGCTGAAGTTCAATTTCTCTCCAAAACTATGATATGGGCTGATTTATGGGAAAAAAAGGGTAATATTTCTTGTACAACTAAGCATATAGAATGGAGTTAACGTTTCCTAAGCCTGTACCTTTTTTCTCACTAGGATTATGTCTTTTCATTTACTTTATTTTGACAATGTACGGTACAGGGAAGACTTACTATCCTGAAATGAACTTAAGTACCACTGGCTTGGCTGCTTCTGGAGGTCAATTGCCAGAAACAGAGGCGGAATGTGGGGGGCAGATTTAAACAGATTCTAGATTGAGTTATTATAATTGGACATATGAATTCCACGTTGAAGGGTTGGATATCATTGTTACTAACGGTGTCCCTACAGTATCTAACTTGATAGTTCATCCCTCTTAGCCTAGTAGGAGAGTCAGGCTGGCATATATCATTGTTTATATAGAAAACAATAAAGTATGATATCCTAGATAAATAGAATTAAATCCAACACACTTGAAAGATAGAGGAGGATGGAGATTGGGAATGTATCAGTCAGGGTCCCCATACAAAATAGATATATTCTATTAAAAGAGACCAATTCTGTACGGATTTTTGTTTGTTTGTTTGTTTGTTTGTTTACAAACATGTGGATGTAAGAGGGCACAGGGCAAAGAGCCATCATCCAGGACTTAGAAAAGCTGAGCTATTATCATCCACGGTCCAAAGGGGAGGAAGAAGTCCCAGGACCTGGAGGGAAAGTTGCACAGTGGGAGGCCTTAAAAAACAACAACAGTAGATTCATTTGAGAGACAAAACCAGAAGTGAGTTCACAGCAAGGATCTGGGGGAGATACATTCCCAGATCTTACCCTATTACCTCTTTCCCATCTCCACCTGGAGGGCTCCACATGCTGAACCCAGCCTGAAGTCACAGGACTTGAGGACCTAGTTGACATTTTCTATAAACTATGCCTTTCCAGACAGAGGGCAGAGGAGAAAGGTGAGCTTGGATCTGGAGGGCAAACAGACAAGATGGGCTTGAAATGGTGTCTCTACGATGATGTCTCCACAGTATTTTGAAGGACCCTTAGTTTTCTAGGCACATAATGGAAGGAATTAACTTATAGTCCTTTTACAAGTTGGTTTTTTTATGTTGATAAAATGATAAATTCCAGCATTTTCTGAGCATGTTTCTACCTATTAGAATAGGAAGGATATAAGGGACAGGTCAGAGCATTTTCACCCAAGGACACTGAATTTCAAATGATAGTCCATGTATTAATATCATGTCCCCTCTCACCATGGATTGAATTGTGTCCCCCCAAAAGATGTTGAAGTCCTAACCCCCAGTTATCTGTGAATGTGACCCTATTTGGAAATTGGATCTTTGCAGGGGATCAAGTTAAAATGAGGTTATTAAGGTGGGTCCTAATCCAATATAACTGTGTCCTTAAAAAGGCTGCAAAGTTAGGAGAGAAACAGACAAGCACACAGGAAGAACACCATGGGAAAATGAAGGCAGAAATCAGGGTGATGCATCTATAAGGCAAGGAATACTAAAGGTTGCCAGGAAACCCAGAAGCTAGTCAGGAGGCAAGGAAGAGATTCTCTCTCACAGCCCTCAGAAGAAATCTGCTCCGTCAACACCCTGATCTTGGACTCCTGGCCTCTAGACTGTGAGCAAGAAATTTCTATTGCTTAAGCTCCCCAGTTTGTGGTATTTTGTTATGGCAGCCTTTGTAAACTAATACACCTGTAACCCCAGTGTGTTCTCCATAATTCTTTTTGTCTGCTACAAAATACATATGCTGATGATAAGAAATATTCTGCTCGTGTTTATCCAAAACTTAATATAAATGATTGGGACGTCTATGGTTTTTACTAAGATTTTGCTTCCCAACAGAAATACATTTATCATGAAACCAATGAAATTTAAGCTTTAAGGTTCCCCAATTACATCGACCCCATCTAAGGCCCAGTACCTAATTTTATACTCTAAATCGGAATTCTTTTTCTTAAAGAGGGTATCCCAGATTATAAAAATGTTGGACTCCACAAAATCTGAATCCACTCTTTATCTCAACTTTGGTTGTTATAACTTCCAACTGCAGGTAGTTACTCACACAGCTGGATATAATATCTTTATATCCTAAATCACTACTAACATCCTTTCAAATTCATTGTTCTTATAAGCAACAACCACTAAAAATAAACTCAAAGGAAGGAATAACAAACAAAAGAACAAACAACTTTGAGAGTCCTTGAGCATAGAACGTTCTAGGCCCAGTGGGATTCCAAAATGAGGACAAGAAGCCTTCTCTATTCTGCACCAAATGGTGATTTTTTTTTATATTTTATTTATTTATTTTGCATGAGGGTTCCTGTTGCAGGTGAATTACCTCAGGGAGAAAGCCTGTGTCTGATACCCCTGGTCTATCACTATTTTTTTCCAGGTTGTGAAACCCCAATTGCTTTGGAGAGAAGCTGGAATAAAATTGTAATTACATTCATTAGCATATCTAAATGGAAGCATCTTGCCCTACTGTATGTACTCATTAAGAGTGATCATCAACAGATTCCAGAATCTGCCTCATTAATTAGGTGGTGGAATCATACAGCATGATGGGAGGAGTCTAGGTGCTATGACCTGACCTGGTCATGACTGGGCTTTCTGTATCCTTAATTGATATCCACCCTCTACAACATGGGCCCTGCTCCCATCTGTCATTAAAATAACCTTCTTCAGGTTTCACGAGTATGTGCGCAAACTTAAAAGTACCTAAACCTTTTAGAAGAAGAAAAGCAGGCATAGCTCAAAGACCTCCACCAGGAGTTAGGCAAGGTAGCTGAGGTGCGGCTGAAATAATCTCAGAAAAAGAAAATCCATTATTCCCTCATGCTTCCATATGGAGGGGGCTCTACGTGAGAAACACTAGGATCCTCTCCACTTTCTTACTCATTCTTACCTCAGGGAAGAAGCACTCATCCGACTGGTGAGTTTGGGAGAAGGAATTGGGAGTTCCCGGAGCAGTGCCTTTTTTCCTCTTCTATTCTGAATCCACTTGCCTGTAGAAGATACCTGTCTGCTCTCTGCCACGAAATCAGTATCCCAGGATAAGAGAGGCCCAATAGTCTTCAGCTCTACCTATGACTGGGTGTGTAAGTCTGTTTTGGATCTCCTTTTAAAAAGAAAAAAGAAAAAAAAAAGATTGCCAACACTTCCTCCTCTTCCTGGACATGCTTGTTTATTCTCTCATCAAGAACTGAAATCTATTAACCAGCTCTTAAATCCAGGCAGAACTTCTGATGTATTTATGCCAACAGAATACGGGGGAGTGTAGCTTCCATTACCCTTCTCTTGGAATCTGGTTGCCATGCTGCAGGGAAGTCCAGGCTGCCTTGCTCCAGAGAGAACGAGGATGTGGGAAAGAAGCAACCCATGAAGTAAGGAGCCATGCACAGGGGAACCAAAGTACCACAGCCAGCTCCCAGCATCTCAGGGTTCAGACACGCGAGAGAGCTCTCTTCAACCATCCAGTTCAGCCTCCCTGCCACCTGAATGCAGCCCTATGAGTGACTCCAAACAACACCCCACAGAAGAGAAAAACTGTTCAGTCGACCCACAGAATCACCAGAAGTAATCAATCATTGTTTTAACACAAAAAGTTTTGGGGTTTGTTACACAGCAATATACAATGCGTCTTTTGTTGGTAATTTTATGTAGTTTTAGGGTTGAACACTTAACAAAACCACGTGGACACAGACTTAAATCTTGTTTTCCAAATAGTTTTGTCAGTAATTAAGATATTTTAATTTCAGTCTTTCAACTCTTGGGTCTGCGTATCGATTGAATCCAAACTCTGGGAAGGAAGAAAACAGTACTATGTATTGACTGGCAAAGACTCCACAATTGGAGTTGTACCCTTATAATCTACCTAAAACCCTGTGTATGCTCTGAGGGTTGGCTCAAACATCACCTCCAAAACCTCGTACTTGATTCCAAACTCTCTTCTCTATATTTTCCCAGAGTATAACTTTATCGTGGCATACCTTTGCATTATGTCTTCTACATTACTCTACACTCATAGAAATCAGAGGGTATGTTTTATTTGAATTTACAGCACACTCAGAAATAGGCCCAACACAAAGTTACGTTTAGTAAATGCCTTTTGAATGTAATATTTGAAAAGCTTTTTTTGTGTTTGCTTTAATAAATAGTATGAAACTGCTTCAGTCCCCCAACTGTTTTCTAAAATTTTTTATCTCAACACTTTTATCCACAGTTTGGTAAGATGGAAAGAGCAATAGCTTTTGACCAAAATGGAGGTGGATTTCAAATTTAATCTCTGCACCTTTTTGCTTACATGGTTTAAGCAACCACTTTCCATTTCTGAGCTTTCATCTCCTCATGGGATAGGAATGAATATTGACAGAATTTTGGCGATACAATTTTAACAGTTTTGATTTACGTATAATTCACATATCATGCAATTCAGCCACTGATTTAGATATAATTCACGTATCATGCAATTCACACATTTAAGGAACATTCACCACAATGTAATTTTTAAATATTCCCACCATCCTTCAAAAGATATCCAAATACCTATTAACAGTCACTCTCCATTTCCCTCTTCTCCTAATCCTGACCAACTACTAATCTGTTCTCTGTATCTATAGAATTGTCTATTCTGGATATTTCATACAAATGGGATCATACGATATGTAGTCTTTTATGACCATATTCTTTCACTGCTTCATATTTTCAAGATTCATCCAACTTGTAGCATGTATTAGTGCTTCATGCCTTTTTACCACCAAATAATATTTTATAGTATGACTTGACCACATTTTCTTGTCCATTTATTATTTGATGGACATTTGTGTTGTTTCTACTTTTCAGTTATGATGCTACTATGAGAATGTATGTACAAGCTTTGTGTGGACGTATGTTTTCATTTCTCATAGGTATACACCAAGCAGTGGAACTGCAATGTATGAGTGTTTTAATTATTCCACACTTGTAATTCTCTACCTTTTTTATTTTGGTCATTTGGTATGTGAAGTGGTATCTCATTGTGATTTTTATCTGTATTTCTCTACAGAATAATGATGTTTAGCACATTTGCCATGTTTATTTATCATTATTTGCCTTCTTGAATAAATGTTTATTCATATTCTTTGTCCATTTTTTCAAGTTTATTTATTTTGAGAGAGAGAGAGAGAGAGAGAGAGAGAGAGCAAGCTCAAGCAGAGGAGGGGCAGAAGGAGGGAGAGAGAGAATCCCAAGCAGGCTCTGTACTGTCACCTGGGAGCCCCATGCAGGGATTGAACCCATCAACTGTCAGATCACAACCTGAGCCAAAATCAAGAGTTGGATGCTTAACCGGCTGAGCCACCCAGGTGCCCTTCATTGTCTATCTTTAAATTGTTTTTTGTTGTTGAGTTTTAATATTTTTTTCCTATTTCTGGAGACAAGCATCAGATATATGACTTGCAAATACTTCTTCCCATTCTGTGTGGTATCTTAGCACTTTCTTGATGCCCTTTGAAACACAGAAGTTTTTTGTTTTTTTTATTTTGATGAAGTCTAATTTATCAATCTTTCCTCTAAACTTGTATTTATGGTATTACATCTAAGAAAGATTTGCCTAACCCAAGATTATAAAAATTTATTCCTGTTTTCTTCTAAGAGTTGTATGGTTTTATCTCTTACACTTAGGACTATAATTCATTTTGAGTTAATTTTGGGTATGGTGTGAGGAAAGGATCCAATTTCATTCTTTTGCATATGGATATTCAGTTGTTCCAGTACTGCGTGTTATAGAGATTAGTCTTTTCCTATTGAATTATCTTAGCACCCTCATAGAAAATCAATTCACCATATATGTAAAAGTTTATTTCTAGACTCTCAATTCTGTTCCATTACCAGAATTGATTTCAAATTTGCAATGAAATAGTTCTAGTAAAATAGAGAACTTTTAGAACTCTCCTTCCCTATTTTTACCACATTTTTACTGTACTTTATTATTTCTTTATTTATATTAACCTCTTATTACCTTTTCTGGTTCTCTTGATTTATTCCTATGGATTTTAATCATCATCCACTGTTATTTTTTGCTCCAATAGCTGTATTGGAAGTAGCTGCCTACTTCCTCTGAACTGTAATTACCAAATATGTTTCATTTCTAGATGTTATATGCTCCCAAATACAATTATATACATATCATTTTATGCTACATGATTATCTCTACTGTAATTTCTTATATTTTTTCATGTATATTCAAATTACTGTTTCAAGTCACTTGCCTTCAGTCTGAAGAATTTTCTTTAATATTTCTTGTAAGGCAGATATCCTTATTTTTCTTTTCAAATTTTTATTTAAATTCTAGTTAGTTAACATACAGTGCAATGTTAGTTTCCAGAGTAGAATTCAGTGATTCATCACTAACATACAACACCCAGTGCTCATCATTAAGGCAGATATTCTTGCAATAAATTCTCCCAGTTTTTGTTTATCTTGGAATGTCTTCACTTCATCCTTTTGAAAGATAGTTTTGCTGGATACAAGATTCTCAGTTGACTTTTTTTTTTTTTTTAACTTTTAGCACTCTAAATTGCCTTTCAGCATTCATTGTTTTGGATGAGAAGTCATCTGTTATGCTTTGGGCTTCACTTATACAATGATGAATCATTTTTCTCTTACTGTTTCCAAGATTTCCTCTGTATTTATCTCTCAACATTTCAACCATGATGTGCCTGGGTGTGGATCTCTTTTAATTTATCCTATTTAAAATTTCTTGAGCTTCTTTGATGTGAAGATCAATGATTTTCATCAAATTTGGAAAGACTTCAGCCTTTATTTCTTCAAATATTTTTGTTGCTACTTTCCCTCCTTTTCTACTGGTACTCCAATTAGGCTTATGTTAGTGTTCTTAAAATTATATATCTCTGGGACTTTCTTAATTTTTCTTTATTCTTTTTTCAGATTGCATATTCTCTACTGATCTGTCTTCAGGTTCTCTAATTCTCTCTTTTGCTAGCTCCAATCTATTGATGAACTCTTGTGAATATTTCACTTCATTTATTTGACTTTGTGATTTTACAGATTCCATTTGGTTCTCCTTTTAAAAAAAATCTACCTATTGATATTTTATATTTGATGAGATAATATCATCTCATCAAGGTATGGTAAGACATACCTTTCTTTAATTATTGAGGTGCATCATTCTTTAGTTTTTAAACATGTTTATAATGGTTAATTTGATATCTTTGTTAAATCCGACATCTGATCATGGTCACAGATTATTTCTGTTGCCTGTTTTTCTTACCTGGTATTGGTCATATTTTTCTGCTTATTTGTATGTCTCATAATTTTTTATTATGAGAAAATTTTAAAAATATTATTTAAATATTTTAGATAATACATTGTAGGTACTTTGCTTATTGATTCTTCAACCTCAGGAGTTGTTACTGTTGCTTGCTTGAGCCTTTGTTGATTTGTTTAATAACTTGATTGAACTGAATCTATGAAGTCCATTTCCCCCATAGTGTGAAACCTTATGTGTTGCTTCTCCCAGAGTGCAACCTTGAACATGCACACAGCCATCCTGACTTCATCCTTCCCTCCCTCCACTCCCAGAATGACAATGGTCTTATCAAGGTTTTCTTTATTTGTTTCTTGGCCTGATTTTTGTGTTAAGCTTCTGGCTGGTATGTCTGCATTGACATCACACCAAGTTGTTAGTCTTTGCTAATTGCTAGCTGATTGCTCTATTGTTTTTAACAATGCCCCAGGGCATAAGTTGTCACATTTTCTTATCCAATTAAATATAGGCTTCTTTTCAGGGATAGTCTTTGAGGCCTGTCTCTGAAGTCTGCTCAGACCCTTGAGATAGCTTCTTAGCTATCTCCTTCCCTGGTTCCCTGTTAAACTTCTGCTGTTTTCTCTATTGCTATCTTGGAATTACTGGACTCCTTTTAGTTTCTCATCACCAAAATCTCCCTTGTTTTTGATAGTGCCCTTAGGTTTGGAATTCTCTATGCTGTGCTCCAAATAAAGTTGATCTTGTCACAGAGAGCTATGAAGCTTTCTTCTCTTACAATCTGCCTCTCTCCCTGGGAAGAAACTCAGTATCCTTGTTCTGGAGGGTTGGGGCATTAAAAATGGCCAGCTTCTCTCAGAATCACAATCCTAGTCTATAAGTGGGGCACTAAATCCGGGAGGTAAATCTGGGACACGGGCCAATCAGGGCCGAGTATTCTTGACCTACTACATCTTGGGTAGAGCTTCCACCTTACAGATGGGGATGGGTGGAAGTAGGAAGCCTCAAACCTCAGTATCACACTTGACTGGGGTAGAGCTTCTGCGGCTGGAGTTTGGGAGAGAGGAGAAATGCTGATGTCCTGTTTTTCCAGCAGAGAAACCTTAGTTCTAGCCTGAGCACTAGGAAGAAATAGAACGCTGTGATTTTGCCACCAGGACTGAAGCCTCCATCACACTAAATTGAAGGAAGAATGGGAGAGGATCTAGTCGTAGTTCAAATATCAGACTCTCACTGTCACTGAGATTTAGTAAATTTTCCTAAATCAACATTTCACCATTTGCTTCATGCCCTTAGGATAATTTCCTCCAGAAACCTTAAGTATTATTTTCTTAAGACAATTTTTATTAGTGATTATTTTTTCATTAAAGAGAGCGTCTGCAGAACTCCTCGAACTTCATTCCAACTCAGTAATGGATTTAGGTTTTGTTTGTTATAAGTTCAATAATTTTCCAAGACTTCTTCAGAATGGGAATTTTGCATGTTTTAAAAATCTTAATGCAAATGTAAGGATTCTTTTTCTTCTTGTTTTACAGTGAGTCAGGGTCAAGGATATGAAATTTTCTGAGATCATGAACAAAGACTGACCCATGAAATTTGGATGTGATTTATATTGATATATATATTATATTTATATAATATTATTATTATATTATATTATAATATTATAATATATTATTATATTATGATTATATATATATAAAACCACAAAATTCTGTTTAACTTTGTGGTCCAGTTTAGACCTGACATTTTACAATTAGTCCAACATTTCATCTGAAAAGCAATTTAATACTTTTTAACTCTTGTAAGTGTGGAAAGAGGATACCATTTGATATTATCATATTTTTAAGTTCTTATACCTTGACAGCTGTTTCCTTTATGTAAGTTAGGTCCTAAGTCTTTATATTCTTTATAAAAACTCAGTGCATTCCCCTTCCGCCAGTACAGCCCAATCTACACAGGCTTTTGTCTTCTCTACTCCTTTTTTTTTCTATTTGGATATGTTCATTTCTCTTCTGCCACCAGCCCTTGCTTTTTCCAACGTCAATCACTCAAGCAATTATCAGTGACTTGCTATTCTTTCCTTCAATTCTTTTCACGATTCTTTACAAGAAAGACTCAGGATCCAAGCTGGCAGACATAGATTTCTCCTTATAGTGTGTGGGGGAAAGAGGTTTTGAATATTTAGACATTAATTTTTTGTTTCCTGTTCACTAAAAAAAAAAAAAAAAAAAAAAAAAAAAAAAGACTGCCCATATTGAAATCCTTCTAAACTGGTAAAAATGTCAGTCATGGAATGGTGGGCTGGTACACTAATAGAATGTTGACAAAAGACATTATCCTTGTTTTAACTATTCACACTTATTCTGTTCTCAGCCACTTTGGAAAAACTAGGCTCTCTTATCAGACATTTCGATAATACCTATTTTATACACATTAAATTGTATAACTGGCCTAAAGTGCACTCCTTTAAGAGGTATTAACTAATGTCGATTTTCTTTCTATTCTCTGCCTATTCTTGGACAATAGTATTTATACATACGAAGAATGCGAAAGTGACACACCTCTTCTGTAGGCTTCCATTGGCTCCTTTTGGATATCCCTGAGCGCATGAAAATATGCCTGGAGTGCTGGCAATGATTTTCTAGAATTTAGCAGTGGAGAAAAGAATCTTCTGACGGTGGCTTAGGGTTATTCGCTAACATATTTACTGTACAGATGTACATTGATAGAATTCAAGCAAGAGCTGATGCCGTGTTCTACATTTGCATTAATTAACACAACACTGGCAAGTGACACTGTGCATAATTTTAAAAATATTTTTTAACTCACTATTGTTTATGTCGACCTCTTGAAAATATAATATGGAAATATTTTCCTCACCAAAATAGTGTTTCTTCTGCTTGATGAGCCTTCTGTTTTCTCATTGGAGGTTTTTCCTTAACTATTTTCTATCTCGTCACATTGTAAATTAAATATAGAGAACGATAGATGACAGACAGATAAATAGACAACAGACTTATTTTGAGGTTTTCAAACACTGAGTTCATCTAAAATACTAGAGCCTAGAGATAATCACACTTGGGCTGGGGAATTGCTGTTCCCAAAATGTACAGAGAATGGAATTTAACAAGAAAGTGAGTCTAGACTCTACAGGGCTAGGAAAACATTCCACCATCTGCAGACATGTAATGCATTACTATCCCCATTGCTACTTCTATTGCCGCCACTGCGATTGCTACCCCATCTCCCATCAGGAAAATGTCACTGGGTGAAGAGAACTGAAGGGAAGTCCTCTTGTCAAATATATAGTCTATATGGAACTTTTCTACAAATTTCTTCCCAAATAAGTGGAGAGGGTGCAAGGAAAGTGGATGAAAAGAAGTTTGGATTGAAATGGTATATTCTATTTATCAGGAAGGTGAAGGAAGGAGACAGAAGGGAAGAGAACCAGAACCTGGGATAGAAGAAATAAGGAGAAAGGTACCGTGGAAAACATGGAGATTGGAAAAAAGGAAGTACCACAACAGCAGAGCAGAAATTCACAGGCCAGGAGGACCAGGGAAGTCATAGAAATGATCTCACCCATTGAGTCTAGCACTACCTTCAAATATGCACACAACCTTGAAGATGTGCAAGGGACCTTAGAACAAAAATCTTTGCTTTGAGACAACTGTGCGGACCAAGGCTGTCTTGCTTTGTGTCAATGTGCACAGTTACTCTATGTTGCAAGAGAGATTTTTAAGAAAAACGGTTGACATCCATAGAGTCAGTGCAATCCCTATTAAAATTACAGTGGCATTTTTCACATAGAAAAAACAACTTTAAAATTCATATGGAACCACAAAACACCCAAAAGTAATTTTGAAGAGACAAACAAAGCTGAGGCATCACACTTCCTGATTTCAAACTACACTATAAAGCTCTAGTAATTAAAACAGTATGGAGTATGGTACTGGCATAAATAATAGACACATAGACCAATGGAACAAAATAGAAGCTACAAAAATAAACTCCTGAATCTATGGCCAACTAATGTTTGACAGGGAGACAAGAACACTCAATGGGGAAAAGAGAGCCTCTTCAAAAAATAGTGCCGGGAAAAGTGAATGACCACATACAAAACTTGAAATTAGACCCCTATATTACAACACTCACAAACATTAACTTGAAATGGATTGAAGACTTAAATGTAAGACTTGATTACCCAGACCTCCTAGAAGAAAACCTTGATAGTGGTTTGGCCAAATTAAGACATTATGTTATTATTCAAGATGTTTTCAATGACCTTATTTCTAAATAAAACCACATGCTGAGGTACTGGGAATTAGAACATCAGCATATGTGTTTAGGAGTGACAAAATTCAACCCATAACAGTCCACCTTCTCATCCCTCAAAATTCACGTCCTTCTCACGTGCAAAATACATTCACCCATCTCAAAATCCCCCAGAGTCTTAACCCATCCCAGCATTAATTCTAAGCCTAAAATACCATCTAAATATCATCTAAATCAGATATGGGTGAGATTCAGGATATCATTCACCCTGAGACAAAGTTCCACTTTATCTGTGAACCTATAAAACCAGAGCACAAGTTATCTACTTCCAAAATTCAATATTGGGATAGGCACAGGATAGACATTTCCATTCCCAAAGAAGAAAGTAGAAGGAAAAAAAAGTGTACAAAGAAGTCCTAAAATCAGCATGGTGAATTCCATTAGGTTTTTTTTTTTTTTTTTAATTTACATCCAAATTAGTTAGCATATAGTGCAATAATGATCTCGGGAGTAGATTCCTTAGTGCCCCTTGCCCATTTAGCCCATCGCCCCTCCCACAATCCTTTCAGTAACCCTCAGTTTGTTTTAAACCTTTAAAATAATCTACTTATAGGCCTATAGGAGTGGAGACCCTGCTCCCTCATCACTGGGTAGTCACCTGCCCTTCGGCAACTGAAGAGGTGACCCAGCCTTCTGGAACCAAGGAGGAGCCACCTTTGGGGATCATTTTTCCTTTGTCTTCTCCCTATGCCTATGAATTTTGAGAAAAGTTATTTGTGTCACTCTTGGAATCAGCATATAATTGCCAGTGCAAAATTATCAAGAGCTCACTTTTCCTTTGTATAAAGCAACCAGCAGTATGCCAGATAACGGCTCCTTGGCTGCCTGGGTTCCTGAGTAACGATCATGAGCAGAGGCCCTCTGCCCACATGTGATTGCTGTGTAGCATTAGTGGGAGATAAACTTTGGGAGTTTTGAAGCACGGAGACTTCCCAGTTATTTGCTACTGCAGCATGACTTACCCTATCCTGACTAGTGAAAAGTCCTTACACTGTGTCATAGCCAGTACAGACAGGTGTCAGATAGGTGTCTAATGAAATTAACAAAGTGTTTTTGAGTACCTGCTACGGAGGAGAAGCTATTGAGCATTGGTGATGCAAATAATATGGTGATAAAAATATGGCGATAAAAAATATTGTCTCTGCCATCAAAGAACTCGCAGGGTAATGAAAGAAAAAAGAGGCAGAGAGAATCCAGTATAGTTGATGCTCTGATAAAGGAAACACAGCAGACTGTCCTAGGGTAATGTCCTATCTTGTAGGGGAGTGGGAGAGAGATGGGCAGTCCTGAAGCACTTCTAATGACATCTAATGATGGGTCAGCTAGAAGGGAGGAGGAAGAAATAGCATAAACATATGTACCAGGTCACAGGAGGGTCAGGGGAACGGCAAGTGTCAGAGTGGATCTGGAGGCTGGGGTATGAGCAGAGGGCTGAGAGGAGGCGAAGGTCAGAGCATGAAGGGCCATGTGGGTGTTTGGATTTTATCCTACAGGCAATAACAAATCACTTAAAGGTTCTAAAGTGAAGAAGAATATAACGATCTTCAGTTTAGACAGATAGCACGGGTCCTGTAGCAGCTGATTTTGTACCCTGCACCACATCCCCTCAGCCACCAATTTTCGTGTGGTTGGGATGATTGGCTCCACATTTCTGTCAGCTTAGTGCACACAGCAATGTTTTTTCACTCTTCTGTCTTAAAACTTTTTCCAAAGCCATGGAAAGTACAGCTAAGAAGGACAAGAGAGTTCATACCAATAGGGCAACCTTCAACATACAGAAGACAGTGGTTGGAAGACAAATGTTCCAATCTCTTGCCCTTTGGGGGGATAATTTGGAGGTATATATTCTATGTGGTTGTTCAGACGTACCCCAGCAGGACTGATTCCTAGAGCCCACAGGGGTAAGGAACTTGGTAACGCACCCCTGACTGACTTTCCCTTCCTGCCTGTCTTGCTCTCTCGCATCATCATTGTAGCTTTCCGTGATCACCTCCTGATAAATACTTGCAACCAAATCCATGCCTCAGGCTCAGCTTTCTGGGAAATTCAAATTAAGATAAACAGCAAAGTCAAGTTAATATGTGTTATGTGTTAAAGGTTTTTTTTTTTTTTTTAAGGTAGAACCACCGTTCTCCTACAAATATAAAATGGACACATCAAAGATTTTATTTAACTTAATTAATTTAACTTAATTTAACTTAATTAATGAGGGAACTGATAAGATGTTACAAGTGGTTCAAAGGAGAATTCAAAGTACTATACAAAAATAGCTCAATCAGGATTACTGAAATGAACACATACATCCAAAACTGACTTTTTTTTTTTCCCCAGCAGGGAGAGAAGAGTTGTCCCTTCTTGGAGCAGAATTCATTTGCATGTGTATAGACTGGATCCATTTATATTGCTATTAGCTACAATTAAAGGGTTTTAAATAGGTCAAAGACATTAAGGGCCCAAAGAACCTGGAAGGATGCCAATAAGGACACTCAGCAACTTATTTATTTGATGCATTTCAGTCTTTCACACCTTTTCCTTACAGACGAAAATAAGAAACATCGCCGAGAAACTTCAGTAGGAACTACATGTGGCCCGTGACTTACAGTGGCTCAACTTAATGATTTTTTTGACTTTGCAATGGTGCCAAAGTGATATGAACTCAGTAGAAATGCATTTGTGATATGGGGCATGATCCTCTCTGGTGATACCAGGCAGGGGCAGTGAGCTGCAACTCCGTCAGCTGACCCATGAGGGTAAACGACTGATACACTTACAACCATTCGGGTTTTCACTTTCAGTACAGAATTCAACAAATTACATCAGACAGTCAATACTTTTATTATCCAGTAGGCTTTGTGTTAGATGATTTCGCCCAACTGTAGACTAATGTAAGTGTCTGAGCACATTAAAGGTGGGCTATTCTGAGTTCTGACGCCCAGCAGGTTAAGTGTATTAAATGCATTCTTGACTTAGGATATTTTCAATTTGTGATGGGTTTATCAGGAGGTAACCCCCTCATAAATCCAGGAAGATTTGGAGTTCAACATTCACATGACAGGTAGCAAGAATGAGTGCCCAAACAAATGGGGGAGAGGGATAGCCGAAAGGGACTTTTAGAAGATAGAAAAGTGCCGATCAACTAATAGATGTGGAGAATTGGAAGAAGGATTGAAAGGTAACGCCATGTTTATGTAAGGCAATTAAATGTTCCCATTTATTGAACTGAATTGAATAAATGGAAAATTACCGAAGTAGGAAAAGGTTGAAAGTTGGTGGGGGAGAAGGAAAGCTGTCAGTAACCAAATTTGGTATCACGAACATCTTAACTTCTCTCATCAAGGTGACGAGGTTGGAAGTGGGAGGCAGTCTCGCCTAGTAGTTAAGAGCACAGGTCTTGGAGTCATTCAAACAATGGTTGAATCATAATTTACCACTTCCTGGTTATGCATTGTAAAGAAGTTGTGCAGCCATTCTGAGATGCAGTCGCTTTTTTTTTTCAAAGTTGATATAAGGATTAACTGAACTATTGTTTGTAAAGACCTTCTCTTGCTGCTAAGCCCATAGTACACAGTTACGTCTTAATACATAGTAACTATTATTCCTTAATCAGAATTGGAAGAATACTTCAGGTGCAACCTGTAAGCACCGAAGGCCTGGCATTGTACTATTCCAGGATTAAGAAACAATATGAAACACTCTATGTGGATTTCCTTATCAAACAGGGACACAGTTATAAGCTGCATTTACCTTTGTCTTTGAAAGTGTTTTACTTTCCTTTAGTTAAATGAGATTTATATGAAGTTGGCATTTGTCTAAAAATAGGGGAAGGACCCATCACCTAATGTGATTAATGTGAATCATTCACTGCTACGAGCTCATAAGGAGAAGCCACTAACATCTTCAAATTTAAGCTGAAACTTTAGTGTCAAGCTGATTTATTCAGTCGTTCCTGAGAATATTCCCCCTTCCTTCATATGTCACGGTGGTTTACAGTTATGTATTGGAAGGGGATTTGACGTGGTGAAAAGACTGTGCAGCACTGTGCAAGGGAAGAGTTTCTTGGTACTGTGTAGACCTTGGTCAAAAATGAATGCCTTTCAGGCCTAGAATTTTGCATTGTCTATCTCATATGTCTCTCTCTCTCTCTCTCTGTCTTCACAGGAATAACGAAATCTCCCAAGCTCTTGCAAGTCTGACTCATCTTTGCCCTCTTTTAAGAACTGCCAAGTGTCATGACTTTAGACAGACTTCCTGATATTGGTGGCATGAGTGGGAATGACAGTGATGGCGGTGGCAATGTTGCTGACAATTGTGATTCTAATTATGGCAGAAGATTATTATAACTTCTGTTTGCATACGGACACTTTCTTTTGCTCAATTCTAGGTGTTAGTCCCCTTTTCCTCAGTAGGTGTATGTCTAGCCCTTCTAGCATTTCGTAAAGTCCTCGGTATCCTGAAGTGAGATGGTAGGAGGAATACGAATCTGAGGAAAGAAAGAAAAGAATGAGGAGGAAAAGGAGAAATTTTCCCCAGACTGGAAGAGGTTAGAGGTTGGCCTGTCTCAAGAGAAGGTCTGATTGCTCATTACTCTGGGTGGACATGCTAACCTCATAATTGAGTATGTGGTGGTGGGGGCCTGAGAGTAGACTGTAGGCACGAGAGTGCCTGTTCTCACCCAAGCATTTTATGTCCTGAGTATGACTCAGCAGAGCCCCTGGATGGACTGAAAGCTTGCCAGAGGAGCTAGGACAATGAGTGGTCACCCACCAGCAATGGCAGGAGGGCTTTCTCGCCACTTTATACCTGGGAAGACAGTAGTCCTTTGGGTACACCTTTGGACGTGTGCATGTGTGTGTGAGTGTCTGTGTGCAGGGTGGAACCCTGATAACTAACATGGAATTTTGAGCTTATTTTTTTATTTAAAAAAAATTTTTAATGTTTATTTATTTTTGAGAGAGAGAGAGAGAGAGACAAAGCATGAGTCGGGGAGAGGCAGAGAGAAAAAGGGAGACACAGAATCCGAAGCAGGCTCCAGGCTCCGAGCTGTCAGCACAGGGCCCGATGCGGGGCTCGAGCCCACAAACCTTGAGATCATGACCTGAGCTGAAGTCGGACGCTTAACTGACTGAGCCACCCAGGCGCCCCTAATTACTTTTGAGAGACAGAGACAGAGCGTGAGCTGGGGAGGGGCAGAGAGAGAGGGGGACACAGAATCCGAAGCAGGCTCCAACTCAGGAACCACAAGAGCATGACCTGAGCTGGCTGCTTAACCAACTGAGCCACTTGAGTGCCCCAGAGCTTATTTATACAAAATAGAGGAGTGTGGTATTTCTTGCATCTTGAGTTTTCCACTAAGAGTTGAATGACTGTATAATGCTGATAATGACAACAGATATGAGGTGTGATTGGTTTTCAGGTGTGATTTATCCCAGGAAAACTTCACATTCTTATGATAAATCTGAGATCGCTGCTACATAAAAAAACAAACAAACAAACAAAACAAATCAAACAAAAAACAGAAAACTGGGGAAGTGAAGTTGCACAAGGTCGATAAGCAAAGGAGTTACATGGCCGGGACTAACACGTGGGTCTGTCTGACCCCCAAAGCTCATCTTTTAATGACCGTAGGAGCAACTTTGACCTCTGACCTCAAACCTGGCTTTATGGGCAGACAAACCAGACAGCTGGCATTGCAGTGGGATCTGAAAGCTGAGAAAAGACGCCCCTAAAGAAAAGTATGTCCCTCTGAGGTATATAATTTTGAGTAATAAAGTTATTTCTTGAGGAGGAGAGTGTGAAGTACTTTCTCCTCATCAGCCACAGTTCACATGGGGGGTGGGCAGCAGCACAAGATGAAGTTTGGGTGTTTAAAACACAATGGAGCCAGGAGCCTTGCACCGTGAGGCTATGGAGGACTGGGCCGGTGGGGAGGGAGCCCAGAGAAGGGAGTTGTTCTAGGAAACTGCAGGGGCCAGACAGGCTGTGGGAGTGAGGAGTCTGAAGATGAGCAGGGCCATCTCCACATATAAATGGAGCTGGAGAATTAGGTGCCTACTTCGAAGTTTTCAAAAAGCTGACTCTGCCCCGCAACCACCTTGAAATTTCCCGGTGCCTCAGGCAGCCTGACAGTCTGCCAAATGAACATTTGGAAAAGGTGACAAAATCTTGACAGAATATAAGAGCTGGAAGGGACGGCAGGATCGTCTTGTCCAATCATTTGCCAAGGTCTAGATGAGGAAGCTTTTTTAGCTAACCAAATCCTACTCGGAAGCCAAGTGTGCAAGGCGACAAAAACAGCTCCTTTGGGTGAAGCTGGGTTGGGAGGCTAGTGCCCTGTCCACTCTTTTTCCTCCCTTCTCCTTCCAAAGCGTGGGTCTGTTTGTCCCCACAGTCTGTAGGATGCTAGAAGGGCATCATTTGAAAAACCACTGAGAGTCATAACACCTCATTCTTAGCTGAGCAACGTTTTTCAGCTAAAAAGACAAGGTAGCTGGCTAGAAGCCTTGACCCTACTTTTCTTGATCTTCAACTCAAAATTTTTATTTTCCTTTTTACTGTGTAGATTTTCTACACACTTACCTTTTATGTATCTCGGTACCCTCTCAGAAACGAGTAAGCTGATGGTACTGGGACCACAGCAATAGCAGTAAGTCCCCCAGTGCCCCTTATGTGCCAGGGAACAAGGAATAATGGATCCACCTTATCATAACCTTACAATCAAATTACAAGCTACGTTTCACCCCCATTTTATTGATGGGAATCTAGAGTTCAGAGAAATTGCCTAAAGCTCACAAAGAAAGTGTTTCAGGAACCAGAAATTGAATGTAATCCATCTGACCCCCAAAACTTTCATTCTTCCCATGGGGTCTCCCTTGGATTCTCAAGGAGCGTGTTTCCTTTTATGATCCTGGTTTCTCTTCCCAAAAGTTACATGAATAGGGGACCCTGTATCTCTGAAATTCAATCCCCGTTTTAAAAAAATACATACGCACAGGCGTGTGCATGCGCACACACACACAGGCACACACACACACACACACACACACACGCACATATCCACACGTGGTGATCCTCATACAAGTCTACAAAAAATTGAATGGTTTCAATTTCCTTAATTGAATTCTCTGGAAAAGCCCTATCAAAATCGTTCTAGAGCCCCATGAAATATAGCTGGCGTAGCTGGATGGACGGCGAACAAAATCCTAGTTGGAAGCAAAGGAAAGAGAGAGGTAACGGGAGGAAAGACACCGCCCTGGAAAACATTGCAGTTCTGGGCTCAGAGCTTACTCCACAGGGGCACCAAGCAAGATGAGAAACTGACCCTATATGTTCAGTGGGAAAATCAAAAAGTAGGCCAAGTGCACATTAGTTAATATTAAAGTGAGAGTCTCTGGAATTGTTTCTGCAAATCCCTCACTCACTGGTCTAATTAGGGAAAATGGAGGATCCCAACGTATCAGTAATTTCACACCAGTGGAAGGCATTGGAGTTACATAAATGTTTACCTCAATAATCCAGGCACAGGGTTATGCCTGTCTCTGAAAACTTGGTGAAGCAGGAGGGGACACAAACAACTGCCTAAGGTTAGTGAAGTTGCTCCCAAAATAAGAAAATAAAACCAGGCACCGGTCATTGGTCACTCTCAGTGTGGTACGAAAACCATGACTCCCACAGACTCCATTTTGAGGTTGCCACGTCACAAGCTGCTCTCTCCCTCCCTTGCGTTGGGCAAAGGTGATCATCTGTCATTTCTGCCTAGGCAGCTCTAAGATGGAGGAAATAAATTGTCCCCTAAGTCTCTTCTTCTTCTTGTTTATATTTAATTGTCTTAAAATACCACTGGACAATGCAATAAATGACTATGGCAAACAACGTCACTCATCATCCCAATATTTTTTGTCCCTAGCTTTGTGCGATAATAATGGACATTTGCATAGCTCCATATAGTTGACACAACTCTTTTACCAGCTTCGATTAATCATATTATCACATGAACACTGCTGGAACCAGGCAGGGCTTTTTTAAGCTGAAGATGCAGAAACTACCTCTCAGACAAGTTGAGCAACTTGCCCAAGATCACACAGCTAATGACTTGTGAAGCCCCCCCAGCTCTTTGACTTCTAATGCAGCTATATTTCCCTCATGACTCCTATCTTTCTTTCGTCACCACAACATTAGTGTTGTCTGTCTTTCTGTTGATTGCGTCTCTCCTCGTGAAAATCTATTTTCCAGCCAATGGTAATGTAGCGGAACTTTTTTTTCAATCCTTACCGAGTGATTTTCCAATAATTTTTAAATACTCATCAGCAAAACATTTCTACAAGGTTATTAAGTCCTTCACAAGCATGTTAGAGGGCCACTTTACCGGCAGCCAAAAAATGCATTAATACATTCTTGTGTGTGAAGTAGGTTAAAAATAATATGTACACCCGAGATAATGGAAACATGTTGACATTATTAAGGCTATAACACATTTGAAGTTACCTTAATTGTAATATTGAGCAAATTAAAGATTATCAAGTACAGTGTCCCTGAACATCCTAGAGCAGCATCTTTTCCCATTTGACTAATTGCTGTGACACTTGAGATCTCAGTGTGATGTTTTCCTCCCCACAAGTGCACAAGTGGAGGCCACTGCACCTCTCTAAATCAACAGGCAGATGTGCTTAAATAATAAATTAATTTATCGAGAGAAGTCAGAGTCGCAGCCTTGGTCCTTTGACTCTGCCACGAACATCCTCTGCTGGCTGAACAAAAAGGAGGTGGTTGCAGTTTCGGCTCCACTGAGCATACGTGAAAAGGAGAGACTGTTCTTACTGTTGTACCCGTAAGTGAGCCCAGGAGAGTGTGGTGCCCTCAATACCACGATCACATAGTGCAAGGGTCAACAAACTTCCGTTCCCAGATAGCAAATATTTTAGGCTTCGTGGGCTGGATGATCTCTGTTGCAGCCACTCAGTATTGCTAAGGAGGTGAGAGGAGCCAGGGACAATAAATAAGCAGGTGAACAGGGTCATGTTCTGATTAAACTGTATTTTCAGAAATAAGCAGTTGCTGGATTTGGCTGATGTGGGTGCTGTCTCTTGGCCACCCGTGAGGTCGTGGATGGAGCACTGGCCTGGGGGTCAGGAGAGAGGGCCTCGGTCTCTGGAGCAAATCATGCTGTGTGACCTCAGACAATTCACTTGTGGTCCTTAGCTTCCCCTTCCTCTAAGGCCATTTCTATCTCTGCCCATCTGACACCAAAACTGAAGAGCAGGTAGGACCCAGAAGATGGTCTAATTGAGAGATGGCACATTGAATTGGTTGCAGGTCCTGTCTTAGTTTGAGCTGCCTCCAAACAGTTCCTGAGACAAGGATTTGGGTGCAAGGAACTTATTTTGGAGGTGAGCCCGTGAAGCATGTGAAAGTGTGGGAAAGTGGGTCAGGAAAATGGAGACAGTTCATAAAGTGTGGGAATGAGTGGGTCACCACAGTGGGCAACTGGGGCTCAGTCCTGCTGGGAACTCTCTGATAGACTGCCTGGAAACCCCTCATAACTATCTCATGAGATGGCAAGAAAGCTGGGTCTTTATCCAACAACTCCCATCCCTCATTGATAGTTATTGGGGTGGGGGTGGGGGTAACTCTCTGGTGCCTCTAGGCTGGTCTACAGATGCAGCAGTTATACTCCAGTGGAAAGAGAACAACTTCAGACAGAAAGATACAGGAACCCGGTGGACGATCTAAGGAGAACCTCTGGGGCACAGGCGAAAGGATTAAGGGTAAAGTTTTGACAGAATCTGCTTCCTATAGGTCCCATACAGGAAAAAATGAATGAGTGAAACAAGCCTGTGAAGGAGACAATGGGGAGTGGTAGGGATTAGACCAAACTGGAGAGGGTACGTCCAGTCTAAAGGGATTATTGATTTAAGCAGATTGTATCAGTCTTCAGGAAAAACAGACTCAGTAGAATATATAGATATATATAAGAGGAGATTTATTATAGGAATTCGTTCATGCAAGTATGGAAGTCAAAAAGTCCCACAGTCTGCTGCCCACTAGAAAACCAGCAAACCTGGCGGTGTAATTCAGTCCAAGTCCAAAGGTCTGAGAACCAGAGAGCTGATAACATCAGTCCCAGTCTGAGGCCAAAGGCTTGAGAATCACGAGTGCCAGCGGGCAGGAGAATTTGGATGTCTCAACTCAAGCAGAGAAGAAAACCCACCCCTCCTCAGCCTTTTTGTTTTATTCAGTCCCTCAACAGAGTAGATGATACCCACCCACTTAGCAATGGTGATCTTCTTTACTTAGTCAACTGATTCGAATGCTAATCTCTTCTGGAAACACCCTCCCAGACACATCCAGAAATAATATATTACCAGCTATCTGGGCATCCCTTAGCCCAGTCACGTTGACACATAAAATTAACCATCACACAGATGTTTCAATTTTTCACCAGCAGTCAGAAATCCAGATTTTTATGTAAAATGTTTCTTATTTTTAAATCTTAGCAACTAATTCAAAATTTTAAGCACACAGTGCTAGCTAAAGAAAATAAAAAGTCAAGCCTAGCAGGACGAAAATGACAAGAAGACCCTTCTTTCATCAATATGAAAGCAAAGGATCAAACTTCCAAAGCGAATTAATGGAAGAATATACATTCAGCTATTTCAGAACCATTTCTTTTCTCTGCGTTTTATCTACAAACGTTTTTCTTATTTGGGTTACTGGTCTCAACCTTCATCAACCCACTTACTAAAGCCAGAAGAGAGATATTTTAGATTTTCCCCTAATCTTCTCTTGTGATGGCCAAGTACTTTTTTGTTGTGTTTTCTAGGTGCCCTTGAATTCCCTTCTATCATTTCCATTCCCAATGCCTTAATTAAGGACCTCACCACTTCTCTTTTCTATTTTATGGCCTTATCACTCTTACCACGGACATAGGTGATGAGCCGATAACCCTGCGGCTGATAGTGTTGTCTTCAACCTATGCTTCAAACTGCACATAAGTTATTCTCTCTGAAACACTGAGCTGCTCACACGGTTTCCCAATTTAAAACCCATGGGGCCATCTCTAGTTATTAGCCAAAGTATCATTTCTTGGCATGGTTGTAAAGTACATCATTATATTTGGTTACATTTGCTATCCCTCCGCCATTGTTCAGGGCCAGGTCACGACCCTTGCTGTGCTCCATGACCTTTTTGCCCACTGGCCTGCAATCTCTTTCTTAATGCATCCAGGACCTTTTAATCCTCACTCCACCCACATCCACAGGCAGGCACTGCCTCCACCTCCAAATAGCCATGGGCTACCTGAGGTTTTCCTGATCCTACACAAGGGAAAGACCAATCATCCATGCAGACTACGAAAAATACAATGCGTGTCTCCCCCATGGGTTTAGGGGATTGAATCATTTCAAGGTAGGCTGAAAGGAATAAAGTTTTCTGGATGCTTCTAAATGTCAGGCATCTTTTCCACACGCTACTGATCGTCTCCTTGCCCTTCCTAATTTAGCCCCCCCTCCCATCACCAGGGCAATCTGCTTCTTGTAATTAACAAACAGAACAGAGATACCCTTGAATGTTTCTCTTTGGGGACCCCACAGAATGGTTATTTCTTGAAGCTTGGAAGACCTTGGTACTTGGAGTGCACGACACCCGCCAATTAGCTCTGTAACAGTCCCCAGATGGGTCCAGGTGCTCAGACATCGAGGCACCAAGTGTATCACTTCCATCTATGCACGTCCTCCCCCATGTCCGGGATCCACACATCAAATTAAGAGGAGCATTACAGTTACATAAATCTGACATAATAAATGTGGACAGAGGGAACGATCTCTCTATCTTACTATATTCTCATCACAAAGGAGACGACTCACACAAATCAAGGCAAAGGAAATGCGGAATGCTACTAGATATTTAAGTACTAACTGTAAAGTTGTGCGAGAACCGTGATCCATTATAAAGGAGCACAGAGAGTCAGAATGCTTTCTAAACAAGTGAGGCAGCTTTAGAACCTCTACGGCTCTAACCAAAACAACCACAACAACAAGGTGCAGAACGTGAGATTGTGGAGGTGCTAAATCTCAGAACATAGAGACAAGGAGGAAGTGTGTCAAAGTGGGCCCGAAATTCTTTGCCCCTGAAGTTGAAATCAACTACAGTTCCCTACTTCCATTTCTACGTCCCGTTTATAAAAGGATCAGTGCTACAGCATGTGCATAGAATCCCCCCTTCCATTCTCCACTTGTGTTGGTACTCCAAACCTGTCTCTCATCAGCTCTGGAAAGGCTTCTCTGATATCTCCGGAGTTTGCTTTTTTTCTTCATTACCTCTTCTGAGCTTTGCTGAGAACTGTATAATACTCACTACACTGCTCTGCTTGCATTTATCTTTCCACTAGATTTTGGGTCCTTCCAGAGGAAGGACTGTACTTTTTTTATGCGTGAATTCCCAGTCTCTCAAATAACTTACCTTCAGTAAAGGTCTGTGGAAGGAACGGTTAAACAAGTCTACAGGTGAAAGGTTAGCAGTCCTCAGGGCGAGATTATCCAGTAGGAAACCAAGTGAATGTTTAGGATACCAGCAAAGCAGAGGCACCAAAAAATTAGAAAAATATTGGAAAGATTTTATTTTATGATCTCATTAAAAAGTAACATGGGAGAAATCTCAATGTTATTGGATTTCCTTTTTCTTATTTTACAGTTCAGAATTGCTTATATATTATTTTGAATTACATAGGGGGGCCTATCATCTTCTCAAAGCTTGGGGTCTTGAAAAATCTAAATTCATCCCTGGGTCTCCTTTGTCCTTTTCTCTTCCAACATTTTAACCCATTCACAAGCTATCAGGCAACTACTATATATCAGGCTTATGCAGCTAACTGCTAGAAATTTAAAGAAAAGAATTGTTCACTACTTTCATTTACATCAGCTTCAATATTGTACTTCAATATTGTACAAGTTATATTTTTCTCCTGTCTGATATTTCTAAGGCCCTCAAGTTTTTTCTTCTAGAATACCAACGCTCCAAGTCCCAACTCTAAAATCTTGCCTTGTAAAGCATCCAGCCCCTAACCAAAAAGAGATTACAAGTTTGTAAACGTATTTGATGGTGATCACAACTTTCCCCAAAATATAGGAATACATCTGTCATAATATAAGCAGTTAAGAACTCATTTTGGCTCTCTGAAATATTTATTGCAACAAATTCAAACTTGTCCAATTTTTTTTTGCTTTTAATTTTGCTCCCCAAGAAGCAGAACTATTTGTTATTATTACTGAGGAGAAAGAATATGATGCAGAGATATCAATGGGAAGGACTCATTTCCTTAGGTGCCTCAAGCAATGAAAGGAAGATGGAAGATAGTAATCTAGGACCACAATGCTCTTCAGCATGCACGTGAAGAATGCTAACATTTTTTGTCAACCTCAGTTGATTAATGGACCAACCCTTTTTGGTTGATAGAGGTTCTTAAAAATGTGCAGGTGTTTCTAGGGGAAATTATTTTGTTGTGGTGACGGGAAAGAGGTAGCTCAGAGAACATTTTTTGATCACTAGCAACGTGCCCAAAGGCACATGCAAGAAGACGGTACCCAAATCTATTCCTTCTTCACATTAAAGAGAGTTACCCAGGAACGTGTAAGTCCTGGTTCCTAATGGACTGATCACAGTCTGGGAGTCATGTGATTTTCCTGAGCTGCTTACCCATTTTTCTCCGACCCAGTTGGTTCATCTCTAAGTCCTAAAGATCAGGGAGCAGAGTGTATGCATGCCCAAGCTATCCAGGCCCAAGTCATAGTTTCATGTCTTTTCAGTTCCTAATATTGGTCTCATGGAATATGTGCACACTGACATGGAAAGAACAGTAGAAAAATAGAATTTGATTCATTTTGCATGTGGTAAAAGTTGATCATTTCTTTAGGATAGCTTTCTTTCAGCTCCTTTATTCATCAAGTTTGTTGATCTCAAGACACAGATAGAGAAAATGTAAATCCCGCTTTGTCAGACTTTTAAAAAAAGATGTATGGGTGGTGGGTGGGTGAGATGACTTATGTAATCTGGTCCCCTAATACCCAGGGGAAGCTGAAACTGGGGAAAATGCTGATAGTGGTCATAGAAGAAAGGGGAAGGATGAGACATTCTTAGGTGCCTGCTCTGTGCCAAATACTGTCCTTGTCATAATCTCTGAACCCTGCAGTAAAATTAACCCCTATTTTGCTGGTGCAGAACTGATACAGAAAGAGGTTAAATAATTTGGCCAAAGCTTCATCGTTAACCTGCCAAGAAATAATCCAGATCCAAGGATAAATGGCTCTTTTCTCTGCTGTACTACACCTCCACTAAGCCCGGGCATGTTAGCCAGTGCTTACGATATTTAATGGGAACAGAACAAACAAAAAACGGGCATGTAGGGGCACCTGGGTGGCTCAGTCGGTTGAGCGTCTGACTTCTGCTCAGGTCCTGATCTCACAGTTCCAGCCCCACACCAGCTCACTGCTGTCAGCCTCTCAGTGCTGAGCTCGCTTCAGATCCTCTGTCCCCATCTCTCTGCCCCTCCTCTGCTTGTGCTGTCCCCAGAATAATTTTTTTTAAACCAAGCATTCATCTGAGTTCTTACATCTTGAGGCGTTTTCCTCTTTTCCCTTCCCTGTCTTTCTTCCCACTTTACTTTTTATATTCAAAGTTTGCCGTTCCAGTTATAAATTCCAAAATACACCAAAACTCTTGATGCTCTTCTTTCACAAAAGATGAAGTGACTGTCTTTCCAGAGGCATTAAGTTGGAGACACGGCAGTCAAAAGAAGTGACAGAAGATGTCATAAGCTAAGAACAATGTCTACGTATCTTGGGTGCTTTGATGTCTAATATGCATCTATCACAAAATATATGGGAGGGGCAGGGCTACTTACCAGCAATTCATTTTTATTTCTTTTTTCCAGCTTTATTTATTGAGATATAATTGACATATATAATGTTATGTAAGTTTATATATATAAAACATATTTTTATATAGTGATAGAGAGAAATAATTACCGCAACAAGGTTGGTTAACACGTCCATCACCTTACATAATTAGGATTTATTTTTGTGGGAAGAAATTTATGAACGCTATCTTAGCAACTTTCAAATATACAATACGTTCTTGTTAACTATAGTCACCATGGTATACATTAAATCCTCAGAACTTAATCATCTGATAACTGGAAGTTTGTACCTTTTGATCACCTTCCCCCCCCACCCCCCGGCAACCCCTCATCTACCCTCTGTTTCTGTTTCCGTGAGTTTTTTTTTTAATTTCACATATAAGTGAAATTATACAGTATTTGTCGTTTTCTGTCTGACTTATTTCACTTAGTTTCACCTGTATTGTTGCAAATTAGGTGGGATATCCTTCTTTTTTAAGGCTGACTAATATTCCATCGTGTGTGTGTGTGTGTGTGTGTGTGTGTGTGTACACATATCACATTTTCTTTATATCCATTCACCTCTCAATAGGCACTTAGCTTGTTTCCCTATCTGGGCTAGAGTGAATAATGCTGCAATGAACATGGGAGTGTAGATATTTTTTGAAACACTGGCTTCATTTTCTCTGGATATATACCCCAAAGGTGGACTACTGGATCATATGATAGTCCTATTTTTAATTGTTTCGAGGAATCTCCATACTGTTTTCCACAATGACTATATCTATATTGCCACTAACAGAGCACAAGTTTTCCCCTTTTCCTATATCCTTACCAACACTTGTTATCTCTCTTTTTTTTAATGTTTATTTATATATGAGGGTGGAGGAGGGCAGAAAGAGAGGGAGACAGAGGATGCAAAGAGGGCTCTGTGCTGACAACAGAGAGCCGGCTGCAGGGCTCAAACTCATGAACCACGAGATCATAACCTGAGACGAAGCCAGACGTTTAACTGACTGAGTTCCCCGGGTGCCCCGCACTTGTTATCTCTTATCTTTCTTATAAATGCCATTGTAATAGATGTGAGGTGATATCTCATTGTGTTTTCCATTTACATGTCCCTGGGGATTCCTGACAATGACTATCTTTTCATATACCTATATCAATGGCTATATCTCAGCCATTTGTATGTATTCTGTGGAAAATGTCTATTTCGTTCCTTTGCCCATTTTGAAATTGAGCTGTTTTTTGCTAAAAAGTCGCATGAGTTCCTTATTTTTTTTAATTTATTTATTTTGAGAGCAAGAGAATGAGCATGAGCAGGGGAGGGGCAGGAAGAGAGGGAGAGAGAGGATCCCAAGCAGGCTCCTCGCTTTCAGCAGAGAGCCTGAAGCAGGGCTCACTCAAACCCACAAACTGTGAGATCATGACCTGAGCCGAAATCAACTGACAGCGACCCAGGTGCCCTGGTTCTTTATATATTTTGGATATTAATGCCTTATCAGATATACGGTTTGAAAATACTGTCTCACGTTGTATGGACTCATTTTGCTGTTTCTTCTGCCAGGCAGAAGCTTTGAGTCTAGTGCAGTCTTGCATATTTATTTTTTACTTTTGTTGCTTGTGCTTTTGGGGTCGCATACAAAAAATTATTGCCAAGACCAACATCATGGAGCTTTTTCCCTGTATTTTCTTCTAGGAGTTTATGGTTTCAGGTCTTACATTTAATCTTTAATCCATTTCAAGTAAATTTTTACGAGTGGTGTCCAGTTTCATTCTTTTGCGTGTGAGCATCCAGTTTTCTCAACACAATATATTGGAAAGACTATTTTTCCCCACTGACTATTCTTGGCTCCCTTGTCAAATATTAGTGGACTGGATATGCATGGGTTTATTTCTGGGCTGTCAATCCTGTTCCATTCATCTATGTGTCTGTTTTATGCCAGTACCATACTGTTTTGAATACTATAGCTTTGTAACATAGCTTGAAATCAGGAAATGTGATGCCTCCGGCTTTCCTTTTTTCTCTGGATTGCTTTGGCCCTTTGGGGTCTTTCACGGTTTCATACAAATTTTAGGGTTGTTTTTTCTATTTCCATAAAATATGCCATTTGAATCTTTCTAAGAATCGTATTGAATCTATAGATAGCTTTGGGTAGTATGGACATTTTAATGATATTAATTCTTCTAATCCATGAGCATGGGATATCATTCCATGTGTTTGTGTCATCTTCAGTTTCTTTCATCAATGTCTCCTAGTTTTAAGTTTACAGATCTTATACCTCCTTGGTTAAATTTATTCCTGAGTATTTTATTGTTTTTGATGCTATTGTAAATAACATTGTTTCCTTAATTTCTCTTTCTGATATTTCATCGTTAGTGTTTAGAAATGGAACTAATTTTTACGTTGATTTTGCATCCTGCAACTTTATTGAATTCATTTATTAATTCTAACAGTTTTTTGTTAGAGATTTTTTATATATAAAAATATGTCATCTGCAAATTGACAGTTTGACATGTTCCTTTCCAATTTGCATGGGTTTTTCTCCCCTTTTTTCTTTCCTAATTTCTGTGGCTACGGCTTCCAGTACTGCATTGAATAAGAGGGGTGATGGGGCACCTGGATGGCTCAGTTGGTTAAGTGCCCAACTTTTGATTTCAGCTCAGGTCATGAGGTCGGAGTTGTGAGTTCGGGCTCAGTGCAGACCCTGCTTGGGATTCTCTCTCCCTTTCCCCCTCGCCCCTCCCCTGCTCTCTCTTTCCCTTTCTTCCCCTCCTGTATGCATGCTTTTTCTCAGAAGAAAGAAAGAAAGAAAGAAAGAAAGAAAGAAAGAAAGAGGAAAGGGAAAAGAAGAGAAAAGAAGAAAAGAAAAGAAAAGAAAAGAGAAGAAAAGAAAAGAAAAGAAAGAGAAAAATAGGAGTGGTGAGAGTGGGCATCCTTGTCTTGTTACTGATCTTGAAAAGTTTTCAACCTTTTACCATTCAGTATGCTATTAGCTGTGGGCTTGTTATATATGGTCTTTACTATGTTGAGGTATCCACCTTCCTTCTCAATATATTGAAAGTTTTTTATCATGAATGGATGTTGAATTTTGTCAAGTATTTTTTCTGAACCTATTGAGATGCTCATGCAATTTTTATTTTTCATTTTGTTATTGTGATGTAATACAAAGATAGTATATTGAACCATCTTTGCATCCCAGATACAAATCCCACATGATCGTGGAGTATGATCTTTTTAAGATGCTGTTGAATTAAGTTTGCTAGTATTTTGTTGAGAAGTGTTGCATCTGTATTCATCAGGAATATTGGCCTATACTTTTCTTGTGGCATCTTTATTTGGCTTTGGTATCAGGGGAAGGCTGGCCTCGTGTAATGAGTTTGAGAGTATCCTCTCCTCTGCAATTTTTTAGAAGAGTTTCAGGAGGATTGGCAGCGAGTCTTTTTAAATATTTCATAGAATTCATCAGTGAAATCTTCTCAGCTTGATTTTTCTTTGTTGGGAGGTTTCTGACAAAAGTTGGGTGAGGTTGCAAATTTGGTTTCCTGCCCAAGTGGAGCAAGTAGACTGGGCTCTAATGCCAGCCTGGCCCCTTGACAGGGGATCTGAATTAGGCAGAACTGCTAGTTGAGTTCCTTGGCCAGATGACGCCACCTGCTCAGCTCTTCAAATGCCCAGAGCTGGGATCATCCCTTGGGCTCTGCTGTGGGCAAGGATGTCATTCACCAAGATCTAAGTGCTAGCTACTATAATCCCTGCCCCTCTTCTCCATCACTATTGAATCCCCAGGGGTAAAGTCTTTCAGTGTCCCCCAAGGATCCTTGTGAGGTGAGACTCAAGTGGGCCTCTAGAAGAGCATCTCCCAATGCTGGGTGAGCTGGATGTCCACCTTGGATTCTTTTTTCCCCACTGGAGAAACAATAGGCCCAGGGCATCCTCTAGGGACAGTGTGAGGGAAAGGCCATGCCATCAGAGTGTAGCCACTCCTGTAATTCTTCTAGTGTAGCCCTTCTCTGTCTCTGTGGTCCAGGGTGGGTCCTTCAGCCTCACCACTGGATTGCAGGACCCTTACAATGGTGTCTTGTCTGTGGATAGTTCCAAGTTTGTCTTCTCATGAGAGGGACTGAGGTCAGGGAGGACCTAAGCTGCCATCTTGATGATGTCATTCTGTCAATATTCTCTGCAGTTAGGATGGCACAGGGGCCTCACCAGCAACTCACTTTTACAATAAGGTTGACATCATACCATATCTTCTCCGAAAGATTAAGGTTTCCATGCTGACATGTTTGGCAGGCAGGGCCATTTTGCATACCAACAACAACAATGAGTTATTCAAGGTCACATAGCTAGTAAGTGGCAGAGCCAAAGACTCAGACTGGCTTATTCTGAAGACCATGCTTCTAACACATCTTGCCATATTGATGACGAACTCGATACTAACCGCTTATAACCCACCACATCCGTACGTATACCACATTCACACATATGTGCATGCGTGTGCACGGGTACACATATACACACATTTCCCTTTGAAAAGCATCAAGAATCAGTATACTTTTCTTTTCTCTATCTTTCATGGGGATTTCCCTAGGTCTGTGCTAGCCAATATCGTAACTACAAACCACATGTGGCTACTTAAATTTAAAATAATTAAAATTACATAAAATCTAAAATCCAGTTCCTCGGTCATACCAAGCTCAATATTTAAGTGCTCAATAGCTACAAGGGGTAGTGGCTACTGTGTTGGACAGCACAAATATAGAACATTCTCAACACAGCAGAAAGTTATCTGGCTGCTTTAATCTTTTTATCTGATATTTTATGAAGAGAAATGGTAGTAAGGGTCATGAACTGTGTTTTCCATTAGATGCCACCATGTAAATACAACACCTTTCCCCAAAAGGATGCACCTGCTTTACCTGAAAAAAAGGTTTTAATTCATTCACACACACATCTATTCATTTCACATTTTTCTTGAGTATTTGCTATTTCCTTCGGACTGTAGAGAATCAATAGGACACAAATACAGTCCCCTTCCTACGAGTAGCTCATAGGAAATAATGAAAACAAACATTTAAAAAGTGTAATTTTTGTATAGTCTGGAAGATGTAACCGAAGTGAGTGTTGTGGGAGCAGAACAACAGAGAAGTTGGCCAGTGACCCCATCACCCATATTGGAGTCGCTAGGGCTAGCCCTCTGTTCTTTGAACAATCCAACAGAACTGCCCTTCAGCTAATAACTTGATGGGAATTGCACAAATTTCTCTTGCCAGTCCATGATTTAGCTGCTGTCCTCACAGTTGATTCTCTTTTTCTCATTGCTGCAGAAAATGGCACCACACAGCTGCATAACCAACCAGCGAGCTTTAACCCAACAGCAGGTGGGCATTGCTCTTTTTGTTATCCCTCCTTTACAACATGAGATATTGTCTTAAAATCACCCCTGAGATGCAGGAAACCAAATACAAACAGACTTAGATCAGACAGGCCTCCCACTTGTCCCCAATAAATCATTTGAAATTAAGAGCACTTCCATTTGGAGCCAAGCAACATGGGAATGCTAGAGGGCAAATGCCAGGCTACATGGGAGGATGTAAGAGCTGGCCCACAGGCAAGGCTGAGGCTCCACACCGCTCTGCATTAAGATGCCACTTTTATTCTAAAGGAGAGTGAGCAATCTTTATCCAGAGTCTGCGTGTGTTGGATTGAGGCTTTAAATAAATAATTCCTAGCTCAGTGTTTTAGTTTCCCTTGTCTAGTTAGAGTTGCAAAGGGGAAAATAAAATGGCAAAGTTGTACCATTGGATTACCCCAAGGAATGATCTTAATATTTGACTTGCAAACTCTGATTAATACTGCATAGGTAATGCTATTTATGGAAGGCAGGGATAGTGATCCACATGTTGTTTGGGGGAAGTCAAAGCCAATTACACATGAAAGGAATCTGAAGAGTTCCTCTTTGGTATCAAAGAGTCACAGTGGATATCTGAAGATTCTGAAATTCCCTTAAGAAAAGACAGCTAGGAGCAGCAAGGATAAGGGAGTCATCTTTTTGTTTGGGGAGGGTTTTCAGGTGGGAGTACTTCCGCCAACTGATCATGGAGTCTGCTTCACATTTTAGTTGCCACCAATTCTAAAGCTCATTTGCATATAAAGCATCTGGAATAAGCAAAACTAATTTGAATCTTCTTTTATAAAATGTTAGCAGGATTAAAGGATCAGGTAGCTGGTTCCCTTACAAGATTCACTGGAGGGAAGTCAGACAAAGAATGAGATAAAATCATTAGGCCAGTCCCACACTGGCAAGTGTTCCCGCGTAAACTCAGTCTCTAAAAAGGGTATATTGGTCTGGCAGCTGCCTTTCTTCCTCTCCAGACTTTGTAGTGATCTATAGCTCAGAATTCTTTAACTGTAGATACACCTGTGATGCTCTGTCTTCCCCAAATTTCTTAGGTCCTCTGATCGTCAGCCTCACCACAAAGCCTGTGGGGGCACCCACAGAGTGTCCTACTTTAAACACCTGGGTAGGTCGCTGCTGCAGTTTCTATCAGGGATGTATTTTCTGGATTCTTTCTTCCCCAACCTGTCTTTACAATGAAGACAACATCTAGCAAAACAACAGAGGCACCATTCATATATCTAAAAGAAAAGTCTGGGGCACCTGGTTGGCTCAACCGGTAGAGACTCTTAATCTTGGGGTCATGACAAGCCCCACATTGGGCATAAAGTTCACTAAAATAAATAAAAAATAAAACAAATGTAGTTTTTAACTTTATCTTTTAAAATTCATCACAAAACAGTTTTACAGCTGGCAGGAATCTTAAGACCTTGCAATTTCATTCTAACTCTTACATTTAATAGGAAAGGAAACTGAAACCCAGAGAGGCAGAGGCTTCTACGAGGTCCTATAACTAGTCAATGACTAAGACGGGCTTAGAATTCAAGATCCCTCATTTCTAGTTCAGGGCTCTGTCCCTTGTAATGCCCTTTGATTCAATTTTACTTATAAGTCGTTATTGAGCAACAACTAGGAGAAAGACTCTCACGCATGCTCTGGGGAAATACAAAGATGGTCAATACAGAACCCTGTTTTCAAGAATTTAGAGTTGAATAGAATAATGAAGATTGTTGATACTGGGGCGCCCCAGTGGCTCAGTTAGTTGAGCATCCAACTCTTGATTTTGGCTCAGATCATGATCCTAGGGTCATGGAGTCGAGCCCCAAATCAGGCTCTGTGTTGAGCATGGAACCTACTTATGAGTCTCTCTCTCTCTTTCTCTCTCTGCCTCTCTCCTGCTTGCATATGCTCTCTCTCTCTCTCATTCTAAAAAAGACCCCAAAAACAAGAAAAGAAAAAACAAACAAAAATTATTTGATACAACTAAAAGTCAAAGAAGCAACCTAAGAAAAGGAAATACAAATACTATTGAGGTTCAGAGGAAGGAGAAAATGGATAAAGTTCTAGGATGATAGAGAATTTGAAAAAATGGGAGTAAGTCATTCATTATCCTATTAAGTGAGGTTTGCCATTGTTCTGACACAGAGGATCAAGTCTTCCACCTTTTGGATCAATCTACGGACCCACATTGGTGAAGAAAGAGTGTTCCTTCTAACAAAGCCTGCAAGCCTACCTGGGAATGAGGAGTAATGCAGGTGCAGTTAGTGATGCCTGCCTTTCCTTCTTGTCTCGTTCCTTTCGTTATGTTTCATGGATCTGCAGGGTCATTTCCCTAGAACTGTTAAAGAAGTAAAGCATCTCCAGGAAGATCTCTTCTATTTTGTTCGCTGAGCTTTTAACATGAGTGAGTGCTAGGGTTTGTTAAATGATTTTTTTTCTGCCTCTATTGAGATGATCTGATCAAATGGTTTTTCTTCTTTTTCTTTTGTTAATATGGTGAATTACATGGTTTGATTTTTGATGGTGAAACTGTGAATAGGTTCTTAGCACTCCTTTTGCATTCTTTTTTCCTTCCTCTCACCTCCTTCTCTCTCTCTTCCCCTACCCGTCCTCCTCTTTCTCCTTCCTTTTTCCCCTCCCTTCCCTCCTTCCTTCCTTCCTCTTTTTCTCCTTCTGTGTTTTTTTCAGACTATTTCTTGTGCCATTTGTTTTCATCTTTCTCTTGTTTAACACAAGAAGTTCTCTCAAGATCTCACAATATACATTGTGGGTATATTTTCCTTGACACACGATTTCATTTGAGGCCTGTTTCTTTTACATCCAAGTCATAGTTCAAGGACTATGCATTGTGTCTCTTCCTCATTTGTGTAACCCTACAGTGAAGAGAGAGAGAGAGAGAGAGGAAGAGAGGGAGATAGAGAGACTATGCTGGTGGGAAAACCATGGCTCAACTGGGCTGTTTCCTCCCTTTGCAGGATGACCCAGACTCTGTTTTCTATCCCGAAAGGTTATTAAGTATCTGGTACTAAGTTTCACTTCCCTACTCAGGAATATATCTTCTTTCTTAAGGAGAAATATCACTAAACTTTGACTCTTTCATTTCAGCCTGAAGGCTTTAGAAATGGTGAAGTAGGGGCACTTGGGTGGCTCAGTCAGTTGAGCATCCAAGTCTTGATTTTGGTTCAGGTTATGATCCTAGGATCTTGGGATCAAGTCCCAGGTCGGGATCTGTGCTGAGTGTGTGGAGCCTGCTTGAGATTCATTCTCTCTCTCTCTCTCTCTCTCTCTCTGCTCCTTTTCCCCACTCACACTCTCTTCCTCTCCCTAAAATTAAAAAAAAATGGTGAATCAGACAGCTTTTAACAGGACAATAGTGGAAGAAGCTTCTAGGCACAGGGCTTTCTCTTCATAATCTTCATTCACCTCCTTAGTGCATTTCTTCAAATCAAGGTGAGTGTGAGTTTGGAGGGCAAATATTGAGGAGAATTTTCATTTAAAAAAAATCATCTTCTTCCATAAATAGTGTTCGTGAAATTGTGACAATGAGGGTTGGAAAGCAGAAGAATCAAGGTGTAGTAGACAAGATCATACTACAAACTTCTCTTTCTTGGCTGCCATGTTTTGATGTTTAGGACCATGAGGTTGACCTCCTTCCTTGTTTGGACATTTGGTAGTCTTTTGCTTGTTTGTTTTAAACCAAATTTTAAATGATTCCATTATATATTTGGAGAGGTCAGTTCAGTGATTTAGCTTCACTCTGGCTTCTTTACATTTCATAGACCTTTATATTATTTTTGAAGGTAAAAAGTAGACACATGCATTTTTTACAGATTCCTATCCTGAGACAATTCAAAGTAGTGCATGCACATTGCATGTATAGATGGTCCATAACAAAAAACTAGGTTCTTCTATTCCACAGTCCAACAAAGTTTTTTAGCAATTTCTATGTTTATTTTCTTCATAATGTCAAATAATTGGATTTTACTGTGCTTTTTGATTTATTAGATTTGAGCCCTGGGTCAGGTGCAAAACTGACAGTGCAGAGCCTGCTTGGTATTCCCTCTCTCTCTCTCTCTGCTCCTCTCCCATTAGCACTCACATGCTCTCTCCCTCTCTCTCTCAAAAACAAACTTAAAAAAAAAGATTTTCTTTCCCTCTCTGCGCCTACCCTGATCATACGTGCTCGCGTGCTCTCTCTCTCTCTCAAAACCAAAAAAAAAAAACAACAACAACCAAAAAAAAAAAAAAACCCCAAAAATACAATTCTGAGAAAGAGATTTACACTCAGGAAATTTATTAGAGTGCTCTGCAGAGTAAAACCATGACGCTGGGATCATGACCTGAGCCGAAATCAAGAGTCGGTGCTCAACCAACTGAGACACCCAGGCGCCCTGGACCAAGCATTTCTGGTACATATTTGATTTTCTTACTGTTTCTAATTGACTTAATTTTCTTTGTGATAAAAGAAATATACACATTCACTTTACCTCAGAGGCACACAGTCCAGTCTTAAATGAGCGAGCACATTTCTACCGTTCAAAGTCTACTCCTCATGAAATGGAAACCCTGGCATTACTGATATCTCACTGTAAGTATCACTTCCTTCCTGAGCCCATTTGCATGAGAATCACTAATGGTTCGGTTTGAGAAATAATGGGGTCATCCCCAAATTGACTCATATCAATGAACTTCTTATCCAAAGAAGAAGGGACACTCAGTTCACCACCAGATAGAGTTCACTTGTTAAGTTTTTAAACAAAGTTTGGTTTATTTTAACATGATTTTGACATCACAAAATCTTCACAAGGCATATTAGGAAGGTGATTACTCTTATATTATAGATGAAGACAATGAGAAATGTGGAGATTGAGAAGTAGGAATTTAAATAAATAAATTCAGCATAAGCCAAAATGGCTAAAAGGAAAACAGTCTCCCTCGAAGCTTCATCTATGTCCAGCTCTATCCAGGACCCTGGTGTATCTTAGCCAACATTCAGTGGAGAACCTAGAATCTGGCAGTTCCTACAACGTGCTTTTGCTTCCTTTCTTTATGAATGTATTGGGATTTTGAGCTCAGTTAAATAGAAAGACCCAAATACCCTACCAGTGAAAAGGGTCAGTAGTTGTGAGGTTCGATACAGATTTTTTTAGCAGAAGGAATTGGGAAAGATGAGGGCATTCCAAATGAATATGCCACTATATAATTATTTCTATTTCTAGATTGACCAAATAGCTAATTCCAAAAAATCGTTTCTAATATTGTTCAATTTTCCTGGAACTCTCTTATCTCCTGGTCTAATCTGCTTCCTTTCAGCTTTTTTACAAACATTATCTTCTCTCCTACAACGTAGTCTTAGAGTGAATCTTAGTAAAGGATAGGGGCGGCTGGGTGGCTCAGTTGGTTAAGCGTCAGACCGCAGCTCAGGTCACAATCTCGCAGTCCTTGAGTTCAAGCCCCGCGTCGGGCTCTGGGCTGATGGCTCAGAGCCTGGAGCCTGCTTCCGATTCTGTGTCTCCCTCTCTCTCTGTCCCTCCCACGTTCATGCTCTGTCTCTCTCTGTCTCAAAAATAAATAAATGTTAAAAAAAAAAAAAAGAGTAAAGGATAAATTGGAAGAAAATATACAAGAGATACTTACCTAGATATCCTTATCTTTGCAAAACATCTGGCTGAATACACATCAAACCATTTGCATTCACTCTCTTTTGAGCATGGAATTATGGGGCCACTTCCATTTTCTATTTAATACTTGCTGTATGTTAATTTTTTGTGAGTGCCTATTTTCTTGCTGTATGACTATTGAGATGATTTAATTAGTTTCCCCTGAACTATGAAGGCAAATTATTGGGTAGGCAGATTTACCTTTGTACTTTGTTAGACAAGTGCAAGAAATACTGCCTTTCATTATTAAACGAAACACAAAAGCATTTTTACCAACTTCCAGTGGGTATTCAAAACTATTTCTCAGTCATGTGACTGGCCAAATTTAAATTTTCTATAATTTGTTTTCATTTCTATTATTCTGTACTTTTCTCTTGCATGTAATAGTAAAAACGTTTCAAATGGAGTATTAAAAAATGGCTTTGTGGGTATAGATTTTTACCCCATTTGGCCTTGGCTATTTTTCCTAATCCCTGAGAAAAGTTTGGAGCTAGACCCATAGTTTTTCTCTTTGTATTTAAGGATATAGCTGTCAACAGATTTTGGAGAGAGAAAAAG
Organism: Acinonyx jubatus; assembly: GCF_027475565.1. NCBI lineage: Eukaryota > Metazoa > Chordata > Mammalia > Carnivora > Felidae > Acinonyx > Acinonyx jubatus. Next base: position 133,720,751 of record NC_069384.1, read on the forward strand.
GATATTTAAAAGGAAAATACACTAGAGGCTACAATCAGATCTGGGCATTACCTTCCACCTGTCCAGGTGATTGCTGGCCTTTCACACTAATTTCTAATATTCAGCTTACCTCTAACTACCACAAGATGACAAAATATGTGATTTGGACCATTAAGGTCCCCTGAGATTTGGCTATTGATAGGCAAAGGCCTGTATTTTCAAGAGAATTGGAATTTGGTGACCTTTTATTTTAAAACACGCCTTCTATTCTCGGATCTCATCTCCCTTAAAGAAAAATAATAAAAATCTATAATTAAAATTTATCATTCTTAACTAAGCATTACAGCCATGAAAAATAGCTAATTATTCACTGTGGGCAATATTGTAGAAATCAGATTTGCTGATTAACAGATAAACTTACAAATTATTTCCAAAAGGTTCTCTCGTAAACCTGCTAAGAATTCATTTAGCCTTGGAAACCCCTCTAGATCTGCAAGTTACTCTGAAGTCTCTAATATAATCCCCTTGAACACATTCTTAAAATCCTTCAGCTTGCATTGGTAGTTATCAAATATATTTAAATATTTGGCAAGAAAATTAAAATATGAAAACTAATATAGCAATTGCCCCCAAACACACAGTTTTCCAAGGAGATTTTGATGATTCAGAAAGAAATCTGTGGAGGATATTTGGTATTTAAATGATAGGGCTGCATTCTGACAGTGCTTTTTATAAAAATAAACTAGTCCAAGAATATAATAAAAATAATCTGTATAAATTAGCTATATTTTATCTGAAAGGCAGGGAGCAAAGTTACCTGCAGGGCTATCTCCTATGAAGTAAAGTTGATATATAAATTTCATATTTATAAAGAAAGCATTTTGTGGAGTATTTGTTCACTTTAAAAAATAACTCACCATGGCATATTTTTTTAGATAATTGTACTCTGTTACAGCATCGAAAATATGATTGAACTTAGGAAAAAGCTATTTAGGTTTAACTCTTTAGGAATGTAAACATTACATAAAATTAAACATACGTGATTGTTTTAAATATGGATTTTTTTAATGTTTATTTATTTTTTGAGAGAGAGAGAGAGAGAGGGCGTGAGTGGGGTGGGGCGGAGAGCGAGGGAGACACAGAATCTGAACCAACTCCTGGCTCTGATCTGTCAGCACAGAGCCCGACGCGGGGTTCAAACTCACAGACCCTGAGATCATGACCTGAGCTGAAGTCAGATGTTTAACCAACTGAGTCAGCCAGGCACCCTTTAAATATGAATGTTTAATCAAACTAGCCGCACATACATGTATGCATGCGGTTATGTATGTATGTATGTATGGAGTTGTATAAATGACATTACTTGTGTGATAATTCACCAGAGAAAGTGATCCTTGGGACCTTCAACTGATGTATGTGAATATAATACACATGGTTAGTTATAGCTGCAGAGCAAATAGCTTCCTTCTGTTTTTCTTTTTAAAAATTGAAAAAAAATTCAATTACAACAGTGCCATTTGAATAGATGTAAAAAATGTAAACAGTAGAGATGAAGTTATGTCATCCTTAATCATCACCTCTGTTTCTATATTTTCCCTAAGGATACCAAAGAGATTTTTTTTGTTCATTAAATCAGTTTGGAATAGGCATTTCTTCTCTGCCTGTACACAGTGATGCTTAGTTGTCTATAGTTTTATTTTGCATGAGTATTTTTTAAAATAAATGGTATTATACCATATTTATTCTTTCGTAGCTTGCTTTTGTCACTCAATACGTCCTGACAGTCCTTTCATATTGTTTACATCAATTTACCACATATGGCCCAGATTACACTTGAAATTCCATTGTACGGTATTTTTTCTTTCGAATTCTGATGAAAATTGTCTCCCTAAATTTACTTGCTATCACAACAATGCTGTGGTAGACATCACTTCTGTGCCTCTTTATGCACACATACACACATTTCCCAAGATTAGATAATGAGAAGTGGAAATCCGGAGTCAAAGAGAATTCATTCATTTATTTTGTTTTGAAAGATTTAGAAATACCAATGTCAAAGTGGCTGTATGAATTGATGTTTCATGAGTAGCATTAAAAAAACCCATCTTCTCACATTTCACCACCTCTTAATATTGTCAGCCTTGGTAGTTATTGTCAGTCTCATTGTATTCTTTGGCATTCCCCTGGTTGTTAATGGTGCTAAACAGCTCATGTCTAAATGTTTTCACCCATGTGTACTTCCTATTCTGTACATGATCTGTTCACATCTTTTGCCCCATTTTCGACTAGATTGATTGTCTCTTTCTTAGTAAATTTAGGAGTTTAAAAGCATATCTGTTTTTTAATCCCTTTCAGTAATGAACAATGAAAACATCATCCCAATCTGTTCTTGTCTTGTAAATTTTTTACAATTTTGTATCATTTGTCTTACTGATATTCTCTTCAAATTTCAAATATATCAGTCTTTTCCATAAAAGACATTTTCTTTTTTTTTTTTTTTTAATGTTTATTTATTTTTGAGAGAGAGACAGGGTACAAGCAGGGGAGGGGCAGAGAGAGAGGGAGACACAGAATCTAAAGCAGGCTCCAGGCTCCAAGCTGTTAGTGCAGAGCCCAATGCAGGGCTCGAACTCATGAACCACAAGATCATGCATGACCTGAACTGAAGTCAGACGCCCAACCGACTGAGTCACCCAGGCGCCCCTCCATAAGAGACATTTTCAATTTATGTCTTGTTTAAGATGACCAATCCTATTCCAAGCTTCTAAGCACATTTTGCCACAGTACTTTTGAAGAGATTTGTCATTTATTTTTTGTCAATTTAGACCTTTAATGTATTTGGGACTTGTTGCTTGATCTTTTTTCCACTGCATGCAAAATGTACACCATTTCCATGTGTATACAGATCTGTGTCTTAGATTTCTATTGTTCTTCACTGATCGATTTTTTAATGTATCAGTACTATTCCAATTTTCACGAGGTTCTACTATGGTATGATGGGTGGAAATATGGAAGCTCTCAAAATTTCCTAGTTTTTCAAGATAATCTTGGCTACATACATATTCATTCTGTCTCTCACAAGAATTTAGAATTAGATTCTTAAGTTATGGAAAAGGTCATAACGAGATTTTGATTGAGATAGGATTACATCTATGGTTACATTAAGGGTCATTGACATTTTTTTCAAAGTTGTTGAGTGTTCACACTACCTCCTTTTCATGGGGGGTCATCTTTTACAACTTCCAAATTTATTTTTGTTATGCACATGTGATACTGTTTAAATTTTCCTTGACTTCTTGAGCCACTTTTGGAAATTTTTCTTTTCTTTGTTTTTTTAATTTTTAAAATGCTTTTATTTATTTTTGAGACAGAGAGAGAGATAGAGCATGAGCAGGGGAGGGGCAGAGAGACAGGGAGACACAGAATCCAAAGCAGGGCTCCAGGCTCCTAGCTGTCAGCACAGAGCCTGACGCGGGGCTCGAACTCACAGACTGGGAGATCATGACCTGAGCTGAAGTCGGACGCTTAATCGACTGAGCCACCCAGATGCCCCTGGAAATTTTTATTTTCTTATTCTATAATCCACTTCATCTAGATTTTCAAGTTTACTGGCCTAACATTGTATCTCTGTATCTATAGTTAAGCTCCATAACTCTGTTGCCTTATACAAGCCCTATTCCTCTGAATGAGACATGTCAAGAACGTGTCTATTTTTTCGGTCTCTTCAGAGAACAAGCTTTTTATTCCATTGGTTAATATTTTCGATTTATTCTTCTGGTTTTGTTCCTGTTCTATTTCTCTAATTTATGCAGGTATCATCGGTAGTGCTAATTTTTAGAATTTTTCTTGACATTTTTCTAGCTTATTTCATTGCTATTTAGCTCATTTTCTCTATTTTTAATATATGCCCCTGAAGTTATAGATTTTCCTTACACATTTCTTTGGGAGCCCACCACAGGTTGGTACGTAGAACGTGCATTGTCATCTGTTTCTTATTTCCTTTTATCTGCAACTTTGTTTTTTTTTGTATGATTTAAAATTTGCAGAAAAACCACAAAAATAGTAGGAACAACTGCATTATACCTCCTATCCAGATTTGTAGTTGTTAACATTTTGCCCCATTTCCTTTATCATTCACTGTATCCTTCCATATGTAAACATATATATATACATATATCTTTGTGTATATACATATATTTTTCTGAACAATTTGAAAGTAAACCACAGACATCCTGTTTCTACACTCCTGAGTACTTCTCACATAATCACAAATGAATTTTCAATTCTTGAAGTATAGCATTGATTCAGTGATATTATCTAATCTTAGAACCATATTAAATTTCACTAATTGCCCAAATATTCTTTTCTTTTCTGGTCCAGGATATAAACCAAGAGTATTCATTTCATTCAGTTATTATGATTTTTTTAAATCATTTAATCTGGAGATTTTTTTCAGCCTTTCTTTGTCTTCAAGACCCTTATATTTTTGAAGAATAAAGACCTGTAAACAAATACGGAATTCTAGTCAGTAGGTCTGCTTTTCACAAAGATATCTATTAGCCAGGCGCCTGTGTGGCTCAGTTGGTTAAGTGTCTGACTTTGGCTCAGATCATGGTTCCTGGGTTCGAGCCCTGCCTAGGGCTCTGTGCCGACAGCTCAGAGCCTGGAGCCTGCTCTGGATTCTGTGTCTCCCTTCCCCCTCTGAGGCTCTGCCCCACTCTCTCTCAAAAATAAGTAAACATAAACTTTTTTAAAAAAGGTATCAATTAGCAATTCTGAAACTACTTATGCTAGAGGAAATAAATAAATATATCATGGATAAATGGAGCCAGATTCCTCACTGACAGAAAAAATAGTTATAGGGGCGCCTGGGTGGTTTAGTCGGTTGAGCGTCCATCTTCGACTCAGGTCATGATCTCACGGCTCTTGAGTTCAAGCCCCGTGTCAGGCTCTGTGCTGACAGCTCGGAGCCTGGAGACTGCTTCAGATTCTGTGTCTCCCTCTCTCTGCCCCTTCCCTGCTCATGCTCTGTCTCTCTCTGTCTCTCAAAAATGAATAAACGTTAAAAAAAATTTTTTTTAAGAAAAGAAAAAAATAGTTGTAAATATGAGAAGGCAAAAAACTGGAATGAATCTTGTCCTCTGGAAGGGCCTGGAAATAATGGCGCTTCTAGAGCGGCCAGCATGCCTAGCGCTCAGATCATCAACAGCATTCCTCATTAAAGGAACCAGGGGCTCTGAGGAGTTGGCTGCTTCCAGAGACAGAGCAGGAATGTGAAAAATGAGCGTGGAATATCTTGGGCCAGAAAGTAAAGGAGTATTCAGAGAATAATAGAGTCATGTCAGAAATACACAAGAGCCACCTTGAAGAAGTTCCTAGTGGCCAAATTTCTAACAATTTTGGGTTCAAAATAAATAATGATTGTAAGAGATTATGTCCCATTGAATAAAATAAGAATCCATGGGCCAATATAGATACAAATACCTAGATAAACAGGTATATAGATAGAGAAAGAGAGAAGGAAATTCTTCCTTACAGTAGAATGCCATTTATTGTTAAATTGTTTATGCTTTGAATGTTATTTTTTCTTTAATTCAAGAGTTCTTAGAAGATATAATTTTAAATTTCCAGTTGAATAAGTTTGGATGGTGAGGTGTGGATGTGGTGATGACGGTGAGAGTTGTTTGCTTATTATAACTAATTTATGATTTTATTAAGTTGTAGTCAATGAATGCAGCCCTAAGAATTTTCCCTGTCTTGAAGATGTTGAGATATCCTTTGTGGTAAAATGCATAATCAATTTTCATGAACATTTCCTCCCTGTTAACTATGATTCTCTCATTTAAGTTTGTATTCTCTTTTTTAAGGTATAAAATGATATGCAACTGTACATATAATTCTCTCTATACATATAACTATGCATAAAACCAAAGAGAGGAATTATCTTTCTCACAATATAAGAAGGCTACAGCAGGCAGTCGACAGCTTATGCAGTAATTTCACAATTTCATTAAAGTCCCAGCTTCCATTTATCATTGTTATTTTATTTTCGGCAGGTGGCTTTCTTCCTTATGGCTACCTCTTGTTCGCTGGGATATTTTTCTTTCATTTTTAGCCTCATATCAATCTCTTTACAAGAAGAGTTTCAAAAGGACGCACTTCAGCACTTCTATCAGAAAGGCTGAACACCCTAAGAAATCCCCAGTACCCACATGTATCTCATTGGTAGGTATCCACGCTATAGATTGGTGTGGAGCTTAGGAGAGAGATCTTGGGTAGAGAGACTGCTTGGGGAGCGTCAACATATAGATATTATTTGCAGCTTTGTGGTGGTGGATGAGATGAAATCTCCCAAGGACAGTGTGCAAAGAATATATGACTTAGGTCTAGGATCAACACCACTTAAGAAAGATGAGCAGAGGAAAAGGAGCCTGCAAAGGAAATGGAGACGAGCCAGCCAAGAAGATTGGAAAAGGACCAGGAGACTTTGAAATCATAGAAGCCAAAGGAAGCTAGTATTTCAAGAAGGGATAGGAATTTAAAAAATCAAGAATTGCGGGAAGATAAGGAGAGAATCGTATATTTTTGTCCTGGTGTCCACAAATGTGTGATTCTTCACCTTTCCTTATGTTTCTTTTCCTGCTATGATAAGGCATGGACAAGAAAGTGCCCCACCAGTCCCTGCTGACATGCTCCCTGCCACCTGATAGGTCCTCATTAAGTTTAGCTGTCCTTAGCCCTCATTCCCTTCTCTTTCGTAATTTCCTCGGGAAACAGAAAGAAAATTTCGTAATAGAATTTTTGAAAAGGAAGCCCAAGCTTATTTTCTGAAACGAACATCCCGTGAGCCATTTTTGACAGAGTGACCACTTCCGTGGGATGTATCCAAGGGCCCAGCCCTTTAGGGCCAGGCAGAGGGTACCGTTTCTTTGCTGTATTCTGTTCTATTCCTATTACATGCAGTTCAACAAAAACAACAGCAAAAAAAAAAAAAAAAAAAAAAAAAAAAAAAGAGGAGGGGGGAAAAAAAGCCCTTATCTGCACAGTTGTGATGAATAGACTTGATTGGGCTCTCACACAGCAGGCAGGTGATGGCCATTGCCTGTCTATTTCAGGACTAAACTTTACACTGGCCACAGGTGTTTTTCCTTTTTTGGCTCTGCGGCCCTGCCATCATTAAGTTTGCCTGAAGCAGCAGACAGCTTCTGGGAGACCAAAGGATGGGGGGAGGCAGGGTACAGAGACAATCTAGCTAACATTTTAAGCAGGAAATGCAACCATCTGAATGTAAAGAAGATAAACCCTGTCTCTACACGAACTGTTCACTCAGGGGAAATTGAGGTAAACTGTAATGGGATTCAGAGAAAGGGGACAAGGAGAGCACGTGCCTTTGAGGTCACCCTTGCTCTTGCCGTTTTGTGACTAGCGGTCCCTTCAAATGGCCGAGGAATACTGAAAGAGAGGAAAATAAAGCTCCACGATACCACTGGGAATTGACAATTTGGTGGAAATGTTTTTTCTTTATCAAATTTAATGATTATTTTTCAATAAGTACTCAACCTAGCAATATCAAACAAATGCAAATACAGGGTGAATGTTGTGAGGTTTCTCATTCGCACGGGTGCACTCTGTTGCTGAATATAGTCAATATCCTAGAAATATGACTTCTAGGATACCGGAGAAGGCATCTTGCCTCCTATTCCAACTTTCATCCCCAGGGATGTCTCACCTACCAACTGCTGTTCTAATTCCTTAACAGAAGGCAAATATTCCAAATTTGGGTTCAGTCGTGACTTATAAGGTGATAGGAAAGTGAATACATTATCTGAAATTTACATGAGACTATAAAAGAGTGACATTATAGGCTGAGGTCAGGTTTTGATGACAGGGCTATATCACTAGAAGCAGGACAAGATGAAGTGGCAGGAAGTGAAAATTGTGAAGGCAAATATCACTAACATTTTTGCATGAGCCTGGACTTTTTTACCCTGATGATTTTGTAAACTTCACCCTCGAGTATATATGAGTTAATATATGCAAAATGCACGTTGCATTTCTGCAAATGAAGAATTTTAAACCCGAAGAGGAAAAATTATGTGAAATAAAATGAACACCATCGCTTGTATAATTCCTAAATATAGCTTAAAAGTACAGATTCACCGACTTTTAAAATATAGGGATCATGGTGAAAGTTAACAGTTTTGTTTGCTTGTTTTGATTTTGCTTTTTAAACGGAGTGGATGGATTCTTCCCAAGTTGTTAAAAGCTGATTTCTGGGGCCATGCAGTCACAATTCTAAAGGATGATGGAATTCTTAACATGACCTTAAAATTTCATGGGAGCCCAATCATGTATTATGGGAGATTGAGATTGAGATGTGTTTTTACAAAAATCAGAGAACAGAATCCATTGTGATATTTCTGTGTTTTTAGGGAAGAAAATGATACCTTAACACATCAGAACAAATACTTTTCAAAGACGAACCCAGAAAATTGTCAGCATTGCCAAAGTTAGAGCTGAGAGATTTGTCTTCCAGGTCCCTGTTCTAATCTGCTGGATGGTCTTCCCTTTTAGTTATCACACAAAACCATTCGTGTAGCTCCAGAGAAAGGATAATTTTTTCCCCAAGTGAGCCAGGGACATTCTGGCAGCCATTTTCTAAATTACTACTACCCAGTGTCTGTGACCGCTAGGTCATCTACCCCCATCACATCCTCAGTGGCAAACTGATTTCAAAGCACATACATAGCGCTCTTACGGAAGGAGTAGGTGATGTTTACATGACCTGTGTATTTGCGTGTATTGTTTCCTCTATGGAGGTAATGCTCCCAAGGGGGGAGGGCACCATAAATGTAGATTGTTTAGTCTACTCAGATGCTGCTCAAGGACCACCACGTTGGAATCTGGGATGGGTTTTCTCAAGCTGGAATCACTTAAGGATGCTCTAGGGGAAACCTGGATGCTGACGGGCTACAGAAGCTGTGGTGAACAATATCGGGACTTGCATGTAAATCATTGCTTGGAGGAGCTAATGATGATAAACAGTCATTGACTTTGAGTTTCATCCCAGAATATGTGTGCTGGGCTAATGGATAATGAAGAAAGATTAGACAGTTCAAGGATGCATTCCAATGGGCACACACACACAAGCTGAGCCTAGTAGGTGACCATGTCCTGGTACTTGCAGTGCGTCCCTATGATACTTTCAAGGATGGACAAGACAGGCATTATTTTCTGGAGTTTTAAATGCCTCTATGTGTTTGCGAATCATAGACGTGTATAATTCCATCCCTTTGGATGGGTTAAGAATAAAACAAAAATGAAAAAAGTCATGGTTATCAATCAGCCTTTTTGTAAAACATAGTAATAGGGATACAAAAGTGGGGCGCCTGGGTGGCTCAGTCAGTTAAGCGTCTGACTTCGGCTCAGGTCACAATCTCATGGTTTGTGAGTTGCAGCCCCACATCCGGCTCTGTGCTGATAGCTCAGAGCCTGGAGCCTGCTTCAGATTCTGTGTCTCCCCCTCTCTCTGCTCCTCCCTTGCTCATGCTCTGTGTCTCTCTGTCTCCCAATAATAAGTAAATGTTTAAAATTTAAAAAGAAAGAAAGAGAGATACAAAACAAATATCTCCATTTCCAGTTGCTCATTAACAGTTTTGCAAGAGTATAATCTTCATGGCGGCAAGTTTCTGTGGCACTAGCAGAATGAAAGCTCAAAATTATGGGCAAATCTAGCATGTTCATTAAACAAAACCTGGTTGAAGTTATGCTGCTCAAGGAAGAGTGCCCAACTCTAGCACACAGAGCAAGAGAGAGAATTTTTCTACCTGCCCTCAAGGAGTGAAGAGAGAGTCTGCCAGGGAAGATAGTAAACACAAAAGTAAACAGTAAGAGTACAGAAAGAACATCAGTAAGTCTGCAGAAGAAGTTCAAGAACAAGTTGAGCTGTGGGAGAGAAGAAATGAAGAAGCTACTTGAAGCCATTGGTAATCAGGGAAGGCTTGCTTATGGAAGTCAGAGGAGATGGTTGCTTTAAAGAACCGGCAGAACTTGAGGGGCGCCTGGGTGGCTCAGACAGTTAAGCGTCAGACTCTTGATTTCGGCTCAGGTCACGATCTCACGGTTTGTGAGATTGAGCCCCACATCAGGCTCTGTGCTGACAGCAAGGAGCCTGCTTAGGACTCTCTCTATCCCTGCCTCTGCCCCTCCACCACTCATGCTCTCATTCTCCCTCCCTCAAATTAAAAAAAAAATATTTCAAAAAAATTTTAAAGAACACGTGGGATTTAAGTACGTAGGTATGGGAGACGAAGGAATCCTCGAGAAACCAATGCAATCAAAAGCTTGGAGAGCTAGGTAAGAAAACAAAGCCAAGGTCTGGAAACAGAGAAAGTCAGTTGACTGGATTTTTTTTTTTTTTATTAATCCACTTCCAATTGGTTTGTTTAGGGTGCCAAGCAAAATGTATGTGGTTGCAAGATTATTTTTCACCTACTTGACCTTCAAAATTAATTACTACTTGAGTAAGAGAGAGCAAGTGGTTATAGAGAAGACCATACAGAGCAGGTGGGTTCATTTGAACAAGGAGAATTACTATTTGCTTGAATGGAAGGTGACTGAAGTAATGGTTCATGCATCCCAAACAAACCCTGTTTGGAAATCGGTTTGCTGAGTGTGTGGAGTGCTGTATTGCCTAGCATTTGTTGGAGGAAGTTCTTAGAGCTTCTAGAGCTTACTATCACTATTAATTCCAGGAAAGATATGTCAGTTTTTTGTTGGTTTTCTAGGCAATCCCAGATCATTTTCAGACTCATCTATGTCTTTCAAGATTCAGTAACCAATGCTACCTCCTCCATAAAGCTTTCTTTCCTCAATACTTGCCTGCAAGTGTTTATAATATCATTTATCAGACACGAATGTAATCTTTTTATTTTCAGCCTATCCGCTCCAACCCCCAGCCCCACCCCAAAAGTGGTGCTCACTCATCCTTAACATCACACAGTGAGTTCCCAAGTAGCATCATTGATTGGCAAAAGGAGAGTGAGAAGTAAAGAATAAATGATTAAAGGAGTATATTTTTAAATTGCTGTAGTGTTGGCTGTTTTATAATGAGCCATAGGTGACCGTGTTTGTTCTATTTTTGGTTCCATAAAGACCTGTTGATTTGATTGGTTAACTCTTTGTAAGGAAACAGATATCTACGGAGCCCGTGTCATCTGCCAACACATCAAGCCCACTGCCACACTGGTCTCTCAGATCAGTGTGCTGAGTGTGTGACTCAAGCCTCATACTTCAGAACCAAAAGAACCAAAAGAAAATATCTCCTTCAAGACTTGGAATTTTGGAGGTTGGGAGCAGGGGGATACCATCTCAAGAATGTCTGAGATAATTACAGTCAATACTGACTTATTCTCTTTGTAGAATTTAGTTCCTCACCCCCTCCGCCCTCTTCTTTGGTTTTTGCAACCACTGTGGTTCTTGGAGTCTTCTTGACTTTTCAGTAACGCTGACGGTCTACAATTTCCTCTTTCACTTTTTAAGGATCCATTTTTTTATAGTAGCCTATAAACTACCTCGTTAATCAGATAGTGTAAAATCCAATTAGAGACATTAGAATCCAGAAATACAAGTGTTAAGGAATGTATTTCTTGATTGACAAGGAAGCCAAATAGACCCATCTATTTAGAATCTTAGCAACAATTAGCTGCCTTAGTTTCATTTATTGTGACATAAAAAATCTGGTTTATTGAGAGCTCTATTGAAGAAGATTTCTATGATATGCGCCATGAGAAAATATCTTCAAACTAAAATGATTGTTTTGCTGTAATAAATTGAACCATATGTACACTATGTTATTCAATCTTTTTTCTTCAAGGCATAAATTGATATTAAAGAACATTTAAGTCATAACACATGGTTATCCAGGCATGAACGAGGCAATAACCCATATAAGTTGTCAAGGTGAAGCCAAAGCATTTATTAGAGGTTTGTGTTGTTTTTGAAAAGTGCATGGTTGGATAAACATGGATTAGTGCTATTATGCTGCTACGGTGACTCAAGTGTGTTTTTACAGTGTCAGTAATTTTTATGTTTAAAAATCACTGGTGCAGTATATTAGCTATAATTTATGTTTATCATCTTGTGTACTCTAATAGGTTTCAACAAACCATTTAACACTTCAGCTTGTGCATATACATTACTTAATAGGTATTTATCTTAAAAAAGAGATACTTAACGGGACTTTCAAAGCTTGCAACTGCATGCTAAGAGAGAATGCTGCAGCGTGTCACATTAACTTTCTTTTCCCCGTGTGCAGTTGACTTTGAACACGCCGGCCACTCGCTTCTTTGTCCAATGCGCCTCCGAATGGCACAAGAAGAATATAGTCTGGTAGTGTCCTTGTCGGCGGGAATGACATCAACTTCTCCCAGCACCGAGTGTCCGTCACACTTGCTAAGTAGGGTGGCCGCACGATACAGCCAGCACAGCTGAAATATGACGAAGGTCCAGCGATCAGTCACCACGTTGGGGTGCCCTTTCAGAAAGGGTTGTTTTTTTTTTTCTCTGACGGTAGCTGGATCTACAAGGCTTTGCATGGTTTGTGTGACCTAGACTCTTGTGTTAGACGAGTCTCTGAGAGGACCCTGGGGACCAAGTGCAAGGGAGGAGGGGTTGGAGCCGGGGAGTCAGTTGGGACTTCCCAGTCACAGGAGGTTTGTTGCTGCAATACAAGAGGGGACTTCATTTATCATGACACTATTGATTCTTCCGAAGAGTGCTATGCTTATTGTTTTTGCTTCATTGATGACCTATTTCTCTTTTGGATATTCTAAGTAGATGAATTACTGGTGTTTAGTCTTTTCAGAATGGAGATTGATTCATTTTTCAAATGTACCCAGAGTTGGTGATGTGGTGATATGGCTTTTGTCTTTTTTTTTTTTTTTCAAGGTAACTACTTTTTGACTTACTGACAGTCATGACAGAGATAGATTTGGAGGTGAAATAGTCATGAAATTCTAGTTACTGCTTAAATAAATGATGCCACTCTATTCATTTGTGACATGGCTGGATAAGAGTTTGTTTGGAATCCTGAAATTATGAATATACTGATCCACTCAGCAATAAATTTTTAGAAAGAGACTATAAATTCTCTAGAGTCAACCAAGCACATCAGTTGGCTGAGTTAGCAAACTGGGAGGATTTATTACTCACTGGAGACAAATCGACCAAGATGGCCTGTTTAGTATTTCAAAGTACCTTTTCCCTTGTAAAACTAGCGGTGACACTTTGACATCTTAACAGAGCGCTATTGTATCTTGATGATCTTTTTCAGTATTGGCAGCCTCTGCTAACTGGACCCAAAATTGTTTCCTAAATTTAAAGCTTCACGATTTTCGTGATAATATCAAAATTATATGCAAAGCACAATGGGCAGTTTATATGAAAACGCATGTGGAGTATGTTTTCAATGAAGAGAATTAGAGGGAAAGTCTCATCCTGAATGGATAGTTATATAGTTTCAAAAGAATCAACAAGGATAATGATCTAGCCCAACACTTCCGATAGAACTTTCTAGAATAAGGTAGAACTTTCTGGAATGATACATCTTTTATGTCTGACCTACTCAATATGGTAGCCACTAGTCACATATGGGACTTGAGCATTTGAAATGCTAGTATAACAGAACAACTGAAAATTTAATGTATTTAATTTTAACTTTAATATAAATAAACACGTGTAGCAGCAAATACCATGTTGGATATGCAGGAAATTTAGCCCCTTTAAGAAAAAGCTTGAAGAACTATTTACCTATGGGAGTAGTACTGGGTTAGAGAAGCAGAAGTGATGGCAGCAGACGGGTTCCCCCTTTTATAATACAGATTAGGACAAATCAGAAAAGATAAGAAAGGAAAGGGAAGCCATATAGATTTTGAAATCTGAACAGCAGTGGAACTTACTGGAAGAGTGGGTCTATGCATATATGATACAGCTGCACAAAGCGGTGATGATAGGACTAAATTTTATGAAACATAAAACAGATGAAATATTTTTCAAAAAAACCCATGTATTTAGAGAACAGAGATCATAGCTACTAATTAAATAGTTTAAAAACTACTTAGGCATCATTATTAATACTATTATTAGTTAAATTTTGCTCTAACAGGAACATTTTTATAAGTAGAAAGTGAATATATTATATATATGTATATATGTATATATATATATATATATAAAGTATTTAGAATATCAACTGGACTACCTATATTAATTTAATATTCTCATCTCAGCAAATGATAATTCCATTCCTGGGTGCCCAAGCTTATCCCAATTCCTCCCTTTCTGTTCATCACCAATATATAATCAATCACCAAGTCCTGTCTTTCTTATGGTTTACAGATAATTCATTTTGATTCTCTTCTCTTCATCCTCTGGATCACCACCTTTGTTTATGCCCCTTCCCACCTAGACTATTAGGTGTACATCATCATTATCTTCTGGCTCTCCCCTCTCTTTCTAGTCAACCCTCCCTACAAGTACCAAGGTCATGTTGCTCACCTGCTTAAAATTCTTCAAGAGTGCAACAGATGGGACATTTGTGTCTCCCCCAAACTCATATGTTTAAGTCTTATCCCCCAATGTGAAGGCATCAGAAGATGAGGCCTTTGGGAAGTAATTAGGTCATGAGACTTGAGCCCTCATGAATGGGATCAGAGCCCTCACAAGAAGAGACACAAAGACCTTCCCTTTTATCTCTGCTCTTTGTCATGTAATGATACAAGTGGACACTTGTCTGCAAACCAGGAAAGACACAGACACCAGATCAGCTTAGCCCCTTGACCTTTGATTTTTCAGCCCCCAGAACTATGAGCAATAAATATTTATTGTTTAAACCATACGGTCCACATTGTTCTGTTTTGTAGCCTAAGATAACGGCTTCTCGTCACCTACCAGTTATTGCCCAAGATCTTTAGCACACCATAGATGCCATTTAAGCTCTCCTTTCCTCTTTTAAGCTCTGAGCCCTCACACTGCCTTCCGAGATATTTTGTTCTAGCCTTACTGAGCTAGATATATCCCTTTCTGGTTCTTCATCTTTGAATATGTTTTCCCTATAGTCTTCTCCCCATTTTACTTGTCCTTCAAGACTCACCTCAGAGTCACCTCCTCTGTGAATCCTTCTCTAACATATTGCCCAGGAAAAGAATAAGCCACCTCTCCTCTAATCTTCTCATTCCACATCCCTGTTTCAGTAGATATGGCATTGAATTCTGATTCTTTATTTGCCTCTCTCTGTCAGTAGACTGGGGCCTCAAGAGTTAAGACAAGATGCTTTATTCATCTTTTTATCACTAGTGACCAGCACAGTGACTGACACCTAGTAGGGATGTCACGAATGTCTGATAAATGAATGAATGAATGAATGAATGAATGAATGCTTACACAGTCACTTCTCTTACTTAGCCATGTCTGATGTAAGTCTAGCTGCTGGGACTCTGTTATGACTTAGGTATACCTGGCAGAAACTACCAGAGGTAATGTTTTACAACTTGTAGGAATTAAATATCCTTCTATTATAAACTTATATACAACATTAAACTATTTTCAAAGGAATCCTACCATATAATATTATAAAAGAGAATTCTTTAAAACCACTAATTCAATAATCTCAAATAAATGGATTAATGAAGAGGTTCATTAGGCAGTTAATTTATAGAAATGTAGTTATCTTTTGGAATTTGTGGTATTTGTGGTATTATTAGCAGTTTAAAATACTAAATGATGACTATTTTCCCATCCTAAATAAATAATTGTGTTTGTACTAAGTTTTGTCTTTATAATTCTATGTTCTTTTTCTTAAAAAGCATTGACAAAATTATGTAAGCCTCAGGTCTTAAAAAGGAAGGCCAAAATAGAGAATCAAGATTGAATTCTCTGGGGAAGACCAAAGTTAAGTATAACTTAACTTGGGCAAGTCGCTTAACCTCCCCGTATCTCCATATCTTTGCTACTGAAAGAGTAGCAAAAAGTAGATTATTCTGAGGCCTCTCAAGCTCTAAATTCTTAGATTTTCTTAAGTCTAATCAAAATAAAAAACCATGTGATTACCTAGTCCATACAGATGGCATGCATGGTGACTTTTGAGGAACCATATGAGTGCAACATTAAGAAAACATCCAAACTTGTCCTTCAAATTACTTTATATGTACATGAAAAGAAATGGGAAAGTAGGACTAGATGACTGGTGCCAGGGAATACTGGTAAATTTGGTTGGAAGAATTTAACTCTGGTTAACGTACAGTAGTTCATCAAGGCTTAAATAAACAGCTTCATTAATTTACTCAACAATCATTTATTTTGCCCTTCTATGTTAGCAAATGAGAACACATACATGTTTAAAAACCCAAGGTCTGCCCCCAAGGACCACACAGAGGAGGAAGACAGATAAGGAAATCCAGAATGGCCCATTGAGAAAGGCCAATGGAAGGAAATAAGTATTAAAGGATGTGGGGAATCTAGCCAGGTGAGAACATCGTGGAGTGGTAGGTGATGGAGGAGGGGTGGGGCAGGACTAGGGGTAAATTTCAGGCAGAGTCTCCAATGCATACAAAGCTATGAACCTGAGAAAAAATGTATTCCACATTAGGATCTAAGAAGAAATCATACACTTATCTTGATGAGCACTAATACATGGAATTGTTGAATCACTGTATTGTACACCTGATACAAATATAACACCGTATGTTACCTATACTGAAATTAAGATTAAAAAAGAGGAGGGAGGAGAAGGAGAACATAAAGGAGGAAGAGGAAAAAGAGGAGGAGGAGGGGGAGGAGAAGGAGAAGGAGAAAAAGAGGGAGAAGAAGAGGAGGAAGAAGAAGAAAGGGGAGGGGGAGGAGAGATGTGTCTTCAGAGGTTGTAATCTTCAAAGACTATAATCTTCCAGGTGGGCAAAGCAGGTGAGGGTAACAAAATAGGGTGTGATGGGGCCTGTGCTCAGCTTGAAGACGCATGCTCTCTGAGGGAGGATGTCAGCTCTCAGCTCCAGTGGATTCATGTCTTGAAGAAGGCAAACCTGCTGTTACTACAAGGTTTTTACCACAACTGCAGTGAAAGGTGGTCATTTGGGCATGTAGGAAAGACTACAAGAGATGACACACATAAATGTGAGGAAATGCTAACCAATTCCAAATTGGTTCCACTGCCCTAAGAAGCAAGACAGTCCGAGCCTATGTGTTTGTGCGATTTATTATGTTTTACTGTAATTACTATCAATGTTATTACTACATTACGCTTAAGAAGTTTTCCTTTCTTTCAATCTTCCTAAAATATCTCTATAGGAATCAACAGTATTTAAAACAATTAATGATGAAAAATTGTGAGCATAGACACAAATAGAATTTCACAGTGAATCCCAAGTACCAATTTATTACCCAGCTTCAACAATTACCAACATTTCACCATTCTTGTTTATCCATCCGCTCACTCTTCAAATCCTAGACATTGCATTCCTTCACCCATAAAACTTCAATATTTCTCCAAGAGATAAGAATATTTTAAATATTATCACACTGAAAAATATTGCAATAATTCCTAATTTTCATCTAGTACCCAGGCAGTGCGTAACCTTCTTTGTTTAATAAAATGTCTTTTTTTTCTTTTCAGTTTGTTTGTCCAAATCAGGATCCAGAGAAGGTTTATACTTTTAAGTAGATTTTAAAACTTTACTCAAAAGACAAAGTTACTTACTTTAAAAAACTACAACGCCCTCAACAATAAACACATGAAAAGTGGACTATGTTCAGTGCCCTTGCTACTTGCTTTCACTCTGGAGTCAGTCTGCCTGAGTTCAAGTTTAGACTCTGCTAAATACTGCTGTGTGACCTTGGGTGTAGCCTCTTGCTTTAATTTCTTCATCTGTAAAATGGCAATTAAAAAGTATCTATCTCTTGTATAGAACCAGAAATGACCCCGAATAGCCAAAGCAATTCTGAAAAAGAAGACCAAAGCTGGAGCCATTACAATCCCAGGCTTCAAGCTGTGTTACAAAGCTGTAATCATCAAGGCAGTATGATACTGGCACAAAAAAAAAAGACACTCAGATAAATATAACAGAATAGAAACCCAGAAATGGACCCACAAATGTGTGGCCAACTAATCTTTGACAAAGAAGGAAAGAATATCCAGTGGATAAAAGACAGTCTCTTCAGCAAATGGGGCTAGGAAAACTGGACAATGACATGCAGAAAAATGAATCTGGACCACTTTCTTACACCACACACAAAAATAAACTCAAAATGGAAGAAAGACCTAAACATAAGACAGGAAGCCATCAAAATCCTAGAGAAGAAAGCAGGCGACTTTGACATCAGCCTCAGCAACTTCTTACTCAGCACGTCTCCAGAGGCAAGGGAAACCAAAGCAAACATGAACTATTGAGACCTCACCAAGCTAAAAATCTTCTGCACAGTGAAGGAAACAATCAGCAAAACCGAAAAGCAACCAATGGAATGGGAGAAGATATTTGCAAATAACATATCAGGTAAAGGGTTAATATCCAAAATCTATTAAGCACTTATCAAACTCAACACCCAAAAACCAAATAATCCAGTCAAGAAATGGGCAAAAGACATGAATAGACACTTCTCCAAAGAAGACATCCAGATGGCCAACCGACACATGAAAAAATGTTCGACATCACTCATCATCAGGGAAATACAAATCAAAACCACAATGAGATACCACCTCACACCCGTCAGAATAGCTAACATTAACAACTCAGGCAACAATAGATGTTGGCAAGGATGCAGAGAAAGAGGATCTCTTTTGCACTGCTGGTGGGAATGCAAACTGGTGCAGCCACTCTGGAAAACAGTATGGATGTTCCTCAAAAAATTAAAAATAGAACTACCCTATGACCCAGCAATTGCAGTACTAGGTATTTATCCAAGGGATACAGGTGTGATGTTTCGAAGGGGCATATGCACCCTAATGTTTATAGCAGTGCTATTGACAATAGTCAAAGTATGGAAAAAGCCCAGTATGGAGGGGTTGTGGTTGGGGGGATGGGCTAAATCAGTAAGGGGCATTAAGGAAGACACTTGTTGGGATGAGCACTGGGTGTTATACATAAGGAATGAATCACTGGAATCTACTCCTGAAACCATTATTGCACAATATGATAACTAACTTGGATGTAAATTTAAAAATATATAAATAATTAAATAAAATTTTAAAAAGTATCTATCTCATAGGCTTCTTACCAGGATTAAATTAAATGAGCTAATATTTGAGCATTTGTAATAGTGCCTAGTGCAAGGTAAGCCTTATGGAAGGGTTAAATAAATGAAAATAAGTAAATACATTCAGCTTTTAGCCATGACATACTAAAATGAATGAATTGTCTAGAGATGGTAGGAATGATTCACTCTCAGCCCAGAAATTGTCTACAATGCTCTATTTAAAATTTTGTCTATAACACATTTTTCCAAAGAAGCACGCAGACCACACATAAGCACACATCACTGTAACAGAGGTGATGGCAGAATCCATAAACCATATATAGAAGGTTGTGGACAGGATGGAACAGACTCCCTCACAGTCTAACTTTCCTTTGGGTGTGGCCTCTAGGAGGTGACAGCAGGAAACGAGACAGAGGTCTAGGTATTCATCAGTCCATGTCATTCCCTGCTCATCCGCACGTTGCGAGGCTGCTTCCTCCACTGAAGGTCACGGCACTTATTAGGCAGCCTTCTGGAAAAGAAGGTTCTAGAAACTGCTCCCTGTCTGGTCCCTCTCAGGTCTAGGGGTGCCTTCCATAATTACTATCTTGCTTTCGGGTGCTTTCTTTCCCCTATTGGATTTTCTTAATGGCCTCTTCATTAAACTTATCTCAATTATTTGTGTGAGCATGCCGCTTATTTCCTTCTGAGACAGTGATGCAGTCTAATAGCAATCATATGAAATATGTCCTAATGTCCTCATTGATAATAGCTATATTTGGGGAGATCTTTCCCTAGACCAGGCACTCTACTAAGGGTTTTACATTCAACATTCATTTCATTCTTACAATAACCCTGTATGGTGGGTATTATCATTTTTATAGATTTGTATACTATGTTTTTAGAGAGGTTTATTGGCCCACATTGTAAGTGGAACTGGTCTTACCACATGTGTGCTCTTGGTCCTGGGCACATTTTTACTGGCCAATGTCCTCAACCATAGAGGAGAGAAAAAGAGTACCTACTTCAGAAGGTGATTGTGAAGATAAAAAATGTTAATTTATGTGACACACTCAGAAAACTTGGCTTATAGGAGAGGCCAGTATGTGTTTGCTATTATTGCTTACGAATCCAAGGCCCGTTTACTACATTATACTCCCTGCTATCAGACACAATACATATTTTCTTGGGAGTGGAAGATCTCTGTCCCCATTTTTAGACAACTTGTGTGGGGTTCTTTATTTTGTGCAGCAGACAGACTATCATTTAAACGTGAAACTCCTATGCTTAAAAAGCAATGTAGGATACTTAGTTCTTTTTCCATTGTCAGAAAGGCAAGTGTCAACAGAATCACACAAAAAGTTATGGAATCTCCCCTGTTTGTGTACTGAATGAAATATAAGAACACAGATAACATCTTAAAGACCAGAAGGCTTATGATTCTTCTATTTATATATGGAGAAACTTGGGAAATTTGGCTACAGTCTCATTATTGTTGTTTTACTATAAGAAAAAAAGGGGTTCTTTGTGGACATTAGTGTGGTTAATATGCAGGTAAAGTTCTGCCTCGGATGACAAGGGAAGTGAAGCTCACCTTCTAAAACCCTTTCCTATCGTCCCAGAATCAATTTGTACAAACTTGATGTACAGCCATACACTCTCTATTCTTTACAGGCAAAGGAAACCAGTAAGCTGAAGAAAATGTGGGAAGATTTGGGTAGAGCAATTCCGGACATGAAGAAACATACCAGACAGTTGCTGAACTTGGAGAAATGTTCTGACCACCATTTTAGGCTTTCCTCACCTCTACTGTCGTACCAAAACGATACTGTGACTCCGTAACAACAACAACCACAAAAATTACAAACACATAAACCTAAAGTTATAACTATTTTAAAAATTGGAACGTGTCCTAAACTTGATAGATATTGGCCTAAAACCACTTTTAGTAGGCATATTCCCATGCGACTCTTTATTGTATTTTGTGCATAGAACTTTTCAGAACCACTGCTGAAGAAATGGTTAAATAAAGAATTTTGCTGCTCCTGTTTTACTACTTTATTTGGGCTTTATAAGTCTTTTAAAATATAAGTATACTTCGCAAATAGATCACACTCGGTAATTATCAGTCGCTTTTACCTGTATTCACGCTTTATTTATACACTCATTCAGGCAATTATCATTCACTCGATACTCACTTGTGCTTGCTAAACATTGGGAACATAAAGGCAGAAAAGATATGGTAGCTGTCCTTAAAATGTCCACAGCCTGGAAGGGGAGACAGTCGGCAAAACAATAAGCATCGTCATGACTTAGAGGGGCTGTGGTTGAAACTTCATGGTTCGAACAGGCAGAGGCATAAATACATAAATATAAAATTTCCTGTCCTGGCAAAGGCAAGACCTATAGAGTGGTTAAGTCACGGAGCAGATGTCAGATAGGGAATGCTTAGTGGGGGAGCAGGTTTGGATGGGGTGAATTTGGGGTATCTGCAAGACATGTAGAAGGCAATGCCAAGTAGGCTATTGGAAATAAGGGTTTAGAGTTCAGGAGAAAATACCTGCCTGGAGACTGAGGAGTCAACAGCATCTGGGCAGGAGTTAAAGCCAAGGGTGTGAAGGAGTTCCTCAGGGAGAACAAAGACAAGTTCCTCAAAAGAACCTGGGAGAACTTCACCCCATGAGAGGCGAGACCATAAAAAGGAGTCTATGTTGCCTGAATACCTTTCAAATCTTTTCCTGACAGCAAGTTTTGAAAGGATATCCGGTATATAAGGAAGCAGGAGAAAGAGCAGTGCAGGAGGAGGTAAGATAAACTTAGTCTGAATTTTTCATATTCTCTAAGTAAGTAGAAAAACATGGATTCCAACCTAGAATTCACAGCTCATTCGGTATCCCCATGAAAGCCACAGGCCAAGAGCTCAGAAGAACTTCTGGATACAGCATATTCTTAGCTGTTAGAGGCAGAATAAGAGGTTTTGTGAACTTAAAGATGGGTTTGAGGCTCACTGTCAGAGAGTGATTTGTAAATATATAGATTAAGTTTCCCCTTAAGGTTAGGTTGGAAACCAAGGATGAAAGTACTTGCTGAGAATGCTGATGTAAAATTGTCTTGGAAAGGAGAGGAGTGTTATTTACCTATACATAAATATGCCTCCAGGTTTGACTCTTATTATTATAGACCGTTGGTAAAGAGGGTGTGTAACAGGTAATAAAGTATGTGGAGGACAATGCCTTTGATGAGCTGTCTCCCAGTTAGCATCCCCTGATCTCATCTCCCATGCCAGCCCCTGAAACTTCTCGGCACCAAAGCCCTGCACACAGCGTTCTGGGCTGGGATGTGAGCCTCACAAGGAGGTCTGCTGTGAGTTTCCAGACCCTTCCCATGCTGACTTACCATCTCTGTGACCTTGGACAACTTCTGTAATATCTCTGAGCTTTAATTTTCTCGTCTTTAAAATGAAGATAAAGCCCTTACCTCTCGAGGATTCTGCATGATGGTCTGAGCACCATCAGAATGGGGAATTTGCCTGGTTCTGGACTGATTCTCAGCTCCTAGAATAATAGGCACTCCTCACATATTTGTTGAATAAATAAATGTATGTATGTCCATGAAGTATATAAGAGTAAGAGTGTCTAAATGTAATTTGGTGCTTAATCATTATTCCCTTCTTGTCCCCTCCCAGAAATTAGTATGGGCACTGCCTCTTTCTGACCCCCAGGCTCAAGATGGAGGGTCCATCCATTTTGTCATCTGTCTTCACATATTACAGAAGTATATAAATGAAGGAGACACCACTGAACTGACTCCTTTGATGTAGAAGACTATGCCTGAAAATGACAGTATTATGGGTTGAAGTACTGTTAGAAAACAATCTTTCAATGTTCCAAATGGTTTCCCAGGACTGTTAATAGGAACAATGTGGGAGTAAAAACATGTCAAGTCCAAAAATGTGGGGGAACACCGCCTTGAACAGGCTTCTTTCCTCTGGGACGACTCAAAGCCTTTTGTATCCATATCTACCTATGTGAATTCTCCAAGAGGGGAATAGAATACACAGTTTCCCAAACATATGTGATCAGAGAACCCTTTGGTCATAGAATATCTAATGGACCTTGCATTGGGAAATGTGAATCTAATTATTAGCTAGTTGAGTAGACACAAAACAAAAAAGGATTTATTTTTATAGGACAGTAAAATGCTTTTTTAGGTCAGGGAAGGCTTATTTACGAATAAGATGTGGAGTTCTCACAACCCAAGACAGTCATTGAGGAAATTTCATTCCAATGAAGCACTTAAATGAGTGAAAACAAATGAACATAAAATAAGTATATAATAACACCTTGGGAAAATTAAACATCTCTCCATTTAACATCTGTCACATAGATAACCGTAGCAACTAGATTGATTATGGGAGAGGAACCTGGAAGTTTAAAAGGGAAGCAGCTGAGTTTGCTTGTATCACTTGCAAAGGGACTACTTTCTTTGGCAGATTGATATTGCACAAAGGTTTGAAGTTTCATTAAAGAAGGATGGTTGGGTAGCACAACGGTATGTTACAGAATACGTGTGTGTAATCAGACAGCACATTGCATTAGACTGTGAGAGAGTGTAAGGGTATATCATACATGCATTCTGGATTGTACTATGCCTTAAGTGACATCTTTTCGCAGGGAAACTATAACCATCACGGCCCATCTATAATAATGAAAATATGATCAGCACATTACATGTAGAATGGCAGATGGATTTTCTTCATTGTAACTGGGATTTTCCCCCCATTGTGTAATTTTATAATGCTTCCGTATCTATTATAATTTTGAAAAGCATACATGTTTGCATTTTTTAAAGGTCTGGTTATGTAAAATGGAAGATTTTTTTTTTTAAAATGAACAAAGCCAAGTAGCACAACAAATATCCTAAGTTAATTTTTTTAACTTAAATTCTGTGTCAAGGGGTGCCCACACCTGCAGATTATATTCTCTTCTTTAAATGTAAACTTCCTGCTGAAAGCAGGTCAGAGTTAACAGCTGGATCAACTTGGAAAGTTTTTTTTTTTTAACAATTAGTTTTATGTTCTTTTAAATAATTGCTTCATTATATTTTGTACATCTGTGCAGGGGTCTGATGATGACATTGGTAAATTTCCAAATAGATGTAAAACTGGGGAATACCAGTTGAGCAATAATAGAACCCACCTGTGGGTGAGAAAAGAGACTTTATACAGTATTACCCCCCCCCCCCCCCCCCCCGCCGCCACCACCACCAAATGTCTCACACAAAAGAACTGATTCTGCTCTGTGAGGACATGTTTCCGCTTCAGGTGAGAATATCAGACACTGTGTTTTTAAAGAAGATAGGCTGTAGGTAGTTCAGAAGAGACCAACAAAAATGATAAGAGGCCTGGAAAACAAGACCTATGAGAGAAGGTTAAGAGCATGGGAATATTCATTCTAGTTGAAGGAGGCTGAGGGGAGATATAACTGTCGACCTAAAAGTTAAATGATGTTATAAGCAGAAGAGGCATTAATTATTAGTAGAAGTAGAACAGGGCAATTAGAAGAACAGAGCTACACCCATTCTACCTAATATTAGGAACAATTTTTGTAACACAGAGTACATTCATATGATGGAGTTGAGTGCCAGGAAAGTCTAAGGCTTTAGCAGCCGTAGATTCAAGAGGGAGTTTGTAGCAAATCCTTCTGAATGATAGGAAGAACACTGAAATCAGTCTGTGGCCTGAAAAATGGGTTAGAACCTAGCTCTTCTGTTGCAAATGATCACATGAATTCTTCATTGTTGTAATGACTTGTTCAGTCGGGAAGGAAAGGTGTTTGAGGGCATTCGTAGATCCATAAATCATTCCTAAGGGGCAAGCATCAAAATTCAGAATAAACGTATTCTTAAATACTTAAATTACAAATGGCTGATGTGTTCAATAGAGAAGCAAAATCAACAAATACAAGAGCTTTGTATAGCCTTGATTTTCTTTAGGAAACTACACTGGAATGGGTTTTAGGTGGAGTTCATCCCACTGCCAACCCCAAGTAGGGGTATGGGACTTAGTTCTGGCCATGAATGTGCATTAAACCCCAGGTTTAATGGCATTGGCATTAAATGGAATTGGCATTGAAAGCCACTCTTCAGTCTTATGTTGGAGCTGTTAGAAGCAGGACCTCCTCTTTTCTCTGATACTTCTCTGCTGATAGAAAGTAACCTGGGGTTGTTACAGGTCATCTTGCCACTATATGGAAAATTTGCCTTGGAACGAAGGGGAAAAGTAAGGCGGAAGACAAAGAAGGAACTAATACATTCTTAGAATAGTATGTGAACCCCTTGATATAGCCATGCCTGCAGGTGGATATTCCTGGACTTTTATATGAACCAATAAATTCCTTTCAGCTATGGTTCTTCACAGTAGTATTTTTTTTAAAGCAAAGATCTCTGCCTCATAGAACATACTTTCTAGAGTGCAGAAACAGGCAATAAGCAATAAGCATAATTAAACAGCAAATCATATAGACTGGTACATGGCAAATGCTGTGAAAAAAAAGTAGAGCAGGGCAAGAAGTCGGGGTGAGAGTGGGAGCAGGACAGTGAAGAACAACTTTAAAAACGAGTGGCCAACCTTGGACCCTCTGAGAAGGTGACATCTGAGCAAAGACATGAGGATGTGAGGGGCATCTGGAGAAAGAGTATTCCAGAAAGTATTCCAGAAAGTCTAGACCTTAAGACAGGAGATTAATAAAGGGATCTAAGCAACAAGAGCACCTGTGCCCTACCTTCCTTTCTCAGACAGAAGCATACTAATTTCTTTTCAGC
This sequence comes from Acinonyx jubatus, assembly GCF_027475565.1. Taxonomy (NCBI): domain Eukaryota; kingdom Metazoa; phylum Chordata; class Mammalia; order Carnivora; family Felidae; genus Acinonyx; species Acinonyx jubatus. The sequence continues at coordinate 133,746,773 of NC_069384.1, forward strand.
CATATTTCAGTTGGACTTAGCCAGTTACTCATTAATAAAGGGTACAATTTCATGCTCAAAAGAGAGTTCTAGATTTTAAGAGCTGAAGTTTAAAATATACTTTATTTTTCTAAATATATATATGTATATATATATATATATATACATATATATATATATATATATATATATATATCATTCTTCATGTGCATGTGTATAAAAACTTTAATTTTTCTCGGTCCCACTGATGGATAAAGTTTCCAAAAATGAGATATTGGCCTTTGCTTTACTTTTAAAGAATAAACCAAAATTTAATCTGTGTACAATGATTCCACAATCAGAGTTTAGAATATTTTCTAAACAACCACTTAGAACAAACTATACTAAGTAAGGAACTATCAGCCTTAACAGAAGCAATCCTGGCAAACAATTATTTTCATTGCAGCACTGACAATTATGTAAATGTGTCTGGAACAGCATTGGGCACCTAATTATGACATCTAATTATGCCAATTTATTTATACACCTCCTTGAACAACATTTTATTTATAACTCCCCCATTCATTCAAAGACAAGATAAGGTAAGGAGACATCAGCCATAGATGATTGCCTCATCTTTGCCTTATGAACACAGCTAATCTATACGAACCTGAACAATCTGGGGTATGGCTTGTTCATATGAGAATTTGCTTTTTGCCCAGTCACTTTTGGATTTCAGAAGGTGAACAGAAGTGACCGTGGCTCTGGCTGAAGAATTGATAACATTAGCTATCCTAGCAGGTAACTGCTAGCAGACAGAGCTCTCCCGTCTCATCTGACTTAGGCAAAAAAATCAACGTTGGTAATTCCTTCTACTAAGGATGAGCAGATTATTCTATTCTAAACTACAAATGGAGTAAGAATAACTCAAGAAATTAATATTGCCACCATATCATAGAATCATTTTCTACCATTTAGATGGTCCATTTCTTTTTCTTCTTTTTCTTTGTTCTTTTCTTTCTAGAACCCAATGACATTTCCTGGAATTAAACGGCATTTCTTGACTTCGGTAGAAGAAAGTTATGATATAATCTATCTCAGCTCAACTCCCTAGGAGCAGACCCTGGGATAAGGATTATTGTACTGAGTGTTTACTGGGGGAGTGCCCTCAAATAAAGAGAGTGAAGGAAGCAGTGTACGGCCGGGGAAGGAACCAAGCAAAGAAGCGAAGACAATTAGAGATCAGCTCCAGCCTTCACATGTGGAGCTCTGGAGCATGAGTTGCACTATGGAGCTGGGCCCACCTTGAGGCAAGGGAGCTGATGTTTGGTAAGTCAGGAGGATCTGGTCATCGGTCTGGCTCTGACAGCAGTGACAGAGGGGACGGGAATGAGGTCTGGGTTGGGTAGCCTCCCAGACCAGCAGGTCCCCATTTGACCCAGGGAAATTCCCCCCAGCCTACAGGGGAATGGGCACACCAAGGGGTCTAGATGAGGCACAAACAGCAACCTCTACAGGACCCCAGCAAATGGGCAGTCGGCACATCAATTGGATGGTTTTAAGGAGTTTCAAGATTGACCCTTACATCACTAGAATGGATTTCAGTTTCAGAGATGTGAAGTTAAACCTCTAGTAAAGTTTTTTCTCATTCTTGACATGCTGGGGTGATGCTGAAAAAGGCTAAAAATACGGGCAATTCTAGGCCTTTGTTTATCTGTAATGAGATTAGAAGATACGTCATTTCTCGGGTCTAAGCCTCTCCAATTCTAAGTGACTTTTGAAGAACTTTTGCTTTTCAGAATGTGTGTTTTGCTCTGCTATCCTAAAATACCTAATTTTTGCCTGCATATTGCATAGCCGAGAAACCAGAGTGGCATAAAGGGCTCTACCCTGCTCTGAGGTTGCATCCAGACACTCGAGACTCAGTGTGGTCTGCAGCCCAGAAGCATTAGCTGGGAGCTTGTTGGAAATGCAGGCCCCAGCTCAGACCTAGTGAACCAAGAACTACCTTTTCACAAAGATCCACGGGAGATTCGCGTGCATATTAAAGTTTCTTGTCATAAACTGATAACTGGACAAGCCCTTCAAAACGTAGGAAACTTGGGCTAGAGAGGGAGTGGGGAAGGGACTGGTCGTTAAGAACTGAATGAGTTAAAATCTCCCCTAACCACTGAAATGGAGCCATTTTCTGACCAGGTAAGTCTGCCTTGACTGGGGCGAGCCTAAGTCACCCATTGTCATCTTAGCGTTCAGCTGAGAAAAAAAAACAAAACCAAAACTGTGTTAAGATGTTAGCCTTTATTCCCTATCCTAGACCTCTCCTGGCCCCTGTTTTGGCAAGTCAGCCGAGGCTAGTGGTGAGACTATTCAACAGTATCTACTACAACTCAGAAAACTTTTCATGGGTTGCAGAAAGCAGGAAACCAAATTGTGTTTCGACTGCCAAGGAGGGAAGGAGTGAATCATTCTCATTCTATGAATGCCAAATCATCAATCATTTTAAATTAATTCTCAGTCCCCCTGACGCTTGGGAAGAACCAAAAGACACTTGAGAACACGTTCTGGAGAAAACCTGGGGTGTGAGAGCTGTTACTTGCAAGGGGTACCCCCTCAAGAAGTGAATATTCCACACCCATTGATCAAGCTAAGGATTGCCAATCAGTCTGCAGTTCTTTACAGTATGTGATATTTGGCGGGATTCATTGGAACTCTGTAGGCCTGAGGGCACCCATATATTCCACACAGTTCTTTTCAAAATATTACCAACTTTGTAAACGATGCAAATGTGTGTGAGAGCCTATAAATTCTCCTGTTTTAAATATGATGCTGTCCCTTTGGGAGAATCTTATGGGCATAGATAATTACTTCTATACGGGGAATAATGAATCACATTTTTTGATTCATATCTACCCTCTTCTGGCAGCTCTCTGGCATAAATCATATGTAAATGAATGAAATGTTTTCTGAATTTTACTAGCTTAGACATACTGTGCCTCAAACTCAGAAAATATGTGTAAGACAAGGTAAGGTAGACTATTTCTGCCCCACCCATTCCATTTCTCTCTGACGTATGAGACACAAAACAATAGATTGGACCAATCTCCCATGTCACTTGAGAAAGATGTCCCAAAGCAGGACTTTCCACTGTTCAACAGCCTAGGACAAGATCTATTAAGGGTGGAAATGGATTATTAGAATTTTTTTTTTTAATTTCAGGGCGCCTGGATGGCTCAGTCGGTTAAGCGTCCGACTTCGGCTCAGGTCATGATCTCACAGTCTATGGGTTGGAGCCCCACGTTGGGCTCTGTGCTGACAGCCTGCTTCGGATTCCGTGTCTCCCTCTCTGTCTGTCCCTACCCCACTCATGCTCTGTCTCTCTCCATCACTCAAAAATGAATACATGTTTAAAAAAATTTTTTTAAGATTTTTCAAAAATTTCTAAAGTTCCCTTACGTTTTTAGAGAGATCACACAGCAGTCTTCATTTTCCAATGTCATGTAACACATCTTTTATTCAACCAACAACCATTTATTGTGCCCCTACTAAATGGCCTGCACTTGGCTAGCTTTCTGAGGCTTCCAAAAAAGATTAAGACCTTGTATCTGCTCTTAATGATATTAAAGTTTAATGGAGGAAACAATGAAACCAATATATAATTTTAAGTCAGGCAGGTCTCTATTAGATAAATGAACAAAGAACCGTAGATGTACAGAGGAGTAACTCTCCTGCCAAATCAGAGACGACTTCCCAAGGAGATGGTCATTAGGAGTCAGAACTGTCCAGGAGGATGAAGAGAATAAAAGCTTCCTAGACTGAAAGCAATATTTGAATCATACTAACGACAATAATAGCTAATATTTGTTGCAGATGCATCATGTGCCGGAGGCTGCTGAAGCACTTTACATGGATTAGCTTATTTTAACCCTCACAACATTCACATAAACTATTCAATATTACTAGCTACATTTAATACCTGAGTAATTTGAGGCCCACAGAGATTGATTTGTAAAAAAAAAAAAAAAAAAAATTGCACTCATCGTCACGAAAAGATGTGAGATTCTTGTTTCCAAACACAACATCACAACAAGTCTGGTGGGAGCAGCTTCAGTGTGGTGTGCTGGGAGACAAGAGGAGACAAGATCACGAGGGACCTAGTTATCATGGTAAGAAGATTGGACTTTACCCTGTCAGAGATGGGGGCATCCTAAGGGTTTTAAAGCAGACAAATGGCATATAAGCTTAGTTTTTCAGTATAAAAGTTAGTGACCACATGGAGAAATCTGTCAGACTTGCTACATTGTATTAGAAAACTACTTGTATCGCTAGGACTGAGAAAGCATACATGTCAGAACTAACGATTGTGAAATTGAGGGGAAGAGTAACGATAGTGAAATTGAGGGGGGAGAGGTATTTCTGAGGCAGTATGGGTAGGCGTTGAGGACTCATTGATTGGTGGGTTCTTTGGTTTACGTGAGGGGTTTCAATATGACTTTAAAATTTCTAGACTGTATCTCTAAATTATATTTCTATATTGGGTAGCTGTGTTTCCCCAAGAAGAAGAGCCAGCTTTAAGGGGACTATGTGGAGTTTTTGTACCTGGAGTTTCGTACCTGTGGAGTTTTGTACTAGGACAATCTGGGGACACCCACTTGAAGCCTTCTGGCAAATAATTGGAGATAAACGCATGTATGTACACTCATGCACGCGCGCGCGCGCACACACACACACACACACACACACAGAGATGGACATTCAATCACTTATCTGGTCATTCAGTTAAGAACACTATTGCGGGATCTAAATGATTCACATATCAAAGATCCTAAATAAATCAACAAGTATTTGTTGAACGAGTATCTAAATTATGTCAGCAAGAAAAAAGGTGAAAGTCTATAGTTGAGGTAGGCTTTAATCCACATCCCCACTATTCTCCTTGATATTCTAGGAAAGATATTGTTGTCTTCTTTTCCAAATCTGAAACGTTGATTGATGAGGCAGATTAAACATGTTGCTTTTCTTTTTGTCATTTTTCACATTTTGCAGGTTGGGGGCAAGGTAAATGGAAAACATTCACTTTCATTCAGTGCTGTACAAAGGAGATTCAGAAGGATGTAGAAATTAATCTACAGCTGCTCTAAGTTTGATATAAATCTTTAAACTAATGACTGTGTTGGAAAACTTGCTGTGATTGTTTTGAAGTTTCTCAAGAGTCACTTTTGTTTTATTATAAAAGTCACAGCCATATCCCAGGGCTTCCCATTTCTTCTGAGGCAAGGAATGGAAAGCAGTCATGGACCAAAGAACAAACTGAGGGTTGGGGGGGGGTGGGGGAGAGGGGAAAGTGGGTGATGGGCATTGAGGAGGGCACCTGTTGGGATGAGCACTGGGTGTTGTATGGAAACCAAGGTGAGAATAAATTATATATATATATATATATATATATATATATATATATATATATATATATATGAATGAATTCAAAAAGTATTCATTCCATAAAAGATCTTGTAAGGGAAGACTTCTGCAGATTTTAAAGAGTTTACTGGCTCCTTGGATGCCCTAAAGATGGGTAAATCTCATGGTAAAAGCTATTAAGTTTTTAAATTTTTTTTAATGTTTACTTGTTTCTGAGAGAGAGAGAAAGAGACAGAGTGCAAGCGGGGTAGGGCAGAGAGAGAGGGAGACACAGAATCCAAAACAGGCTCCAGGCTCTGCACTGTCAGCACAGAGCCCCACACAGGGCTCGAACTCGTGAACTGTGAGATCATGACCTGAGCTGAGGTCGGACGCTTAACTGACTGAGCCACCCAGGCACCCCAAAGCTATTAAGTTTTTTTTAAATGCATTCATTTATATTAAATACAGTTGTAGCATGGAGGTAGGGCTCCACGCCCTACCTGTATGGTAGGTAGGGCCTAGCGTGGAGGTAGGGCCTTTCAGTATCGTCATGTTAATTGAACATCACACACCCACAAAGCCGAATAGAAATGAAAACGCCCTATTTCAGGGCAAGGATCTCTTCTCCCTTTTGTCACTCCTCCACCTCAGGGCCCACAGAGCAAATCTCCTGGAGACATAGCTCCCCAAGCAGTGTGGCCAACTACTATGAAGCAGAGAGAATAAGGCTCCGGAGAAATTCAAAGGTTAAAGAGGAGGAAGCAAATGGAGTGGTGGAGAAACGGATTCAAATCAAGGCCAGCACTTTAAAAAAACAACAGAAAGAAAATCTTAAGGGGGAAGCAAACCTCTTCCGGAAGGAAGGAATGTCCAAATGCTTACTACGAGGCAGAGAAATGTCTATTAAAAACAGCCGGCATTGATAATATGCATTCAGAGGGGATAACACGCTTCGGCTGAATATTTAAAGAAATCTACTCCCCGCTGAACTGATGAAAGAAAAAAGAATGTGCTCTCTTTAAGGAGAAAAACATTCTTGTAAGGAACATGCTCACTAGTTTCCCTGTTGACTCCGTTTTAGCATTATTTCTTTAGACTTGGTTTCTTGTCAGCATCTACAGGAAGAGGGTCTTGCTGTGTGGATGTGTATCTTAGCACAAAGAACAAAGGTTTTGAAACAGTCTGTGTTTCCGTCTGTGGGACGGACGTTCAGACTCTGTCTCTTTCTGCGTGTGCCGCCTTGGATAAATCTCTCTGACTTCTTAAGCCGCAGTTTTCTCATCAAGTGAAAAAAGTAAGCCTCACAGACTTTTCTGAAGCTTAAATGTGAACGGCCGGGGAGAAGGTACACTTGGTCCCATCAGATTCAGCTTTGAAAACGTTAGTTATCTCAAGCACGGCTGCACCCTCAACCATTCAGAATCCGAAAAGCTGGTGTCAAGGCTTTTCCCAGCCAGCAGTTTGCAGCAGCCTGTGCTAGGGACACTGGAGGGCTAACTGAGGGAGAAAGAAACCTCCTTCTGGTCCAAATGAAGTGGGCTAAGTTAAGCTAGACTAGAAACAGATGAAGAAACAGAGTTCTTTGGGCCATCCATGACAGTTTCCATCCTGAAAGGTAACAAGATAGAGCGTGCGTGACAGCACTGGGCAAGTGATAGCTCTGTGTAAACACGTGACATTGTTATTATTTCTAAAGCATCCAGAGAGAGGTATGACAGACCTCGCTATGCTGGCTTTGGCCAGTGTGCATCTCTTAAATGCAGGTCAGATGCCTGAACCCCTACTTGACTCCAACTACTGAAGCTTCCATTATCTTCTTCATTGATCCAGAGAGGCAAACACAAATAAAATCCAAACGACTGTCTCCAACAACAAGGAATCTTTAAATGTGCGTCATTTGGCGGTGGCATTATCTTAAGACGATTATCCAGTGTATAAATGTTTATTGCATTGCTTTAAGATGCACAATGTAAGATTAACAATCATGGTGTTTTTTTGTATAAATGCAATATTTCTGCTATTGTGTTTGTGGAATTCAGCTAGATAATAATTGATTCCGTGACAGGGATTGGCTAATTTGCCAACAGTATAGTATAAAACACATTTATACAGTCAATTACACCCAAGTGCATGGCCTATTTGCTTTATAATTTCATAAACTTGCCAGCAATTTAAATAAAAAAGTTCCATTAAATTATCATATCATGTGATGGAATGATATTGCCAAGTATATTAAACCATGTGTGTTCAGCCAGAATTAATTAAATATTATTACTTTTTTCTTATTAACACATTGAACTTACCCTTCCTACTCTCTACTCGAAATAGAAGCCTATTAGTGAACAAAGTAAACTTAAGGGCAAAGTTTAAACATTTTCCTGAGGGTGTTTCATTAAGAACCCTGGTTCTTTTGTTTAAACATTTGCTCTTGGTAAATGTACTTGTATTGTGAAAATATTTTATGTTCTTAGATATGAATACTGGAAAAGTTTAAAGAATACCTTTACTTGAATTATTCAGGTATTCAAAAAGGAACATTTATGTCTTCAGCTTAGAGAAAGTCATGATATAAACCATTTCAGTATTATTTGTTTATGATTCTATTATTATTTGTGATTCCATGAATCTATCCAATCTTAGCAAGGGAAAGATACAAGTCTGGATAGTTTAGCAATTCAAAACCCCATAAAATATGATACTTTCCAATTCAGAAGATACCTGTTTCATATGAAATAAATTAACCAGGCCTCCTCAAGGGACTCATAGTTCAATAAATCTACAGCGAACAATAAGAATTAAACCCTTAATATTAAAGCCCTTGTTTTATTTTATGAAAAGCAAAACAGAGGTGAACTTCTCCCTGACATATACTAATTATACTCCTCAGATGCTCATGGTTACACACACTTTAACTTTTATTCTCACCTTTTTTTTTTTTTTTTTTGCCCATATCAAAATTTGCCAGGTTGCCCCACACTTACATCCATTTGGAATCACAAGGATTTTTTTGTTTTGTTTTGGTTTGGTTTTTTTTTTTCCTTCTTTTTCTTCGTCTTGCTTTTTTATTCAGTGGTCTGGCTTTTATTTCTAAATAGGGTATGTTATTTGTTTCATTTGATAAATAGAAACAGAGTTTTGTTTTCTCTTATAAAACAGAACATACGTATCAGTCAGAAGCAGACTGCGGCCATCAAAAGGTAAAGGGAGATTAAGTTGAAGCATAGCAAGGGCTCATAGGATGGCAGGTGGCTAGAGGATGAGGTTTAACAAATGGACAAGAACCAGGAATGTTCCAAGAGCTGGACAGCAGGACCCACAGCAAGGGTCACCACATGGGAATGGTTGGGTTCCATGCCACCCCCACCCCTACAACAAGCCTTACGGCTAACTCCTCCCCTGCCTTTGAGTTGCTCTCTTTAGCATCAAGTCCTGGAGAAAGAAGGTCACGTGTGTGCCTTACGGCTCCGGGTGGAAAGAGGGAGGATCCAGATGCCTTGACACCCTCTTGGGGGTGAGAACTGTGCTCAGCCAGGAGGCACATGGCACACAACTGGGACTTCCCTCCAAAGGAAGATTAAAGGGAAAAGGGAAAAGTGCTACAACACAACCCTAAAGTAGTAGATATCGACAATCTTGAACAAAACTTGCCAATTGTGAGACCATTAGACAGTAGAGAAGTCAAGAAAATTAAAAAGGGGAAAACGCCTTCATAATTGGACTATCAGAGATTAACAGTTTGAACGGTTTCGCTTATCTCTCTCCATCCAGTCTTTCGCATTTACACATAAAAGTATATCTTACTATATCATATTATGTCTAATATTCTACAACTGTATTCAAACTTTGAACATCAAATCTTAGCCTTTTCATGTTAATCTATATAGAGTCTTATCCACTCCATTTTTATGGCTTCCTAGTATTCCATTATTTGGGTTTTCATAAGTTACTCAACTGATTTCCTACCGATGGGTACTGGGACGGTTTTTCATTTCCCCACTATTACAGACATCTCTGCACATTCGTCTGTGCCTTCTTCTCCAATTATTTCCCTAGGAATAATTCTCACAAGTGGAACTTTTAGGGCAAAGGACATCCTCATTTGAGAGATATTGCCAAATTGCCCTCCAGAAAGACAGTGACAATTTACACCCCCACAAACAGTATGTGAGATACAGTCATCGATATCATCAACTTCATCATTTTTCCCTTTTTAATCACCAGAAAGGTGTGAAAATAAACCCCACACTTACACATAAAGATTTATAATTACTAGCACTTACCTTAATAAGACAGTGCTTAAAATTGAGTAAGCATAACTTTCACAGCCTCCTCAGACTCAGCAGAAAAAAAATTATTGCAGATATTTAATCATTGTAGTGAAAAGAACTTACCTTGAATAACAGTGTAGACAGGAGTCTTTAACAGACTATATATTTTAGCTTGCTTCCTGTGTACTTTGTTAAACATAGTGTTCCTTATTTGATGTAGGTGACTTTAAATTTATGTAATTGTACACATCAAAGCTATGAGTCAGCCAGAATTCTGTTTATTTGTGGTGGAATAATACAGATAAAGACACTTGGCCAATAGAATTCGAGTTTCGACCCTCATCTTTTCCCTTTAACGTGGTTACTGAAAGTCCAACTTATTTTAATCATCACTTAGTAAAAAATCTTACATTATCCTTGAAGTTTCTTTGATGCTTATCTTGAAAACTTACAGTATTTCCAAAGCATTCCAGAACTCAGGGAAATTCTTGACAAGAGTAGACTGTACTAATGCCAAACCCGAAAATGTGAAGATTTTGCTTATTCGAATGAGTGGTGGTTTTGAATAAGGCAAAATCTATAATCTTAGTAAATATTACACACTATTATTAAAGAAGCAGAAAGGAATTGTGCTGGAGTTAATTAAGGCTTTAAGAAATGCCTGCTTTTATTGGCAAAAAAAATTTTTTTGTTGCAACAAGAAAACTAAAAATTAAGAGGATGGTTGGCAGGAATATTGATATGCTAATGGATAAACATGCTAATTTAGAAAAAACTAATCAGCAAAGACATTACTAATGGAAATGTACAGGAAAATGGCTAATGCTGTATGCAAACCTGGTATCTACAAAATTAAGAAGAAACCAGTTTTGTTTTCATAATTGTAACTTGAAAGTCGGGTCTTCTCTAACTAAGCTTTTCTGTAGAAAGATGCTGACAAACTTACTGGGTTCTAGGGGAGCTAATTCACGCACACACATACTGGGCATGTGCGTGTTTGTAATTATTATCATTATATCCACTTATATCCAGTAGGGACTAAGACTTCTATTCACCCAGTCTCATGGAGTCTAGGTGGCAATCTTTTTATGAGAAAAGCAGGCAATCACTGCTTGGGTAAAACAGTCTCTGACTTGGATGGGCTTGAAGTGGGAACTCCATGGACACACGATAAATATAATTTCTATTCTGCAGATAGATGTATATCTTCTGCAGAATTCCTTTCCCTTGTTTTCCCCTCTAAACTTAAAGATAGGCACTTAAATACCCATAGGTCCCAGGCTAATAATTTAATGAGTGCATTGGTGCAGGTGTAAGACATTAAGGAGTGGTAAGGGATTGAGACAAACTAGAGAACGAAGATTAGAGGGCAGATAATACCCAGTGGGAAAATTCCAGGCAAGAAAGAGCCCCCTGGTATTGCCAGATCTTCTGATTTAATGACATAAACTGGAAATATAAGCTTTTAAGTGAAATCTTCCCAAGTTGAAGAATGGTAAATCAGTCCACTCAGATTTAAAGCCACTCAACTATACATTTTTCTCCTCCCATCCTCATCCTCCGTGGTTTTTGTCTGAGTTCCAGGGAAATGGGAGGTGTGATGGCACTGAGGGAGGATTCTCATCCTGCCGTCAGACTGTGTACTCTCTGGCATCTGTTGATAGGCACAATTGCACCTAGTCCTCGGGGATGGCCAGCCCTCCATGTTGTCACCCACAAATGAGAATAAGAATGGAGGCACCCCCTTTTCAGTGAGCCTCCAAACATTTAATCCACTTTGCTCCATTTCTGACTGTTCTCTAACTAGCCTGTGTTATCTAGTTTGGGCTGGTGGCAATAAGTTATCCTGACTGATCATGTGTCCTTTTGTGACTCTATTTTGGGTCAGCATCTTGGAATCTGATGCTTAAAAGATACAGGCTCTTGCTACTCAAAAGTGCTGATTTTCTCAAAACTATTACTCGTTTAACTTAGAATTACAGCACCTTCTTAGAAGTTCATGAGCTTAATGCTGTCAATTTCTTTTTTCAATTTTTGCAGTAGCAACCACTCCCCAAAGATAATATGTATCAATGTTTTAGAAGCTATTCTGCAAAAGGATATTGATTACTACATAAAAATACTATCCCATCTCACTAGCTATCATTGGATAATTTTATTTTTCCTTAGACATTCAAACTTCTTATTGATGATTGATAGTTACTTATAAGTTTAATGAAAGAGGGGCAACTTGGTGCAAATAAATACATTATTGGAGATGAGAACAGAAATGAAAATAAGAACCTGATTGGTAAATGTAGAAAATGCCCCTCCGTGATATCTGTACATTAGGTTTTACTCCATTGTATAAATACACCATACCTATAAAGGGCCTTCTTCAGAATGTAGAGTTAATTGGGGGTACATACCAAAACTGTGTCTTCCAGCATAAAGAAAAACAGGTCCACTCTTGACATTCCAAGAGTTACATTTTACTTGTCACCTCCAACATTAGTACCTCTGAATAAAGCGATTGTTAACTTTTGTCATTGGTGAGAATCAATAAAGGTCTTAAAGGCAACAGCCATGGGTGGAGGAAGACTGTTACTATTCAGGGTTGAATTCACCTTTCTTTAGGTCAGAATTCTTGCCTGGCAGCTTCTCTAACAATTGGTGGGTACCTTTGGTGTTTTTCAGAACTAAAACAGGATTTATCACTAAGAAATTAGCACCGAAGTAAGTTGGGGCAGTAAAAAGTAATAGGAAAGAGAGACTCTAAAGAACCACCTTGAGCTCTGCCTTAGCTTGGGTCCCTTTGAAAGCAGAGGCAAAAGAATGAGTTGGATATAGGTCATTTATTTGGGAAGTGATCCCAGGAAGCAGGAATGAGGGAACAGGGAGAGTAAGATGGGCAACTAGCACAAGTAATAACCTGTACATTACCAAGCTGGTTATTGCTGTGAGCAATTGGGGCTCAACCCAGCTGGGGACTTGTGAGCAAATGTATAGAAAGGTCATCAGAATCGTGCCTCCAAGGATCAGAGGCCTGGGCAAATATCCACCAACACCCACTCCTCATTACTTGAGGGATATCCATAGGGATGTTAACCCCCTCACTTCCAGGGAACATCTGCGTGCCTTCTGAGCATACTGTTTTGGCTGCAGGCAAAGTCCTAGGACAGAAAAACAGAGGTGCTGAGCTGGCTGATTGAGATGGGCTGTCGTAGGCATACCCGGAACCACCTACCACAGCCGTGTGGATTGAGAATTGAGCTGAGGGGATATGACACAGTATACAAAACACATCTGACGAGAGCACCACACAGTTCTTGGATCTTTCCCTTATGGAATGACAGATTTGTGGTGTGGATAATGTGACAAAGGGAAGGACGTGAAGAAAGCCTCCCCATCCACTAGTACCCTAAGTCAATATCACTTTCAGCATTGTAGTCTCAAGCGACCTAATATGGCCTCCCCTTTGTTATTACTTTTCCTATTACTGTCTCACATCAGATGATGAAAATCTTCTCTGGTCTCCCAACCCAAACAAGAAAGTTTAGGATAACTTCTCAGAATCCAGTCACTTTCCGTATCTTGATCCAGTAGCCTTCATATCTCAAAAAACCTTCGCCATTTTCCCGCCACAGCCTCAGCGCCAGACATGGATGTCTGCTCTCATCCATTTACCTTTATCATGTGCCCCTTATTGTGACTTCAGTCTGGTGCATGGCAATGCCCCAGCACAAAGCACAGAGCCTGACCCTTTGGGGCACTCACCATGGTACTCACCAGAGCATTTTGTCTCTGCACCTTATATTATCATCTTTGCCTCTCTTCATAGCACAGATCACATCTCCATCCTTTTTAAAGCCCAGACCTCTCTGGAATTTGTTCAACTCTAGTTAATCTCCTCCCAATCCATCTTGAGAAGGTTTGTCCAATCCCTCTCTGACAAATGTCTTTAATATTTCACCGATTTAAACTTAGTGTTTCTGCCTTAAACCTCTCCCAGGACGTGGCCATTAACTCTTACCCACGGTCAGGCCACCTTCCGGTCATTTCTACCGTCGTTGAGTTTCAAAAATATAAGTGAGTAACTGAACAACCCAACTAAACCAGTTGACTGTAACTCATGCAAACAGAGAGCTCCTGTGATTCTCTACCCGTTGTCTTACCAAGTTTGTCATGGTCAACATATTTTTCCAATTATTTATAGTTTTCTATTTGTTGTTATCCGAAAGGTGGGGGGTAATGTTTTTCTTAAAATTTATATTGGAAGTCTTTTTTTTTTTCTTTTTCACTCTGGACAGTTGCATTGCTCTGCCTCCTAAGTGCATAACTAATTCTTGTATTGTACAACTAAGTACTTTATAGAGTGCCACTTCTCAAACACGATTTGAAGAAACTTAGAACAGGGGCGCCTGGGTGGCTCAGTCAGTTAAGCACCGACTCTTGGTTTCTGCTCAGGTCATGATCTCACGGTTTATGAGTTCAAGTCAGGCTCTGCACTGGCAGCACGGAGCCTGCTTGGGATTCTCTCTCTCCCTCTCTCCCTCCCCCACTCATGCTGTCTCTGTCTCTCTCAAAATAAACCTAAAAAAATTATTTTGAATGAAGAAACTTGGAACAAATAATATATATCCAGTAGGAGTAAGAAAAGCAAAGAAAGAGGAAACAAGATCCGAGGAGGGATAAGAGGGAAATGGTTAAACTGGGCACAAAGATCAACACAGCTCTAATGAAGGAGCAAATCTGGATGACCTCTCCAGCATCTGGCCTATCTTCTGTACTATTAGAAAGAAGAGGGCACGTTCATTCTTTAAGGGGAAACAGTTTCTCCTGGCACTAAGTTCTAATAAGTGTATGCAACCTAACACAGGTTAGAGTAATGGCACGGTAAGTAATGTCCTGATAAACATTTTGCAAGGAAAACAGAGGTTCTTCCCATGTGGTTTGCTTTCCTTTCTTTCTTTCTTTCTTTCTTTCTTTCTTTCTTTCTTTCTTTCTTTCTTTCTTTCTTTTTCTTTTTACTTTATTTTAGAGAGGAGAGAGCAAGCAGGGGAGAAGGAGAGCAGGGGAAAGAGAGAGAGAGAGAGAGAGAGAGAGAGAGAGAGTCTTAAGCAAGACCTGGGATCATGACCTGAGCCAAAATCAAGAGTCAGACACTCGACCGACTGAGCCATCCAGGCGCCCCCTCATACGGCTCTTTCTTACGATGACTCTGATAGAAGCTGAGGCCTTAAGATCAAATGTGTGTGAAGGAACAAAGCAAATTCTCTAATGTTCAAATAAATAGCTGTTCCTCGGCTTACATCAATCCACACACAGAATTTAGAAAAATATCAGAAGTGTTGGAATATGCACAGTTTTAATTTTCTTCTTTTTAGAGCAAAATAGGACACACTTATTTTAAAAATAGGAAATAATAAAAATTGAAGTTTCATTCCCACTGCTATCTTACACCAACATTAAGTTTGGTACGTATCCATTCCTTCAGGCCATCTCCCATTTCTTTTCTCTCTCTCCCTATAAAAACACATAGAGTTTTTATGCTTAAAATATCATATTATATACATATGCTTTAATTGGTTTACTCACACAGTATACTATTTCTCTATTATGCTATTTTTTTGTCCGAAAGCATTTTCCCCCCTGGCAAATCCTCTGCTAGGATCTGCAGGAGAAAAAGTGAAAATGAAGTAAGTGTTTTGACCAGGAGATAAAAACATGGGCTTTAGATTTTGGGGTGCAGCTAATTATGACCTCCCTTGTTGCTCATTTGGTGATCTTAGACATATAAGCTTTTACACCTCAGTTTCTTCATCGGCACAGTGGGAATGATAATAGCATACCCCCTTTCACGCAGGACTTTCAGTAAGCTTAAATGAAATATTGGAATGGTAAGAACAGCCCTCGCAGACAGAAAGATCTCGTTCCCTTTAGAAAGCTGACCAGTTGGTGGTAGATAAGATGTTCTGCTGGGAAAATTGACAAGGGCACTCCACTTCCACACAGGTTTCCCCACGAAATCTGCAGATAAAGCCCCATTTTATTCTGGAAGGAGATCTGGATTCTCCTCATAAGGGTCTTTATAACAGCTTGACTAAGAGACCCAGCACTCTAGACCACCATGTACGGCATAAACAGTGTTAAAACGGACGGTTTTTAGAGATGTTATTACCAGTTGTCAACCTTCCACATAAAGAAATCACTAAAAGGCCCCATAGATACGCTAGTCATGACCGAGAAAGGTTTTTCACAAAGATGCTCTCATTTGACTCCTATGAGGCCTCTGTGAGGTATTGTTTATATTATTTTTATTTTACAGAGGGGAAAAACTGAAGGTGCCGAGTAAGCTGATACTTGAACAAGGACACAGAGCTAATGCGGACTAGATCTGGGACACAAACCTGGGTGTTTGGATTTGGAAATCTACGCTGCTGCCATTCCACCGTAGAAAACTCGAACAATTGGGGCGCGTGGGTGGCTCAGTCGGTTAAGCGTGGGACTTCAGCTCAGGTCACGATCTCGCGATCCGTGAGTTCGAGCCCCGCGTCGGGCTCTGGGCTGATGGCTCAGGGCCTGGAGCCTGCTTCGGATTCTGTGTCTCCCTCTCTCTCTGCCCCTCCCCCATTCGTGCTCTGTCTCTCCCTGTCTCAAAAATAAATAAACGTTAAAAAAAATTTTTTTAAGAAAACTCGAACAATAATGTCAGACTAACACGAATGTTTAAGTTATCATTGTATTGCAGTCGAATTAATCAACAGGCGGATTCGCTGGTGTATCTGAAGAACTGCAAGTGAAATCTCATAGCAATCTTAGTCCTAAAATATGCATTCATCAGCCTGAAACTTTCTGATGATTTACATTTTTACACCTGAATTTAGCAGACGTTTGGACTGTAAGGACACGGAGGTCAATTTCAAGGCTGCCAGCTCATTGAATCCTGCTATCCCCTCTGGGAAGTTCGTATTGGTACAGGATGCAGCAGTTCACACAGTGGGCCTAATGGCATTGGTATCGGTTAGAAGCTGGCTGTTCGCAAATGCGATTCCAGGTGCTGGTTCTTCATCCAGTCATCCCTTGCTGGTTCGATGCTGTGTTGCCCTACCAGTCTTTTCTCTACATCTTGTCTCCTCGGAGTTGATGTCAGCCAGAATTTTCCTTATCATCATCTAGCAGTGGAAGACAGAATCAACAAACAGTTGGACATTTTCTTAGATAGCTTTGCCCTTGGAATTTCCTTCTCCAGAAGCTCCTTTAGGCGGTGCTTTAACTCCTGGTCAAATATCCCTCCCACTGATTAAAAGATTGGAAAGTTCAGGGACTCATGATAGAAAGAACATCTGGAAATCTTTTCCTCCTTCCCTCCTTCCTTCTCTGCTTCCCTGTTTCCACCTCTTTTCACTTTCCCTCTCTCCCTTACTCCATTCCATTCTATTCCAGTTCAGTCCAGTCTACTTTCCTTCCCTCCCTTTCTTCCTCCCCTCTCCTCTCCTCCCTTTCTCAACTCCCCCTTTCTCGGTGTCTCTCACCCTTATGCAAGCAGGAACACGCGCGCGCACACGCACGCACACACACACACACACACACATCCTTAACTTTTCCTTAGACATCTCAGAGCAAACTTGCTGGAAGACTTAAGGCTAAATCAAAAGTGAATAAATGTTTCTTTTACTGGGAACTTTAACTTTTTCTTTGAAGTTTAATTTAGTTCCTGAATGTTAAAGACGATATATTTGATATCTGTAAATCTGTCTGTACTCGTCTGTGCATGTGAATATATATACATGAGCAAAATGAAAAAAAGAAAAAAATCTCCCAAACTTCTGCTTTGACTGCAAGATTAGAGGTTCTAACTTCTTGATTATTCCTTAACAAGAACATTTTAGAGAAATCAGTATCTTTTGTCCTCATTCCATATAGATTACTGCAGTTTGCAGACAGCCCTTTTTGCATATTATGTAAATAGAAAGTTACATTAACAACACTGTAGGTAATGTAGGAACATTTTTTTTAATTTCTCTTTTTTTCTGGTAAAAAGAGCTTCTGATTAAGAGCTGTGAATGCTGTTCATCTTTAATTCCATGCTGACTCCCCAAGTGCTGTCTAGGATGCCTCAAATACTTTTTGTGAAACCATCAGGCTGCCATTTGCATTCAGCGCTACCTATCCTAAAAGGTCGCAACTTAGCCCAATGGAGGACCTGTAGACTTTTGAACGTATCCTACTGAGTTACCTAGGTGAGGGCTAAAGTTGTGTGCTGTTGGGGGTGGGGCTGTAGAAATAAAATCTAGTATCCAAAGGTAGCATTTTTGTAAGTGTGTTGGGAAGCTGAGAGGCGGTGGGTGAAAGCAGACTTTGAGAGCACTTCGGAGCTGGGTAAATAAGCTCTAGCTTCAACAGAGAACAGGAGGGAGTGGGAGAGGGAAAGAGCGCCTTGATGCTCTTTACTGGGTGTGTCAAGTTATATGTACATAAATAGAGTCAGTGCTTATGTCCCTGCATGCTGCGAATTTTGCAAAATATTAGAATAATGAAATGCTATTTGATAGCTGGATAGATGACTCCGTTTAAGAGGTAAACAGAGAGCCTTCCTGAAGGTATTTCCAAACTCGCCCCCAAGGACAATGCAACAACAGCTATAAAAAGCTTCATTGTGGAGACTGGTTTTAATTGTTAGTGGAAAAGAAACGTTCAGCTTGCAAACTAAATTGGTGACCCTGGTCCCTGACTCACCAGAAACTGGAGAGATGTGGTCCCACCCCAGTACTGGTTTTTCCAAGGTCCTCACAATCTTATGGAAGTGAATGATCCACCAGCTTTTCTAAGAGTATGGCTTCTACCTTAATGCAGAGAAGAAAGTTGCTCTGTTGAGCACAGGTCTAAGTGTCTGATTATAATTCATATAGCTACAAAAATTATATGGTTCATCAGTTGATGAGAGTGTCTCACCTTAAGAAGTTACTAATATTTCTCTCCTTGAGCGAATAGAGTTTGTAATGTTTCTATCCTACCAACGTCGAATGGATTCCTCCATGCTCTTTTTGGAAATGTTTGTTGTGATAGCATGTGACACAATTTACTTATTATTGTGGCAGTAGAAATTTAATGTGATTGAAAGCCATCAAAAGGCATAGCATCTGAATGTCAAACATGACTTGTATCTGTAATTCCAGGCAAGGATTTGGATGCCTGTTGACTTTCTTCCTCATCCACATGATTTTTTTTCCCCTTTCCACTAAGTGGCACTGTGTTATTTGCATTTTTCTGTTCAGGTCAAAATATCCGAACATTTGGAATGCCGGTATGAAAACCAGTTTAAAGCTTTGCTGTAAATTTCTGCTAAATAGGTTGGATGGAAAAAAAATACGCAGCAATTAAATTTTTATAAGAAAAAACTCCCATGAAGCTTACTCCTTTCTGTATTTAACTCTTTCCCACTTTTTCTTTCCAGCTCCATTAGCCTCCAAATAAGCACACCATATTATATATGTCGAAGGAAGTTTTATTTAGACTTATAAGGGCTGATCTATTCCCATACTGTTTAAATTAATGTTCAAAAAAGAATTCAAACCACATTCTAACATTTGGACTATGTAAGAAGGAAACAGATTTTTCGGGAAAAAAAAAGATGTTGTTTTAGCTAGGCAGAATGGGCTGTAGGAACATAGACACGTGCAGACGGATTTCTAAATGTGTGTATTATCTGATAAGATCTGGGCTGCTCGTGTGTCAATTCAGAAAGTCAATGAGTGCAGGAGCAGAAGTACTTTCTTTCCTTCCTTTCTTCTTTCCTTCCTTCCTTCCATCCTTCATGCCTTCCATCCTTCCGGCCTTCCTTCTTCCCTTTTTATTTCCTTTTTTTCTTTATTTTACTTTTTCCCCTCCTCCTCCACTTCCTTGTCTTCTTCTAACAGCTTGGAATTTACTTTTATCTCAGCCACCTGCAGCCTAAGGCTTGGAAACACTTTGGTTCTTCACCTAACCGGTTACTTTTCAGACCAAATTAGCTCCAGGCATGCAGGATGACTTTGAATAAAGAAACTAGAGTCTCTTGAAATAGAATGGCCTCGATTTGCATTAGAGTAACATTTTGAGAATTAAGTTCTGATCACCCTCTCCAAATTCAGCACACCATTGACAGACAGCATGCTTTGTTAGGTTGGCGTCTATACAATCATCCCACAGCAAAAAACAGTGATGGAATAAAGAACATAGCTACTGACTTTGTGTGTGAGTGGCCACCTTTAGTTTTCAATACAATAGGTTTTTCCAGTCTCTCAAGTGCAGCAAAAACACTGCCAGATAAAGAAGCATAAACGCAACCTTGGAAAGGGTTGTGAGGCCAAAATGCTATGTATATGTGTAATTGTGTGTGTGTGTGTGTGTGTGTGTGTGTGCAGAGCCAGTTCTGTTTGAAACTAATGAATTACATTTCAATTAGCCAGCTTTTAGCAGCAGTTACTTTCTTTGGTGTGTTGGCTTCTATTTGTAGCACGTATGGTAATATATTTTTTCTCATAAACGAGGTGTATTTTTTAATCAGAAAAAGAAAAGAAATTAGTGAGCCAGAAAAATGTGAAAGTCTATGTTTTTTTTTTTAAATATATCACCTTCTAGAGAATAGCACCACTCTCTCGTCCATGTGCAAAATATTATACCGTTGCCTTTGAAATTAGCTAACATTCAAAAGGAGAATGAATTTACAGATTTCCTCAAGCAAATGGATTACAGGGAACCCGGAATGGCAGTGAAACCAGTGCGGTGCCATGAGCTAGCGTCACCAAGGAGTGAGAAAGACTGCCCCGATGCCCTCACTGGAGGACAAAGACTGGCAGGGTGGTGGAGAGTTGGCATGCATCCCTTGGCACTGAGTCCTTGGGGATGATCTTCAAGCAGGAAGTGCTGTATTGGGATGCTTTAATTTCCTTATAATAGATTTGTGAAGATTCACAGACCGTTCATGACTCTGAAAGAGCCTACGTAACCCATTTCATCTTGTCCAAACTAGCCTTTCCCAAACTTGTTTCATCTTGCAGCCCTTTTTGCACACCGCGTGTACTGCAGTCCCACTGAACTAGTTTGACAGTCAGGATAGGCCAGGTTATGCTGAGGTGACAAAGAGCCTCCCAAATCTCAATGGTTTATTTCAACACACGTTTATTTTCTGCTGATAGACCATGTCTGGCACATCCTTAAGGATCAGCAGGAGTGTTGTGTTCATTGTGGCTTCTCATGGACCAAACCCGAAGAAAGACCTAGCACATAAAGTGGGTCAGTGGTCGTGCTAGAGGAAAAGAAAGCTCTGGAAAGTCTCATATATCTATCAACCATCAAATACCCTGAGTCAGAGGTGACTCACAGCCCTTCTGATCACAATTAATTGTGCAGAACTGGTCAGATTGTTCTGTGCAAACACAAGGGGGCAGGAAATATAATCTTAACTTGCATCCAAAAGGCAGAGATTGTAAAATAATCTGGGAATAGCATTAAAAACTACCATATCTAGTATTTTTCAGAATATACGTTAAGACTTTCTGGACAATTTATGTCTTTTAGATGCTTCAAAACCCATCGTGCATTTTTTCCAAGATCGAGAAGAGTTGCACCTGGGAGAAAGGGAAGAGAGATTACAGCGCGGTAGTATATTGGAAATACTTCAATTATGTGAGCAACACCTTTTACACTTGAGCTTCAGAAGAGCTGAGTTAGGGGATGAGGGCATCGATTATGATAAGCGTTGTTTCCGTTTGAGAAAATCGAGACAAGTGTGATGGCTCTGCGGGCTGATACGGTATCCAAATGGCCTTTGTAAATCAGAAGGAAATGCTGGGATATGGGAAATGTGAACGGGTTCAAAATTCGAGACAGCTGGATTAGCAAGAATTATCACCACCAGTCAGTTTTATTCTGAACTCTATCAGATTTTTCCAGGACTTGTCCAAGTATTGGGGAGATTATTCAACAGGAATACAGTGAGAAGTAAATCTCACTAACAAAAATGTGGCGGGGGGGGGGGGGGACCCAGTTTGGGTGAGGTACCATGAAGTGACAACTTGTTTCATAAATATCTTGAGAGCTTCTGGCCACTGGAAGCAGTGAGCACGAATCATTAAGGAAAAAACTCATACGGTGCCACTGGAGAGAAAATTTCAACCTATCACTTCAGCCTCCAAAAAGACAGCTAAAAGTAAGAAGAAAAAAATAAAAATAAATTCTGCCCTTTTTATGTGCTGTTGGACTCCTGTTGAGGAAAATAAATTCTGATTTAGTGCCGCCCGCCTCAGAAAGAAGGATGGGGGCACGGAATGACGTTTTACAGCCTTGTCTGGGTTGTCAGTGTAGGTGGGGCGCCAGGCTGTGGGGGCAGGTTATGCCACGACAGCCACCAGCAAGCCACAAGCCACGCTGTCTTGCCCATTCCACGTCCTGCCTCACCCCTGTCGCCCCCCAGCCCCCAAATCTGCCATAATTAGCCTTCCGAGGCTCACATTGCCACAGCCACACGCCTCAGGCATTATCTCCTATCTGTGGTATTATGTGCTGTAATCCCACAGCTAAATGCGGTAACCCAAATTTCACAGAGACTCCGTAGCAGACTTGCTAAGATAACCCATCTCGGTATGTGGGGTGCCAGGTCGCACGGAGCCTGTAGGCTTGGAGCGCTATGGATGCTTTGTGTAGATTCATCCTACGCACCCTATAGCTTACCCATCCTTCCAGAGATCACAGGAACCCTAAATAGCAAATATGGCATCCTAACTAGAACACCACCTGTTTTGTGCAAGTATACATGGGCTTCTGCCACCCGGCTGCTTCTCTCTGTCTCTCTGTCTCTCTGTCTCTCTGTCTCTCTCCCTCTCTCTCTTTCTCTGTCTCGCTCCCTCTCTCTCTTTCTCTGTCTCTCTCCCTCTCCCTATGGAGAAGAGACAAACTTCAAAATCCGTCTCTGTTGTCTGGCTTATGAAAGAGACATAAAACCAGGAGATACAGGCTCATGGTCTGCACCCAGGCCAAGAGTACCTGTGCCACCTACGCAACAGTGACCTACATATATCTGTCACACATCATGCGCCTAAATATGCTCGCAGGTGCTGGGAGCCTAGGCAATAAAGATCGTTGCTTGACAAGCCTTTTTGTTCCACGTTTTAGATTTTTTTTTTGTGGTTGTTTGTTGTCACAAGAAATATATATATTCTCTGTCTCTTTCTCTCTCTCTCTCTGTCTGTCTCTCTCTCTCTCTCTCTCTGTCTCTCTCTCTCTGCTGTAGGATTGCTTAGAAACATGCGGGTTTTGACATATGCTTTTACCTGAAAATGTATCTACTCCTGCTGCTTTATTGGACCCCCTAATTACTTGTAAAAAAATAATAATAAATTGGGCAGGTGTTTGCTCTTCCAGTTGATTAATTGACAATGATTTCACCACAATTGACGACAGAAAGCTAGGAAGCTGCCGGTTGGAGTTCAATGAGGAATACACATTTTTCTACTCAGCCATGTGAATCAGCTTGAGAGGAGAATTTACAAAAGGCTCAAATTGCCAGAAAACTATATGTTTTTCATTCCAGGCTTGGAGATCTCTTAGTCCCAGTGTTGAGCCCTGTCACATATATAATTCTCTGTTTTATACATGTGAAACTCTGGAGCTGATAAAATGAATTTAGAAATGTTTTTTTTTCCCCCCTAAGTGCAAAGGATCACCCAGATCAGTCACTATTAAGTGTGGAAAGCAGTGCATTATAGCAGGAACAATGAAGGCTGATGTAAAGTTGACCATGCTTTTTCACGGTGTCGGTGGTATTTTGCTTTTCAATTTACCAACATCAGAAGCAGCCGCTGCCAGCCTAAGATGGTCTCTGAGGACGGTGCCTCCCAGCATTAGCATAGTGAAGTTGGGGCCATTTTGTATTAATTTTTTCATAGCTTCAGAGAAGGCCACACAATGCTTTCCGACTGGTGAGTAAATAAAAATAAAGAGGTCTAAACTTCAGAAATAAAGAAACCAAATGAAGCACTTTTCTTCATTTTTAATTGATAGGAAAACTTCCCAGGTCTCACAGGGAATCTAGTGATGTTCAGGACACATGGAATATTATAGATTTTATCATTTTAATTAAGAAAAGTCCTGGGCCCAAAACTTAATTTCAGATGAGCAGGTTTTCCGAAGAGTAGTTTGACTAATAGAATTTTTGTATAAAATAAGAAAGTGGTGAACTATGTAAAATAAGTTAGATTCAAGGTTTGGCTGGAGTTCAGGCCGTATTTTTATGTTGATCCTTAGAACTCATTCATTCACTCTATTTTTATTTTACAGCTGGGCTTGTAAGCATGAATAATGTAGATACACAAATAGCATAGAAAGTGAATGTAGCCAGGAGGTAACGAGAGAGACAAGAGTCCATATTTCCTGAAAACAACTCCAAATAGAAAAGACATTTTCATGCTTTTTAAAAGACAATAACAAAGAAGACTTAACAGCTATGTGTATCAACATAAAGTACCCCTTGAAACATTCTTTTCTAAACTTAGATGTTAGAAGACTACCTTACAGGGAATCGCCATGACCATTTTATGGTAGTTTTTTTTCTGATCAAATTTATAAGAGGAAAATAATGACATTTCAGGGTCATGTCACTAAAATCATGAAATTGGTGACCTCTCATCTTTCAAAAATCCCTCAACATATGATTGAGATTCTAAATATTTTAAAGGAACATTTCAACAAAACAAGCAGGTGATTTAAGAAAGAATGAATATATGAATTCACTCATATGTTTGCATAGAGGAATTATATTCCCTTTGATGAAAATGATACGGTATAGAGTAGAGACTTCTAAATATCATGCATTTACATAACATCTCCATTCTCTGAGACTCCTATCTTTGGCTATAAACCTTCCTCATGTTATTTTGGTATTCTGATTTGTCAAACAGATAAAGGGTTCAAATCTTTTAACTTGTCCTTTCACAAGAAAGAATTAAAAAAACACAGAAATGCTAGATTGAAAACTCTTTTTGCAGAGAGTATGAGATTCCTTCCCTTGCTCCTGCGGGGGGGTGGGGGGGCGGTGTAAAAAAACAAAAAACAAAAAACATCTCTTCTCAGGCACTAAGCTTACTGAAGGATTTGCATGGTCGATTTCTTCTCAGCTCTAAAAAATTTAGATTGACTCTGCATCTCTCTGATGACTTTCTAAGCTGCCCTGTCTGCCACTATAACACTGGGGGAGTAAAGCAGACGTTTGCTGTAAGCCTCAAGGATCCAAGGGCACTAGGCTTTTTTTTTTTTTTTTTTTTTTTTTTTGCACCTGAATCCAGTGATGTGCTCTTAGCATTTAGATTTTGCTAAGAAAATGAAATGGCAGCACCTTCCAAACTTGAACAGTTAAAAAAAAAAAAAGCATTTTATACAGGTGAATGGATCCAATTGTCTCAAGAACGCACACACAATGACCACTAACACGGCTCCCCCAAAGTAGCACAAATCAAGTTAACATTAAAGAAGGAATGGAGGGGATGGCGTTTGAGAACTTCGTGCAGAGCATATAGGCTTCGCTTTCATAAAATTCTCCATTTCCCAGGTTCTACCTAAGCACCTTGATTGCCTTACAGATTAAACTGTGTATACTCAACGCCTGCTCAGGACAGGCTGTGAGTCAAGGAAGACACAGAGCAGACGGGCATATCCCAGCTGTAAAATTGCACATTCTACCATAAGTGAGCAATCCAGACTACCTACTTCATCTCCTTCTACCAAAATATTGCATTTTCCCTCCCAATAAAGATGTTTTATAATGGCAATGAGGTGCCATAACTCACGGAGGTTCTGCTGCTTACTTGCTCTCTGTGTCCTGTAACTCCCACTCTATCAGGAGAGCATATGTTGTATCTCTGTCATGAATTATGATTTGGTGATTGCACATTGGAATTTGCACTTGGAAGGCAGTTTCTCCACCCCCTCCGCAAAGATTCCCTCTCATTCATAGAAGGTCCATATTGTCTAATGGCTTCCATGTTGTAAAACAATTCCTTAGGTGCTGCATCCAAGGGCTTGGTCTCCTAAATTCTCAATTAGCAAAACCATCCTGAATTTTTATATAGGTGCCGAAGGTGCTGTGCCTCTCCATTTTGAAATAACCATTTGTGTATACTACATTCAGGAAGATGATTCGCTCAACAATGAGCAAACTCAATGGCAAACGTTTCAGGTGGCAGTGATAAAACTCTCACTGGCACACATCAGGGAAAAAGACATCCATTTTTTTCTTTTTCATGCACTGCCTCCTACCTTTCTCCCAACTAGTAAATTGAGAGGATGGAAAGTAATGAAATGCAATTTGCTTTAGCCTTTGTGATTCTGACTTTCACCAAAGGGATCCCAAACTGTTTTCCTATGGGTAGGCTTTCTTTCAAATGAATATTTATTGGGCATCTCCTAGTGGTAGATTGGAGCCCATTCATTCTGGCTCCTAGGAGCTGATTGGGCACATCTCTTTTCAATCACACATTTAGCAGATGACTCATTGTGAACTTGAAATAGGCCATTGTGGTAGTATTTACACTATGGAAATCAACAATCACCACAAATCTGGGCTTTCGCGGGGGAAGATATGGGCTAGTTGCTCAACAGTTACCAGTATATCACAGCCTCCTACCAGGAGGTAAAGTATTATACAGATGCTGAAGTTATCGTGTATGGTAGTCGTGAAACAAAAGTGGCTAAACACTACTTGCAAAAGTAATTCATAAAACAAGGTAAAACTAGTTCAAATTATTTGTGGAAAAGATGTCACGTGGGCAATGTAACTTACTGGTTAAGGAATTGGGCTTGTTTCAATTTGGATTGGTCCACTTACCAGATAGGTATCGTTCAGCAAATCACTCCTCCAAATTTCAGTTTAGCCCACTGTAAAATGGAAATAATAAAAGTTAATTTCTTTATTCAGTTATTTTTTAATTAATTGAGGTAGTGAGTGTATGTACTTAGTGTTTGGCTCATACTGAGAGCCCAGTACATTTTAGCCATTGTTATTAAAGTCAGATAGTTGAAACATTGCCTATGTCATGTTAGTGGCAGTTTCTTGTTTACTCAGTTCCAATCACATGACTCTTTCAGTGTCCTCAAACATACCAGTTTCCTGACTCTGGGCCTTTGCATCTGCTGTTCCTGCTGTCTGAGAAATCTCTCCCCTGGATCTTTGCCTGACCAGTTCCTTCTTAGTATTCTGACGGCAGTTCAGATGTCAGCTCCAGCAAGAGGACTTCCTGGGGCTCTCTTCCTTGGCACACATTTGTCCTCTCCTCCATTTAGTCACCACGTTCCAGATTTCCCGTTCCCTCCTCCTGCACAACTTTCCATCATAAGAAGTTTCTGCTTTATTTGATGACATGTGTATTAACTATCTCTCTTACTGAATCTAACACCTGGGGGAGCGGCCGCCCTGCTTGTCTTTTTCACCAGTTAATCCGGAGCCCCAGGAACGGTGCCTGGCATGTGGTAGGCATGCAATAAATAGCAGTGAGTGATGAATAAATAGATGGTGACTCTGGAGCCACAAAAGTTTATTCACTACTTAGGCGGAGCAGATAGATCTACAATCCTATTTTTAGTCCAATTAGGGGTTGTTTTTGATAATAAAATAGAAATATTTATGGATCCACAGGAGGTAGAGAAGCTCATTAATGCTCTGGATAAATAACAGAACGAGCAGTAGAAAATCTATTGACAGATTTAATCAGGAAATTGTGAAAACAACCAGATATAGCTGATTTTGCAAGGCACAGAAAGATTGGATTTAGAATAACTTGATTGGGTGAATTTGAAAAGATGTTCTCTCTCTCCACACTGCTAAAAGTTTATTTATCTCTGTGATCTTAGCATAATGATTGGAAATAAAAAAGCAGAATTTGAATTCCTAACCATTAGTCATCCTGATTATTATAATTTTGGATAGGAGGAGAGCTATAATGTGGACTAGCCTTCTTGGTATGCAAGACTTTCCATAGACTCTTGTGCAGGTGTGTGAGTGACAGTCTTCTTCCCCTGATCCTATTTGTTTGCGCCTATGAGGAGGGGAATAACAGATACTGGAGAAGGAAGGACAAAATAGACCAGTTTGAATAAATACTTTTTAATTTTTGTAGTGTCAAGTAACGAATTCAGCATTTCCATGTGAGAAGATATTTTTTTAGAGAGCATGAAAGATTTAGAGCGCTTTCAAAAAATTCATCCTAAAAGTGAAGGATTTTAATTAATAGAAAAAAATATTTGCTACCTATTACACTCAGGGGAGAATTAGGAAGAGTATTATGAAGGTAGAAACAGAATTTTAATGTAGACATGCATCTCTTGCCTTATTGAGGAAAAGACATTTTATAAGTGGAAAAGAGAGTATAAATGCAAGGTATATGGAAGTAGAGCTCTTTATCTGTATCTGGATTAAATGCTCAAAGTCCAATATTTTTCTTTATATTTCAGATTAGCTAGGATAGAGCAGGAGGCAACGTACATAACATTGGCAGGATTTTCAATTACATTGTGGATATATAGTTAGATTGAACGTTGAGCGAAGTACATAAAGTTTCAGGTATCAATTGCAAGAGATTTAAAAGTCAATTATTTTATGCACATACATATGTATATGCGTAGATGCACACACACACACACACACACACACACACAAAATTGCCATTATTACCACTTTAGGGCAAATAATTCAGACAGGTATAGCGCTGCCCAATTCTCATGCAGTCTTTTGGGCCTATTTCATTATGTGCAGGTAAAATTTTAAGAAATTAGTTTCAGATTCTCAAAAAGATAAAAACACTGATTTCCTCTGCAAAGAATTCCACAATTTTGTGCCCATGGTATACAATGCGAGAAATTCAGTAGATGATTTTTAAAGAAGCAGGCACCGAATTCCTGCACATGTAATTTATTATTTACCAAAAAGTGTAAACACATACCACATACAAATCTGTATGCCCACACTTGTACGAAGACTAATTCTTATCATGGCTAACATGTGACACTATGTAGCAGGGATCGATCCTAAATCAAAATATAGTATGAAGAAACAGCATTTGGTAACAATATGCCATGTGCTGGAAAATCTAGGTGCTATACACACACACACACACACACATACACACATACACACACACAGTTGACCATTGGATTTGGACTGTGCAAGTCAACTTATACACAAAATTTTTTACAGTAAAGTACCGTAAATGTATCTACTCTTCTTATAATTTTCTTATTAACATTTTCCTTTTTAGCCTGCTTTATTGTAAAAATACAGTATATAATACATAGAACATATGAACAATGTGTTAATCAACTATGTATGTTATTGGTAAGGCTTTCAGCTTAGTAGTTAAGTTTGGGCAGAGTCAAAAGTCATACATGGAGTTGCTTTTTTTTCTTTTTTTAAAAAAATGTTTATTTATTTATTTTGAGAAAGAGAGAGAGAGAAAGAGTGGGAGAGGGGCAGGGAGAGAGAATCCCAGGCAGGCTCTGCACCATCAGCTCAGAGCCTGAGATGGGGTTCAGTCTCCCGAACCATGAGATCATGACCTGAGCTGAAATCAACAGTTGGACACCCAACTGACGAAGCCACCCAGATGCCCGGATACATAGATTTTCAACTTCATGGGGCATTTGACACCCCTAGCTTCCACATCATTCAAGGGTCAATGGTATATAAACATACATACATACATACATACATATATACATACATGAATAAATAAAAAATCTTTGTTTTCTTCCCTCTCGAATCCTCTTATTATATAACGTAAGGTGTACTGACCATATATCATTGTATTTAAGTGTTGTTACCTTTACATCATAATATTTAAGTAATGGGATATCAAGGAGAGGGGTGAACATCATCCAGTGACTTTGTATTCTCTTCTGAGAAAAGGATTAGTGTGTTTTCACTTGCACACAGGATAGTTGTATCATGACAGATGGAAGTATGACTTTTATTTAGAAATGAAGTACAGCTTAAGGAGATGCGCATGGGTGCCAAGTTGACAGGGGTTGAACTCAAAATGGTTAATTTTAATGTGCCAACTTGGCTGGGTCATGGTGCTCAGATACATGGGCACATATTATTCCAGATATTCCTGTGAGAGTTTTTTGGGATGAGATTAACATTTAAATCAATGGACTTTTTTTTTAAGTTTATTTATCTTGGGAGAGAGACAGCATGAGTCTGAATGAGGCAGAGAAAGAGAGAGAGAGAGAGAGAGAGAGAGAGAGAGAGAGAGAGAGAATCCCAAGCGGCTCCACACTCAGGACAGAGCCCGATGCAGTGTTCAAACTCACAAACCGTGAGATCATGACCTGAGCAG
Organism: Acinonyx jubatus; assembly: GCF_027475565.1. Lineage (NCBI taxonomy): Eukaryota > Metazoa > Chordata > Mammalia > Carnivora > Felidae > Acinonyx > Acinonyx jubatus. Next base: position 133,776,741 of record NC_069384.1, read on the forward strand.
AAACCAAGAGCTGGATGTTTAACCAACTGAACCGTCCTGGTGCCCCAGTCAGTGGACTTTAAGTAAAGCATATTCCTCTCTATGATGTGGGTGGGCGTTATTCAATCAACTGAAGACCTGAAGAGAACAAAAGATCGACCCTCCCTGAGCAAGAGGGATTTGTGCAGCAGACATTCTTTGGACTCTTTGAAGCATTGGATTTTCCTTGGGTCTACAGCCTACCATCCCATCCTGCAGATTTTTGGACTTGCCAGCCTTCATAATCATATGAGCTGATTCGTTAAAATAAATCTCCTTATATATGTTAATATATATTATTAATATATTTATAATATTTACTTATAAATATATAAATATGTATTAATCTACAATATGTATACTATATTACTATATAATATATAATACTATATTACTATATATTACATATAAATATAGTACATATATATATATATATATATATTATACACAACTGGTTCTGTTTCTCTGGAGAACCCTGACTATACATAGTTCAGTGAAGAAAGGACTCAGATCTCAATTATATACACGAGCAAAACGAAGCTCACAGAGGTTTCATTGTCCAAGATCACAAGGCCAGCAAGTAGTGGAGTTAGAATCTGAACTCACATCTTCTAGGGGCACCTGGGTAGCTCAGTCGGTTAAGTGTCCAACTTTGGCTCAGGTCATGATCTCATAGCCTGTGAGTTCGAGCCCTGCATTGGGCTCTGTGCTGACAGCTCAGAGCCTGAAGACTGTTTCGGATTCTCTGCCTCCCTCTCTCTCTGCCTCTCCCCTGCTGGCACTCTGTCTCTCTCTTTCCCTCTCAAAACTAAATAAACGTTAAAAAAAAATTGCAATCACATCTTCTAACGTGAAAGCCAATGTTCTTTTGCATGTTTTGTAAGGCCCTCAAAAGAGGCTTCTAATAATCAATCATTTCATCAATTCATTGATTATTGGGGCTTATACCTAACAATGATTATCTGTTAATCTGTAAACTCTGAAAGAACAAGAAGTATACCTTAGCCGTCTCATCGGCTATGTCTAGCACAATGTCTGACACACGACTCACCAGAAAACACACATGCGCAACCACACATTTCCCCTCAGACATTTACCCACATCACAAGCACCCTACCTGTGTAACGTATTTAACTGGAGAGTCTGCAGTTTATGTAAACTTGGGCAACAGCTCAATTCCTTTCCTTCAGTGTTTGACCCCATGTGTAACAGGGAGCAAAGGCAAGTCCTCCTAACTGCTCTGAGGTTCCGTTTCTTTGGTACACCAGAGTTTGACTTGGGAAAGGGTTTCCCAATTTTCAGACTTCAGACTTTTGGAAATAACCTTCCTAATGTTTTACTGCCTTATTCACATGTCCTCAAAAGAGCACGGACTGCTGCTAAAAAGAAAGCAGAGGTGATAATGGGGGCACAGTTTAATATCAGCTAAGCAGTAACATTGTTGGGTTTTGAATACTAAGATAAACACATAAATGTTTAAAAAAAAATGGAATTGTCTATGTGCAAACTAAAATTTTACAGTACTACCAGTGAAATGAACGCTACACTTTGTGGGGAAAAGTCTAAATTAGAACAACCCAAAGTCTTGCCTAGTTCTTCTGTCTCTGTATGTTTATAAATTGAGTACCGAACAGTAGATAACTCTATAATTTACTCCCGATATAACCTTCTTAGTACTCCTCCAAAATCTAAAATCCCCCAAATGTGATGAGATATTCTTAGTCTTCAATATTCTTACTTTCTCCCTGGCTGCTCCTATACTCCTGTTTCAGCAGGATTCACGGGCCTTGCAAAGGGTTCGTAGACAAGTGAGAATATACACGTTTCAAACTTCAAAGGGTCTTTTCCAGAAGATTCATCAATTTTTTTACTACAACCCACACTGTGAAATGCATATATATTGTGACCCAATGTAGATGTACATATATATACTATATATATAATAAAGTAAATTTTTAATGAAATATGCTTATACTTCATTCTGTTCTATTAATCCAATCTATTTCATTTTTTTAATTGTAGATGGCCACTTACCAAATGTATCTTATACCATTATATTCATTGCTTGTTGCTGTGTAACAATATTGCCACAAATTCAGCAGCTTAAAAAAGCACGTTCTTATTGTGTCACACTTCCTGTGGGTCAGGGATCGATGTGCACCTTGGCTGCATCCTCTGCAAGGCTGCAGTCAACAGGTCATCCAGGGCTGGGGTTTCACATGAGATTCAACTGGGAAAGGATTCATTCCCTTACTCACTTGGTTTTTGTCAGCATTCAGCTCCTTGTAGGCTTGCTAGACAAAAAGGTTGGGTTTCCGGCTGGCTGGAGGCTGCCCTTAGTCTCTAGCCATGTGACCCTTTCCATAGAGAAGCTCACAACATGGCAGCTTTTTTTTTAAAGCCAGGAAGGGAACAAATCTCCTTGCGAAAACAAGTACTACCATCGTATAATGTGATCACACAGACGGAATCACATATACCCTGATAGCTGCTTTACCACACTCTATTAGTTGTAAGCACATCATAGGTCCGGTGCATACTCAGATGGAAGCAATTATGCAAGGGCGTTAATACCAGGAGAAGACTTGGGGGGGGTCACCTTAGATCCTGTCTGTCACAAAAATTAAAGTATCAATCCCTGAAACTTGAAAAACACTGGTCGAACAAACAAACTCTCCTCAGATGGTAATAACTCTGAGCCTCTGTAGACCAAGGCAAGAATCATCATTCATAATTTTTGACATTCTATATGATCTCAGTTCTTAAGTACATATGTGTGCAGTATATATATTTATATTTAAAAAGAGCTAACAAAGCCAATCTTGAACACCTCTACTTCCCTACATGTTTAAAGGCAGATGTTTTCTCCCAGTCTAGAAAGACTAAATTCTAGGCAGTGATAGTCAAAGAAAACTTAAAACTAAATTAAGTACGTATTATTTAATTCACGTTTATTTATAGACTAATAATGCCCATAACAATTTTGATTGCATCATGGTTGTGAAAATTTTAAGGAACTGAAAAAATTGTCAATGTAATTATAATTATTTTGCCATCCTACATTTTAAAACAATTTTATTATTTAGAACAATGTTTGTTATCCATCACCACTGCCCCAAATAAGGCCAGCTCTGAAATGAGGGTTTGAGGAGCTTTTAATTTGTAAATTAAGCATCATAATAAGAAACAGCTCTTCACTCTGTCTCGTTTTTCCAGATAATGGTCATTTGAACTGTCTCTGAGTCTGGAGGTTGCTGTTAACAATCCGAATTGTATTATTGCTGGGCTAGTTAACATTTAAATTAGACTTTCAAAACAGTGTGGAGAAAAGTCAGCTCTTTGATGGGATTTATGATGGACACATGGCTGGGCTAATGAAGACAACATGTCAAGCCTTGAACAATAATGATTTTAGGGACTTTTGAGACAGCCATTTGGGTTGATGGAGCTGATTTTGTCTTTGGAGGTTGCATTCTGAATTAGCAATCACCATCTTTATAGGGGCGAGATTGAAGATGAAGAGTGTGGCAGTATTGGTCTAGATAAATAATTCTAAGAGTAGCCAGACAAATAAATCGTACCTGAAAGTAGATGGATACCTTGAAATTAAATAAATATTTGGTTGTGGACTTTGGCATGAGTGGGAAGGGTTAGGGAGGGTAATGTAGAATCGATATCACCAAGAGCTAATAAGAGGTACGATACATACCCGTATGGAGATCCTTAGTACTTTTTTTTTTTTTTGAGATCTTTAGTACTTCTATTGCACGATGTATGGGTTTCCACTGTGAGAGAAGATAAGCTAAGTAACAGTCATTTCTCCAGCCAGTATCCAGTCATTTCTTGTCAGAGGTCTTTGAAGCTAGCCACTTCTCCCTAAAGCTCTGATGAGCCCAGCTCCCTAGATTTCATTTCCTTTTAACTGCTAAACTCTCTAATTATGCTCACTTATTTTCATGTCTAAGAAACATCTGTATTCTATGAGAACCATATTTTTAGAGAGAGGGGAGAATGTTCAATGTTAGTATTTTTCAAAGACTTCTACATTGATTCCAATTTGGAAGAAAGACTCAGGAAATTGAAGTATTAATCTATTAGAACACCTTTACACTGGGAATTATTAAACAAAAGAAAATTTTCCCCTTTCTAACTAGCAAAGTTTATATTTCTGAAGATTGTCATTGATCAGAATTATCCTTATGATGAAAATTATCATTTATCAAATCACAAAATTTTTCAGGTCTGTGAAATTTCAGATCTTCATATGAACCACTGTGAACATGACAGTGGAGTAAAACTCTGGTTTGGCTAATACTTCTGTATATTATCTCTTCAACTAAGGTCTCATGCTGTTTTTGAAAAAGGATGGAAATCTCATGCTCTCCTTGACTGTTTTTTCTCTCACTAAAAGTAATTATTGTTCTTCTGCTTCTAGAAAACATGGAGTAAGAGGGACCAAATTACTTGCCAACTGTGTTCACTGTCTTAAAATCCATTATTTGAAGTATTTTGTCCAGTTTTCTTTTTTTTTTTCCCAGATACAACCACTTTAGAAGGTAGGTTAGCTATTTCTTTAAAAGTAAATAGACATCCACCATAGAGTTAACTACTTCCAATCCTATTTATTGGCTCCAAATGAAAGAAAGCACATGTCCACTCAAAGACTAGTAACTAACAATAAAAAGGAATGGATTACAGTTGATACAAGCAACAACCTAGATGAATCTAAAAATAATTATGCAGAATGCAAGAAGTCAGACGATGAAGAGTATATACAACATAATTCCACCTATATGAAACAGTAGCAAATGTAAACTACTCTGCAGGGACAGAAAGCAGATAAGTGGTGTATCCGACCAGGATCAAGGATTGCAGACACTAGTGGGGATGATGAACATGTTCACTATCTTGATTTGGAAGATGGTTTATGGATTTATACATAGATCAAATGTATCAGATTGCACACTAAATATGTGCAGTTTACTCTCTCAATTGCCCTTTAATAAAGCTGTTAAAATGTTTTGAAAGTAATTATTGTTACAAAAATTAATATAAGACATCGGACAGAGCATTGTGCCCTTTCCTAAGTACTCTTCTAATCCCCAAATTACGATACATTGCTCTGGAGTATGCCTTCTTCTCACCCCACCCAAATCTCTACCTAAAATATCAAATTGCAAGTAGAAAGGAGTAGCCTCAGCAAGGAAGTCTGGCTCCCATAAGACAGAATTTTAACTCTCTGTGTCATTTGGCTGTTTTTAAAAATGATGGAAAGGTGCCACCTTAAAAAATCAGTACTTTTCTTCTCCACAGGTAAGTATTTTTAAAGGAAATTGTACTATCATTATCTGATTGAGCAGATTTCTATTCCCCCTAGATTTAATGTTTTCCATCTGCAATATAAAAGGAAGATAATGCACAATTATGCTAGTAAGACTCTCTCTTCCAATAATGTTTGCACTTCTCAATTCCACATTTAAAAAGGAAATAGTAGCACTTGAAAAGTTAAGTAAGAAGATGAACAAAATTGAACAGAGGAAAAGTAACTGTCTGAAGACATGCTGAAAATACATTTAAAGTCTGTCTGAGACAGCAACTGATCCAGCCAGCCCATCTTTTAAGGAGCTGAGCAACATTCAGGTATAAATATTGACTTGGCAACTGGAAGGGGAGGAGAGAATTCTACAAAAATATCCAAGAATAAAGAATTGATTTGTCCCAAGAATCAGGCAACTGAGGTCTAAAGTTCTATCCCTCGGCCTGGGTAAATTGTCACTTCTTTTGCTGTAAATTTTTAAATGTATATATGTGTGTGTGTGTGTGTGTGTGTGTGTGTGTGTGTGTACACACACAGGCCTCACTTAATGACTTTCATATATCCCTGAAAACTTTAGCCCCAAGGAAGAAGTTGTTAAATGAAAAGGGTGTCATTTCATTTTAAATAGAAAAATGACCATGTGTTCCATCCAACTCATTACATCCAAAATATATCAATTGAATTATAGAAATCAATGATCAATATGTATTAAAATACAACTGAAAAGAGAAATCAGTTGAATAATACGTCAGTTGAACATGGAAAAGGAGCTTATATGAGTACCAAAGAATAACTTGAAGGTTAGTAAGTGAGCTTGTACTGAGAATGTAATGAGTTGAAACTTTATGATACTCAGTCTAGAAGGAAGACAAGACAATAGAAGGTAGTAGGTGCTGCAGGAGGTCTGCAAAGGACTTGTTTTTTGGAAAATTCATTTTCTTTCTGTATCACTTTTTTCATAAGTTGTTTTTAATCTTTTCGTGAGCTTGTAGGTTTGCTTGAACTCAGACTAGACAGAAGTAAAGTTTTAGCACAGAGAAGAAAAAAATCCCAAGGCAAAACAAAGGCTAAGAAAGAAATGGTAACACCACACACATCAGAATAAAGAGATGTATACATGACATCTCCCCAGCCTTCTTACCAGGTGTTCGTGTGCACAGAAAATCATTTAGGACTCAGCCTAGCACCGGAGCAAATCAAAATGATCCACGTGGTTTTCTCAGATCAGAAACTCTTACAGAGTAAGCTGGTGTGGGTGTCTTTGCCTAAAACAGTGATGTCAAAATATCACTTCTTGGGGCGCCCGGGTGGCTCAGTCGGTTGAGCATCCGACTTCGGCTCAGGTCACGATCTCAAGCCCCCTGTCGGGCTCTGTGCTGACAGCTCAGAGCCTGGAGCCTGCTTCAGATTCTGTGTCTCCCTCTCTCTCCACCCTTCCCCTGATCAATCTCTCTCTTTCTCAAAAATAAATAAAACTTAAAAAAAACCCCAAAATATCACTTCTTATAGCCTATTTAGTTTATTTATTTATTTTGAGGGGTCGGAGGGGTAGACAGAGAGGGAGAAAGAATCCTAAGCAGGCTTTGCACTGTCAGCACAGAGCCCGATGCAGGGCTCAAACCCACGAACCGTGAGATCATGACCTGAGACGAAATCAAGAGACTGTCGCTTAACTGACGGAGCTATCCAGACACCCCATTGTCACTCTTTGTTAACAAAGAGTATACATTTAAAACTTGGGTGGAAATACAGGTACCGTCTGTGGCCTCCAAGGGGAACTTCAAGTCTCATTACCACCACTGTCTACTCAGAGGTGCTAAGAGGCACAGACTGCAGGTGCTCAGGAAGCATGGACCTGGTGTTCTCTGGAGACAGTGCACCATCACTCCCTGGTCTAACTAGAAGTTCACTTGAGTTAGGTGACACGAGGCAGGCAATGTGCTCAGTGGTGAAGGCTCATGCCTAAAGGCACTTAGAGGCAAGATGAAGTCTTCCGTTACTTTTCTTCTCACAAAATGGAATTCCAGATAAAAAAAATGAAAGCAGCAGTCATGTGAATAAACATTAGAGATAATAACAAAATTTGCAAAGCCTTTATAGATACACAAGTGCTGTTATGTTTTCTCCTACTTCTGTATGGAGTATAAAAGGCAGCCATTACTATTTTATTGCCATTTGAAAATGAGGAGATGGAAAAGTTGTCTAAAGACACGCAAACAACATCACTGTCCATGAAATCCAGATCTCTGGGTTACAAAATCAGGCCTTCTGCTTACAAATTTAGGCCTTCTCATACTACCATAAACTCCAGAACGTGAAAATAAGCTTAATACCAAAAAGGCGTATTTTCCCCCAATCACCATAGTGTGCAGTGACAGAAATAGAAATAATCGACTTAGCAAATGCATTCTAGTTCAAATAATCTGTATATAAGCTATAAAAACATAATAATGAGACAGTTTCTTTTTAGCCATCTTGCTTTACATTGATAATTACACTTTTATTTAACTTTATTTTAAAGAAAAATGCACTTTTTTCCCCCAAGCAGAAAAGTCGTAACATCCACACTCTTCAGGGTTTGGCATAGTTTTTTACTAATGCAGATCTGAATCTGGGCTTTTTTTGAGAGTACATTCCCCCAAAATCTTCCTAAATGACTTAACACTAAAATGGTAATTAAAAGTGTTTAATGTTCTGATTTTTTCTAAATAAAAAAAAGTCATATATGCCTACTAAGGAAAGCTTGAACAAAAATAAAAAAGTATAAAAAACGATGAACAGCCAAATTTGTAAAGCATTGAGAAAAAAGACAAATGGAATGGCATCAGATTAGAAAAGATTCCTCAAAAAGTATAATAGAGGGGCTTGATAAAGATGCGAACCTCAAGATGTGGTCCTCAGACCAGCATACAGACATCCACCTAGGAACTTAGAAATGCTGATTCTCAGGTACCACTCCAGACCTGCTGAATCAGAAGCTCTAAGCATGGGGCCAGCAATAGGTGGGGATTTTTAATTTTTTTAATTTGATTATAGTTGATGCATAGTTACATTAGTTTTAGTTATCAGGGTGTTCTCTGCATTTATAAGTCTGATTCTGTTTTTGGTTTGTCTGCTTCTCTGGGTTTTTTTAGAATCCGCATATGAGCGAAATTGTACGTCATTTGTCTTTCTCAGTCTGACTAGCAAATAGGTGATTTAACAAATCCTTCAAGGGATTCTGATACAGCTGAATTTGAGAAACTCCAGCTTAGAGAAAAATAAGGGGATTCATATTTTTAAATAATTGCAAGTATTTTTTTATTTTTTTACTTTTTATTTGTTTTAAGTTTCTTTATTTTTGAGAAAGAGAGAAAGAGAGAAAGAATGAGTGCGGGAGAGGCAGAGAGAGAGGGAAACAGAGAGAAGCCTAAGCAAGCTCCATGCTGTTAGCAAAACCTGAGTCAGAATCCAGTTTTCTGTTTCCTACACCCTTGACATTGGGCACATGGAATGCTGGACCGCAAGATCAAAATCAAGAGTCCGACGTTTAACCAACTGAGCCACCCAGGCTCCCTGAAAGTATTCATTAAAGTGAGACTGATTCATTTGTGCTTCAACGTACAGAACATGTCCAGTAAATGAACATTTAAGGGGGTAGATTTTGACCTTACACAGATGAGAACTTCCAAGTGAATAGAGCTATTGGTGGATGACACTGACCCACTTGGGGAGGGCTGGGTATGTCTAGGCTGATGTGGGACACAGGTGCCTGCATTGGATTCAGGGTAATGAACTAAGGATGCGGTGTTCTAGGCTCTCAGAAAATGTCCATGGCTCTTCACAGCTCTGCATTACTAATATTCTGTTCTAAACTCTGCCTCACTATCCAATGTCTGTGTTAATGAGGTGAGTACTAGATAATACTAACAATTATTCATCACTGACAACAGATGATAAAAGGGAGTCCAGAGTTATACTCTTCATAGTCTCACACCAATGCCTCATTACTTGCCCTAATTTTTTTTCTACACTTTAAATTTTTTTTTCTTCAACGTTTTTATTTATTTTTGGGACAGAGAGAGACAGAGCATGAATGGGGGAGGGGCAGAGAGAGAGGGAGACACAGAATCGGAAACAGGCTCCAGGCTCCGAGCCATCAGCCCAGAGCCTGACGCGGGGCTCGAACTCCTGGACCGCGAGATCGTGACCTGGCTGAAGCCGGACGCTTAACCGACTGCGCCACCCAGGCGCCCCTCTACACTTTAATACATGATACATGACCCTGATTTTACCTAATAAGGAGCCCTCTAACTTAAAGCACAATATGGTGTGACAAAAATTCTACTGGAAACACCCACAGCTCCGGTTTCAATCCTGGTACTCTTAGCGAGTAGTTCTGGGTCTCAATTTCCCTTCTGTAAAATTAAATGATTAGAATAAATGATTCCTTAGTGCCATTCAGCTTGAAATTCTATATGCCACGTCCTGAATTTCTCTTCTACATACCTAACACACTCAGCAATTGCCCACCAGACTTTCCAAGACTTGGAGTACGATGTTTGTCTATCCAATTGTTAATAAGAATGATCTGCCATCTAAACAAGAAACTCGTGATCTTTACAGTTTGAGATTCCTCCTGGGTTCTAGGTATTGGCCTAGAACTCCAGAACAATCATCTAACAAAAAGTGGTGAGTTTGGAACAATTCTTTGTACCTCCATAAGTTCAAGATGGAGTTAGGCTGTGGATGGCCAGCAGGTAAGTTTCTTTATCTGAAAAAAGTTCTCAAGTGAGGCTTGATGGACTAAATATCTTTTGCATCACTTCAAAGAGAAAAATAGAGAAATCTCGTAACTAAAGAAAGTGAAATCCACTTTACTTAATGCGGACCTCTGTCTCTGGTGTGCAGGTCCTCTGTGTCCAAAGATAATTAGCACTTTATAATGCTAATTATTATAATTATGTCTGAGAAAAAAATCATTAGGGGGTAGGTCCGTTCACTGATTTTCAATTGCCCCCTCTATTTAAAAATAAGGTCACTTTTTTATGAAATAGCTTTAGGAGCTCCAAGAAGAAAGAGGGTTATGGAAAATTCTGTGTAGGGATAATCCTGAGTTTTTAATATTATAATTGTGGGACATGTCTGGGTCTGAGCAGTAAGGAAAATAGTGGAACTGTTTAGTCTAGGAGACTAAAAATCAGGACCCAGAAGAGCAAATGTTTCTGTAAGACTTAATCATCAAATAGGCTATTTGTTTATCACTCACTGTGTGCCCAGCTTTGTGCGCTGGCGCTCAGCTGTTTCCAGGTGCCAACTTCATATAATAATCTTCATCGCAGCTCCCGGAAGCAAAGATTAGCACCGTCCCATGTGCACAATGTCAAGGGTATAGGAAACAGACTGGATTCTGCCTCAGGTGTTGCTCACTCCAAAGCGCGGGCTGTATACCCTTTACTACCTGTGCTTCCGTGTAGATGCACGACTTCCGTTCTCTGGAAGCATTGGATCAATGTCAGGGCAGGGAGGGGTCCAGCTTGGAGATGCCCCGCTTGTTAGGCTGGTTAAGAGAAACCCACCGGCAGGAGGTAGATGAAGCCAGCAGGAGAGCTAAGGACACCTTCTGAGAGCCCCCGGGTACGGCTGTGGCTCGGAAGGAAGAATTAGGGGCATGGAGTGAAAATAGCCACGGTCTGAAGAACAACTCCCTCCATCTTTGCCTGTCAGGAAAGAGCCCATTCGCTTTGCCAGGCCTCGTTACTGATGCCTAAAACAACAACCCCCACAGCCGTCACTCGTAGTGCTGATCCTACTATCACTATTACCACTATGACCACTCTGAAAACTTGCTAGGTGCCAGGCACAGTGCTAAACACATCATGTGCATTGTCTTATTAAATACCCCCCAAATGTTCTCATTAATCCAATTTCACATATAAGATAAGTGAGGTTCAAAGAGGCTAAGTTACACGTGGACGTGCTTTATAATATGTGAAACACCATACCTCGTAGGTATCATTACTAAGAAACTATCAGCTGAGGAAAAAGAAGTGGCCTTTCATCTTTCCAAGATGAGCAGTTGTCTTTCTGTTTAATGGTTTTTAAAAAATCCCCTTGTGACAAGCTCCAGAGGACAAATAATTTATTTCTTGTGGGGTATGGCTTTCTAAATGAATTAATTGATAGGCATCCCATTGTCAGTCTGAGAGATATGGAAATAAAACAGACATAGGATGTTCTCTACCAAACTGATTTGTGCTTTAAGCACATAAATAATCATTTTTTTTAAAGTAATTCTGTGTTTACCTTCTCTTCAGCTTCAGAACCTGTGTCTTTGTGGTGCCTTTGTGCCATCAGTTGAGATGTTTGGTTTTGTTTTTTGAGTATTAGTAAGTAGAATTAAACAGTAAATATTGCTGGTGGGAGGTGGAGAAGGCGGGGATCCAAAAATAACTCTCAATTCATCCCTGCCCTCGTTCACTGAAGAGGAGATAGGAAGAATAGTTACAATCATCATCATCAGAATACAGTAGCAAGAGCCACTCTTTCCTTTTCAGGGGGCCACGAGGCCAAAATTATTTTCACAGTAACACGAAGCTACTATTTGCCTTTAAACTGTGCTGATACTTGCATTGATGGTGCCAAAGCAAGGGTGCCCTAACACAAATTAAGACCATGAAAACAAAGTATGCTGATGATAATTGTATTCTTCACCAATATTCATGTGCAGGGGGAAAAAGTCAGTTTCATTTAAGAAAGTCCTTGGTGAAGTAGTAAAAATATTAATTTCATTAAATCTCAACCCTTGAGTATAAGTATTTTTAATATTCTGTGTGATGAAATGGGAAGAACATTTAAAGCCCTTCTGCTGCATTCCAACGTATGACAATTATCTCAAGGAAAAGCACTTGTGTGATTGTGCAAGGACGACCATTTTTACCTGTAAGAATGAGGGATGAAGTACGAGTTTTCAAAGTTGGATATTTGGCAGATACTAGCTTGAATATAAATGAAGGGAGCTTGTGGCCTCAAGGAAAACAACTGACAATATTTACGGCCAATAATAAAATTAAAGCTTTCAAGCAGCAGTGCCTTGACAGCTCCCCAATACTTCAAGAATGTTCTGATGAGACTGATGATGATGCTAATAAATGTAGGGTTTTGATATTTTATAGTGAAATGCGTCAAAGATTGAAAGACATGTATAACTCTGAAAAACAATATTTTCCAATGTGTGACCAGTACAGGATTTTAGGTACTGGTGGATGGTAAAAGATCCATTTAAGTGGAAGATAGACCATTGGATTTTAACTCAGCAGAGTACAAAACATTGACTTCTGATTCCATATGCAACTGACCTTTAAGAAACTACTACTTCTTGAATTTCAGGTAGTATAAAACATATCTACAGTTATGTGAAAAGGCTGTTCAAATGCTTTTCCCTGTTTCAGTTACCTTTCTATGAGAGTCAGAACCTCTAATCATATATATTTCAACCAAAGGCAGGTTGAATGTGGAAGCGAAGATGAGAGCCCAACAGCCTTCTATTAAGCCAAATATTAAAGAGATTTTTTTAGTTTGGAAAACACAATTATTTTTCATTAAAATGTTAACTGTTATTAATCTGTAACATGCTTATTATTTTAGAAATCAATTAACACATAAACGTTTACAATAGTCTCAGTTTTAATTTCTTATATGGCAAGTATGAATACATAAATAATATCCACATAAACCCAAGCTTTTGGGGGATCTCAGTAATCTTTGAAAGCCTAAAAGGGTCTGAGAATAAAAAGTTTGAGAACTGCTGATCTAAGTATGTATGAATTGCCCTTGAGTGTGTAAATTGGTACAACCTTTCTGCAGGGAATTTACAGGATCAAAGCTATTAAAATTTGGGTAACTGTGACCAACAATTTCTACCTCTCGTAGTTAATCCTTAGCAAAGAGTTGTAGATTGGTACAGACATTTATTTATTAGAATTTTCATCATGGTATGTTCTATAAGACCAAACAACATCTGTAAATATCCAGGAGATTGTTTAAATAAACTTTAGTATTTCCTTAAGATGGGATATCATGCAACCCATTAAAAACATGTGAAAATATGTAAGAGAATAATAGATAGCATTGAAAATGTTGGCAATACATTAAATTTAGAAATGATACAAAAGAGTACCTACCAAATAAACTTATTTTGAAAAACTAAAATGAAAACTCTCTCCTCCCCCATATATTTACATGCTATATTTCTCTTTCTGTATATCTGGAAATGTTAGAAACAAATTTGTGAGGGCTGGTGGATAATGGTTTATTATTAGTGTTTTTCAGAATCTTTTGTATTTTCCTAATATTCTACAGAAAAAAATGCATTAATTTTATCAGAAAAAAATGTTTATGAAATGTGATGAATGAAGCACGACTTTTGGGTTTTTATTTTTTTATTTTCAGTCTTTCATTCCTGAGCTTTGATAGAAGAGACTAGGGAGAACATGGGAGCCTAAAGAGAGAGGAAGAAGTGTAGAGAAGGACTAGGGCACTGGGGAAATCATATGGTGGAGGGGAGGTTAAGAGAATCAGCTTTTATTAATGACTGGTGCTGGCTCATTTTACTAGGTACAAGGTTAAAAATACGAAATCATCATTTTTGTAGGTCAAAAATGGTTGAACATCAGCAACTCAACTTGAATAACTCATTGAATACAATAGATATCATTATGCCCATTATACAGTTGAGGATATGAAGATCAAAGTTAAATAGCTTGCTGGCAATAACACAATTCCATGCTTTGTCTAAAACAGGTTTTCCTTTCTTCAAAGTTGTCTTTAGACCAGCTTGAGGGGGAGATCTAAATAGGCATGTGGGACATCTTCACAGACCAGAAGGTTACAAATAATTTCTTCCTAGAAAATCTTTGTCTACCTATCCAAGGTGGTAGGAGACCCCTGGACGCACAAGGTGATTAAAAACCGTTCCACCTACTCTGAGTCAATAATTCGTTTAGCTCTTAGTAAAGTTAGCAAATAAAAACAAAACATCTCATTATAATAAATGTATTATAAATAAAAACCAGGTAAGTTTCCAGGAATTCATCACCCACTCTTTTCCAAAAATGACTTTAAGACACTGCTTCGACGGGAAAAATAGTGTGATAATCTATGAAGTTCAACATCTACAACCCCTTCCCCAAAACCCAGCTAAAATAAAGCAACAAGATATAAAAATGTTAACCACAGTTGGGTCATGGAACCAAACAGGAGCACCATTTAAGCTAAAGAGAAAAAATACTAAAAGAAAAGACAGCTGGAAGGAAAGACTAAACGGAGAAATACTGCTCAAAAACTAAGCTCAGAATAGGTTCAAGCCCTTCAGAAAATTTGGAGACAAAACCAAGAATAGGCAAATCGTGCTTTAATATCAGAAGGTATAATTCAGAAAATAACGTTGAAAATTCAGAAGTGCACTGTAAATGCTAAGTTGAAGAAGACCCAGAGTAGAGGTGACCTTAGGAAAGGAAAAGCCTAATGAGGTTGGATTGAGCTGCCCCAGGACTCCCTGGGTAACTATATTTGGACATAACTTACCCTAAGCATAGCCAGGAAAAGCAGGAGCTGAAAACAAACTAGTGTGGATATAGATGGGCGGAAATAGATGAAGTGAAGGTATATTTGTGTTTTTTTCAATTTTTTAAATTATTTTTCTAAATGTAATTTATTGTCAAGTTGGCTAACATACAGTGTATACACTGTGCTCTTGGTTTTGAGGGTAGATTCCTGTGATTCATCACTTACATACAACACCCAGTGCTCATCCCAACAAGTGCCCTCCTCAATATGCATCACCCATTTTCTCCTCTTCCTGCCCCCCCCATCCATCCACCCTCAGTTTGTTCTCAGTATTTAAGAGTCTCTTATGGTTTGCCTCCCCCCTCTCTGTAACTATTTTTTCCCCTTCCCTTCCCCCATGGTCTTCTGTTAAGTTTCTCAAGACCCACATATGAGTGAAAACATATGATATCTGTCTTTCTCTGACTGACTTATTTCACTTAGCATAATACCCTCCAGTTCCATCCACATTGCTGCAAATGGCAGGGTTTCATTCTTTCTCATTGCCAAGTAATATTCCATTGTATATATAAACAACATTTTATTTACCCATTCATCAGTTGATGGACATTTAGGCTCTTTCCATAATTTGGCTACTGTCAATAGGGCTGCTATACACATTGGGGTACCTGTACCCCTCTGAATCAGCACTCTTGTATCCTTTGGATAAATTCCTAGTAGTGCTATTTCTGAGTTATAGGGTAGTTCTATTTTAAATTTTTTGAGGAACCTCCACACTGTTTTCCAGAGTGGCTGCACCAGTTTGCATTCCCACCAACAGTGCAAGAGAGTTCTCGTTTCTCCACATCCTCACCAGCATCTGTTGTTTCCTGACTTGTTAATTTTAGCCCCTCTGACTGGTGTGAAGTGGTATCTCAGTGTGGTTTTGATTTGTATTTCCCTGATGATGAATGATGTTGAGCATCTTTTCATGTGTCTGTTGGCCGTCTGGATGTCTTCTTTGGAAAAGTGTCTATTCACGTCTTCTGCCCATTTATGGGAAAGTATATTTGATTCATAAAATATGGAGCCAGCTTTGTTCTATCAATATTAAATACTAATAGAGACATTCTTTGTTTGGGATATGGTAGATCTCACCATTCTCAAGAATTAAGGAATTCTTAAGGGAGGAAATCTTTCCAGGAATTCCAATGTGTGATGTCAGTTTACCATGCACTCCAATGGAAGCGTTGGAAGCGTTTGTTTGTTTTTGTTGTTTTGTTTTGTTTTGTTTTGTTTTTTACTTGAAGAAAAGCATCTCGTGGAATAAACATTTAGTCAAGAACTGGTCTGGTCTCCAAGTACCATTTTATGAACGTCTAAATTGAAATTCAAAGAGGTGAAGCGACTTTCCCAAAAATTGTGGACGATTCCAAATTAAAATTCAACTCAGTTCTCCTGAGTGTCAGTTCATTGTTCGTTTACATGTTTTCATTGAGTGGCATGTGAGCAAGCCTGCCCTGAACCAGTGCTTTCTCATTTTCATTTCATTTGTATACATCAGCTATGATATGAATGAGGAGTGGAAAAGTTACGAGTAGTGAGTATTGCTGTGGGGTGGCTTGTATAATTCTATCTGGCGAAGAAAGAAGTTGAGAAAGCTTTAGTGTATGCCCTTAAAATGATCATGAGTATAAAAAGAAAATTTGCAAGGGAGTTACTGATTTATTAGAGGGTATGAAAGGGGACTTGGATACCCATGGAAAAGCAGACCCCAAGCAGAATTCCAAATCAATAAAGTGTCCTTCAGGACTCTGCTCAGATGGTACCTACAACTAAGTGTAGGATAGAACATTGATGCTGTGTGGACTGTCCTTCTCCTTTGGACGCTCAACTAAACTTGATTTGAGCCTTCAATTTCATAGCTGTGAAACCTAGTACCTTTCCCAAGATTTCTGCAAATTTTTATTTTCATAGAAATGATTCCATGCCAGCTAGTATACTGACTTTACCCTATTCACTTTTTTCCATAAGAAGCTCAGTCATACTCATGATTTCATGAAGTTAGTAACTTTAATGAACATTTACAAAACTTGGGGGAAAAAATCACACTGGGCACCACACAGCCTTCCACCATTTCCCAGCCCCACTCGCATTCTCTCCCCCCTTCCTAGAGCCCAGCCTCTAATCACTAGAGTGACCAAATAATTTATTATTACCCAAATCAGAACATTTTGACATTAAAAGAGCTCACTATTAATAATGCACTAGAATGATAAGTGTAAACCTGGACTATGTAGGAGAAAACAAGAGACAGGTTTTCCCGCCAATATGTGACCCTTACCCACTGTGAGCAGACCTATAAGAAATGCAGTTCTGTCTCCTCAGCTTTGAGGGCTTTCCTGATTGGACTGGTAAACTTTCCCCGGGACCCTAGGGTATTCCAAAGAATAAATTTTTCTCTAACTCATTATACTTGTTTGATTCGTTAAGTTATTATTAATGGATTATCTCTCCCTTAACTTTGTTTATGCTTCCCATAACAGTTTTTTTTCTTTTAAAGCAAAACACAATTAACCTCAATATAATCCTTTATGTACACATCTATCTTTCCCACTAAACAGTAAGATCCTTTGGGGCAAAGACCATATCAACTTCATTATAGCAAAATACTCTAATTGCCTCCAAATATCTGTTTTCTCCTTTTCTCTTTTCTATCATACTAGAACCTTAAGTTTTAGCTAAGCACATGGTTGCCCAGAATTAAAACTGTATTTCTCAGCCAGCCACCTTTGTAGCTAGGAATAACCACCTGATAAAAATGTACACGATGGAATAAAGTTGCTACTTATGCATGCACTTTTTGGGCATTCCCCTCCCCTCTGCCAATTCATATTCCTGCTAGGTGGCATATAAATTTGATGGTGTAGCAAAGAATATTATTAGTTACCAAATATATATGTGGTCCTCTACATTTTCCATCCTCTTGTGCCAGTATGTTGGGATCATGTGACCATCTCTTACCATGTGATTGAAGCATGAGTTGTGTCACTTCCAGAAAGAGTTAATTAAGACCCAATGTGTTTTTTCCATCTCTCTTTTTCCACAATAAACTTGGAGGCCGCTAGTGCCAAATATATAGCAATGAGAAGGGCCACTGGACCCATATAAGGCAATTCAGATTTGGAGAAAATTTGTTACTGCAGCACAGTCTGGTGGCATTTCACCAGAGCAGATAGTGAACCACCTGAAGGCCATGTAGTCAAGTTCAACACCTCAGGGGTAACAGAATTATGATACAGAAGGATCTGGGCCCCTGACATTGTGGAGATAACATGTCACCTCTGAATTATTTACTCCTAAGATTTATATGGGTGAATAAATATTTATCTGTTTAAGCCACCACTGATTTGGGTCAGTTTTGCAGCAGTCTAGTCCATTCTCGATAACATTTTTGCACTTCTCATAGTGTCTTGTATGGCATCTCACTTATCAGAGATACTCAATTGAACATTTGGTGAATTGACATGGAATAGATGAGGAAAGAGTGTGAGAAGATAAAGGGTATTTAGGCAAAAGCATATTGAGGAGCAGTCCACTGATGAGGAAAAGCTATTTAAGCTTAAACTTCTGGACAAGATTTCCTGGCATTGCTGGGCACACCAATTGAGAAATAGAGCCCTAAAACAGAGGTGTCCCTCCATCATCCCATGGGTCTAATCACACCTACAGATGGGTTTTTTTGGCTTGCACTACACTTTTTTAAAAATGTGAATTAGTTGCCAATGTTCATAAATAGAGTTTACATGGAAATCTATGTTTCTGGCTTCTTTTGAAAAATAAAAAGATCTGGAAAATTGGGGCGTATATGGTAACAAATTGGCTAGAGGCATGGGTGCCCCTTTTAGTCAGGACATGAGTAATCAGTTCATGATGACTATGACATTGTCTCTGCAACATCGAGGCCATTTGCCAATTGCCATCGATATCATAGTGCTTGCTTTCTTGCTTTTTAAAAGCTTGATCTGCTTCCACATGCAATCTTACAAATAACTACCTACATTGGAACACCTGCCTTAGACATTTGCCTTAGAGGCAAGATCCTAGGGCACAAGAATTGGACAGCAAGAAAAAAAGGAAGTGGGAGATAAGAGACAGCAGTACTGACAACAGAGGGATCTCAGGCAACAAGAACTGTGATGGCAGAAGGCATTTATGTGAGCAGGTGTGATGAGAGGACAATGATCCCAGTAGGCATATGACCATCATATTCTCTGCCTGTTGTCTTAGCCCCACCAAAAGATGAAGTGGCCCCCGGGCCCCAGGTCTAATGTAAGAACCATATGCTGTTGTGCTCTTTTGAGCCCTGCTCCTAGATCTTGATAGAATTCTTGACAACCTGAATGGTGATTGGTGCTTCTCCAAAGACTTGAAAGATTGAGAGGGAAATAGATACTCTATTCGTTTCCCCCTACTCATCTTGGTTTCAATAAGAAATGTGAAGATGGAAGATGAAATACAAGCAGAGACAAAATGAGGTTGTAAATCAAACACATTTTTACTCTCCTTGCTCAGAAAAGCTTGTTGAGTGCTTAAGAGAGCGAGAGAAAGAGGAAGATACGGAGAGGGAAGGAAGGAGGGAGGAGGCTCGCATTGAGTTATATTGTTATGTTTCAGTTAATCTCTTGATATTGGTGGGTGTAGAGCCCTGGATGTTAGAGCTAATGCAATATGCATTAGTCCATCACATTGGGAAATCTCTAGTCCCTGCAACAAGGAATTAATAAGTCTAGTAATTGTGTCATGTCAGTAATATAGGCCTGGAAAAAAATTGTGTAAATTGTCTGATAAACGTGCATGCCCAGATAGCATGTGTTTCTGAGGCCTTCCACAGAGATTGACCCAACGGTTGCCCTGGAATTACCTCTCTTCCACTCTGCCCTCTAGGAGGAGCTGGTACGAAACAGAATGGTCATTTATTGAGTGTGGCATTGGCATCCAATTAATAGCATACAAAATCGATTCTTTATGCTTTGTTTCTTATCAAACCCATCCCCAGAACACGAGTTCTCTAAGGCAATTAGAAATAATCACAGGCTTGCCAAAATGTTCTTTTCTATTTTCTAAACATTAAAATCAAAATGTGGTTCAGTTTCAGCTCTTAAGGGGCTCAGGTTTTTTGGGGTTTTTTTTTTGGTAATTTTGTTTGTTTGTTTGTTTGTTTGTTTTTAATAAAATGAATAGCTAAGCAGTTGTCTGCAACATCAGGACACTATATATGTATCCATAATGATACATGTGGCATTCTTGTAAAGCGTTTCTGAATTTCTCTTTTTGATTTTTCGGCAGCATGCTGAAAGGTATAAAATTAAAAATCATTGTGTCACGTCATCATCATTGATTCTTATCCGTCTTCAGAGTGCTAAATTCTACACAGAGGTAAGGATGTGGGAGAAGTAAAAGAAATCCAGGAAGTGAAGGAAGTCTGAAAAGGAAGTATTTTGAGGACAGAATCGGATTTACCACAATTACACCAATTTATTTGCTGCTGGAAGATTCTTGTGCCACTTATGATGACAAGTTGCATAGCTTGAGAAAACCAATGACAACAGAATGTTATGTCCCCGTGTGTACCCAAGACAATTAATCTCTTAGAGGCTGAGGACACAGCAATTTGAAGGTACCACACATCACAATCAACACAAGTGAATATTGACTATATCTGCTCGGATGGATCGTCTGGCAGGACTTTCATGCCGGTCAGAAAACCACCACGTTCCCATTGCTATAAATATGTCCTCTGTCATCAATAAGTTTTGGAAGCAAAAATCCACACCCACAGTCTTCTTAACATTTGTTTGACTTCAGTTCTTTTTCTCTAGATTGTGGACCCAAGAGGGCACAACATTTTTCTCTTCTGTATCAATCCAGAAAGTTTTATTTGTAGTAGCTCTTGGGCACGGTGTTGAGGCCACTTCCAGCTATAGTGCTATGACTGATTAGCCATGCCTAACATGAGTAAGGAAAACGAGCATTGTCCCATTTTGTCTGGGTGTTTGCCAGCTCCATCCTAAACTCTCTGCTTTTCACTTTCCAGAGAAATCAGCAGTTGAGTCCTAGCTATCTCCTTCACAAGACTTCCTTTGGTATGCAACATCTAACTGTGAATCAACACTTCTCATGCAAGTAAGATGGAATTTAGAATCTCTTCAGCAGGACTGGCTCCCTTAGGTCAGACCCTCAGTATTCCATAATTACTATGCCTTGTTCAAACTACAGTTTTCAGTTTCTCGGATAGGATGAAATGCGTTAATGTATCTTTTAAATTAGTCTAAAAATGAATGAATGAAATCATCTTAGAGTCTGGAAAATAATTTTAACTCTAACGTTTAAGCCTGACTAGAGCTGGAAAAAAATGGCAGAAAAGTGGAAAAGGCAAGAAAGCGAGAGAGGAGTTGGCTGAACTTTACATGTTAAGTGACAAGGGAGCCAATAAGAAATTTGACTCTAAGAGTGAAGAGAAATTTTCCAATCTGAAAGATATATTATATTAGTCAGGGTTCTCCAGAGAAACTGTGTGCGTGTGTGTGTGTGCGCAGGGGAGGGGCGGAGAGGGAGAAGGAGAGATAAGGAGAGGGAAAGAGAGAGAGAGGTAGAAAGAGAGAATGAATATAAGGAATTGGCTCATGCAGTTATAGAGGCTGAGAAGTCCCACAATCTGACATCTGCAAGCAGAAGACCCATAAAAACTATTAGCGTCATATTCCAGTCTGAGCCTGAAGGCCTAGGAACCAGAAGAACTGATGGTGTAAGTCCCAGTCCAAAAGTCAAAAATGACCAATGTCTCAGCCCAAGCATTCAAGAGAAAGCAAACTCTCCCTCCCTCTGCCTTCCCACAGTGGGAAGGACATCTTCTTTACTCAGTCTGATTCAAATGCTGACATCTTCTGGAGATATCCTCACCCCCAGAAATAATGTTCAACCAAATAGTCTGGGCACCTCACAACCTCGTCAAGTTGACACATAAAATTAACCATCACCATATTAAAGGCATAAATTATATGCTGGGGAGGGAGGCTAGATATGATATGAGACATTAAGGAAATGGAGCTGATCAACATCCTGGAAGAAGATATATGACTTGGAGTGATTTTAAAACATGTCTGCAAATGACCTGATACTTGTATCAAAAATTAGAGTCTAATCATTCATCATTGAAAAATGGCTGCCCCTACTCATGTCATTAAGACTGACTGTCAGAAGCTAGCTTGTGAAAGGGGGTTCAGCCAGCTCTCACTCAGTCTCACTTTCAACATGTATATTTAGAACCCTGATCCACAAGGTAAGAAATCATGCTGGAGAGATTATGTCAACAGACTACATAAAGGGGCGCCTGGATGCCTCAGTTGGTTAAGAGCCTGACTCTTGGTTTGGGCTCAGGTCATGACCTCACAGTTTGTGAGTTCCAGCCCTACGTCAGGCTCCGCACTTGTCAGTGTGGAGCTTGCTTGGGATTCTCTGTCTCCCTCTCTCTCTGTCTCTGGCCCTCCCTTGCTTGTGCTCTCTCTCACTCTCTCTCAAAATAAATCAATAAACTTTAAAAAAAGACTACATAAAGATAGAGGAAGAAGCTAAAGAGGCCCCATCTGTTCAGCCCCCACTCGAAAATGCCACCAGGCAACCTTAACCTTCAGAAGTGTGAATGAACAAGGCTTCAGGTATCCCAAGTCACCACTGTCTGATTCAACCTTGCAGAGACTCCATGCAAGAATGGCCGACTGAGCTCAGTCAATTCCAGGCCATTCAGAGATAATAATGATCATCATAATAAATACTGTCATTGTTTTAAGCCACAAAGTTTTGAAATGCTTCGTTACCCAGTTAATAGATAACCAGAATTCACCCTTTAAATCGACTTTTTTCTGAGCATCTTTCTTGTCATCAAGGATAGGAATAGGCCATCTCGAAATGTCTTTACAATTCTAAAATGTAGTGGAGAATATAAGTTGAAGTTGAAGCTGATGTGAAGGGATAGTATTTGAGGTAAATTTGGGGGTTAGTTTAACCCCATATTGTGCCTCTTTTCCTTCCTGTCCTTCAAAGTACAGACTTCTCTGTCCAGCATTGCCCGGGGAGGATGTCATGGGACCGAAACCAGGAATATCTTGGCTCTTTGTCTCCCAAACCCAAGCCTTTAGGAAATCACATGCACTTTTGAGAGATGGAGGAAAGGAAGTAAAGTAACATGCAGTACGAGGCAGACGAGCTCGGGAAAAAATATAGGAGCAGGAGAGAGATAAACCACCCCCCCCATACACACACACACACACACACACACACACACACACACACACAAATATAAGGAGATTCCTCTGGACTGAGGTTGGGGTAGAAAGAAAGGAAAGAAAGATCTGAAATTCTTGCAAGCAGGGAGGGCTGTGTGCATCTCCTTGGCAGCAGCCTGAGGAAGCAGTAAATCTCCAGAGAAGAATGATATGTCTGGACAGTGGGATTCTGGGAGGACTTGAAATAGAGCCCCGTGTCCCAAACATGGCATGAAGCCCCAGAGAATTACCAAGCAGGAAGAACCTGAAAATCAAAATAAGTTGACATATAAAAAATGAAGAGATGTGATTTTTCTTGTCTTCCTGAGTCTGTGAAGGGTGATTCATATCCTACACTGGGAGTTAGGAGTGATCAGAGATATTTCAAGAACTGATGAGTTGAGCTTCCAGGATTTGGAGAAGTTTTTTGCCTGGTTTGGGAGAGCAGAGAGTATTTTTCTTATAAGAGAGGGTAATGGGGAAAAGAAAACGGAGCATGTTTTTGAAGATGGTCCCCTTGTCAAACCATGCAGGTTTAGGTGAAGGCAAAAAAGAAAGGAAGAGGGGTGTGTGTGTGTGTGTGTGTGTGTGTGTATACCTCATTATGGAATGTGAAATCTCAAGCCACACTAGTCCCCATTTTACAAAGGGCCACACAGAGACCTTTTCCCTGTTTTATGGGTAAAACAACTAACTTTGCTGCAGAAAAAAAGTGGAAGGCATCACCACTGAGGGTCAGGAGGTGTTAGCAGCAGTGACAGGTGAGGTGCACCATAAGCAGCTTCTAGAGCTGTGGACCAAATAAGAGGGCAGAGTAGGGCAGAAGATTCAGTAAAGATTCAGAGTAGGGCAGATTCTTTACTGAATCTTTTCTTGAAGATTTCCGGAAACATTTAGGGGCTAGAGTTTTTAAAGGTCTGCACATTGACACAAGATACTGAGGGTATTTTATATTTGCCATAAATATGACCTGATACTATCTTTAGAATAACAAAGTCCTAGAAAACTCAGGTTCCAAAATCATTTTTTTAAATCTAGAATGCATTCTAAAATGATTCTATGATCTAATTGGCAATAACTAAGCCTCTGATAGACCACTGTGCAAATCTAATTCTATGATTCTGGGTAATTGTGAAATTAAGTTTAGTCAGAAAGCTTCATTTCCCTCTATTTCTTAAGCCATGATCTAAATAAACACTGCCTTTTAGAATTAATCTCTCTTTCCCACATACGCTTATAGAAGTGTGATTGTTTCTCTATAGCGGCAATTATCACAATCCGATTTGGTTTAGTCTGTTATGTTTGTGGCTGACTCCTCACAAGGTTGTGAGCTCTGGAAAGGCAGTGACCTTGCACTTTTCATTATGTGCCTCTCACAATTCCCCTTATAGAGCATTGTGTTCAATATTCATTCACTCGTTCTTTGCAAACAAGTTTGTAGAATACTGTTTTGTGCCCCGCACTGTGCTCAATAAATGGTTCAGGGAACTGAAAATGATAAGACTCTCATTTGTGGTAATGAAGCCATTAGGAAAGCTAAGGTGTTTCTCCAAAAATATTTTTTAAAGGAAAAGTAGTGATAAAAAAAAATCTGACTGATCAGCTTTAAATATTTTATTTAGGACATTTACCTCTAGGTTCCTAAGACAGATGAACTTACAATGTTCCGTTTTTGTGTAACTTTAGTATTTGTATAAGAGTTATAATAAATTTGTATATTGTTTTGAAATCATTGCATTTTTATGATGGTCAGTAATTTTTATGTCATTAAGATCTGTTCTTTTAAGTTTAGTAGAATTTATCAATAAAACAGTCTGGGTCTAACACGTAAAGAGTTTGAAAGCCATCACTTCAATCCTCACAACAAAATTGCTGAACAAACTAAAAATCAACAACTGTTCTTGGATCCTTCAGAAGACTGAGACCACAGGACAAACTGCTGCCCCCACAACTGAAGGGACAGAGAGAGAGAAAGAGAGAGAGAGAGAGAATTACAGCTTATTGGGAACAGAAGCCACTGCATCCAGGAACTAGCAGGAACATATAAATGGCAGTTGATCAGTTGCTGGAGGCTAAGCATGGACTAGCTTAAGAAATAAAAACTCCTAAAAGCCAAATATTAAGGGTGTCTCCACACTTTTGTAAGTCTTACCCTTATAAGCCCCACCAGCTTCCTACAGTGAAGGTCAGAGACAACTATCTGGTGTTCTAACAAAGGAAGGGGGAAAGTAACCATTCTGCAATATGCCCACATCATTCTGTTCTCTGTTAACAAAGAGCTTCCTTCAAGAAAAGTTATCTTACCAGACCCCAACTGATACGCGGCAAGGGAAGTGCCCAGAATGAATTCCCTCCAGTTTGTCAGATGGGAGGAAGTCATGCACAATTCCAGTGCCATCAAGCCTTCCTGTCTCACCAAAGGGACAGGAAAAGCTGACAAGTACTTGTAAAGATCACAGGCCAGGGGCACAGGTCCACTGAAAGATTGAGATCTAATAGTACGGTCATAGAACACTCCCCCTTCACACCTTACTGTCACAGCAACAGGACTCCTTTATAATAACAGGGAAGTATAGCAGAAAGAACTGCAATGCTCAGATTCTCTTTTTAAATTTTTTATTAAGTTTATTTATTTATTTTGAGAGAGAAAGAGAGAGAGAACAGCGGAGAAGCAGAGAGAGAGGTACAGAGAGAATCCCAAGTAGGCTCCACACTGTCAGCACAGAGCCTGATGCAAGGTTCAAACCTATGAACCATGAGATCATGATGTGAGCCAAAATCAAGAGTCAGACACTTAACTGACTGAGCCACACAGGCACCCCTGCAATGCTCAGATTCTATTTAAAAAGGAATCTTTAGAGAAACCCAAAGGCAACATAGGACACCAAAACAAGGACACCAGACAAAATTTTAACCTCTGACACCTGCAGAAAGAGCAAACAATAAAAACAGCCTAGCTTCTAGCCAGAGAAATATAATACCTGACACGAAAGGTCTGTTTGCCTCGGCTTTTTAACCAATACACCATGTCCAGCTTTCAATAAAAAGTTACAAGATACAAGTTAAGAAAGGTAAAACAAAAAACAAAAAACAAAAACACAGTCTCAAGACACAAAGCAAGCATCAGAACAAGACTCAGAAAGGACAGATTTTAAAATCATCAGGCCAGGAATTTAATATAACTCTGGTTAATATACTAAGGACTCTAATGGAAGAGTTAACAGCATAGGAGAACAGATGGGTAATGTAAGCAGAGAGATGGAAACTAAGAAAGAATCAAAACTAAATGCTAGAAATT
Source organism: Acinonyx jubatus (assembly GCF_027475565.1). Classification (NCBI taxonomy): domain Eukaryota; kingdom Metazoa; phylum Chordata; class Mammalia; order Carnivora; family Felidae; genus Acinonyx; species Acinonyx jubatus. The sequence goes on from NC_069384.1 coordinate 133,803,223, forward strand.
AAAAAAAGGTAACAGAAATGAAGAATGCTTTGATGGTTCATCAGTAGACTGAAAACAGCTGAGGAAATAATCAGTGATCAGTGGTGTAAGATTTGAAGTCGTGTTAACAGAAACTTCCCAAACTGAAAAGCAGAGAGAAAGTAGTCTTTAAAAAAAGGAACAGATATCCAAGAATTTGGGGACAATTACAAAGGTCGTAAGACACCTATAATAGGAATACCAGAAAGAAGAGGAAAAAAAGGAACAGGAAAAATATCAGAAGCAATAGTGACGGAGAATTTTCCAAAATTAGTAACAAGCACCAAACCTCTGATCAAAGATCAGAGAGCACCAAGCAGGATAAATAATAAACACACACACACACACACACACACACACACACACACACACACAAACCCTACACCTAGGTATCTTATATTCAAGCTACAGAACACAAAAACAAAAATAAACAAATAAAAAGTTCTAATAGATAAATAAACAAATATTTAAAAAAAGGGGGTGCCTGGGTGGCTCAGTCATTTAAACATCTAACTCTTGATATTGGCTCAGGTCATGATCTTGCAGTTCATGGGATTGATCCCCACATCAGGCTCTGTGCTGGTGGCATGGAGCCTGCTTGGGATTCTTTCTCTCCCTCTCTCTCATCCCCTACCCTGCTTGCACTCTCTCTCGCTCTCTCTCTCTCTCAAAATAAATAAATAAACATTTAAAAAAGTTTTGAAATCAGAGAGAAAAAAATCTTTACTATAGAAGAAAAAGTGTAAGAATTATATCAGACTTCTTTTCAGAAACCATGCAAACAGGAGGACAGTAAATGAAATATTTGAAGTATTGGGGAAAAAAAACCTATCAGCCTAGATTTCTATATCCAGTGAAATTGTCCTTCAAAAATTAAGGAAAAATAAAGACATTCTCAAACAAAAATTGAGGCAATTTGTTGACAGTAGCCTTGCCTTTCAGAAAATGTTTTAAAAAAATTCTTCAGAGAGATGGAAAATGATACAGGTAAGAAAATTCAGTCTACATGAAGAAAGAAAGGACATTAGAATAGGAATCAATTAAAGTAAAAGAAAAGACTTCATTTTGATAATTGATCTAAAAAGTAACTTGCTCAAAATAATAGTAGCAATAATGCACTGGATGATTAAAGCCTATGGATAAGTGAAATGAATGACAGCAATGTTCTAAGGAATGAGAGAAAAGATTGGAAATGCCCTGTTAGAGAGTACCTTGCAGTACTTGTGAAGTGATCTAGTGTCATTCAGAAATGGGCTTCGATTACTAAACGTACATTGCCAGACTCTAGGGCAACCATTAAAAATTTTTAAAAATGTGTGACTGGTATGCTAAGGAAGGGGAGAAAATCAAATCACATAAAAAGCTGAATTAGGAGTGCCTGGCTGGCTCAGTTGGAAAAGCACACAACTTGATCTCCGGGTGGTGAGTTCCAGCCTCAAGATAGGTGTAGAGATTGCTTTAAAAAAAAAAAAAAAAAAAAAAAAAAGCTGAATTACGATCAGAGAAGGTAGAAAACAATATGAAGATAACAAAGTAACAAAGAAAGAGCCATGAGTAGGAAATGGTAAAAACAGGGCAGTTAATTTATCCAACTGTATGAATAATCATTTTAAATGTGAATGGTCTAAATTCACCAGTTAAAAGACAGACACCGTAGCATGGATTAAAAAAAACAAAAACCAGGCCCAGCTCAGCAAGAAACCCATTTTAACTATAAAGTAATAGATTAAAAGTAAATGGATGGAGGGGGCCTCAGGCAGCTGGGTCAGGCTGGCTCAACAAGGTGGGGTGTCATGAGTGGCCTCTCTTCTGGTGCACGGTGCTATGGAGCCTTCTCAGCAGCCCGCTGCCGCTGGTAGGGGCTGCTTGTACACCTCAGCTCAGGAGGGCCCTCCTGGACCTGAAGCAGACTCTGGTGAGGAGGGTTGCAGCAGTGACTCACTGGGGCAGGCATGTAATCCAGTGCTTGGAGAAGAGGGGCTACAAGCTGGTGGGGGAAGGAGATGCCACAGGTGCCAGAAAGCATCCTTGTTGAGCTCTACCATGACCTACAGAGGAAGACCTTCTACCCAGCCCTCATCAGCTACTGCCCCCCTGGTGGCCATGGTCTGGGAAGGCCCCAAGGAAGTCTACACCCACTTAGCTAAGGCTGTTCCCGACACCTTCACGGATTTCAACATTCACATCAGGCACAACCTGAGGGGTGGGCACAGGAGGACTGATGGGAGAGTGAGGCTCCCCAAAACAGCCCGGACTGGTCCGTGAAGCTGTGGGAATGTCATTTATGCCAGTACCTCATGGAGGGGACCCCAAAGGAAAGCCAGCTGTGATTCCAGAGAAGTGACCTGGTGGACTGGGCAAAAGAAGGCTACCACAGTAACATCACCCAGCTTGAGCCCTCAGGGTGCCCTCTGCCATCCCAGCATCCACCTAGGATCGACGATCTCTATTGACAAAAACTTGAGCACACACTCATGCTCTGCCCATCTGTCCCAGACCCCCTTCCTATCTATCTTCTGCCCTACCCTAGCCCAGGGTGGGTTTGAGCCACCAACAGTATCCCAAGAGAGCAAGAAATTGGACAAATCCTTTCTGTACCAAAGTGCCAGACAATCTTTGAGGTGTTTCCAAAAGTGATTGTACGACCACGCTTCTCTCAAAGGGGAGGACGTTATGACTTATGATGCTATGAAAAAAAAAGTACAAGATGAAAAAAGATACACCATGCTAATATTAATCAAAGAAAGCTGAAGTGCCTATATGAATGGCAGATGAAGCAGACTTCAGAAGCAAGGATAATTTTCAGGGATAAAGAGAGTCACACGTAATGATGAAGGGTCATTTCTCCAAGACTTAACAAACCTTAACCAAAATACATGAGGCAAAAACTGATAGAATTTTAAGGAGCAATAGACAAATCCATTATTATAGTTGAAGACTTCAGAACTCTTGTATCAGTAATGGACAGATCCAGCAAGCAAAGGAAAACTCAATATTGTTAATGTATCAGTTCTTCCCAATATGATTTAAAGATTCAGTGCAATCTCAAACAAAAGCCCAGTAAATTATTTTGTGAATATTGACAAAATGATGGCACAGTTTATAGTGAAAGGTAAAAGACACAGAATAACCAACACAATATTGAAGAATAGCAAAGTTAGCAGACTGATACTACCTGACTTCAAGACTTAACTCTTCAAGCCAGAGTAAATAAGACAGTGTGGTATTGGCAGAATAAAACACAGATTAACAGGACAGAATAGAAAGCCCAGAAATAGATCCATGAAAATATGGCCAATGATCTCTGACAAGAAAGAAAAGCAATTCAATTGGAAAAGGATAATCTTTTTAACAAAGGGCACTGGAACCAATGGAAGTCTATATGGAAACTCATATGACACAGGGGTGCCTGTGTGGCTCAGTCAGTTAAATGGCCAACTCTCAATTTTGGCTCAGGTCATTATCCCAGGGTCGTGGGATTGGTCCCCACATTGGGCTTCATGCTGAGAGTGGAACCTGCTTAAGATTCTCTCCCTCTCCCTTTGCCTCTCTCCTGCTTGCTCATGCGCTCTAAAATAGAAGAATAGAATAGAATAGAATAGAATAGAATAGAATAGAATAGAATAGAATAGAACAGAATAGAGTAGAATAGAGTAGAATAGAATAGGACAAAAAGAAAAAAGAAAAAAATGACACAGACATTTTGCCTTTCTGAAAACAACCTAAATGTAAAGTAAAAAATATAAAACTTCTAGGAGATAATCCGGGAAAAAGATATACATTGGGTTTGAAGATGAATTCTTAGATATAACACCAAAAACACAATCTATGAAAAAAAAAAGTTGATGTCAACTTTCATTTAAGCGAAAATATTCTGCTTTATGAAAGACATTGTTAAGAGAAAAAAAAAAGACAGGACACATATTGAGAAAAAAGGCTTGTAAAACCTACATCCAATGAAGAACTTGTATCCAAAATCTGCAAACTGCTCTTAAAACTCAGTAATAAGAAAACAAACAACCCAATTAAAACTGTGGGCAAAAGATCTGAATAGACACTTCACCAAGAAAGATATACAGGTATCAAATAAACCTATGAAAAGATGTTCAACATCACATGTCATTCAGGAATTGCAAACTCAAGCAACAATGAGAGGGGTGTCTGGGTGGCTCAGCCAATGAAGCAGACGACTTTTGATTTCAGCTCAGGTCATAATCTCATGGTTAGTGGGATCCAGCCCTGTGTCAGGCTGGCACTAACAGGCAGAGCCTGCTTGGGATTCTCTCTCTCCTCTCTCTTTGATCTCTCTCTCTCTTTCTCAAAAATAAATATTAAAAAAAATAAAACAACAATGAGATACCATCACACAACTATTAGAATAACTAAAATCCAAATACTAACAACAACAAATGCCAGCAAGGGTATGGAGCAACAGAAACTCTCAGGGGAATGCAAAATGCTTCAGCCGCTTTGGAAGAAAGTTCAGCAGTTTCTTACAAAGGTAAACATAGGCTTACCAAAGAATCCAGCTATTGCACTCTCAGGCATTTATCCAAATGAGTCGAAAACATGTTTGCACAAAAATCTGTACGTGAATGTTTACAGCAGTTTTATGCATAATTGCCGTAACTGGAAACAACCAAGTCCTCTAATAGATGACTGGATAAACAAACTGCGGTATACCCACGCAAAGGAATAGTATTCAGCATATAAAGAAATATGTTCTCAAGCCACCAAAAGATATGGAGGAAACTTAAATGCATATTGCCAAGCGAAAGAAGACAGTCTGCAAAGGCTACACACTGTAGGATTTCAATTATATGACGTTCTGGGAAAGGCAAAACTTTGGATATAATGAAAAGATTACTGTTTGCCAGAGGTTGTGGTGGGGAGAGATGAACAGGTAGAGCATAGGAGGTTTGTAGGATAGTGAAAGTACTCTAAATGATATTATAATGACGGATCACTGCTTGCCAGGGTTTCTGGGGGATGAAGGGATACATAAGTGGAACACAGGAGATATTTAGGACAGTGATTGCATTCTGTGTGATATGGTAATGGTGGATGCATGAGACTACACATTTGTCAAAAACTGTGAAATGCAGTCTTTGTTTTATTTTTGAGAAAGAGAGAGCATGCGCGCATAAGCAGGAAAGAGGGGGAGAGGGAAAGAGAGAGAGAGAATCTTGGGCAGGCCACACATAGTGCAGAGCCCAATGCAGGGCTTAATCCCATAGCCCTGGGATCATGACCTGAGCTGAAATCAAGAGTCAGACACTCAGCTGACTGAGCCATCCAGGCATCCTATGAACTGTATTCTTCTTTCTTTGATCAGATTTACCAAAGACTTTGTATTTATTGGTCTTTCCCAAGAATGAGATTTGGTTTCATGACCTGGCTTATGCTTTTGTTATTTTACATGGTGTTAATCTTCACTCTTCTCTCTTAATTTCTTCCCTTTATTTTTTTTAATATTTCATTGTTATTTTTGTCTACCTTCTTAAAATGAATGCATAATTCATTTCTTTACGGCTTCATAAAAATATATTTAATATTAGAAATTTTCATGTGAGTACCACTTTACAGAATATGGCTACACACACGTCTGTGTGCACACACACACATTGCTCTCATTATTTATTTCTAAGTATTTGTAATTTCCTGTTGGATTTCCTCTATAATCATAGTTATTTAGAATAAGCATAATTGTTTGTTTCCAGAAAACATGGCTTACATGACTTTTGAATTGAGAAACTTGTTGAAATATACTTGAAGGTCTAATAAAGGGTTAATGTTGGGGAATGTTTCATTGAATTTTGAATGGAATATAAATTATTTTTGCGTATATAAAACCTATACATCTATTTCAATTACTTCTTGAATTTCTATTAGTTTTAGTTTAATATGTATCAAAGTTATACTTTTGGGTGCCTGGAGGTTTGTGACTCAATATTTTTCTGATGAATTCTACTTTTTACCAATAAGATTTTATCTCACTTAATACTTTTCACCTTAAATTCTATTTTCTCTGGTATTATAATTGGCACGTGCCTACTCTCAGCGGTTGTGAAATATATCTTTTTCTTGTCCCCTTTGAAAATTGTAATGGCAAAATTGAGAACAAACACAGTTTCAGAGAGGTAATTACAAAACAACTTTTCTTTCTCTCTATGCCTTTAAATCTATTTTAAGGTGTCCCCTGCTTTTCGACAAAGACCAGACACACCATCTAGTTTTTTTATTTTTCTTCAGTAGTAAAACCTTTGGTACTTCAAATCTCCAACACAATCTGGGTTTAATAACTTAAAATGTTTACCCCTGCGTAGGAGACAACTTTTAACCTCCTTAAGTTACCTCTCATCCAACTCAGTCCTTGGGTTGGTGGGAAGCCTGCCATCAGAGGGTGGGCTTTCTTTACTTTTTCTCTTGCTGGCCCTTCTACTCATGCTCCTCCACCTTGCTATTGATGGTCTCTGAATTGAAGTAGGGAGAACCGAGGCAAGGGAGCAGGAAATTTCTGACTTAACTACTACTGTTGTAGCGATCGACCAGTAGAACTCTGTCAACTTAGAAGATGTTTGAATCTGCTTCTTTCTTTTCTAGAGCATGGTTGAGACTCTCAGGTACACTTTCTTTGATGTGGGCAAATCCATCTCTGTTCTACCTGGTTACTTCCCCTTTCTGGGATCTACAGACATTCAGTGATATCTACAGTTGCTCTGCATATGATCCGTCTGTCATCCAGGGTCCTTTTGGATAGAACCTAAGATTATTCCATGCCTGCTCTCTCTTTCACATGGCTCACAGTTAGAGCCTCAGGACACACTTCCGCATCCTTTTCTCTGATATGGGCTGTACTGCAAAGCCTGCCCCTTTACTCCATCCTGAAAGCATTTCACAAACCATGTCTTGTCTTTTAGATTTCTTACAATGGAATCAGATACCCTGTGTCCCTTATATTCTTGGAGGTTCACCTAGTAAGCTCTTCAAGTCATCTTTGTTGAACTTTTTCTTTTGGGGGGTGGGGTTCTCCAAAACTTCTCTACTTACTTTCTCTCTAAATCCAATCCTTTTTATCTTTCTTTTGGGCAGAGGATGTAAGGGTCATATAACTGGATTTTGCTCACCTCCTTTGAAAATTTCATTCTGACCCAGAATCTCACCTTGGGACGTCTTAGTGATTTATCTAAAACCATTTTAGCATCTTGTTACATGATCTTCCATATCATTTACTTTGAGGTATGTGTATGTCAGAGTTTTTACATGAAAATAGTACTAGTCAACATTTTCCTCTAGTGTTTTCTAACATACATTGTTTTTGATGAGAAGTGTGATGCCAATTAGATTTCCATTTCTTTGTACAAAACCTGTTTTTATCTTTCCAGAAACTTTAAATTTTCTCATCATCCTCAATGGTTTTAAAATTTTATCCACGAAATAAAATTACTGCCTATATTTCGCTTAATATGAAGTATATCTCAAAAGATGAAAAATCATTTCTTTCTTTCTTTGGAATTACTTTCTACCTTTGCTTTCCTTAATAATTTCCTCTCCTCCATTCTTCCTTTTCCTTTTACTAGAATTTCAAATTTTAGATGGAATTGGTGTTGAAATTTATGGATCTCTATTCCATGACAAATACTTTTCTGAAATTACACACGCACACACACACACACACACACACACACATATAATTATATATCATTTTGGGAGAATTACCCTGTTCAAATATTCATAAATATCTCTCCAGCAGTGATATTACAATGGGAGTGGAATGTGCTCCTGGACAGAGAGTGCCTGGAATTGGTGTTCTAATTGTGGAAGATTCTACATCCTTCCTGAAAGTTGCCATATCCTTGGATATTAATCAGCTTCTCCCAATCATTTGCTTTTTTAACTTATCCTACTGAATCAAGTCAGAAGGGGATAGGTAAGCTGCCCATGTGTTCAGAACATATTTCCTCAATTTATCACGCTCACCATTGTTCTTGTGCCCCCTCCTCCTACTGAATCTTCGAGTCTTAACTTTGAACTTATATAAAACAATTGCCCAAGCTTCTGTATACATCATGACCTTCAGTTACTGCCATGTATCTAACTCTATCTTTTTTCCATTTATTCAGGAATTTCTGAATATTTCTGCTCCACTGATAACTTTAAAAATTTTTAGACACAGTAATTATTTATTTCTTATAAAATTATCTTTATTATTTTCAGAAGTGTTGAGCAGGAGGAAAGTTAACTACCTGCTGTTTGCTATCTTAACCCAGTTTTCCCAGAACACATTCAAGGAGATGGATGGTCTTTTAAGATTGATATTCTAGGCACCAAGTTCAAGACCAACACATTTCATTATTTTTAGTCCTGGAGTCTGACTGTAACACAATAAGGATGATGGCTGAGAACAGAGAAGGCCAGCATTTGAAATTGACTTTGGCTAAGTCTGGGATGTTATGCTTGCTATTATTTCTTTTTGTCCAGAATAACTAAATAATTGCTTTCATAAAGTGGATAGTTTTCCCTTTTAAAAATACATCAATTGAGTATTGCAAAGCCATGATATTTAAGAGATAAATTGTTTAATTGCATATGAGTAGTTGCATCAGCAAGTTGCATCCACAAAAAAAAAAAAAAATTCTGACCTTCAGAAGGAATCATAAAAATCAGAATCATTTTGAAAACTCTAAGATGTTATTTTTCTCTACCAAGTGACTACACTTTTCAAAAACATAAATTAAGCATTTAATGGTCAAAATAAAAAACAGTGTTCTAAGGCTAACTGGTTTGTTCTTTTGATGATCTGATCTTATATTGTTTAATACAAAAAATTTTCTAGGTACAGTAAAATACACCAAACTATTATGTGTCACTGTCTTAGAGGATAACTTGGTGCTTTGGAGTAAAAAGCAAATATCTAAAAGTTAACATGCCAGGTCTTGCATGAGTTGACTTTTATTGATTCAGTAAAGGTGGTGAAATTTCACCTGCCCTTCTTTCCCCATCATCATTAGCCCAGAAGGAACAAGAGATAAAATGAATAAAGTCTAACTTTCTTTTGTCTCAAACAGTGGGATTGATAGTCAGATTTATGACTAGAACTAAAAAGTAGGAGTTTATGCAAAAGACTCTTAATGATGGAATCAACCTTAGATCTTCAGTATCAGAATACTTGTAGGTGGGCAATGGTTCACACATTTCTAGAAAAGAGAAAGGGAATGTAAGAGGGCAAATAATAAATGGATAAAACATATTTGGAGTATGTTTTTAGAGATTGTTTATTTCAGAGGTCGTTAGCCAGTGGTCTACGGACTATTAGTGAGAGACTTCTGAAGGTCTGTGACCCACTTGGATTCATAACCAAAATTTTCTGGATGTATGCACATAGGTAGCTTTCATCAGACTCTCAAAAGCCATGCCAGAGTTCACAAATCTATAGCTTTGTTGACATCAATGATCAGTGACCAAGAATCTATAAGTTTGTAGCAATGTGACCAATGACTGAGCTACATTGGTCCCCAAGGAGCCCTATGCTTGTTGACCTCAAGAGCACGCATTGCCTTGTATTCCACTTCAGCCATTGTCTGACTCTAAACATTTTCTTTCTCAGACATATAGACATAAAACAATATAAATTATACTGTCCTGCCCATCTTTAAATGTAACATTTGATACCAAAACTTTAGATTTACTAAGAGAATAAATCCCAGAAAGGAGAGGAAATAATCTCTGCGGTAGCATTGTCTGTTTCCTATTTTACCTAGGTTTTTATATTAACATCACTTTTATAATTTTTCTAATGCTAAAAAAAAATGCTCTTGAAAAGTGCACCATCTGTGCTTTGTCTGATTAGCTGGTCCAAATGGAATGGATGTCAAATTCTGAGTTCCTTTTATTTTTATGAAAATAAAAAGAAGCTTCACTTCTAACTCAGCTTTATGAGCGAATCAATGAGAAGTCATCTACTGCATAATCTTCCCCCTAGAAAGTGATAAATATTTACAGTATATAATGAGATTTCATGTCAAAAATTGATGGTATTTATTGTGTTTTAATAAAAGCAGATTTGGAAACATTAGTTTTATTAAACAAAAAACAGAATATTGTTTTAAAAATTGCCATTTTCATATTTGCTTTTTCTGTGGAGACCTTATATACAAAGGCAGATTTTTAGCTAACTATATTACTATGGAAATCAGTTCCAACTGAATAGAAATAGTACAAAATAATGAAAACACTAATACATCTTTACACATTGTATTATTCATCTATCAATTACTTTCCCTTTTGTGGGGCTCACTCTTCCAGGTTTGGCTGTTTAACAGTCATATTTTTTTCCAATATTTATTCTCAATTTCTTTCCTCAATCTTGATCCCAAGAATTAACTAAAAAAGAATATTTAAAAGGTCATGTTGTCCTTTCCTGTGCAAATCTGGGAGATAAGGCTGTTACTAACGCATTTTCTAATTTTTTAAGTAAATGTTAAGGGGAACATTTGGTTCTCTTCTGAAAAGCTTTTCACAAACAGGTCAAATATGTTACAGGTGGCAGAACCACAGATGCTCCTTTGCACCTTGTCTGGGTCCCCTAGCTCCTGAGGAAGTGGGTTCAAAAAGATTATCTCTCACCTTGGTTACAGGATCACCTGAAATTTTGAGTTTTAGAAGCTAATCGCTCTCCTCCAGTGAAAAATTTCTTAAGGATTGATCTGGAGAAGGTAAAGTTTCCAACAGCCGATAATGAAAACACATGGCCACAAGTGACTCCCCATCAGGGATTAGAACTCAAATGCTTTTCAGCATCTGGTATAAAATAAGAGAGGGTCGGTGACCACAGCAAACTGGAAAGTACAGGCTTACACAGATACTAAGGTTGTCATTGTAAAACAATAGTGTGCTGGCCAGAAAGAAAAAAAACACATCTCTGTGCTAAATTTGGCCAGTGGGACGCGAGATTTTGATCCCCAAACTACACAATATGACAACGTTTAGGGAACTGATTCTATCCCTTCCTCTCTACACTCATTCATTAGTCTCCTGGTTGTAGTCTGATGTACTTCCCCCTCCTCATCAATGTTTTCTTGGCTATTATGTTTATTCCTTCACTGGGGTGTACTTTCCTCTAAATAGATAATATATTCATGTGATTCAGAATGAAAAGAATATGTAAAGTGATGTAGAGTGAAAGCCTTGCTCCCACCCCTGCTTGTGTGTGTCCAGTGCCCTTCCTGATTCCCATTCCCTCACAGACAACTTCTGGTACTGGTTTTTGTGTTTCCACCAATGTCATTATCTCTGTAGGTAAGCTAAATAAGCACACAAATACACATATTTTGTGCCCTCGATTATAGACAAAACATTGCATGTTATACCTACATTTTTCTCTTTCTAAAGCCAATCACTTAAAAATCACTTTTACCTTAAACACAAATATATAAAAACATGCAAATATATAAACACACACACACACACACACACACACACACACACACACACACAGCATCTATCTACCCCGATGACCTTTATATAGATCTATGCATAGTGTGTTTCTTCCTTCCTTTTTTACAGCTACGTCATATTCCTTTGAAAGGAGATATATAGAGAGATATAGATATATAGATAATTTATGTAATCAGTCCAATGCTGGTGGATATTCAAGTAATTTCCAAACATTGTATATTAGAAAAATGCATGTATTATATTTCATGAATAACAATCTGCATTATTTTGCACATGTACAAACATATCTTTCAAATAAATAAGAGAAATGAGATGGCTGGGTCAAAGGCAAATGTATTTACAGTTTTAACAGATATGGCCAATTACCCTTAAAAACCATACTGGTTTGAGTCAATATCCTTTTTCACCCTATCTAGTCCCACCATCTCTGCAAATTAAGGTGCTATCAAACTTTGGAATACTTGCCAATTTAAAGCTTAAAAAAATAACATTCTAGTGTAGTTTTAATGTGCATTTTTTTATAAAAGTGGGCACCTTCTCATGTGTTTTCAAGCCTGTTATATTTGCTTCTTCATGAGGTATCTGTATATACCTTTGGCTCATATTTTAATAAGGTTATTGATGTTGCTCGCAATTTCTAGTACATTATAAATTGGTGATATTAGCCCTTCATCTGTAAGGTCAGTCAGGTATTTATGTACATAAGTCACACTTTAGTGTTTATCTTTTATTGTTGCTAATGGTGATTTCATTTCCCAAGCGCAGGTTTTTTTGTTTTTTGGGTGTTTTTGTTTTTGTTTTTGTTTTGTTAACACAATTGAATTTATCAACCTTTTATTTCATGGCTTCTGGATTTTGAGTCAGAGTAAGGACTTCCTCATGCCAAGGTTATAATGGAATTAACCTATGTTTTCTTCTAGTGTTTTTATTATTTTATATTTTTACATCCTTTTTGAATTTGCTATGGTATATGATATCACATATATATTCAACTGTAAGGGACATTTCACCCAGTTTTCATAGATTAAAGATCCCATCTCTATTATATAATGCATTTGTACATGCACTTGGCTCTATTTCTGGAATTCTATCCAACTGGTTTGTTTTTCTATTATTCATAAATGCCAGAGTGTTTTAATGATGTTTTCATATATGAAAGGGCTTAGCCCATCACTTGTGCTTTCCCATATGAAAATTCTTCTTGGTCATTTTGGTTTTTATTTTCTCCAAATGAACTTTATCAGCTTTTCTAGTTTTTTTAATTGATATTTTTATTGGGATCATAAAAAATTAATTCACATGGGAAGATTGGATATATTTATGATATAGAGTACGCTACCAAGAACATAGTCTCTTTTTCCATTTCTTCAGGGTTTTTTTTGCATGTATCCTTCAGGAGCTTTTTAATATGTCCTTTATATATATATATATATGTTACACATTTCCTGTGAGATTTATTTTTAGTTTTTTCACTTTCTATTAATATTTCTTTGGTATGTAAGTTTTTGCTTCTTTTATATAATCTTTTTTAAAATGTTTTTTAATGTTTATTTTAGAGAGACACAGACAGACAGAGCATGAGGAGGGGAGGGGCAAAGAGAGGGAGACACAGAATCTGAAGCAGGCTCCAGGCTCCAGGCTCCGAGCTGTCAGCACAGAGCCTGACAAGGGGCTCAAACTCAAGACCTGAGTTCATGACCTGAGCTGAAGGCGGCCGCTTAACCAACTGAGCCACCCCAGTGCCCCTTCTTTTATATAATATTTATAAATTGCACTAAGAAAGCAATTTATTGCCACAGCAAGTAAAATGTGGCTTTGGAGCCAAGATAGATAGGAGGCAAAAATAGGTAGATACACAGTTGTAAGATTATCAATAGGAAACTTGTATCTATTCTTACATGTTTATCGTTTTTCAATCCAAAATGAATGTTGACTTTTATCAAATGCCTTTGCAGATGCTTAGTTATGATCATATTATATTTCCCCTTAAATGTATCAATGTGATGAAGGATATTAATAGATGCCCTAATATAAAACCATCCTTGCATCTCTTCAGTGGAACCCAGTTCTTCTCTGGTATATTGTTTAATTGTTCCATTAGCTAATGTTTTATTGAGAATGTTTACATTGATGTGCATAAGTGATCATGTTCTTTAGCATTCTTTTTTGTACAATATTTGTTAGATTTTGATATCTGTATTCATTACAAAATATTTCAGATTTTTTTCTAATGCTCTGGAAAAGTTTAAATTATTAACTTATCTTCTCATTAAGGTTCTTCAATGAACCTCTTTGGGTCTGGTGTTTTTGGTAGTGGCCCTCTTCTATGGAACCAGTCCATTTAAATTCTCTATTTCATCCTGAGATAAGTTTTGGAATATTTTGTATTCCTGAAAATAAAACATTGCATACAGGTTTTCAAATTTATTTAGATATTGCAGCAAAATGATTTTACTGAGCTTTAAATTTCCTCTGTTTCTCAGAATATTCTCCCTCTCTTTTAACATTTCTTACTTTTGCTATTGAGGTTTTCCCTCTCTCTCTCTCTCTCTCTCTCTCACTCTCTCTGTCTCTGATGAGATTAACAATCTATCAGTTTTTTTAATAGAAGCTTATAAATAAAAGCTAAAGAAATTTTTTAAAGTAAAAACTTAAAAAAATAAAATTTACCATTGTTCTATTTTTTAATTAGTTAATTCATATTGTCATACTAATGCCACATAGCAAAGAACCACAAAATCTCCATGGCACTGTCACTCTTGAACTTCAATGTTGCCTGGGGCAGTTTATTTCCAGGTCTTGGTGGTTGAAGACGCTCTGTGTCATGCCCTCGACTGTTTGTGCATCTCTCTTCTAGGTTTCTCTCTTCCTCCTCCAGAACCGACAGGCTACTTAATGCATGTTACTTTGAAGGCAATTGCAGACGCTCAAGATTTTTACACTGCTGCACCTGAGTGCTGCAAGCCTAGAATGCATCCCATCTACCGGCCCCCCATCTGCCAAAGAAATCCACATGGCAGAGCACAAAGGCAAGAGGGAGCAGACAATACAGAGAGAGTTGAAAGTGGGACCAATATTCAATCTACCAAACCTCCTCAACTTTTCTTAGGCTAATGAATTTCATTTTCTGGCCTCTAAATTTTGAATTGGGTATCTGTTCACAACTCCATTTTTTTGACAGTAAACTTTATTTCCATTGACTTGTCACTTGACATAATTTCCAAGTATGTCTGTGCCCTAAGATGAGCCAAAGAACAGAAATCCTAAATCTCAAAAATTGTTTTTCATACTGTTCTGAGTAGGGCATTTTATCCCTTGGAACGTTACCTATATATACAGAAAGAAGAGATAACATCAACACACAAGAATCCAACTGTGTGAAACTACAACAATATGCTTTTGGGTTATATACCACCCACCTCTTTAAGGTTGTAATGATAACGACTGATTTTTTTCTCCTGTAAAGTTCAAAGTTCAGTGTCATTTGTTTTGTTTGTTTGTTTTTTAAGTAAAATATCAGAATATGTGAGAATGCTGCACTTACTTCTTTTAATACACTAAAAAGAGTGGAAGTTTTTAAATTCTTCATGACTCCAAGCTGGGACACGACTACTACTGACGGGATCTATTCAACACACTAATTCCAAGGTGAGGGACCATCAGCAAACCGGCACCCGCGACTAAGCCCGCAGGCATACATTTTCCAGAGTGGTGGAATCTCATTCCCATAATGCCAGCTAAGGTGCCAGGTGTAGCTAGGAAAACCCAAATGTTCCTCAGATCCCGAGACAGCTGATAAGCACCCAGGTCTGCCAAACCACCAAAAAGAAGCCCGGCAGTCACTGAGGGGACGCTACCTGCTTTTGCATAGCCAATGATCCCACCAGAAGCAACCGGTGATGCGGAGCCAAAGCCAATCCAGTGCAAAAAGGCACTGGTGGGATGGAGTCCTTCTGCATTGTTCTCTGTCACTCTGACCAGGCAGAATACACCAAGTATGCGTCCAACAGCTTCCCGGAAGCTCTGCACTGGTCCACAGGGGTTCAGAAGCCCCGTGACTCCATTTTTTACGGAGGTAAGTGTTCTAGGATGATGAATTTGCCTAAAAACCCCATTTGAACTGCATCCCATAGATTCTGAAGTGTTTTTATTACATTTTTTCTGTATGACGCAATTTCATTTTTTATTTCCTCTTCAATCCAGACTTTAAGAAAATGTTATTACAAATTCCAGGTAAGAGGGTCTTTCTGTTGTCCAGTTTCATTGTATGGTGATTGCAGATGGTTGGACCTAAGATTCCTATTTATTTTTAATTTAGAATAGTTTAAAGATCTTCTGGTGGCCCAATATATGGCCAATTTTCCCAAATATTCCAAGGCGTATTCAAAAGTAATAAAGTACAGAATTACCTTATCAATTAGCTCTACCTTATTATTTATGTTATTTCAATATTCAATATACTTAATTATTTTCATCCACCTGATCTGACATGGACCAACAGAGGTGAATTCATGTCTCCCACTAGTGTTTTTATGTCTATTTCTGCTTTTATCACCTGTAATTTATGCTTTATGAATGTTTGGTGCACAGATATTCATAACTGTAATATGCCCATTGTGAGTTACATACTTCTGCACTATTAGGCTTTCTTTCTTAATACTGTTTGTCTGAAGTCCCTAGTTTATTTTTATTTTCTGGTCTACCCTTCTTAATTCTTTTCTTTTCAGACTTACTGAAGTACCTTGTTTTAGATGAGTCTTTGCCATAGAGCACAGAATTACGTTGTATAATCCATCCAGGAGCTTCATTACTTTTAAAAACTAAGGTAAGCTTAATTAAAAAAAAAACTAAGTTAAGCCTTTAAAAAATAAAATAAAATAAAATTTTTAAAAAGCTAAGCCTTTTAACAGGTGACTTACTGATATAAAAGTTATGTTTCACCTTTGTTCCATCATATTATGGATTGCATTGTATCATTTTAAAGATATTCTTTCATTATAAACTCTATTTCCTTTGCTTTTTGTGTATTGTTTGTCTACTATTCAAGTTCTGTGTTTTTGCCTTTAGTTGTTACCTTTATAATAATTTTATATTAGACCTTTAATCATACACTTCTTTCAACTAAATCTCCAAGTTTCCTACTATAAATAATGATTAAAAATTAGGATGTTTCTTCTTCCTTTTCCCTCTCTACCCTTGTCTCTCTCACCTGACTTTAGTTACTAATAGTATTTATTTTTAATAAATTAAATGAGACCATCAACATATCCAGTTTCCGATCTCCTTTTTCCCTCACCTATCCAATTTTTGTTAGTTATATCATTTCTACATAAGGAAGACATATAACATTTATATTTCATTCTGACATCTCAATCTCCATATTTTTTTTCTACAGGTAAATATATTCAATATTTACTCCCAGTACTTTTGACACTGCTTATCTAGTTACTTCTTAGTTGGCCTAAATTCATTGTCTAATAATTTCTTCCAGAAGGACTCAATGGCATAATAGCCTCTGAGCTTTTGCATGGTCAGAACTGTTCACAGAAGAGACTTTATATATCAAATAAAATGTGGTTGGTTAAACAATCTTTGGCTTAAGTATCTTATTGTTTCTTGTATTGAATGTTAATAAGAAGAAATACAGGGCTAGTATTTTGTTCTAGGAATTTTTGTTTTGTTCCTGGATGCTGCTGCAGTGGTGGCTCCTTCTTCGTTTTTAGAGTCCAAGTATAAGTCCTAGAGTTGACCATACTGGATCCATTTTCCTGGTTTGCCGGTATCCATTTTTAAAATGTTAAACTTGGGGTTCCTGGGTCGCTTAGTCAGTTAAGTGTCCGACTTCGGCTCAGGTCATGGTCTCATGGTTTGTGGGTTTGGGCCCAGCGTTGGCTCTGCGCTGGCAGTGTGGAGCCTTCTTGGGATGCTCTCTCTCTCCCTCTCTCCCTGCCCCTCCCCTACTTGCGGGCTCTGTCTCTGTCTCCCTCTTCCTCTCTCAAAATAAATAAATAAACTTTTTAAAAAACGTGAAACTTTGCTCAAGCCCTATGATCTTAGAAAACAGCAAGTTTACAAAAATCCTCCCCCGCAACTCTTGGGTTCTAGGAAATTGCTTATGGGAAAGAACGGCCATTCCATGCGTGACTTAGATACGACTCACAGATTCCTCCTTATCTACCTGTGACTGGGCAACACAGACCTCCAAAATTCCCATTCTTTGCTTCATAAATGATTAGCTGTACTGTTTTGTCCTCACTGATCAGTGATGAATAAAATACCTGCTAACTAAACTCTGGTTAATTCTCTCTCCTTCCCCCAGGTATCTGAACTTTGACCCACCTTCTGCCTAAGTCACCACACAACCCCTCTTTAATGGCCTGCATGACAATAGAGTGAGTCCAGAGTAAAATATCCTGATTTATTGTCTGATCATAGACATTTCTGCTCCTTCGCAGAGAAACTTAAGTCTTGCTTTCATCCTAGATGCTACTTATGAAAATTTGCATGGTTGTCATTTACACTCAAATCCTCAAACTCTCTGGAATTCGATTATGTCCCCTGGGATTAAAGACAGAAGCAGATGAAGGCTGGAGGAAGCATAGTGAAGAACTGAGGGCCCCTTTGCTGGGGTCCATCTTTATTCATTTTCCTTGTGTACTCTCTACTCGTTCTTTGCCATTCTCCCATTTCCTGAAAATTTTATCTCCCCTCAGTGGTAAGAAAACTGAATCTGACTGATTTCTGAATTTTTTATCTCAAACCTAAAACAAGATTTTTGAAAAGCAAAACTTTTTTCTTTCTCCAGCTTTACTGCATCATCCTCCTTTCCACTAATCAATACCAATGAGGAGGCACACCATGCTTGTGTGTGAGGTAACGAAGTAGGAAGTAGGAATGATGGGGAAAAAGACAGAATAGTATCCTCTGTGGCTGTGAGTAGGGAACTATTTTTATTCATATAATAGAAGTGTCTTGAGTCATCTGCAGTCACATCAAACAGATCTCAAGTGAGTCTAGGGAGTGGTGTCTCCTGGCGACATCCTAGAACATCTCAAGGCCAAGTTTTATAGGCAGTAAGTTGTGGAGTGAACCCATCCCAGATCTTCTACTGAAAACATCTGGCCAAATGTTTACCAGTTATTTTCTTCCTGCCATTTTTTTTTATTTTCTTCAAATACCCAAGATACAGCTTACTAGCTATTCAGTTGTCCGTTAATAACTTATTTTCAACCCAGAATTGCATAGTTCTCTTCCTTTTATGACGGAAAATATTTATACCTCTCCAAGTCTCTGTTCCTTCATCTGTAAAATGGGGATTATCATATGTCCTTCATAGGTGTCATATGTATGACCCTATCATGAGAATATGCTGAGATTGAAGATCTGATCCCATTGTGAAGATCAGAAATGACCATATTGATATCAGTTATAATTGTTTACAGTATATAGTAATTTTCACATTATAGAAATATTTGTAGGGGCACCTCGGTGGCTCAGTTGGTTAAGCATCCAACTTCGGCTCAGGTCACGATCTCACGATTCATGAGTTCTAGCCCTGCATTGGGCTCTGTGCTGACAGCTCAGAGCCTGGAGCCTACTTCACATTCTGTATCTCCCTCTCTCTCTGCCCCTCCCCAGCTCGCACTGTCTCTCTCTCTCAAAAATAAGTAAACATTTTCAAAATGTTTTTAAAAAAAGAAAAGACATATTTGTAAATGAGTCTGAAGAAACCTACAAACTACAAAGAAAAACACTGGGAATGGTAGTTTTCCTGAAGCCCCTAAGACGTTGCCCTTCCTTCCCTGGAGCCATACACACCATATTCCTGGATTCTGTCTCAAACAGGTACTCATCTAGCCTCACTTTGCAATTCAGTTATCATTATAATAATATGATTAGGCTCAGCTGGCTGAGGTAGTTAGGGCTGCGACGTCTGTATTCAGCAAAGCAATACTATCAAATGACTGATAGCTCAGTGAGCAGCAGGGGCAAGGTTAGCATCTGTACTTTAGCCCTGCCCCCTAAAGTCTAACCCTCACTGGGAAATTCCTACCTCAGAGAGGGCCTGCTTCTGCTTGTTCTGGCCCTTCTGAAAGAATGATCGGGGAGTGGAGGGGTTATTTTGTTGTGGTTTCTGTACGTTTATTTTCAGTAGGAGCTGAGGAAAGGGGAAGGGAAGCCTGGAAACCAGCATGAGGTTTCTTTCTGATCCTGGGCGAGTGGACATCCTCATACCTGCATGGCTGTTTGATGTCCATCATTGTGGCGGGTCACTGACTCATTTGGCCCAACTGGCTGACAGAGCCCCGTGTTGTCAGGGAACCCAATTCAGGACCGTCTAGTCTGGGAGCAAAACAAAACACATCTTCGAGTCAAAGGACAGAAGGAGAGTTGCAGTTACCTGCTGATTTTTTTTTTAATAAGGTTTTTCCTGCAAGCAGGTGGAAGGATATACCTTACAGGGCTCCTGTGATTGGCTCTCAGCCAGTTGCATGCATTTTTCACAGCTGGCATCAAGATAAACTAATTTTTTTACTAAATTGACCCCTATTACTTTCATTTTCATAGCTTGCAACCAATTGATGGGATACAATTTAATATAATGCAATTAATGTTGCAGCATCCTCCATAACAAAGCATCAAAAAAATGAGATAAAATGAAGTGCCCACCAGTACAGGTGGGGGAATGGATATAGGAAACATAGAAGACAACATGACCCTAAGGAAGAAAGACAGCTCTAAGAAATATAAAAAGAATTTCTGCTGCCTATGCTGAAAAAGAGATTAGGAAAAATAAGACAACAAATGATCAATAATTACTTCACCAAGATGCTTCTAAACATTCAAGAAACCTTCGCAAAGGAGGCAACATGTACGTTGGGTTTATATCCGCTTGGACCCATATATTTCTACTTAATTCAATAGACTATAATTCCTAGCATTATTTATGTTGATGGTCAAATCGTTCCACATTTTGGACATGAGTAGCCCCTTCCGTCTGGTCTTGGCATCCTCTTGTCAGATCTCCAACGTTCTTTGAGTAGGTGCTGACTTTCTTGAACAACTCATTTTGTACTTTTTTAGCTTAAGCACTGGAATTAAATCTTTCCTCCAGGGAGCCCTGGTACTTTTTAGTGGAGAATGATATTTGGGAGGCAATATCTGAGTACTGGCTGTGGTCACGGCTACTAGAATTTCATTGTTTTCAACCTCTCTCAGTGTTCAGAGCTGGGAAAACAACAAAAACTACAAACACACACACATACACACACACACACATACACACACACATTTATTCCTGTGTCTACCTATTTATATATTGAAAACAACGAATTTTCCTGGTAATTCTAATTCCACTTCAACACTCCCATGTTCATTCTAGCTGTCTCCCTTCCATAATTATAACGGCAGCAGAGGAAAATCTGGCACCTATTATCATCAATATATTTACGTATTTGCTCAGAGAACACACAATTATTTCAGAATTATTTATCCATACCACTGTGAAGATCATTCCTACTAAGTAGAGTTCAATTTTCCTTTTTTTAGAGTAAAATTTATAATCAGTAAAATATGCACATGTTAAGTGTACAATTCAATAAATTCTGGCAAATGCCTGCATCCATGTAACTCACACTGCCAGTATGACATAAAAAGTTTCACCACTGTAGAAAGGTCTCTGGTCTCTGCTGGGTAAATCTCTTGTCCCATTGGATTAGGGTTTTCTATTCTAGAATTTCATACATATGAAATCATATAATGTTCATTCTCTCGTATCTGGCTTCATGTGCTCAGTATGAAGATTTATCCAGGTTGCAGGAGTCAAGAATTTTTCATTTTTACTGCTCAATATTATTTCATTGTATGAATATATCAAAGTTATTTACCTGCACTTTGATAGGCATTTGGGTTGTTTCTAATTTTGAATCTGAATAAAGCTGCTAGGAACATTTATCATAAAGTCTTATGTGGACACATATTCTCATTTCTTTTGGATTAATTCCTAAGGGTGAAATTATTAGATCATAGGGAAGATACATATTCAACTTAAAAAAAAAAACTTACCATTTTCCAAATTGATCGCACTCTATTACACTCCATCATTAACGTGTGAGAATTCGCATTGCTCCATATTCTTGCCAACATTTAGTGTTGTTGTTCTTTTTAAATTTAACCACTCTGCTAATAAACATGGAGTAGTACTTCTTTGTGATTTAATTGCATCTTCCTGCTAACTAATGATGTTGAATTTTTTTTTTCATTTATTTATTGGCCTGTTCAGATCTTTTTTCTGAAGCCTCTGTTCAGATCTGTTTTCATTGAATTGTTTATCTTTTTATTATTCGGTTATAGGATACAAGTTCTTTCTCCTGCCAGATGTATGTTTTGTAAATGATTTCTCCCAGCATACCCTCATTTTATGAAGATACTTTCATAGGTTTTCTTTTATAAACTTTGTAAGTTTAGACCCATCTCAAATTAACATTCAGCATGCTATAGAGGTTAAAGTTCATTTATTTCCATGTGGATATCAAGTTACTCAGGCATCGTTTATTGAAATCTTTCAGTGCTGTTATGAAAAATCAGTTGAGTGTGCAAGTGTGGGTG
The DNA here is from genome assembly GCF_027475565.1 of Acinonyx jubatus. Lineage (NCBI taxonomy): Eukaryota > Metazoa > Chordata > Mammalia > Carnivora > Felidae > Acinonyx > Acinonyx jubatus. The sequence continues at coordinate 133,825,306 of NC_069384.1, forward strand.
TATTTCTCGATTCTCTGTTCTGTTTTATTTAACGACCTTTTTATAAATACCCCACTATCTTTGTTTTATTTTTTTAATGTTTATTTATTTTTGAGAGACAGAGCATGAGTGGGGGAGAAGCAGAGAGAGAGAGAGAGGGAGACACAGAATCCAAAGCAGGTTCCAGGCTCTGAGCTGTCAGCACAGAGCCCAATGTGGAACTAGAACTCACAAACAGCTAGATCATGACCTGAGCTGAAGTAGGACGCTTAAACCACTGAGCTACCCAGGTGCCCCATCCCACTGTCTTTAAATGTAGCTTCATAACAAATAAGTCTTGAAGTCGGGGAAGCTCTTCTGTATTATATTATTTTCCCTTCTCAGGATTGTTTTGACTATTCTAGGGTATTTGCACTTCCATATAAATTTTGGAATAGCTTATCAATTTATAAAATAAAAAACTTTGGGGATTATGATTTGGCCTGTTTTGAATCTGTACAACTTGGGGAGAATTAATATCTTGACAACATAAGTCTTTTACCTATTAACATGGTATAATTGTTTCTTTAATTTCTCCCATTAATCTTTTGTGGATTCAGTGTGGAGTTTTTTTTATGTGTTGCTAAATTTATCCTCAAGTATTTTATGGTTTGGGTGCTATTTTATGTTTTATTTTTTAAAGACTTTTTATTTTTTATTTTATCTTTTCTATAAATTTTTTCTGTGTGTGTGTGTTTTTGTTTTTTGTTTTTTTTTTTTTGCTTATTTATTTATTTTTGAGTGAGAACACGTAAGCAGGGGAGGGGCAGAGAGAGAGAGAGACAGGGAGACACAGAATCTGAATCAGGCTCCAGGCTCCTAGCTGTCAGCACAGAGCCCAATGGGGCTCCAACCCACAAACTGTGAGATCATGAGCTGAGCCACCCAGGCACCCCAAGATTTTTTATTTTTTTAAGTAATCTCTACACCCAACATGGGGCTTGAATTTACAACCCTGAGATCAAAAGTCACACACTCCACCGACTGAGCCAGTCAGGCATCCTGGGTTTGGTGCTATTTTAAATACGTCTTTAAATTTTTTATTTTCCATATCTTTGTTCTTAGTATGTTAACTATGCTTTTACTGTGACCCTGATAAATTCACTGCTAAGGCTAGTAGATGTTTTGTATATTATTTAGGATTCACTACACGGACAACCATGACATCTGAAAATATTGACAGTTTGAATTCTTTCTTTTAATCTCTATGTTCCCTGCCTTATTTCGCTTTCTCAAACTTCTATTACAATATAGAAGAGAAGTGATGAGAGAGAATGTCCTAGCCTTGATCATTTTCTTAAAGAGACAGTATAACCTCTTAAAGACAAAAATGTGGGTGCCCCTGGGTGGATCTGTCAATTGAGCTTCTGACTTCAGCTCAGGTCATGATCTCATGGTCCGTGGGTTCGAGTCCCGCGTCGGGCTCTGTGCTGACAGCTCGGAGCCTGGAGCCGGCTTCCAATTCTGTGTCTCCCTCTCTCTGCCCCTCCCCTTCTTGCACCCTTTCTCGCTCTCAAAAATAAAGAAACATTAAAAAAAATTTTTTTTAAAGAGAAAATGTGGAACTCCTAAATTTTCCTGCAATCTTTGTACAGAACTCATGCTAGTTGCCGCTGTACTGTTCTAATATTAGTATATATGTTGCCAAAACAAGCACGTATTTCTTCTGTAAGTCTGCAGCTTCCTTGAGGGCGAAACTTATGATTGAGACATCTTTCTAATTCAGGCACCCAACATAATGCCTGAAACATGTAAGAATTCCAAAAAACAAAAAAACCAAGTTTAATTTAAAAGAAAAAAGATCATTTTTAAGAGATAACTCTAATAAGAATATAAGACCTTATTTCCCAGATTTAGTTCCATGAAATACTAGTTCTGAGAGAAGACACGTGTTAATTAAAAAAAAAAAAAAAAACTTCTGAGAAATACATTTGGGGAATTCTAGATTAGATGAGGAATCAGATTTGTCTATGTAATAGAGTAGATACTTTATACGTGCATCTCATTCGTATAAAATTCAATGATATTCCCGTGTAACTAAGTTCCTTTGTCATCCCCATTTCTAACAATGTGTCGAAAATAATAATGTGAACTTTCCGGTTACAGGTGACTCAATCTTTTCCAGTTGAAGATCTCCTCACTGAGGTAAATGTTCACTCAATTTAAAGTTTAAACTCTCCTTCAAGCAATTCTTCTCCTCCAGATGGTCTTGCATAACTTCCTTTCCAAAACAATGTCCAGCATTGGGGTAGATGACTTCTGGGCTTCCTCTTGTTGAATTCTGGTGGAGGTCTTGCTTGGCTCACCTAACTCTGGGCACTGACCTTTTCTCTGACTCCATCTACTTCTTTGGTGCAACTTATTGCTTGTTCTCCCAGCAAAATCAAAAGTCTTGAGAACCTCATCCTCATTCTTACCTCTGGGTATCTTGCTTCTCCTTGGCTTCCATTGACACTAAATTCTCTGCTGTTCACCTACAACTTCTTTCTGTGTTACTGTTTTTCATAGGAGATCACCTTGCCATTTACTTTGGTGACCCATAGCAGATCTAGTCTCATTTCCCAACTATTGTCAGTTGCCTCAAAGGGAGCACGGAAGAAAATGTTCGAGCCTTCCATGTCAAATATCTGTCATGGGAAATTTGGCAAAATTCCTTGCTGTTTTCTGCCTACATATGTGTACAATCTTTTCTCTATTCCACTGTGACCTTCCCGAATTGGTACGAGGATCTTGCAAGTCAGGGTCCTTTCAGAGTTACAATTGGTAAAGGGAATGCACCCACCCTAAGGTTTCGACTTCTCTTTTAACTTGCCTGGGGGCTTTTTATCTCACTTCTCTGGCATCCCTTGGACGAAGACCCATGGAGGTCGAGGCACTGGGTCACTGACAGATCCAGGCTGCTTCTTTATCCTCTGCCAATCCCTTCCAAATATCTCCTCTCCCCTTCAGGAAAAGTATCATGTTCCTTTCTCAGCCTCGTAGGCATTCTTCAGACACTAATTATTTTCTGATTAACCTCCCAACATTTTTTGGGTAAAATTTAACGATCTGTTATTCCATTAAGCCTGGATATGTATAAGATCCTTTTGATATGCATAAGATCTTTTGGAATTTATAAATCCATTCTCTCTCAGTAAAGCTGGGATTTCAAGAAATTTTCTAGTCTTGGTGTTCACCGTCCCTTTTGGAAGTTGAATATTGACTATTAACTCTTTCTCTCCAAATTCCTGCTATCCTGTAATTATTCTAATTTTGCCTAAGGCACTGGGTACTTCAGATTAAACAGCATGGTGATCATGGTTCATGCCGAAGAGAAAAGCACATTACAATCTTCGTGTTACTCAGGACTTCTCAAAAGCTTTTAATGTGCAAACGGATCTTTGGACTCTACAAGCACGAAGGGTGTGGCCTATCGAATTTCCAACTTATTTGAACACAGATCATTTTTCTTTAAAGAACGTCTGCCAGACCAATATTCCATTGGAAATACTGTGAGGAGTAAAAGGAACATTGCGAAACAGGAAAAACTGGAACCAAGGATCCCAGCTAAGAGATTACTTCATTTGTCCGGAAGTGATGAGGATCTGAACTGGAGAAATGGCAATAGCCATGAGCCTGGACAGGTTCAATAAGTATTCAGAAAATGAAATTACATGATCTGGAGAGAGTATTTACGCTAAGGAAATAGAATCCTAGATATTCCTATCTAACAATATGTTTTGTAAGTTTTTACGTTTCACAAAAGCACCTAGATGAAAACCAAAGGCATATCTATATGAAATAGATATTTATGGAGTAGATATGGAAAAGAAACATATTTCCTTTGGGTTGAACTTTAAGGGAAATTTTCCTAAGATGCCCAGTTATGTTTATTCTGCCCCTCTTAGTCCATTAGATGTTTTAGAAGTCTTTCTGACTCATTAAGACATGTAAAAACAGACCTACCAGAATAAGAAAGGTTGAAAAAAAAAAATCACCAAATGAGCAGTTCAGTGAAATTCTAGATCCAAAGCAATTTCAATATTTTAAGCATCAAATATTTTTTAAATGTGTTTTTATCTTACTTATTTTTTGAGAGAGAGCGAGAGAGCTGGGGAGGGACACAGAGAGAGGGAGAGAGGAAATCTCAAGCAGGCTCCATGCTGTCATCACAGAGCCGGACATGGGGCTTGAATTCATGAACCATGAGATGATGACCTGAGCCGAAATGAAGAGTCAGGCACCTAACCGACTGAGCCACCCAGGGGCCTCAGCACCAAATATTTTTTTAACAACGTGTGGGGATATCCTTCATGAGCCTCCATTGATTTATATTTTTCACTAAGCCTCATATGATGTGTTTATTGTAATGTAATTTGAACATAAGAGGGAAAAAAGACAAATTTCGTCACAAACCACATTAATTAATATTATTAAATATGGCATAAAACACTACAGATATTTCTGGCTTCATAGAATAGAACTGAATCATAAGAATAGAATTGGTGATTTCTTAACTGAAGACAAAATCATATTGCCGTGCTTCTTTTTAGCAAGGACAGTGACAATTAGAGGGAAATTGTCAATAAGAAATGTTCTAGAAGAAGTGGCTTATTCCGCTACATCTTTCACGTAGCCAGAAAAAAAATTGTATGATAACAATAATGATAAAGGAAATAAATCGGGGAATATAGCAGAAGGCTGGAGGAAAAAAATGACCATATTTATTTCCTTCCTTCTCTTATGCATGCCCCTTTGCGATGTGACTTTGCAGCTACTGGAACCAAAAGGTGAACTCTGCTTTCCCTCCATTTGCATCTGGTCTGGGTTTGCATCTGGTCTGGCCTGGTGACTTGCTTTGAATAACGGAACGCAATGGAAGTAACATCATGCCAGCTGCAAGCCTAGGCTTCAAGTGCCCTTGGCACTTCTCCTCTCTAGCTGTGAAGTCTCAGCCTCCATGTGAGCAAATCTGAGCGCGCCCGCTGGAGGATGAAAAACCACTTGGAGCAAGGATGTGCCATCCCAATTGGAACCATCCTAGACCAGTCAGGTCTGGTGATTAGCTGCAAGTGTATGACTGAGAATAGCTGAGACCAGAAGAACTACCTAGACAGGCCCAGCCCCAACTGCTACTGCATAGAATTGTAGAATAAATAAATGGTGGTTGTTTTAAGCCACTAAGTTCGGGGGTGGGTTGTTATTCAGGAACTAATTCAGTGGTTCAGGTTAATTTCTCTCCTTAACCATTTTAATCACCTTTCTGTATTCTACCTTTCTACTGTATTCCTACTCTCAGTCTACCCACATATTACTGTCAACTTCGTTTACTAAACACCATTCTTACTTTATTACTTTTTACTCAAAAAATGTTCAGTGACTCTTGATTGCACATGTAATAAAGTCTCAGCAACTTTAATCTGGTTATTCAAGGCCTTTCATGGTTTTTCCACAACTTAAAATTCGAATCTAAGTTTCTGCTGCTTTTCTCCATGCACCCTCAATTTGGTCAAGATGAGTTATAATGCCCTAAATCATCGATAAGACACCATTCTGATTGAATAGTTCATCATTCATTTAATATGTGTCTTACTCATAGGCTAATGGATGGGAATTTTTTTTTTCTGAAATTGACTCTAAGATAATTCCTGATATTCTAGACATTAAAATACAAAAATATAATGTGGCTGAGATTTGAGGCAAGAGTCCTCATTGTTTTCCACGTGTCTTACTATTTCCCGCCTCTTCTCCCTGTCTAGAACAATTCCCTCTGCTCATATACTTCAGGTCTGCATATTAAAATTCTACCTATCAAAAAATCTATTCCAATGTCTCCTCTCTTAGAAATCCTTGAGAACCTTTCTCTTCACTGAGACGAATGTAATCACTCCTACATGAAGTCCCCAAGAAAATGATTGGAACCACTCATAGGCACTTGTCACTTCCTACTCTGTACTGAGAAACTTTTTTCACTGCTTTCAATTGTCTTCAGGTCGAGGGCAATTCAGCATTTATTGAATATCTCACACCCTGTTTTTGCAATGCTAGCGCAAAGGTCTAAGTACAATGTCTACTGGTTATTACACTATATATTTGTTAAGCAAGTAACTCAATGAAAAACACACATATAACAAACCTCAGGTTTCTAACACTTCATTATTATTCTGTCACTAAGTAACCACGTGACCTGAGGCAGATTACTTAACCTCCTAGGGCTGAGGCCTCAAAGGACCTAACAGATGAGATAATGCATGTGTGAATACCCTGTATAAACTACAAACTGTAAAATCAGTTCGAGGTGTTAGCATTGTTTCCTATTCTGAGAAATAAGGCAGTTGAACCTGATCTGTTTTTTTTTTTTCTTAATGACCCATACAAGCAGCATTCCACAATGATACGCTTACAAGTTGTTATTTTTTCCTTAAGTATGTTGGCTCAAAGTGTGAAGTGACTTAAAAACCAGTTACAGAACCTGCCTCTTAGAAAGTGTCGCTTGGTGTCTGATGTGCCAGTGAATATCCCTACTGTGGTCATCCCAGATAGCTTTTCACCATGTGGACATGTCAGGTGAGACTAGAAGTCTTACGAACCAGTGCCAATCTGGCCTATTCCCGGCACTCTGAGATCAAAGGAGTCATTCTCACGAAGAAGGAGATAGGGTTTATTATGGCAATATAAGTCACCCGAGAGTTTATTTCCAAAGTTTTTTTATTACCTAAAACTTTTATTAATAAAAGTAGACTTAAAACATATTAAGAGTTTGATAGTTTAAAGAATCACCTCTCAGAAACAGGCATGTAGTGATTGGCGTTGGCTGTAATGCTACATCATAAATAACATGAGTGCTACAGAGTCTTGGGCCCCACATCTCTACATTGTGATGGATTTGCCGGTTCAGTTCAATACAGTTCAATTCAATTCACTTTGATTCAATTTACATTTGTTTCAATTCAAGGTAGCATTAGGATATTGTGGAAGGAAGGTCGGCTTTATTTCAGATCTTAAAATTCACAGACTTCAACATCCCCTACCTTTTTTATCACGTTTGGCAACTCACCCAATCTCTCTAAACAGTAATTTCCTCATCTGCAAAAAGGAGGTAATATTAGCCACCTCATAACAGATATAACGTCCCAAACACAACGATTGTATCATCCTCCTCCTCCTTCAATTCATGTCAGTTCAATTTGACTTAATTCGACAAACATCAACTATTTATCAACTACAATGCCGAGACATAGCATGGGATTATCGTGGCATCATTGCAAATGTGGGCTTCTGAGAATGCTACGCAATTCAAAAGTTTATCCCTGGGAAAATACATGTAATTTGATTAAAGAATGAGGTGGTAATGGACAATGGTACAGATGTATTTAGTGTAGAACACAAAGTGAAGGGATATTTGGAGATTCTGTGGCTAGGAACACATGCAGGTCTTTAGAAAACTCACCAAGAGACATCTCATTGTGGCAGGTAACAGGATCTTAACCATGACTTTCCAATTCCAACAATGAGTTGACAGGAGATGTTAGAAAGTTTTCTATCAGCTCTGAATGTTAGTACATTCCCTCACTTAGGAATTTAATTCCTCCTGAGCATTGATTAAACTTATAGCATATTATAAATAATTTATAACATTAATATATAACTCATTCTCCCGACTTTCGATTACAATGCACACGGAATCTGCAAATGTTTAAGGGTGTTTTTGACAGAATATATTATGATATTATAATACACAATCCCCAAATCTCAACAGCTAAACATATAGGGTTTATTACTTGCTCCTGCAAAATCTGTTATTTGCTGGGTGATACTCCCAGGCAGCTGTCCTCCATGCGATGATTCAGTGATCCAGGCTGTTGTTGTTCTGTCATTTCAACAAACAGCCTCCATGTTTTCCACCCAAGGAGAGATGAAAGAGACTGAAAAATTGTATAGGGGCTTGTTGCCGGCCTCCATTTCAGAGGGACACATGTCACTTCTGCTTATGTTTCATTGGCCATTATTAGTCCCATAGCCCTGGCTTACTTCAAAAGGACTGGGAAACCCTGACTCTCATATGCCCAGAAAGAAAAGAATGCCCAGATATTGATGATTTATTACTAATTCAGTGAGAAGATCACAAAGGAAGGCCTGATGTTTTCTCTGTGAAAATTTGGTGTCTTGGTATGCCCTACTTCCCGAAAAAGATGAGTAAGTCTCCTTGAATTTTAGGAAGAGAGTATTCTCCCATAACCATGTCAGTGAACATGGCCTGACTAGAAGGCATGAGTAAATCTAAGTATTGCAAGGATGGACTTTACTGGATCCCTCTTGTCCTCTTGTGGCCCACTTATCTCTGTTTGGCCAGACTTCTTTCTCCAGCCACTGCTGCAATAACCAGTCCCACATGGGCTTCGATCAGCTTTACTCAGATGCAACCTCATTTTGGGGCTTTGTCATGAACTGCCCACCATGCCCTGGATTTTCTGATGCTGCAACATAGGATACCTACAGAATCCCACTCAGAACCCAGAAGTGTGAATGAATGAATGAAAGGATTAATAGACAAATCATTCCCTCTTCCACTCTCTCAGGCAGATAGGTCTGAGATGCATTTCATTAGGCTCCTCGGAAAGTCCCATGGGTTAAGCAACCCATGTCACATAGTAGTGGCCAACCTGTTCATGCATCCTTGTCCTGCCGTTTCATCGTATTGCATTAGGGGGAACCCGGGCAAAAACTGAATATAATAGGACAATTTTTAAAACTTGAAACTCCTCTGCACTCCATAATGCTTAATAGGGTAGACTGGTAAGGAGAGGGTCTGGTATTGTGATTTATAAGAAGAAATTTATATTTGGTCTTCATCCCCATTTCTGGCACAGAGTTCCTAAAATCCTTGGAATTTCCTAAATAGTAAGAGCAGAAAAGGTATCTTTGTTATGCTAATGAGGTGACTTTTGGACCCCACCCAAGGATGAGGGCTGGTTGCCAGAACCAACCATGTGATTAGAGATTAGGAACTTTCAGTCCCACTGGGGATGGAATAGGGCTGGAAAGTTGAATCAATTGCCAACGGCCAATGATGTAATCAATCATGTCCATATATGGAAGCTTCTGTAAAAACCCAAAGGACAGAGTTCAGAAGCCTCCTGGTTGGTGAATACCAGGAGATTGAGGGAGAGTTGCATTCTCATAGAAGGCATGAAAACTCCATGTCCTTTCCCCATACCTTGCCCTATGCATCTCTTCCTACCTGGTGTTCCTGAGTTATATCCTTTCATAATAAACTGGTAATCTAGTAAGTAAAATGTTTCTCTGAGTTCTGTGAACTGCTCTAGTGAAGTTATCAAACCCAAAGAGGCGTGTCATTAGAATCTCCAATTTGTAGCCAGTTGGTCAGAAACACAGGTAACAACCAGGGCTTGGAACTGGCATCTGAAACTGGGGAGAGGATAGTTTTCTAGGACCCCTTAACCTGTGGGGTTTTATTCTATCTCTAGGTAGACAGTGTTGGAATTGAGTTGAATTCAGTTAAATTGTAGGACACCAAGATCGTGTTGGGGAAGTGCTAAGGTGACATGGGGGAAACTATCCCTCCCATGTTGGAAGTGGTACCAGAACCATTTTAGTGGGCATTTTGTAAAGGATTAATGAGACACTGAAAAGAAAAGATTGAAATGTCTTTCCTCTTGGAGTTCAATGTTGTTAGAATTTAATGCATCAGGACAGCCCGAGCAAGGTTGGTCAAGAGCAGAAGACGCTCAGGATCTCTAGAGTAAATCTGATCATAGGGGTACGGGTGGGTCTTGGCTGTTGACTTAGGCCAGGATCTAGCACAATGTGAAGGTGAGGTTGGAACATGGACTTTGTGAACTTGGCTTGAGACAGGCTAGCTGTGCATTTATTTGAGTGCAATCTACGCAACTGTAAAAATGAGATCCCAGTTACAAGGCAGTATGGGTCATGATAGATGAGGGTTGCCCTGAGGAAAGGCACTTCTGTTTCCTGCCTGCTCTGTAAACCACTGCTGAGCAGCAAGGTCAGAGTCAGTAAATGTTGGTCATCAGACAATGGGCAGGATTCTCTAAGGCATGTGCTGCGTATAACAGCAGGTTCTGCAGTTCTTGCTGCCAGAGTTTCTTGAAAGTAGACTTGGGCCTACAAACAGAACAAACTGTGTCAACAGCAATATGAGAGTTGCTGCTGTGTGGATGGAAGAAGCATCCTTACCCCAAAGGAGAGAATTCACATGAGTCAGGGCAGCAGAGTGCTGGAACTAGATTAAGGTAGAACTGATCCAGGAAAAAGAGAGACTTATTTGTGAGAGCCACTTGGAAACTAGATTTGCAGAATGAGGTTTTTTTTGTTATTATTATTATTTTAGAGATACAGCGTGAGTGGGGGAGAGCGACAGAGGGAGAGGGAGAGAGAGAGACAGAGACAGAGAGAGAGAGAAAGAGAGAGAGAGAGAATCTTAAGCAGTTTCCACACCCAGCATAGAGCCTGAAGCAGGAATCAATCCCACAACTCTAGGATCATGACCTGAGCCGCAGTCAAGAGTCAGATGCTCAACCGATTGAGCCACCCCAGCGCCCCAGAGTATTTTAGGCCTTGTGTAAGAATAGCAGACAGTAAGGCGGCACCATGGTTATAGATATGAGCCACATGCTATGGATTCCTGACAGGTTTCTCATCCTTCTGGTCCCTCAAAGACGGGAGATTGAATCTGTTTCTGCGACAGCTTTGGGAGGGTTTAGATTTCTTGACTTTGGGCTACTGTGGTTTTGTGCTGTGCTAATTTAGCTAAGCTGGAACCACATTCCCTGGAGCCCCCTCTCACTTTATGACTCCAGACTACCGTTGGCCACCAGAAAATTCTGCATGGAGCTGGGAAGCGGAGTGCAGATGCGGTTGTGGTCATGTGGGAGGGCTGGCAGCATGGCCAGCAGGGGTTGCAGCTCACGTACGTGGTCACAGGGGCCGGCTCTCCTGGTGGGTGTGCAGCAACGATCCAGCCCATTCTCCACCACCTCCCACCAGGTCTCCTCCTTTGGCTTCTCTGACTCCTACCCAAGACCCATCTACTCCTGTGATAATGGGCTGGCAGCTTCTTCCGCAGGTGACTCACATCTACAAGGTCGGAGGCTTAGAAGCAGTGCGACACCTGCGTGGGTTCTGCCTTGCCCACGTGAATTCCAACTTGCGCTTGCCCTCCCCCATTTCACACCCAGCCTTCCTTTTCCCCTGTCAGCCCTGCTCATGCCAGGCCCGGAACCAGATGCAATAGCCCTACGTGAACTGTCTTACCAGTAACCAGAATTGTACATGGTAAAATCCCTGTGACAAGTCCCTTATCAGATATCACTCCCAGTCAATTTGCTTCGGATCAAACACTGCCTAACGTCATGGCCCAACAAAGATTTCTGTTTTACAGCTTTGGGCCAGAGCTGTGTCACCCTTTTGGCACAGATTTCACTTGTGCTATGTACAATATAGGAGGAAAGGGGGAGACTGGGGTGGGAACCACGGGTTGCAAGAGAGTGCTCCAGAAGATGTCCCCAGTTTTAACACAAGAGCACAGCTGACATCACAACATTAAATCTATTCAGAGAAGAAGGAAGGGAAGAAAATGAGTGGAGCAGGCAAGGGGGAGACAAGAGAGCATGTGCCTCGGTAGGGGAAGCAGCAAACCCCCCAAGCTGATTGCTATCAGATGAGAATAGACACCCAAAATTGCTACATTTAATTTTCCTAAAAAGCTGGAAATTCAAATTCTTATTCAAAATTTCCCAATTTTAAATGTCTGCAACAACAACAAAACCAAAAGCTAATGATTTTTTTAAGTCAATATTTAAGCCTAACAAATCCTATCTATAAGTCAGATTTAGCCCAGGTTAAGCATGGATTCCAGAGCCAGATTTCCTAGTCTCAAACCCACGTTCCACCATTTAACTACATATGTAATCTTGGTCAAGTTACTTCTGGGCCTCAGTCTTTAAACTATAAATTGAGACCAACAGCATTAATCTCATAGGATGCCTATGAGGATCAAATAGTTACTAATACACTTATTTGTTTCTAAGACACTACCAAATGTAGGCTGAACCATTATTTTAGGTTTCCCCAAGAAAGAAAAGATGGCTGCTAATTAACCCGTGACACAATGGCTTCTTATCACTTAGACTTGTTGTTTTAGAATTATTGAAGGAGTTCTTTCAGAGGATTTTGACATAGATTTTTTTTAACGTTTATTTATTTTTTGAGACAGAGAGAGACCGAGCATGAACAGGGGAGGGTCAGAGAGAGGGAGACACAGAATCTGAAACAGGCTCCAGGCTCTGAGCTGTCAGCACAGAGCCCAACGCGGGGCTCGAACTCACGGACCGCGAGATCATGACCTGAGCCGAAGTCGGACGCTCAACCGACTGAGCCACCCAGGCGCCCCGACATAGATTTTTTTTTTTTTATCACTTACATATATAAAGGAAATATAAGTGAAATAATCAGGTTTGGTATTCTTAAAACCTCTACATTAGGAGGCTGACAACTAAGAATTAGCTTTCAACTTTGTGCTTTTCCACAAAGTGTCATCCCTGCTGCTATTAAGAATGTCGGTGATGTCGCACCTTTTAAGAGTTCTCCACCATTGTCTCCAGGAATTTCTTCCAAGTTGCTGACACCCACAGAAGAAGGTTTGATCTTACCAGAAGATGTCAGATGGAGAATTGTCAGAAAGATTTGCGTTATTTTTTAACGGTCCTTAAGTTAAAGATTGTTGCCAAACACTCAAAGGATTTCATTTTTCAATCATTTACCAGGAACAAGAAAAAATGTGTGCACCTACATAACTGCCATGTGGCTGAGAGCGACCATCAAAGTGTCATAGACTGTAAGACGTTTTCCTACATATTAAAACATTAAAAGAAGTATATTAAGTTTTGTCCAATAGAGTCCAAAGCTTGTAGAAGAGTGTTTGATAAATAAAGGTAAGCAGAATCTAGATAAAGGGGAAACCTAGTATTATTACTTAAGTCTCAGTTCTATCATGAATTATCTGTACGGCCTTCCTCAAGACATTAATCTTTTCACCTATAAAATAGGTACAATCTGAGTTGTATTGATTAAATGTGACAGTACCTAGGTGAATGGATGGTCCTGTTTATGTCAATAAACAGTGGATCAGAGTCTCTGAGGGGTGGAAGAGACAAACTTAGAGAAAGAAAGGAGTACAAAAGCGTTCACAGACTGGGTCTCTCTGGGAAGGGCAGACTGAATAATACAGTTCCTTGGAAAAATAAAAATAAAAGACCCATAATGTTGGTTTTTTAAAGTAATCTCTAGGCCCAACATGGGGCTCGATCTCACCACCCCAAGATCAAGAGTCTCGTGCTCTACCAACTTAGCCTGCTAGGCGCCCCTACGCATCACATTGATTTTGACGACAAATGTAACTTGTTGAAGGCAAGAACAAACAGAAAAACTTTATCGGGGAAGAGAGGAAATAGCAGAGACGATATCTGCCTAAGTCAGTCGTTCTGATTCGGAGCTCTTAGATAGCTTGAGTCAAAGCTGTTCCATGTGACCTAGGACGTCTGGTCACAGCAAGTTCCCTGCGAGAGCCACTGTTTATGACGCTGAGGTTGTGGGGCCCCATTTGCCCACTGAATCACAGAGTCCCTCCTCTGAGAGAAAAACCGCATTGCCTCGGCTTTTTGTTCCTAAATTATATCAGTTCGGCCCTTCCCCACCCTAAGCCCCTGGATGTATCAGGACTTGGAGACTGAGGCAGTGTCGGAGAGAAATCAGGCAGAAGAAGGGCCACCCCTCTCCTATCCCACCTTCCACGGTTACAAATGCTTCCTCAAGCTGCGCGGGGCATTGTATATTTCATTTACAATGATTGTACAACAGCTGTATAATCGATGTTGTTGAAGATAGGAGTGTTGCTCAGAGTGCAGGATAAATGTCCACAGTGAGCTGCAAATGTGAATAAGAATGGCCCTGCCTGCATAGTAATTGGTATTATTATCAGAATGAATGGGAAAGCCACATATGGATGGATGGGTGGGCCTTTGAAAGGGTGCAGCATGAGAGACTAACGGTAGCGCTTATTTTCTCTTATCTACGTCTGTTCTCTCAAATAACCAGGCAGGGGAGGTGGAGGAAAGGGGATAAGAAGTGGGAATGTACTGGGGAAAGCCGGAAGCTCCTTATCTGCTATTCCATAGCATGCCTGTTTTTCTCTGTCAGTGCCCACTCTTATTAATTGCAGCCAAGTAGATCGCATATCCCCTCCCTAAAAAATAAAAAAATAAAAAAATCTGTTACAAAAGGATAGAGGCACAGGCCCAGGTGAAGGGGGCAGGGGTGAGGGGAGACATAGGGAAGAGAAACACTTCAGGTTAATTGGAGCTGAGAATATAAAATACTCGTCTTAAAGTGTGTGCTTCAGTCATGAGAAGGAAAGTGTCGAGATCATAATGTTTTCTGTGCAGGATTCAACACAGCATGGGTGTTTTAAAACAAGCGGTAATCATTTCTCACGGAGAAATTATAAGCTGCAGCTCCAGGCTCAGGACAAGCACATGGGAGACTCGTTCTTTTCATTTCTCCAGGGAGACACAAGGAGACACTTGGTAGTGAGCAGCCGAGTCCCTTGAACCAAATGGCAGAGTTAGTGATGGAGAGAATTATACAGTTCAATGTGCTCAGTGCTTTATTCATGCAGAAAGAAATGACACAGAATTCTTCTAGAATTCGGAAAAGTAGGAGGGAAGAAATTTTGGACTGCCTGGCTTCGAAAGAGATTGGGAAGCAAAGTGATCAACTTTGTAATCAGGGAAGAGCACAACATTGTTTACAATGATTTCTTTGGCAAAGCTGGCTGTGTTCGTTCTTTTAAAGACAAGACCTTCTGAGCCTGATGCAAAAGCAGCCTCTGCGGGGTTAGATAGTGCTTTGCTCGCTCTCGTCCTGGATTCACCCATGTGGCATCTGAATCTCTATGCGGTCGCCGGTTAAAGATTCATTTTTACTAAGAAATAATTTCTCTAAAGTAATAAACAACATGTATAATATCAAGTTAAAAATTCTTAGAAATAAATGCAGAGAAATTAGTTACAATTATTCACATAGTTCTTCAAAATGGTAGCACATGAGAAGAAAGAGGGGTCCCTCTCACCCTTTTGTGAAGACCCATCTTTGTTTACTGCATTCCCAAGTATTAGGAGATTGCATGAACCATTTGCATAGGATAACTAACATATACCACATCATTTGCACGTCTGCAAGTACACGTGAGTAACCGTAATTACACGTGACACCAATTACTCTATTACTTTGTATTAAATTATAATGGAAAATTCCACTAGAGAATTGAAGCCTAATTGCATCTTAATTTGCATAATTTTGCATATTAATTACATCTCAGATGAATAATAAATTTCAGCAGATTTTTAATTTATGCATAGACACAAAAACAAGTGGAGAAATAATTTAGAAAAAAAAATACCAGCAACTATTACTTAGGGCATTCAACTAATTTTGCTTAGTTTAGCAAAACAAAACTTGGTTTGTTTAATATAGCATCTTTAGGCTGATTGCTGTTTATTGCACAATATGTCAGTCTTGAAACATAGGTGCAGACATGGCTTTTCTTAATAAAAAAAAGTGTTCAATTACAGCATTTCAAGTTTGGGATTTTATATTTTGATAAAACTGTCGTGGGGATAACATCATTTAGTTGGAAATATCTATAATTGTGATGTATTTTATGGAGGTTTAATTTCTGTTGCAGTTATTTTAAATGCAAGGTATTATGAAAAACAGGATGCAAAGATATCTTGGTGAAGGAGATCACTAATAAAATATGCCAACGTTTTCTAATTTTGAGTCCATTATGAAGTCACCCAAGATTGTTTCAGCGATTTTGCATGAACGATTCAGAGTGAGAAATTCCGTACAGTTTTGTGTTGCAGGGTATAACAATTTAGAAGAATGGCTTTTAGAGATTACTACTATTTTCTAATTGTTTTCTTTGTTTTTCCTTGCCTGCATGGTAAACAGTAATAATTCCTGACTGCTAGAGACCTTGGTTTTAAATTTAGTCACCCTTGCTTCGGATTTATCAAATAAGCAGAGGGTTTATTTCTTTGAGCTAATTCGTGCATTTTAGTTACATAGCTATATCTAGGCTGACAGTCATTAGAAAACACCGATTTTGTGTTCCTCAAATGACAGTATGTAACGGAAAATTCATCTCATCCACTTCGTGCCTAAACCCAAGCCTTCATGTTTTATACCTGCTGCCACTGTTAAGGGAAAACCCTTAGCTCTGCCTCCGCTAGGTCTAATACTGTGATCATTTGCCAAATTATACGAAAGAAGAAGATGACAATTTTCTAATAAATCAGGAAACTGTCAGGATTAATAATCTCAGCCGTCCCCTGTTTTCCTATAAAAGCCCTACTAGTATCAGATATTTTCCAGTTTGTTTTGCAGTGAAACTGGGCCTGTGCCAGCCTGGCGCATGTGAACTCTAAGAGGCCGTTCTAGATGTCTTTTATCACATTAATCTGGATTTCACAACTGTGCTGGTTCAAAAGGCTGTAAGCAGGAATTCTTTACAACATATGTTCCCCTTCTCCGGTTACCGATCACTGTTATTATTTGGTATTTGATACACAACGCTTTGAGCTAAAGGTCTGGATTTGTCTTTGTGTCCTTACATTTCAATATTTTCCATTTGCATCCAAAAAAAGTTTGCCTTGTTCTTAGTAAAAATAAAGATTCGTCAGTGCTTTCTCTTTTTACATCAATTTCTATCCGGTGCTTGACTCTGGTCTTGGGTTTCTGTCAACCAGGTTACCGACCTGGCAGTACCTTTGTTTATTTCAATGTTTAAAAGGTGAAATACTTCAGCTATCAAAAAACAGAACTACATCAATGATTGTATCTGTCCCTTTACTTTTTTGTTCAACCCTTTTGACCAGGTTCTAATATGAAAGAGATTTGAGCTGGGTGAATCCCTCAGAAGAACCAATCCTTCCAACATTTAAACAATGGTTCCCTCTTGTGGCAACACTTGAGCACTGCGATTTAAGAAGGGGGGGGAGGCTAAAAATCTCTTGCGACATTAAAACAGATTGCTATGAAACAAACAGCATTAATCTGCTTGCAGATAATATTTGGAGTCATTCCCAGGTCCCCCAGGACCTATTGTTACCTATTTTCAGTCAGGTACAAGTTTTGGAATTTATTGAGAAAGAATAGCCAAGCAGCCTGATGCTTATTACGGGCAGTACTAGGGGGAAAAAACCAACTCTCTTTTGAGGTATGGTATCCATATTTTAGGACAGTTTTGAAGGTGTCAGTGTGGATGTTGGGTAAAAAAGACAGGTTAGCCTTTCACTGAAAGCTTTGGGAATGGACTTAGAACTTCACCATTCACTATTCATTATCTCTGGAGGGAACGTTGCTACTGTAGAATTAAATCTAGACTACGCTTGCTTTCTGAGGCATTTTATTCTCAAAGTTCATCTGAGAGGGGAAAAATCTGACACTTAACCAGTTGTTCAAAGATAGTCTTTCCAAGCACCTTTGATATATGCTTTCAAAGATTTATTTTGAGTCGAATTTCCCCAGGGGCGACCATCTTATACTCTCCAAATTACTGTGATAAAGAGCATTCTTCTGACACAGCAGCTATAAACAGCCCACAAATGCTTTCTTTCAGTGTTAAACTATGTTCAGAACAGCAGCAGCCAAGAGATGTCCCTTAAGCAGATATTTTTTCTCAAGATCATGTTTAATGTAAAAGTAAAGTGCTGTTAGTGACAGAGACAAGAAGCTGTTCTCGTGGTCATATGATCATGAGTATCGACAAAGGGTTGCAGCCATCCGCGCAAGATGGATGCCATGTTTTCTTAGCCCACTTCAAAGTCTTGAGTAATAAAGATGCCATCTTTCAATTCTACTCTAAGGATCCTTGTTAGAGAATGAAAGCATTCATATTTGTCAAGCCATTTCCAAGCCACAGTCCTTCTCGTGCACCACAGAGTTTATTTACAAAAAAAGTTTAACGTGGGAACTGAAGGCTCAGGGTGGAAATGGTCACCAGTGCTGGGTGTCCCGGGGAGGGTGGTGAAACAAGGGAGCTAGTTGCCAAGAAGCGAGAGCACAGAGATCATGTAATGACTAAGAACATGTGGCTCACTCTTCGGATTCCAAATGAATGCCTCCTTCCCTCCCCTCCCCCGCCTACCCCAGGCTAAGCCACCAAATGACAAGTCTCTTCCCTTCATGGCTGAGGCAGCATGGACACCACAGGTCACCCCTGCATATTTTACTGACCACCCTCCATTTTGTGCAGCCGCGCACAGGCAGCTCATTTTTAACTATCCACCTGCAATGTGAGTCATGTAAGCAGCTCACAGAAGAGGAAGATTATATTCAGGAAATAGGATTAGCATCAATTTAATTTGTAGCTGGAACTCCAAAATTGAAAAGGACTTTCTTCAAATAGGGGCCCTTTTTTTTGTTGATTGTGTTTCCCCCAGTGACTTTTGCTACCCCTTTCTGTCCTCACTGGGGAGGGAAATGTCCCATTTACACCTCCTTTGTCACGCTCTCTAAGGTCTGGTGTGCATCTCCCTGGGGAGTTAGTGCCTAGCTTCCTTTCTCTACATTTTTCTCACTGCCTTTTTGTTCACTATGATAGTATAAAACTTAATCAAATAATGACTGTGAAAAGCTCACCGTATAAATGCACAGTTATTGGCTCTTGTGGATATGTATTTTTAAGTCGCCGTCAGCCGGTTTTTATAGAATACGTACCTTCAAACTCTTCATTTTTCCCTGTTCTCGTTCGCTGTCTCTATCTCTGTCTCTCTCTGAGATTAGCAGTGTAATTCATTGGCACAGGAAAAATACAAGATAAAAATCCATTTGGCTTTTCACCTTCCATCTCTTAAAATCTTTTTTTCAACATTTTTATTTATTTTTGGGACAGAGAGAGACAGAGCATGAACGGGGGAGGGGCAGAGAGAGAGGGAGACACCGAGTCGGAACCAGTCTCCAGGCTCTGAGCCATCAGCCATCAGCCCAGAGCCTGACACGGGGCTCGAACTCACAGACCGCGACATCGTGACCTGGTTGAAGTCGGACGCTTAACCGACTGTACCACCCAGGCGCCCCTCACCTTCCATCTCTTAGAAGAACACTTAGTTCCTATGAAATTTGCAAAACAAATAAGGACACAGAGAGAACTGTAACATAATGGCACCTATATTTTAAAGTTCCAGTAAAATTTCAAATACAGTATTCAAGGTTTGGGGATGATGTATATTTTCCAGTTTTGTGTTTTTTTTTTTTTTTTTTTTTTGCCAAAGAAGTTTGTTTTTTTCATCTGAAAATAGCTGTATATTCTAACTATCATTTATAAAAGAAAAGATACCTTAACAACAAGGAATAGGTAGAAAGAACATAATCTCAAAGAGTAAAAAGGGCATCCTTTTCATTGGCTATATTTAGCTTTAGAAAATAATCACTCCACTTTCCTTATTTTTCTCCTTTGTGCTTTCTCATCAATTAGATCAGTTAAACGTCTATTTGGAATAGGGCTAGTCCACAGACCAGCATCTGGGACCCACCAGTTTGCCCACTTTGTTGCTGGTCAACATCACCTCCTCAAGTGATTTCCCCCTTAATTTGCCATATCACAATGAACAACTTTGCCATTCATGCTGTCATGATGTCCTGTTTTATTTTCACCATTTTATTTTAAATTTGGCCGGTATTTAACTTGTCTCCATCTTCAGACTGTAAACCCCTTGAGGTCAGAAATTCCTGTAATTAAACATTTTCTAAGAAGCACTCCATAAATTTCAGTTGGCCACATAAACCCAGGTCTAAAAGAAAATGATATGGTTTATGCAAGAGTTGATTTTCCCTCCTAAAGAACTATAACTCCTTATAGGCATGTAGAAAAAGGGTTAGAAATGTTAGAAGTTAGAGGAAAAAGCCAAAATTAAAGAAAAAGAACTATTAGAAGGTGGAATTGATCACATCCACACGTGATAGCAATGAGGGCAAGTGCCCAAGAAGATGGAAATCTCCCCAACTGTTCTATGTTCAACCACCAAATCACATATGCATATATGTCAAAAAGTTTCTAGAACCTTGCTCTAATGAAGACCACAACCTAAGCTTTAGATATAAGGAGGAAATAGATGCTTCTTACTAGTCTTGTTCTTGGCCAAACACCTGTTTTTCAGATTCTCTTTGGCGAACTTGATTCCTGATGGCTAGGGTTCAGAGACCTCGGGTATCATGAGCCTGTGGTTTTTCAGAGTTGGAAAGTCTTCAGGAAATGACCTGTCTCAGCCTTCCCAATGTATGGAAGAGGTATTGAGACTCAGAAGGACAAAATAAACTCATTTTCTGACTTCCCAGCCGGTGTTTTTCCCACTCAAACTATTAGATCGACAGAAGGGAAAATCATGTGGCAATTTGTTCTTTTTAAAAGAGAATTTTTAGAGGTAATCTAATTATTTTTATATTGCATTAAGAAAGGGAGAAGGAAAGGAAGAGCAAGCCGCCAAAATCAGCAAGGTGAACTCTACAGAAAACCTGGTTTTCATCAGCTGGTCATAGCCTTGGGAGCCAGACCAGGGCCCAGAGGAAAATCCAGGGCTGATCCATTCTTGGCAGAAAGTGGTTTTTTTTGGGTAAGCCGCCCACTAGCCTTTCTTTCCTCCCATCTTCTAGATAAAAATGAGTGTTTAAAAACTGTGCTAAAATTTTCAAAAACACCTTAAAAAGATTCCATTACTTAAAGTGATTTGGATAATTGTGTTCAATGGTAGCCATTATTTAAAAATATAATTAGTTGCTGAACTCAGAGAAGGAGGGAAATTTCTGCAGGTGTTTCTCATTATTTGCTATGCATACAAAATATCTGCATAAATTACCATTATTATTCCAATGTATACTAAGAGACAATAAAGCATTAGCAAGCAAAGAAGAACGCTGTTGACCCACAGACTGTGAGAGAGGCCTGGATCCACAGTAATAGTGTGCTGGCCTTCAGAGCTATTGTTGCACATGTGCAACTGCATTCAGGATTGAAAGAAACAATTTTGCACCTGTAACAATATTACATATGGAACGTAACTCCATCAGAAAGATATTGAAAATGGAGGAGGGGGCAGGGAGAAACAGCCACAAAACAATGTGAAAGGGAACAGCGTATGCTCTAATTGTTTCAGAAGGTTTGCACACGCTGTAGGTGGGTATTTGGGATATTTTTTTTTTTTGCATTTATAGCCCCCCCTAGAATACACAAATGAGCTTTTGTTTTAAGTATGCGGTGCATTTCACACATTTTTCTTATGATATTTCTAGAGTTTGATAGCAATGTCATTATCAGCACGGGTCCAACAGAACTTTCTGTGTAGAAAGTTCTACATCATAGAACTGTTCTACATTTGCACAGTCCAATACCAGTAGCCGTGTTTGGCTACTGGACACATAAAATGTGGCCAGTGCAACTAAGGAACTGATTTTTACACGTTTAACAAATTTACGTTTAAATAACCACATGTGGTTAGTGGCTGCTGAATTGGACAGCGCAAGACAATTTAATTTCATTGAGTTGTCTTTGTCAATAAAAGTAATAACTAATATCTTTTGAGTACTTATTACCTACCAGGAACTAGGCTAAACATTATCTCATTTAATTACCACAACAACTCTCTGAAGTCGGTACTATCACGGTTGAAGAGACTCAAGTCCGTAGACATTACATTACTTATCTTGAAGTCACCAGACTAGCATGTGAAGGAGTCAGAATATAATTTAGACAGTCTGACTCCAGACTTTTCCCTATCAAACTCTTAAGGTGGTATCAAGAAACATGCTGTTGAATTCACTCTACTTATTCACATGAATCAACTTCTGTGGGTATATAACAAGAGACCAAATGATGAATGGATGACAGAGGAATGTGTCACCCTGGAGGTAAAGATGAACCAGTGATCAATCCAGTTCCAAAGGAGCCGAGTTCAAACACGAGTTAGCAAGCTTACAACCAAGGCCATTGAGATACATATGTATATGCTGAGTGACCCAAAGAGCATATCACATAGTAAACACTCATAAAATGAAAAATATGCCTCCTTTAGGGAAATCTGATATGGCATCTGGGGAAGAAAACACAGAAGACAATTTGGGGCCTGATCATTTACTGACAAAGGGCAAAGGAAAAACACCAACTGGGAAATGAAGGTAAGTTATTGACACTTGTTACCTAATTCTGGTTTTTATTCATCATCCTTGCTTTCCATGAGTCACACTACACCAATATACCCCAGCCTCTTGGAGTTCAAGAATTTACAAACCTCCTCGTGCTTCAGCCTCATCCAAGAAAGGAATAATGCTGAGAGGCTGCTCAAGGAAAGAAGGAAAACGGGAAATCGGTTCAGCTAATTTTATCACTGTCATATCGCAGGGGCTGTTAACAAAAGCCTATGTGGAGTCTTGCTGTCATAGTCTTTGTGCTAGCCATGAAAACTTCCTGGGGTTATACACATCTACATATCTTTTGACTAAGGTAAGTAGACCCCTCTGGAGTAGAGGGGTCCAGAACATAGAAGAAAACTTTCATTTCTTAACTGTTTGCTAGGCATTTTGCACATCTTATGTAGGTAAAATTATTCCCATTGAACTTCAGAGAGGTTAAGTAACTTACCCCAAATGACACAGCTAGTGAGTTAGAAATTCCAAGTTTGAACTCAAATCTACTAAATTCAAAAAACTGGCACTCTCTTTACTACTCTGACCTGCTTCTCACCGCCATACAGTAAGGTCTGTGGCCCTGGCGTGAAATTCTAAATATAATCCACTCTCGTTTTTGATGTTCAATACAACCAGAGCTTAAAGACACAAACCAAATTCATGAGACTTGCATAATGACGTGTCTTAAAATCCTGACTAATTCTGTCCCCTACAAGTAAATGAGACTCCCCACTCTTTATCTCTACCCCTCTCCTTGTGACATCTCCCACAAAACTTTCCAAATTCCTAATTCTTCACAGTAATTTTACTGCTCACCTGCCCCACATTCCTCTTGGGAACACAGTTAATTACCCCACCCATGGATTCCCATAGCCATTCTTCTGTTTGTGACACCCACCACACGATATTATGATCATTTGTTTAAGCGCCCACATCCTCCACTCAGCTACTCAAAGGTGTATTCTACTGCAGGCCCTATATGTATCTCAGTACCTGAGAAAGTTCCTGCACACAACAGGTGCTTAAATATGTGCTGAGTGGAACCAAACAGCAAGCTCACACAAACACCAACCAGGATACATGCTTTTCTCCCCGCCTCGTTGACGATTCTATTGAATGAGCCATAACAATTCTACTGTTATAGCCATAACAATATCTTCACGATTGCATTTACATATTATTTTATAATTATTTCCTTCTGACTCTGTTTCCCCACAGGGCCGAGATCCCTCTGAAGGGAGTATCTTATTTATACCAGTATAGCTCATATGGTAAGAGCACAGACTCTGGAGCCACTCAGCCTATTGAGTCCCAAGTATCCCACCCCATCCTCCTTACCAACTTTATGATGAACTGTACCTGGGTATTAATTTATAAGGGTAACTGAGGGACAATGTGGAGAGGTCGGTGCCGTTGAAACAAGAGCCATGGCATACCACAAAAAGGAAGCACCCCACCCCGTCAGGAGGCAGAAGCAGGAATGATCATGGAAGCATAGATCAGAGCTTTGATTTGGGTTTCGTAGGAAAGGCAAGGCAGAGCGGAATAAATAGTTCAGGATTGGCTAATTTGAATAATTCCAGTAGGCTTGGGGCTCTCAGAGTAGTCTCTAGGTGCCTGGTCCCTGCCCTGGGATGATTTAGGGCCGTGGAAATATTGGTTTGGTGTGTGTGATTTAGAGAAGGAGGTGTTTGGGAGGGTCGGTTTGCATAGGAGAGGCGTGCTCCTTGGCTGAGCCTTTGCTATCTACAAGAGGCGGCTTTCCCTAGCAGGGCCAGTCTCTCCCTGGTCAACAGGACTTTTTAAGACATCGAAATATGGTCAGATGTAGGAAAAAACAAACAAACAAACAAACTTGCATGATTAATACAATATGACTTTGACAGGCTGCTCACTCTTGCCTGCCTCATCTGTAAAATGGGGATAAAAACACAACCTCGTAGGATTGTAGCAAAAACTAGATGAAGTGTGTGACATATAGGATATGGTATAAAAATCGGCATTTGTCATGCTAGCACCTCTCACATGCCTCCCACAAAGCAGGGCGTGCTCGAAAAGCCCTGAATGAACGAACGCGTGAATGAGCGAGTAAGTTCCCATGATTATGCACCTTCGTGTCAGGCCACCAGTATTTTCAATTTCTTAGAAACAGAAAATGAATCTGTGGGTAAAATTGGCAGCGGAGCGGAAAGATGAATCAAATCTAGAGAAAGAATCTGATTCCCAGCCACTAAAGTGTTGCTGTCGCTTTCCTGTAGTGCTTCTTTTAGTCCATCTATCCCTGTCTCAATATTTAAGGCAGGCATTTGTCTTTCGGGTTTCTTTTGGCAGCGCTGCAGTCATCAAATGAAACATAATTTCCCCCATCCATAACCCAGTGAAGTTTAGTTGGACCACTACTCTCACTCCCCATTTTAAAAAGAAAATTTGCATCTTCAGACATCAGCGGCATGAGACGACCTACGAAAGAAGTGTGCATTAAGCTTCTAAAGAGACTTTTCCTTTATTATCTGTGTATAGCATCTACCTAATGGAAAACGAAGCAACGGCATCCATCTCTTTCAACTGTCATTAAAATTCAGTGGAATCCAATGAACTCTCCTTGTTACAAGCAGAGAATCTGGTATCATTCTCTACTTCGAGTGAACCTGGCATCTCGGGTGCATAGACATTCAGAGTCGGAGAACTGGATAACGTTGGACCGAACCCCTCGATTTCCAAAGAAGAAAACAGATTCAAATGCCCCCTCTGCCATTTCTTGTCAACAATCCTGGAAAAAAGGAATCATTTCTATGTGTTTAGGACACCCAGAATGAGGTCTTGCTTTCTCAAACCAGCACTGTGACCTGATGAGTGCAGACATTTTACTCGTATTCATACAAGGAACTTTGGTGAACAATGAGGCGTGCGGCTAATGTACCCTTGATGTCAAAAGCATGGCGGAAATAGCCCGTATTATAACATGAATAAGTAACTGATCCTCTTATTCATAGATGTCAATAGCTGTAGTGGAAATGGTGTTGGGTGGAGTCATCCGGAGGCTCCAATTTGCTAACCTCTGGCTATGTGACTCTGTGCAAATTATTATATAGAGTCTCCGTTTTCTTATCGGTAAAATGAGGACATTAAACCAGATGTTCAAGATCTAACATGCCGTGGTTTGATGAGACAGATTACACTCAAACTTTTTGGTACTAATTACCTACGGGTCACTTACAGCAAGTCTGAATGTCAACGCCATTTCACACAGACCCAATATAGAGTTAAGCAGACCACATGATAACCTCATATTTACCTTCTTTATACATTTATCATCTTTTTAAGTCTTGTAAGGCTATTTCCTATAACAAGAAGTCCAATTTAAAAATGAGTTGAGTTACAGGTCTTTATATAGCATTCATTTCTACACACTTGAAATGGGAAATGTTCGCTATTTAATTAGGCAGATTCATGATTTAGTTTGTAAACTCAGAGACCATATCTAGGTTTTACATAATATTGATTACATGATCTGGGCTCATTAAAGGATAATAATTTAAAAATCACTTTCAAGTGTTAGCTTTCTCTAGCTAATTTCCTTTTCATATGAACACTTCATATTTCAATATATAACCCTGTTCTCCTATTTATTTATTTATTTATTTATTTATTTATTTATTTATTTTTGCTCTAGAAAGCCAGTGGAGAATTAATCTAGAATGATGACAAAATTAATGGAAATTTAAATGAAAGTGTAATCTTATTGGAATTTCGTTTTTGATGACATAATAATAGGCTTATATAGCACCTTTCATCTATGGACCTCTAAGTACTTTACAAACATTAGTTAATTCGCACAACAATCCTGTGAGGTTGGCAATTATAATCAGCCCCATTATGTAAATCAGGGAAGTGCAATACAGAAAGGTTAAGTTCCTCAGGCAGCTCGAAAACCAGTGGCAGAGCCAGCTTCAGACCACAAGCTTTCACGTGCTTAGCATTGCACACCCACTGAGGCTTGTGCAAAGTCTACCATTTTTGTTGGTTGCAACAAAAAGGCCTATTTTCAAAAGAAACAAAGACCCAAAGACAAGTCTAACTCTGTCACCTTTTGAGTGTTCCACACTGGATGTAAAAGAACTAGAAAGGTAGGAAAGGACAGAGGGGAACTTGACTTGAAATGCAAAGAGAAATGAGAGTGTCATGAATTTCCCCAGTAGTATGACACTCCAGCCAGACCATGTGATGCCAATTCGTTCGTCAGCAACATTGGAAGGAAAAAAACATGAACCCAAATTCTAATGTGAACACTGTTCATAAGAGCAGAAATTCTTTACGGAGTGCTTTAGTTTATGGGCCTTACGTTGGTTGTTTTGTATGTCACCTTATTTAATCTTGGTAACAACCTAAGCAGATTGGGTAAGCGTTGCCGTGTAACCAAGTACCCTAAAAGTGAGTGACTACAAAATATTTATTCTTGCTCACAGAGCTGTGGGTATAGGTTGGCCTTGGCTTCTAGCTACAGGTTGGGTCCAGGTCTGCTCCAAGAGCCTCTCTTCCCCTTCAGAGAGTAGGGTCACTTAGAGCATGTTTTTCTTACGCAGGCATACTTTAAACTGTTATTGCATCGTACCTACTGATAACCCATTGGTGTAGACAAGTTACACGGCCAAGCTCAAAGCCAAATTACAGTGAGGTTCCTCCCGCCCTACATGAGGCCAGTCAAATTGCGTAGCTAAACCCAGTATCAGCCGAGGAGGAAAGTTTATTCTTCCCATTAAGGTGGTGGAAAAGTGTGAATGTTTTTTTTAACATGTATTTATTGTTGAAAGACAGAGAGAGACTGAGCATGTGCAGGGGAGGGGCAGAGAGAGAGGGAGACACAGAATCCAACGTGGGCTCCAGGCTCTGAGCTGTCAGCACAGAGCCTGACGCGGGTCTCGAGCCCACAAACTGCGAGATTATGACCTGGACTGAAGTCGGACACTCAACTGACTGGGCCACCCAGTCGTTCCCATTTTACAGACAAAAAAGTAGAGTGTGGCCAGGGAAAGCTTAGAAGTCTGCGTTTCTGTATTTCCCCCACGCACTGCTCCTGCTGCTGTCTCCCCTCAAGCACTGAGTATGTTACAGGCTGCTTTCTCCTCCCTCAGAACATCCACTCAGATGTGATAATAGATATACCTTCTCCTCTTCACTGGAGACTGATGATGATTTAAATTACAGAGCCATGGACCTCTCTACCCTGGTTATGGCTCAAGCAGGGGCTAAATGGCCCTTTTTGATTCCATGCCTACAGTTCCTCATGGGACCGGGAAGCACTGAGCCCCCTTCTTCCCTTCATCACCAGTGCATATAAGCCATTAAACCATCCTGCTGCATTTGAAAGAATGCTGCAGACAATTCACAGAAAGGACCCTTTAGCTTTGGGATATATGAATTAATCATTCCAGCTAACTAGATTACAGAGTTCACCTGAGGTTTCTGACCTCCCCGAGATAAATATTAAATGTAAACGACTTAACTCAGTTGAAACGACGCAAATGGCAAACAGTCCCTGGGTCAAAGATCTGAGAAGTGATAAGAAGTTCAAATAAATCAGATCATGAGGCCAGGCAAGATTTTTATCCCTGGTGTGAACACTGCACATTGTCCGCATACAGTTGTCACCTGCCAACACCAGCAGGAACACCAGGAAGGGTGGGTTCAAGTCCCGTCTTTCCGTGGGTTGCTACATCGTTGGACTCTTTTTACAGGCTGAAACAATCATGGACACAAGAAGAGAGATTGGCCACCTTATTAGGGTATGTCTACCGGTTGAAAAGGAGCTGGTACCACTGAATACGTGTGAAACTATGCGATGGATGGAAGCCGCAACATTCCAATGTTTCCTTTTCAAATTCCATTTTGCAAAGCGTAAGGATTCCCTGGCAGGGCTATAGGAGCAGCTGCCGGAGAAAACAGACAGGCAGAGGTACAGTGCCCTTGGCCTCCCCTCACTCTACTGGAGCAGCTGCATTTTTATCTGCTTTATCAATTGAACTCCATGTACGATTACATTTGAATAAAAGCATTCTGCTGCTCAAAAAATGGTTGGAAAACATTGGCTGTGATCACGTCTTCCTCTGCTATAACATCCATTTTTCCTCCACGCAAGAACACTGCTTCTCTTAAACGTGGCCTTAACATTTATTTATTTAATTTTTGGCTCTCTGTGTGTCAGCAAGGAATGGG
Organism: Acinonyx jubatus; assembly: GCF_027475565.1. Taxonomy (NCBI): domain Eukaryota; kingdom Metazoa; phylum Chordata; class Mammalia; order Carnivora; family Felidae; genus Acinonyx; species Acinonyx jubatus. Next base: position 133,853,797 of record NC_069384.1, read on the forward strand.
ATTATCTTTGCCACGTTTTGGCCTTTTTTCCACAACATGCCCCGTTTTATTTTGATTGCTTTAATCTTTTTGTTCTCTTCTCCTTATGTTCAGCCTCAAAATTGCTATTTTACTCCTAGCCTAGGGACAGGCATGTTTGATACCATTTCAAATAAATAATCTAGCTGGAGATTGGAGAGGAAAACAATGTGATCTCTCAGGTCTAGGAATGGTTGTGTTTCATTTAATTTATGCAAAGCCTTCTGTACCACACTCCCTATAGAGTTTCCTTTGGAAGCCTGACCACTACCTTTCAGGATAGTGGAGCTTCCTAGAGCACACGGTAAGGATCAGCATAACCCAAAGGGCTCTTTGCAATCACTTCCACTTCCCGGCCCTTTTTTCTAACTGTCAAGTACGGACGAGCAGAGAGACCACAGACATACACAGGCTGCTCCCTGAAAACCAGAGTTGCTTTGTATCTATTTAAATGTGGGCACGGCGGGACCCCTGGACAGGCACAGTGGCTGGCTTCACCCAGATTGCCACAGCCTTCGATTTTAACACAATATTCCAAGCATCCCTCTTTCTTACCATAATGAATACTACCTCACATCGTACCACCCCTCAGCTTCTTGGCTCTCTGGCCTGTGCCATCACTGCTCCAGAGAAGGAAAAACCACATTTAATCTTCACTTATGTCAAGTAATTCCTTGTGTCTTCTTTGGTACGATCCTGTGGCAAATCTCTAACTCATTTAGACTACTGTGGCTTTAGATTGCATGAAAATGTCCTTGCTGACCTGTCTTAAGTGGTCTTGGAATCTGCAATCGTGTTGAAATAAAATTCAAGATGGTTCTAGGTCCCATTTGAGGGCTGTTGAGAAAATGAAATTGGAATACTCATTGTGAACCTTTACTAGTGCTCAGAACAGGGGACTGGGGCACCTGGGTGGCTGACGTCAGTTAAGCGTCGGATCCTTGATGTGGGCTCAGGTCGTGATCTCACAGCTCCTGAGGTTCCAACCCTGCATCAGGCTCGGAGCTGACAGTGCTGGGGCCTGCTTGAGGTCCTCCCTCTCTCTCTCTCTGCCCTTCCCCTGCTTGAGCTCTCTCTCTCTTAAAATAAATACATAAACTTAAAAAAAAAAAAGCAGGGGACTATGTTGACCTTCTTTAAATAAAGCGTATTTACCTTCTATGTGACACAGAGATAAGATAGTTGAAATCCTACTGATAATTTACGTTCTTCCTCTCGCACCACAGAATGGGTTTATGTGCAAATCCTGATTCTGCAAAATACCACTTAACTCCTTGTAGTAGATGCCATCATACCCCACCCATATCTGCACCCATATGTGATTTGTGTACCTAGGGTAAACTTTCAACTGCTAGCCCTTGAAAATCTTTGTCTAAAGGCCTTCTTAACTGACCAGACATCTATCCACAAGTATGACAGGCTGAAAGCACAGAGAAGCAATGCCTTTTTGGGAAAACCTCCAAACATGAATGATGGGACTTTGAGGTAAAATACTCCAGCTCCATCACCCTTCAGGTTGAATAACTCTGAAGGGCATATGTTCTACACAGCTTCCATAGACCCTTTGTGGGATGAAACTCTAGTAGCCCACAGTGGTAGGTGACATCACAGCCCATCATTTTCCTGTTTTCTTCCCTTGCCTGACTCATTCTCCAAATTTCCTACTGGCATCTTCTGAAATCACCTCCCAAATAAACTATTCACACTCAGATTCTGGTTTCAGGGTTTGCTTCTGGAGTAACCCAAACTAAAATACTGTAAGCTTTTATATTTTAAAACTATAAAGCCTCAAATCTGTCCTTAGTAAAGGGAAGAAATAGTAAGTCCCTCAGAGCCTTGTAAAGATTAAGTGAAACAATGTCTATATTAATCTTATCATTGTTACCAGCACAGAGGAGGCATTCAGTAAATTGTAGTTATCCATAGGAAGCCCCACCTTGCCCCCATGCCTCTGTTACCTGATTACCCTGCACTCACTCCAATCAGGACACAGGGGTCTTGTTGTCCCCCCTTAAACATGGCAAGCATAGTCCTGTTCCAGAGTCTCTGCACCCCCAGTGTCCTTTTCCAAATATCTACACGGTTTTCTCTGTCACTTCCTTCAAGCCTCGCTCAAACATAATTTCATCAAGAAAAGAGTTCCCTGACCACCGTATATAAAATAGTACTTCCCATACTATCTCAGTAACCCCCTTACCTCATCTTACTTTTCTCCATTATAGTCATCACTCTCCACTAGAATGGAAGCTCCAGAATGGAAGGAACGATGTCTGCTTCATTCCTGGTATTGCCCCAGCATCTAACAGGGCCAACCACCTAGAAAATGCAAAATAGTACTTGTTGAATGAATGAATGAATGAATGAATCAATGAATGAATGTATCTTCACAAAATCCTATATTTAAAAGTCTTTTCAAAATATTTTTATATTGGGGCACCTGGGTGGCTCAGTCAGTTGAGCATCTGACTCTTGATTTCAGCACAGGTCATGATCCCATGGTCATGGGATCAAGCCACGCATCAGACTCCATGCTAAATGTAGAGGCAGCTTATAATTCTCTCTCCGTCTCTCCCTCTCTCCCTCCCTCCCTCCCTCTGCCCCTCTCCACTGCTCATGACCTTTCTCTCTCTATATTAATTAATTAATTAATTAATTAATTAATTAAATATTCTTACACTGAAATACATCAATGAGGGGAATCTTACCAGATTATGGCAGTGATATGATGCGCTGGCTAATGCAGACTCTGACGAGCCAATTATTAAATATTCAGCCATTTTGCCAACCTGTGTTAAAGTGTTATAGCTTGAAATTGGCCATGATGGAAGTGTTTACACCACAGAGATTGGCAAACCCTATAAATCAAGACTTGTTATTTTTTGGAGGACCAGTTTACCAGGACACCACTGATGACAGCCAAGAGTCTGGCACAAATAAAAGTGCCTTCAGATCAGCTAGAACATAGCTTTAAAGAAAAGATAAAGGATAACATTATTGAACACTAACAGCATCCTTGTCACTGGGTTGGGCTTTATACATGTGTTTTATAAACATTATTTTAAAGTTTATATATTTATTTTGAGAGAGGGAGAGAGAGAGAGAGAGAGAGAGCAACAGGGGAGGGGCAGTGAGAGAGGGAAAAAGAATTCCAAGAAGGCTCTGTGCCATCAGCGCAGAGCCTGATGTGGGGCCTGAACTCACGAACCGTGAGATTATGACCTGAGCCAAAATCAAGAGTCTGAGGCTTAACCAACTGAGCTACCCAGGCACCCCATATATGTGCTTTAGACAGGATAGTTGTGCCATGCCCCCTCAAATTCGTGTGTTGAAAACTAATGCCTGATGTGATTGTATTAGGATGTGGGGCCTTTGGGAAATTATTAGGTCATGAGAGTAGAGCCATCATAAATGGGATTGGCGCTCTTATGAAAGAGACCCCAGAGAGCTAGCTTGCTCTTTCAACTACGTGGGTACACAGCAAAGAACAGCGGTCTATGAACCAGAAAGTGGGCCGTCACTAGGACATTGAATCTGTTGGCACCTTGATCTTGGACTCTTCAACCTCCTTAAGTATGACAAATAAATTTCTATTGTTTATAAGTCCCACTGTCTATGGTAATTTGTTATAGCGGCCCAAATAGACAAAGATCCCATGGTAGATATTGTAACATCATCCCCAGGCAGGTTCAGCAACCTTCTCTTCTGTGGTCTGCACAGCAGAATATATACACTTCCACGACTGCTCACATGACATTAAATTTCCATTGCCAATACACAAACTGTCATTTCTATGAGGACAAGACACTGTTCATCTTTATAATCCCAGGGACTAACAAAATCTGCCCACACAGAAGTTTTGTTGAATGTTGGAATGACATAATAAAAGCCAGCAGTGTAAAGGCTGACCCCCAAAGTAAGACCATATATAACTGCCTCCATAATGCTTCCTTGTGTAATGTCTTACAGAATGAAGTTGGATCCAACCTCATCTTAAGTTTGCAGTCACTTCTGTGGAGATGATGAAAATAATTCAGCGGGTTAGGTTCATTTTTCTTTGCACAAGTAAATTCTGCTAAGGGTAGGGATTCTCAAGATATGAATGCTAGTCATCTTTGACATGTAAGTTGGCTTCTGGAGCCACAGGGATATATGGATGCAGAGCTTGATCCTACGACCCTGGGATCGTGACCTGAGCCGAAATCAAGAGTTGGATGCTCAACCGACTGAGCCACCCAGGTGCCCCATAAAGTTGATTTTTTACTTGAATCTCAGTAATCCCAGTTTAATGTGGGACATGTGGCTCTCCCAGGCAGGGCTCCTCGAAGGCACTCCTGCCCACTTTCCCTTGGCCGGGAACTCGATTACATGGCCTCATTCTAATTATAAAAGAAGCTGGGAAAGATAGTATTTGTGCAGGCTGTGGAAAAAAAATTATTCAGGTGGACTTCTTGTCAATGTCTACCACGATGTGGCTGAAACATCATCAGAGATTCTACACATAAATTCATGTTATAGGAAATCTCACCACCCCCAAACTGCTGAAAACAGCCTACTTTTGCTATGAGTAAAAGTTTCTGTTTGCTGTTCAACTTTGGCTGGGAAAGGCTGTATCCCTTTCCTACGGGTTAGTTTTCCTAGCCTCCCTACGTGAACCTTGAGTCTTAAAAAAGAAATCTGGTGGGAAAGACTCTCCTCCCTAATTAAAGGGGAACAGGAGTAAGCTTCCCCTCGCCCTTTTTCCTCTACTGATGTGGCCATGCAATTTGACCCCTGGAATTAGCATCTTGGGACAATGAGGGGAAATGCAGCCAAAGTACTGAAGATGGTAGGGTCTGAAGATGGAAGTGACACCACTCTTGATAACAAGGAGGAGCTATTGAATCAACTCTGAAATGCACTACCTGGGGTCTCTTATTACTTGAGACAATAAAGGGTTTTCGTAGTAAAATCTTTTTGAGTTACTCTTTACATATTTTTAGGGCACTTATGGTTTGATTCAACAGGCATTTATTGAGTGTCTAATTGGCACAAGGTGTAGCATTTTCCACAGAAAGACAATTTCCACGCACTTCAGGATCTGCTCCATTATTTTACAGAATGCTGCCAGGGGCCTCTTTCTAAAAGGCAAACACATGCTCTCTCGTGTTGAAATCTGCCCACATGTTTTGCCCTTCAACCTTTCTGCCAGTCAGTTCGGGCTGCTTTCACAGAATCTCATAGCCTGGGTGGCTTATAAAAATCAGATCTGTGAGAAATGTATTTCTCACAGATCTGAAAAATGGAAGTCCAAGATCAAGGTGTCAACATGGTCCAGTTTTGGTGAAGGCCTTCTTCTGGGCTGCAGACAGCTGTTTTCTCATCGCACCCTCACATGGTGGGAAGAGGAGAAAGGAGCTCTCAGGAATCCCTTTTATAAGGGCACCCATCCCATTCAGGAGGGCTTCACCCTTGTGATCCAATCACCTTCCAAAGGCCTCACCTCCTATCACACTGGAGGTATGGATTTCACCAGATAAACTTTGGGGGATGCAAACATTCAATCCATCATACTTTCAATCACGAGACGACAGATCATAGTTTCAGAACTGCTAGAGTTTGTTGTGCTGATGCTAACCAAGGATAAGGGGACAGAGGACTAGGCCCTTAGCTATACTGATGCCTTATCTCCAAGTTTGTGTTTTCTTTTTTGTGCTTTTATTTCATTCTTGTTACCCCCGATCCCTCAGAAAGTTTGTTATACATAACAGAGCTATATACTGGTCTCCTACAGAATAAGGTGAACGATTCATTCAGACTTGCTTGGGGCTTCTCTAGTTTTAGCCCAGAAAGTCCCACATCCCAAGCAAACCAGGATAGTTGGTCACCCTACTTAGAGAATGGAGGCCAGAGGGCTGGATCTGTGGGTGAGAGTGGGAACCTGATGGTAAAAGTGGATTGAAATGGAACTGAGAGCATTTTTTCCAACCAGGAAGTGACAGATACCAAAAGAATGAAAGTACTTTCCAGGGGTCCTGAGAGATGCAGGACAGGCTGTTAGATTTCCCCCTGGGACAGGGGAGTCAAATGGACTATTTGAATGGTAAGAAAAAGAGTAACTCCAGAAGATGGACAGGCAGAGACCCTGGTGTTGGCAGTTTTAAACCATTTCTACAGTTGTGGCAAAATACTGCTAAGAAACCCAGGGCTCACCGATGGCATATTATTAGGGCCCCCTGTGTACTCTCTGCGGATATGTCTTGAAAGGCCTCTCTGCGGATATGAGCCCTGGCTACGCGGGATTTGATGTCTTCCAGGCAGATTAATTCTCTAACATCAGTGACATAAAGCAGCGTCTTCTAATGAGTACAATTTATAGGGACTTTCAGTAACTCCAGAAAGAAGCTTAGAAACTCGTGTTAGAATTACGATAATTCTGATTTTAACCACTTGAAGCAATCTTTTTTTACAGGCTTTTCCTCCAATGCACCTGTTGTACCCTCAGAACGTGCCTGACTTAAATCTCTCCACTTCATCTGTATCCTAAGGGTAAAACTTTGCCCATAAATCAATTCTGCATAACATGTTATCTAGTGGAAGACTTGATTCTCCCAGATAAAGACATCCAACATAAAGGAGCAGTGCTGATACTGGATAACGTTAGCCATCCGGGTACGGTGTTGGCACATGTAATTCGGACTACACAAATCTCAAGGTCTCTCCTGAGTAAAGCCAGTTTCCAGAATAAACAAGAAAAAGGTTATCTATAACCACATGTGGTACATCCCTCAAAGCGCCACCGAATTCCATTACCAGGAAAGCTTGTTGTCCATGCGGGAAAATATACCATGCAGCTTTTTCAGTGACAGAGGACAGAACTTTCTCCAGCTTGTCAATAAAGTTCAGTGTTACCGGCTTCATATTCCTGCTAATGGACTGCGATCATGTACTTGCTATATCTGCTTAGAAATGACATCATTGCTGCTTACTAGGTCAAAAGACCATTAATAGAAGTTTCCACCTGAATAGAGTGGCCCAAATGCATTTTTGAAATTCATTTTAAGAATCTGGCAGTTAAAAAAAAATAGGTTGCAATGAAGATTCTGTAAGGCAGAGGCAGACTCTTGTTCCTTGGTTAAAAAAGAAAAGAAAAGAAGGAAAGAAAAGAAAAAAAAAACAAGAAATTCTCTTGCATTCTGAATTCAGTAAATCTAACCTAGATTATAATCATCACATTGCTTAAAAAATAATAAATTGCCAAATCCCAAATGAGGAAGAAATTGAATAAACAGATTGAAGAGTTGGGTGTGTTTCAGGCGTCCGACGGCTTACAAATGGCAATGAGACATCAGAGGCCGACCCACAGTCAAGAGCCAGAAAACTTTACCTGTTCCTAATTTCCCACCTCTGAGATCCTAATGATTCTTGGATGCCATCTCTGGCTCCCTGGACTTTGACTTCGCTGTCACTTCCCATCAAGCAGTGACATTATGAACACCATTTGCAAACAAAATAACTAAAAGTAAAGTTTTATCCACCACCAGCAGCTACATGGGACTCATGCCACATGCTTTTTGCGCAGTTCTCAGAGATTCCTAAACAGCAGCGGTAGTAGTTGAAAGCATGCACTGTAAGGTCAAACCCTAACTTCACTGCCTCCCACTTTGTGATCTTAGGCAAGAGGCTGGGACCCTAAGAGTAGCATCTGTATACAGCGTCTGTGGCCACAACCCAAAGGGTAGTCTTCTCCCTTGTGCTGTGGTTTACATGTATACATCTTTTTTCCCGACACAGCTGTGACAGCCTCGGTTCCCCTCTGAGAAGAGCCTTTTTCAGCAGAATGCACAGAATAGCAGCTTGACAAATATCCATCAGATAAAAGACTAAATAATTAGGAATAGTTGAATTATTCTGTGTTTCTGATCTTCATTGTACTTTATGACATGGAAAACAAAGGTGAAAATTTCTCAACCAAAATCTATTTATTGGGGCTCAGAATTTTTTTTGAGGCAGAATGGCGGGGAGGGGGGAGAGATAGTAAGAATTGCTGTGTTTGAATGTCTCCCCTAGCTTTTACTAGCTGTGATACTAAGCAAGTTCCTAACTTCTCTGTGCTTGTGTCCTCCTCCATAAAATAAGAACAATGGCAGTATCTACCTGATAGAGTTATAAAGAGGATTAAATGAGTTAATAAATGTGAGGTTCTTAGACTTGGCGTTTGGTGCATAATAAGCACTTTATAAATGTCTGTTATACAAATAAATGTATAAAATCAGTGTGCATCCTAGAACTGATGTGTCCAATCACTCTATCTCCTTCCATTCCCCCAGCTTACATTAAACCTGTGCTACATGTTATAATTAATGATATCTAAAACTCAAAGAAACTCGGTCATTAAGAAAAGCAAGAGAGGCAACCCAATGAGAAAAATAGCTAAAGAAAATGGAGAGAAAGAGAAGAGAGTGAAAGTGGAAAGACACATGGAAGGCACACTCAAATCCTGCCCATTACTCCAGTTGGTTGCTTCTTCTTGAGAATGTCAGTGATCTTGCCTTATGCACTTTGATAAAAGGATGAAGTAGCCGAGAATGATGTCAGATATAGTTAGGCTGCAGACTGAATATTGGTGTGTCCTTAAAATTCATGTTGTAATCTTTACCCCTAATGTGATGATGTTATGAGGTGAGGCCTTTGGGACGTGATTAGGTCATGAGGGTGAAGCCCTCATGAATGAGATTAGTGTCCATATAAATAGGACCCCAGAGAGCTCCCTCTGTGAGGACACAGTGAGAAGATGGCACTTCTATGAAAGGCGAAGGGCATTCATACCAGATGATAAACTGCCAGCATCTCGATCTTGGACTTCCAGTCTCCAGAAGGGTTTGAAACAAATGTTTGTTATCTATAAGCCACCAAGCCTATGGTATTCTGTTATAACAGCCCAAACAGACCGAGACAAATTACTTAGCCCCTAAAGGATTGATTTACTATTCCCCTCGGCTCCTTCTTTCTGGTGTTGGTACTTTTTGTCAGAGGTGGCCTAGAAGGAAGGCCACAGCGCCGACAAGGAATGTGAGAGAACCCAACTGTCTCACTGTGTCTCCTCTAGAAGCCTCAGTACAAGTATTAGGGTCGCCACATTAAAAGAATGGATGAAAATCCTACAAAAACTAGGTGAAATATACCAGGTGCATTTCTATTTCATATTAAAACAATCGCAATGTTATCCTAAAAAATACACATACAAAAATAAGCAACTTCTCTTTTGAAAGCTAGCATGTCTTTACATTTTGTTTCAGGGTCACTTTTAAAATGATCTAGACCTTGCTTTTTAAATCATGTTTTATAGAAAACTAGTTCCATGGAATATTTGTTGTTGTTTTGGATGTATCTTATATGTTTTCCCTCCATTAGTTTTAATAATGACTATCTTTTTAAAAAAATACTTTTCTTAATGCTTTAAAAAAAAATCAGTGGCCAAATAAGGTAAACATTATTAACCAAAACTTAAACAGGTGTCTTTTTCACGGGCCTTTTCAGAGCCCTTAATATACCAACAAGTGTTGTTCGTCTCCTACAAGGAGATTCTCTAGGCACTTTCTGCCACACATATTTGACCATATAACATTTATAGCATTTTCTCCCATGGGGCATTGTGACAGGCATTAGAAAAAACATTAGAAAAAAAAACATTAGAAAAGAACATTAAAAGGGCTGACTTAAACAGAGTTTTATTCCCATGAATATGAACAATAATGCAATGCATTTGACATTCTGTACTTTTCCAAAATATTTTCACATATATAGTAATAAGTGTCCATCACCAACCACAGTCCCTGGGAAACAACAGGGAAGTAATTAGTACCAACATTTTACAGATGAGGAAACAGAGGCATTGGAGGGCTCGATCATTTTAAAAAATTTTTTCTTAATGTTTATTTTTGAAAGAGAGAGAGAGAGACAGAGCATGAGTGGGGGAGAGGCAGAGGGAGAGGGAGACACAGAATCCGAAGCAGGCTCCAGGCTCTGAGCTGTCAGCACAGAGCCGGACGTGGGGCTCGAACCCACAGACTGCCAGATCATGACCTGAGCTGAAGTCAGACGCTGAACCGACTGAGCCACCCAGGCACCCCTGGAGGGCTCGATTATCTTTTCATTGTCATGCCATGTGGCATCTAGGGCATTTGGCATTTACGCCCCTGACTGCAAGTCTTCTCGCAAACATCCTCATTCAAGAAATATATGGGCTGGTCAGTCATGCAATCTCTCTGTACTTTTGCACCAACTCCCATCCCCTTGGTGCGACTCCACTGAGGGGTGACAACATCTAGAACACACAGTACCCTGGGTCTTGGGTCCAGGGTAAACCGGGAAGGGCTATTTCTGAAGAACCAGCAGCCGAGGGAGACAGCATCTATGAAGCAACCATGAGACAAGTTGGAGACAGCTTTTCAGATCGACAGACAAGGAATAGTACAGGGTTGGAAACCACAGCTGTGAAAGCCTGGGTGTTGCTTCAGAGGTGATGAACAAGGGCTGTGTTGGCCAAAGTTCTCTTGCATTAGCTGGTGGCTGTGGGTAGATCATTGTCTGGTTGTCACAATCAGCTAATGCAGGTGAGGGGTATGATTTCTGCTTATCAGCTTCCAGTTCTAGAAGGCCAAGAGGAGCCTGGATAGGGCCATGAGAAAGAAATCATGGAAATCCTTTGATTTCATCGCATTTTGAGTTTTAAAGGTAAAAGGCATTCTCAGTGATCAGACTTGGTTCAGCCCGGCATGCCAGGGTAAGAAAAAAGACTTGGAATTCAGTACCAAACACTCTTATTATGTATGGGAGATACACCTTCTCATCATCCAAGTCTCTAAAGCTGAAAGGAATGTGCAAAGTCAAGTACAGACCGTGGCTTCCTAGGGAAGAGAACTCTATTCAGCCAAAAGTCAGTTAATCTCATAATGTGTTTTCATGTGCTAAGTGATATTTCACTGCATAAGTTGTCTGAGCAGCACACTGGATTGCCACCAGCCTCCAGAGCTGTAGGAAAAGAAAATGATCGCTTATGTATCTTGGTGGCTTATCAGGGAACATAGAAGAATTAATGTATTTATTCTTTCTTCTGAGATTAAATGTAATTGCTTTAAAAAGATAATCATGCTATTGTTTGAATTGTATGCATTTCTTATGAAGCACTAATACATTTTCCTGTAGTCTGACAAAGTGTATGGTCTCTTATCCTCATTTCCCTGTGGATAAATACTTTGTTAATTAATAAAGTATTATATGAGCACTTAGTGTCTGCATTTAACAGTGCAGGGATTTCATTCAGATTATGTTAATAGATTGTTCGCATTATTTCTTGCATTAATTACAACTTCTTTCTGTGGTTTCACCATAAGAGCATTGTGTCTGTGAATACAGGGGGCTTTTTGGATTATATTCTTGTTTGACTGCTGAAGTAATACTAGGAAAATATTATTATATTGAGAACTACTCACTAGGACTTGGATCAAAAGACAGAAACAGAAATTCAATTATTTCCAAATCTTAGAGGCAGCACAATTAGTTAGAGTCTGTCTTAGTTGAATCAAAATCAAGCAATTTGGGAATTTCTCTGGAACCCACAATATCTTACGAGCAAACTTATGAAATTGGTATTCCTGGGCTTAAAACACTAGAGGGATTCCTCCTAGTAACTGCTAGGTGTGGAATTCACACACCTAGATGAAGCAAATGTGTGGAGTGGGTTTGAAGCTTAGGCCACAGGGATGTGGCAAATTTCACTTTATTTTCCTTGAATCAGCTTAATTCTGACTCATCCTGCTGTGTTGCTGGGAAATTTCATCACAGTCATGTGACAAGCCTCTCCCCGCCCCACCCCTGCCCAGTATTATACAAAGGTTCTGGGGTCCTAGGTGACTTCTAGAAATGAGGAAGCCTCTCAGTCATCCGTTATCGGTTCATCATGGTTGCCGCTGAGGCATTACGGGCCTAGCTGTCAGGGTCCCTTCAGGGCTGACCGTGCTCTGTCTATGTGCCAGCAATGTGACATAGTCTGGAAGGCTGGGATCTCTGTGTCCACCCCAGACATGCACCTCGGCGGCCATCACCTCCAAGACCACCTACCCTCATCAGCCCATAGGTGGCCGCACAGCCAGGAACCACGCCCATGCCCTGCCGTCCTCTGCCGCCACCTTTTTTTTTCTCTCTCCTCTCTGGGAGCTGTTTCCTTCCCTCCTGTCTATTGCTTTACTAGCCACTGACTCACTTCTCTTTCTCCAGTTGCCCTCAGAAGCAATCTTAGCGTTATATTTTTTAGGCTTTTCCTAGTCAGGAAGACTAGTTTCAGGGAAGTTTCTGCTAGGTCCAAGCAGCTCAGAGGTCCATTGCGAAGAATCACTTGTGTACTCAGAATACAGATGAGAGGAAAACGAAGGGCAAACACTATCATCTTGGTAACATATCCTAGAACATAACCAATTTTCCCAGGAAACGCAATTTTATTTTTATTGTTTGTAATGTTTATTTTGAGAAAGAGCAGGGGGGAGAGCACAGGCTTGAGAGGGGAGGGGCAGAGAGTGAGGGAGGGAGAGAATTCCAAGCAGGAATGCTGAGGTCCTGACCTGAGCCCAAATCAAGAGTCAGATGCTTAACCAACTGGGCCACCCAGGCGTCCCTGCGATTTTATTTTTAAAAAGCAAACTTTAAGGGTGTCTGGGTGGCTCAGTCAATTAAGTGTCTGACTTCGGCTCAGGTCATGATCACACAGTTCCTGAGTTCTAGCCCCGCATCCGGCTCTGTGCTGACAGCTCAGAGCCTGGAACCTGCTTCAGATTCTGTGCCTCCCTCTCACTCTCCCTCTCCTGCTCACTCTCTGTCAAGATAAATAAACATTAAAAAATTGAAAAAAAAATGCTAAACTTTAGAAAACACAGTTCTGATGTCATTATTTCATATAAAAAAAAGAAATGACTGATAAAAATTGACAAGCTTGAATGCAGAATTGGCAAACCCTCAAATTTGATGTTCTAGGTGACAGCGTGATAAAACGTTAACATTTGACATTTCATCTAATTGTATTTGTTTACAAAAATGATTAGGTTATTTTCATTTTATTTCTTAAGTAGTCCCAGGAAGGCTAACGCCTGAAATTAAGGAGCATATTTTCTTTCTTCCCTTTTTACGCCCACACATTGTCATCCTTGCCTCTTGTGTCCCTCTGTTCCAATGCTGCTGAAGGTGGACCCAGCTCCATGGGCAGTCTCTCAGTCATGACCACCTCTTCTTACCCGTTGGGTTTACACTTCTTCCATGTGTAGGGCCATCGATTTAGCAAATAAAAACACAGCCACATTAACTTCGACTGCCTGATAATACTGCAGAATTTTTTAGTGTAAGTATGTCCCATGCAATATTTGGGACATACTTATACTAAAAATTTCTTCCTTGTTGAAATCTGAATTTCAAAGCTAACAGTGTTTGGCATTTTATCTGACAACCCTACTCATATCCCCAGGTGACTATTTCCTTTTTTTCTCCAAACTCTCCAGCCTCTTCCAACAGAAGACTGCTCCATTTAAAAAGCCATTGTAGTAAATGTGAAAGAATTTCAAAGAAAGGCACTTTGGGTGAATACCTTGAAATCCCTGATGAATTTCTCAACCTGAGCTGCCAGGCCCTAAAATTGTCTGAGAAACAGGAAACTGGCTTCAAGAGACACAATCTAATAGCTTCAGGATTCCACATTTATAGTAAAAATGAGTCAAGAAAAGTAAAGTTTAGGTCAGAAGAGGGGTGCCTGAGTGGTTCAGTCAGTTGAGTGTCGGACTCTTGATTTCAGCTCGGGTCATGATCTCACAGTTCATGAGTTTGAGCCCCTCATCAGGCTCTACATTGAAAGTGAGGAGCCTGCTTGAGATTTTCTCTTTACCTCTCTCTCTCTGTCTCTCCCTCACTCACATTCACTCTCTCTCAAAGTAAATAAACTTAAAAAAAAAGTTTAGGTCAGAAGATATTTTAGGTCACATAAAAAAAAGTATGCTGTTTATAATAATAAGGCACTCTGAAGTTATAAAATAAACTGAAAAAAATTCCACAGTGCAGTTGAAATGAAAGGAGGGACGCCTAGATGGCTCAGTCTGGTAAGCATATGACTGGCTCAGGTCATGATCTCACGGTTCATGGGTTCAAGCCCCACTTTGTGCTCTGGGCTGACAGCTTGGAGCCTGGAGCCTCCTTTGGATTCTGTGTCTCCCTCTTTCTGCCCCTCCCCTGCTTGCACTCTGTCTCTCTCTCTTAAAAATAAATAAACATTTAAAAATTAAAAAAAAAAAGAAATGAAAGGAGAATTTGGATTTTACTCAACAGTGCTAGAGTTAGCAAAGCAGGCGTATTCCTTAAATGGTTCTCTTTAGAAATCCTCCTTTTGGCATATGAAGACCCTTGTAATAAAGCAAGGTGTGGCTGGCAGGCAGAGGCCATTGAATTTATCAGTTGTGCTTTGTCAAGCATTTACTGTAGTCGAAGCAAAGGTAAAGTAGCAAGGATTGTTCCTACAGGAAAACATTTAAGCTTCTAAGCTGGGCTTTACAAATAAGAGCACATGGACAAGTAGAGGCTTTTCGTTCAAGGCAACATAAGAGCTGTGCAGGATACCGTCCTTCTGGTTCAATAAGGTCTTCAAGATGCTTTCAAGTTGAACATGTTTTTTAAACATTGCAAGGATATTCCATAAATGATTTTTCTTAAGCTGTTGCTTATTAAATCAAATCTGAATCTGGCGAAGTAACAGCATGAGCCAGGGGAAAGCCAGTAGATGATGCATTAATGCAGCCTTGAAAATAATTTTCAAGTCTTACTCAGCAGCAAATTTGGTTATGTCCTGCTTCATATGGAATGATTTCATTCCTTTGTTTTCCTAATCAGTTGACTGACCTTCTACAATCGCCATTTAAATCAAACCTCAAGTTTACCAAAAGGGTATTCCTTATTATAATTAATTCTAAGGGACAGAAGAATACCACCTTCTTCAGCAAACACAGAGGGAGGAACTCTGACATTCAACCATATTTATACAGAAAACAAAAAGGCTGTTGATTGAGTAGATCTGAGTTTAAAACCCAGCTCCATTATTTACTAGCTTTGTGACTTTGGGTAGATCCATTAACCTCTCTCAGTCTCTTTCTTTAATTGTAGTATGAATAATAATGTCTTACACGTGACAGTTTAAGAATTAAAAACAATATGTGGAAAGTGCTTCACAAATAATAATAATAACTACCATTTAATAAGGTCTATTAAGGTATTCTGAGGCTCACAAAAGAATTGCAGAGGCCTCTTGAGTAGTAACAGTTCTCAAAACATGTTGGGAGAACATTAATCCCTACAGATGGGTCTTATAAAGGGATTTTGTTATCAAATAAGTTTGGAGAATGTGTACTACGGGAACTACTAGAAATATTTTTTAGACTCTGAGAACCTCCACAACTGAGAATCTGTTTAACACTGAGTTTTTCAAGCTGAAGAATCTACTAACCTTTTATTAGGCACAAGAGGAATTCCGGTCTTGGTCGAGTCTGGCTTCTTACATGAAACAAACAAACAAAAAGCAACTTTATGGATTTTTGTTCAGCAGAGGATATATTTCTCACTTATGTTGATTTTGACATTTTTACCTTTCTTTTTCACTAATTTTTAAACATACAGTTTCAAGTGTAGAATATAGTGATTCAATAATTCCATATATCACCTGGTACTCATCACAGGTGTACTCTTTAATCCCCATCACCTATTTAACCCATATCCCCCACCACCTCCCATCTGGTAACCATCAGTTTGTTCTCTAGAGTTAAGTGTCTGTTTCCTAGTTTGTTTCTCTTTTTTCTTTTGGCTCATTCATTTCTTAAATCCCACTTATGACACATATGAGGGGAATCATGTAGTATCTTCCTTTGACTGACTTGTTTTGCTTAGCATTATACTCTCTAGCTCCATCCATGTCATTGCAAATGGCAAGATTTCTTTCTTTTTTATGGCTGAATAATATTCCATTATATATGTGTGTGGGGGTATATATATATATATATATATATATATATATATATATATATACACATCACATCTTCTTAATCTATTCATCTATTTATGCACACCTGGGTCGCTTCCACAATTTGGCTACTATAAATGATGCTGCTATAAACATAGGGGTGCATGTATCCTTTTGAATTAGTGTTTTTGTATTTTGGGGGTAAATACCTAGTACCGCAATTACTGGGTTTAGGAGAGTTCTATTTTAAATTTTCAAGGAAAATCCATACTTTTTTTCACAGTGGCTGAACCAGTTTGCATTTCCACCAACAGTGCACGAGAGTTCCTAATTCTCCACATCCTCACCAACACTTATGGTTTCTTGTGTTATTTTAGCCATTCTGACTGGTATAAGGTGATATCTCACTGTAGTTTTGATTTACATTTCCCTGATGATGAGTGATGTTGAGCATCTTTTCATGTGTCTGTTGACAATCTGTACGTCTTCTTTGGAGAAATGTCTGTTCATGTCTTCTGCCCATTTCTTAATTGGATTATTTACTTTTTGGGTGTTGAGCTGTAGAAGTTCTTTATGTATTTTAGACATTAACCCTTTATCAGATATGTCATTTGCAAATATCTTCTCCCCCTCAGTAAGTTGCCTTTTAGTTTTGTTGATTATTTCCTTCACTGTGCAGAAGCTTTTTATTTTGATGTAATCCCGATAGTTTATTTTTGCTTTTATTTCCCTTGCTTCAGGAGACATATCTAGAAAAATGCTTCTATGGCTAAAGTCAGAGAAATTACTGTCTGTGCTCTCTTTTAGTATTTTTATGGTTTCAGTTCTCACATTTAGGTCTCTGGTCCATTCTGAGTTTATTTTTGCGTGTGGTATAAGAAAGTGGTCCACTTTCATTCTTTGCCTATAGTTTTCCCAACACCATTTGTTGAAGAAACTGTCTTTTCCCCATTGCATATTCTTTCTCTTTTCAGTCATTTTTTAATCTCTAGTTTCAATTAATGAAAAGAAACTTGGATAAAATGTCATTTGTTAAAAATGTACTGATTCATTTTCTTCTGAAAGATTCTTCCTATCCAAATTTTAAGTTTAAAATTTTTGTTGTCTGACCTGGTCCTGAACAATTATATTTATAACCAAGAAAATACACTGATCGGCAGAACACACATTACTTTCCTGGCTGCTGTGGATACACATCCTAGATTGCCTGGGCTTATACCCTTTGAGCCTCTCTCCTTATCAGCCTCTCAAATCCCATCAAAATTCTGCCTCCACCCTTTCTCCACTTAGGCCATCCCAGCATAAACATAATCCAGGCTTTCATTTGTTTTGTCCTCAAACTTTCTCTCTTCCCCAACAAGGCTCCTCATTCCCATGAAGACCTGTCTATAAACAACATTTCTATAGACAGCTGTACAGAAAGGGAAAGCACTAGGCCTTTTCCTCGCCTGGGTTCCACCTTCCACAATCCATTCAGCATCTGCTTGACTACCCTCTTTACTGAGGCTCCGACAGAAAGACCCTCACCTGATCTATCCCAACTCGAAAAATTCGATCCAGACATTTTTAACAACTCAGAAGCAAACTCTTGGTAATACAAACACAGAGCGGCAGCAGCAGCAACCCCTACGTGGAGGACTTGTCATAGAAAACAATGACTTAATCTAGTAGTGGGCTGATAATACAGTCTTACTCGTGTATTAGTTTTGGTCTTTGGAAGACGTAGTCTATTGGTAATAACCCAGAAGCAGCCAATTTGCTCCCATTGAGCATTTTGAGCATTTTATACCTGGCCATCAAGAAATGAGCCCTGAGATCAACCGCTCCAACCCCACAGGCCTTGTGGAAAGTGCCAGTTGTGAGATGCAGCCAGAGCATTCATCCCGCAGTCTCAGTTCCTAGAACGCCGAGCCATCAAACAGCCTGCTGGGTTGGCAGGGGCTGCCTCAGTGATGTCCAAGACCAGGGCCGTGGCAGGGAAAAGGCTGAGGTGTTTTGGCACCAGGGATGGAGAATGGTTTCTCAGCACCTGCCCACAGTATGCTTGCTTCCAGGTGCTATGACAAACACCTTGGTTTTTTTTTTATGACTCTCTAAAATTATTCCTCAGCCCAACATAAGACCATAAACCGAGAGGAATATGGATGAGCTCCCTGAATGGTGAAACATAAGACCCCTATTAGAGCAGAACGCAATACATCTACTCGTAGTCAGTCTTTGGTTGTGCTTTCACATTGTTGACTTCATGAATATAAAAGCTGACTGTAATAAAATTCAAGTGTAGGTTTTCCATCAAGTTTCAGCTTCCTAGAGCAGGAGGCTTTTGAATCAAAAAGTCTATTGATAAGAATAAACACACATAGCACTATTCCAATACAAGCACTATTCAAAATACTTCACATATATTTTTTTAATGGTTTATTATCCACTTTTGAGAGAGACAGCAGAGAGAGAGAGAGAGAGAGACACAGAATCTGAAGCAGGCTCCAGGCTCTGAGCTGTCAGTAAAGAGCCCAACACGGGGCTCGAACCCACAAACCTTGAGATCGTGACCTGTGCCGAAGTCGGACGCTTAACCGATTGAGCCACCCAGGTGCTCCAATACTTTGCATGAATTAACTAGCTTAATCCTCAAAACAGTCCTATGAAGTAGCTATTATTATGCCCACTTTAAAGCTTAGAAATGAAGTTAAATAAGTCTAAGTATGGAGACTGAAGCATCACTGATAGTGAGCAGTTAGAGGATTGAGAGCTTCACTGCTGTGAGGGGGCAAGTGGGAAAACAAAACTTGAGGTGGACAGGAGGAGACTGTGACACCGCCACTGACCACATCATAACTGCAACAACATCACATTTGGCCTCAGTGTCCCAATCTATAAGATGAGCCTAGGCTCATCTTTCCCCGGAGTATTTGAAAATATATTTGAAAACGTCATGGAAACCTGGGACAACCACTGTGAATAACACGGGAGCCAACATTAATAAATACCTTAAACTTATGGAAAGAGAAGAACCAGTTTGAGCCACGATTGCCCAGTTCTCTGTGCTGTACTGTATCTCCTGCAACTCCAGTCAGGTCAGGAGTTACAGTGCTCTTTCTGGGACCGTTCAAAGGACAGGACTCTGGAGTAAACTGAAGAAAGGGAGGTAGTCATATTTCATTGAGAATTATTTTTCTTGTTAGGCCCAAATACTAGGTTGAGCCAATGAAATTGTTCATATTCAACCATTTCTGACATAGGAAAAGGACGATTACATATGGTCCATCTAATATACTGCCCTACTGTACGGGGCTCCCAGGAAAAAGCATGTTTGATTTGAAGGTAAAGTCTGGGGGCGCCTGGGTGGCTCAGTCAGTTAAGCGTCCGACTTTGGCTCAGGTCATGATCTCGCGGTCTGTGGGTTCGAGCCCCGTGTCGAGCTCTGTGCTGACAGCTCAGAGCCTGGAGCCTGTTTCAGATTCTGTGTCTCCCTCTTTCTCTGACCCTCCCCTGTTCATGCTCTCTCTGTCTCAAAAATAAATAAATGTTAAAAAAAAAAATTGAAGGTAAAGTCTGTTTCACAAGTCTGGGCTGAAATATCTAGCCCAAACCAATTAACCTACACTGAACCTACAGCAATCTTGAATCCATGAGAGCAAACTGTATTGATAACTGTGGAAATTTAAGTCCGTCTATGAGAGCACCATGAGCACAGGTGATACACCTGGAAACCCAGGGGTTTTGTCCCCATGCCCAGTGCTCCAGAAAACTTGGTGCAACCATGTTCGTCCTTTCCAGCAGGAAATTTTAAATGCAAATCTGCTAGACTCTTGCACAACAAGCAAAATAAAACAAGAATAACAAAGCCTCTTCCTAGGATTTTTTCTTTTTTTTTTTTTTTTTGGAAAGACAGCAAGGTAATGTAATGGAACTCTAATACACTTCTACTACCCCCATTGTAATTTGTGAGATATCGCTACAAAACCAGATCTGGAGTCACTCCAGCTCACGCTGTCAGTTTGGACTAAGACAGGCAGTACAAATGGGCAGACCGTTTTTTTTATAATGAAATCTAGAAATTCATTTGGAAGACCCTGAGCAATGTCATTGGTGCTTGTTTGATGCCACAGTGCCATCAGCATGAAGTGGAACAGCTCTGCTTTAAAGTGCCTGGCAAAAAAAAAAAAAAAGGCGCATGTCCCTGCATCTCAGGAGCAAAAGCAATAAACATCATGTTACTGTAAATTCCATTTTTTATAGCACAGATTAATAATGTATGAGCATGCCTTTCTTATCGCCATTACAATGAGTATCCGGAAGACTTTTAATTCTAAATAAAAAAAAAAAAGGTGTGTTTATATTTTCCATGCTGTCATGTGCGTGCTGTACATGTAGTAAAAGATACAGACACATAAAGAGAGAATACAAATTATGAGTCTTGGAAGAACCATCTTTCTGTCCGCAAGCATTTTTTGGTGTCTCTGGAGAGATCAAAAGTGTCACTGCACGTATTTCAGAAAATAAGAAAAGAACAGAAGCATGATGATATTGTATCTTCCTGGGGATTTCATTGCTTGTAACAAGTGAATCATGCAGGTGAGTGCAAGGGAGTGGTCTCTCAGTACTCCTCCAAGAAACCTCTTAGAAATAAAAAATTAGCATGAGGTTGACTCTGGAATAAGTGGCCTACAAAATGCCATTTATTCACATATCCCTACATAAATTCATATAAACGGCATTTTCCAGGGAGCATTTTCACCCTTACATGGACCTACACAGACACACAAACACGCACAAGTAGAATACAACAACTAGGACAGTCTTCTGCAGTCAAGATAGAAGTTCTTATGTGGAGAACTTCACTCCTCAGTCTATGAAGTCATTTAGCCTCATACATAGACTACAGATGCAAGATAATGTTCAGGAAGGCCACCTGAAAACTCTTCTGCTTGCTGTGATTAAGTGTAGCCAGCTACCCCTTCTCGATCTTTTGGCTAAGGTCCAAAGTAGTTTAAGTTGGGCAAAGAGAACTTTCTGTTCCTTACGTGGATTGTTGAGTGAGCTCTACAAATTCTGCTTGTCTCTCTGTTTCTGGCTCCCTCTCTTCTTTACCATGTTATCCTAGCATTTTAATACATTTTATTTTTAGATTTAGATGACATCTCCCTTCGCCCCCCACTACACACACACACACACACACAATGTAGGTGGGCCTTTAATTGCATGAAGCCACTAGACTAGTCACATACATATCCCTAGGGTCCATTCTTCAGAAATTGATTTTACAAAATGACCTTAGAGGGATGTACCAACCCTGCTGTGAGATAATTTGAGTTTTACTTGTGCTCACCTTCTGTGGAAGATGGTGATAATTGTGACCTAATATTAATTCCTCAATCTCTTCTCTCTTATTCAGAATGGCAATGTACCCAGCTAAAAATAGTCTATTGCAGCTAGAGATGGCCATGGGACATAATTCTAGCCAATAGAAATGGTTGAGGCTTCCTGGGAAAGCTCAGATTTCTCAGAAGAGGTTTGACCTTCTTTCTTCCTGCAACAAAAGTGAGATGAAGTTGTGGCAGCTATATTGCAACCAGAAGGTGGCAAACACAAATACAAAAGGATGTTGGAACACAAAAATGGAAAATGTCTCGGTTCTTGACATTGTTGCTAAGCAGCTGGAAAAGACTTGGACTACTACCCCTGTATTTTCTATTATGTGATCAAAGTAAAACCTTATATGCTTAGTGACTGTAGTTATGTTTTGTTATTTGCAGCTTACCCTCTATCTTAAATGATGTTCAGTATTAGGGTACTCCAGAGAAGAAGAACCAATAAAGATTAATTGTAAAAAATTGGTTCACTTGATGATGGAGGCTGAGAAGTCCCACAGTCTGCCATCTACAACTTGGAGACTCAAGAGAGCTGATGGTGTAAATCCTAGTCTAAAGGCAGGAAAAGATCAGTGTTTCAGCTCCAACCGTCAGACAGCGAAGGGAAATTATTCTCCCTTCCTCTGCCTTTTTGTTCTTATCAGTTCCTCAGTGGATTAGATGACACCCACGTGTGGAAGTGCAGTCTACTGAATCAGTCTACTGATTCAAATGCTAATCTTATCCAGAAACACCCTCACAGACACACCCAGAATAATGGTTAACCAAATACGTGGGTATCCTGTGACCCAGTCAAGTTGACACATAAAATTAGCCATCACACATACCTTACACTGTGGTAACAATTTCAGGTAACCACGTGTTCTTTGTGGGTTGTTTTAGAGATTAGGTACGTGCGTGATGGAACAAGATGGTCACGAGCCAGTTCTTTTTTCAGATCCTTCTCTTCTGAGGAGGTGAACCCACAATACCACTGGCGAACACTTTTTATTTCCCACCGCTAGTCCTTCCATTCTTTCAGCTATTCTTTCTTGCCTTTTTTCAGTCCTCTTTCTCTCAGTGCTTCTATTTTGCTTCGAAAGAGCAAAGAAAAAATTCAGAGAGACTGAATTGAAGGTGGAAGTGTCTTAGTTTGGGTTTGTTAGTCTTGTTAGTTCTTGTTAGTTTTAGTTTGGGTTTCTCCAAAGCAGATGTTGGGACAAGGATGTGGTATGAGTAATTTATATGCAAGGTGGTTCTAGAAAACACTTGTAGAGAAGGAGGGAAGCGAAACAGGGAAGGTAAGACAGCAAATGAGGGGTGTGTCATTGTACAGACAACCAACAGTGGGTAACTGAGGCTTAGAGACATGGTGTCACATGCCTCAGTTATCCCAACATGCTCAGATACTAACTCCTGCAAGGTAGCTGGAGTATTTATCTACCAACTCCTGTCACTCATTGTTCGAAGGCCATTAGGGAGGGGTGGTTATTCGCCCACGCCTCTAGCCTGTGGACCAAGCAGCTCCAGGTGAAGAATTGTAAGGGCTTGTAACTGAAATTCCTGAGTTGGTGTGCTTGTGAATGATGGGTGCTGAGGGGCTATGTTTAAGGCACTCAATTCCTTGCACCATTCAGATGTACTTTTTGTACCCCAACTTAAGGTCGCTTTAAATTAGTGCTTGTTCATGGTGATATCCAGTTGCAATTTTAAAAAGAAAGAGAGAGAAAGCCTTACACAGCAGGTGTCATGGAACAAGCTACTGTCCTTGTTGCTGCAGTTCATTCAAGATCCTAATTAACATACCAGGACTCTAGCTACATGCTCCTATTCTATCAAAGGGAATATATTGCCATTTTTGAGCCATTTGGATTCACTGTCATCTGAGACTGTGTATATAACAGTCATTGAAAGATCTGCGTTGTCCTTTCCAGTTATTCTGGCAAATACCATAAGATCATTTGGGGAAGAACTGGAGAATTCGCTACTATATATCCTCGCTGCGTCTTTGCAGGGTTCTTCCTCAAAGGGATTTGGACTATTCTTCCATTAAGGGGAAGTAATGTTTCAAGACTTTGAGAACTGCGCAGGCATGAAAGCTAGGTGAAAAATTGTGATTTTCCATTTTAATGGTTCTCATCGGTGTTCTTGTTCACTCACTTTTGATCTTTTGTGGTTGTATTTGACAAACAATACTCTTACCGGCTACCGTCTGTCTTACCCCCAGGCACACCGTGCTCTCCATGCAACTGCCACACCTTGTAGCAGCTCAGGGCCCTCTGGGCCATATTGGCCTTGCTGCCCACCAGGAAATCACATCCATCTTGTCTCTGGCATCTAGTTCCCTCTGTCCTGATTCGTTATTATTCCCACTGGTACCAGCAAGCTCATTTCCATAGTGGCAAAGAACAGCCCCTCTTGACTTCTCAGCGATACCAGTGCCTGTCTCCCCAATGCATTCCTTATCATCTTCATAATGGGAGTGTCCTCTAGGCCTTCCCTGGGAATATAGTTATTGGTTAGTTCTCAAGTCTTAGATATCTGACTTAATACATCCATTTAACACAACTTTATGGAGTTTTAAATTATTACTCAAGTCTGAGCCAAAGTATTCCGACAACTCTGTCTCATTTATTGCCATTGTTTTCGGCCCTAAGGAGCCATCCTTTTATGGAAATCAAAAGGATTATGAAGAAATACTTTCCACAACTACATGCCAGCAAATTAGGTAGTTTCACTGAAATGGAAAAATTCCTAGAAAGACACAAACAACAAAAAATAAATTAAGAACTAGAAAATCTGATTTGACCCATGACAAATAAAAATATTAGTAATCAAAAAACTTAACACACACAAAAAAACCCAAAAACCCAAAACCAAATGGCTTCATTGGTGAATTCTACCAAACACTTAAGAAGAATTAATACCAATTCTCAGGGTGCCTGGGTGGCTCAGTCGGTTGAGCGCCCGACTTCAGCTCAGATCATGATCTCCCCCTCTTTGAGTTCGAGCCCCATGTCGGGCTCTGTGCTGACAGCTCAGAGTCTGGACCCTGCTTCGGATTCTGTGTCTCCCTCTCTCTCTGCCCCTCCCCCGCTCATGCTCTCTCTGTCAAAAATAAACATTAAAAAAAAAATTTTTTTTTAAAAGAACTAATACCAATTCTTCACAACCTCTTCCAAAAAATAAAAGGAGAGAACTCATCGCGTGAGACCAGTATTACCCTGATACTAAAACCAGAAAAAAAATATCACAAGAAAACTAAAGACTAGTGTTTCTTGCAGATATAGGCAGAAAATTTCTCAAAAAAATACTAATAGATCAAATCCAGAAATATATAAAACAGAATATAGCTTGATAAAATAGGATCTATCCCAGGAACACAAGGTTGTTTTAACGTCAAAAATAAATTAATGTAATATATCACATCAAGTGAATAAAGAGCAAAATCACATAATCATCTCAATAGATGCAGGGGAAACAATTGGTAAAATTCATTACTCCTTTATGATAAAAACACTAACAAACTAGGAATAGAAGGGAACTTCCTCAACTTGATAAAGGGTATCTACGAAATACATTTAACATCATACTTTGTACTGAATGCTGAATATTGAAATACTGAATATTTTCCCCCTAAGATCAGGAACCACGCACAGTTGTCTGATCTAGCCACTTCTATTCAACATTGTACTAATTAGATCTAACCAGGGTAATCAGGCAAGAAAATGAGATAGAATATATCCCATGATTAGAAAGGAAGAAGTAATACTATTTTGGTTTGCAGAGAACATGATCTTGTATATAAAAAATCCTAAGGAATTCACTACAAAAATATTTACGATTAATAAGTGAGTCCCACGGGTTGCAGCATACAAGATAAATATACAAAAACTAATTGTATTTCTAAAAATAAAAAGATAAAAAAAATTTTTTAAAGGGGGCACCTGGGTGGCTCAGTTGGTTGAGCATCCGACTCTTGATTTCTGCTCAGGTCAGGGGTCAAGCCCCATGTTGGGGGTGGCTCCACACTCCGCACAGAGCCTGTTTAAGATTCGCTCCCTCTCTATTTCTCCCTCTGCCCCTCTCCTTTACTCACACTCTCTCTCCCTCTAAAATAAAAAGCATTAAAAAATTCTTAAAAAATTAATTGTATTTCTATACAGTAGCAATGAGAAAGCAAAATTTAAATAAATGAAAATAATTTATAATAGCACCCAAAATAAAGTAATTAGGAATAAATTTAGCATATTCTGAAAACTATAAAACATGATTACAGGAAATAAAAGAAGGTCTAAATAAATGGAAAGACACACCACAATCAAGGATCAGAAGCCTTAATGGTGTTATGATGGCAATGCTCCCCAAATCGATCTACAGATTTGACACAATTACATCGAAATGCCAGAGCACTGGGTATTGTATGGAAACCAATTTGACAATAAATTTCATATTTAAAAAAAAAAAAAAGAAATGGAGCTCACAAAAAAAAAAAAGAAAGAAAAAAAGAAATGCCAGTTGACCTTGTAGAAATTGACAAGGTGTTCCAAAAATGCATATGGAAATGCAAGGAACCTAGAACAGCCAAAACAGTCTTGTAAAGAATACATTTGGAGAATTCATGCTTCCAAATTTTAAAAATTTACTATACAGCTACAGTAATAAAGACTGAGTGGTATTGTTATAAAAATATACATATAAATCATATAAAATAGAAATGAGAGTCTAAAATTAAACCCTAACATTGTTCCTCAACCAGGGTAGCAAGGAAATTCAGTGGAGCAAAAATAGTCTTTTAACAAATAATGTTGGTACAGGGGCGCCTGGGTGGTTCAGTCGGTTGAGCGACCAACTTCGGCTCAGGTCACGGCTCAGGTCATGATCTCGAGGTTTGTGAGTTCAGGCCCTGCATTGGGCTCTGTGCTGACAGCTCAGAGCCTGCAGCCTGCTTCGAATTCTGTGTCTCCCTCTCTCTCTGCCCCTCCCCTGCACATACTCTGCCTCTCAAAAATAAATAAATGTTAAAAAAAAATTTTTTTTAAATAATGTTGGTACAACTGGATACACACTGTAAAACTGTAGTTGGACCCCACCTTCCACCACACAAATATTAACTCAAAATGGATCAAAGACCTAACTCAAGAGCTGAAACTATAAAACTTGTAGAAAAAAATATATGCGTTAAATCTTAATGACCTTGAATTAGGCATTGCTTTCTTAGATACAACACAAAAAGCACAAAGAAGATAAAATTGATAAAATACACAACATCAAAATGAGAAACGTCTGTGCTTCAAAGTACACCATCAAGAAAGTAAAAAGAGAAACAACAAAACAGAAAACTTTCGCAAATTTTGTAACTGATAATGACAAGAAGATACCACTTCATACCCCTACAATG
Organism: Acinonyx jubatus; assembly: GCF_027475565.1. Classification (NCBI taxonomy): domain Eukaryota; kingdom Metazoa; phylum Chordata; class Mammalia; order Carnivora; family Felidae; genus Acinonyx; species Acinonyx jubatus. The sequence continues at coordinate 133,880,588 of NC_069384.1, forward strand.
GTTATAATAAAAAAGATAATAACAAGTGTTGGTAAGGATGTGGAGAAAGTAGAATGCCCATACGCTGTAATATAATTAATATAAAACAGTGCAGAATTTCGGAAATCAGTCTAGCAGTTCATCAAATGGTGTACAATCACTAGATGATCCAGCAATTCTACTTCTAGATATATACCAAGGAGAAATAAAGACGTAGGTCCACATTAAAAAAACAAACAAAAAACACCTTGTATGTGAATATTTACAGCAGCACTATTCACAATTGTCAAAAATAGAAACAACCCAAAGCCCATCATGTGATGGATGGATCAACAAAATGTGGTATATTCACCCAATGGAATATTATTTGGCAATAAAAACAGAGAGAGACACTGATGAAGGCTACAACATGAATCTTGCAAACGTTGTGACAAATGAAAGAAGCCGGTCCCAAATGACCACATACTATGTGATTCCACTTATATAGTGTCCAGGATAGGCAAATCCAGAGAGACAGAAAGGAGATTGGTGGTTGCCTCATAGAGGCTGGGGTGGGGAGGATTGGCTATGATGGATGGTGGCTAAGAGCTGTGGGGAAATTTGGAGGGGGTGACAATATTTTCAAGTTGATTGTGATGATGAATGCACAGCTGTGATTATGCCAAGGGTACTACATTGTACACTTTAAATGAGTGTATCATATGGCATGGTACCTATAAAGAGGTTTTTTTGTTTGTTTGTTTGTTTTTTCAGAGAAAGACAGCGGGAGCAGGGAGAGGAGCGAGGGCGGGGGGAGAGAGAGAGAGAGAGAGAGAGAGAGAGAGAGAGAGAGAGAGGAATGTTAAGCAGTGTAAGTCCCATGCTCAGTGAAGAAGGGTTCAATCTCACAACCCTGGGGTCATGACCTGAGCTGAAATCAAAAGTCGGTGCTCAACAGACTGAGCCACCAAGGTGCCCCATGCAGCTTCGAATAATCACTAAATGTCAGGTTCTCTGTAAAAATGAGAAAAGTAGGAACAAATACACAAATACATACATCACATATATTTCCTCTGCTCAGTACAGTAACCACTAGCCACATGTGACTATTTAAATTTGCATTTTAGTTCATTAAAATTAATACAATTAAAATTTCAGTCTTTTAATTACACTTACAACATTTCAAGTCTTCCATAGCCACAAGGCTAGCGGCTCCATATTTAACTGTGCATTATCTAGTACATACCCATAATTTCAGGAAATTCTACTGAACAACATTGATATCTCTAATCTACGCATCATAACTTTATTTTCACATGAGCCAAATGCATTATCTACTTAAGGAAAATGCCTTATTTAGACATTTTTGTCCTCCCTGGTTTTATCTGACTTTTCCTAATAATAGATGTTATTATTTTTTTTAATGTTCTTACCTTGAAAAAAACCTAACCTGCATGAGCTCACGGCTGCCATCTCCAATCTCTTCACCAAAAAGTCCTGGATCACTGATGCATATTTTCGGGTTGTAAGTTTATCCAGAATAAAAGTGGCTTGTAAGACTGAAGGTTGAGAAAGCTGAGAGGTCTATCTTATTGGTATGTAAATATTGGGTATTAATTTAGAAACAAAGGTGGTTTTGACAGTGAAGTGTTAATACTTCAACCCCATCTGAGGGGAAACATACAATTGATTGAATCAAAGGCATTCAAAAAGGAGGGTTATTTCGGTTGCTGTGTCACTCAAGAAGAAAAAGAAAAGGGTGAAAGAAAATAGTCTATTGATATGTGTTGTCATCTGGGTTTGCTTTTCCATAGTCATCTGTGTGTGCGTTTGATTGTATTTTATGTCACCCTGGTGAACAATACCGCAATATGTCAAGACCATTAGAATTCAACTACAAAGGAGGCAAGAAAAGAGTTCTGGTTTTCATGTCGATCAGCATCATCTGCTTAGATTTGGAGGCCTTAAAATTAACTCAAGCAATATAAAAAAAAATACATCAGACACAATGCAGAACAGGCAATCTCACAAAAGACTTCCTTTATGGCTCATCAGAGTAAATTTCTTGTCAAAATACTCCCTGCGCTAAGTAAAGGTTATCTATTCATATGAACACCTGACTTATGAAATCAATCAGGACACAATAAGAAAGATGCCTGCTTTTTGCATGCATTCAAGTTGTTGCTTCCATTAACTTAACTTCCTAAAAATATATTTCATTTTTTTTCAGTCTGCTCTGCATAACTCATTAACATCATAATCGCCGGCAATAATTGCCTGAAGTGAGTAAAGAAAATCACGAAAGATGAAGAGTTGAATTACCACTTAATGAAAGAAGAAAAAAAAGAAGACAATTTAAATCAACAGTCTACGATACAACCACCACTCCCTTCCTTGAGAAAATGTATAGTAATTGTGTTTCTTGGAGCTTGTTGTGTTTATAAATGAGGACTCTCAGACAGTAAATTCTCAGAATGATTCTAAGGGCTTAATTGATGATGTGAATCAGATGAACTTAAGAATATTTGCTCAGCAATCTAAAGATGCATTTTTATAACAAGTTGCAAAATAATACTATTTAAAATATTTCCAAATTATCCCTATGGTAATTAGAAGTCCTGACCAAAACGGAGTGTTCCTCTTGGCCTTCAAAATGTGTGGAATCGATTAGAAATGTTAAATGTATTTGGGGACTTAATGGGTATCCATTTAAACCAGTGCTTCTCAACTAGAGTTCATTTTGACTCCCAGAAAACATGTGGCAATGTCTGGAGAAATTTGGAGCCGTCACAACTTAGAGTATGTTATTAGCATCTAGGACAGCTCCGTGCAACCAAGAATCATCTGGCCAGAAATAACAACAGTACCAAAGTTGAGGAATCCTGATTTATACCAACAAAAGGACCTAAAAGGTTACTGTAAAAAGTAGCAAGTAAAATAAAGGGATGATGTGTCTCACTACAAAAAGAACAATAAGAAGTCTGACCAAAGCTAAAAACAATTAATGCAGTAGTTTACAAAACAATAATTTATTTTACCGTTTAGTGAGCAAGCTAGAGCTAGGGAAATGGGAGAGGGGAGATAACATAACACATTACTCCAGCTGCCCTTACTGGCCAACCTTCAACTCATGGTAATTTAGGATTGATGAGTGTCAGATAATCAGCAGACTTCGGCTGTAGTAAAATGTAATTATGATTTATCATTTTTATAGTTATTTCTTGAATCTGTAAACATATGACTTACCAGAAGAACCAGATTAAGTGGGTCGACAAGTTCAGCTAAGTATTTGTGTGACAGGATATTAAAGTGGAATCTGGGGAGATATCTTAAAACAGTGTTTTCCTGGGGCACCTGGGTGGCTCAGTCAGTTAGCATCCGACTTTGGCTTAGGTCATGATCTTGTGGTCTGTGGGTTTGAGCCCCACACGGGGCTCTGTGCTGACAAGTCAGAGCCTGGAGCCGGCTTCGGATTATGTGTGTGTGTCTCTCTCTGCCCACCCCCCCCCCCCCCAATCACACTCTGTCTTTCTCTCAAAAATAAGTAAACATTAAAAACATCTTTTTTTTTTTTTTTTTTTTTTCAAACAGTAACAGTGTTTTCCAAACATTAGCATACACCGGAATCACCCGGAAGGTTTGCTAAAACAGACTTCTGGGCTCCACCTCTAGAATTTCTGATCAGTAGGTTGAGGGTGAGCTCTGAGAATTGGCACTTTTACTAAGCTCCCCACCCCCAAGGATGCTGATAATGCGGGTCTGGGACCACTCTGGGAGTCACTGCCTTCATTCAATTGCTACTGTACCCAAAAATGAAGTGCAAGACAACTATGATGAAAATTATTTATAGGAGGTGACTAAAATCTCCTCCCCCACAAGGATCTGGAGATTTAGAGATGAGGGAGGTAGAGGGCTTTAGAGAGAACTCTCGAATGTGTGCTGTGAATCCCATCCCCCCATGGGTGGTAGAAACGGGCTGGAGGTGCAGACACTTCGCATCATGACTAAGGGAGAAAGCTTCAATCTAACCACTTACACAGATATCTTCGTTACAGTTTGCAAACACAGAGTGGACTCCTGTCCCTCTCTCTCTCCTTCCCTCCCTCTCTCTCTTTCTCTCTCTCCCCCTCGCCTGAGAAATCTAAATAGCAACAGAGACTGGCAGGCTAGCTGATCTGAAGGCAGGGCTTATGCAAAGTGGCTACTGTGATAGAATTAGCCTGCCCTGCTGAAGTCTGTCAGGAAAAAAGTCAGATGAGTGTCCCCCACCCCCCAACCCCGGCCCCAAGGGGTTACATGTGGGCCGTGTGCAAGAGCCTTTACATGGGTCTTCATAACTTGTGACCAAGAGGGCAGCCTGCCAGGAGAAAAGGCTGGAGGTACCGCTGGATTTATAGAGGCTGGGAGGAAGTAAGATATCAGCCATAATACAGATGCATTTTCCTCTGTGAAGGTGATGACAGGCAGAAAATTTCCCCAAGAAGGAAGGGGGTGGGATATCTCCAACAACCCAGCCAAGTGCCTCCAGAAAGTCCATTTTTAATGCCTGCCAGGGTCGCCTGGGTGGCTCAGTTGGTTAAGTGTCCAACTCTTGGTTTCAGCTCGGATCATCATCTCACGGTTCGTGAGTTGGAGCCCCTTGTAGGGCTCTGCCCTCACAAGTGCAGAACCTGCTTGGAATTCTCTCCCCTTCTCTCTCTCTCTCTCTTTCTCTCTGCTCACCGCCCCTCCACCATGCATGCGGGCATGCACTTGCTCTCTCTCTCTCTCTCTCTCTCTCCCTCAAAATAAATAAATAAACATTAAAAAAAATAAATGCCTGCCAAATCTCACAAGCAATGAAGTTAGGTAAGTAGAACCCTACATGTTAGGTGGGAACTTTTCCCTTTAGGAAATCTCCCTCTCTCCCTCCGACTCTGGAAGGGTCAGAAGCATGGTTTGTCAGATGGCAGAGAACGTACAGAATATGGAAAAGATGCCGACGCCCTTCTCTGTGACTCCTGCCTTCCTGTCTGCAGGCAGCCTGAGCGACTGGAGGAGGAGACATTTTTAACTACACAGGAGATGCAACTTTTGAATTACTCAACTGAGACTCTGTTTGTGATTTTAATTGACAAAAGAATTGTCAGCTTTATTGGAGAAGGACCAGAAAAATCAAGGGCCTGCCTAAGATTTGATCCAAAGGCAGAGGAAGAATTTGCCTCCCAGTGGAGATGTAAAAGGAGAATGGCAAGCTGAAATTAAAGTGGCTGTTGCTTTCTCATGTCCCCATGAGTGATGTGTCTTCAGTAATGGTTCTACACACCGCATCTATCATACCTTCCTAAGGTCTTTGAATGAGATTCCTGCTACACCAACCCATGGCTGACCCACTGCTCCACATTTGTCCTCAGCTTCTTCCTTTGATAGAAGAGATCAAAGTTTATTTTATAAAGCATGGATAGTTGTGAGCCAAAGAAAGTCTGATAAAGGGCTGTTTGAGTACAGAAACACCATGTTACATTCCACAACAGATGAACAGCCCAAAGAACTTACCTGAGGTGTATTTGACAGGAGTTTGAAGTCTTTTAATAATCCTAATACTTGGATGAGCAATTGAGTAAATCATTTGGAGACTCAGTTTTAATTTATACAGACAATTGCAGAGCAAAAAGGACAGAATATATGAGAATCCTAACGGATACACATTATCCACTGGATATGCCTTAAGTATTTGGGATTTCATTGCTATGAGCTGTGATAGGTCCCCTGATTTCTTTACCCTCCCTTTTATTACACCCTGCTCCTTGTCACCATATTAATGTCATGAATTGAAACACCATTCTGGTCAGTCAAAACTAGCCAATGGTCCTCGTGTCTACAGAATCATAGACATGTGCTGAGTAGGACATTCTTATCAACCACGGGTATGATCATTCGGAAAAGGAATTTGGCAACTGAATAATCAGGGTTCTACCAGAGAAACAGAACCAGTACCACCTCTATCTCTGTGACATGTATATATGTGTGTATATGACATATACATACAGATGTATGCATGCATATAACACACATACACGTGTATGTGAGACACACATGCACATTACATATGACATATATGTGCACAGTGAAAAGATCTATAAATACATAAACAACTGACTTGAGTGATTGTGGGGGCTGGGTAGACAAATCTGAAATCCATAGAGGGAGGTCAGCCTAGAAACCTGAGGAAGGTGCCAAAGGTGTAGTCCACTGCAGGAATGTTTCCTTCTTCAGAGAAGTCTCAATCCTGCTGTAAGGCTTTTCAACTAATTGAATCAGGCCCACCCAGATGATTGAGAATAATCTCCTTTACTTGATATCAACTAATTGTAGATGTTAATCATATCTACAAAATATTTTCACAGCAACACCTATATTAGAGTTTGATTGAGTAACTGGGCACTATAGCCCAGGTAGCTTGACACATGGAACTGGCTGTCACAGCAACGTTATCAAGAGGTGTAAATAGCTTCCTACCATTTGACCCAGGATTCTAGTTCCTGCAATACGTCCTAAAGGAAATAAGCAAAGATGTGCACAACTTTTTATATTTATTAGTGGCTCCTTCCAATTACTATCATGAACCAAAGCTCTGTCCCACTAGTCAAAGACACACACACGCCTGACCCCAGCAAGCAGCTAATTTGGCAAATTTGAGCCAAGGTTATTATTTGATCATTGACTAATAAATTGTGTTTTTAATGAAAAGTGGAAAAGGGTTAAAAGGTGTTAAGACTGCATATTGTGGGTATTTACCTCTTCACACTGTAACATTTCTCAAAGATCCTAGAGATTCTAGAGTACATTTTACACTCTGAAAAATAAGCATTTTATATATTTTTAAGATAACTGCAAGAGACATTTTAAAGCACCAATAAAAGCAAAAACAACATTGTAATTAAACTAAGTGCAGCACTCTGAAAATGACAACATAATTTGTATGCATCACAGTGTTATGATTTTAATGCCTAACACACCATACAATGTCTAATATCAGGGAATCAAAACTGGGTATTAGAGAATTGAGCTCAGACCCCTGAGTTCCACTATAGGATGAACCAGTGACAACCAGAGCAGACAGTACAATGAAGACAACCTTGTGGTAATTAGTGGAGCTTGCAAAGAGTCTACTGCTCCTTTACCTGGTGCCCACCAGGTCAAAAGCAAAAAATAAACAATAAATCAAATCTAAGTACTAGCATAAACAGCCTATTGCCCAACTCCACTGCTCCTGAAAGTGGCCTGATCTGTTCTTTGCCACCCAAAGGCATGTCCATGTTCTCCTTATGCCAGCTTCCAAAAAAAAAAAAAAAGGCTCATTAATTATAGCATCTATAGGCCCTCCACATTAATCTAGAGGGAGCAAAACTCTTCTGCAAACCAATTTCCTCACATCTGCTAACATCAAAAGAGGCTATGATTGGTCATAACCCAGGATATTCATTGGATCAGGACATATATATAAAGGACAAGGCAGCTACCACTTAATTGTATGAGCCCAGCTTTCACCCTTTATCTTGACCTTCCAACTTCACCCTTAGAGAAAAACTGGTCCATGGGACAAGTCAGTTATCTTTTGAACTTCCTTTTATATTCCATGTGGCAGGCTGAGTAAACTCAGAGTCTTTCTAGGGCTGAGTACTCACTTGCCCATTCTCTCTCTCTCTCTCTCTCTCTCTCTCCCTCTCCCTCTCTTTTCTCAGATTTGCCTGATCACATCTGTCTCAGATTTTTAGATTTGAAACTGAGAGTAGGGAAGAAATAGTCAGAGGTTAGAAGGTTCTACTTAGACCCTAAGCTTTAGCCCCATTCTCTGGTTTAGCTTTTATGAGATAGCCTGCAATATGGTACTGAATATCCACCTTTAACTCTTAACAAGGCTTAAAACTAAATCTTTTCCTTACTTTTTCTTAGTCGTATATGTCCATGATACTCTTATGTTGACCTCACATCACTACCATTTCAAGACAGGATAAAACAACAGACCCTTCCTCTATGAATTATAGCTATTCCTAATGACCTTAATGCTTTTGTTCTATTCTAAATTTCCAAGGCGAAGCTTCTCATAGTCTTGGCTTTTCTGAGTTACTATTTCAGGAAGCTGTTCAACTCAAGCCCTGGTATCCAATAAGGGGTCTCTTTCTGCCATATTTTGGTGTTTACCTCCTTCATTCCTCCTCAGTTTTGGTGATTTACCCTGCTTCTTTATCTTGGGTCCTATGGTAGGCAGAATTACAAGATTGCCCCAAGACTTCTAATCCTTAATATGCCCTATATAATCCCTTCCCCTTGAGCATGGGTGGGTCCAGTGAATATGATGGATGTCACTGCACAATTAGTTGGCACCATATGCCAACAAATCTGAGATTTTTAGGTATACGTCAGATCTCAGGTGCATTGATTTTGAGAACATCAAAAGTGAGATTATCCTCGGTGATCCTGGCCCAATCTAGACCCTTCAAAAGAGGGTCTAAGAGTAAGAAAAAAGCAGCAGCAGACATGCTCCCTGTTGGTCTTGAAGAAGCAAACTGTCACTTTGTAGAGAGGCTATGTGGCAGAGAATGCTGGGTGGCCTCTAGGAAATAAGGGACCTCAGACCTTCAAACGTAAGGAACTAAATTCTGCTGACCATCCCATGGCCTTTGAAGAGGACCAAAGCTCTAGAAAGGGATGCATCCCAGTCAACACCTTGATTGCTTGATACCCTGAGCAAAAGACCATTTTAGCTGTGCCTGGACTCCTGACTCACAGAAACTGTGAGATAATGAATGCATATTGTTTTAAGTTGCTAAATTTGTGATATTTTGTGACATGGCAATAGAAAACTCATATACGTTCCCGGGTCATTGTTTTTACCACAAGTGTGACTGAGGACCGAAGTACCGAAGATTGTGCACACAATTGCAGGGTCAGCCAGAAATTCTCTTGGCACCCTTTTCTCCAGCAACACACACACAAATGCATTCCTCCATTTCTAAACTGCCAGCATCACTTCTGCTCCGGGAGGAGCTGGGTCTAATTTCCAGCTAAGGCTCCTCCTGCTCCTGCACCAGACTGATACCTGCAGACCACCTATCGAAACTTTTCTCTGAGTCCCGAGATAAAACGACGGTGTCCTTGGGGACTCACAGGCTCAGCTGGTGAAGTTGTTTCCATTAATTACAGCACAAAGAAACCTCTTGAATACAGTATTGTGAAGTTTGTTTTGAAAATCATACTGCTTTTGAAAATTACCATTCATTATGCTTCGTAGCCAAATCATTTTACTTAGGAGCAAAAATGTGGTTTTTCTACCAGCTGAAGGGTTCCTCCACAATGAAGCTAGAGAATTATTCCTTGAGCAAGACTGCCTCTCCTGCAGCTAAAGTCTTCTTGCATATTTGGGGGGGGGGGTGGTTGGGGAATGGACAAATCGCATGTAAATGGAAAAATAAATCTTTGAAAGCAAGAGCAACTTCCCTTTCAGTTCATTTCTATGAGTATCTTTTTCTTGTTTTGCTTGGAAAATGGGAAACAATATAACTATCTGTGTTTGGGGGAGAATATATAATTCATCACTTCAAAATCTAAATCTTTCTCTCTGATCTGTAATACCTCATAGCCTCTATAATAAAACAACCAAATCAACTCAATGCGTCTCAAATATGCCATACTCTGTGACATTCTTGTTCAAAGTCATTTTTTGGCTCCTTGACACTGTAGTTTCTTGATATATGCAATGCCATTTTTATAGCTAGGAATTGTATTTGCTGGATAGGATGCAATGATTTGTATAGTGATTTGTGATGTGTGTCCCTGAAAGCAACCATACAGAAATAAATTGCATTATAAAAACCACATTTGATACCTCAATCAAGCCCATTCATTATAATTTTGAAAATTCCAACAGGCATAGGTCAGAGCTACTACTTTGCATTTATCAGGAGTTTTGCATCCTCATGGATTAGAGATTGATAAGTTTCTAATTATTTTCTAGACCAAACTGAATACCAATAATCAAAGAAGAGCTACTTAGTTTTTAATTGTTACAGTAAAATACCTTGCCTGATTACAAGGAAATGAAATCAGTCTTTTGATCAGAATCCTTGCAACCATTTCATCAGCACTGAAGGAGGTTACTTACTGAAGATGGTGAGGCTTGTTGTGGACATAAATGAAACAGATGACTACATTCCCTTCTTCGCTTTCTTTTTCTGCTATCACAGGATAAGAAATGAGGAAGTACCACGATTCCCCTTTGCAACTCTAACCATTGCTTTAGGTATTGCAGAACCTCACCAGGTGTCTTGAACTTAATTTTGAAATGGCCAACACAGCCAAGTTTTTGAGAAGAGAAAAAATAAGTTTATCTTGTTCTTTCTTCATATTTTCCCCATTCCCAAATATGGACTGTTGTGATATTTTTTCTCTTTCTTTGGCCATGCCTGTGAGATTGTAGGTTCTATGAAGTTGAAATGGTGACTTTCCTATTCACTGTTATAGTCCCACAGTTTAGCAGAGTGTTGGATACACAGTAGGGCCCTTACAATTATTTTGGCAATAGATGAATATCTCTAAGCATTTAGAAATTTGTGTGTCTCTAAAATCAGAAAATGGATTGGATAAACCATGTTAAGACTGAAATTTCCCACCACATCTTTAACCAATCTTTGAGCACCAAGCTACGCTAATCCAGGGATGACCCATAGGAAGCCAGTTTTAACAATAAAAATAACAATACATTTTCTTAAAAACTTAGCAGAGATAGCCAGCATCACACTGTAGGGAATATAGACTCTATATAAATCGTGTAGAAAAAAAATCACTAAACAAGTAAACAAGTGGAAAAAAAAACCCTAACAACATTTACAGTAGGTGAGAGGTGGAAAGCAGAATCTAGAACTGTAATATATTTACCTAAAACATTCAGTTTTCAACAACAACAACAACAAAAAATAAAAGGCATGCAATAAAGAATACGTAACTAATATACAGAAAAACACGATCTCTGTTTCAATAGAAACTCTCTCAAGGGGCCCAGATGTTGGACTTAGCGGACAAAGAAAAGTAGGTATTATATATATTCAAAAGCAAAAGGAAACCATGTTCTAATAATTAGAGGACAGCATGATAAACAGTGGATCAACAAGTATTATAGGATATCAATAAAGAAAGGGGAATTATACAAATTACCCAAGTAGAATTTCAGGTATGGAAAAGTACAATAATTGAAATGAAAAATCACTAAAACAGCTCAACAGAAGATTGGAGCTGACAGAAGAAACAATCAGCATACCTGAAATGGATCAATAAAAATGACCCAAAGAAAACGGAAAGAAGAACAGAAAGAAAAAAGAATGAGAACACAATGAATAGAGCCTCAGACACATGGGACAACATAAATTATATTAACATATATGTAAAGGAGTCTCAGAAAGAGAGGAAAGGGGGCAGAAAAATAAATAAAGCAATTATGGCTAAACATTTTCAAAATTCTGTTGCCAAAAAAGAAAAAGCATTAATCTACATATCCAGAAAGCTTAAATGAACTTCAAGTAAGGTAAATACAAAGAGATCCACACCTAGACATATCATAGACAAAGTCAAAGGGGAAATCTTAAAAGCAGCTTACACATACACATTCATGCCACCCCCCAACTCATCACAAACAAGAAAACCACATTAAAATTGCCAGATGACAGGAAAAAATGAAGCCAGAAGGTAGTGGGATGACACACGGAAAGTACTTAAAAAATAAGACTATCAATCAGTAACTATAACAAGCAAAACTATAGTTCAAAAATGAAGGCAAAATTAAGGTCTATCCAGATACAAAGACTGAAAGAATTCATTGCTAACAGATTTTCATGACAAGAAATACTAAAGGAAGTCCTTCAGACTGAAAAGAAATGATACCATATGGTAACCTGAATCCACACAAAGAAGGAAAGAGCACCAGTAAATATAATTATGTAAGAAAGTAACAAAAAATAAAATACATAAAATGTACTCACACATAAGTAAACATGTAAATATAAGCATATATTTTATCTTTGCATAGAACTATTACTATAAGCTACTGTTGGGGTTATATAAAGATGTAGATATATGACAATAACAGCAAAAAGGAATAGGAAGGGAATAAATCTGTGTTGAATAAAGTTTCTACACCTCACTGGAATTGAGGCATGGGCTGGGGACTGGAAACAAAAGAGACGTTTTAAGAAGTTATTCCATTAGCTGGAAAACGGTCACTCAGGGACCAAACTAGGGCAGTGGCAGTCAACTGGAGACTATTTGAGTGGGATAAGGAGACAGAATTACCAAATTTGGTAAAGGATTAGAACAAAGAGACAGGCACATGGGAGGAAGTATAGGTTAAAGAAAATTTAAATAAGGCAAAAAGGGAAGAAGGAGTATCCATTAACATAATTGGAATAGTGATAGTTTATTGTAGATTATTTAGATTGTGTTCCAGCCTGAGAATTAACTAAAAGCCAGGTCTGTGAGGATTGGAGGACAGGGCAGGTTAGTTTTGGTAAGCTGGAACTCTGTCTCATCCCATCTTAGTTACAACAATGGGAAACCGTATCTAAGTCATGAGGGTGGTGACTCTCAGCCAGGAGAGGAATAAACACAAAAGATGCCAGCATTACATGAAAGTTCTTTGTATTTCAAAATATTGTCTGTCACTGGCACTATTAATGAGAATGATTCTACTTCAACTCACTTTTAATTTTAAAAAAAAAACCTAATAGTGTGATGGTTTGATGATGAATTTTTAAAAAACTGCTAAGATTTCAGATTTGAAAAAGAAAGGGGGGGGCGGAAATGAGGAGAAAAGATGAAGAAATGCAATTCAATTGGCATTTGAGAAGAATCCAGGCTTCCATCTGGACATACATCTAACCTTCACCTTTGACTTTGCTCTATTCTGTCATTCTCTGTGGGCTGAGTGATAACCTCATTTTTCCTCTTTTCTTCTCAGTATTAATGATTATTTGAATAGATTCCTGAATTTATGAGAACATTTTTTTTATGTTTTTATTTATTTTTGAGACAGAGAGAGGCAAAGCATGAGCAGGGGAGGGGCAGACAGAGAGGGAGACACAGAATCTGAAGCAGGCTCCAGGCTCCGAGCTGTCAGCACAGAGCCTGATGCAGGGCTCGAACTCACAGACCGCGAGATCATGACCTGAGCCAAAGTCGGATGCCCAACCGACTGAGCCACCCAGGCGCCCCAAAGAGAACATATTAAAAATTCAAAGCACCTTTTTATTAGATCAAAGAGAAATAAATTGTCTCCTATATTCCATACCCTATTAAAATGGCCCTGGAAATTTTGATTGGATGTCTGGACCCAGAAACATATGTTAGTTAAACCATTGGAATCTAGAAGTCCTAATTCTTCCTTTGGTTTGCAATTTCTCACTGCACACACAGTGGGATTTGTGTGAATTATGCTAAGCAATTTTTTTTTAGATTAGAGAGATTCAGGGAAATAGGTAATTATTATGGAGCCTGGAAATTAGTTAATGATAAGGTTAATAAAAATGGCAAGCAGTATCTCCATGGAAATAATAACTTAAGAAATTCCTTTTTCTGTTTCTATGTCCTATCTCCTACCATCACTCTTCCTATTCCTTCACTTATATTCCTTCAATATATGGGGAAATATTGCCTTCTATAAAGTTGCTTTGATTATCATCAAAAGCAGAGGTCATTATGAAGACCTACTCGAACAGCTATGATGTGAATGGCCTCTCTTGTTAAAACACATAACCCAAAAAAGGAAATATTGGCTGAGAAAGAAAAGACCTCAGCATGGACTATGGCCATTGACATGATGAAAATCAGGGAACACTCTGGAGATTTTGTGACTCACTCCTTGGAGGAGACCCTATTTCTCTAAGAGATAATAGACCTTGTCTACTTAAGGTCCAAATTTGGGGGCGGCTAGGTGGCTCAGGTGGTTAAGCATCCGACTTCGGCTCAGGCCACGTACTCACAGTTTGTGAGTTCAAGCCCGACGTCGGGCTCTGTTGTAACAGCTCAGAGCCTGGAGCCTGCTTCAGATTCCCCTCTCTCTGCCCCTCCCATGCTCATGTTCTGTCTCTGTCTCTTGATAATAAATAAACATTAAAAAAAAAAAAGGTCCAAATTTGCCTACAGTAACCATGGTTCTTGTATTATAATTTGTAACGCCTTACTTTACTCAAAAAGTGCGAATGGCCCAGAGTACTGAAGTGGGGAGAGGTAAGCTAGATTGTGTTGAATAGCTATTTTGTGCCATTATACTATTTAATTGAACCCTTTCCATAATTCTGTAAGACACAATTATCAACATTCTGTGGCTATGACCAAGGCTCATAAAATTTAAATGACTTTCTCAGGATCACACATATAAGCCCAGAATAGATTAAGGGGCAGGATACACGGTCAATTTCATATAGAATCAATCTGTACCCAGTACTGAAACATTATCTAAGTACGTGGAAAAATTTTTGACAGCTAATCCAAGGATTCACATTAAATTCCTTAGCATCACTTGGGAAATCCTCTGGGATTGAAGGAGAGAAAAGCAAAAACAAGGGTATGAAACACTCCTCATTGGTATTGATCTCATCCTTGTGGAGGAAATGCTGACCAAACACGAAAAGAGTATTTTTTAAAGTAGGGCTGCATTGTCAAGTTTTCCAAGGACCTTACCTGTCTCAATCAAGGGCTGCATTATTAGTTTTCCAAAAACCTCACCTGTCCCACCAAGCCCAGTGATGGAGTGCCACAAAGCGAGTATCCCGGGATGCATACTCTGAAATGCAGTTAGCATGCAGACAACTGATAAGGGCATATTGTCAGGACCAACACCTACAAAAAGGGGGAAAGAATGGAGGATTGGGCTAAGGGAGGAGCTAAGCTCTGATAAAGATTCAACCGGCCTTGGCCAACCCCCAGGGGAGTTCTGCAATTGAGCCCTTCATAGTTGTTTTGACCTGGGGGGGTAGATGGCCAGGCCTTTACATATTTCTGTCAGTCAGCCAGTGGATGATATGGGTCAGCTGCCACAGTGACTTTGGGCAAAGGATTACCAGGAGTAATTTCTAGAGATGGCTGACAGCTGAAAACTCTCAGCTGGCAAACTCTCAGTCACTGGGAGGAAGTGTCCCTCATTCCTGAAGAGATTTCTGGGTGGACCATCACAGTACCAACTACATATAACCCGTTAATGGTTAAGTCAGTCTTCAAATTCAGCCCTATCTGGCTCTAAGCACATGTTTTGTCCCTTATATTAGTATACCTGTCTGAAATCACAAGGAACACTGTTCATGACTACCAGAGTTTTAACCTCTCTAGACTTCAGAGGATCTTACAGAGCAAAACATACAGTCCTGGTTGCTCAAATCAATGTTTGGTTCAACTGCAATAATTGCGAACTTGATGTGGGAAGGGACATCCTACGGTGTGATATTTTCCCCAGTCTCCCAATACAGTGAAGTAATTCAGAGAAACCATCCTGGGATGCAGGCACATGAAGATGTACAACAAGGCTCTGTTCTAGGCAGGCAGCCCTAGAGCCTTTCTTGACCCCTGGGGGGTTGCTCTTCAGGGATGAGAGTTGGGTCCCTAGTAAACTCTCCCTAGCCCTTGCTTCTCATCCTGAAAAAGGGGGTTGCAACTTTGCAAAGAAAGATGGTCAGTGTTGCTGGGCATAGGCTTTTGTCTTCTTCCAAGAGGTGCTGGATATCTGGAGAGTCATTGCAGGGAAACCAGAGTCAGTTAATAGGGATTCTTGAATCCTTCTCCTGGCCAATGAGGAGGGAGCCGAAAGGAAGGAGTCAGACATTCTCCGAACCATAAGTGGAGTTTTAGTTTGGGTTTGTTTACAATCAGAACCTGAGACAAGGACTTAAGTGCGGGCAGAGGTTTTTGTTGTTGTTGTTGTTGTTGTTGTTGTTGTGGGTAGGGAATGGGCAGGGAGGGTGTAAATTATTCTAGTAAGTGAGAGAGAAAGGTAAGGAGAATGAGGCAAGAAACAAGCTTTAAAAGGTTTCTGTTAGAACTGGTTATTGCCCTCGGTAATTAGGACTCAGTCCTGCTGAAGCCCTTTTGAGTAGCCTTGCAAAATGCACATCAGAATTACCCCATCAAAGAATGGGTGCCGGGTGGGGGGGGGGGGTGGGATTTTTCTAGTGATTCCAATCTCTTCTTGTATAATGGTCTCTCCTGAGGAAATGAATCTCCCCACACTTCCAGGGCAAGCTCCCTTGGTTTTAGAGAAAGCACTGAATAAGAACCATGGAGCGTCCAGGTAGGACACAGCCAGCATGCACAGAAACTGTCCCCCACAGCTGCTGCTGAACCAACATGGGCCAAGGCATCTGCTACAGAGGGGGATCGTCTAGGTAGATATCTGGATGGCTGTTTGAGAGATTCGCTCTCACAAAACCAAGAATGAAAGGTGGTCACCTTGACTGTCAACTCTAATCTTGAATGTTTCTGCTCTCCATGCTCATGGGACCTTCCTCCCGTTCACATTAAAAAATATGTACAACCTTAGGAATTGTTTCTCTAGCGCATTTGTGGGCTTCTTGCTTCCGGTTCTGGCTCAATCCTCCAAGATGCAGGGGTAATTTACCCACATCAGGCCTCTCTTCTCATTCCTGGTAAATATCAGCTCCTACACCTTCTAAGAGGAGCAAAGTTTAGGAGATTACATGAGTAAACAATGTTTGTGAGGTCAGGGTCGTTTCTTCAAACTGCACACGTTTTAAATTTTTGGCTTCATCAGTGCTTACTAAAAAGAGTGAGTTAACAATAAAGATTTCACTTTAGTGACCTTGTATTATTTTTGTCTGAAGTCCATCTTGGGTATTGGGAAGGGCTTCTGGAGTTAGCCTTCACCACTCGCTAACTTTATTGCGTCTTTGGGTTTCTATATGCCTTATCTCTAAATTCTATGGTTTCATTATGTATCATGAAATGGTCTCCTGTTTGTTTTCTTTTTTTTTTTTTTCAATCACTCAGGCAGGTGAGATGTCACATTTCATTTCGTTTTGATTCACTGAATATGATTCAGAAAATGGTGCAGAGAGCTAAACTCTAAAAGCAGCCTTTTCAGTACAAACCAATTGGCTTTCTTCCTACTGTGTGAAAAACTATGATAATAGTCATGTCTTCAGGTATTTCCCCCTTACCTTTTTTGGCTACTTTACTGCACTGAACCCTGAAATACAAGTTTTCAGCGCAGAAAGCAAGGCTGCCTTCATTGGCTAATGTCCAGAGAAGAAAAATTAACATGGAGGTAGGTTTAGGCTTGCTTCCTTTTATCTGTCAAACGTATGATTATAAATAAGACAGTGCAGACTCTCAAACTCAAATGTTGACTATCCCTGCTTATTCAATAAAGGATACAATGTATTTTTTAAAAACAATGGTCTAGACTCCTGTGTATGTCATAACTCTCAATTCTCACAGTATTCTCTGTAAGTAACTGCTCTCATTAGTCCAATCCACAGATGGGAAAACTGAGGCACATAGCCATTAAGGTAACACTTCCACAGTCTGCCCAGCTACTGAGTTGGGAAGCCAGGATTCAAACCCAGGAGTCTGACTTTAAAAACCCATCTTGTGCTGCCTCTTACCTAAAAGTCTGTCTAATGAAAGTCTTTGGCATGAATTCACTGATACCTTGTCAAGATATAAGGGACTTAAGGACACCACCATTATTTAGATAAACTATTTAAATTAGTTTGAAAGTCAGCAGTAAAGCAAGAAATTTTCCGCTGAATCTAATCTCCGTACACATGATCTAATTTTAGCAATTGCGATTTCTCCCGCAGATCAGAGCCCAAGGATGTGTGCGTGGATTTTTTCCCAAGATACTACAAAGTACCCCAAATGTGAGGGCTGCAGCTTGCAGATATTTTTAGTCACAGAAAAATGTGATTAAGAATAGTAATTCTGTTAGTGATATTTGACCTGTTTTTGTCTTGAAATCACCAGTAAATCCCCCAATATAGCTGACGCTGATAGCGTATGCACACGTGTGTATACTGCAATTCTGTGGATTCTTTTCTCCGCAACCCAACCCCCCCCCCCCCGCCGTCCCGCCGCCCCCCGACTTCAGGATGTACAGGATGTAATGAAGGCTATTGCACACTAGATGGCAGCCTTGCCACGTGAGCCCCCAGCCTAGGAACAGCGTCTGAGAAGTGAAAACCATTCTCATTTCAAAGTAGAATAGTTTAAGAAGTGAAAGTGAGGCTAATAAAGAATCTACTTCTCTGATTCCAGGATTAGAGGCGAAACTCAGGACGAAAGGACTAACATGGAGGTGAGAGAACTGTCCTCTGCTCTGTAGTTCGACAAACGCAATTGGAGTTGCCTTAGAGACACTTTTTCCCTGTGAAGCTGGGAAAGGTCACTTTCTGCTCCTTGTGCAGTTGGAGTCATTACAGAAAGCTTCTTTGGAGACCCTTCAGAAAAATGCAAAAGTGAATTCATAATTATACACTGAAATAGCTGAATTCTACTAGCTCTTAAGTTACATGATTAATGTATCGCTGTATAATTACATGATTATCGATAAAATTTATGTTAGATATTGTGTGTGACTTTTCTTCAAAATGTCCATTTGTTTCCCCAAAACCATAAAAGATTCGATGGATAGGGGCACCTGACTGGCTCACTCAGTAGAGCATCCGACTCTTGATCTCAAAGTTTTAAGTGTGAGTCCCATGTTGGGTGTAGAGATTATTTAAAAATAAAATATTTCAGGGGCGCCTGGGTGGCGCAGTCGGTTGAACGTCCGACTTCAGCCAGGTCACGATCTCGCGGTCCGTGAGTTCGAACCCCGCGTCAGGCTCTGGGCTGATGGCTCAGAGCCTGGAGCCTGTTTCTGATTCTGTGTCTCCCTCTCTCTCTGCCCCTCCCCCGTTCATGCTCTGTCTCTCTCTGTCCCAAAAATAAATAAACGTTGAAAAAAAAATTTTTTTTAATAAAAATCAAAATAAATATTTCAAATAACAGATGTGAATGGATGAATAAAAACCAATAGTCTCGGTATTATTATATATGGTCCGTTAGAGTCATTTAACTTAATATCTCCTTTTTGCACATCCCAGAAATGCCTCCACTGAACTCAGTCCAAGCAAACAGTGCCTTCAAAGGCTCCTCCAGGTTCGCTTATCCTCCTCCCGGCTGGATAAAAGCTGAAGGGATTGAAGGGAGAAAGGAACTCCCTATCTCACAGAGCTAGAAAGACGGACATATTCCTGCCATTCCTCAGTGAAACCTTGACCACACTGCCCTGCAGACACAGAGACTGCTTGAGGTGTGTTAGCCATTAAAAAGGCTTTTGTGGGTTGGCTTGGGAACCAGTGACCACATAGCGCTTGTTAGAAACAGACTCATTGAGCAGTGCAAACTGTTGAAATGAATGGGCTTCAAGGAGCTCCCAGATCAGGGCCTAAAAATAATATTTATCTCTTTCATTTTCTGTTGACCTCCTACAGTTTTAATCAGATCTCCCAAGTCAAATGGCTGCTGATGTTCCAATTTGTCTTGCTACAACTATTTATTAACAAAGCAATTATTATGACACGACACAGGCTCAGTAGGACAGTACTGTCTTATGATTATCTTCTTGGAGATAAAAACAAGCAGCTTTCCATAAAACCCTGCTTGGGAGCACAATCTGGGTAAGTGTTTTGTACAATGTGGAATAAAGACCATCGGTTCTGAAAAATCATCATCAAACTCTACAGAGATATAACAAACTTAATCATATCCATGATTGGAACTCATCTCAGTAATTTTAAATTCTTTAATCATATCATGGTTACATCTGCCTTCTTTTCCTTCCTTCCTTCATTCCTTCCTTTCTTCCTTCCCTCTTTCCTTTACCAAAAATATTGTAAGTCAGTCACTGCATAAGAGCCCTAGTAAGGTTACACATAACATGTTATAAGGAACTCCTCACCTATGATCTAGCACATAATTTGAAACCACAAATAAGCACCATATATAGATTATATAGAGAAACCACTGTGTATAGATTGAACTAACCTTTAAAGCCCTGCAATAGCATTTTCCAGCTGTGGTCATGTGCATGACCACAGAGCAACTTTTGAATTGAGGTAACAGATGCAGAGAAGCCAAGGGCCTTGTTCAAGAGTCTGTGAAGAATTCTAAAGCCAGGAATTAAATTCAGTTCTATTGCCCTGATGTCCAGGATACTCTTACTGAGGACCATCACAAACGAATGCATAGACATTTTCTCAGTTTTAAAACTAGGCCTCACCTAACTATTCCCTGAGTGCCTGAGCCAGAAGTCTTGGCAAACTGTGACAAAACCTGTTCTGTTCAGGGTAACTAGCTGCCTGTAACCGTGACTCCATTATCTGTGCATTTAGTTTATACAAAGTCTCCATAACTTTGTGAATACTAGTAAATGAATAAGCCAGTCTATAGAATTACTTATCTTTGCTCTCGATTGTACAAAAAACGCATCAAGAACAAAACTGTGAACTGAAGTTAGCCCTATTAGGTTGTACCTACTCCCATTTATCTTCAAATTCATTGATCCCCAAAGCTGGATGTACCAATGGACCAAGCTACGACCGAGGCCAATTATACTTTCCGAGGCCGGGGCAAAACAGTGTCCGTTGCCTTAGACCTAGTGTGTGGGGATATTTAGAAGAAAGGCCTACACTCCAGGATATAAATCAAAACCCCTAATAACCTAACTTAACAAGAATGGATTCCAGGTCTGTGGCAATTTTAATATGAATGTGTTTGAAGGTCAAGCTTTGTCCATAATCATGAAAGATGAAGAATGCGATAAGAGTAAGAATTTCTCTTCTAGAGATGAAGATAGATAGGGGTCTCCAGGTACTACACTACAGAGCAGTGGACCAAGTGCAGGTCATTCTGATAAATTTCACCAAATAGATGCTTTCAATCTTCACAGTGTTTAAGTTGTGCCTGCTAGGGCCACCACCCCAGAGGAAGTTTAGAGGTACTTGTGTGAATCAATACAGTGGGGACTTTATAAAAACGCCCAATACTTAGAGCCATGTTAGTGCCCCTCCCAGCCTGCTTTGTCAACACTCAGTTCTTTTTTTTTTTTTTATGTTTATTTATTTTTGAGAGAGAGAGATAGAGAGACAGAGTACGAGTGGGAGAGGGACAGAGAGAGAGAGGGTGACACAGAACCTGAAACAGGCTCCAGGCTCCGAGCTGGCAGCACAGCGCCCGACGTGGGGCTTGAACTCATGGCAAGATCATGACCTGAGCTGAAGTCAGAAGCTTAACCAACTGAGCCACCCAGGTGCCCCAACGCTCGGTTCTTGATCCAAATGTAAAACTAAGATGTCCCAACACTCCTTGCTGCCCAAACCTCTACCATAATGGCCCAACCCAAAAAACTGAAATTCTGCTTTGAGCCTCCACTCTGGTCTTTCTGGCTTCGTGGTGACTGCTCCCCTTCTAGGACGAGTTGGTCTGTCTTCTTTTCCAAAAGGCTGCATACTCTCTCCATACTCTCCAGTCTACAAATGAAAATTTATAGCTAAAGTGACCCTATATTTATCATCTAGATAAGTACATATTTAATGGGGCACCTGTATGGCTCAGCTGGTTAAGCATCTTACTCTTAGACTCTTAGTTTCAGCTCAGGTCATGATCTCACAGTTTGTGAGTTCAAGCCCTGCATCAGGCTCTGTGCTGGCAGTGTGGAGCCTGCTTAGGATTCTCTCTCTCCCTCTCTCTCTCTCTCTCTCTCTCCCACTTGTGCTATCTCTCTCTCTCTCAAAATAATAATAATAAAGACTGAAAAGGGACACTATAATAGTATGTTGGAAGCAGGAGTAAATCAAGAGAGTTCTGGTCCACTAGGATATATGACCCACTACCTATTGCCAACCTAACTTGGGAATGAGATTATGGCCTGGAGTCCATCGTTAATATATATCTATTTCCTGCTCTATGTCTAATAAGAGGGGTCACCTGACTCACTCTGATGCATGTTGTGCACTTTGCACACATGGTAGGAATTGCTGGGTCACTCTCATTGTGGGCTATTCCTGAAGTCAGTTTTCCTCAGTCAGTGGGACACACTTTCTATGTTATCCCATTTGAATACATCTTCAACTTAAGACCATGTCTGTTATGATACATGAGAGAATGCCCCAGAAAAAAAGGCACTTAATTAACTTTACATTTATTTTATTTTGTGGGTACCTTGTGATTGGCAAGTATCTACATACTCAACAGACATTTACTCAGTGTCTACTGTGGGAAAGCCATTTAAAAGAAAGCAGGACATAAAGATAAGCCAATAAGAAAAGAATGAATTTAAATAAGAATTACAGAGTTTTAAGTGTCATTAAATAAATTCAGGTGAGGGGCCTCTGCCTTTATAGAGGGTTAAAATTCAAGATTCAGCTAAACCATCCATTAGCTCTATACCTTTCTTTCCCAACAGGAAATACACAGTGCGCTCATGTTTAGAATAATTTTAGAATAACAAAAGGACTAAATACAAAGTCACGTGCAGGGAGCACATGATATGCATGCAGGAACCTGGAGGTAACAGCAGGTGCCACTGCTTTACGTTATTACGGTGACTGTTTCTCATGCAGCACACTGAAGGGCACTCAAGAGACCAGAATGCCAAGGGAAAATAAAATTTATTACTCCCAGGTCCCAGAGAGGAAACTCTAGCCTACCTTGAAGGGCCAGCAGGATGCTGAGTGATGCAAGGACTCAACCAGCAGGCAGGGAATGAAAGGAAGAGAACTGTGGGCCAATCTTTACTGGGATTCAAGATATTAGCCAAGCGGGATTCCCAGGCTCCTGGGGAACTGGTTAGTTGAAAGGTGGTCCCTAGGGACTGTATGTCTGGTGGGAACTTAGCTGTCCCATATTCTTGACAGGTAAGAGCAGAACTTGGGAGTGGTCAGAGGAAGTCAGTATGTGGGCCTTATCTAAGTAGGCAGTGAAATGAGAAGTTTGGTTTTGTTTAACTGAACTGGTTAAAGGCCCACGAAATAGATGCCACGGCAGCACAAAGAATAACTAACAGAAGGTTATGACCGACCCCACTACTAGATGGCAAGGAATGAGAGGAGATAGCAGTATTGAATATTAAATGCATACTGAATTAAAACCCAGGGGAGAGAGACATGTAAAGTGGGCCATCATGAGAAAGCAATGTCTGGAGTTAAAGGCACTGAGCTGTCTTCTCAGAGAGGAAGCCAGAGGGATAATTCTTCAAACCTCTCTATTCTCTCTCCCTCTCAACTCCTGGGGTCCCCAGTTGGACTGGAAGGCACAGGAGCCTGTTGCCAGTCAGCAGGTCAGCATCCACAGGGAAGAGAGCATAGTGTAGGTGGGTAGAAGGTAGATTTGGGGATGAAGAGACCAACAGAAGATATCCACCCTACCAGCATTAAACGGGTGTCCTAATTACTACTGCTGCCTAACACTCGATCCCAAACCTACTTAGTAATGCAACATCTCAGGGTCTGAAATACAAACACATTCCTGGCATCCCACAAGAGACGGGGTTGGAAATTCAAAAACGTCACAGGGGCACAGCTTTTCTCTGCTCCACGATGTCTGCAACATCGGCTGGTAAGACTTTGAGGGGTGACTTAATATCTGGGAGCCAGAATCGTCTGCTCACTTATCCACAGATCTGGCAGTTTAGTTTGTCTATCAGCTGAGACCTTAGCTGGGGCTGTCAATCAGAACACCTGTACATGGAACATGTAGTCTGGGCTCCAGCATACCATGGTGGCTGGATTCCAAGAGCAAATGTCGCAAAAGAGAATCAGGTAGAAACTCTGTCAACTTATTAAATTAGCTTCAAATTTCACACAGCATCACTTATACCATAGTCACAAATTTGCCAAAATTCAGGGGAGAGCATATAAATCTCACCTCTCCATTAAAGGGCTATGATGGGAAAGAATGTGGCCATCACTGGAAAATGAAATCTGCTATATTAGGGCAATGGAACTCTGAATCTTACTTTTAATACCATAACTTATATGCCTTATATACTTTTTGAAATAAACACTGAATTAATATTAATATAATTTATTATATTCTTTAGACATTGTTGTTTGGTTGTGCTCTGTGCAAACAAGCAATACACTGGCAGAAGGAGCAAAGCCCTTTTTGGAAGATGGATATGACTTATATACATATACATATATATATATATATATATATATACATATATATGTATATGTGTATATATATATATATATAT
This sequence comes from Acinonyx jubatus, assembly GCF_027475565.1. Lineage (NCBI taxonomy): Eukaryota > Metazoa > Chordata > Mammalia > Carnivora > Felidae > Acinonyx > Acinonyx jubatus. The sequence goes on from NC_069384.1 coordinate 133,904,826, forward strand.
ATCCATAAGCAAATGTGATAGAGGATTTGGTTATATGATCAGGGAAATATTAATGCTTTCATGAAAAGAGGTTCTTGATATCCATTTGTTGGAGCTCTGCAAATAAGTAATTATTAAATATTACCATAAAAATCAAGAAAAAGTAGACAATCTGGATAGGCCTATATCTATTACAAATTGAATCAATAATTAATACTCTTCCAAATTAAAAAGCACCAGGTCCAGGTGGGTTCACTTGTGAATTCTTAAGGAAGAAATTATACCAATTCTTTACAATCTCTTCTAGAAGACAGAAGCAGGATGCATGCTATCTAACTCATTCTCTGAGGCCAGAATTACCCCAATATCAAAACCAGACAAAGACATTACAAGAAAAGAAAACTATAGACCATTATCTCTCGTAAACATAGATGCAAAAACCCTCAACAAAATGATAGCAAATCAAATTCAGCAATATATAAAAAGAATTGTATGCCATTATCAAATAGGATTTATTTCAGGTATGCAAGGCTGATTCTACATTCAAAAATTAGTTAATGTAATCGATCACATCAACATACTGAAGAAGAAAAATCACATGATCATATCAAAAGATGCAGAAAAGCATTTGACAGAATCTAACACCCATTCATGATAAAAACTCTCAGCAAAATAGGAATAGAGGGCAACTTTCTAAACTTGATAAAAATACCTACAAAAAACCTAGAGGTCAAATCACACTTAATGATGAGAAACTCAAAGCTTTCCTGTTAAGACTAGGAACAAGGCAAGGATGATCCCTCCCTTCACTGCTTTACAACATAGTACTGGGAGTCCTAGCAAATACAGTAAGACAGTAAAAGAAAATAAAAAGTATACATATTGGGAAAGAAGAAATAAAACTGTCTTTACTTGTAGACGACATGATTGTCTATATAGAAAATCCAAAAGAATCAACAAAAGAACCCCTGGACCTTATAAGCAATTACAGCAAGGTTGCAGTATACAAAGTTAATGTACAAAAGTCTATCACTTTCCTATGTACCAGCAATGAACAAGTGGAATTTGAAATTAAAAATTCAATAGCATTTATGTTAGTGTCCCTCAAAATGAAACACTTAGATATGTATCTAACAAAATATGTACAACATCTTTATGAGGAAAACCGAAACTCTGATGAAACACAGTAAAGAAGAATTAAGTAAGTAGAGATATTCCATATTCGTGCATGGGGAGAGTCAATATTTTCAAAATGCCCATTCTTCCAAGTAAGGTCTATCAATTTCATGCCATCCCAATCAAAACCTTGGCAAGTTATTTCGTGGGTATCGACCAACTGATTATAAAGTTGCCAACATGATATTGAATGAGAAGAAGAAAGCCGGAAGACTGACCTATCCGACTTCAAGATTTACAAGAAAGTTACAGTAAAGATAGTGTGGTAGTGGCAAAAGAACAAATAGATCAATCCAGAAACAGACCCGCATAAATATTATCAAGTGGTATCTGACAAAGGAATAAAGACAATACAAGAGGGAAAAAATAATCTTTTTAACAAATGGTGCTGGAACTCCTGGACACCCACATGCAGAAAAGAAATGAGTCTATAGACACAAACCTTACAGCCTTCACAAAATTTAACTCAAAATGGGTCACAGACCCAAATGTAAGACACCAAATTAGAAAACTCCTAGAAGGTGACATAGGAGGAAATCGAGGTGATCTTGGGTATAATGACTTTTTAGATACAACATCAAAGACATAATCCAAGAGAGCAATAATGGATAAGCTAGACTTCATTAAAATTAAAAACTTCTGCTTTGCAAAAGACACTATCAACAGAATGGGAAGACAAGCCACTGACTGGGAGAAAATATTTACAAAAAAAAAAAACGTATCTGATACAGCGATGTTGTCCAAAATATGCAAAGAACTATTAAAACTCAACAGTAAGAAAATAAGCAACCAATTAAAAAATTGGCAAATACCTGAACAGACATCTCACCAAATAAAATATTCACATCACAAATAAAAATGTGAAAAGATGCTCAACATCAAATGTCATTAGGGGTTTGCAATGAGATGCCACTACACATCTATTAGAATGGCCAAAATCCAAAACTCTGACAACACCAAATACTGGCAAGGAGGTGGAGCAGTGGGAATTTTTGCTCACTGCTGATGGAAATGTTAAATGGTAGCCACTTTGGAAGACAGTTTGGCAGTTTCCTTACAAAACAAAATATACTCTTCCAACCCGGCAATTGCACTCGTTGGCATTTACCCAAAAGAGCTGAAATACTTAGGTCTATACAAAAACGTCTGTGGGAGCTTTATTCCTACTTGCCACAACTTGGAAGCAACCAGGACATCATTCGGTCAGTGAGCGAATAGATAAACTGTGGTACATCCAGGCAATGGAATATTATTCAGTGCTAAAAAGAAATAAGTTATCAAGCCATGAGAAGACATGGAAGAACATTAAATAAATATTACTAATGAAAGAAGGCAATCTAAAAGTGGCTACATAGTGTATGATTCCAGCTATATAACATTCTTAAAAAGGCAAAATCACAGATCAGTGGTTACCAGGAGTTAGGAGGGAGGAAAGGGTAAACAGGTGGAAGCACAATGGATTTTTTAGGGCAGGGAAACTATATATTACATGGTGGATACATGCTTTTATACATTTGTCAAAACCCATAGAATGTCCAACACCAAGAGTGAGCCCTAATACAGACTATATAGACTTGGGGTGATAATGATGTGTCAAAATAGGTTCATCAATTGTCACAAATGTGCCACTCTGGTGGGGGATGTTGATAGTGCGGGAGGCTGTGCATGAGTGGGCACAGGGAGGATATGGAAATTCTACTTTCTGCTCAATGTTGCTGTAAACCTTAAACCACTCTAAAAATAAGTGATGTTTGACAAATGAAGAAGAACATAGGCCAATATAGATAGTAATATGATCTTACTAGAATATTTATCCCATTCTGTGTTAAAAGGACATTGTGGTACCACAGTGAATGGGTACACCACTGTTACAATGCTAGCGATTGAACTGAAAGCATCTGACCTCAGGTTTTGGTGGCAGTCGGGTACCCTAAACCGCATGTCTAAATTTATGGAGCTTTCTGTAACCACTTCTGACTTTGAGTTGGAGAAGGGGTGGATATGTAGTTTGGGCAAAGCCAACTCCTCTGAAGCTTTCTTTTCTAAGTGGCATTTTCCAAGTATGCCAGAGAGACCCCATTCATTGAGAACTTCCTGTGTTAGTACTTGAACAATGGGGCATCATTTGAAAGGAGCTCTGCCAGGTGCACCTGGGTGGCTCAGTCGGTTAAGCAGCCAACTCTTGATTTCATCTCAGGTCATGATCTCACAGTTCATGAGTTCAAGCCTTGCATTGAGCTTTACGCTGACAATGTAGAGCTTTCTTAGGAATCTCTCTCTTTCTCTCTCTCTCTCTGCCTCTCCAGGGTACATGCTCTCTCTCTCAAAATAAATTAAACTTAAAAAAAAAAGAAAGGAGCTGTGCCACAAAATGGAAAACACACAACAAAACAACATTTTCTTGGGTATATTACATTCCCCCTTGACGTCACCAGGGGCATGCATAATTTAATTGGTAAATAAAGAAAATACAGCTTAATATTGGGCATTTGAAATTCAACCTTCCGTTGCCTTAAAAAGCTGTCTTCTGTATGTAGCTGGTACCTTACAAGAAGAAAGACCCTTGAAAGAAAAAGAACATAACAAAATTCCTACAAACAGCATTTTTAGTGTATAAAAAAATAGCTTGGGATTCATGTGAAAAATCATTTCAGAGCAAAGACATTTCATATGCAGATATGATACTTTAACTATTTCTATCAAATCCAGTGACACACATAAGTAACTTATAAGAAGTGTATAGAAACAGAAAGGACGGGGGCACCTGAGTGGCTCCAGTCAGTTAAGAGTCCGACTTCAGCTCAGGTCATGATCTCACAATTCATGGGTTCAAGCCCCGCATCGGGCTCTGTGCTGACAGCTCAGAGCCTGGAACCTGCTTCAAATTCTGTGTCTCCCTCTCTCTCTGCCCCTCCCCTGCCCACACGTGCTGTCTCTCTCTCTCTCTCTCTCTCCCTCCCTCCCTCCAATATAAAGTAAAAAAATTAAGAAGCGAAGGAAGGAAGGAAGGAAGGAAGGAAGGAAGGAAGAGACAGCACTACCAATGTTATTGATACTAAGAAAGAATCCCGATTCGGAATTTGGCTCAGTGAGCCACACTCTATTGTCCTTTTCAACTGGTACACTTCGTAGCGCTTATTGTCACTGGAAAATTGCTACCTTTTGAATAACTAGAGAATGAGCTTGAGTCTTTTCAATTTGGATTCAGGAAGATGCTAATGTATTCTCTTAAGCTCTGGAGGAATATATTTTCCTGGGGTCCAAACAATCAGGCTTCCCTTTTGCCTGCTATAATTTTAGGAAGGTTTTTCCTCCAGCTAACTCTTCCTGCCTGTGGCTCCACTTGCTTAGGAGGAACTCAAGCCACCTCTTACCCTCATCGTGTCACAAAGAAAGAGGCACTCTAATGTGGGTTAAAGGTATACAATTAAAAGCAAAGGGAGGAGGAATCACCATGGTTCATTTCTCCTCAAGTGGAACCCCCACATTGGCACAATTCGAGAATTGTCTCCCACCTACCTGGGCACCACCCCTATCAGTTGTTCTGACTGTTCTAGTCTGGTCTGCCCATGAAAGGCAGCCCCAAACTCTGAGAACTTTGTTGTTATTTTATCTATTTTTTTTTATTAAAAAAAGTCATTCACCCTCATCAAAGCCCTGATTAGTCCCCTTCTGACATACTTCTCCTGTGCCCTTATCAACAGGCTCCAGTAAAAGATACATAGCTATATCACATTACAGTTTATGAAGTACTCTGACATACTATCTTCTGGCCAGGGGCCCAATATCTCCGTTTAACTTTTGCAAAAGAGGGCTCAAGGTCTGAGAGGTTATAAGGTTTATCTCCAGGCCACACAAGAAACAAACTGCAGGGCCAGACCAGGAGACTAGGCCCACCAACTTCTCATTCCTGGCTCTCAAACAGAGCACGCATTAGTATCACCAGAGGACTTGTTACAACACAGATCTGGGGTGCTTGGCTGACTCCCATCAGCAGAGCATGAGACTCCTGATCTTGAGGTTGTGAGTTCAAGTCCCACATTGAGCAAAGAGTTTACTTCAAAAAACAAACAAAAAGACAAAAAAACCCAAAATAGAACACACGTCTTTAAGTGTCACAACCAGAGTTCCAGAGTCAGCAGGGATGGGATGGAACCAAGCATCTGCATTTCAAACAAATTTCCAGGTGATGCTGATGCTGCTGCTCTAGTGACTGCACTTCAAGAACCACTGCTCTAGAATATTCTGTAAGCACACAACTGCCTTTTAGGCATGCCCCTCACTCCAGACCTAGAGAAGTTCCGTAAAATAAATGTGTAATAAAAAGAATAGGTGAAGAGAATCTTTAGGCTTGCTTCCTTTCCCTCTTCTAACCCCTCACTACAGAGCCCGGAGTTCATCATCAATAATGTTGTACCACAATGTCCTGAGAGTTAGGTGGTCATAGCCCGAACCTGTGGGGAGAGGCTAGAGTGGATGGGCTTTGTGTTGATAAAATGCATTTCGAGGATATGATCATTTTGGTCTTTTCTGCCGATTTCATCATATGCTGTTCTCTCAGCAGGCTTTTGGCATCCGGCCTCTACAGAAAACTCCAACTTGCCTCAAAGAGTGAGGTCAGTTTTTATTTTTTGCAAGAGATATTCACCATTGCTAAATGTGTTTGGTTTTACTTTAGATTTAACCATGGATTAATTTTGAAAGGTACTGAAGCCAAAGGAAGAATAAATAGTCCTGTTTGTTGTGCGGGAGTATCGTCTTATTGGAAGGCAGGGAAGTTAGCCAGCTGAAATCTCAAACATTTTTGATAGCAAAAATAGTATAAGTTTAGGGAGTCATTTGAATTTAAATTCTAGAACAGCTTAATAATAATGAACACTTACTATGTGCCCAACACAGCTTAACATAGAGCTACACAAATTAATTTCTGTAACATTCTCAGCAATTCTAAGAACCTAGTACTGTAAATATGTCCATTTTAGAGATGAAGAAACAGAGGTCAAATGAGATTAAGTGACCTATCTAAGATCAGATAGACGATAAAGAGGTGGGATTTGAACCCACGTCCACTCTGCATCTGTGCTTGGGCTCTGAATCACTATCTCTTCACCCAGTGACGCAAGCTTTCTGGCATGAATTCACAGGGCAAGAAAAATAGGAATGAAGAGACTGAGCCTGGGTTTGATGCTATGCCAGGAATGCGCTGGCAAAACGCAAAAACTTTCCATCTTGATTGCATTGACTTATACTTGGCAACCAATAGTCTGGGACCAAGATAGGTAATCTCAGACTTCAGAGGGCCCTGCACACTCGTAGCTTGTCTATGTAAATTGCCTTAATAGCAGCAACAACAACAAATTAGTGACTCATAATGGAGGAATAAGCCCAAATGAAATAGAAGGACTCAGATTCAGAGATAATTAAGAAGAAGACAGTTTTGTTCCATCTGACGGGTCTTAGTTTAGTAGTATGTCTGGTATCTATCACTGCTTCTTTGAAAGAAATAACAATCAAGATGGCTGGTGTTTGTCACATAATGAGTCATTTGTGACAATAATTGATTTCCAATAGAACACGATGCACCCTCATAGTTTTTTCCCTAATCTATCAAACTGGTTAGCCTGTCCACTTTTCCTTTTAAGTGTCTAAAAAACTAAAATTGGGAAAGAGGAGAGGGAAGAGCAGAAGGTGTCACTATTGAGTGTGACCTTTCACCTCCACCTCATTTCCTAGGTAACCAAAGACCTGAGCCTGAGATGAAGTGACATTAGCCCAAGTTGGGTCCTCTCTGTTTGTTTCAAACTGTTTTCAAAGAGCCAATTGTCAAATTTTTCAAAAGTTTCCCAGTTCTCAGTTTCATGTTGAGAAAACAAACAACTTTAATTGGCATGCCAATTTCCATTTACAGGGAATTTTACATATTATCCAGTTTGATTCTTGTAACAATTCATGAGCTCATTCAGGCAGTTATTTTAATCCTCACTTTCCAAATACAGAAACTGACACTCAGAGAAACTCATGTTGGAAAGCTTATATTTAATAAGTGACAAAGTTTAAGCTTGAATCCCAGCCTACAGACCATAAAATATTTAGTTCCTTTTCTTTTTTCACTATAATATACTATCTGAATGTATAACACCTTATCATATTTGTTCTTTTAACCGGCAATTGAACACATCTCATATGTACTTTTTAAGGAAAAAATATAAGCAAGCTATTAACAATATTTGAGGAATATAACAATAAAAGCTCTATTTTGAAATTTGGAAAGCAATTTCAATAAAAAATTTTTAATTTTGAAAGGGCTTATAAATTATAAAATATTTTGCAAACGTTATTTTCAAGCATTGATTTCTTGATTGGACCAATTTTCCACTTTAAAGACATAATTAAAAATAAAACATAAATGTCAAATGATAGTTCAAAAAAGAAATAAGAAAACCTTGCAAATGGCCAATGCACCTTATCAATGAATATTCGGGAAAGTCAAAGACTCAGTGCTGATGACACAAATGCAGATGTGGCTAATTTCTTGGAAAAGATGAAGAAGTGTGACCTTTCAAACTATATAACAGTATTTCCCCCAAGGATATAGGCAACATCGCTGTGTATGAGGAATGAGCCCAAATAGAAGACATTTAACACAACACCAAAAAAAAAAAGAAAGAAAGAAAGAAAGAAAGAAAGAAAGAAAGAAAGAAAGAAAGAAAAGTAAAGAGAAATGCTACCTATTTCCATGGAGAAATATAAACTATTCTGATTATAGTAAATGAAAAAAAAAAAGTCTAGGGAAACATTACCACAATATCATGAGAAAGGTGAGAGGCATGGGGTGACAAAAGAAAGAGGGGTGGGGGGGAAGAAGGAGGAGAGGGAAAGCCAGAGTAGAGAAGAAGGAAGCAAGAGAAGAGAGAAGGAAGGATAAAAGAGAAGAGAGAAAAAAGGAAGGAAGGAGACTAGTGACTAACAAATCAAAAATCCAGTTTGGAAGCAAACAAAAGAAGCAAATTAAAAGGCTGACAAACAGTCCCTGAAATGTAATGTTTTACATTACAGCAGAATTTAAAAGTGAAGTAAAACAAGCACGTGGATATTAACTAATGAAACAATATAAAATTTAAGAAGTATTATCGCTAAGAAAATAAAGATTAAAACGTCATTAGAGAGTTAAAAAAATTAGGGGCGCCTCGGTAGTTCAGTCGGTTAAGCATCTGACTCTTGGTTTCAGTGCAGGTCTTGATCTCATGGTTTTGGGTTTGGCCCGTCGACATCAGGCTCTGCGCTGACAGCACAGAGCCTGCTTGGGACTCACTCCCTCCCTCTCTCTCCCTCTCTCTCCCTCCCCCTCTCTCTGCCCCTCCCCCACCCACTCTGTCTCTGTCGCTCTCAAAATAAACTTCAAAAAAGAGAAATAATAAAATTATAAATAGCAAATAATAATAGTAATAATAGTTAACATTTTGATAGCCGTGACGATCAGGCACTGTTCTAAACATACACACACACAATTTATACACGCAACACTGAGTCCTTAAAATGGTACACAATATTACACCTAACCCGACACCATAAACAAAAATTAATTTGACACAGAGCAGAGACTTACATGTGGAAGATAAATCAAGAAAGCTTCCAGAGAAAATATAGCAGACTATCTTTATAACTTTAGAGTAGGCAAAGATTTCTACACCAAAAGCCTTAACTAGAAAAAAACCAACAAGTCAGACTTGTAAAAGTTAACAATTTCTGTTCACGGGAGCACCTGGCCAGCACAGTCAGTAGAGCATGGGAATTTGATCCCCAGGTTGTGAGTTCCAGCCCCACCTTCGGTGCAACTTACTTAAAAAAAAAAAAAAAAAAAAAAAAAAAAGTATTTCTCTGCCACAAAGTGAAAGAAGACATTCACAACACTAAAGGACCTGTGTCAAAAATATATGAAGAAATGCTAGAAATCAGTAAGACAGGCTAACCTGTTTTGAAAAATGCCAACAGAGTTGAAGAGACACGTAATAAAAGAGGACGGTCTGGCAGCGCCCTGGCGTCCCCAGTCTGTCTCTGCTTCACTGAGTTTGCCAGGAGCAGAGCCAGGGACGCCCCTCCTTCCCGCCTCCCACCACCCTGCAATCTGTTTTCCAGTCGCAGCCTTGAGAACCATCTCAGCCACCCTCTGCTTCCAGGACCAGCCAACACTGTATTCTGAGCCCGGTTCCTTATTGCCCACCAACGTGAGCTCCCAGATCGTTCACCATTCTCCCACAAAGTGGAGGCCCCGTCACCAACCTGGTCAACGGGCATCTGCGGGGTTCCCCCACCTACTCCTCCCTGGGCTTCTATTTCCACCGTGACTCAGTGACTCTGGGGGCAGGGGTCACCGCCAGTGGGCGAGGAGCAGTATGAGGGGCTGGGAAGCTCTTGAAGATGCAAAACCGTGCCTCCACCGCCTGGCACCCTCTCCCAGGAGCACTGAAGCCTTCCCAAGATGAGCGGCACAAACCCGGGACTCCATGGAAGCCATCCTGGTCCTGGAGAAAAACCTTTGGGAGAGGCATGCTCTGGGTTCTGCCCGCAGAGTCCCCCTCTCTGTGACACCAGGGAGAACCACTTTCTAGGTGAGGAAGGGAGATTCATCAAGAAGATGGTGACCACCTGACTTACCTCTCAGGCTGGCGTCGCTGCAAAAGGCCCACCCTCTAGCAGGACTAGGAGCCCACCCAGCTCAGCAGACTGTTACTCCCCTGGTATTCCCCCTGGTGCCAGGACTTCTGCCTCAGCCTCTCCCTGCAGCCACTAGGCAGCTTTTGAACCACCCTGGAGCCCTCTCCCAAGCTCTGGACCAAATGGAAACAATAAAGCTTTTTGCAGAAGGAAGGAAGGGAGGGAGGGAGGGAGGGAGGGAGGAAGAAAGAAAAGAAAGTAAAGAAAGAGGAAGGAAGAGAAATCAATAAATAGAAAGAAAAGAAAGTGAAATGACCAGTAAGTATATGTAAAGATGCTTAACATCACCAGCCATCAGTGACATACAAAATAAAACCTCAGTGAAGATTAGTCTATATCCCTACAAAATGTCTAAAATGTTGAAGGCTGATGTTACCCAGTACTGGAGAGCACGTTGAGCACCTAGGACACTCCTGTATGGTCTGCAGGGAGATGGAAAATCTCCCTAAAGTAAATTTAAGATTACACTTGAAAATATGTAATTGGCTTTTAAGTCAAAACTATCTGTTTTATAGGTAACCTATTCACCACTGGGATTCTTGTTACATATGCTTTTTAAAAAAATCTGTAAACTTATTATTTGTTTTTAGTTGATGTGTATTTCAAATACACTGAAGAAATTTACATTGTAAAAGAATTCTGGGAGGAGCCAAGATGGTGGAACAGCATGGAAGCTTTTTGTGTGTCTCACGTCCATGAAATACAGCCAGACCAACACTAAACCATCCTACACACCTAGAAAACCGATTGGAGGATTAACACAACAATCTGCACAACCTGAACCACAGAATTCAGCAGGTACGCGGCATGGAGAGGTGAACTTGGGGAACGAGAAGGCACAGGGGGGTGCTTTTGTGAGCAGAGAGAGGTCAGAGACTGGGGGGAGAATACGGGAAAAGCACTCCTCCCCAAAAGCAGCTGGGGAGAAAGTGGAAAATTGGAAAGAGCCGCAGGGACTAAACCAAAAAGGGAGAAAGGAGAAAGGAGAGGGTTTAAATTCCATTAAGACTGTAAACAAGGGGAGCGCAAAGGCTGCAACTCCGCAGCTCCATACCTGGCGGTGCTCTGGTGGGAAAGGTGAATCCCCAGGGACAGAGTGGGGGTCCAGGAGGTCCTCGGGCCACACGGGGAAAAGTGGTTCCACTGCTGGAAGGACATTTGGTAGAGACTGTTGAAGCCACCTGGTCCCCACAGACCCCAGAAGGCAGGCACATTCGCTGGTGCTGGAACAAAGTCGTTGGGGATAAAGCCTGGTGCCGGATGTGTGTTGTGATTTTCCATAATCCCTGAAACGCTGCTGCTACACTGTCTCGTGAACTTTTTCTGGGGCGGGCGGCACCTGGCCGCAGTCTCGGGGCACCGGCAGCAGCAGGGTCCAGCAAGTGTTCCCGGGTGCGGCCGGCATTTGGCCCTTGCTCATTCGGCCACTGCTCGGTGAGACCCTCCCGCAGAGGGGCGGAACGGGTCAAAGCCTCAGTCCTTCAGAAGTAAGGGGCCGGGGAAAACAGCCGCATCTGAGACAAAACTCAGGAGAGAGGTACTGCCTGGGGCCTGGTCACGGAGAGTGAAAAAGTGGGGAGTGGACGAGAGGTGAAAACAGAGGATGGCTGCGCAATTGCTGATCCGGGAGAACCGACTGGATACCTGTGTGGCGCCATTTTAACTGATCCCGCACGTGCGCATACGCACCTACAAGCGCCGCAACACTCCACCCAAGTAGGCTAGCAGCGCCATCTAGTGGAGAACGGAGCCGTTACACTGAGACCCGGCCAAGTGGGCCAACCTGGCTCTTTAAGAACGTAAGTCTCACTGCCTACTTAGTTTATGGACTATAAAGTGCTACATACTCTGACTTCTAGGGGAAAACGATGTAATTTCAGTCCTACTTCAATCTGTTAGCAGGTCCATCTTTTCAATTTTCTTACTTTTTTTTCTCTTTTACATTACTTTTCTTTTTCTTGAATACAGAAAGAGAAAAAATTCATTTTTATTTTCAATTTTTATTAAAAATATCTTTCTTTAATTTTTTTACTATATTTTCTACTTCTGTGTAAATTTTTTCAAATTCTATATTACTTCCATCATTTTATTTTAGTCTACTTCAGCATATTCACCTTTTCAAATTTTCAAATGATTTCCTTTTTTTTCTTTTTCTTTTGTTCTCTCTTTAATTTCTTTTCTTTTTCTTGAATGCAGAGAGAAAAACTTCATTTTTACTTTAAATTTCTATTAAAAATATTTTTCTTTAATTTGTTTACTATATTTTTTGCTTTTATGTAAATTTTTTCCAATTGTTTTACTTCCATCATTTTATTTTAGTCTACTACAGTGTATTCACTTTTTCAAATTTTCAAATGATTTCCTTTTTTTTCTTTTTCTCTTTTTTCTCCTTTTTGTTTCTTTTCTTTTTCTTAAATACAGAAAAAGAAAAAAATCATTTTTATTTTTGATTTTTATTAAAATATTTTTCCTTAATTTTTTTCTACTATATTCACTTTTGTGTGTATTTTTTCAAATTCTATTTTACTCCCATCATCTCATTTTAGTCTACTTCAGTGTATTCATTTTTTCAAATTCTCAAACGATGTCCTCTTTTTCTTTCCTTCCCCTCCCCTTTTTTTTTTCTCTAATCTGTCAAGCCACTTTAAACACCCAGAACAAAACACCCGTAGGATCTAGCATCATTTATTCGATTTGTGTGTGTGTGTGTTTAATTTTTTAATTTTAATTTTTTAAATTTTTTAAATTTTAATTTTTCTACCTCATTGATTCCTTTTATCCGTTCAAAATGACAAAAAGAAGGAATTCACCCCAAATGAAAGAGCATGAAGAAACGACAGCCAGCGATTGAACCAACACAGATACAAACAAGATGTCTGAACCAGAATTTAGAATCACGATAATAAGAATACTAGCTAGAGTCAAAAATAGATTTGAATCCCTTTCTGCAGAGATAAAAGAAGTAAAAAATAGAATGAAATAAAAAATGCTATAACTGAGCTGCAATCACAGATAGATGCCACGGCAGCAAGGATGGACGAGACAGAACAAAGAATCAGTGATATAGAGGACAAACTTATAGAGAATATTGAAGCAGAAAAAAATAGGCAGATGAAGGCAAAAGAACACGATTTAAGAATCAGAAATCAGTGACTCATTAAAAAGGAACAACATCAGAATCATAGGGGTCCCAGAAGAGAAAGAGAGAGAAATAGGGGTAGAATGGTTATGTGAGCAAATCATAGTGGAAAACTTTCCTAACCTGGGGAAAGACACAGACATCAAAATCCAGGAAGCACAGAGGACCCCCATTAGAGTCAACAAAAACCAACCATCAACAAGGCATATCATAGTCAAATTCACAAAATACTCAGGAAAGGAGAGAATCGTGAAAGCAGCAAGGGAAAAAAAGTCCCTAACATACAAGGGAAGACAGATCAGGTTTGCAGCTAACCTATCCACAGAAACTTGGCAGACTACAAGGAGTGTCAGGATATATTCAGTGTGCTGAATCAGAAAAATATGCAGCCAAGAATTCTTTATCCAGCAAGGCTGTCATTCAAAACAGAAGGAGAAATAAAAAGATTCCCAGAAAAACAAAAATGAAAGGAGTTTGTGACCACTAAACCAGCCCTGCAAGAAATTTTAAGGGGTACTCTCTGAGGGAAGAAAACATAAAATATATATATATATATATATATATATATATATATATATATATATGTATATATATCTCAAAAGCAACAAATATTAGACAGGACCAGAGAACACCACCAGAAACTCCAACTCACAAGCATCATAATGGCAATAAATTCATATCTTTCAGTACTCACTCTAAACGTCAATGGACTCAATGCTCCAATCAAAATACATAGGGTAACAAAATGGATAAGAAAACAAGATCCATCTATATGCTGTTTACAAGAGGCCCACTTTAGACCTAAAGACACCTTCAGATTGAAAATAAGGGGATGGAGAACCATCTGTCATGCTAATGGTCAACAAAAGAAAGCCGGAGTAGCCATACTTATAGCAGACAATCTATACTTTAAAATAAAGACTGTATCAAGAGATGCAGAAGGGTATTATATCATAATCAAGGGGTCTATCCACCAGGAAGACCTAGCAATTGTAAACGTTTATGCACCAAATGTGCAAGCACCCATATATATGAATCAATTAATCACAAACATAAAGAAACTCATTGATAGTAATGCCATAATAGTAGGAGACTTCAACACCCCACTCACAGCAATGGACAGATCATCTAATCAAAAAATCAACAAGGAAACAATGGCTTTGAATGACACACTGGACCAGATGGACTTAACAGATATTCAGAACATTTCATCCTAAAGCAGCAGAATATACATGCTTCTCCAGTGCACATGGAACGTTTTCCAGAATAAACCATATACCTGGACACAAATCAGCCCTAAGTAAGTACAAAAAGATCAAGTTCATACCGTGCATATTTTCAGACCACAACACTATGAAACTCAAAATCAACCACAAGAAAAAATTTGGAAAGGCAAAAAATACTTAGAGACTGAAGAACACCCTACTAAAGCATGAATGGGTTAACCAAGAAGTTAAAGAGGAAATTGAAAAGTATATGGGAGTCAATGAAAATCTGGGACGCAGCAAAGGCAGTCATAAGAGGGAAGCATATAGCAATCCAGGCCTTCCTACAGAAGGAAGAAAGATCTCAGATACACAACCTAACCTTATGCCTTAAGGAGCTGGAAAAGAACAGCAAATAAAACCCAAAACCAGCAGAAGACAGGAAATAATAAAGATTAGAGCAGAAATTGATGCTATCAAAACCAAAAAAAACAGTGAACAGATCAATGAAACCAGAACCTGGTTCGTTGAAAGAATTAACACAATTGACAAACCCCTAGCCAGTTTGATCAAAAAGAAATAGGAAAGGACCCAATTAAATAAAATCAAGCATGAAAGAGGAGAGATCACAACCAACACAGCAGAAATAAAAACAATAGTAAGAGAATATTATGAGCAACTATATTCCAATAAAATGGGCAATCTGGAAGAAATGGACAAATTCCTAGAAACATATACATTACCAAAACTGAAACAGGAAGAAATAGAAAATTTTAACAGACCCATAACCAGTAAGGAAATGGAATTAGTAATCAAAAATCTCCCAAAAAACGAGAGTCCAGGGACAGAAGGCTTTCCAGGGGAATTCTACCAAACATTTAAGGAAGAGTTAACACCTCTTCTCTTGAAGCTGTTCCAAAAAATAGAAATGGAAGGAACACTTCCAAACTCCTTCTATGAAGCCAGCATTACCTTGATTCCAAAACCAGAGACCCCACTAAAAAGGAGAACCACAGACCAATTTCCCTAATGAACATGGATGCAAAAATCCTCAACAAGATATTAGCTAACTGGATCCAACAATACATTAAAAAAATTATTCACCACGACCAAGTGGGATTTATACCTGGGATGCAGGGCTGGTTCAATATCCGCAAAACAATTAACGTGATTCATCACATCAATAAAAGAAAAGACAAGAACCATACGATCCTCTCAATAGATGCAGAGAAAGCATTTGACAAAATACAACATCCTTTCTTGATAAAAACCCTCAAGAAAGTAGGGATAGAAGGAGCATACATCGAGATCATAAAAGCCATATATGAACAACCCAACACTAACATCATCCTCAATGGGGAAAAACTGACAGCTTTCCACTTAAGGTCAGGAACAAGACAGGGATGTCCACTGTCACCACTGTTATTCAACATAGTATTGGAAGTGTTAGCCTCTGCAATCAGACAACACAAAGAAATAAAAGGCATTCCAAATCGGCCAGGAGGAGGTCAAACTTTCACTCTTCGCAGATGACATGATAGTCTATATGGACAACCCAAAAGATTCCACCAAAAAACTGCTAGAACTGATTCATGAATTCAGCAAAGTTGCAGGATATAATATCAACGCACAGAAATCGGTTGCATTCCTATATACCACCAATGAAGCAACAGAAAGAGAAATCAAGGAATGATCCCATTTACAGTTGCACCAAAAACCATGAACAAATCTAACCAAAGAGGTGAAAAATCTATACACTGAAAACTATAGAGAGCTTATGAAAGAAATTGAAGAAGACACACACAAAAAAAAGGAAAAAGATTCCATGCTCCTGGATAGGAAGAACAAATATTTTTTAAATGTCGATACTACCCAAAGCAATCTACATATTCAATGCAGTCCCTATCAAAATAACACCATCATTCTTCACAGAGCTAAAACAAATAATCCTAAAGTTTGTATGGAACCAGAAAAGACCCTGAATAGACAAAGCAATATTGAAAAAGAAAACCAGAGCAGGAGGCATCACAATCCCAGACTTCAAGCTATACTACAAAGCTGTAATCATCAAAACAGTATGGTACTGGCCCAAGAACAGACACTTAGATCAATGGAACAGAATAGAGAACCCAGAAATGGACCCACAAATGTATGGCCAACTAATCTTTGACAGAGCAGGAGAGAACATCCAGTGGAATAAAGACAGTCTCGTCAGCAAGTGGTGCTGGGAAAACTGGACGGCGACATGCAGAAGAATGAACCTGGACCCCTTTCTTACACCATACACAAAAATCAACTCAAAATGGGTGAAAGACCTCAATGTAAGACAGGAAGCCATCAAAATCCTCGAAGAGAAAGCAGGCAAAAACCTCTTTGATCTGGCCCGCAGCAACTTCTTACTCAACACATCTCTGGAGGTAAGGGAAACAAAAATGAACTACTGGGACCTCATCAAAATAAAAAGCTTCTGCACAGCGAAAGAAACAATCAGCAAAACTAAAAGGCAACTGACAGAATGAGGGACAATATTTGCAAATGACATATCAGATAAAGGGTTAGTATCCAAGATCTATAAAGAGCTTATCAAACTCAACACCCAAAAAACAAAGAATCCAGTGAAGAAATGGGCAAAAGACGAATAGACACTTCTCCAAAGAAGACATCCAGATGGCCAATCGACACATGAAAAAATGTTCAACATCACTCATCATCAGGGAAATACAAATCAAAACCACATGAGATACCATCTCACACCTGTCAAAATGGCTAACATTAAGAACTCAGTCAGCAACAGATGTTGGCGAGGATACAGAGAAAGAGGATCTCTTTTGCATTGTTGGTGGCAATGCAAGCTGGTGCAGTCACTCTGGAAAACAGTATGGAGGTTCCTCAAAAAAACTAAAAATAGAACTCCCCTACAACCCAGCAATTGCACTACTAGGCATTTATCCAAGGGACACAGCTATGCTGTTTTGAAGGGACACATGCACCCACATGTTTATAGCAGCATTGTCAACAATAGCCAAAGTATGGAAAGAGCCCAGATGTCCATCAATGGATGAATGGATAAAGATTTGGTGTATATATATATATATATATATATATATATATATATATATACACACACACACACACACACACACACACAATGGAGTATTACTCAGCAATCAAAAAGAATGAAATCTTGCCATTTGCAACTACATGGATGGAACTGGAGGGTATTATGCTAAGTGAAATTAGTCAGCCAGAGTAAGACAAAAATCATATGACTTCACTCATATGAGAAGTTTAAGAGAGAAAACAGATGAACATAAGGGAAGGGAAACAAAAATAATATAAAAACAGGGAAGGGGACAAAACAGAAGAGACTCATAAATATGGAGAACAAACTGAGGGTTAATGGAGGGGTTGTGGGAGGGGGGATGAGCTAAATGGGGAAGGGGCACTAAGGAATCTACTCCTGAAATCATTGTTTCACTATATGCTGACTAATTTGGATGTAAATTTTGAAACATAAAAAATAAAATTAAAAAAAAAAGACAAAGTAAAAAAAGAATTCTGAGGTGGATGCCTGTTTCTTTTGTAATATGAATAAGCCACATTGTATGTTTTCTAATTAAACATAGTAACAGTATATAGTTGACATGTTCACATAATCATTAAGACAGCACACAAATAAAGAAAATAGTTAATTATCTTATTCAATCCCTTCCCTTTCACACTTTCCTCCCCTTGAAGTAATGTGTGTAAGGAGCCCTGTATTTCTCTTCCTACATTCTTTTCCAAACCTAAACACGAGAATTTATAAACCTAACAGAGATGCTCATTTTCTGAAAGTGGGATGATACTGTATACATGTTTCTGAAACCTGTTTTCTCGCCGAAAAATATACATCATAAATAACCATGGAGGTCAGCACGTCAGATCTGACTCTCTTTGGGGTGAAAGCTTCCATTCCCTAGATGCTGGGAATTTCTGCTGGTGACAGCAATCTCTCCTGGGCACTACCTTGGCATCCGAGAACTGCCTCACCCAGGGTAATGCCCCTTCCCAGTGACTGCCTGCTGCCAGTGATTGACTGATGTGGGAATACAAAAGCCAACCTTTCGTCTCCACTGGGATGGATCTGAACAGCTGTCTCAGCTCCAGAGCACCCTCATAGCATTGGCTGAGGCCTCAGTGGAAATCTTTTGTGGGTCAGCTTGTCTTTCTGCCCAGTCTTGCCTTCTCTCACCTCCTAACTGGGGTATCTCCTGAGAGCTCTAACCAAAAACCTTCTT
This sequence comes from Acinonyx jubatus, assembly GCF_027475565.1. NCBI lineage: Eukaryota > Metazoa > Chordata > Mammalia > Carnivora > Felidae > Acinonyx > Acinonyx jubatus. The sequence continues at coordinate 133,923,320 of NC_069384.1, forward strand.
CACGAAACTCCCCCCTCAGGGTCCATTTCACCCTGAACTGAGACAATTGGCTATGTGAGGGAGACGGAGGTAGGTAATGGGGACGTAAATAAGCCAGCTGACAGATATTATGTAGAGTTTTATAGTGATTTTAGTGCAACATAAATTTGGGCGATGATTCTCGAAGTGTGGTGCTTGGACCATCAGCACTGGCACAGCATCACTTCTTGGAACTGGTTAGAAATACAAATTCCTAGGGCCCACCCAAGAACTATTCAGTCGGTAACTCTCGAGGGGGTTGGTTAGGACATCTGTATTTTAACAACTCTTCCAGGTGATTCTGATGTCACTGACCTTTGAGAACCACTGGCGTAGGGAGTATGATTCATTCAACACTCAATACCTAACATGAAAAACAAGAGGACATGTGTGTCATTGATGGAAGAAATGATTATAGAGTAAGAGTGATAACACTGAGCATTTAGGGGCACCTGGATGGCTCAGTTGGTTAAGCGTCTGGCTTCGGCTCAGGTCGTGATCTTATGGTTCATGAGTTCGAGCCCTGCCTCGGGCTCTGTGCTGACAGCTCAGAGCCTGGAGCCTATTTCAGATTCTGTTCTCCATCCCTCTCTCTGACCCTCCCCCACTTGTGCTCTCTCTCACTCTCAAAAATAAAAAGTAAAACTAAAAAAAGAATTTTTTTTTAAACTGAGCATTTAGTCTTTATTCTCCTATTTCTGGGCTACTATGCAGATTACGTATTTATTGTGGAATCGGTTACGGAAGCATGTTAGAAATGTGCAGATGTTGGGGTGCCTGGGTGGCGCAGTCAGTTAAGCGTCCGACTTCAGCCAGGTCACGATCTCGCGGTCCGTGAGTTCGAGCCCCGCGTCAGGCTCTGGGCTGATGGCTCAGAGCCTGGAGCCTGTTTCCGATTCGGTGTCTCCCTCTCTCTCTGCTCCTCCCCCGTTCATGCTCTGTCTCTCTCTGTCCCAAAAATAAATAAACGTTGAAAAAAAAAAAAAAAAGAAATGTGCAGATGTGAACATCGAGCTATGGAGATAGTAATTCCCTTCCCACAGGAAGAATCAAGTGGCTTGGAAGAGAGTAGAACCAGCCATTCCAGAGCCCTGTGACCACTCCTGATAATTAAATCTCACTTTTTTTTTTTTAGTTTTTTAAAAAATATTTTGTTTTATGTAATCTTCACACCCAATATGGGGCTTGAACTCTTGACCCTGAGATCAAGAGTCTCATGCTATACCTACTGAGCCAGCCAGCTACAGTGAACGACATGGAAATCCCACTGATTAATTTCTGTTAAGAGCTGCCATAACCTGTCCAGGTTAAACACCTCTTAAGGCACAGTGGGTCCTCAGAGATGAACTCAAGAGGAGAGAGGAGTAAATTGGATAAGGAAAGACCTTAAACAGTGATATTTAATGTAGCTAGAGGGCTGGCTTCCCAGGAGGGTGGCTTTCAATGCAAATTACCACATTGGACACAATAGCCATGTTTAAACCTAGTAATCACTAACCAAGAAGACAGACTTCAATTTAATGGATTGATGTCATAAGAAGTCACCCTCAAGGAGAGGATGTGGTCACATTTAGCATCCAATAGAGTGCAAATACAATTTTAAATATACTTTCTAAAAAGTTTTATTGAGGGGCGCCTGGGTGGCTCAGTTCAGTGTCCAACTTTGATTTCAGTTCAGGTCATGATCTCACGGTCCCAAGATTGGGCCCCCATCCAGCTCAACACTGGGCAGGGAGCTTGCTTATGATTCTCTCCCTTTCCCTCTGCCTCTCCCCAGCACTTTCTCTCTCTCTCTCTCTCTCTCTCTCAAAAAAAAAAAAAAAAGTATTAAAGCAGAAACATAGAAAACATAAGGACAGGAGTCCTAAACTCTGGATTGAAGATTAGGAAATGCATCATAGATGAAGGAGAATTTCACCATACTTGAAAACATGGTCTGAGAGTCAGTAAAATCTGTTTTTAGAATCAGCCAGATTAGAGCTAGTGCATTATAACAGTCTCAGTGGCATGAGACTATTTCAAACTTCATGTTGCAAAGCTCAATTAAGTCACGTGTGTTAGAGGTCAGCTGGGCCAGGCCGAGTCTGATTGGCCCAGTTTCTATTCCATATGTCTCATTCTAGGGCTCAGGCTGAGGGGGCAGCAGCCACATAAGAAAAGCTCTTTTTCATGGCAATGACAGGCACAAGAGTACTTGGCCAAGTACGGAAGCACATTTCCAGCCTCTCTTTACCATCTCTTCTGCTAATCTCCAACTGAGCAATCAAGTTACCTGGTTGAGCTCCAAAGATTAGGGAAGAAGACTCTTCCCATGGTGATGGGAAAAACTGCCAAAGTATATGTCAGCTGACCTGGTTACTGAAAGGGATGAAGTATTGGGGCCATTTCAATCTCTTGATAATTCAATAATTCAATCTCTTCAGTTACCTTAAGCAGGAAACAACCGATGGCAATAACAGTAGCAAATTCACAGTGTTTAAACGGATTAAGAAATTGCTGGATAATCATAACTGATAGACAAAAAGAAAAAAGAAAATTATCTGTCATTTGCTTATTACTAAATATTTATTCCAGCCACTGTGATAGGTCCTAGAAAGACCTACTTATAGAAAGCTACTATTATAGAGAGCCATTGCTTAGCTGAGTGTGATAGGGGAAGCCAAGAGATTAAAAATATAAAACACAATGTATGTACAGCTTGTGCAAATTTATAAATATAGGTACCCATGATATGTGCATTTCTGATATATCCCAATAAGAAATTGGGGCAAAGTAGTGGGTATGGTGAGAACATGGAAGAAAGACAGTCCAACTCTGTTTAAGTCCTGCAAGACCTCCCAGTGGAAAAGATTCATGACCATGAGTTTGAAAAGAAAGAGTAAAAAGAATAGAGGTTGCTAAGGTGGTTAGGCTGGAAAGTTAAGCAGATAGAACATATTCTAGAACAAGGTGGCTGAGCTCTCAGTGCTTAAGCACTGAGCTCTCAGTGCTTAATTCCAAGGAGTGTGGGAATTAAGTGTATTTAGAGACCAAGACAGAAGTCAGTCACAGAACTAGGTCACACAAGAGAGGAGGGATCTGCTGTCATTAAACCAATGACTCCAGACACTCTAGAGACGAGGCTTGGACATGAGCTTATGTCAAGTTCCATCTGTCGGTTAGGGTAGAGCTCATTGTACACTTTCAAGCCCCATTTTCGTTGATCTTAGGACTAAGTAGGACCTGATTCTACTGAAAAGTTTTAAAATTTTTCCTCTAGGAAAAAAAAGACCAACTACCGTAGCCCTAACACGTGGGTTTTAAGATATACACTGTATTTCATGGTCCTCATAAACAAAACACTTACAACATTTTAGAAAAACAAAATATGTTGAGAAGAGTCTTTATTCTAAATTTAAAGGATTCAGAAGTATATCAAAATATTAATAATTTCAAAAAATTAAAAATACTCTTCATTGTTAAAAGTCTTCTTACAAAGGAAATCCCAAGATGAAAGCTAGTTTTACTAGAAAACTCTACCCAAACTTCAAGGTACAGATAAGCTTTAATCTTAATCAATAGATAACTCCCTCTAATTAATTTTATGAGATAGTATAACCTTGATACCCAAATCAGTAAGGACATGATGAAAAGGGAAACTTGCAAATTGATCTCACTCATTAATATGTATGAAAAAATCCTAAATGAAATATTAGCAAGTCAATTCCAACAGTGTAACAGCAAGAATATATCGTGACCAAGTTGAGTTTATCCTGGGCGTGCAAAGTACATTTAAATTACAAAATCAATTAATGTAATTCACAACATTAACAGGCGAAAGAAAAAAAAATGTGGTCATCTGGATAGATGCATAAAAGCACTCAGTATCAGTCAATGTATATTTATGATTTAAAAAAATTATTGCCAAGCAAAGAATAGCTTGGAACTTCTTTAACCTCATAAAGACAGAGACTGTGACTTGCCTTTTACTGTCCATTAGCTCCTTCTTTCTTAGGTAAATAATCTTGCAATTTGGGAGAGAATAGCAATGTGGACTACAATAAAACTACATTTATTAACTTCACTTGTAGCTGCTTGTGGTTGTCCATGAAACTAAGGACAAATTTCATGTGAGACCTCTGAGAAGTCCTCTAAACAGGAAGTGATTCTATTTCTCTTTCCTTTTTTTTTTTTCTTACTTCCTCCTTCTTGCTCCTCAAAAAATGGGTGGAGACCTAGCAGCTATGTGGAGCCATGAAACGACTTTGGAAGGGCAATTGGTGTGAAGAATGGTGGAGGAAAATACTAAAGAGCTACATTCCTCATGATTTTATGTAGCTGCTGTGTCCATCCTTGGACTGCTTACTTCTGTACTACCTTAAATAATTGAATAGACCCCCCCCTGTAGATAAACTACTCTTGTCCTGGATTTTCTAAAAACAATTTGTGAAGAATATAATCTGGAGACGACTTTAATAATAGAATTTGCCAAAAAGAAAACTCAGAAGTAAGTGTTATACTTCACGGTGAAACGTTAAAAGTATTTATTTTAGGTGCGTCTGGGTGGCTTAGTTGGTTAAGTGTCTGACTCTTGATTTTGGCTCAGGTCATTATCTCAGGGTTCGTGGGTTTGAACTCCACTTCGGGGGTGCTGTCACTTGTAGAACTTGTTCGGGATTCTCTCTCTCCCGTTCTCTTTGCCCCTACCCCGCTCATGCTCTGGCTCTCTCTCAAAATAAGTAAATAAACTTTCTGAAAATAAAAGTATTTATCTTAAAATCAGAGTCAAACAAGACGTAGGACTTCTGATTAGTGTTGTACTGGAAAGTCTAGCCAGTTAATAGAGAGGTATAAAAATACATGGTTTTCAAAAGAAGGAAAAAATACTTTGCTATTTGCAGAATAGCAAATAGATAAAAAAGCAAAATAATCTACAAATAAATTGTTAGAATTAAGGAGAGGATTTAGCAACATTACCGGATTCACTCTGAATACCAGCACAAAGGTAGAAAATTCAGTTTAAAATGCCTTAAGAGTGGAATGCTTTGTTGGCTCAATCAGTAGGGCTGTGACTCTTGATCTTGGGGTTGTGAGTTTGAGCCCCATTTTGGGTATAGAGGTTACTCAAAAATAAAACCTTTGAGGCACCTGGGTGGCTCAGTCGGTTAAGCGTCCAACTTCGGCTCAGGTCATGATCTCGCGGTCTGTGGGTTCGAGCCCCGCGTCTGGCTCTGTGCTGACAGCTCAGAGCCTGGAGCCTGCTCCAGATTCTGTGTCTCTGCCCCTCCCCCCGGCTCATGCTCTGTCTTTCTGTCTTTCTGTCTCTGTCTCTGTCTGTCTCTCTTTCAAAAATAAACATTAAAACAAAACAAAGGCAAGTAACAAAAAGAGTGACAACTGTCCACAACTGACTACTAGTCTCTATGGACATAATTACTTTTAAGAGAACTAATGTTCTAACAACTTTTATGACCTCCTCTGGGTCATATGGCTTCTATGCCATTTGATTACAACTATCCTTTGCTCAGTGGATATACTGAGGGGCAGGGTTGTAATTCTACCCCCTTTCCTATCAGATTTCTGATAGAACATTTAAACAATAAGTAAGCATAGTCTCTAGACAGATTGATCTCTCACAGGAATTTTCAAAGCATGGCACATTCCTTTCTTTTGTGGGAAAAATACAAATTCCATGTAAGAATAGGAAATTCAGGACCTTAATAGTAAATATAACAATAATATTGTTAAATACATATATTGCTATATTTAAGCTCAACAGATTGCTGAATTTCATGTGTATTTACTCATTTGTTTTTGTAATAACCCTATGAGGTAGGAATTATTGTTCCAACTTACACTGTGTTTTGGGGAGACTGTATTTTCTGAAAATTATCCATACTACTTTCATCCCAAATTTTCTCCTAAAATGAAAAAGAATGCTCCCACGACTGATGCCCAGGGACTTCAGCCTATAAACATAGCTCCCCAAGAATCTTAAATAGTTGATTGGAGGACATTCCATTGTCGGTTGCCTGGTTCCTTCTATGTCTTTCCAGCCTTCATCTTAATCAGTGCGACAAACCCATGCATCTGAATTCAATCCCTTTTAATTCTGTTCCCTTGTCCTTCATTCCAGGGAACCCGCTTTATTCCTGTATTCAGACTACACATAAATGATAAAACAGATCTCCAGATATATGTAACAAAGGCAATGGTTCAGAGTGGCAGGGAAGGGATGCTAATTTTAACAAATAGTGATGGATTAATTGTTTATCCATACGGAGAAAACATAACATATTGATTTCTACCTCACATTGCACACAAAAATTAAATCTAAATGGATTGCTAATCTATATATGGAAAGTAAAACATAAAACTTTAAGAAGAAACATAGGATAATGTATTTGTGGCTTTGGGGTATACAGAAATTTTTTGAACAGCGTGCAAAAAGCTCTAACCGTAAAATTTTTTAAAAATAATAAATCATATAAAATTAAGAAATTCCATTTGTCAAAAAGGGACCATGAAGAAATCAAAAAGCAAAATCTTGACTAAAAGAATATGTTTGGAATGCACACATTCAACAAATAATGTTTATCTTAAACACATAAATATTTCCTATAAATTAACAACAAAATCACAGATAACCTATAGAAAAATGTGCAAAATACTTGAAAAAGCACATTTTAAAGAAGATAGCCAAATGCCCAAAGAAACATTTTAAAGAAGTAATTTATTTCAGTAGCCATAAGTGAAATGCAAATAAAACCACAATGAGATGGTATATACACCTACTAGAATTGATAAAATGTAAAAAGCAGACACCATCAAGTTTTGATCTGGCTGTGGACTGATTGTAACTCCCATGCACACAGTTCATGGAAATGTAAATTAGCATAAGCACTTTGGATCTGGAAGTATTCATTAAGTTTAATACACGAATACTTTATGGCCCAGAATTTCCATTCCTATATATATAAATAGATGCATGCTTACAAAAGATACATACTAGAATGTTCATGGTAGTAATTTTTAATAGCCTAAAATACAAAACTACCAAATGCTCATCAAAAGTTAGAAGGAAGGGGCCAGCTAGGTGGTTCATTCTGTTGAGTATCTGCCCTACATCGGGCTCAGGTTCTGCACTGACAGTGCGGGGCCTGCTTGGGATTCTCTCTCCTATCCCTCTCTCTCTCTGTCCCTCGCCCTGCTCTTTACAAAAAAAGTTAGATGGAAGAATAAGTTGTAGTAATCACTCACAGAGTAATACTATACACCCACACACCTTTGAGAATAAACCATCTGCAAATCTCAGAAACATAATATGGAAAGAAAGAAACCAGACACACAATATATATAGTATATGAGTTCTTATATATAAAGCACTTCTATAGGCAGAACTGGTCTACTAGCTAGAAATCAGGATAGTGATTCCTTGGTGAAGGGATGGTGTAGTGTCTGGAAGGAGGGAGGGCCTTCTGGGGTGTTGGTTATAGACGTATTAAGTTTGTAAAAATTTATCAAAATGTACAATGTTGAAATGTGAACCTTTATATATGCATATTATACTTGATAAAATAAAGTCCCAGCTCAGGATGACATTACAGCCCATCCAGGTGGGGACTTGCTTCCTGAGACAGAAAACTAAAACTCAGGAGGGAGGAGTAGCTGTTCAGGAATTTTGACAGAAGTAGATTTACTGTAACAGGTGGATTTTCTGTGAAGCAAAGGACACTTCAAACTTCAGGGCTCCTCCCAGCCCGGGACCACACCAATTCAAGTCACGCTACTTTGCAGTTGGTTGTGGCACAGAAACGTGTATTTCAGGCCTCCTTGTGGCAAAGGTGATGCAGACACCTCTGAAGAGCCTCTGCAGAGGAAATCGTTTGGAGGAGAAAAGACTCATTTCCTCTTATGAATGGATTCCTTATTTCCTTTGAGAAGACCTCCACACAGTTATATGAACACATCAGACAACTTTGAAGGTTTAGGAAAAAACTAAAGCAAGCTAAATGTGAGGGAAAGAATTGAAAACTATGAGCTAGCTAACTGTTGTATTCCCCATGAGGGAAAGGTACCTAGGAAGTAAAACCCTTCACAGAGAATGCGTTTGCAGGTGTCCCCCCGTGTTGCAAGTCTTGTTCCCTTCGTTCTGGCTTGCTTTCTTTTCAGAGTAATGTTAACTGACCGTCAGATATGAAAATCTTGACCCATCTTTGGGAAATCTCCTCCCTTGTCTATTGTTTGTTAGAGTTATCCCAGCCTTCGTCTGTCCCCTTCCCCCTAGGGTTCATGGCCTCAATTGTGAGTTATTCAACCTGGAGTACTGCCCTGGAGACTCTTAAAGAACAGTTCAGGTTGACTTTGGTGTCCTTTTTTTTTTTAATTTTCATTTTAGAGAGAGAGGGAGCACAGGCAGGGGAAAGGGGCAGAGGGATAGAGAGGAGAGAGAGAGAGAGGGGAGAGAGAATCTTAAACAGGCTCCGCACTCAGTGCATACCCCAATGCTAGGCCCAATCCCACTACCCTGGGATCATGACCTGAGCTAAAATCAAGAGTCAGACGCTCAACCAACTGAGCCACCCAGGAGCCCCTTGACTTTGGTGTTCTAAGCTTCCCCAGCACAACTTAGACTGGACATAGCCCCACCAAGTTCAGCCATTTTCCTGGTCTCCCACCTACTGTGAATCATAGCTATTTCTTTATTTTTTCCCCCAGTCTTCAGTGGTCAACTGATCACATAAACACATTTGCACACACGATGAAAGCAAAGATTAATTCTCAAATACCCATAATCAAAAAAGCTTAAGCTTAGAAAGGAGAAGATGATGTTCTCACCACTCCATCACCTTCAAGGGTATTCCAGACTACAGTGAAATCTGCCCTTCTGTGGAGGTGTGGAGCACTGTCAGTTTCTGGATTTCATCTCCTCCTGCAGCTGTCAAACTGCAGTCTGCAAGGCCTACTGGAAACAAAGCTGCCCGTTACTGAGTGAGGTGTTCCACTGGACCTGTAAGGACAAAGCTGAAATCTCAAAAAAATGCTTTGTAGGGGCAGGGATAACTTCAGACATGACACCAAGCTCTGTTTTCCCTTGCTTAGTGTGAGCGTGTGTGTGTGTGTGTGTGTGTGTGTGTGTGTGTGTAAGTGTGTGTGTGAGAGAGAGATTGTTGATGGCAAGCAAGGGTGACATCGTCATAGAATTGATTGCATTCTTATTGCTCCCTTGGCCTAGAACAGTGAATCTCAATATATGGCCCCAGACAAGAGAATTGGCATGACCTGCAAACTTGTTAGACGTTAAAATTATCAGGTCCCACTGCCAAACTTCTCAATCCGAAACTCTGGAAGTGGGGCCCAGTAATCTAGAACCTCCACCCCGCTTCCTTCTAGCGCTCTGCCTGGCCAGCATGGCCCCATATATCAGACCTCTTTGTGGCCCCTTCCCCAAACCCAAAACCCTGTTTGCTGAGCAGAACAGAAGTGCCCTGAATTCCTCTGTCCTCTGTACTTTCAGGGCAATTTGGACATATGTACAACTCTCCATTATAGCACATATCACATTTTCTAAAATAGTTTTCCACCCACTTCCACCCACTTCTATTTCAACTTACTTCTATCTTATGATGCCAGCTGCAGTCAAAGGTGTAACAGAGGAGCATTCTTTCACTGACAATGTTGGCCCAGTAGTCATGCGTGTTGAAGTAAGTCACTGGAGAAAGACAGCATCAATGACACAGTCCTGAAATTTTCATAGATATCTCTTTCTCCATTCTCAAACCTCAAGAGAAACACAACCCAATAAAGTCGTTATTAAGAAAAGAAAGAAGTTGATGAGCTGGAGAAGATTAAAAAGCAGATCAGTGATGGGGTGAATGCTGAATCCTTGCCCTCTTGCTGGGTGTAGATGACTCTGCCATTTCTTAATTAAGCAGTCTTTTGCTGTTGCCATTCTGAAGGCTTCAGACATCCGGGCTTCTCATATATTGGGTTGCATATCTTCACCTTTTAAAGGAAACATGTGGTTAGAAGCTTATGAGCCAGGTATGGATGTTTGAGATACACTTGCAAACAGGCTCACCTTGTCTCATTGGGATGACTTCTTGATTATAAATTAGGTGCTTTGGGAGACTACAGAATTCTTTTATAGATAACTGAGTATAATTAGAAAATTACTGCTCAAGCAAACTATAAACAATTTTTATTTTTGATTTTTTAATCTAATTTGTTGTCAAATTGCTTTCCATACAACACCCAGGGCTCATCCCAACAGGTGCCCTCCTCAATATCCATCACCCACCTTCCCTTCCCTCCCACCTCCCCCATCAACCCTCAGTTTGTCCTCAGTTTTTAAGAGTCTCTTATGTTTTGGCTCCCTCCCTCTCTAACCTCTTTTATTTTCTCCTTCCCCTCCCCCATGGTCTTCTGTTAAGTTTCTCAGGATCCACATAAGTGAAAACATATGGTATCTGTCTTTCTCTGTATGGCTTATTTCACTTAGCATCACACTCTCCAGTTCCATCCACGTTGCTACAAAGGGCCATATTTCATTCTTTCTCATTGCCAAGCAGTATTCCATTGTATATATAAACCACACCTTCTTTATCCATTCGTCAGTTGATGGACATTTAGGCTCTTTCCATAATTTGGCTATTGTTGAAAGTGCTGCTATAAACCTTGGGGTACATGTGCCCCTATGCATCAGCACTCCTGTATCCCTTGGGTAAATTCCCAGCAACAATTTTTAAAAGTAAGTACTAAGGGTGTAAATTCTGGGAGAATTCAGCTCACTTTCCATTCTGCGTTGGTAAATCATAGCCGGATACTTGGAGCCGTATCTGAGATCTCTGCAAATCAATTAATTCCTGTTTTTGTTTTGTATTGGAATCAGCTCCATGAAATGCTTTTCATACAATTGGGCTTTTGTGTGAGAGCCAAGGAGCTAGATTTTCCTCGCAGATAGTGTTTTTGAAAAATTGAGTCAATTGTTTCCATGGCTCTTCTCTCCTGGTACTTTCAAGACAATGTAATGCTTTCTTATCGTTGACTCCCATTACTTTGAAGTTTATTGATAATGAAAATGAGCAAGAAGTCCTAATAGATAATGGACAATAAGGGAATCAAACTATAAGGTATTCCTAAAATATTTTCATGTATCACATAATTTAGTTATGCTATAGTATACCACTCCAAAGGATAGAAATAAGCATTTCTCAATGCTTCTGTTTATATTTTGTAAATGGATAACAAAAGGACATCTTCCCATCATGCTGTTTTAATAATTAATAATAATGATAATAATAATTAATAAAATAAAAATAATGCATGTCTTTTTTGGATAATTAGAAAATAAAAACATGTAAACATATAAAAAGATACAACCACACACAATCCCATTATTAAGGAAAAATCTCTTATTAATACTATCGTAAAGACTTTTACAGTCATTTTCTTTTTAATGTTTATTTATTTTGAGAGAGAGAGACAGAGACAGAGCATGAGGGTGGAGTGGGGCAGAGAGAGAGAGAGAGAGAGACATAGAATCTGAAGTGGGCTCCAGGCTCTGAGCTGTCAGTACAGAGGAAACACAGGGCCCGAACTCACAGCCTTGAGATCATGGCCTGAGGGTAAGTCGGAAGCTCAACCCACTGAGCCACCCAGGTGCCCCATTTTCCAGTCATTTTCTATGCATGTGTTTAATTTTTTTGAAGTTTGGAATCAGTACAGTTTTAAGAATGCTTTATTTAGTTAATATATTATTATCACTTATATCTTCACTTTTAAAAAAATGTATAAAGTGACCTTATTGTTTTTCCACATCTTTTTACTTCTTTCATAAGAAAATTATAATTGACTATGGGGCGCCTGGGTGGCTCAGTCGGTTAAGCGTCCGACTTCACCTCAGGTCACTATCTCGCGGTCTGTGAGTTCGAGCCCCGCGTCTGGCTTTGGGCTGATGGCTCAGAGCCTGGAGCCTGTTTCCGATTCTGTGTCTCCCTCTCTCTGCCCCTCCCCCGTTCATGCTCTGTCTCTCTCTGTCTCAAAAATAAATAAACATTAAAAAAAATTTTTTAATAAAAAAAAGAAAATTATAATTGACTTTAAAATTATTCAAAAATAAAATAATAAAATAAAATAATCCAGAAATGATTTTGATTCAAAAAAATTCCTCAGGTATAGGAGAAGTTCCAGGCCATGCTAACCAAGAGAAAATGGGCCATGTATACGTTGAAAATTTTCTAGTACCGACATCTTGAAAGAAAGTTGAAATTAATTTTAATAGCATATTTTATTTAAACCAGTATATCGCCTAATCACCATTTTATTTTATTTTTAAAGATTTATTTTTTTAAAATTTTATCTTTTTTAAAGTTTATTTATTTTGAGAGAGAGAGAGAGCAAGCAGGGAAGGATCACAGAGAAAGAGAAAGAATCTCAAGCTGGCTTCACGTTGGCAGCACAGAACTCGACTGGGGACTGGAACCCACAAACTGTGAGATCACGACCTGAGCTGAAACCAAGAGTCAGACGCTTAACCGACTCAGCCGCCCAGGTGCCCCCCGACCAGTCACCATTTTAAGATGCCGTCAATACAATATATCATTAATGAGTTAGCTCACGTCTTTTTCTTCAGTTTTAAATCTTTGAAATCTGATTGGTATTTTACACACAGCACATCTTAATTCTGATCAGCTGCATATCAAGTGTTCAATAGCCACAGGTGGCTAGTACCTGCCACATGGGGTAGAGTAGCTCTGTATGGTCTCTCATGTTTTACTTGGCTGCAGTAGATCTCAAACAAGCACAACAGTTAAACTAATATTCAAAGGTATAGGATTTCCTTCACATGGCCCCTCTTGCACCATTTTATTCCTTTCTCATATCTATCACGTTTTCCCACAGGATTCTAAGTTTCAGATAAAAATTCCCAATAGTCTGGAGGTGCCAGCTCCTTAAAGACCCCCACCCAACCCTATCCCTGCTGCTCCCATGCTCATTCCCATCCCCAGAAGTCTAGAGCTCTGGAACTTTGGTCCTGAAATGCCTACTTTAGCCATTTTGTGCCCTTGTTCTAAAGAAATTTCTCCGTGGATAAAGAAATTGTGGTTTATATATACAATGGAGTACTACGTGGCAATGAGAAAGAATGAAATATGACCCTTTGTAGCAACGTGGATGGAACTGGAGAGTGTGATGCTAAGTGAAATAAGCCATACAGCGAAAGACAGATACCATATGGTTTCACTCTTATGTGGATCCTGAGAAACTTAACAGAAACCCATGGGGGAGGGGAAGAAAAAAAAAAAGAGGTTAGAGTGGGAGAGAGCCAAAGCATAAGAGACTCTTAAAAACTGAGAACAAACTGAGGGTTGATGGGGGGTGGGAGGGAGGGGAGGGTGGGTGATGGGTATTAAGGAGGGCTCCTTTTGGGATGAGCCCTGGGTGTTGTATGGAAACCAATTTGACAATAAACTTCATATGTTGAAAAAAAAAAAGAAGAAAGAAATTTCTCCGTCTCTGGGGCTCATTCTCCTGCCTCATTTCTTGGAGATCATGCTTCTAGGGGTATCTTCTGATCACTCTATTCCTTTGCATTTGCCCACATTGGGGGGGGCAGGGGGGCTGTGTGCAGCCTGTGTTCAAACTGGGTTCTGGGAATTGCTGAGTTCCCAAGCAATACAGGGGCATGTAGATAATTTTAAGAGAGCCAGTTTCCAAATTCTCAACTTCCATATTCTCATCTAAAATGAACCAGCTTGAGGGGCACCTGGGTGGCTCAGTCGGTTAAGCACCAGGCTCTTGATCTTGGCGCAGGTCCTGATCTCACAGTCTGTGAGAATGAGCCCCTCACCATCCAGCTCTGTGAGGACAGTGTGCAGCCTCTTTAGGACTCTCTCTCTCTCTCTCTCAAAACAAACAAACATTTAAAAAATAAATCAAATGAACCAGCCTGAGAAAATTTCACAAGTTCTCCTTTTTTGCTTTCCTTTTTACAAGTACCCCTGAGCACACCTTTTCACTAATGCCTCCTATCTCTCTGTTTCTGTACTCAAGTTGGAAAATCCTCTGGTGCACACGACAGAGTCATTTCTAAATGGCCGTGCAGGTGTCAAGAAAGTGAATAACTATAAGGAAAAGGCAGCAAACCTTTTTCAGGGTAGGTGCTTTCTAATTCTCCACCTTTCACAATATATCTCAGTGAATTATCAGCTTACAGATCATTCAAAATAATCCTTGGTGGTAGATCACAAAGTAATTTTAATTGTATAACTTGAAAGAGCTGTCACAGAATTAAAGGGCCATTGCTAGTAACACAATTCTTTTCATTCTCACCTATTTACTTATGCAAACATGTTTTCTCAGTATTTACCTCAGAAAAAGACATTAAATAGGAATAAAGCTGATACTAAACCTTGGGGTTTTAAAAAAAATAAGTAGAATCTACCGTACATCCTTATCCATCTCCTTAAGAAATGCAATAAATTTTCCTTTTATGCTCATTATTTATTAACATTTGTAATACATCTATGCCATTTTTATTATAATAGCTATAAAGATCACTCAATCTGGAACCTTATTGTCATAAGAAATGAAATACTTAAATTTCAATTTATATGCGCTGTTTTGTCACAGAGAGTTTTGATAGTATGATCAATTAAAGCCTTTCAAATATAAAAATACATTTTTAAGATAAAATCCTATGAAGGAAATAGAATGGAAGTGAGTTCAAGGAGGTAAAAAGAAATATGTAAAAATTTCTTACTGTTAAAATTTCATTAATACACACACACACACACATACATATATACACATATATATGATTTATTTTTAAGTGATCTCTATTTCCAACGTGCGGCTCAAACTCACAACCTCAAGATCAGGAGTCCCATACTCTACCAACTGAGCCAGCCAGGCACTCCTAGATCTGTTACATTCAAAAGAGAGGTTTCAAAATCTTGCCATTCACATTGACGTGGATGGAACTGGAGGGTATTATGCTAAGTGAAATAAGCCAGTCAGAGAAAGACAGGTATCACATGATTTCATTCATATGTGGAATTTGAGAAACTTAACAGATGATCATGGCAGAAGGGAAGGAATAATAAAAACAGAGAGGGAGGCAAGCAATAAGAGATTCTTAAATACAGAGAACAAACTGAGGGTTGATGGGAGTGGAAACGTGGGGGAAATGGGTAATGGGCATTAAGGAGGGCACTTGTTGGGATGAGCATTGGATGTTATATGGAATTGATGAATCACTGGGTTCTACTGAAGCCATGACTACGCTGTATGTTAACTAAGTTGAGAATAAATTTTTTAAGAATTGGGGAAAAATATTAAAGAGAGGTGTCAAAATTTCACTCTGCTAGAAATCACATCTTTAACTTAAATGTATGATGAAATTTCTTTAAATATTAAGTTAAAATGTGCCATGTGACACAGCTTCTTTTAAAAACTTAGTACACAAACCCTTGGACTCCCTAGAATTCCCTCAGCTCCCTGCATCTGGCCCTCAGATGGCTACCAGCCAGAACTTTAAACTTCCTGCACCTCTGAACGTCTGCAACATGGAATGATAATATTATTTTCCTGACCGTGCTGTAAGGTTAAATTGAGATAACCAATCTAAAAGTATTTTGTAGGGGTGCCTAAGTGGCTCAGTCAGTTAAGCGTCCGACTTCGGCTCAGGTCCTGATCTCACGGTTTGTGAGTTCAAGCCCCGCATTGGGCTCTGTGCTGCCAGCTCAGAGCCTGGAGCCTGTTTGGATTCTGTGTCTCCTTTGCTCTCTGCCCTTCCCCCACTTTCTCTCTCTCTCTCTCTCTCAAAAATAAACATTAAAAAAAATTAAAAATACTTTGCAAACTATGAAGTGCTGAGGAGAAGTTGGCTACTAAGAAGTATTTTCACCCATGAAATTCCTGTAAACAAAAGTCTATCTTGATCATCTACTCTGTGACAGGAACTCCTTCAGGTTTGGCAGATACAACGATGAGATAAAAAGGGGAGGTTTGTGTCGTTATAAACCTTACGTTTTCGTGGGACTGGCAGAATACACAAATAAATGAACAGAACAAGATGATTGAGGGGCGATAAATGTCAAATGGTTGCTACTGAACTTCCATCTCACGGTTTTTGAAAGAAAAGAGCATTGCCTTCATCACACAGAACATGTCTTTCTGAATGTTCTAGGACAGGCAAAGATACCGCAGTAGGTTATACAGCCTCTTCTCCACTGTCTCCTTCTGTGTCTACTGTGGTCCAGACACAGTGAGCTCCTCACTGAATCTTAACCACTCCAGGCCTGCTCCTGCCTTGTAGTGTTTGTCCTTTCTCTGGAAGGCTCTTTTCTGACACAGAGAAGTAACAGCACGGAGTGCTCCCCCAACCTCCTTACATTCTTTTCCTCACACTTAATCTTCTCAATAAAGCCTACCCTGACCGTTCTAACCAAAATTGTAAACTGCCTCCTCTCTTCTCCAGCCCCACATTACCCATCTACTTTGCTCTATTTTCCCTCTGAAGGACTTAATACAGTCTAACAAACTATATAATTTACTTATGTATTATTTCCCTCTGCTCCTTCTAGAATGTAAGCCCCCAAAAGGGAAAGGTCTCTGGAATTCTGACTCACAGTCCAATCACTAGCAACAGTTGAATTTAATTGCAATGTTCCCCCATAGGGTGCTAATTGTTTTATTATTGCTATCTCATTTAATCCTAAAAACAACCACATGAGGTACATTCTATTTTTGTTTCATTTGTCTATTGCTACATATAAGCCACTCCAAAGCTAAGTGCATTGATACACAACAATTTATCATCTCTCACTGTTCAGTGAGCCAGACATTCAGGACTTTCTCAGCTAGATGGTTCTCTTTCCAAACAGGATCACTCACTCATCCTCAGCTTAGCTGGTGGATGGCTGGGCTGGAAGATCCATGAAGGCCCCCCCTCAGATTACTGGGGCCTCTGTGCTCCTCCCTGTGACTTCAGTGCCTCTGCCTGATTTCTTCTCATCTTAACAGTGTCGTCTGAATTTCACTATAGCATGTCAGCTGGCCTTCCTGAGCAGAGGCTCCAGACTTCTTAAGGTTTATTATGGGAACTGGCAGAGTCATTTCCTCTACAAGCTCCTGGTAAAAGGAATTCACAAGGCAGCCTATGTTCGAGGGGATGGGAAATAGAATCTATCTCTTAATGGATGGAGCAACAATGGGCACAGAGAGAGAGAAAAATGATGGCATCCCACTTTGGAGACTATCTGCCCCAACTGCTCGTATTTGTCAGACAAGGAAATTGGAGCACAGAGAGATCGGGTTGGCAAATTAATAAATGGCAGAGATGTGACTCAGTTTGAGCTATCACGGACCCCAAAGCCTGCGTCGTTAAGCACTCTGCTTTACAGCCTCTCTTGTGGAGGCTTCCACACTGACGGAGGAGGTTTGGGCCCTTCCAAGACCGATTCTTGGAGCACTAGAAAGCAGGCACACTGCTGGAGACAAAAGCAGTCAGGGCTCCAGGATCCTACCCCTGCTTCCATCAGAAGGGTTCGACGTCAGATTTCTGTACCCACAGAGCTTCCACAAAATTTGATTTGAAGAAAGGATTCCACAGATTTACAACACGAAGTATACAAAACAAGTATCTGATTCAAAAATGAGTTTGTATCTCTCCAAGTTAAGATCTGTCACATAGTCAAAAAACTGTAAGTTTGTTTTTATGCTTGGTGTTATTATTTTGTACATAAGATAAATTTTAAAGAGATAACTTTGCCCTTTCAAATAAGTATTTTGTGTATAAGCTAAGGGTGATTTCTATACAGTGATCTTAAAATATTATTTTAAAAATATAATATTTTTTTGGAAGGTTCCCTTCCAGCTCTTTTGAAATGTTAAGGGGAACTGTACATTTCTTCTGTGCGCTTTGCAAGGATATAATTTGAGAACAATTTTTCCATACATTTGGTGGGCATGTTACATTACAATTTTCTGCAAACTTGGCACAATATTATTATAAATTCTAATAATTCTGATTCTTCATTATACTGCAAATGCTGAGGGAGGGGCAAATGGTGAGCAGTCATGCTTTCAGACCTCATCCAGAGAAATGCTTCTTTTTTACTTTTATATATTGCATTTCCGCACAAGATTTTATTCGAAGAAAGTTTATCAGCTGTGAAAGTAAAATACAGCTTCAAAGCTGTCTCACTAAATGACCTTGAAGCCATGAAGTTCAGCCACAAAGTCTATGATTTTCTAGTCTCCAAGTAATTTATTTGCCAAAATCTATACTAAATATATTCCTGGAGTGGTTAATTTTGTGAAAGTTTTTGGCAATGATGTCATTAATTGGAAATAGACAATATTAGAAAAAATGAAACGCTTCCCTCCATATACTGATGATGATCTGGTATAAATATTTTGCCCTGCTATAACTATCTCATTCAAAACCTGTTGAAGGTAGTTAAGATGCCCACAATTTTCTCTAGACAAGTTCTTAACTTTCTGGAAAATTGTACATAAGAAATGCATAGACACTTCATCCAAGAAATTAGTAGAGGACAAGAAAAACTGGAATATAATCAAGATCCACTAAAGAATAGAAACTATCCTAGCCTTTCAGTAGCCACAGCTCACACTTAATTCAAAATATATTCCTCTTTCTTGACTAGTTTAACTTTGTTTGCATCCAAACCTTATTTTCAACTTACGATTTTAACGAGCACTATTTTCTTGGGACAATTTACTTTTGTTCCTAAAGTAGCACCCCAAGAAGCCAGTGGTCACTCGAATTCCTCCTGGCCTGGAAAAGAGCACAACAGATATTCATCCAACATAGTGAGTGCTGGAAACCATTAGGCACTGTCAGATCACTAAAGAAAATAGTAAGTTGCTCTACAGCCATTTTAGCAGGAAGTTCACGCACTTGGATCTAGAAAATACCGAGCATTTTATATCATCAAGATAAATCATTTCCCACAGTCCTGAAATGGTCTCTTGACATGTTAGAACAAACGGATACCAAGGTTATAGCATAGAGAAACTTCAGTACTAAGGCAAATCAAATACAGAGCTAGCTGCAAGGAATATAATTTAGAAGCCATGCACACTCTGGGTTCACAAACTTGGAAATGATTACTAAAATGAACAAGGATGGAGCAATGATAAACACATGGGAACTGGTTAGCAGGCCATTATAAGAATCCAAATGGAAAATGGAGATGAACTAAGTAACAGAAGGGATAGAGAGGAAAGGATATATAAAGAGATAAGCTGATGTCAGATGACCATCTTGATTTATGTGGAACTGAGAGGTTTTCTGAGATGTAGGACTTTCAGCTTTATTTATTTATTTTTTAATTTCTTTTAATGTTTATTTATTTTAGACAGAGAGAGAAAGAGAGACAGAGAGTGAGTGGGGAAGAGGCGGAGACGGGAGACACAGAATCCAAGGTAGGCTCCAGGCTCTGAGCTGTCAGCACAGAACCTTCTTAGAGCCCACCACAGGGCTCGAACTCATGCACTGAGAGATCATGACCTGAACTGAAGTCGGATGCTTAACCGACTGAGCCATTCGGGTGTCCCAGGCTTTCAGTTTTAAAACCAGAATATTGCTGGGAAAACTGTTCAATTTTTAGGGACTTGAGGACCTTCCCAGATGTGGGGCTTTTAGTGTTGAAACTGAGACAGTCCCAGGCACAGAAGGATAAATTAGTACCTCACTCAACTTTCTTTCATTTTCTTATAATAACCCAGCTTCTTCTTACCTTGACATCCTTGCTGAAACTTTACCCTCCACTGATGACATTGAATCTATCTTTCCAGAACAATCAATTACATCTGGCACACTTCAGACAAGTCTATTTTAAATGTCATGACAACATCTTGAGATGAGTCAGAAAGAGAAAAACATACTATATGGATGAACAATGATAAGCATTACCACTGACTTCTACCAAAATCAATGCAAACCAGAAGACAATAGTCTGACATTTGGTTGATTAAAAAAAGAAGAAGAAGAAAGAAGTTTCAGACAAACATAAACTGAAAGAATTTATTACTGGCACACCTGCTCTACAAGAAATGCTAAAGGAAATCCTTGTGGCACAGGACAAATTACTGAGGGAAAGGAAGTTCTTCAGGCACAGGACAAATATCCATGAGAGGAAAAAAAGGTGAATCTTTATGATTTTAGGCATAAGCAAATATGAATTCCAGGTAGATTTTTTAAATAACGTAAAATCTACACAATAAAGTGTCTAGAAGATAATACAGAAGACTATGTCCTGACCTCATGGTATGTAATATTTATGTTTGATCGATTAGAATACATTAAAATTAAAAACTTACGTTTCTTAAAATTCATTAAGTGAATGAAAAGGGAAGCCACAGAATGGGAGAAGCAAGCCATAATATACTTAACTGAGAAATTATTTGTATCCGTGGTCTGTAGAAACTTCTACTCAGTTAAGGGAAAGATGACAACCTGGTAGAAAATGGACAACAAATTTAAGCAAATACCTTACAAAAAAAGATATACAAATGGCCAAAAATATTTAAAAAGATGTTCAAGTCATTAGTAATCAGTGAAATGCAATTTAAAACCAAATGAGATACGATCGCAGTGTGTGAAACAAACAAACAAAAAGACTGATAATACCAAGTGTTTACAAGACCATGTAACAATAGAATTCTCATAAACTGCTGGTGGAATTGTAAAAGGCATAACTACTTTGGGAAAATGTCATTTTAATGAGATTAAACATACATCCACTCCATGATGCAATACTTGTAAGGAATATGCCCAAGAGAAATGAGTACATGTATCCATAAAAAGACATATGAGAATATACATTATAGATTTAGTAATAATAGCCCAAGACAGGAAACAACATAATGTTTATCAACAGTAAAAAGGATAAATAACTCATGGTAAGATCATACATTACAATAATATAGAGCAATGAAATGAATGAAATATGGCTATAGGCAACAGCATAGATGAGTCTCGTTATCAAAATTTTAGTGAAAAAGCCAGACGGGAAAGAGTATCTACCATATGATTCCCTTTATATGAAGTTCAACGTCAGGCAAAATTAATCTCTGGTGGTAAAATCCAGACAGAGGTTATGTTTATGAAGGAGAGTAGGGTAGTGACTGGGAGGGGCAAGAGGGGTGCTGCTAATTTCTTGATTCGTGTGGTGATTACCAGCTTATTCACATGGTGATAACTCCTCAGTTTGTGAACTTTCCTGCATGTATGTTGGAATTTAATAATATTCTTAAATAATAAAAATAAAATACAACACAGTAAAGCATATTGAGCTCCAAACTTGAGTAAGATGAATGACCATAAATTTGGCAACCGTTAATTGTCAATTCGATCTGAATTTTTTTCCGGAAACCCACATTTTGTATTGCGTGAGTGACTGTGGCGTGGGTTGTGTTCTCCATCAACAGCCCTGTGGAGCCCGAAGTGTGAGTCAGTTCAGGTGACATTAGCCTTTGAGTGAGCAGTGCCCAGCAGGTGGCTTCCCTTTGCCCTTTTCTAGCAGTTTTCCCTGTTTACTTTCTGCTCTCTTCCTGCTGAGAAGTCTCTGGTATTAACAAATAAATAGGCAGCTGTAGCCTACACAAAGGGATGCCTTAGGTAATCCCTTTGTGATGAATCATCTAATTTTTTATTAATTCTTGTCCTTTTGATTTCAAGAGAAGGCAGACGGCACTGCCTAGGATCCAACCACTGATGAATACTATTTGTTCTTTACGTGTGCAAAATTGAAGGGATTAATTTTTCTAAAGCAGATAATGATTATAACTATAGCTATGCTCATTTGGGCAGCATCTTACAAAAGATTTTTATATATGTGCTCACATTTGATCTCCATCTGACTCATGTCAAGAAAGTGGCACAAGCATGACTATCTCCTTTTTATTCAAGGAGAAACCGAGGTTCAGATACGTCTTGCAAAAGAAACACTTGATTTTAAATGAGTAGGGAAAGGTGAAGACTTAACATCACTGTCTTCAGTTTGGGTTTCCTCACATGCAGATCCTGAGCTATAGATCTAAGGGTAATGAGTTTATTTGGGGGGAGAAGAAAACACTGGAAGGGGAGTGGAGATAGGGAAGAAAAAGCAATCAATAATGCATGTGTTATCAGTTTATTTACCACTCGGCTGTTGGGATGTAATCTTGCTCTGGGAACCAGGGTCATATGTGCACTTTAGAAGTTTCCCACCCAAATTACAAAAGAACTAAGAGCTGGAGTATTTATCTACCAACACTGGAGACATTAACTTCTAGAACTACTGGCTCATGGAGCCTGTGGATAAAGAGGATTTGGGAGAGCAAAAAAGTCCTTAGGAAAGGAGATGTGGATACGGGCAGTTGGAAATCAGGCCTGAGAGAACTGATGGACGTGATCATATGGACGGGAAATTAATGGGTCTGCTACGTTTGGTAAATAAGTGTATTTTCTCATCATTTCTAATCACCTTCCCTGTGTGCATTCCATATCTCTTTCTTCTGGTCAGTGTAAGAGTTCCCTATTACCTTTGGGGCCCAGGGGCCGTGCATATGACTTAAGCTGGTCTAGAGTTATCTACTTTTTCTGAATTCCTAGGGAAGTTTCCGCTTTATCCTGATGGATGAGGAAAAAGAAGACGGTTGTCTCAGCAGCCGCTGGAGTCATCTTGACACTATACAGAGAGCTAACCTGGAGATGAATGGGAACACATTTTAACTAGCTTGTGTCATTTATATGCCCTAAGGAATGCCTCCCTTACATGATTGAAAAAAGTCTAACAGAGATCTTTCAAAAAGGTAACAAAAATTTTATAACTTAAGGAGTATAAAGCAACAGTTCTTAGTTTAATAATGCACATTTTTTTTCTCAATAGTATATAAAATAATAATGATTCTTACGATGGATAGCGGGTTACCCTATCCACTTCCTAGTGGAAGGTAGGGTGAGGACACAGAAGTCGATTGCTTGGTGATCTTATGAACATCTGGCTCAGAGCTTACCTGAATCAAGCTGAAAAACTGGACTTCATAGTTAAATAATCACCTTTAGGGTTTAGGCAAGTTTCAGTCTTTTAATTTTTTAACTTATAACAAAAGGATTCTAACTGATATGAAATATGTCATCTCTTCTAAATCACTATCCATTGTAAGAATCATAATTATCTTATATACTATTGAGAAAAAGCATGCGCAATTAAACTAGAAACTGTTGCTTTACATCCCTTAAGTTATAAAATTTTTGTTAACATTTTCAAAGATCTCTGTTAGACTTTTATCAATCAAATAAGTTTGGGAGGCATTCACTAGGGCATATAAATGACATACACTAGTTAAAATGTGTTCCTATTTAGTATTCAACTCTTCTGAAATCATCTCGGTCATCATCATTACCCATATGTTCCTACCGGATATTATCCTTGGTGACATAACTTTTTTATATGCCCAACGGTGGTCTCTGTAATTTTTCTCTAAGTCCTACACATCCATTCTAAAATTTTGGTGCTTACTGTTCCTTGCCTATGATAGACAATACTATAGCGTATATATTAGTAACAAAACCTCACACATCATCTACCATGGATTTCTTCCTTTCTTGGTTCTCAGGAAGCATTTGGTTGCAGCTTTGCAAGAAAATGCAGAATGAGCTTATTCTTCCAATAGAAATATCTGCTTTACAAATGGCAAATTTATGTCCCCATTGCTTTCTTCTGTTGCCTTTCTAGGTACATGATAACTTTCCACCTTTAAGCTGCAGTGAAATTTTTTAAAAACTGCAATGGAATTCAGTATACACAGTATATTTCAATATTGTCTCAGTTGATGTCATAACAAGTAACCAGCTATGACCAAGTGTTGGCCATGCACACAAGCAATGATAACTATGTCATGATTGTTGAAAGCCATTGTAAGATGCCATAGATTGCATAACACATGGCAATTTCAGAGATATTCCAGAGTAAGCACATAAAAAGATTTGACTCTTAAAATAGAAGAAATATGTTAACACGTACTTAGTAATACAAAATCAAGTCCTCCCTATTATTCTAGTCTTCTTTTCAATATGGTCATGCCTTATTTCAATGAAGATGTTTTCTCCTTCCACTTCATTGCTGTAGTTAGAATCCTTTTTAAGTTTTTGTTGTTGATATAGTTCTTTATTTTTTTAATTCTTTGAAACATGAGAAAATGATGGTCCTTAAAATATATTCTAACATCTAGGCATTTTTTAAAAAAATTTGAACAAAATGAGATTTAAATAAATGGAGATACATACTCAATTTCTGGTTATGAAGAATTAATAGTGTAACAAATTCAATCTCCAGTAAATTAACCTCTGAATTCAGTGAAATCCAAACATAACTTTCTGCAGATCTCAACAAGCTAGTGAGGTGATTCTTGTGAAAGAGACAATGGACAAAAGTAGCCTTTCTTTAAGTGAAAAAAATTCTCTAAAAGATACAGCATAATCTGTAAGAATACATTAATGATAACAGTAGAGGTTGGCACTGACAGAAACAAGTAAAATGAATGGCACAAAAAAGAGGGGCGACAGGGGCGCCTGGGTGGCTCAGTCGGTTAAGCGTCCGACTTCAGCCAGGTCACGATCTCGCGGTCCGTGAGTTCGAGCCCCGCGTCGGGCTCTGGGCTGATGGTCAGAGCCCGGAGCCTGCTTCCGATCCTGTGTCTCCCTCTCTCTCTGCCCCTCCCCCATTCATGCTCTGTCTCTCGCTGTCTCAAAAATAAATAAACATTAAAAAAAATAATTAAAAAAAAAAAGAAAAGAGGGGCGACAGCACACATTTATGTAGAAATCTGAGATAGGTTAAAAGTAGCATTGCAAACTGGTGAGTGGGAAGGTAAATTCTGTAAACAATGTTGAGGCAACTGAAAACAATCTGGGGACTTACATGATCTGAAATTTAAAAAACATAAATAAAACAACAGAGAAATAATCCCATATTAATATTTGGAGAAAATGAAACTGAATTTCTGTTGTCATTGGATGTGATTTATTTTAAAAAGACGTGAAACCTGGAAGAATTTAAGAAGAAAAAAATCAAAAGATTCTACTAGTATTTTTAAAATACATGCCCATGAAAGATTTTATAAACTAAGTTTGGGGTTAAATCATACATTGGGAGAAAATATAGGCAACATATATAACAATGGAATAACTAGTATCCTTAATATATTTAAAATATATAAAGTAGGTGTGCCATACAATAAACAACTCAATTTTATGGAATGAGATTTTAGAATTAAAAATTCATCAAAAATAAAACAAATTATAATATTGTAATACTAAGAACGAAACAGATACATTTGTACTGAGATGATTATCATAATACATTGTTTAATGCAGGTAATAAAATATACAAGTTATAACTCTACTATTGAAAATTTCACATATATATCATCGTAGCAGTAATTATATTTGGGAAGTAGGAATATAAGTGATTTCATTTTTTATTTTCTTTTGGGAAAGTATTCTCTGAATTTCAACAACAAACATTAACTGCCACCAAAAACAAAAGCTTTGTAAATGTACTATGGATGTTATTTTTTGTTCTTCCAACTTTTATCTGTTTTCCAAATCTACTTTATGAATATATTTATTTCTCAGGATAAGCTAGGTTATCCTGCAACAAAAAATAAACCCAAAATGTTCAGCAGCTTAACACATTAAAGTACACACCTGATTTCTATTTTTAGCTTCTTGGCTACCCACTAGTCACATGGCACTGCATGTAAGGGAACTGGGAAAAGGGGTGAGATCAGATTTATTCCATAATTGGTCAGTGTCTCCACCACCATCTGTCATTCTGGTCAATAAACATGCCTTTGTTAATATCTTTCCACTCACAGAACACATTCAACCTTTCCCAAACAAGACAACTCAGTGTTAACAGTCACTTCACTCAGCTCTACGTACAAGCTTATATGCTGTTTCTCCCTCAGATTTGGTCGTGACTCGTCTCGGGCCAGACATCTCTCAACTAAAAAGAAAGTAATCGGCTCCTCCCTCACCCAGTATAACTGGTGGAACAGAGACAAGATAACCTCAGTAAAATCTCTCTCCAGAAAAGGAAAGAATGGAGACAAGCCTGCACTGGTTGACAGCAATTTTGAAATCCTGCTGGCTTCCCTATCCTGGTGCACCTTTATCAGACTGATTCAACTGTCAAGGAGAAATTCCCTTGACCACTGTTACTCGTGGCTTTCATTTTTCAGTTGCTTCCGGTCTAGGAAGTTTTGGGATCCTAATGATTGTTATGTCTTGAACAGTCACAAATTTTTTGGATCAAACCCTTGATCTCTATAAAAGTAAAACTCTTTTTTTAAGTTACTTTTTTGAAATTATCTCTGCAATCAACAGGGCTCAAATTCATGACCCTGATGTCAAGAGTCACATGCTCTACTGACTGACCCAGGCAGGCACCCCATAGTTAGACTCTCTTAAAAATTCGATATACGTACCCATTATTTGTTTGAAGTCACATCAATGTGCCACAACCATGGCTCTCAGATTTGCTATATTTTCCTACCTTTTTACCCCTATTTTTCTCTTGTTTGGCTTAACGGTGGTACCTTAAGCTGTCATATCAGTAGACATGAAGGTCATACCCTTTCTTGGATCTTCGCCCTGAGTCATTTTAACCAGCTGCTCATTTTAAATTTGTTGAAAAGTGCCTTCTTAAATGCCACCTCTTATGGGTTAGTGTCTAGAACTCGTGACTTTGCCAATCCGATAAGGCACTTAATTTCTGGATTTTCATGATCCCTTTATATTTCCACTTACATCCGAGCCACTTTTTTTTTTTAAATTTTCACTTTTTTCCTTGAAATAACTTGCTAAATGTAAAAACAAATAGCACTACCTCATACTAGAAAGTTTTACCCTGTGTTCTGCCATGGGATAATATGGTTCGCCATCTTTCCAGCCTCTGTATACTTTCTTTCCCCCCAAAACGATTAAGCTAGTGCCAGACATTTTGGGGTTTTGTTTTTCCTGTTTTATTTCTATAACAGGCCTCACGTCTGGTACCAATATTTGTACTGGTAAGTACAGCAGTTGAAACTGAAGTAGGAAACAAATCCTGAAACCCCAACGGCTTAACATAACAAAGATCCGCTTTTCATAAGTGCATATTCGTTCTGTTGTTTATTGGTGACTGACCTGATTAGCAGGTGTCCCTTAAGAACTCCTTCCACTTTCAACCTTATGATGAGGATTCCAGTTTACCGCAGAAGGGGAAGAAAGATCTGCAGAATTACATAGGCAGCCAGAATTTATCACATCACACGGCTGTGTTAGGTGAAAGGGAGCTGGCAATGGTGAGGAAGCTTGGGAGTATTTAGTGAGTATGAAATGTCTCTGTCTTATGTATGATAAGTATTGAGCACTATATTGGAAAATAAAAATCCATTTCTTTCATGTTATTTCTGCCACTCTCAGAAGAGGAAAAAGCAACGGAAGTTATTTTTCATAAATCATAGCAAGGAAAGAGAAAAAGTTAAAAGGATACTTTCCAAACTGATAAAGAATAATCAATACCTTATATTCAGAGAAATATATTCATGTTTTATTTGTATGGCTAAAACATTAAGCATAATTTATAACTGTATAAGGCATATATTTACACACCTTTACCTTATAAAATTTTAGTAACATTAATACCATAAACACTTACATTTGCAAATATGAACAAGATTAATGTTTAAAATTATGTTTTAAAATTTTAATCCTATTTTTTTCACAAAATACTTGTAAATTATGAAACTATAAAGCAGAAAACTGTAAGGAAATAAAATAAGAATCATAATCCTGCTTCCCACTTACAACCATGGTTAGCATTTACATTTTTTTGTTAAAATTCACTTTCATAGTTTATATATTATAACCATAATATTTTAATATCATTTGGTATCTTTTCATTTTGTTAAATATTTAAAAATTTTTTTAATGTTTATTTATTTTTGAGACAGAGAGAGAAAGAGCATGAGCAGGGAAGGGGCAGAGAGAGAGGGAGACAGAAAATGTGAAGCAGGCTCCAGGCTCTGAGCTATCAGCACAGAGCCCGACGCGGGGCTCAAACTCACAAAATGTGAGATCGTGACCTGAGCTGAAGTTGGACGCTTAACCAACTGAGCCACTCAGGCGCCCCTCATTTTGTTAAATATTTAATATAGTATTTTCCCATACTATTCAAAATCATCTGTCAACATCATTTAATAGCTACTCAATCAGCCACATGGATGTGCCATAATGTATAGAATTATATCCTGCTTCTTGGACATTTAGGTTTCTTTCCAATTTTATAGCTAAATTACAGATATAGGAAATAAACATATTTGCATATAAATCTTTGGAGTTCTGAGTGTTTCATTAGTATAGATTCCAAGGAGTACAATTACTTGACCAAAGGGTATATATATTCAGAAGCTAATAAATATTGGTAAATTTATTTTTAGAAATGTACTAATTTGCATTTCCACCATCAGTATACTAACATTTCTATCTTGCCTAACTTTTATCAGTGCTGATATACATACATACATGATATATACATGTATATAATATATCTCTGCTGTTTGGGGAGAGGTAAAAATACTCTTTTTGCTTTAATTTAGATGTCTGTGTATTTCTTGAAGTAATTTTTTTCATTTAATTGAGGAATAATTTGCACAAAATAAAATGAATAGAATTTAAGGTTATAGCTTGATAAGTTTTGACAAATGTGTGTAACAGATTAACCACCACCCCAACAAAGAGGTAAAATATTTGATAATTGCAGAAGGTTCTGTTGTGTATATTTTGTCACTTCTCCCTCATAAGCAGATGTTATTATGATTTTATAGTTTTTAAACATCAACTTTATCAAAATTGATATCAAAATGCAGCTATTTTAAGTGTACACATCAATGAGCTTTAACAAATGTATACGCATGTGTAACTAACATGCCAGTGAAGATAAGAAACATTTCTTTTTTTTAAAGTTTATTTATTTTGAGAGAGAGAGAGAGAGAGAGAGAGAGAGAGAGTGCGTGTGCAAGAATTCCAAGCAGGCTCTGCGCTGATGCAGAACCAGATGCGGGGTTTGATTTCAGGAACCCCAAGAGCATGACCTGAGCCCAGATCAAGAGTCGGGCACTTAACTGACTGCCACCCAGGTGCCCCAAGAAACATTTCTATTACCTCAAAAATTCCTCTCTTTTGTATTCAATCTCCACTCCCCCCTCCTGCCCCCACCCCCGCCCCCCCCCAGCCTCAGACAACCATTGATCTGCTTTCTGTTGCTATAGATGTTTATTTTAGAATTTTTCATTAATGGACTCGTAATATACCATATACTCTTATTTCTGGCCACGTTACTCTGTGCCACGTTTTGGTGATTTATGTATGTTGTCACATGTAGCAGTAGTTTATTCTTCTTTATTGCTGAGTAGTGTTATGTTGTGTGGATACACTTTTTCTATCCATTCACCTACTGGTGAACTTTGGGTTGCATCCAGTTTGGGGCTATTATGACTACAGCTGCTATGAGCATTCCTGTACAAGGGTTTACGTGGGCCTATCTTTTATTTCTATTGGATAAACACCCAGGGACAGAAATGAGGTATCATATAGTAAGTATATGCTTAGCTTGACCTTTATTGAAAAACTGACTTCCAAAGTGCTTACACATGCTGACCATCATGTATGAGACTTTCATTTGCCCCACTTCTTTGTCAACATGGGCTATTGTCCATCTTTTTATTTTCTTTAATTTAGTCATTCTGGTTGGTATGTAGTGGTACATCATCACTTTATAATTTTTATGTCCCTGACGACTAATGATATCATACATCTTTCCATGTGCTTATTAAGCACTTGTGTATCTTATTTGGTGAAGTATCTATTCAAATATTTTACCTGTCTTTTAAAAATTAGGGTGTTTGTCTTCTTATTAAGCCATAAGAGTTTTTTGTTTGCTGGATACTCCTATCAGATATATGCACTGTTAATTCCTTCCCCAGTCCACAGCCTTCCTTCTCCCGGTCGTATTAATGTCTTTCAAAGAGGAGTTTCTTTTTTATTTTGATTATGTCCAATCTACAATTTCTTCTTATATCATCGATGCTTTCTGTAACCTATCTAAGAGGCCTTTTTTTTTTTTATTCCACGTTAACACAGATTTTCTCCTTGCTGTCTTCTAGAAATGTAGATTTAGCTTTTATGTTTAGGACCAGGGTGCGTCTTGTATTAGTTTTTGTGTATGATGTGAGTTAAGGGTCAAGACTGTTTTCCTTAAATGGACTTCCAGTTGTTTCAGTATTATTAAAAGTTAAAGTTGAAAGTTAAAAACACTTTCCTTTCCCCATTGAAATGCACTGGTCCTTGTATTGCAATTCAATTCACCCTACATAAATGGCTTTATTTCTGTAGCCTTTACTTTGTTTCTTGCGTTTATATGTCTGTCCTTGCATCAATACCATATGGAATTGATTGAGTAATCTCTTCGGGGGTGTTCTGGGTGGTGGTCCACATAAAAGCCCTTGAATAACTCCTGAGGAGGAATTTCCCAAGGCATAAAGAACTACATTTTGAAGAAAAGTAAAACTTAGCATAAGGGTCCTGAAAATGCCTACTTAGGATGCTTGCCGTGTGGTCAGTTCGTTCTTTCTTTCTTTCTTTCTTCTTTTTTTTTTTTTTTACCATCTAGGAAGCAATGTGGTTCACTTTGATTACTTCAAAACGGGAAAGAACCTCAAATACATGTCATTCACTGTTTCTCAAACTGAGGTTTGCATACTCAAGCAGCCTTTGCTTCTCAGCAATCAAGCTTCTTCCATCACTTAAAAATCTGTTTATTATCAGCCGTAGTGTTAGGTATTTAATATTTTATATACCTTCTTTTAAAACAAATATTTTAAGAACGTAAACATCAAATAATATTTTAATGACTCCTGAAATGGGAAAAGCTTTATTAGTATGTATTTTCATAGGGGCGCCTGGGTGGCTCAGTCCGTTAAACCTCCGACT
Source organism: Acinonyx jubatus (assembly GCF_027475565.1). Taxonomy (NCBI): domain Eukaryota; kingdom Metazoa; phylum Chordata; class Mammalia; order Carnivora; family Felidae; genus Acinonyx; species Acinonyx jubatus. Next base: position 133,954,371 of record NC_069384.1, read on the forward strand.
CTTGATTTTGGCTCAGGTCATGATCTCATGGCTCCTGAGATCAAGCCCTGCATAGGGCTCGCACTGACAGTGCTGAGCCTGCTAGCATTTTCTCTCTCCTACTCTCTCTGCCCCTCCCCTGTGCACACCCATTTTTTTCTCTCTCTCAAAATACGTGTTTTCATAAGAGATAATTATTGAAATAATATCATGTCATCTATCTGTCTATACACACAATACAATATAGTCTAAAATCATGCCACACACAACTCAGTTTCATAGTCTGAGAACTACTGGAGGCCTATAAAACTGCTGTCAGTCTTACAGGGAGATTTCCACAGAAAAGTGAGCAGTATTGAATATACTCAGTGTAAGTTTCATGTTTACGTGACAACCTAAAGAGTCCAAGCATTTATAATATGATTCATGTGCCTTACGTTTTTAATATTAGAACTTGAGTCTCCGTATTCCAAATCCGCTATTTTATCAATTATATCACCATGTGTAGAATGCCCTTTTCACCCCATTTACTTTTTGAAATATGTGTATTAAAATTGTTATTAACACAGTTTTTATGAGAATGCAACCATTATCCACATAAAAATAATTACGTGGAAAGAGCCCAGCTGGCAAGTCAAGTTACGCTTTTGAATTTTTTTGCATTTATAACCCACAGAAAGCCCCAGTTGTTTGATTTGTTTAAATTATGTCTCAGGAAGCAACGAAACTTGACATTTGTAGATGAGAAAGATAAATTTTCAATTAAACTATTAACTTTTGGCTATCTGGTTTGTAATACAATTTATAATTTTCCTGAATGCAATCAATATAATTAAGGACTATTCATCCTTTGACTATAATAATATACCACACATTCTTCTTTCCTTTTTTTAATGTTTATTTATTTTTGAGAGAGAGAGACAGAGAGAGAGCTTGTGCAAGTGGGAGAGGGGCAGAAAGAGGGAGACAGAGGATCCGACGTGGGCTCTGTGTTGACAGCAGAGACCCCTACGGGGGGCCCAAACTTTTGAACTCAACGAGATCATGAACTGAGCCAGAGTAAGACACTTAACCAACTGAGCCATCCAGGCGCCCCCTACACATTTTTCAAAAGAAAGTAAAACTGTTATACAGGATCTAATCCTTAAAAGGAATACAGAATAAGAGGTGATTTTAGCTACTTTCCCCGGAATTCTTCCACATGTGCTTAAATAAGCATTTAATGGCAATTGAAATTGGTAGATGTTCCTGTTGTGTTGCCTTTGGCGGTGAAGAATGAGTAAGCCTACAAAATGCTATCTAGGGGAGTGTTGAACTGTTGAAATTTGGACTTAATTAAAGGAGCTGCAGTGCGGGCTTGTTGATCGATAAAAATACTCTTCATTTCCAAAATTCAAGAAGTCCACACTTCTGCACCACACTGTACAGAAATAGCACATTGAGCCAAGGCACCTGCCACTTGATCCAGAAATACTTGACTCCACACATTCATTCATTCATTCATTCACTCACTCACTCTGCACTGGGGCAAGCACAATCTCTACGGTACCTGAATCACTTCGTGAATGGCTCTCATTTAGAATCATTTTGTGCGCTAAGTATAGCTGTGATATTGATCTTTATGTATATTTAATGAGAGGACTAAGCCATTGGGGGTTTACCCCACTCAGATGTGTCTTAGCATGTCCAATGATGTTTGTGCTTTGTTTCTCCAGAGCTAACCTCCCACCTCCCCACAAAAGATTGTGACCACCATGTGAAATTACCAGCGAAAAGAAAGAAATGAAAAGTTAACTAGAAATTATCCTCTTTAAAACACTGACAATTTCAATTTTTAGAAAACCATTTCTCCATAATCTTTGCCTTACAATGTTGAAAGTGTTGACAGTTTTCTTTGGTGAAAGAAAATAAATCCCACAGCTGTAAAGATTTAAAATTCTAATGATTTCATTATTTGAGAAACTGTATTTTTCTTTCTTCCTTTTAATTAAAACTTAAATATTATTTTTTCTTTAATGTTATAAAGAGGGATTTTTATGTGTGTCTCTCTTAGAAAAAAATAAAATCAGACAGCACATCAGATCATGTAACTGTGTAATAAAATGATCAATTAATGTGCATGTTAAAGTTTCGGAGCTATTAATGCTAGATCTTATTATAACCTGTGTGCATGATAATAGGCTTTATTGAACTTTCCATCTATTTTTTTCTCACATCAGCAATTTAAAATGAAATTATTCCTCAAGGTAGTCTGGAATTGTTTCTTTCTCATATTTCTTAGAATTTAAAATACTCTCAAAGTGCTGTACCTTCTCAATTCCTGTGATTCTCTGCTATGGCATAACAAGCCAAATAACAAGCTGGGTCTTGTTATTTCCTGGGACAGACTAATATCTCCTTTACCCCTACAAACAGTCTCAATAACTAGTTGTCATCCTCAATATATGTTCTAAATTTATTGGGCCATAACATGTACTGAGCTCAGTACTTTGCTACACGGTAGGGAACCCCAAAGATGAGACTGACAGAGAATCAAGACTGAAGCACAAGTTACACAATAATCACAGACAGTTTTATAAACTGATATTGCAGATGTTTTGCGACTCACTAGATCGTCTTATATTTTCTACATCAACTTTTCTTCTTGAGGTCTGCTAAACTCAAGGTAGCCTGAATGTATATTCTAGAAAGAATAGCCTTAATGAGTAGCCACAACATTGAAATTTAAAAAATTGTTTTATTAAAAAGGAAATATATAGCTGCACTTCAATAGTAAAGTAAAGTTTCTGGAAGTTGTGCTTCGTTTATCCTGTGGCTTCAGAAGTAACTTTACCACATACGATGATTCATCAGAGGCACAAACACTTCAGGTCGAGAAGCTTTAAAGGTGATGTACAAAAGATGAACTGCCTTGAATATTTTATTTTATTTTATTTTATTTTTTATTTTTTAATTTTGTTTAACGTTTATTTATTTTTGAGACAGAGAGAGACAGAGCATGAATGGGGGAGGGTCAGAGAGAGAGGGAGACACAGAATCTGAAACAGGCTCCAGGCTCTAAGCTGCCAGCACAGAGCCCGACGCGGGGCTCGAACTCACGGACCGCAAGATCATGACCTGAGCTGAAGTCGGCCGCTTAACCGACTGAGCCACCCAGGCGCCCCTTGAATATCAGAAGAGTTACAACTCAAAAGAAAAGGAGGAAATTAACCTTCTGTGGCCACGTTTAGCAAGTGAGCATCCAGACTATACACTTTGATAATCCTTAATAGTTTGAAAAAAATATTAATATGGGAAAAGCAGAGTTATAAAGAAAAAGTCACGAGAGTACTCCGCCGAGACCATTTAGATTTAAGTGTTCTCTCTTGAATTGGCTGTTTGACCTTGGAAAAGTCATAGCCTTTCCTTTGTACCACTCTCCACTCTCCCTCTGTTAGAGTGAGTGCATGTCCTCTGTGGTCTTCTCTAGTTTTGCCATCCTGTAATTCAAAATTGTACCGAATTTCTTGTCACGTTACTGCACTCCACTTTGAATTAATGAACACGGTAGAGCGGCAATGATCCCCAAGTGCCAAGTTCACCGCAAAAAAAGGCCTCAGCACTGTGATTGTATTTATTTTAATGGTCATGAGTGAGAGAGAGAGAGTGAGACAGGGCAGGGAGGGGCAGAGAAAGAAGGGAACAGAGGATCTGAAGTGGGCTCTGTGCTGACAGCAGAGAGCCTGATGCGGGGCCCGAACTCACAAACCACGAGATCATGACCTGAGCCAAAGACAGACACTTAACTGACTGAGCCACCCAGGCGCCCCAGCAGTGTAACTGGAAAATATGTTTTGACTGCCTTCAATTTTTCAGCTGCTACAAAGGGAAGAAGCTAGCATTTACTGAGTTACTACAACATGCCAGTCATTGCATATTCCACAATAAGAAAGAAATGACTCAACATTGTTCCTTATAAATGATTTAGGAGCAAAGTCTGTAGAATGGAATTACATATGAAACACTTTAAAACTGGGAAGCAGCAACGGAAAACCTGAATCTTCAGTCAAAGTGATGGCCAAGGTGGAAAAGGAGTAATAGAAATCTTTCAGAGAAGATGCATTTTGAGCTGAATCTGGGGAGAAGATGACAGCTAAGCAATAGAAGGAAGGAAGGAAAAGTAGACGTGGAAGTGGGGAAGTAATAAAAAATACAGTTGAAGTAAATCTGCAGTTCAAGAATTTTGAATGAAGTAGTGGGTTGAAGAAGTTGGCAACATGCAGATCATAGTTAAGTTCTTGAAATCAATCCATACTGTGTAAATAACCCACTATGTTTGGAGGACACATAAGTCTATATTGAAAACTTACAAAGAGCGAAGTTCAAGCCAGGTACCATGAAAGATACAAAGCATCTTAAATATAATCCTGGCACCTAAAATATCTCTGATCTAGTAGAAGACCCAAGGCATGCAGACATTGAAGGGTAATACGACTAAATTTTCTAGAAAGAAGATACCAAAAGAAGACATGTCTTGATATTTCACGAGACCTTACCAAATACAAAATTTGGATAGTGCTACTACAATTCAGAAAAGAAAGAGATCACTGAGCCGGCACCATGAGATTAAAAAAGAAATTAACAGCATGGTGTCTGACCACCGGGAACTTATAACTTTTAAACATCTACTTCATCAACACTTAGAAATGTTCAACCCCTTCCTTCCCCCTCTCTACCCTTTTATTTCTGTTTTCCATTAGCTGAGTGATGACGGCATTGCCATTTACATCAGCACTCAGCATCTATTCTCATCTTTTGCTAAAACATTGGATTTAAATACATACAAAAGAGCAGCAGGAGACTTGAAAAAGATCGACTTTATATATATATATATATATTTTCTTGTGTGAAAGTCTAAAAACAGAAACCAGGATAGAATCTAGAAAAGAGAAGGAGGGTAGAAGAGTCACTCTTTTCATCTTTAATGCATTAGGCAAGACTCTGCATTGTCTTTATCTGTATGTGAGCAAATGGATACAGTTTTTCTTCTAAGTTTTCAGGGGCAGCGAGGATTGTTGCAGGGGTTCAGCTTTCAAGTGTAAATACATGACCCCCAACCTTAATTTGAAATATTTTCCCTAAATATGGATCACATTATATTAAAGCTCGAAGGGACATTGGAGATCCAAAGGTACTCTTCCTTCTGTCTATATATGAATCCCAGAGATATTAAATGATTTGTTCAAAGTCTCAAAATTAGTTGAGAATGAGCCAGTAGTGGAACTTGAGTTTTTGATGCCCAATAGTTTGCTCTGTCCATAAAACTAAGTGACGGTTTCTTCTTGGAATTTAGCACCAGGAAAGGTTTTGATCTCACCCAATATATAAACATGCCCAAGCCCTGTTTTGGCCTTTACTTAACCCAGGGCTTAATTTAATGCTCAAGTGAGTAAAGCACATTTCTTGTACAATAAATTGCTCTTTCTTTTATATAATTTCTGATTTTCCTGAGTATATTTCAGATTTCATTATAGAGTAATACATATTCATTCTGGAAAATCTGGAGAACATATCCAACTATAAAGAAGAAATAAAAGTTCCTCTAATCTCACCACTCATATTACGTACTTCATTTAAGCTAACTTTCTGTGTGTGTTTTAATTGTGAACTGCCTTGAAATGGTTTAAGAAGTAGGACGAGATTATTTATGAACAATTTGTTTTATTAAGCAGAAATTACATCACCGCTTTTCACAAATATTCACCAACATGTTAATATGTGTAGACCATTTAGCTTAACAACCAACCAACTAGAGCCCTCTTTAAAAACATGTTTGTCCTTCTAGAGGAGAAAGCAGGAAAAGACCTCTCTGATCTCAGCCGTAGCAATTTCTTACTTGACACATCCCCAAAGGCAAAGGAATTAAAAGCAAAAATGAACTACTGGGACCTTATGAAGATAAAAGTTTCTGCACAGCAAAGGAAACAACCAACAAAACTAAAAGGCAACCAATGGAATGGGAAAAGGTATTTGCAAATGACATATCGGACAAAGGGCTAGTATCTAAGGGCCAAAATCTATAAAGAACTCACCAAACTCCACACCCGATAAACAAATAACCCAGTGAAGAAATGGGCAGAAAACATGAATAGACACTTCTCTAAAGAAGACATCCGGATGGCCAACAGGCACATGAAAAGATGCTCAACGTCGCTCCTCATCAGGGAAATACAAATCAAAACCACACTCAGATATCACCTCACGCCATTCAGAGTGGCCAAAATGAACAAATCAGGAGACTATAGATGCTGGAGAGGATGTGGAGAAACGGGAACCCTCTTGCACTATTGGTGGGAATGCAAATTGGTGCAGCCACTCTGGAAAACAGTGTGGAGGTTCCTCAGAAAATTAAAAATAGGCCTACCCTATGACCCAGCAATAGCACTGCTAGGAATTTCCCCAAGGGATACAGGAGTACTGATGCATAGGGGCACTTGTACCCCAATGTTTATAGCAGCACTCTCAACAATAGTCAAATTATGGAAAGAGCCTAAATGTCCATCAACTGATGAATGGATAAACAAATTGTGGTTTATATACACAATGGAGTACTACGTGGCAATGAGAAAGCATGAAATATGGCCCTTTGTAGCAACGTGGATGGAACTGGAGTGTGTGCTGCTAAGTGAAATAAGCCATACAGAGAAAGACAGATACCATATGGTTTCACTCTTATGTGGATCCTGAGAAACTTAACAGAAACCCATGGGGGAGGGGAAGGAAAAAAAAAAAGAGGTTAGAGTGGGAGAGTGCCAAAGCATAAGAGACTCTTAAAAACTGAGAATAGGGGCGCCTGGGTGGCTCAGTCGGTTGGGCGTCCAACTTTGGCCCGCGTCACGATCTCGCGGTCTGTGAGTTCGAGCCCCGCGTCGGGCTCTGGGCTGATGGCTCCGAGCCTGGAGCCTGCTTCCGATTCTGTGTCTCCCTATTTCTCTGCCCCTCCCCCGTTCACGTTCTGTCTCTCTCTGTCTCAAAAATAAATAAACGTTAAAAAAAATTAAAAAAAACTGAGAACAAACTGAGGGTTGATAGGGGGGTGGGAGGGAGGGAGGGAGGGTGGGTGACGGGTATTGAGGAGGGCACCTTTTGGGATGAGCACTGGGTGTTGTATGGAAACAATTTGACAATAAACTTCATATATTGGGAAAAAAAACACGTTTGTCCTGGAGAGATGGAAGTCCAGGGCAGGGCAGGGGCATGGGAGCCTGCCCTGGGCTCATAGTGAAAGGTTATAGAAGTAAGTAAGATTCTGTAGCTTGAAATTTTTGTGATTTAAAGGATGTACACATTATTAGAAAGTATCTATTCAATAATTTGATAAGAGAAGTTTGGATCACATACCAACTCCTCCCTTCATTTTCTGCCTGTAAATGATCAATCCAACAGTATTAGGGGAAAACGCTCAGAATATTCTTTTAAGTTCAAATTTGTGTGGCTTATAAATCCATAAAAATGCACACACACACACACACACACACACACACACACCCCTACATTCAAGATATCAATGAACCAGGGAAAGAAGAAAAGATAGGATAGCAAAAGGAATGGTAATGAAGGAGCCATGAAGTCAGTGTCGACACTTACTACGAGGAGGACCTGCCATAGAATAATTTTTTTCATTCATTTGTTCATTCAGTCATTCATCAAACATTTTTATATACATCTTATGCCAGATACTTTAAATAAAAGATTGGATAAGACATTCTCCTTAAGATAATAAGACTTCAAGAATGGCTAACACCAACAACAGGTGTTGGTGAGGATGTGGAGAAAGGGGAACCCTCTTACACTGTTGGTAAGGATGCAATTTGTCAGCTACTCTGGAAAACAGTATACAGGTTCCTCAAAAAGTGCAAAATAGGACTACCCTACAATCCAGGAACCGCACTAGTAGGTATTTACCCAACAAATACAAAAATACTCTTTCAAAGGAAAACATATGCACCGCAATGTTTATAGCAGTATTATCTAAAATAGCCAAATTATGGAGACAGCCCAAGTACCCATCACTGAAGAATGGATAAAGAAGATGTGGTATATATACAATGGAATATTACTCAGCCATGAAGAAGAATGAAGTTTCCATTTGGATGGAGTTAGAGAGAATTATGCTAAGTGAAAAGAGTTGGAGAAAGACAGATACCCTAAGATTTCAGTGATAGGTGGAATTGAAGGAGCAAAACAAACGAGCAAAGGAAAAAAAAAGAAAAGAGAAGGACTAGTAAACTAAGAAACAGACTCCTAACTCTAGAGAACAAACTGATGATTACCAGAAGGGAGGTGAGTGAGGTGATGGGTGAAATAGGTGATGGGGATTAAGGAGTGCTTTTGTTGTGATGAGCACTGGTGCTGCACGGAAATATTGAATCTCTCTCTTGTACACCTGAAACTGATATGACACTGGATGTTAACTGACTTGATTTGAAATCAAGAAAACAGCACTTCTGCTTAAGAAAAAAAGATAACAAACCTTTCAAAGCTCAGTGGGGCAAGAGACAGAAGAGATAGAGAAATAAACTAATAAATATAAAGTAATACATGGCAAAATGATTGAGATGATAATTGTGATAACAAACATTTATTCTTTCAACAAATATTTACATGTCTACAATGTGCCAGAGACCACGTTAGTCACTGGGAATACAATGATGAGTAAACAGTGGACAGTGTCTTAGTCAATTTCTGTGTCTTTTCTCATTTGTCCCTCACACTTGCTCTGTGACATGTCTGTTGTTTTAATTCCCATCAGATTCCGAAAAGACAAGTAACTTACTTAAAAGCACAGAAGTAAAAGTAGGCCGGATTATATACAACTGATATACAACAGCTGTTGTGAAAGCAGAATGACTCCATTTTAAGGGGCATCCAAATTAGGCTGGAGTAGAACGTGGGTATGTGTATATGTTAGTCATGCGAAAGAGGTTTAAAAAGTGCTTTCCAGGAAGTGAGAATAGTATGATCAAAGTCACAGTCTCTTGAAGAACACTGCATGTTTTGGGAACTTCTAGGAATTTTGTTTTCCTTGAACAGAAAATGTATGATGAGAAATGCATCATGAAGGGAAAAGCTGAGCTCAGGACATAGACCTCTGACCTTACCCCCTAGGCAGCACGAGGACTGACATGATCAGATTTACCTTTAATGAGATCAATGACTTTGAGGCAGAAAAAACTTCAGGCAAGGAAACCACTTAGGAGGCATGGCAGGGGTTCCCACGAGTCATGGAAAAGACCCAAACTAGGACATTGACTCGATGGAGAAATTAGAGAGTCTTCAGGATATAGTTAGGAGATAAAATAAAGGCCTCAAAATTTGATGGATAATGGGACTAAGATCCAAGAAGGATGTCTCTCTGGGGACTTATTTAATGATGCATACAAAAGTTTATGTGGGAGAAATACTCAAAGTGTAATGAAAAGCCCATGGTTGGATATTGTCAGATGCTTAGAGGAGAGGCCTGGGCTTCAGATAAATATTTTGAAAGTGTTCTCAAAGAGAAGATATTTAAGATATGACAGTTACTGACATGAAAATGTTCAGTAATCTAGTTTATAGAATCTTGAAGAACATGGGAATATGAAGACAAGTTGAAGGAAAGGATTTTTTTAATGAAAATGAAACATTCAACAGGTAAGATCTTTTTGTTCAAGACAAGAAAATTGGCTCTCTTAGAAATTTATGGAGGGGCTCAGTCGGGTAAGTGTCCGACTTTGGTCAGGTCATGATTTCACTGCTCGTGGGTTCAAGCCCCATGTCAGGCTCTGTGCCGACAGCTCAGAGCCTAGAAGCTGCTTTGGATTCTGTTTCCATTTCTCTGCCCCTCTCTTGTTCACACTCTGTCTCTCTCTCTCTCTCTCAAATATAAAATAAAAACACACAAAAAATAAATTTACGGAATAGAGAGTTTTAAGAAAGAATTAATTGGCAGAGTCAAATGCAGGGAAAAGAAATCAGGAATATATGGGCTGAAAAATGTCCATTAGCCTAGACAACTGGGTAATCAATGACTTCAAAAGAGACACCTCGGTAGAATGGTTGAAGAAAAATCCAGATTATAAAGTGTTGATGAGGGAGGTAAGAAAATGGTCATGGTGATTATAGGCTAATTTTCAGGAAATCTGCCTGTGAAGGAAACCTGAAAGATTACATTGATCAGGGAAGGGTATTTATTAGGATCACAGAATCTAGAATATTTACATATTAAGAGAATAAACTAGCAGAGAAACATATAGGAGAGAAGGGCTTGACAAATGAAGCACAGTTCTAGAATTATGGGGGTTGTGTGATACTTTTGCAGAGAACACTTCATCTTCTGGGACAAAAGGAAAGATGGTTGGATGAATGAAGTTATAAAATCACTGGCAGATGCAAAAGCAGGAAATTAAGGGAGCTTACCATTAAGATCTGATGAAATTGGGGCAGCAGTATTTTGCAAGAGGCCTGAGGAGAGTGTTGAAAACTTTGGATAAGCACTAAGAGACATGATGTTAAATTTCCTGTAACAGACTATTTGCAAGGTGGTTGGATTTAATAAATAAATAAGGCAAATATTAGCTCCCGTTTTCACTGTCCCCCTCCTGAAGAGGCTCACATTCACTGAGTGGCAAGGTGGTCTGGATTGTCTGGCTGTGTTACTTGACTATCGTGAAAATTTACCGAGTGTTGAGGATGCTATTAGATAAATCCCTGTACTCCTAGGAATCAGTGATCCACCTATTACCCAAGGTCCTTTGTAGTCGCCTAAGTTCCTAAGGGGAGAGTCTATACAGGACAGCCTAAAATAATAATAATATCTTGTATTTATAGAGCTCTTATTATAATTTCGACACCATTCTATGTTTTTTATATTATTAACTCATTTAATTATCACAAAGTCCAAGGTAGAGTATTATTATTTCTCTTTTGTAGAGGAGGGCTTACATAGTGTTTCCCAAGTTCTCTCTTGTATAGGTGAGACAGACCATATGCATAACTGTCAATGAATTTATCTTAATCTCTCAACACCAAGCTAGTATTTTCCCTGCCTTAAATCACCACAGGGCCAGGTGCCAGGCAACTAAAAACCACCCCTGTAGCCCAAAGCCCACCGGAACTATTCAAGCTAGCCAATCTTAAACTCTGCCCTGCGTTCCCACAGAAATCCCAATGAAAGCTGTGTAAGAGCTCCCCTTACTCCTGTTTCTGCTTTCTGGCTAAAATCCGGTATTCCTCCTGTGGTTCTGCGTAGTGAGTCATATCTCTCATTTCTAGGGTAAATGTAAGTAACATTAAATTTCTCTTTCAGTGGCATGGGCTTCTGTGTTGTCACTTTTTTTTTAATGTTTATTTTTGAGAGAGAGAGAGAGAGAGAGAGAGACAGAGCGTGAGTGGGAGAGGGGCAGAGAGAGAGGGAGGCACAGAAACCGAAGCAGGCTCCAGGCTCCAAGCTGTCAGCACAAAGCCGGATGTGGGGCTCGAACCCACGAACCCGTGAGATTATGACCTGAGCCGAAGTCTGGTGCTTAACCGAATGAGTCACCAGGCGCCCCTCTGTTGTCACCTTTATAAATTAAGACTGGGCACAAAGCAAATTGTATTTTATCACCCTTTTCAAATTCGGATAGTCATGTGATTCATTTTAACCATTAAGTTGTGAGTAGAGGTTTTAAAACACAGTGCATGTTCTGTCAGATTATCTTTTTCTTATCAAGGAAAACACATTGTGAGCACAGCTTCCATCAATCTGGACTCTAGTAATGAGCAGAGGTACTTGCCAAGCATGTCAGAAATGTAGTGTGAGCAAAAAATAGCATTGCTGGAATAAGCCACTGAGATTTTATATTTTTATTGAAGCATAATCTAGATTATCCTGACTGTGATCATAACTTTGGCGGTTTTTGCCAGAATATTCCTGTATGTATACACATTGAGAGTATTTGGGGAAGAGGAGGCAGTGACCAAACCACCAGAATCCAGTTTGGTAGGACAACACAGCAGGACAACTCAAAAGCATTAGTAAAAGAAATGAATCAACTTGATTTTCCTTCTGAGCTTCTAGAGTCATTTATATTTACAAGGAAACACTCAGAAGCCATAGGTTGTGACAGGTTATTAATACATGAGTGTGTTCTGAGTTAATAAGACCATACATTGTAACAGTGAACGATATTTATCGTATGTAAAGAACTTTGAATTAGATGTGCTAGAAGACAAGAAGAAAAAAAAAGGAGAACTAGATGATTGTAACAATCCCTTATATCCTGTGCCACACATTACAGGTTTCAAAGATTTTTCAGAAATATTTTCTTCTACTCAGGGAAGAAAGTAGGGAAAGTATTACCCCAGTTTTACAGATGAAGAAGCAGAAAGTCACAAAGATTAAATGAGTTGCCCAAGGTAGTGTCAAAGTCACAAAGGGTAGAGACAAAACTAAAACGCAACACATATGAGTAGATGCTCTTTCATACCCACCTACAAATCAAAATAGCTACTGTTCTTGAGGGCTAAAATCCTTGCTGCCAGAAAATGTTTAATAATGTTTTCAAAGCCTATAGTCAAATACACGAACATCAATGGAGTATTTGTTTGTGCCATGGTATTGAATGAATGCTGTAATTCCAAAATGGATGTGAAGAAGACTTAAACTATCAAACAGATGTGGGGATTCTGAAGCCCTTTTTCAGTCTGATCCAGACTGAAAAGACAGCCTGAAATGCTGAGATGTTTGAAACCTGAGGAGTTCCCACGTAAAATGTTAAGTAGGTCCTGTATGCAGAGGGCAAGGAGAAACCAAAGAAAAAGGCAGGCCACTCCAAATTGGAAGGTAGCATGTTTGATAAGCAAGGGAACTTACATAGGAGGCTTGTCTTGAGTAGTTGCAAAATGAGTAGGTGCCCGCATATATAAAAAAACTTTTTATAGAGGCCTTAACTGTGGTTTAGAAGCTTGCTCTCTTAAGAGCCCGCTCCAGGCTGTTTGGGAAAGGTAGGCAGAAAGTACTTTACAAAGATAGGGGAAGCAGAGAGGAGCGTCAGACTTGAAGTCAACCAGGGGTCACATCCTCTTGATGACCTCCACCAACAGGAGAGACTCGACATGAAATCAACATGAAAGAAAACAGTAACAATTGCCATTCACACATGGTTTTAGGTCTCAGGTGATTTCAGTGTGTATTTTTACTTGTGTCTTAACATTTTCCCTCTAAAAATTTTTTGACTTGAGCCCAGATCTTGTACCCCTATATCCTAAACTCTTAGGGAAATATTTAGAATTAGTGAAATTGATGTGGAGATTTTAACATACGGACTTCTGTCCCCTGCCACTGAATCTGGATTCTGTGCCTGCTTTAGTTCTAGAAATTTCTGGACAAGGTTTTAAGAAACTGGTAGCTCCTAATTCCTAACTCCTGGGATATTTACTCAATATCCCTAGATCCCAAGATCAGAGTGGTGATGATAATCTTAAGAGGATCCAGGCTTGGATATGATTTTAGGGCAGGAATCTTGTCATTTCCAGCACGCTCCCTCAGTACATAATAGGTACTGGAAAAGAGACTAAGACAGTGAGTAAGAAATGCTGGTCTTCACCCCTCCCCCCCTCCCGCCCCCCCCCCCCCCCCGCCATAAAACGGAGGCTTTCTTTGGGTTTCCATTCTTAAGCCCCTTTTGTTGCTAGTTTCCTGCAAGTGATTTCACGCATCCAGCAATGTAGAGCAAGCCCATGAGGCAACAAAGACACACACAGCGCTACAGTGCAAATTTCATGAACCCGAATCCTGCTTTACACCGAATGTATTTCATTCGGAACTTCAAGCTACTTGACGCGAGGCGGTTTTCAGGCTTTTACATCGACAGCAGCAGTCTGGGTTTTCTGGGACGCAATGCACCGCCCAAACAGAAGCAGAGGCTCCCCCTTCTTTCTCTCCCCACTCTGCCCAAGAGGGAGCCAACAGAGCCACCCTTAGTCTTCTCCGCGCGCCGCGTGGGGGACACCGCCCACGTAAGCCCGGCTTCCGCAAAGCACAGCTGGCTGCGGACAGAAGGATTGCAGGGGAAGGGTGGGAGCGGCCGGGCGGGCAGGCGGCGAGTTCGGCTGGGCGGGAGACCCCACGCCAAAGGCCTGACCTCTGGATTTGCCGCCCCGCGCCGCCCACTCAGGAATCCCCTCCCCGGCCCCCGCACCCGCACCCCCCGCCCCGCCAGCTGCACGCGGCGGCCGGATCTTCTCGAATTTCAACACAAAGGGAATCCTCGGCCGCAGGAAGTGCATCACGGAGAAAGAGGGACCGGGGGCGGGGAGAGGGGGATGCTTCCCTCCCTCAATACACCCCCGCCCTCCCGGAACCCTGGGCCGCCGTGACGAAACCCTCAGGGTCCCCTCTTCGCCCCAGGAGCCTGGAGCAAACAAGGGCCCCCCGCCCCCCGCCTCGCTACCAACTCTAGTGGGAGGCGAGTTCCCAGGCGGCGGGGAGGCGAGCTGCCCCTCGCCGAAGCTCACACACCTGTTCGCTTCCCCCCCCCTCCTTTCTTTCCGGGTGCGCCAGCACCTGGGCTTACGTTTTTGTTTTGTGTTGCTTTATCCCTGGGCTCTCAACTTTTTCCGTCACGTCTCCTTACTTCCAGGGTTTTCTGTAGAATGCCAGCTCGGGTGTCCTCCTCCACGCCCGGCGGGGCTGCGCCCCAGGTTTTCCTTGGCAGAAGGTTAGCAGACCGGGAGTCCCCGCATGAGCAAAGGGGAGAAGGGCAGGGAGAGACCGCTTTCGTTTTCCATGACACCTGCCGTTCCGGGGACTCGCGGCCGGGCTTTCTACCCGGAGGTTCCAATATCGGCGGAAGCGTAGCCTTTGGGTGGGGATGTGGGGTTGTTGAGGGGCGGGTGGGGGCGGTGGGGTGGTGGAGAGGGGGCAGGCTGGGCTGATTGGTGTTGAAGTTGTTTTTTTACAAGACAACCTTACAGGGTTTACTTACATTGTATTTTGCAAATCAATAAAAACAAAACTTTTCTAGTAATGTTTTATGTACATTTCACCAGGGAGTGAGAAACCATCATTGTCCATTAAAAAAAAAAAAGCCCTTTCATTATTTTCTTTTAGTTAAGAATGGATTGGGGAGACCAATGGCAATTTGGGGAAAGGGGCCGAAACACCCCCTTTTTGAGCCCGGCAAGGAGAGTTGGAAAAACCCGGGAGCTTTGGACTAGTTTTCAGGCGGAAAGACCCGGGTGACTGGGGAGGGGGCCGCGCAAGTAACTCCAAGCTGCCCTGCTCCCATCGCGGGCACTCAGGTGTGCCGGAAGGGGCCACCTCCCCCTGGGGCGCCAGGCTGCCTCAGCGCCCTGGGACACCACTGGGGGAACTGCCCCCTCCCAAGCTCCAGGCCGTGGCCGGGTACCTGCCCCAACCTGTCTCCTCCCCTTCTTCGGTACCACACCCACGGGACTCCGGTCTCCCCGGGAGAGGGACGGAGCGGGAACAAAGGGGTCTTTGTTCACTGGCTCCTGGGGGGTGGGAGTCGTGCTCGCGCGCGTTTCCCCGCGCCCCTTGGAAACGGGGAGGCTCGGCGCCACCCGGCCTCGCCCTGCGGCGAGCGCCGTCCTCCGCGACCCCAGCGCCTGAGGTCAGGGCGCGGCGCCCCGGGCCAAGGCGGGCTCTTCCCGAGCGGGCGGGGTGGGAGGCGAGGCGGCGCTCGGCGGGCACTGCTGCCCGCGGAGGGACGGTGGGGGGTTCCGGCAGCTGGCGGAGGTGGAGGGGGCGGGAGAGGGAGCCTGCGCCGGGCTGAGCCTGGAGGTGCGGGGCGGGCTCGCCGAGCGCTCGCGGAGAGGCTCCTGCCGGAGCAGCGGCGGCTGGAACGCGCACCCTCTCTCCTTCCATCCTCCACCTCCTGATCAGCCCCAGCACCGCGCCAAGTCCCCCTCCGCTGCCGTCAGCACGCTCCCCTTCTCCCTTCTTGGCACTTTCCTATTGAACCATCCGTCTGGACAAACTTTGATGGA
This sequence comes from Acinonyx jubatus, assembly GCF_027475565.1. NCBI lineage: Eukaryota > Metazoa > Chordata > Mammalia > Carnivora > Felidae > Acinonyx > Acinonyx jubatus. Next base: position 133,970,361 of record NC_069384.1, read on the forward strand.
GAATTTCACACCACGCTGGAAAAATGCCGGTTATGAAAGGATTACTGGCGCCCCAGAACACCTTCCTCGACACCATCGCCACCCGTTTTGACGGAACACGTAAGTCTTGCACTTCGACGAGTTGTATGGTATTTTCTGAGAATGATTTTCCACGTATAGATTACTTTCTCTCCCACCTTCTTTTTTTTTTGCACCAGCGGAGTGAAATTCCTTCCGTTTTTGCAGAGGTGTCTTTTGTGCGGAGACATTTCCTTCCACCCATGGTTAGGTGTAGTATTAACACTTTGGATTGGTGTAGTTGGCCCCCTTGACTTGCTGGGTTTGTGAGGGCTAGAAAAGAGCCTGAAGATCGATGCCCATGTTCACTGTGGGACCTGTATTTTGGTACCTCTTTATGGAATTGTTTTTCTTTTTAATGAATTTCATGAGGTGAAAGTGGGAATGCCCATGTTACTGAATTGCCACCTTATCTTTTTAGAGTTTCAAGTCTGTCTAGATTATGGGGTGAGTTTGTAATGTTATGCTCCCATGAGCATCATTCCTTCAGGTCTTTCGGATAGGCATGATTTCCCATCAGAGTTCAAGAAATTCAAACCAGATTCAGGATTGCCAGGTGTAAGCTGTCTGTAGAATTTGAAGCGTTGTGAGTTTGTCAGAATCTTGATTCCTGGTTTTATGCTAGAATAGCGCACCTCTCATTCCTGAAATTATCCTAACCCTTTAGGAGAGACTATTGGGCAGGGAAGAGCTGGACATTATAAAGGCACATCTGATCATATGAGAAAGTGTAGACATTTTTTTCTTTGAGGGAGAGTATTATTGGACGTTTAGCTTGTTTAAGCTACAGTTGAAAATAAGGATATGGTGTTGTGTGAATGCTTGTAGATTGTTGGGAATCACCTGCAAGTTGTTCTCTTTCAGGACCACGGTCAGGTCCCCGTTCCTTCCCGGGCTTCTCAAGCTCTCCTCATGAGCCCGTTGGTCTTCCCAACAGGCTTAGGAGTCTGTACTTTTACCCCTGACAAGTTCTGTCTCTCAGTTGGTTTCACTATGAGTATCCCCACCTTCTTCCTAGCTTCTGTTGCTTCTATGTGCCGTCTTTCCTTTTTCTGCCTCTTTCACAAAACTCCCAGAAAGTCATTTATTCTAAAGGCTTTTCTGTGGTTCAAGTACTATTGTTTTTTACTGTGATGGTATATTTCTTGGAGCTGACATGAGAGAGCACATCTAATTCTATTTCCACACCAGTAGTGTGTGTACACACACACACACACACACACACACATATGCACGCACACTGTGAAATATACACATGCACATATACTGTGAAATATACACGTTTCTATTATGTAGGGATAAAGTCCTGGACTTTGTGCTTTAGGAATAGTTGGAAAGTTTTCATAGGAAGGAAATGAAGCATTTACTTGATTTTGTTTAATTTTAATTTTTGATATCCACCCTACTCATGGTAGAAGGTGTGGATATTCTTCCAGTGTTTTTAACTTTAGCTTTAACCATTCTCTCCCCTTTTATATTCGACTTGTGTCATATTGGTGAAGTGCAGTGCAATTATGTATGTGCCTTCTTTAGATAATAAGAGAAAATATTGTAATAAAACTTCTAGTCCCTGCCACTGCCATTACCTCCACCACCCAAAATCACCACTGCTGACTTCAACCATATGTGATTGAGGGTACTACTAATTATTTCCTTAGGAACTGATTAGTTTCATGTGAATGTTTCTTCTTGAAGTTGCAAATTTAAACCCCAAAGACTCAACAAGGATCCCAAAAGCATCTTTTGAAAATGAGGTAATTGATCAATGGTATTTGCTTATCTCATTGTCATTTAAAGTTGAATGAAGTGCAGTGTGTAGTGAATCATCCCAGCACAGCCCTGGGAATTACTGCAGCAATATATTTAGGTATGATTTACTAATGAGAGGGGTTTTCGATCATCAGAATGAGATACCTTTGCCTCTTTCTCTCACTGTAACATTTGGTAAGCAGAGGGCTAGTGAATAGCCTTTGTTTTTAAAACTAAACATTAACGTTAATAAAATGGAAGATTAGAAATTTTAAGTTCTTATTTAAGAAGACCATCACTATATACTAGCATTTAGAATAAAAATCACAAAAAAACCCAAAAATTGTTGGAGAACATGCTTGGTCTGTGCTCCACAGGGTCTGGGGGATTCCTGGAGGGAACCACTATGCATGCAATCAGTCTGAAAATCAGTGAAACAAATTTTAAAATGATGAGTAACATAATGGTTTACTTTGGCAAGACTTTTTTTTTTTTTTTTTTTTACAACATCTAATGAATACCCGTCCCAACAAACCCCACTCCAGGAAAGAGGATTGTATTTTTTCATTTACTTCTCTTTTGAATTGCAGGATGGTTTAAATAATCTGAAACTTAAAAAAAATACTTTAAATAAATTTTTAGCCTCAAATTTTGCTGTATCTACAATCATGGACATACCATTTCCTTGGCTAAGTATTTTATCATATTCTGTTATGTTTCTGTGTTGACAAAATTTTAAGTGTAAGTACTATCCCTGTAACTCTTCCTATGATCATCCTTATTTCTCTTGATTTTTTATAGTATATATTTTCTTGTGCAAGTTAAAACTTTTTGCAAGATGAAACCATTTGTAAATTAGCAAAATTACCACCTGCCCAAATAAAATCTCTACAGAAAGTGAATAATGTTATTATACTTGAAATGTAATGTGTTTTTTACTGGCACATTGTCTGCTTTATTTGTTAGGTATACTTTACAGTCATGTTAGTTTCTTATTTCATTTTATATTGGGTAATCCTGATGAAAAAATAAGAGAACAAACAATAATCCTGGCAAACCACCTTGCTAACTTAACCACCATACAGTGTTATCATTAGCCCTACTGAATTAATATTGTAATGGAAAATAATAAAACAAAACATCATTCAAAACTTCTCCCAGAAAAAAAATAAGTTTACAACAATAAAAGCTTATAACATAATCTTACTAATTTATCAGTCGAAATAGTATCACAGGGCAACATAAAAGAAGTTAACAATATATTTTATCACCTGGTGACACATTATTGTTTTATATAATAGGTCATTTCTTACTTTTAGTATTTAAGAAGTGAATTCTTTCTCAGGATTGAAAGACAATCATGAACCCTTAATTGGAAATTATTTTTTCCAATATGCAATTTTTAAAAACTATTGGAAAATATAAATCTTGTTATATAAAACTACTCTATAATACATTTACTTTTGACATATGTTCTTCTGGCTTCTGTTTAATTGAAGTGCAATGAGAGTTAGAAAAACAGAACCTTGCACATTTTAATATCTATACCCTATTAGGACAAAAAAGTAATGCCAATGAATTTTTTTGACTCATTACATGTAACCACACTTCTCATTGGGAACACTCTAAATCAGACAGACAGACACACACACACACACACACACACACAATGAATGTTAAAACATTATGATCTGTATCTAGTTTACTTTTCCCACATTTATTATGTCTAATATATTTAAAAAAATCTTTTCTGAGTAGACTTTTGTGCTAAGCACATGAATATAAATCTGGACAAAGGGAAAGTGTAGTAGAAAACAGGTAAGTACATATTTTAAAAATAGTTTTAGTACAAATATTTGGTACCATTCGAGAAGAACTCTTTTCTTTCCTTCATATAAAACTTTCAGAAGGAAGTGTCCATTTTCAAATATAATTAGTCTACATTTTCTTTTTTTTATTTAAAAAATTTTTTTTAATGTTTATTTATTTTTGAGACAGAGAGAGACAGAGCATGAACGGGGGAGGGTCAGAGAGAGAGGGAGACACAGAATCTGAAGCAGGCTGCAGGCTCCGAGCTGTCAGCACAGAGCCTGACGTGGGGCTCGAACTCACGGACCGCGAGATCATGACCTGAGCCGGTCGGATGCTTAACCCACTGAGCCACCCAGGCGTCCCTAGTCTACATTTTCATAGCTGTATATTAGCATACATTTTCCAGTCACGTTAAAATTTGGCCAGAATACTTCTCCTTTGGGGTTAGTGAGATAAGATTTAAGGTTTAAAGGAAGTTCGTAGCTCAGTGGACTTTATCAAGGAGATTCCAAAGTATTCTGAATAACAGTGGTTTAGAAACTCATTCATATTTACATATATTTTATATACTCCTGTATAGACTGTTTAAAATGGTCCAAGGAGATTTTTTAAAATTGAAATGCTTCCTTTAGAGAGGCAATTGCAATGCTTTTTCTTTTCATCTTTCTTTTCTTCTTTTTTCCATCTTTCTTTTCATGCTTTCATCAAATACATAGATTTCTTCACATCAGAAGCATAGAGAGAAGGGTAATGAACCCAGTGCTATAGGAGGAGGGAAGAACGAGGTGGGACAGTAGTGGGGATCTTCCTAAGTCTTTGCAGGCTTGTAGCTTGGAGAATATCAGCAAAGGCACTTAGCCAGTAAAAAAGAATGAGCTCCATTATGTATGGGTCTGTGTATAAAAGGCTATTACATGAAAACATTCAAGGAAATAGCTAACATTCTAGAGATATCTCTCCCAAATAGTTTATAAAGACTCTTTAAAAAAATTTTTTATATGCTACTAGTAGTCTCTTTTATTATTCTTTGTTTAGGGAGCCAGTTCCTTGTTAGTTTTCTTTTTCTGCGTAGTAAATTACCACAAGCTTAGTGGCTTATTATGTCATATCTTCTGTAGGCCAGACATCTAGGATTAACTAGGTCCTCTGCTCAGGGTCTCACAAGGTTGCAAACAGGTTGTCAGCTGGGGCTATGGTCTTTGCTGAGGCTCAAGGCCCTCTTCCAAGGTCGAGTGGTTGTTAGCAGAATTTAATTCCTTGCAATTTTATGATTGAGTCCTCCATTTTCTTGCTGTCAGGTGGGGACTTTTCTCAGCAACTAGCAGCTGCCCTCAGTTTGTTGCCACGTGTCCTCTCTTATAGGCCCTCTCACAACCAAACAGTTTACTTTTTCAAGAGCAGCAGGAGGGTCTCTCCTTTAAGAGTTCATCCAAGTCAGGCTGCCCAGGAGAATCTCCCATTTGATCAACTCATAGTCAACTGATTATGGATCTTAATCACATCTCTAAAGTCATCTGTTCTGTCCACACTCAAGAGAAAGGGATCAAAGTGTATATACAAGGAGTTGAGAATCTTGGGAGCCGTCTTGGAACTCTGTGTACTACAGTTGCTATTCATGCAAATCCCAGTGTTCTCACATTTGTTCTTCTAAAACGTAGATTTACTAAGCACGCTCTGTAATTCTGTATGCATGAAACCCTGCTGAGTTTACATCTGAAATCTTAGTGAATATAAGGCCCAACTTACCGGACGGAGGGTTTTGCTTCACATCTTGCCAAGGGCATAGGGGTAAACCTAGCCTAGTTGAGCTAGTCACATTTAGTCAGCTGTCCCATCAGACTCTCAGACTCCTCATCATCTACAAGTAACGTGGAAGATGTTAGATTATTTTCAGAATATTAACGCCAGTCTCTCAACAGGGTGCTCCCTCTTTACAGATAAGGAATGGGGTCTGTTAGTCTGTGTCTATGGATATCTTAGCCTTCACTGGATGGAAAACCAATCCAAGAATATAATATCTGCAAAGAACGATCTCCAGGACAGGTTGTCTGTCACACTCTAGACTGGGCTGCTTCCATCTTACTAACTTCTTAACCAGGCCTGTTTCTGGGCAAACCTTGTGAACTGCTTTGAAATGGGATGATTTCCATCCATTTCTCATGCTTCTAACCATGTTTTAGATTTAAGACACTCCCCACTATGCACTCTTGCATTGAGGTTGGCTGTGGTCAACTAAATAGTGTTCTTTATTTAAACTTCATTCTAGGTTTACTAAAAATTAGAAAGAGAGACGGAGGGGGAGAGAGAGGAGAGAAGTGAGAAGAGGGAGGAGGGAATTATTTATTCTCATTCCTTGACTTTGTAGATGAATTCTTTACTCTATAGAGGGCTTATCACAGGAGTTCTCATAACTTCCATGCAGTGATCAAATTGTTTGATTTATAAGAAGTGGATTTATGTCTTGGGGCACCTGGGTGGCTCATTTGGTTAAGTGTCTATCTCTTGATTTTGACTCCGGTCATGATCTCACGGTTTGTGCTGTTGCGCCCCCTGTGTGGCTCTGTGCTGAGAGTACCAAGCCTGCTTGGGAATCTCTGTCTCTTTCTGTCCATTCTCCTCCCACACTTGTGCTCTTGTTCTTTTTCAAAAGAAACATTAAAAACAAGGAATTGGATTTATGTCTTTATCACACGTACATTTCTTTTAATGAATGAAATATACAAATAATAAGAAAAGCTTTATTATACAGTCCTTAAAAATATTAGATAATTTTGTTTTGACATCATTATATAGAGGAAAATTGATAACTAATATGTTAAAAATGGAGGTTACGCTCACAATGTAATTTTTTTTAGGCTCTGGCTTTTGGTATCACCTATAGACCAAAGGCCAAGGCATGAACCCTCTTCTGGCATGAAAAAAAGCATTGAAGTCCTGAGTTACCAGTGTCTGGGATGTGCTAGACCCAACGCACTTTTAGAGTGGTAGTCTCTCTGATGAAATCTTTACTTTATTCATCAATAATCAATCATTCAATCATTTCTTCAACAATATTTAATATTTAATCATCACTGACTATATACAAAACCATTATACTAGGATCTTTGGAATAAATCGGGCTTGTCTTTCTCTCAAAGAGGATGATAAAAGTATGCAAAAATTACTGTAGTAAAGGTTGGAAATCTGTAAGAGTATTCAAGAGGTATAGGCAACGAATGGGCTGTGTACCACTGGATGAGAGAAGAAGAATTTCTGTGGGTGAATGATTTGAACGTTTTATATAATGATTATGACTTCTGGGTGGGAATGATTGGCACGTATATGATAAGGACAAAGACAATATTCTGTTTGCTCTGCCAATTTGTGTAGCATTGTCATTGAGGCTAACGGGGATCTTTAAGGATGCGAAGGGCGAAAGGTAAAGGCAGGAGGAGAAGGGAAAGTCAATTAGGCTAGGCGTGGAATGGCTTTAAAGTCAGAGTGCTTTGTCACAGTAAGTCATCAGAGGTGATAGGTTAATATCTTGGTAGGAGTATAGTGCCATCTGTGCCTGATGTAAAAATTCTCAACCTTTCCATATTCCACAGGCTGACGTCCATGTTGAAACCTAAGGTGTTTCTTCTTACTATCTCTTCTAAAAAATGCCTTTACACTTCAACAGGGGTCCCAGAGAATGCAGTGGAATTGATGTGTTCTTCCCTTTTTCTTCTTTTGCATGTATCTATCTTGCCCAGGGAGCTAACTCTCACCCCTTAGGAAAGGGAGAGATTGATTTCTGGCCACATAGCTGAGTACTCTTCTCCTCCAGGGCTGTGTCATACTCTAGAATTATGCCTGTGGAGAATAAAAAGAATTGAGGGTGTGCTAGCGTTCAGTCCTAGTCAAGTCGATGCGAGAAGTGCCAACAGTAAAAGGCACAGAATTGCAATTGCTGCAGAGATAGTTGGGTTCACCCTGGCAGTGTATATTTGCTGATATAGTCTAAATACGAAGTTTTAAATGCATTTTGGTTTAGCAGAGCCTACAAACAAAAAAAAGATGAGACTTCAACTTTACCTACGGCACAGTTCATATTTAGCAAGTGGAGCAATTGAAGAGCTTCTCAGTAATTTAAACAGTCAAATATAGTTCTTGGCTTATAAATTCCCTGGAAGATATGTTTTGGTTTTCTTTCTTAGCTGTTAATGCAACTGTCTATCTCCCTTAAACCCTTCAAAATTCACATGTCCCCAGATGAACTAATAATCTTTCCTAGTCTCTGAAATCTATTTGCCTTCTTCTGTTTTCTGGTTCCATTATTGGCATCACCTCCCACCCATTTCTTGGAGCTAGAAATCTGAGTCGCCCTGGACTGCCCACACATCTAATTGGTTATCAAGTCTTTGAGATTTTACTTTAGAAATGCCCTAATCTGGCTCTTCACCTCCTTTTCATTGCTTCTTCTTTAGTTCGGATCTTCTGTTTCTTATCTATGTGGTTGTAATCTTACTCTAACTGGATTTCTGTGGCCACAGGCCCTTATCCTGCTCACTCCCTACCCTTCAGTCTACATTGTCTCTAGAGTGATTTCCGATAAAAGCCAGGTGATTTAATCATTTGACCCTCCTACTTAAAGCCACCCATCAGCTCCCTGCTACCTCCTGGAGAATGTCCGAGGTCTTTAGTGTCCTATGATCCCAAGGTGATTCTGCAGATTCTTTTTCCAACCACTGCCTCCCAGGCTATAGACATACTCACCCTGAATCTGGTGCTCATTCATATCTCTGGGCCTCTGCTTGTCACTTGAAGAGCAAGATCCTTTATTTTCTTCAAGACCCATCCTGAGGGTTGCCTTGTATCTAAAGACTTTCTGTGAGGCTCCAAATTGAGTTAGGTGGCATTTACTCTCTGCTTCCGTATTCTCTTGCCCACTCCTCACATGTGCTCTGCTTATGTGCTTTCCTATTTCAACCCTCAATTCCTTCAAGCCCTGATTGTCTTTATTCTTTTCTATCCTCATTGCTCAGACTTACGCTTGGAACAAAGTCATGGCTCAGTAAGCGATTCTTTGGGTAAAAGAATTTCAAACTCGTTGAAGGGTGGGGTTGTGTATTCATTGTCTCTCTTTTTCCTTCGGTGCTAACTGGTTTTCCTTTTATTCCGTATTCTCTTGTTTAACTAGTTTTCAAACGTAACTCTAGACTGGCTTCTAGCTCTTCATTTTCACATGGTTCAAGTACTGATTTCCTTTATTAAACTTTAATGATAATAGTGACTGCATTTTGGGCATGTCTACATGCACCCTGTATACGATGCTGGTGCTTTATTTGTTCCTGCCACAACTCAACAGCCCAGCAAGGGGGAAGGCAGCCCCCCTTTTTGTTACAGATGACAAAATTCAAGCTCAGCACTTTTCTACTTTATCACACTAGCCTGTGATTTTTCTACTATAGCCTGTGATTTTTCTACTATATCACACTGCCTCTAAAATGTGTTTTTTTATAGCAAGTATAAACAAACTAGGGCAATCTGTGGGATCATTTCTAGTGTCTAACTTTTGCAGAAAGGGATCTCTGCTTTAAAGTTTTTAGCCCCTTCTAGTATATATGCCGTTTTTTTCTTTTGATATACTGTATTATGCTTTAAGTACTTGTCGCTTAAAGAATGTTTTTAAATTGGAATTTAAGACTCATATCTGGAACTACTAAATGCATTCATTGTGCAAAGCAGTTTTGCTCATCAAAGAAAATCTACTGTCCATCTTTTTTAAAAAAATAAAGAAATCCATTTTCTTTGAGATTTGGTGCTTAGAATTTGCTGATTTTAGAATTTGTAATTCTTTTATTGTCAGGCTAATCTCTCTATAGCAGATATTCTAAATCTCCTAGCTATTGTAGTGACAGCATTCTGTGTTTTTACCTTGTCTTACAGAAGAAATTCTTCTACCTACTTTGAGTCTGCTTTTATTGGGAGAAATATATTCTCCACTGTCAGGGATTGTTGACATCTTTTAAGAGAGATCATTTACCTTTACCTTTTCTCCGTATTGAATTTACAGGAAGAAATAAAGGTACCTGGCTCTCCAAATCTCAGAAATAATCTAAATCTCTTTTTCTTTCTTTCTTTCTTTCTTTCTTTCTTTCTTTCTTTCTTTCTTTCTTTCCTTTTCTTTTTTCTTAATGTTTTCTTTTGTTCTATTAAGTCTTTTGGACAGGCTTCCTTATTGTACTTGGACTTGTCAGTCCAAATCACCCAATTTCTCATTCTAGTTATTGAACTAAAGGGAACTGAGACCAGAGCAGTTATCAGTCTTTCCATGTTTTGTTTGATTTTCTAGAAAAAAGGATCCACACAAGAAGTTTACATGTTATCAAAATATCAAACACCCAGTTTGACAAGAAGTAGACTTGTCTTTAAGTGTGGTGTTCCGGTTATTTCTTCAATCGAGAGAATAAAAGAATAAGATAAAAGCAGGCATACTTTGGACCTTCACACCTAAATAAATGTTTCTACTATGATTCTATAAATGGTGGAAAAGAATGGATGTCTTGGGACTGCAGCTTTTGTACTGTATTAATTTGGTACATCTTTGATTAGGTTACATTTCAGTCATCTGAAAATGAGCCTGCTACCTTCTCCCAAACAATGTATGCGTCCACGTTTTAGAATATAGAACTAATAATCACTGAGGGCTCTGGTCCATCTGTGGTCCATAGTGTGTAGCGTAGTTAAAAAATATTTTTTTTAATGTTTATTTATTTTTGAGAGAGAGAGAGAGAGACAGAGCGTGATGGGGGGGAGGGACAGAGAGACAGGGAAACACAGAATCCAAAGCAGGCTCCAGGCTCCGAGCTGTCAGCACAGAGCCCGACGTGGGGCTGGAACTCATGGACTGTGAGATCATGACCTCAGCTGAAATCGGACGCTTAACCGACTGAGTTGCCCAGGCGCCCCATGTGTAGTGTTTTTCATTCAAACAACCCAAAAGTTATAAAATTATTTGAAAGATAGTAATAATAGTTAATATTTGCATAGCATGTCAATATATTCATTTTTTTATTCCGTCACTTGAATTACTTTTGAATTTAAGCTAAAATGTGGGTCCCTATTTTAATTTTAAATGCACATTTGTTTTCTATGAATGAAGTTGAACATTTTTTAATATATTTAAGGTCTATTTGAGTTTCCTTTTCTGGGCATTATTTACCCGTATTTATTGCCCCCTTTTAATTAGGTTGTTGGGATTCTCCTTTTGACATCTATGAGCTTTTTACATAGTTACAAAATTAATATTACATTCCTGATGTGAATTGTATAAGTTTTTGTGTATATTTTTGGCTGGTCTTTTGATTTTTATACAGATGAATTAATCAGTTTTCTTTTACTGATTTCTGTTTTTTGTGTCATACTAAGAGAGGTATTTTCTATGGTAAACTTATTTTTAAAATATACCCTAAAAGGTCACCTGGGTGGCTCAGTCGCTTATGTGTTTGACTCTTGACTTAAGCTGAGGTCGTGATCTCATGGTTCCTGAGTTCAAACCCCACGTGGGCCTCTGTACTAAGAGTGCAGAGCCTGCTTGGGATTCTCTCTCTCTCTCTCTGTCTGTCCCTACCCCACTCATGCTCGCTTTCTCTCTCAAAATAAATAAATAAACTTAAAAAAAATATCCTAAGTGCTCTCCATGGTTTCATTTTGTATATTCAAATTTATTCTCCTCCATTAATAAGTTCTGTAGTTTGATCTATTGAATGTGCTGTAGGAATCAAAACTTATTCTTTCTACATGACTATCCATTTTCCTAACAACATTACTCAATTAATTCATCTTTTCTATGTTTTTTTCCTATTCATCTTTTTGTTCCATTGTTTTGTTTTTCTAATTCAGTCATGTTTACTTGAAGCCTATTGACTCTTATGTGCTATTATTTTTTAACCAGCCAGCTTGCTGAGTTTCTACTATCTTTTGTAATAATTTTTCCAGTTGGGGGCGCTTGGGTGGCTCAGTCGGTTAAGCATCCGACTTCAGTTCAGGTCATGATCTCGTGGTTTGTGAGTCTCAACCCCACATCGGGCTCTGTGCTGACAGCTTAGAGCCTGGAGCCTGCTTCAGATTCTGTGTCTCCCCCTCTCCCTGCCCACACTCTGTGTCTCTGTCTCTCAATAATAAATAAAAAACATTTTAAAAATTAAAAAAAATAAAAAAATTACAATGTAATAATTTTTCAGTTGGTTTCTTGGAGTTTTCAGCTAAGACATAATATTGTCTTCAAATAAAACACATTTTTCTTGTTTACTTCTAATTTTTATAATTCTTACTTTTTGTCCCTTTAATTTTTTTCTATTTAATTGTTTTGGCTAGTACTATAAGCATTATAAATGCTATTAAAAATGGTGTGGTGATAGTAGAGAAAATCCTTCCTGACTTTAATGGAAATTATTTTAGTGTTTTTCTGATAAGTATTTTTCTGGCTTTTAGTTTGAGAGATAGATATTTTATTATATATTTCCACTTTAATAAGAGATTTTGTTACATATTCCTGTTTTATTAAACAATTTTTATAAATTGTCTTTTTAGCATCTATCCAAACAATTCTGTTTCTTAATGAATCAATTAATGTGATAGATTCAATTAAACTATCCTCGCATTCTTTCAGTAGAAGTTACTGGGCCATATTGCTGGATTTTACTTGTTAATGTTTTATTTAGAATCTTTCACTGGAAATGCACACAGGCACACACGTGTATGTGCATGTGTAAACACTGACATTTATTTTCTCTTTTCGTATGTGTGCATTACTGAATTTTGGTGGGGGATCCACATATCCGTATTTGTGCTTATTAATGTAATTCCATGTAGTTTAGCATTTGTACCAACTTTTCCATATTTTAATAAAGTATCACTATTTTTAAAATATTTGTTTATTTTTGAGAGAGACAGAGCACGAGTGAGGGAGGGGCACAGAGAGAGGGAGACACAGAATCTGAAGTAGGCTCCAGGCTCTGAGCTGTCAACACAGAGCCCCATGTGGGACTTGAACTCACAAACTGTGAGATCATGACCTGAGCCGTAGTCGGACCCTTAACCGACTGAGCCACCCAGGTGCCTCAATAAAGTATCACTATTAACACTTGCATTAAAATAAGCCAAAATGGGTTGGTAGATCTTCAGTTAGTTCTTACAGGTTTTGACTGTAGTCTTGTCTAATAATGTCTAGGATGCCTGTGTAGTGAATGTAAGTGTTACTTTAATGTGTATTTAAATCTGAAAGATGCCAAAAATATCCTTTATCTCAACCCTTTCCAGATACAAAATACTTAATAATACTGTGTGTACCTACAGATCTATCTATCCATCTATCTGTTATCTATCTATCTATCTATCTATCTATCTATCTATCCTTTCCTAGCACGACATGTGCATTATGTACCGACGAGTAGCACCAAGTCCTGTGAGATGCATGAAGTTACCAGGACACAAGTTGGTGGAGTCCATAGGAAATATGGGAAATTATAGCTTAGGGATACATGAACTTGAGGTAGAATGTATCTATTTTTGGTAGTTTAAAAAATGTTTGCAGTGAAACTGTTTTGCCATCAGTGACCTCACAAAAATGAAAAATGTGTTTAATGAAGTACTGAATTCCCATTTCTTAAGAAAGCTGATGTGAGTGTGTAGCTGGGAGAAAATGTTGACATTTGCATTTGTCATGGTGCCCACGTTGGGGCAGTGTCACTATAACCACGTTAACTCGGAAGCCATAAGTCTGTTGAATAAGCATCAACGTGTTATTTAAAAATTAGTAACTGATTTAAGAAGATTATGTTTGCAAATAATGATTCATTCTGAGAAAGTATCTTGGATATACTGCCCTGTGAAGCGTGATTTTTCACTTAGATTGAAGGACTGCTCTTCTAAGTGAACTTCACTCATTCTTCTTTATCTTTTTTTTTTTTGGTAGGGTTTATAATGGTATAATTTTCATACAGTAAAATCACTCCCTTTAAATGCATAGTTCAATGAATTTTGCAAAATGTATACAGTCATGTAACTATTACTGTAATCGAGATTTAGAATAGTATTTTTACTCCCAAGGTTCAAATACCCTCCCCCTACTTATATTTCTTAGCAACAGTTAATCGGTTCTCTTTCCTTATGGTTTTGGCTTTTTTTAGATTGTAACACTAATGAAATTATATGATATGTTACTTTTTTTTGGTGTGGCTTATTTAGCATAAAGCTTTTGCAATTAATTTAGTTTTTTCATGTATCAGTAGTTTGTTCTATTTTACTGTTGAAAATTGCATTCAGTTTTGATTTTGTTTTCTTATACATATAGAAAAATGAAACAACAGCATTTAATGTATTGTTCCAATAGAAGAAGAACTTAGCAAGTGTAAATACCATCAGGGTTTTTGATGGGAAACCAGTTAATTTTAGTAACGCTTGAGTTTTTGCATCTAATTCATGGATATAAGCAAAGCTTTACAAAGTTTATTCTATAGAAGGTAAGTCATACATTATTATAAATGTCACTGTAAGTAAATTCAATTAAATGGATCATTAAAGATATAGTTACTTCCTTTGCGGTGACAAGACAAATGTAAATTTTGGTAAAGCAGTGTCACAGTACAAATAGTGTTTATTGAATTTAAAAAATGTTTGAAGCCACCATGTGCTTGGACTTGGCTGTGGTGTGCATATAATTCATTTCTGTGTCAGGAAACAATGATATTCTATCAATCACTAAGAAGCTGTAGTGGTCAAAATTACCAAATATTTTTATATATGAAGAATTCGTTTCAGTGGTTACACTTCATGATATATAATGTGAAACGCAGAGAAATACTTGGCATGGCACACAGAATGGTTTCTCTCTTACTGCCTCCTGTCAGTCAGAATTTTAAAATATCTGACTCTTTGAATTAATGATTTGTAAATAATCTAAGTGCCCCCAAAAGTTATCAGCATTTTCTAAATGAGTCTTTTGTGTTTTCTTTTCATTTTATTTGGAGCATTTGAAGATATTTGAAATGTTTAATAGAGTACCAAAAACTTCATTTTTGTGGTAAGCAAAATTTAAAAGCAGCTCTAAGCAAAGCAAAGGAAAAAAACTTAAACAATAAGAGCTCAAACTATGTACTAGATTAATATTTGAAACTTTCTAATTGTCCTTTGGAATATTTCAACTTGAAAGACTCTTTTGATGCAGGTTTTATTTTTAATTGGGTATATTTAGGTTCAGACTGAAACTGAATGGAATTGAAAAGAACTACGATTTTGCAGCACGAATATTTGGCAAAATACTAAAAAGAATCATAAAGACACCTTTTATTTTTTATTTTTTAAGCAGGCTGCACACCCAGCGTGGAACTTGAACTCAACCCTGAGATCAGGAGCCAGCCTGACAACTGAGCCAGCCAGGTGCCCCATAAAGACACATAACAAATTTTTGTATTACAGAATTTTTTTTGAAGGTAGCTACTTTGAATTAGGCAAAATGAGAACCTATGAAGTTTTCAGCCTGAAATATTTACACTTTTAAATATAAAAGAATTGAAATATTCTTCATGAGGCAAAATTTTGGGAAAAACAGAATTGAGAATATCATCTATTTAGCAAAATTTGTATGTGCCTAGAAGGTATTTCAGCAATTACGGAGTATTTTTTCAATTAAAATTTTTTATGGTCTATAGTGAAGAGTTATTTGAAGATGTCGCAATTTCAAATTTATTAACCATAAAATGAACCATTGAGGAAAATTTCAGGCAATTTTATGAAAAAAGTTAAAAGTAATAATGCTATCTAGATGGAAAAAGACATTTTCTTTTAAAAATACCAGCAACTTGGTGAAAGAGACAGATATGGCTAAGTGCATGATATAAGTTTGTGAAAATATAATGAAAAGATGATTGTGCTTAGATTATTATTTTATTTTCTGGTAATATAAAAATACAAGTATTGTTTTACAGAAGTAATTTATGTTTCAAAATAGCTTTGGAAAAAATAAATTTTAGATATTCATTAACATAAATAAACCAAATCTAAAAAACAAGTACTTTTGAGGTGACTGGGTGACTCAGTTGGTTAAGTGTCCAACTTCGGCTCAGGTCATGATCTCACAGTTCCTGGGTTTGAGCCCCGCTTAGGACTCTGTGCTGACAGCTATGAGCCTGGAGCCGGCTTCAGGTTCTGTCTCCCTCTCTCTCTGTCCTTCCCCGACTCGCACTGTGTCTCACAACAATAAATAAATGTTAAAAAAATAAAAAAAAAACAAATACTTTTAAAATTATATATTTGTATTCTTTAGTACCTGTCTTCACTCTCAAAGGAGTCCCAGCATCATCCTATGTTATATTCACCTCATATTGGGATTTTTCATGGCTCTTTGAAATAGGACTTTTTGCCCTACCCCAAACTACCTTAAATTTCCTTAAATCAGACTTTTTATGTAATTTACTTCTTAAGATATTTTTTTCCTTTTTTTGTAAGTAGTCTCTACTCCCTATGTGGGGCTTGAACTCATGACCCCAAGATCTAGGGTCACATGCTCTACCAACTGAATCAGCCAGCCACTGCCCACCCCTGTGCCCTGTAATTTACTTTTTATATTATCTTCTAAAGTAGATTGACGGAGTTCAGGAAAAAAATTATCCCACAATTTTTGTTGTTAATATAAATATTAAAATAAATATTTAGTGATTTATATAACCCTTTTTTGGTATCCCTTTAATTGGACAGAAACCTTGAAATGGAAGTGACTTGAGTTTTTATTGACCTGTGATTGTCCTAGATATTTGTATTGTCCTCACTTTAGAGACAAGGAGACAGAGGATCTTAGAGAGAACCTAGAGAGACTCCTAGTATATGGGAGGGCTGGGCTCTTACACTTGTCCTTTAATTCCAAAACCCATGTTCTTCCTTCAGCTTTACTCTGATTTTAATTTGTAACAGTGAGAAGAGAATCGACATCTAATGAGCAACCATGCACCCAATGCTGTGTTTGGTATTTTCACCTACATTAGTTTATTTAATCTGTGCAACACAGCAAGTTAGATGTTTTTATTCCTACTTTATAGGTAGAGAAATTGAAGCCCAGAAAAGTTGAATAAATTGTTAAAAGTCACACACTTTATAAATAGTGAAGCGGGAATTTATAGATAATAGTTTTGACCATAGTAGTCTATATTTAATAAAAAGGCAAAAACTTGGAGCTAAATTGTAAAGCGTTACATTTAGATGATTAAGATCTTAACAGTCATGGTTGACTTCACGTTGAGACGCAAACCATTTTTGTGCTGTTTAAGAACACACCATTATTATCCGGGACTGTTATCCTGGATTATCCAAGAATTTACCTCCTTTGCTAGAATAAGTACCAAAAATGATTCTTGTTACTTGAGGGGTCATGACCCACTGGCATTGGAGATCACCTGAGAGCCATGCCCCAAGCCCAGACATTTGATAATATTAAAACTGATTCAGACTTTTCTATAGAACGGTGTCACATTAATCTGAATTTAAAAGTGTTTCTAGCCGATCAGTCATTGCTTAGGGGTGGGAATGGGGTGGGAGAGGTGGAATTACTAAGGGGTTTGAGGAAACTTTTGGGGGATGATGGGGACTTATCTGATGAAGGGACTCTCAGGGCTGGCTTTTAACCTATGCTTCATCTTCCTTCGGGACCTGGCATGTAGTGTCCTTCCTTGGTCCCCTCACTATCCCTCCCCCAACTAGAGCAACTCTGACATCACCTATTTTATACATTGTATTTTGCATCAGCTTTGCAGTGAAGAATAAGCTCTGTGGTTAAAAACAAATTTGGAAACATCACAGCTGGCACTGAAACGTTATATAATTGTAGCTATCACTGTATGATGATACACTACCACCTTACTGCCTGTTTAAACCCATCTTAACGGGACCAGTTGTTTCCTTCTATGTGGATGAAATTGAGGTCAAGTTCTGTGACACTTTTGGTTAATATTAGGAAATGAAAAGATCTTTTAGTTACTCTAGTTTTAGTTAATAAAGATCCAGTGTCACAATTGTCATCTTCTTTGAAAGGACAGCTCTTTCCTCTCCCAGCATGGGTCCAGGTTGGCCTGGGAGCCTACAGTCCGAAAGCTCCCCACTTACGAGATTCTCCTTCCCCATTCATTAGGCTGACTTGGGCTCTTCCAGGGTTGAACCTGGAGGAGATGGGAGAGATGTGGGACAGAAAAGTTCTTAGCTGACAAATATTGAAAGCTGCCATTGGCATTTTGGAGCAAACCTGGTGTTCATTTGATATGTACTGCTCTAGCCAAATTGGTAGAAGCCATGTTGATTGGTCACTGCCTTGTTTTGGTTGTTTGGTGGGCGTGCCATCTGTTGTTAAATCTTTGGAATATGACATGTGTTTTGGGGTTTGTACTGAAGCTGGTTCTCTTCTTGGGCACTTCCCTGAGTTCTTAAGCCCTCTTCTCTCTTTTTCTCTCTCTCTGTCTCTGTGTCTGTTTCTCTCTCTCTCCCTCTCCCTCCCACCCTCCCTCTCTCTCTCTTACACACACACACACACACACACACACACACGCAGCACATTGCACATCCCAAGGGATTTATCACCTGCTTCTTCTAAGGGGATCATTTCAGCCCTACAAGGGTACTTCTTGTACAGGATCTTTGACGACCCCATGATGGCTGTCTTGTGGGCCTGAACTGAATCCATGGAATCCATAGGAAACACCTTCATGTTCTTTGCAGGTCACGTTCAATACGGTAATCTCCTTTCACTGTTCAAGCAGCTCAGCTGGCCAGTTACCATCTCTCACTTTTTAAATTGTTTTCCCCAAATTTCTAGAGGACATTCGTTGACAATGCTATTGAAGGTCCATTTCCTGGGCTTGAGGTGAAAGCCAAGCCCCTCATCTCTTGAAACCCCTTCCTGGTCTCCCAACCCCACTGTTTTATAACCTCAGTGTTGATGAGGGGTTAAGAGTGTGCAAAACTGGTTTTTGTTAGCGTCATTTAAAAATTCTGTGTGTAGTTTTCTTCTAGAATGTGGAGACATTAACACCTAATGTTTTACGACCTCAACAGAAATGGGAAATGATATGGGTACATTTTATCATCCTCTTATATAACAAGGATACTTAGCATATAATTGTCCTTCAATAAATGGATAACTTCAGCTAAAGTGAGTCTTAGGATCCTATCAGGAATCAGTAAATATTCTCCTTATTACTAAAAGATTGTTTATAAATATCTTTTGTTTTCTCATCAAAGAATTTCAACATCAATTTTGTGTTATATATTATATTGATGGAAAGCATTCATAAATACTTTATTATAAAGTCACACGTATTAAGTCATTTATTTTACAAATACTAAAGTTTGAGTAGGAATTAGATGTATTTCTGCTTTCAATCCATGGAGAAGATTCATATCCGTGCGTTCCAACCTTATATCTTAATTCTTTCCTTGTATCACTATCACTTTATGTTATATTTTATTCTATCAGTCTTTTGTGATATATTGAAAGAAATGCCATCATTCTCATTTTACAGATACGGATATTGAAGAAAAGGCATCTTCTCTTAAGTAATGTTCACGTGCTGTACTCTTACCTTCCTATTTCTTTGTTTCCCTTCCTTATCGGTTCCCCTAGCTCTGTCCCCAACACACATGCACATGCACACACACAACTATTTATAATTTAGTATGACTTCATTTAAATGTTAATTGCTCCCAAAGTACTGTATCTTGTATAATGTAATAGTGTCTTGGGCTTAAAGAATTTACAACATTTTCCAATATCAGAAAGTTAGATGGGGAAGAGATTTGGGGAATATTATGAAAGATCATGTTTCCTCCTTGCACAGGCTTAAGGATACTCAAAGTTAGATGTTCAGCCTTCCTTTACCTTTTTGTACAAATTCTTGTGACATACATTTTAAATAAAAAATAGTATTCTTAGCTACATAGTCTCTTTCTTATTCTTGTTCTAATTTCATTTATTTATTTATTTTAATAAATTATATATATTTTTGTGAGACACATGAATAATTTCTTTTCTGGAACAGCTCATCATATAAATAAACATAAGTTTTAGGAACACTTGTTTTTTGACTTCCTGAGAAACTTCCTCACTGGCTTAGAGTTTTCTAGGTTAAATTAGGTCCCTTGGAGGATACAGCTCATATTTTTTGCTCCTATTCATTCCTATGTATCTTATTTTTCAGTGACTAGAGGGGTAATAACAGGGAGAAAATGAGTGATTCCTGCTTCTAACATATTTTTCAGGATGTCATTTTTTAAGAGTTGACGCAAATGGTAGGGATACATGGTTTTCTTCAATTTTTTTTCAGTATTCACATAGGTACTCAGTAGACTGAATCTATACAAATGAGCCTATCAGAAGTAAGACACCATGAATGACAGATCCGCTTCTCTGATTACTAAATTCACTTCAGCGATTTTATGTATACTTTTAAATAAGTGTCTGAGGCATGTTTTGAAGTCAGCAAGGAAACGTGCTAATTGCTTCCATTGCTGAGTTTACAGATAAGATGAGACATATTCCATTAACCCAGAGTGAGACATGGCTCTGAGTTGCCTATGCAAAGTGAGAAGCTGAGATTGTTTTGAAATCTAGAATAACCCACAGGTCATTTTGCTGTGTTGGTGTGCTGGTGTTGGTTAGCTGATTGAGTTTTTTCTGCTCACTCAGTTGTGAAGGACCTTCATTCTGCCTGTGTATGAGAACTTGACTGTGTTCGCACCCAAAAGTGTGGCAGCAAAGTAATCCTTCCTTTTGGTAATCATGTACAAGGAGAGGGGAAGTCTTCTGATCTTTGTAGTTCTGTCAATGAGTTTTCTAGGTAATTATGTCTTTCTTTTTTTTTCCTGATATTTTTACTTCACAATAATGGGAATGCTTGGACTATCTTCCTGGGTTGGGCAAGTTGCCAAAGAACAATATTATTGTAAATCATGTTGGCTTTTAGTACCTAGATGTCTTAACAAAAATTTGATTTGGCACTATAGCTTAGAGAACGATGTAGCCATATTCACACTCATTATGGTATTACTTTGTTATTAAATATTTTTAATTTTTAAAAAATTTTTTTAACGTTTATTTATTTTTGAGACAGAGACAGAGACAGAGCATGAATGGGGGAGGGTCAGAGAGGGAGACACAGAATCTGAAACAGGCTCCAGGCTCCGAGCTGTCAGCACAGAGCCCGACGCAGGGCTCAAACTCACGGACCGCGAGATCATGACCTGAGCCGAAGTCGGCCGCTTAACCGACTGAGCCACCCAGGCGCCCCTGTTATTATTTTTTTACTTATATACTTGTTTCCCACAGAAAAGTACATACTCCTTGGAGATACCTCTTTTTTTTCTGATTGTCTGTCTTTGTTTGGCCTTGCAGAGTGCCAGAAACACAAGAGATACACAAAAACATCATTAATGACAGTTTCAACCTGATAAGTGTGAAAGAAGATTTAAAGCAGGTGTTTTTCTTTTCCACTACCTAGGTTTTTCAGAATTCCTTGATCACTGTATTCAGGAATCATTATCATTGTCACCAACATTATGTCATTACACTTGCCATTTATTGATCTGTTATCAAGTATCAGTCTCTGCTCAGCATTTTTTATACATAAGCTCATTTAATTTACAAAACGACCTTATGTGGCATTAGCCATGTTTCCATTTTACAAATAAAGAAATTGAAGTTCGGAGAAGTTAAGCAATTTGTCCAAGTGTCACACTGCAAATGTAGCAGAATCAAGATGCAAACTCAGGTCCGAGCCACTGGGTAGTTTGGTAGAAGGCACCTTCCTCCACTCAAATTTCTGATTGTAGAATAAGTTTTTTATTTGTTCATTTCTTAATTCCTGTAATTCCATCCCGTGCTATTTGCTTAGTTACCTCCTCCTTGGACATATTTTATATATTGAAAAGAGAAAGAAGGTTGTCTGAGTTAGGGTGACTGAAGAATTAAAGGTAACAGATCTAAACTTATATGTTAACAGACCTAGGAGATTCGTTTCCTTCTAAGTAGTTCTCAGCCCTGGCTGCAAAACAGAATTGCCTCGTGAACAACTGAAAAGTGCAGATTGCCAGGCTCTGTCCCGGAGCTGCTGGATCAGCATGTCTGATTCAGGAGGGACCTGGGCATCTGATTAAAAAGAAACAGATGCCGTGTTATGTGCAGCCGGGGTGGAAAATCATGGCTTGGATCTGTGAGATGGGGCTTTGAAACTATTTCCTTCTGAGCGATGGACCATCATCAATGCGAGTGGTGGTGCTTTGAGCGATACATTCCTGGACAGCTCGTTTTTCCCAGTTCTTTTGTTCTATAAGTATTTGTTGAGTATCTACTATGTGCCCAACAACATGTGGGAACTTATACTTCTCCAAGTGTAAAAAGAAGGAAATAGTTAAATCGATTGAACTGTTTTAGTTTTCTTTTTAATTAAAAATTATGAAGTAGATATACTATGTCTATAGCTCACTCAGCTTCTCATTTTTTATTTAGTTCTGTGCTCAGTTTGTGAATGTTGTAGAGATAAAGGATTTAGACACGAGAAAGAGAAAAACACAAACTCTATGTGGACATACGTATCATAGAAGAAGAGCACACTCATTAACATAAACTCTTTACAGGGTACGATTTGTGAGAAAATGATAGAACATTTAGACCAATATTTAAATGAATTCACCTAAGGACAAAGAATTGCATATATAATATATAGCTATGACTCTCTTGATCACTGCATATTCTATATATTTATATATATTCTATATACACGTCTTTATATTCATCCGCAAGAAAATAATGCTCTTTGCCTCCCCAGGATTTGTGTGAGCAAATTCTGGGCATCTGTGTTTGTCAGGTTTGGTGCCCCAAAGTGCCCACAGGTGACTTTATTACTCTTTGGTAGGTGCCAGGATGTAGCACCAGTGTGTTATGCTGCCCTTCTGTTTCCCTCTCATCACCATAGTGACACCTCAATGACCCCTGCCCCTCAACACCCCTGCTTCCTTCCACCCCCACCGTCTCATTCTCTTTCTTCTCTCTTCTGTGGCTGAAAGAAAGAAAGGAAGGAAGAAAGACTTGGAGCAGGTACCCAAGATTTGTGATGTTCCCTCCTTACTCTCTGTGGCTTCCTCTAGGCTCTGTACTGACATAAAATGGGCTTCTTCCTTTAGTTCAGCGGTGTTTTGACATTTCCATCTGACCGTAGTTCTAGGCTTTAGAAAACAAATAGAAAGTATTTCGAAGGATTTTATTTTCTATATATTTCCAAATATGTTTGAACAGAGTAATATTTAAAAACAAATATAGTGGTTTTCTAAAAAAAAAAAAAAAACAAAAACAAAAAAGCCAAAAAAACCTCTGAATGATTCTATAAAGAATTAAGTTTATATAGTTCTTTTGGCAAGTTCATAAATCTCAGTATTTCCTCTACCTTTAGGGAAATGGAAAAAAATCCTGGATGAGCCAGCTAGTAGTCAAGGATTTACTTTAAAAAGCTTTAATTTGTGCCTCCTTCAAATTTTTAAGGAACAGTGATTTTTTTTTATGTTCTCCATCTTAAGAACAAAATTAATGCTGAATCTTCGTATTTTAGTAAGTTGAATTTCCCATTATGTCTTTTTTATTTAAATTCGAGTTAGTTCACATACAGTGCAATATCGGTTTCAGGAGTAGAATTCAGTGATTCATCACTTACATACAACACCCAGTGCTCATCACAAGTGCCCTGCTTAATACCTATCACCCATCTGGCCCATCCCCACCCACCTCCCTCTATCAACCCTCAATTTGTTCTCTATCTTTAAGAGTCTCTCATGGTTTTTTCCCCTCTCTCTTTTTCTCCCCTTCCCATATGTTCATCTGTTTTGTTTCTTAAATTCCACATATGAGTGAAATCATGTGGTATTTCTTACTCTGACTGACTTATTTTGCTTAGCATAATACATTCTAGCTCTATCCATGTCATTGCAAATGACAAGAGTTCATTCTTTTAGATGGCTGAGTAATATTCCAGTGTGTGTGTGTGTGTGTGTGTGTGTGTGTGTGTGCGCGCGCGCGTGCGTGTACCACATCTTTTTTACCCATTCATCACTCAGTGGACATTTGGGCTCTCTCCATAGCTTGGCTGTTGTTGATAGTGCTGCTGTAAACATTGAGATGCATGTATCTCTTCGTCTGTATTTTTGTATGATTTGGGTAGATACTTAGCAGTGCAATTGCTGGGTCATAGGGTAGTTCTACTTTTAACTTTTTGAGGAACCTCCATACTGTTCTCCACAGTGGCTGCACCAGTTTGCTTTCTCACAACAGTGCAGGAAGGTTCCCCTTTCTCTGCATCCTCACCAATACCTATTGTTTCCTGTGTTGTTAATTTTAGCCATTCCGACAAGTGGAATCTTGTCATGGATTTGATTTGTATTTCCCTGATGATGAGTGATGTTGAGCATCTTTTCATGTATCTTGTTAGCCATCTGGATATCCTCTTTGGAAAAATGCCTATTTGTGTCTTCTGCCCATTTCTTAACTGGGTTATTTGTCTTTTGGGTATTGAGTTTGATAAGTTTTTTATAGATTTTGGATACTAACCCTTTATCTGGTATGTCATTTGCAAATATATTCTCCCATTCTGTAGGCTACCTTGAAGTTTTGTTGTTTCCTTCACTGTGCAGAAACTTTTTATTTTGATGATGTTCTCAATAGTTCATTTTTCCCATTGTGTCTTAAAGCATGTTCCTTATACTTGCCTGACATCCACTCCATGCTTTAGAATGTGATTAATAAAAATATATTCACTATCTCAAGGAGGTGATGTCTAGCATAAGGGATGGATATGAATGTTATTTCCACCCATAAAGTCTAGAGAATGTTATAATGGAGAGATGTATAAAATTTGAATTATTTTGATTTCTGTATAGTAAAAACTTTGTGCATGTTTTCTTTAAGAAAAGGAATTTTGAGTCTACCCATAATTGTTGTGTTTCTATTAGTAGAAAATATTGCAAAGGAATGAAAGAAATGTGCTAATGTTACCCTTTTGAATTAAACACCAGTCATTTTGTTTTATTATGTAGAGTCTTTGACCAATTAGTGAAACTATAGTATAATCTTTTTTTTTTTTTTTTTTAGTCATGACTTTGGCTTCCTCACCCTAGATGAAGTGTCATGAGTTTCAATGGACACTATCACACCTGTATACTTTCTGAGTCCAAACATTTGATAGTGAATTAGCCTGGTCTAAATATAGTAATCCAGAAATACTCTAATTATATTTAGTCAAACACATATACACTAAAGAAGTGGTTTGAAACATGTACACTATTTTATTTTATGAGTCACACTTTTTCTGTACTCATTCTTTTATTTTATATTGGTCCATAAAATTTCAATGAATATGTTATACCTTATGTGACTCTAAATAACTGAGATGCTATTTTATGGAAATATCTTTATAAGCTTCATGAAAACATAAAGACGAATTTTTTTGCACACTTCCTAGTATGTTTCCTTTGGAAATGCTATATCACCTTTTCATAACTTCTAAAATGAAATTTGGTTTGTCATTTTGATTCTTCTGATGATCATATATTTATCCAATTAAATATAAAGGCTGAATGTAAACTAGTTCTCCTAATACCCTCTATGACATTTCAGAGGGGAAAGAAATCTGTGAGCTGTTTATATTTACATTTGAATTCAAGTTCCAGTTCTCATTCTGTATTCAGCCTTCACATTAGACATTTTCTTCAACTAATAAATTTCCAGCAGCTGTGTGGGAGTATAGGATCAATTTAGCTACATTAACTTGTTTAGAAATAATGCTACCTTGGGACACCTGGGTGGCTCAGTCGGTTAGGTGTCCGACTTTGGCTCAGGTCCTGATCTCATAGTCCATAAGTTTGAGCCCCGTGTCAGGCTCTGTGCTGACAGCTCAGAGCCTGGAGCCTGCTTCTGATTCTGTGTCTCCCTCTCTCTCTGCCCCTCCCTAACCTGTGCTCTGTCTCTCTCTGCCTCAAAAATAAATAAAAACATTAAAAAAAACTTTAGAAATAATGCTTCCTGAAATCTAAAATTCCAAATTATGACGTCAATACTTTCCTCTGGACTTATTTTCTATTATTAGAATTTTCTCAGAATATGTATGCTGCTAAGTTTAGGGTGAAATATTTGTTCACCTCTTGTCCTTTAATGTTTCAGTCTGGTTTCACTCTCATGTAGACTCAGAAAGCCTTTTTTTGGTTAAGTTCTGAAAGAGACCTGAAGAATTCTTTTGTTTCAACTTCTGATTTCAACATAAGGAAATGGAGCTAGAAAGTCAACATGGGGCACCTGGGTGGCTCAGTTGATTTGGGGTCCGACTTCAGCTCAGGTCATGATCTCATGGTTCGTGGGTTCAAACCCCGCATCGGGCTCTGTGCTGATAGCTCAGAGCCTGCAGCCTGCTTCGGATTCTGTCTCCGGCCCTCTCTGCCCCTCACCCGCTTGTGCTCTGTCTCTCTGTCTCTAAAATAAATAAACATAAAAAGAAAGAAAGAAAGAAAGAAAGAAAGAAAGAAAGAAAGAAAGAAAGAAAGAAAGAAAAGAAAAGAAAAGAAAGACAACATGACTTGTCCAGGGCCACACAGCTGGTTGGAACCCATGCTTCTCTAGTGTCATGACCAATCTATAAACAAATGAGTGAAATTGGAAAGAATATTTGACTTTGAGACTCTAAAATGTCTTTTCTACATTGACTTTTATTCCATGGGAATTGACCTTTAAGATAATAAACATCTTAGAAGTTATGAGATTTGCTTGGACAACAGTGACTACAATGTTAACGTTTTTAGTATTTTCTTTGAAATGACCTTGTTGTAGACATTGTGAAATTGAGGTTAGGCAAAGGTAGAAAAATGAAAACATAATGAGGGCTCTGAAAAACAGAAGAACTGTTAAGGTTATACACTATTCTTGAGTTTTTCAGATTTCCCATATAGGCAGTGACTACCTTAGTGATAATTGTCCTACGAGCACATTCTATGATTTTCTTTTTCAGTTAGATACTAACATCCCTGATCATTAGCTGAACGTAAAGCCTTATGCTGAAAGTTATACATGTTCTATTGGGCACCATTGTTCTTTTAGGTTAGAATCTTCTTTTTGCTCTCTGAAGCAAAAATGACTTTGAGTATCCATCCCTGAAGGTGCACAAGAGGCAGGGAAAGAAAAATCACTTTTTAATTTTAATCTTGGCAAATTAAATGTGCCTTATTGAATTGGTGTTTTGGGACTTGGGTTAAGGCTCTGATATCCAAAAGTAATAAAAAACGAAGGTAAATATTTGTGTTCCATGTGACATCAATCTGTTGTTGTCTCTGTGGATAGTCACGTCTTAGCCATATGGTGACTCTTCTTTCTATGAGCTTACAGAAGTTCATCCGATACCATTCTAGTGCTTTCCTTTGGGGGCAGGCATATGAATGTGGACATGGCGCTATTCTTGAAAGGTACCTTTGCTGACCACTTAGGCTCACAAGAATCTCTCCACTTCTCCCCAATTCCCATAGTACTTTATCCAGTACTACTTTGTAATACATATAACTTACCAAGTATGGTGAAATACTATAAACTTTTTTGGAATGGTGGTTTTATTTTTGTAAGTTCAGGCATTTGTTAACTTGTTGCCAATTCAGAGCAATTGTTCATTCAATAAACATTTATTGAGCCCCTTCAAATCCCCAGCACTGTTTTAGGTACTGGGTATAGGACTGTCAGTAAGTCAGGAAAAGTCCCTTCCTTCATGAAGCTTATATTCTGATGGTGGGGGTGTGAGGAAATCCTAAACAGACAAGTAAAATGAGTTTACACAAAGAGAGAGTCACAATAATAAGAAAATGTTAAGAGAAGAGCGAGCAGAAAGGTAACCAAGGGAAAAGAGGTTATTTTTCTCAGTAAGATGATCATAAACATCCTGTTAAGTGACCTTTAAACTAATGCTTAAATAATGAGAACAAACCAGCAATGGAAATACTGGAGGTGAGAAGGGAACATCCAAACAGATGTGGCAAGGTTGGGGGGGGTGGGAGAGGGGGTGGACCATCACATGAGACAAGTGGTAAGAAGAAGCTGGGTCTTGTAGGGCCGTGTAAGTCATCATGGCAAGGAGTTTGGAGTTCAATTCCAAACTGAAATAGGAAGCCAGGATACAGTTTCAAGAAATGGAGTAATATTATATCACTTGGGTTGTATGTGAAGAAAGCACCGTAGATGGACATGAGCAGAAGCCATCTATTCATATATTTTGTTATCTTCTATAGATCTAGATGGCAAGGAATCTACTTAGTGAGTCTCTTTAGATCTTGTGTGTGCATGTGTGTGTGTATTTGAGAAAGGAAGTCAAGCCGGGGTGACGGAGCAAGCAGGACCCCAGGCAAAGGAAGAGCTGCTGACCTCAGTTCCGGGAGGCAGGGAATTCACTAAGGTGGGGGGTGGGGGTGTGGGTGGAAGGTCAACTTGGGATATTTTATTTTATTTTATTTTATTTTATTTATTTTTAATATGAAATTTATTGTCAAATTGGTTTCCATACAACACCCAGGGCTCATCCCAACAGGTGCCCTCCTCAATACTCCTCGCTCACCCTCCCCCCCTCCAACCCCCCCCCCCCCCATCAACCCTGTTTGTCCTCAGTTTTTAAGAGTCTCTTATGTTTTGGCCCCCTCCCTCTCTAACCTTTTTTTTTTCTCCTTCCCCTCCCTTTGGTCTTCTGTTAAGTTTCTCAGGATCCACATAGGAGTGAAAACATACAGTATCTGTCTTTCTCTGTATGGCTTATTTCACTTAGTATAACACTCTCCAGTTCTATCCACATTGCTACAAAAGGCCATATTTCATTCTTTCTCATTGCCACGTAGTATTCTATTGTGTATATAAACCACAATTTCTTTATCCATTTGTCAGTTGATGGACATTTAGGCTCTTTCCATAATTTGGCTACTGTTGAAAGTGCTGCTATAAACATTGGGGTACAAGTGCCCCTGTGCATCAGCACTCCTGTATCCCTTGGGTAAATTCTTAGCAGTGTTATTGCTGGGTCATAGGGGAGATCTATTTTTAATTTTTTGAGGAACCTCCACACCATTTTCCAGAGCAGCTGCACCAGTTTGCATTCAACTTGGGATAATTGAATGAGCACTACGAAATTTCATGTTTTCTTCCTTTCTCCTCCTTTTCTTGGGCCAAAGGCAATATGGGCTAGAGGGATGTGGTCTGATACAACATAGTCACATATATGTATAAAGCACATGTATGTACTTTACCTGCATTGTCACTTATTTCTCCCCAGCAATTTGGAATTGGGGCATTACACTCCACAACCCCTTATCCACAACCCAGGGGGTTTTAGACGTGTTTGGAATTAAGAAGTTTTCAGATGTTAGTTTAGATAATAAGATGCATATGCTAGCTATGACCTACCTCCCTATTGGAGTCTCAGGAGGCACCCTGTAATCTAACACATGAGCACAAAATGCAGCAAACCATTTTGTTATTTGCACAATACGGGAAACATTAAGAATGCAGATAGGCTCACATCAGTTCGGGTGAGGTTCGCAGAAGGGAGTTTGTATTAAGCTTTGAAAAAGCTTCTCATTTTGGGGCGCGTGAGTGGCTCAGGTCATGATCTCACGGTTCATGGGATCCAGCCCTATATTGGGCTCTGTGCTGACAGTGTGGAGCCAGCTTGGGATTCTCTCTCTCCCTCTGTCTCTCCCCCTCCTTAAAGCCTGCACGTGTACTCTCTCTCTCTCTCTGTCTCTCAAATAAATAAATAAACATAAAAAAAGGAAAAGAAAAGGAATGGTGACTCCTGCTTACAAATATCTGTCCTATCTGTAAAAGCACATATTTGTATATTGAGAGATAGATTACTATAAAGGAACTCAGTAAACAATGGCAACTAATAAGTTTAAAATGTAACCATTTGGGGGGAATGAAGACTGTCTCTATAAATTGTCTTATATAGTTTCTATCATGGTGCCAATTATAATATTACTAATGACAATTACCTTGCAATACTTTGAAGATTTAATTATGATAAAGGTAATTAATGACTTAATTAAATAACTTAATTTTGATAAATGATTTAAATTATGATAAATTTTTAGGAGCACATTTTCTCCATTATCCCATTGATTAAACGAGAAAAGTTCTACATCACTGTAGATGAAAGCAATCTCATTGATATGTATTTTTTTACATTTATTCATTTTTTGAGAGACAGAGAGAGACAGAATGTGAGTGGGAAGGGACAGAAAGAGAGCGAGACACAGAATCTGAAGCAGGCTCCAGGCTCTGAACTGACAGCACAGAGCTTGTTGCGGGGCTCGAACTCACGGACCGTGAGATCATGACCTGAGCTGAAGTCGGCCGCTTAACCGACTGAGCCACCCAGGTGCCCCGAGTAGGATGTTTTATATAGTTAAACAGAAGTAATTTTTCTTTAACTTATCTGTTTTGATTTTTTAATTTCATAACTTCATTTTAAACTATTCTATTCAGTATGTGTGCGTGAGTGTGTGACTGCGTGTGCATGTTTGAGTGTAAGTATATGTGCATGTGTGATCTACAGCTGATCATTATTTGCAGTCGTTATGATCTATAAAGTTGCTGTGAACACTGAATTAGCAAATACTGAGCCAGTGCTCCCAGGCGAAATACAGGGTTAGGTTCCAGTGAACCTTTGGTCAGAACGTTTTTGGCAACAATCAGTACATAATTTTATTTTGCATGGGTCTTTGTTTAAAGACATCTTATTTATTATGCAGTTGATTCATTAGCATTGAACTCATGTTCACCACGTGTTCAACAGCACTATAACTCGTGCCTGAACGCAGCTTAACTAACACAGGCATTTTCTCCATAATGCCCATCACAGCCCTTCTGGACTTAGGAGCAACAGAGAACACCAGGTTCGGAGGGGCATCTTAAACAACAAAACCACCAACAGAAAGCATGAAAATCTTCACTTAGTACTAAACAGACTGAAAAAGACACTTGTGTATAGAATAAGAGCTGAAGCAAGAAGACAGAGAAATACCTTGTTCAACCGCAGGTGGGACTATGTCAGGGAACTCACATTTTTTCGGTGCTCTGTGCGTGTCTGTGAAAGCACCGCGAGTGTTGATTTGAGGGGACAAATTCCCAAATAAGCAATCCACCAGTAACGAGCATTGACCGGAGAAGGGCGTATCCGTAACAGGTTTTGGTTAGTATAGGGTAGGAATTATCTTGTTACATTTTATCTTCTAATTAATTCCTAATAGTTGGTATATAGCCAAGCCCATTCTGTGGGCTTTATTGTTAGTTCTAGGCAAATACCTCTAAGTGTAATATTTATTATCCTTAAATACATGTGTGCCAAATACTTGAGATTTAAGAACATGCATATTTAAATACACCTGTATTATTTGTATATACTACAGAGTTGGAGCAAGAGTGAATGAGGAGAGAGAGTAATGACATGTTGATGTACAGAAGAAAGTCATTTTTAAAAGTAATGAATGTCCTAATTATTCATGTGTTAGCGTAGCAGCCTGCTTAAAAATTCTTTGAAGTACATAAAATCGACTTAACCTCTTCTGTTTATAGACAATTAAAATGAAAAGCCTTCATAATTAATATAATCTTAACATTATCTTAAAATGCAGTTAATGGGAAGTCATCCATCTTCTGACGTAGTTAATTCACTTTTTGCCACACTTATAGCTACTGCATTTGAACATGCCATTATATATTAGAAGGTTGGTGCTTTGCTTTGCTTTTTTTTCCCTCCTCCCTCTTATGAAAGTCAGAAGAGCATTTGCTTACTGTATTACCAACTCAATTCTTTGCTCATTCATCAAAATTAATATATGCCTTCTAGGAGCACTGAATAGCACAGGAAAGTAAATAGAGTAATTGGGTGGCTTTTTTCCAGGAAATTCTGTATTTGATTGTTAATAAGATCTAAAACTGAAGCCTCTCGCAAATAAATAAATTCACTGGTTTGTATTATGTTTTGCACTTCAAGATTTTTCATTTCCATGTCTTTGGAGAACAGAAATACTTGGTGCGTTTAGAAGTTTTGTTTCATTTGGAAAAATAATTTGAGAATAAGCTATAGAAAGTGGGTGCCCTGTCCATCTCCTAATCTTGAGGCTCTAGCTCAATGCCTCTAACATCAGTTCAACAACTACTTAGGCAAATCACTGTGTTATGTGGTGTTGAGGGAGGGTGCTGGAACAGAAGGATAACTGTTCCCTCTCTCAGGACACTTATACTCTAGTGAGAGAGGTAAGATTGGTATGACTAGAACACATGGTAGAATGGGAACTGGGACTGGAGAGAACTGTGGGACTAACGACTGTGAATTGATAAGCAAAGGGAAGGCTGATTCTTAAGGAGAACAGAGAAGGGAACATTTAGACTGCGGTTTGTATCCTGAGTAGAATCTGTTGGATAGGAAGGGGAGGTTGTTCTCCAGCAGATTTTGCTGGACCAAAGCATTCTTGAAGGTAAACGTCAGGGTGGCAAACACTAGGAATGCTGTAATGGTAATCTGGACACAATGGGTCATGACTTGGAAGCTAGGTAATGTGGTTGGACTTTAATAAGACAATAAGACTTTAATAATAAGACAATGTGGAGCTTGAACTCATGACCCTGAGATCAAGAGTCACATGCTCCACCAACTGATCCAGCCAGGCACCACTATAATATTGTTATTTAATTAACGCCATGGGGAAACAGGTATTGTTTGTTGGAAAATGCTAAAAGTTAGAAAGAGAAGTCTGCATCCAAACACATTGGATTCCTTATCTCAACTCTAATCACTGTAGAGAAGACCAGAATGATGGATATGATGTCAATGGCTTTCACGGTGGTTTTGCAGTAGAGTAGAGGCATAAGAAGAAGAGAAACTTCCTAAGATGGGGGGTACTATTAGAAGTATGTAACAAAGCACAGAAAGACAGCTGGGTATCTGATATGAGATTGACGCTTTTAAACATGGCCAGAGTGAGAGTACATAGGAAAAACCTAGAGGCTTTGCACCAAGAAATTTTCATCAATTTGTTCCAACCATTTGATACTGAACTCCAAAACATTTAAAAGTCAAAATCATCACTATTCATCAGAATCATTCTTTTCTCCTGAAAAATTTGAAAACATAGGTTAGGACAACTAGGATGTAACACTGTAAAATCAGTTATTTCTACCCACTTCCTACTTTTAGACCTTCGTAAAGGTGACCAGGTGTGACCTACCTTTGCCCACAGGGCCAACGCAGGTTTTTTCAATGAAAGTAAAGGTATTTTGAAGTATATATATTTCAAAATATTCACAGAGCTTCTTATTGAAACGGTTATGAAAACCACTCTTGAACTGCCTGATATCACTAGATAAGCAAGAAGCTGTCAAAATGGAAGGTTAGCTTTAACCTTAGGAATATTGCCCTTTTGGATATTAGTAATTTCTAGGGTTATTACAAGAATAAGCAATTATCACTTTTATTAAGTTTGACCCTTGTCAAAGTGGTTTCATATTGGGCGGGTTCCTAGGTCTTCTCAGCTTGACTTCAAACATTCAAAATACGCATTGTGGCTTTATTTAATTTGTTCTTTTAATTGAGGTATAGTTGACATACAATGTTTCAGGTTTACAACAGAGTAAGTTAACAATTCTGTACATTCACTGTTAGGTATAAAGCAAGTCAGTACCAAGATGTTTAGTTTTAAAATTTTAGGTTTTTTGCTTTTTAAATCTCCTCACAAAACTATCTGACAGGCTGTGAGGATGTGCTTTTTGTAAAATATTCTGTGAGAGCTTATTTTTAGATTGTTGCACCAAGTCTAAAATGTTTATTTCATTGAATACTTACGCTGATAAGTGATTGGCATTTTTAATTTCACGGAATGATTATAGGAAAAGGATATTGGGTAGAGGAAATGGAATGAAATAGAAACTAAATTATTTTGGTTGAATAGAGACTATAACACAGTGGTATAAAATATATGCAATTTGGGGGATGATCTGAATATTATCTTAACAAATATAAACTAACTGAAGGAGGACTAACATCTTTATGCTGTTGTAATTATTTCCAATAACATGGAATGTCATTATTTGTTGGAGTCCATTTTCATGAAAGACATATTTAGTCATACTAAGACTGAGAGAACTCACCCTCAATAACCATTCAGAAAATAAGTTTCAAAGGATAGATTTTATCAAGAGAAAATTGAACCTCGAAGGGTTGTGTGCTAGTCATTGCTCTGTTCGCTTTCGGATCCGTTTCTTGCCACCCTCCTGCTTTGGTCTACATTTCATTCAACTCCAGAAGTTAGGAAAAGAATGAATAAAACTAACAAAAAGGAGGAAGAACAAAGGTGGATCAGGAATTTTCAACATAAGGCGAAGAAAGAGATGATCAGCGAAGCCAAAAGTTTGGGGTTTTGAAGGAATTAACGATACATAAATATATGTCAGGATTGATCTAGAAAAAGAGAAGAGAACAAAGAAAGAAATTTGGAATAAAAAGTGGCACATAGACACTTTAAAAAAAATTTTTTTTTCAACGTTTATTTATTTTGGGGACAGAGAGAGACAGAGCATGAACGGGGGAGGGGCAGAGAGAGAGGAAGACACAGAATCGGAAACAGGCTCCAGGCTCTGAGCCATCAGCCCAGAGCCTGACGCGGGGCTCGAACTCACGGACCGCGAGATCGTGACCTGGCTGAAGTCGGACGCTTAACCGACTGCGCCACTCAGGCGCCCCACATAGATACTTTTTAAATCTCTTTGACTAAACGCCTGGATATCTGTGTCACAGGAAAAGTGTTTCCAATTCAGAACAAAAACTGTTAATGTAACATACTACATTACTAAAGGAGATGCTAGACCATGGAGAATGACAAACATTGTCTGTTGCTGTTCCCAAGAGGTAGAATCTGTTTTCCACCCTTGAACCTGGGCTTGGCAGTGTGACTTGCTTTGGCCAATGGGACATTAGCAAATATGATGAAAGAGACTTAGAAAGTGGTCTTCCATCAGGTCTGCCCCTTCCTTTTAGCTGGAGCCCCGATGCCATCTTGTGAAGAAGCTTGGGCCAGTCTCCTGCAGAATGAAAAGACAAAAGGAAAAAGGCGCCCGTAGTCTGAGCTGAGACCTAGTAGGCCTGCTTGGCAAAGATAGCCTCCTGAGCGACCCCAAGCGAGAGCAGCAGAACCATTCAGCTAGCACACAGAATCATGAAAAAAAAAATCGTTGTTTCAAGCCAGTGAATTTTGGGGCATTGTGTTACTCTGCAAAGGTTAAATAAAACATTAATGCATGATCTTATGTTGGGAAATTTTTTTTTGTTTTGTTTTCGATGCATCTTCATTAGGGAATGCCATAGCAAAATATCAGTAGAACTTTCTTAGCTTGACTAAAGGTAATTATCTCAAACTTACAGATAATATATTTAGTAGTGAAACTTTAGGAGCAACCCCACTAAAATTTGGAATCCATCAGGAATCCTGGTATTGCCTTTTGTATTTAATATTTACCAGAAATTCTAGCCAATGTAATCCAATAATAAAAAGAGAAGTGAGATATACTGATTAGAAATGAAGAGAAAATACTGTCCTTATTTGCAGATGATATGATTGCCAATGTAGCAAGCCCTTGAGAATGTAAATACAAATAAAACAGAAACTTCACCTTGAATACACGTTGAAGAATAACAAAGTGTGGAGACCTCCTCTCCAGATGGCAACATTTATTGTTTTGTTAAGTTACATCAAGTAGATTACAGTGTTATGTACAAGCCTAGAAAAATGACCAGTGGAAAAGAATACAGAACCAATATCTAGGTATTTATACAAATCTATTATAGGGAGGAATTAAATTGTAAGGGGACTAAAGACTTAGGTAAATAAATAAATAGCTTTAAAAATGAAAAATGGAAGAATATCTTTATGATTATAGGGAGGGAAGCATTTACAAATACACACAAAAAGCACAAACAGAGATTGACAAAATGAGATCGACAAATGCAGTGGAATTACAATTTAAAAATTATTGGGGGAGCTGGGATGTCTCAGTTGGTTAAGGGGCTGACCGGCTCAGGTCATGATCTCGCGGTTTGTGGTTTGAGCCCCATGTCGGGCTCTGTGCTCACAGCTCAGAGCCTGGAGCCTGTTTCGGATTCTGTGTCTCCCTCTCTCTCTGCCCCTCCCCTGCTCATTCTCTCTCTCTCTCTCTCTCTCAAAAATAAAAATTTTAAAAAATTAAAAAAACTTATTTAACAGCCACCGCAGCAAAACCTACCGTAAACATAGCTGAAATGCAAACCACAGACTGGAAGGAGATATTTGTTGCCCATACAGCTGACAAAAGAGTGCATCCCGAATTTTAAAAGAACTCCTTCTATTAGTCTGGAAAAGAGATGGGCGAAGGCAAATCAGAGAGGAGGAAACTCACGATAAGTCAGTAGGAGAAAGAACAAGGGAACTATTGGACAGAGCTATTCCACTTTTAAAAATATGTTCCAGAAAATAATCAGTGCACAAGGAGTGCACCAATGCACAAGGAGACATGTCTAGAATGCCTATTGCATCATGGTTGGGAATAGCAACACTTACTCTAAATTCAACTAGTAAATTCTGGATGTAATCATACAGTGAAATATTACCTATGAAAGCAAACCATCCATAATATGGAAGAATCTTGGAAACACTGTTTTGAGGGAGAAAAGGCAAGTATATATAAAGTTTAGAAATATGTAGAAAATACCGTCTATTATTTATAGACATGTATCTATGTAGTAAAAGCATAATCATAGGCATGGGAATGATAAACACCAGTTTAAGATAGTGAATACAGCTGAAGAAGAAGGGATGGAATTTGGATACATAAGCATTTCAACCATATGCTTTATATACTTTATTCAATAAAATCTGAAGTATAACGGGAATTTTTAATGCTCAGTAAAACCGGTTGAAGAATACAAGGACATGTCATTCTCTATAGCTTTCTGAATGGTGAATGCTGCTTCATAAAAAAAAATGGTGTTAAATAGTGTCAAACTGTGTTTTGCTGATGGAGGACTTCTCAGAATCTTTGTTATACTGGAATGTCCTGTGACTCTCTAAGAGGTGAATGTCGCATGCAGTGCTCTCAAACACCTTCGATGAGGGAATGAATTTGAACATATATATGGAGACACTAGATTACTGCAGAACAAGTGGGAGAAAGGCAAATCTAGAGATGGACAGTGCTGGGGAATACTTTGTTAAGTAGGTCCCCAGGGTCTGGACAAACATCCACCTTCTGGTCAAAATAGTTAACCAAATGGGCAAGGCTTTGTTATGTATGGTTTCGTTATGGGCCATTTAATCTAAAAGTTATTTGAACTTGGGCCATAAAAAAAGTTTTCATACTTTTTTTTTTAACTGTTTCATTGAGCTCTAATTTATATCCCATGGTGAGGGTGCAATGCAATGATTTTTAGTTAATGGATACAGTTGTACCACCATGACATAGTCCAGTTTGGGACTATTTCCATCATCCATGAAATTCCCACCAGCCTCTTTGCAGTCAATCCCTGTTACCAATCCCAGGCAATGACTGATTTGCTTTCTGTCTCTATAAATTTGCCGTTTTTTGGATAGCCCATGAAAATGGAATCTTAGAATATGTAGTCCTTTGTATCTGGCTTTTTACATTTAACATGTTTTTGAGGTTTATCCATGTTGTGTGTGTGTCAATATTTTGTTCCTTTTGTTGCTCAGTAGTAGCCCATTGTATGGATATGGTACTTTTGGTTTATCCATTGACCAGTTGATGGTCATTTGAATTGTTTCCAGTTTTGGGCTCTGAGTCACAATGCTATGAATAGTCATGTACAAGTCTTTTGCAGACATGTGTTCTCATTTCTCTTGGGTGTAGATTCATGGCAGTGGAATTGTTGGGTCATTAAAAGTTTATGTTTGACTTCTAAACTATTTTTAGAGTGATTGCACCCCTTTACATTTCTATAGTAATGTAAGAGGGTTCTGGTTTCTTCACATCCTCACCAAACTTGCTGTTGTCTGTGTGTGTGTGTGTGTGTGTGTGTGTGTGTGTTTTAATGTTTATTTTTGAGATAGAGACAGAGCACGAGCGAGGTAGGGAGACACAGGATCTGAAGCAGGTTGTCAGCACAGAGCCTGACGTGGGGCTTGAACCCATGAACCATGAGATCATGACCTGAGCCAAAGCCGGACACTTAACTGAGTGAACCACCCAGGCACCCCTGTCTGTGTTTTGATTACAGCCATTCAAGTGGGTATGTAGTGGCACCTCAAGTATGTTTTTAATGTATATTTTTCTTTTTTTTTAACGTTTATTTATTTTTGAGAAAGAGAGAGACAGAGCATGAACGGGGGAGGGGCAGAGAGAGAGGGAGACACAGAATCCGAAGCAGGGTCCAGGCTCTGAGCCATCAGCCCAGAGCCCGACGCAGGGCTCGAACTCGCGGACCGCGAGATCGTGACCTGAGCTGAAGTCGGACGCTTAACCGACTGAGCCACCCAGGTGCCCCTAATGTATATTTTTCTAATGATGAATGATGTTGAACAGCTTTTCACATACTAATTAGCTGTTTGATGCCTTCTTTGGTGAAATGTCTATTCAGATCTTTTGCTGTATTTTAAGTTGGGTTATTATTATTGCTGTTTATTGAGCTATAAGAGCTATGGTGTGGATACAATCTTGTATCAGATACCAGATTTGCAAGTATTTTCCTTCCATAAGAAAAAAGTAATTTTAAGTGGGTTTTATTTCTTGTGTACTGTATCTCTCCCGTGATCTTCATTTGCACAGAAAGTACTGCTGAGAAGACAATGTAAAAGAGGATCATTATCACTATAGCTGATAGTTCAGCTAGTTAGCATGTTTGTGTTCCTCTGATTTATTTGCCCTTTTTCTTTCCAAAGGAGTTTTGAATCCTATGAAAAATACAGATTCACACTTATTAGAAATCATGCCTTCCAATTACTGGTGATTCTGTCAAAGGACAGTTGATCTTTGAACAATGCAGGGGTTAAGGTTGCTGACTCCTCCTAAACTTAACTACTCATAACCTACTGTTGACCAGAAGCCTTACCGATAAAGTCAATTAACACGTTTTGTATATATGTTATGTATTGTATTCTTACTATAAAGTAAGCTAGAGAAAAGCAAATGTTATTAAGTTCATAAGGAAAATACATTATAGTACTGTACGGTATTTATTGACAAAAATCTTACATATCAGCAGACCCATGTGGTTCAAACGTGTGCTGTTCAAAGGTCAACCGTAATTACACTTGAGTGTCCACATGTAGTCCAAAAATGTAACTATTATTCAAAGCATTGTTTGAAGTTTTCTCATGATTGGCATTCCGAGCCAAGGTCGAACCCCTGTGCACAATGTACACACACACACAGACTTATACAGGTTCACTTTTTCTGCTTCAGAATAGAAGTCACCGTTTTGCCAATTGCGATGTTACCCTCATAGTAGCTGGGCAGACTCCAGTTGGCACGATTTGTGCCTCATGCAAAGCACAGATTTAGTGACAAAACAATAAAACTTATTCCTAAATATTCTTTAAAAAAACAACAGTAAGTAACAATTCTAGAAGTCAAATCCTTCCAAAAGGAACTCGATTAATCAGCGTTAAAACTTGCTGGGTAGGTAACTCTCCTCCCGAATCACCCTTTCAGACTATTTAGGAGACATTGCTGCATTGACACAATCCACTGGAGTGCGTTCTCCCAGTTTTACTTTATGCAGAGTGCCCCTCTTAAAAAAAAAAAAAATTCTGTAACTTGCCCTTACTGGCTTGAAGTGAATGTCCTTTACACTTGAATATGCCTTTTGTTTCATTTTCAAAAGTCTCTCCAAAAGAAAACCTTGTATAAACACCTGGCATTTCACAAATTATTGTGTTGCTTAAGGGCACTTTTCCTGGGCCTTGTCTTTTATTCCTATATTGAAAGGGCAGAGCATAAACAGATCACTTTTGTATGCTCTACCCTCACATGATGTAAAAGGAGGGGCAGAGAGAATAATACAGATTCTTTGATGTGTTCTTTTTGTTCTGCTGAAGGATAAATTTTAAAAAAGGAAAAATCATAACTGTCAAACAGATATATGAATAAATAGATATATTTATACAGATATAAAATAAACATGTATTTAAGGATTTATTTAACCTATTATTAAAAAGAGAACTATGCACACATGACAGGTTCAAAGGAAAAGTCAGCGAATCTCAAATTTATATGGAGTAACAAAATATTGAAATGAATTCACAGGAAGAGGTGAAAAAAACCTGGCTTTTTCCATGGGGAGAGAAGGGGTGGGGGACAATGCATGGTATTGCGTTGGAGACATTCAGTAATCTTTTTTGCTTATTCCAAATTTCTGTATAGTTTTAAGCAGGGTTTGTTGAATTGTTTAATATACCACCTAGTAAATGTTTTAGGCTTATGGGTTTTATGAGCTCCTACTCAATTCTATTATAACATGAAACCAGCCATAGATAATACGTGAGCAAATGGGAATGATTATTAAATAAAGCTTTATTTATAGACACTGAAATCTGAATCTCATATTAATTTTCATGTGCCATGAAATATTATTTTTTGTTTTTAATTTTTCCCAACCAAGTTGGGATTACAGGCGAAATTTGGCTAACCTCTAACTCATCTATAGAGAGTAACTTGAAAAACTCATAACTAAAATCAGCACAGATTTTCCAGAGTATGTGATTTATGGTAATAAATTACCACACACAATAGCAAATATATTTAAATTTTTTTTTAACGTTTATTTTACTTTGAGACAGAGACAGAGCATGAGGGTCAGAGAGAGAGGGAGACACAGAATCGGAAGCAGGCTCCAGGCTCCGAGCCATCAGCCCAGAGCCTGACGCGGGGCTCGAACTCACAGACCGTGAGATCGTGACCTGGGCTGAAGTCGGACGCTTAACTGACTGAGCCACCCAGGCGCCCCAATAGCAAATATATTTAATATCTATTTATCTATCTACAAATGCAAATAAATAATAGCAATAAAAGAACAACAGTAAAGCCTTATGCAAAAATAAGTGGAAAAGCCGTGATTGGCTAAGTAAAGATTACTGCACCTGTTGATGATTTCAGTTGTATCACCCAGTTTATCACCCAGTTTGCACATAAGACTGAATTCCAGATGATCAAGTTGAAATCGCTTGGAAAGTAAAGATCCTGAAGTGATTCTCTTTCAGAGCTGCCTTTACCAAGCTCACATGGAGCTCCAAATATATTTGGAATGTGTAACGTTCCACAGTATATGGGAAATATGGCAACACTTAGAACCCAATTGTTAATTAGTGCTTAAGAGTTACAGTCCTATATGTAAGCTGAACTGTAGTGTAGATATGAATATTTTCCTTTTATTAAAGAATATTTTAAATTGCACATATAAACAATCAAAACAATCCCCGAGAGTAAACTTTTATCAGCCCTCATCTACCCACTGGCTTAATAAATTGATGATTCTATAAATCAGGAACAGTTACACATTTTAAAAATATATTTATATTTATATAATCTCTTATTGTACTTTACAACTGCTATGAGCAAACGTGGGTCATCAGGCATATTCTTGGGGTCTATGAGTTATGCACCAATTTTGCAAATGGGTTTTTAATATGTATTTTTGTTAGGCATGCTTAAATAAAATTATGAAGTTATTTCCTATTGTCTGGACTCTCCATTTATGACCAAGTACTGCTGCACCATTTTTGTTTATATACTTGTGTTTATTTTTGTAGTGGGTTTGGTGGATTTTTTTAAATATTTAAAGTCAATCTTTACCATAACATTGGCAACTAGGACCTTTGACTCCTTGTTGTAGGGTATACAAATGTATTGTAGAGCAGAGGTCAGCAATCTTTCTGTAAAGGGCCAGGTAGTAAATATTTCGGGTTTTGTGGGCCATAACGTCACCATCCTCACTATGTAGCGGGGCAGTTGTAGCCTGAAAGCAGCCACAGGCAATATGTGAATGAATGAGTGTGGCTGTGTTCCAATAAAACTTTATTTACAAACTCAGGTGAGGGGGTGAATTAAGCCTAAGAGCCTTAGTTTGGTTAACTCCTTTTCCAAGAGCATCTGATGATTCTCAATAGTCTAAGAAAAACTGATCAAAATGATATACTATTTTAACAAGATTATCCTATAAGTTAGAAATAAATTTAGGAAGCCATTATTTGACAACATGATCCTTCCTTTATAGAAGTATGATTAAAAATTTTTTTTTGCACTTATTTATTTTTGAGAGACAGAGCATGAGCAGTGAAGAGGCAGAGAGAGAGAGAGAGGGAGACACAGAATCCCAAGGAGGCTCCAGGCTCTGAGCCGTCAGCACAGAGCCCGACACGGGGCTTGAACTCACAGACTGTGTGTGATTGTGACCTGAGCCAAAGTTGGACACTTAACTGACTGAGCCACCCAGGTGCCCCTAGAAGTCTAATTTAAAATTAGGTCATTATTAATGCTTTATAAAACAAAGAATTCCAGGTTTAAAAATTTGTTTTTAATAAAAAGTTAATTCTTGAAGAAAGTTGACTTGCATTCTCCAAGTTTTTTCACAGCTATGGGTAGTTTTTCTTTTTGATTCAGCCATAAACCATTTACATATTTTCATATTTTAGTAACTAAATAGTTAACCAAACCCCTAGTTAAAGGACATATCTTTTCATGCTCATCTTGCAAGTGTAGGATTTTTAGATGTCAGCCAAAACAAAGTGTTTGGATGAACTTTTTTTTTTCATATTTATTTACTTATTTTGGCAGAGTGATAGACAGAGAGAGAGGGGGGTCAGAGGGAGAATCCCAAGCAGGCTCTTTGCTCAGCACAGAGCCTGTTGCTGGTCTCCATCTCACAAACCGTGAGATCATGACCTGAGCCAAAACTAAGAGTTAGACATTCAATTGACTGAACCACCCAGCAGCCCCTTAAATTCCTTTTAAAGTCATTTTTGATTATATATTTGTTAAAGGATCTTTTTGCCTTCAAAGGATATTTTTAATCAATTAACATTGATTTAGCTTGTTATTTAATTCTTTATAAAGTTATAAGTCTTATAGCAGTTCATTTGTAGGGCTACATTAATAGTTTTTAAATATTTCTGTAAGTTTTAGCTTGTTGGCTTTTTTTTTTGTCTTCATAGTTATAAAATAAATAAGCCATAGGGGTAAGATTGTAGCACAGGTAATACAGTCAATAATATTGTGACAACTTTGTATGGCAACAGGTGGTAACAAATGTATAGAATGCATAGAATTGTTGAGTCACTAAGTTGTACATCTGAAACTTAATTATATAACATTATAAGTCAATTATGCTTCAATGAAATAAAGCCTTTTAAAAATTATTTGCTTGTGGGGGCGCCAGGATGGCTCAGTCGGTTGAGTGTCCTACTTTGGCTCAGGTCATGATCTTATGGTTCATGGGTTCGAGCCTTGCATCAGGCTCTGTGCTAACAGCTCAGAGCCTGGAGCCTGCTTCAGATTCTGTGTCTCCCTCTCTCTCTGCCTCTCCCCCGCTCATGCTCTGTCTCTCTCTCTCTCTTTCTCCCTCTCTTTCTCAAAAATAGACATTAAAAAAATTTTTTAAAGAAAAAATAATAAAAATTAATTGTTTGAGAGGTAATATTTTTAAAGGTCATAGGATGAATTCATTTTTTACACATATGCTTAATATTCATAAATTTGTCATTCATATTCAGCAGCCAAAATTTAGACAGTTACTACCCCAAATCTGATTTACAGTGGTTTACCTGTGACTATTCCAAATCAGAAACATTGAGCGATCTTGTTTTTAATTACAAAATTATGGTGCATATGCCAGTTGGTCAGATAATGGTAAACTTAAAGCCTGAAGTATAAAAAATAGAATTAATAGAATTGTAAAGAATGTGAAAGAACCAAAAAAAAAAAAAAAAGCCCAGAACCCAGAACATTTCCATCACATATAAACTACTGAAATCTTATATCTTAATTGATATAAATACAAAATTAAAGCTGATATATTCATAACAGATTTATAAAAAGAATATGTAGTCATTGACCATAATTTAAAAATTCATATTCCTTGTAACGGTTGATACATTTGATGAGTGTTGATGATTATTTAATTAGTTGACTTTCAGTAAAACTGATCTAGAACCAGCAGAGATGGCCTGGTTTAAGGAGAGAAAACATCTTTGCTTGTCTTGAGGGGGAAACCTAAGTTGGGACACCAGAATCCATATTTCTGTGAAGTCTTGTTTTCAAGTGAACATCTTAATTTTGATTTTTTTAATGTTTATTTATTTATTTTGAGAGAGAGAGAGAGAGAGAGTAGGGGAAGGGCAGAGAGAGAGAGAGAGAGAGAGAGGGAGAGAGAACCCCAGGCAGGCTCCAGACTGTGAGTGCAGAGCCCAAGGCTGGGCTCCATCTCCTGAACTGTGAGATCATGACCTGGGCCGTGAGATCATGACCTGAGCCGAAATCAAGAGTCAGATGCTTAACTGACTAAGCCACCCAGGTGCCCCAACATTTTAAAAACTGGTACTCACAGGTTTTCTACCAATTCAGGAAACGAATAAATGCCTTTTGCCATTTTTCACCTACTGAAGTTCTAAACATTTTATTCTCTTTCCTGTACCAGCAGCTGTTTGTGCTGGTAACAAGTCTACTTCCCGGTAGTTCTCAGAGGAAATCCTAAATCCCTTCTCACACATTCCCTGGTGGAATAGCCCTTTTCGTGAGTGGTCTGCAGGTGCTATTTTCAGGCTGCCATCATTCCGTTCTCTTAGTTGTGGTGCTGCAGCCTGGTTAGAAGCTCCATGGTTCCTT
This sequence comes from Acinonyx jubatus, assembly GCF_027475565.1. Lineage (NCBI taxonomy): Eukaryota > Metazoa > Chordata > Mammalia > Carnivora > Felidae > Acinonyx > Acinonyx jubatus. Next base: position 134,014,900 of record NC_069384.1, read on the forward strand.
TATGATAGTTATGAAATTTTTCTCTGTTTCATCTTCCCTCATCTTGTCAAGAGTGTAAGTTGAAAGTACTTTAAAAGTGTAAACAACCCAGGTGAAATTAATTTGACCTTTTGATGAGGTAAAAGGAATACAATTTATCTCCCTAGCTGCTTTGAAGAGATTTTTTTTTCTCCTGGAATAGCTTTGTGGGGGATAAGATGTGTCCAATTTATTTATAGCCAAAGAAACATTAGCTGCATGGACAAGAAGCCTGGTGACTTTAATATGAAAGAAAATAGGATGCTATTGGAGGTTAGCTAATTTCTGAAAGCAACAAGTGAAATTGACAATGTAGCCATAGCTTGGCTTTCACATTATGTAGGGGATGGCAGCGTTTAGGATGGGGCACACAAATACTCATTGGCAACCTTTTCTTTCAATCTCTGTTTAAATCTCTCAAATGGTAGCCTCCTCGAAGTAGATGGCTTCTACAAATTCGCATAGCCTATTTTAACTATGTTATGTCTTAATTTTAAAGGCTATATATGTAATATAATATATATTTATTTTTAAGGATATATATAGATATATATTATATTATATAAAATAATGCTGTTGATATTTATTAATTAGCGGTTTTCAATACTACAATTGTCCTTAATTTTATAGAATGATTTTCATCAACCCTGTGGACAAAATTATTTTGAAGAACTGCCATGATCATATCCTAAAACTTTCAAAGGAACTTTTATCTTTGTAAAATAGTAATAAACTGCCCATTGGAAAATATTTTTAAAATACAAAATTAAAACACGAGCGTACAATTCAAAGAGTGCATATATACATGTATATATGCAGAATTCTCCTGACTCCATAGCTTCTTCCCACCCCCTTCCCCCACCCACACACATATTCCTGGTAATTCTATTCCCCTCTGCCAAAGGTTTTAGTGTGCATCCTTACACACTTTGTTAGGCATTTGCATTCATGTGTATAACATAAATGGGTTCATACTTTGATATTTTGCAAGGTTTTTCCCCACTTCATGTATCTTAGAAATCTTTCTATGCTAATGATATATATCTACTTCATTTTTTAAAAATTTATTCATTTTGAGAGAGACAGAGCGCACGTGTGCATGCGGGCTGGGGAGGGGCAGAGAGAGAGAGAGAGAGAGAGGGAGAGAGAGAGAATCCCAAGCAGGCTCTGTGCTATCAGCTTGGAAAAAGATGTGGGGCTGGATCCCATGAACTATGAGATCAGGACCTGAAACGAAACCAAGAATCAGATGCTTAACTGACTGAGCCACTCAGGTGCCCCTTTGTACTTCATTTTTTAAAACTGTTCCCACAGTGGGAGCTGTTTTAAGGAGGAGCTTTTTTTTTTTTTTAAGTAATCTCTGCACCCACATGGGACTTGAATTCACGACCCTGAGTTCGGGAGTTGCACACTCCATCCACTGAGCCAGTCAGGCACTTCTCAAAGATGCAGCTTTGAAAGAGTAAGGTGTTGAGACTAACTGGAAAGTATACATGACTGAATCCATGTTAAGGCCTCTAGATAAACTTTTAAAATTCTGGTGGGTGGATGTCTTGTCTTAAGACAAGCCTCACAAGTAAATTCCCTTGCTTCTTAAACTTGTCCCTGACCAATCTGGAGTGGTCTTCTGTCTCTCCCTGTCCTCCACATAATGTGAGGGGCCATGCTGGGAACCAGCAATTAGTAATGGAATTGAATCTCTTTCACATGTTAATTGTTCATTAGCTTAGTTTTTTCTTATCCATTTATGTCTTTAATTAATGGCGGATTTACTTTATTTTTTAATTATTAATTTTATTTTATGCAGTTTCTTTAAGGCATAGGAAATTTTCTTTTTTTCCCCCCTTTGATTATTTTTTTCTTCTCTGTTGTCCCTCTCTAAAACTCCCATTATATGAATGAATATTAGTGTTTCTATAGCTACTGGCTATGTCTTGTAACTTTTTCCTCATACTGTTCAACTCTTGTCCACTGCATTCAGCAGGGAGGTTTCCATGTTCTGTCTTCTGGGACACCAGTTTTTATCAGGGCCCACTCTGCTGTTTCGTTTTCTACAGATTTTTAGTTTTAATTTTAGTTTTTATGCTTTTTGTGTAACTACCTTTTTATAAGAAGCTAATTTTAAAACAGTAGTTCATTCTCATTATTCACCTGGGTGTTAGTTATGAGGGCATTAGTTGTACTCATTTTTAGTCATGCTTCAGTTTTGTTCCGAAATGTTTATTCAGATGTAACTCTGGGATAGTAAGTTGTTCACCTCCTTTTGAAGGATTTGGATTTCCTCCATAGGTCTCAAATTGTCGGTGTACTTCTTAGACTGCGAGATTAACTGCTCTTTGTTTTGCAGTAAATTCAAGATTTAAAGGTGGGAGTTTTGCCTCTGGTTGTCATGCAGAGGGGAAAGTGGGCAAGGTGGTGACCACCCACCGGTTTAAGCTTTCCTCAAATGTCCTAGAAAATGCTTTACCTGGGATTTTGTCTCATATTTCCAGTAGCCGTCTCCCATGCAGAATTCCTACTTTGATAGAATAGACTGTTTGTTCCTGTTTTTTCCAGGTAGCAAAAACAATAGTTACTAATCTTAAGAGTCACTGGCATTCCCATATGCTGTAGTTTTTCCCTGGACTGCCTATGAGCCAATTCTTCTCCAAAGAATGCCTTGTTTAAGGCCTTCTCTGGTAGAGATAATCATAACTTGGTTGGATTTTGACATCAGTCTGTTCCTATCTGCTTTATATCTTGCAGGAAGTCCATAATTGATGAAAATTTCCAGGGCTCTCTTCTCTTTACTTTTATTTCTCAAAGGGATATGGGGAGTGAAGAGATTTGTTCTGTCCACTCTTTTCCAACTTGATTGAAGAAGACCACACTTCTTTTATGATTGCCATAAAAGGTCTCTAGTTAAACAAATGATGCATTCATTTTGATCAATTGATTATATTTTTCCAAGTTACTCCTTTTCAGCTTTCTATGGATTTGGCTTGGGTTTGTGGTTGAATTTGATCCCACTGTATTTATTTCACTCAGTCTGATTCCAATAAAAGACATGATTATTCACCTTGTTTTGAGTTTGAAGTAGGTATATTTAGAAATGGTCTGCAAACTTGCTGGAAAGTTAAGCCAACGAAATATTATTACAAGAATTATTCTCCACTTTTTTTTTACTGTTGTAAGTTCAGGGTTGTCACTGATGGTCATGAAAGATTTAAGATTTCCACGTCACCTTTTAGAAAGACTCATTTATAGAGGCACTGAAACTTTCTCATTTAAAGCATCCGTAATGAGAGAAAGTTTTACTTTGAAAGCTGAGGCTGATCCCATGCAAGTATTATTTTCAGTTCCTATTTGACTGAGTTTTAGATTCTTAAACATATGCCATTTTTAAAAATAGTGAAGAGAACATCTTCTAATTCCAATATTTAATAAGTCCGCTCTTTGCAAAACCTGTAATTTAGTGCTCAACACAAAGTATATGTGTGAGAACTGAATATGAATGTAACTTAATGAAGTTTCTGCACAGAGGGAAATAAGAACAGTCTTCTGTATCTCCATGGACACTAACCTTTCTTTGCTTTTGAATCATATCTTCCTCTCCCTTTCTTCCATGTTTTTCTTCACCTTCTTCCTTCACATTTAATTTAACAAACATTAATTCAATCTCTCATAGATACCAGGCACTGTGTTCGTCCCAAGAGATACAAAGATGAATAAATAAGCATGATTTTGACCTCATGTCTTTTTTTTTTTAAGTTTATTTACTTATTTGTTTTTAAGTAATCTCTACGCCCACTGTGGGGATTGAACTCATGACCTTGAGAACAAGAGTGGCATGCTCTTGTGACTGAGCCAGCCAGGTGCCTCTTGACTTCATGTCTTAACTTTTGAGTGTGTGCAAAATCAAAAGAGATGGGGGTGGGGTGGTGCCTGGGTGGTTCAGTCGGTTAAGTGGCTCTTGATTTTGGCTCAGGTCATGATTTCACAGTTCTTGAGTTCGAGCCTCACATGGGACTCCATGCTGAGAATATGGAGCCTGCTTGGGATTTTTTTCTCTCCTTCTCTCTCTGCCTTACCCCATTTTAAGCTCTTAAATAAACTTAAAAAAATTATAAAAATAGTCATAGGTGTGAAAATGCTTTGTAAACTGTAAAGTGGTCTATAAATATAGGGTGTCATGGAAGGTTCAAGTAGGTACAGGACTTATTCAATTTAAATTTTGAGTAGAGGTAAAAACAAGTTATAAAATTTGCCCTAAAAGCTCTCAGATTGTTCTCTTAAGTACTGAGTATTAAACTGAAGATAATTATGCGATTGCAAGAGGAGACTCTTTAAAGAAAGAGCTGTTTCACTGAAGAAATTTTGCTTTGACTTTAAGGCTTCAAACATTTTGGGGAGCTTATTAGGTATTAACACTTTGCTGTTGTAGTTTCTGTTAGTGTGTGTGCAAAGACCAAATGAGACCATAGGTGTGAAAGTGTTCTGTAAACTGTAAAGTGATGTATAAATATGAGGTGCCATTATTATGAAGGGAGGTGGTTTTAAGAGACTATGGACCAATTTGGATAAGGTGCAGAACATGGGCCATATTGGGACAGGAAATGACAGCAGAATAAGTTTTAAGCAAAATCTGAACGACTTGTATGAAATATTTTGAAGTATCCTAGAATGGACTTTATTTCCAAAAATACCTTTTCTCTACAAACTGCTATGGCATTTGAAATTCTGTTAGGGAAATTGCTTCTGTTTGATGCTAATCCTAGATAATAGTATATGTTCAAAAGTAGCATTTTTGTAATGCAGTGGTTTTACATGTGAAAGAGTATTGCTCTATTTTTATTAGCTTATGATAACATTTTGAGCTACGTGTTGGTGATGGTATTTTTATCCTCGTCATCTTTATTATTCCTTTTTTACTGATGAAGAAGTAAGGATCAAAAGTTGAATGAACTACTTAACCTGTAACCGACGTGTGACTGGCTTAACTCAGTATCTCTCTTCTAAGTTTTCTTTCTGCTCCATCATGATTAAGTCCCTGATGAAAGTGTTTATGGAACACCTATTATAGAGTTAGGAAACTTCAAAGTGTGATGGTAGTTTCTTCATAGGGCTCCCAAATTGACTGGAGAGACAAATCTTACGGGCTGGAATTGGAGAATGTCATAGGCAGTGTTTGATTTTAAGTACTACATTGTTAGTTAAAGGAGAAAACAGTGTGGGTTGGTTTAGCTCAGGGAATTCTTGTTTAGAAGTGGGATTGTCTATTTTAAAAAGATAAAAAGGAGTAGAGACCTTTCAGGGTAGGTTAAGCGCATTATGAGAAAAGCCATCATAACTGAGAGTGGCAGTAAGACCGATTAATCAAAACATGATGTGTTTTAGGGGAGAATATCAGTAACTAGTATAATCAAATGTTTCCCTGCGCCTCACAAGCTAGGATCATAGAAACACTCCTCTTTTGCCAGCTTGAGGTCCTGGAGAGGCCCGCGCGCCTTTTCCTCTGTCCTCACCCTCACTTGCACCTGCTCACAGGCTGCTGCCTGACCTCCTTAAGAAGTAAGGATCAAAAGTTGAATGAACTGTTTAACCTGTAACCGACGTGTGAAACGTGCAGTTTCGAGACTCCAGTATGATCATTCCTTTTGCTGGTTGTGAAATGCTTCCTTTCCCTGCCCGTTTTTACCTTTGTAGAAGAAATCCCACTGCACAGCTGCTTGCCTGTGGCATTATGGGGTTTCCCCCTCCTTGATTCCCATAGCCCTGTTCTTCCTCAGGGTACATTCACGCTGACCGAGTAGATGAATCGAACACATTCAAATCCCGTCCTTTCTCCATACCCAACAGAGGACTTCTTCTGGTCTCCACACCCAGATAGTCCTGGACGTTTGCTCCATCACTTGACAATGGAGCATCTATTACCCTCTTCGTGTTTTAGCAGAGGTCAGCGCTGTGTATTGAGTTGGTTGGCTGCAGTGTTTTGCTGCTCAGCACGAAAGTGAAGGAGGAGAACGCTCCATCTACTTGATAGTTCCCCAGGAGCCAGGGCACAGCACGTGACCCAAGCTCAGCCAATCAGCCGGCTGCGGCCTAAGACTGATTCTGGAGCAACTGACCCAGGAAGGAAGGGTCAGTTAGGAGCCACGGCGACTGTAGCAAGGTTCAGGCACGGATGGCAGTGGGTTCTAGCAGTGGTGGTATTTTGCAGAAGCATCGAAGTCTTGTCATCGGACTTACTTGCTTTTTGGTCCTCCAACTCAGATCTTTTCTGTGTCCTGCTCTTTTTTCAGTTTGCTTCTTCCTCCAGCCTTCTTGTGGATTCTGCCAAGCCTGATATTTTTCTATCAAATAGTAGAAGGATAGAATGTTAGAAAATGTTCATTTTAATGAACATTTTATGTTTATCATGTTTATTATGTTATCATGTTATTTCTGTTTTATTATGTTTATTATGTTAATAATATTTAGTATTATTGTAATGTTTAGCTCCGATTAATTTATTTTTCTTGTAACAAAGCAGTCTGACTGGAAACAAAGGACCCTGTCACCAAGTCTGGCTTACTGGGCCATGCTGACTTTTCTACTGCCACAACTTCCCTAAGAGAACTCTAGCCTGCCCTTTGTTGAGCCGTCATTTTCCTGCATGGCCCCGGAAGTAGCCAGGTTCCCTTGTCTATGCCTGATCTCATGAAACACAGCCCTGCTCCTTTTCTGAACTTGCTGGTTCACAGGTATATGGAGAAAATTATTAAGTTCTACTCAAGGAGGGAGGAAAAGGAAAGTACCACCTAATTCCATGTGTTAGGAGCTTTGAATTCCTGTCCTGGTCCAATATCACTGATATTTTCATGCTCATACCAGTGTCGAAATGGATGCTTTTTACCCAGTGAGAGACTTTGAAATGGGAAAAAAATGACTGTTTTCAGTGGAAAACTAGGTGCTGTTTAGTAACACAGTGTTCCTGGTTATCTGATTATATTGAGGTCTCTGTGCCTTTCATTGTCTTTGACTGGAAATTTTAGATAATTAATAGCAATGCAAATGATTCTTATCCCTGGATACACAAATAAATTTTGTCTGGTGAGGTTAAATTGACTTCCTTTTCCCACTATGGAAGAAGCCAGTTTTTAATCTATTTGTAAATTCATTTCAGCATTTTTTGCTGCCTGCGTATATGGTCCTTTGGATTCTCCTTTGACATAGTTATAACATCTGACTGGTCATCTCATTAATTAATAAGTTACATGGGAACATAGGGCAAACAGGGATCCTATCACTTTTGTCCAAACCTGTAAAACAGTGTTTTAAGGAGCTTCCTGTTTCCCGTATCTTTCTCCTTGATTTTGTTTTGTAAGCCACTCACAGATTGTTATCCTGAAACAATGCTTTATTCATTTATCTTTGGGACTTCCAGGGTCAATTAGAAATCTTCTGAACTACTGATTTTAGAATTTAACTACCCACCCCATCTTGCTCTGCACATCCTCTGGGATTATCTCACAAACAACATACATTGTATTTACTCATCTCTTTTCTCTATTGTGAGGCCTTCTTCTGCTCTGATTTGCCAAGTCCAGCAAATCCTGAAAAGTCAATTCCATTCCATTGCCACCTTTCCCCTGAAGTCTCCCCAGATCTGAGTGGTGTGGAGCCACTGTTCCCCACTCTAAAGTTACAGCATGTGTCTGTTCAGCCATCTGGCAGTCAACCTTGCAATTGTTTCGGGGCCAAGGAGGATTTATGTCTCATGTTCTTGGAGGCAATATGGTGTAGCAGTTAAGAACATAGGAGCCAGGCTGCCTGACTACAGATCTCAGCTCTGCCTTTTCTTCCCTCCACACCCTAGGGAAAGTCCTATAACTTCTCTGTGGCTTGGTTTCTTCACTTCTAACAGGATAATGAGAATTCCTGTATAATTAACTGAGTTAATATATGTCAAGTGTTTATAAACATGTTTGATTCAAAATAAATATCATTATAAACTTTCCCATTGTGGTTGACATTATTTCTGTTTTACTCATTTTTGGCTTACTTTCTCAACTGAATTTTAAACTGAGAAAAGAAATAATTTTGAATTAGTATAATTGAGATACAACGGTGTATTGGTTTTAGGTGTACAACATCATGTTTCGACATTTATATACATTGCAAAATGGTCACCACATTAAGTCTGTTTACCATTTGTCACTGTACAAAGTTACGACATTTTTTTCCTTGTGATGAGAACTTTCTAAGATTTACTTTCCTAGCAACTTTCAGATTTGCAATAGTCCCCATGCTATACATTATAAGCCCATGGCTTACTGTTTTTATAACTGGACGCTTGTACCTCTTGATCTCCTTCACCTATTTTGCCCCCCACCCCCCAAATACCTTGTCCTCTGACAACCACTAGTTCACTGTGTCTATGAGTTTGATTTTGTATCGTTTTATTTATTCATTTGTTTTGTTTTGTTTTTAGGTTCCACATATAAGTGAAATCATATGGTATTTGTCTTTCTCTGTTTGACTTATTTCATTTAGCATAATAGCCTTGAGGTCTATCCATATTGTTGCAAGTGGCAAGATTTTATTCTCTTTTTTAAAATGTTTTTATTTTTGAGAGAGGGAGAAAGAGAGAGAGAGAGAGAGAGAGACAGCACCAATGGGGGAGGGGCAGAGAGAGAGCGAGACACAGAATCCAAAGCAGGTTCCAGGCTCTAAGCTGTCAGCTCAGAGCCAGATGTGGGGCTCGAACTTGAGAACTGCGAGATCATGCCCTGGGCCAAAGTCAGATGCTCAACTGACTGAGCCACCCAGGCGCCCAAGATTTTATTTAATTTTATAGCTGAATAATATTCCAGTGTGTGTTTGTGTGTGTGTGTGTGTGTGTGTGTGTGTGTGCCACATCTTTCTCCATTCATCCACCAGTGGGCACTTAGCTTGTTTCCATATCTTGGCTATTGTAAATCATGCTGTAATGAACATAGGGGTGGAGATACATTTTCAAATTAGTGTTTTGTTTTTCTACATGTAGCTGTAGATCTGTCGTATCTGTGGGAGGAAGCGAGGTCAAGATCTTCCTATGCTCTCATCTTGAAGAGCACCAAGAAAAAAATTATTAAATAAAAAGTTTTATACTGTGTATTGTCACAAATTTGACGTTTAATCCCTTGGTAAAAGGGAGTTACCAAAGGTTTTTCTCATAGGGTTCTATGTGTCCAAGGCAGGATTTAAGCACTGTGCAGCAAGGTATTGGAAAGATTAAATCAAGGACTACTTCAGCAAGTCAAAACATGCAATCGTTTTTTTTTTTTAAAATTCATCTCTAAACAACAGACATTTATTGAGTATTCACCAAGTACCAGACATAGACATCCATCATAGAGATTCAGAATGAACAAGTAACCATCCCAAACTTTAAAGCATTTAACATGCTGTACAGGAAAATTAATAAGTAAACGAACAGAAGCAGTTCATTCCGAGCTTTGTAATAGAAGTATGCATAAGCACAGGATACAGTGGGAAACAAAGGTAATGACAGAAAGGATTTCTCCAAGGAGGTGATTCTTAAGCCAGTCCTAAACAGAAGACACTGGAAGGTAAAGGTAGGGGAGTGTTCTGAGAAGCAGAGCACATTTGTGGAGGCCAGGACAACATGGCAGTGTAAGAGAACTTCAGGGGGATGAGGCTTGATTGGCTATAGCACAAAACGAAGCTGGAGAAGTAACAGGGCTCTATCCTACCATAAAAAAAGATTCAGACCTTTGCCCATGGCAAAAAGAGGATGTGTGGAGATTGGAATTTCTATAATAAATGATTAATAACATTTGTAGGCTGTTGTGATTCTGAGTTATGCTTCATTTTAATATTCTAGAGATAAGTATGTCTCTTGTGTGAGCACAACTGATACGATAGGGATTCCCCAATACCAGGGACAACAAACTTCCCCAAACAGTAACAACCAATACCTGTCTCCACTCCTCAATGATGTTTTCAGTGTTTCCTTAACACAGGGAAATACACTATATTTGGTGTTTAGGGTGTCTTCTAGACTATGGAATCTTAGTAAGTATGCCTTAGCTTTTAGCTGCTCCACTGAGACTAGGGGTTTGCAAAAATAAGGTGACTCTCAGAATGGATGGAGGGAAGAGAGATGGGAAGAGAGGTCACTACTTGGGAGAGCCACAGGGTAACCAGAACCTCCAGGTAGGGGTGAGGCAGGTGAGCAGATGATGAAGACAGGCTGGCTGACCAACATCTACCTGTCAGCAGCCTCAGGTTTATGGCAAAAAATTATGAAATAGAAAATGCTGTTGGGAGGGATGGCTTGACATTTTGAAAGCTGTTTTTCCTCTTCCCTCAAATATTCAATTTCCACCACGCTGCATGTTCTTGTATTGATTTTATTGTGTCGTCCTATTAACATATAAAGTCTGATAGTTATTCATCGCTAATCAGGTTGAAATAAATCCTGTTATGTGTTAAACTGAGCTTAATTCTACCCTCTCTGTTTCATCTGACAGGGTGCTTTTAGAACAGTAAGTTCCACAAATGTCAACGCACAAACCAACCTTCATTACAGAAGCAGCTCCCTAATATCACATGAACTGTGATGGGAAACAAAGGACGTCATGTCCTAAGAGGCAGACTTTTCAATCATCTAACAAAAAACACTCCCTCAAATTTGTAAATACATGTTCTTAGCCTGCAATATTAAAAGTTCTTGTAGCTGCCATATAAAAATTGTTAACTCATGTAATTCATGCAGCAGAAATGTGCTTAAGTCATTAGTTCCTGGGAACAATTCTATATATATACTTAACATAAAATTTTAAAAATGTACGTAAAGATATATATTTTTAAAGTTCCTTAGCAACAGATACCTGAAGTTTCTAATTATAAAGAACTGTCTTTTATCCTCACAAACAAGGCTGTATTCAGTAAAATGTGTAAATCACCAAGAATCTTATGACAAATGACAGATGTGGTAATAAAGCACAGTAATGTGTGATGCGATATTGCTGTTTTCAATTTAAAAAGTGAGTAGTCCTGTTTGCCCTGATGAACTGGGTTTTCTTCAGCTACTTTCATGGTCTTGTGCCACAGTTAATAATGACGGAGTTAGGAGCCTTTAAAACTGTTTTGCTATTACTCTGATGTGTTATGAAAAACTTGGTACAAATTTTTATTGTGAAGCTGAGGAATATAATATCTTATTCAGTGAGTTGCTTATTAGGCCTTGTTTTTAAGAAAGCTAATTAATCAATTTATTCCCTACATCATTGCAGAAACTAATATGAGGCAGCTTTCAGAGATATAAACAACTGATTAAGAATAAAATAGTTTCCCATACACAAAAGAAAAACAAAAGAAAAACATGGGTAAAGGAATAACTGTGGAGGAAAAAATAAAGGTAGAAGATAAGATAACGCCTTAAGGATCAGCTTGATGTGAAAGATGATTTTGTGAAGTTGCTATAGGTGTGGTTCAAAACGATATCCAGATCAGGGGCGCCTGGGTGGCTCAGTTGGTTAAGCTTCAGACTCTTGATTTTGGCTCAGGTCATGTTCTCAGGGATCGTGAGATCGTGCTCGATGCTGTCAGGGCAGAACCTGCTTGGGATTCTCTTGCGCGTGTATGCTGCCTCTCTCTCTCTCTCTCTCTCTCAAAATAAATAAACTTAAAAAAAAATCCCAAACGACTCTATCCAGATCAAATAAAGAGTAAGCACAAACAACTTGCAGCTTTCTATTGTTATTTATTTTTTAAGATAATTAGGGAATAATTAATAGTAACTTATTAAGTGAATAAAGTTTACTAAAGTTTTACATTCTGAAGAGAAAAAAATGGCATGTTTTTAGAATTTATTGAAAACTTAAAACAGGGAGGGTGGGTGATGGGTATTGAGGAGGGCACCTTTTGGGATGAGCACTGGGTGTTGTATGGAAACCAATTTGACAATAAATTTCATATATTATATAAAAAAAAGAAAACTTAAAACAATAAGTTAGCTGAGGAAAATTTCAAAGCCTTTACTGCATACACAATTGGTTGTCCCACGTTTTTTTTTTTCTTTTTGGAAAAATGCTTTATTGTCAGGGTATAATTAGTGTTATCCTCAGCTAATTATGGTTTTCGATTTGACCTATGTCCTTTAAAATTTTAAATTAATGTTAGTTCAGCTTCATCTTTATCGATTAATTTTTGTTATAGGTTTCATTTAACCTTGTAATATGTACTAATGTCAATTTATGGGAATAGTACTTTTGGCTTATATATTTTATTATTTTTTATTTTTTTTAAACGTTTATCTATTTTTGAGACAGAGAGAGAGACAGAGCATGAACAGGGGAGGGGCAGAGAGAGAGGGAGACACAGAATCCGAAACAGCCTCCAGGCTCCAAGCTGTCACCACAGAGCCTGACACGGGGCTCGAACTCACGGACTGTGAGATCATGACTTGAGCTGAAGTCGGACGCTTCACCGACTGAGCCACCCAGGCGCCCCGAGGCTTATATATTTTAAAAAGACGAACTTAGAGACATGAAGTTTCCAAACCATTACTTGTACAGTGAAACTTCATTGGTGAAATTATACCCTCAAAGTTGTGTTGTTTAATTGATGCATAATACGTAATTAACAATTATTCACTTAAAACTTATATTAGATAATCACAGATGCTAACAACATCTTTATCACAATATGTTTATTTTGTTCTCCAATTCTTTGCCATCTAATTAATTTTCGACATTCAAATCTTAACAAATACTTTTTAAGGGCCAATTATGAGCCATTGTGTCATTTGACTTCACTTTTTCTCCCCCAGGGATGTTATCCAGATAAGAAAACTGGTCCAGCAATGTTAAAGGATTATACTAAGTGACAGAGGAGAGATAATTAAACACAAGCTTGCAAACACTTTTTAGTATAATACCCTACTAACTGCTACATAGCACACTTCCCCTTAGTTATATCCTTAGTGGATGCCATAGTCAAGTCCGAATTTTTATGCCCCTAACCCTGGGCCACAGACCTTAATGCAGTGATCTCTTGGGGCTTTGAAGAGCTATCCACACTAATATTCATTGAGTCCTCAGTCCAAGACAACAAATGCACAGTATCACAACTCTCCCACCTTAAAACATGAGTTTTCTCTTCATTAAGTTCTATTCCATTTTCTCTTTAAATGCTTCACTTATATTGTTACTCAGGGGATAACAAGTTGACTTCTTTCATATTTTAGATCAAAACCATTGGATGTGAGTCTACATTCCCTGAAAGCAACTCATTAAATTCCTTTCTATTCTAAAAAACAGTGTTTTATTTATTCTAAAATAACACTAACGGAAGAAAATGAAATGAGATGTCAATGCATTGGGTTTGACACACACTGGGTTTGGCATCACTAATTTTAAAGATAAAAACTGACAATATCAACTTCATTAACAGATCTCCTGCACCAAATTAGTAAGTTAGGAGAACTTGAGGGGTTTTTTGTTTTTGGTTTGTTGTTGGTTTGTTTTGTTTTGTTTTTTTTTGAGAGTGAGAAAGTGAAGGCACGAGTGGGGGAGAGGGATAAAGAGAGAATCTTAAGCAGACTCCGTGCTCAGCACAGAGCCCGATGTGGGGCTCGATCCCATCATCCTGGGGTCATGAACTGAGCTGAAATCAGGAGTCAGATGCTCAACCAAATGAGCCACCAGGTGCCCTGAGAACCTGAGTTCTTGAATTCGAGCTGGACGTGCAAGTGAGCCTCATGAGGTGTTGATCATATACTCTCCTTGTCTAGTGTTGGCTTCTGGCTGTTGCCCTGTCATTCATGCTGGTTTAACATCCATCCAAATTTTTCAGTTTTTAAGAAAATGCCGTTATTATTCATTTTAAGATGAGCTGGGTTGGGTTTCATAGATTCCGGCTTTGCTTACAGATTCCGCCCTAGTCTGGTCTAATAGTTTGTGAAATCCTGTGCAGTGGAAAGATTCTCACTCTAACATATGGTTAAATCTGAAAGACCATGACCTGCCTGTCTCTCTACTCCCAAGCCTTTCCATCTTCCCTTCAGAGACTGTATGGATCGTGCGTGCTGATAAAACAAAGAGCTCTCAGGCCTCAGGGACTAGTGACAGCTGACTCCTTCTGTGTCAGGTGCACAATACTGCCAACACACCAGTAATTGGGGCTAGTAGGAAATGTGGCAGTTTTGCTCATGGTGTGGGAAATGTGTATGGAAAATAGAGGATGAGCAGTCTGTTTCATAGAGGGTGTCTGTACTGTTGTCATTTATTGTATGGCTTGAGTCTACAATCATATTTCATGGTTTGAAAAACTTTATTTGGAAATAAACTCCTTTGGCAGCAAAAAAAAAAAAAAAGAATTGTTCAATCAAATGTTAGGTATTGAATTTACAAGTCTTAAAAGAATTGATGATAAACATGTAGCTTGCAGAAAAAAAAATTTGTTGATATTTACCACCTATTATGGGGACTACAGACGTGTCACTAACCGTATGACCACCAGAAGATGAAAATTTGCTGAAGAAGCACCACTGTTTACTTTGAATTCTGTCTGCCATTTGTTAAAAATTAGTTAGAAATTTAGAATCAAAGTATTCAAAGAGGGGAGAGGCAAAAAATATTCATATTTTGGACACGTAACAAACTGTGATTGTGGAAACAATTCTTGCAAACAAGACGTATTGAAATGGTTCCTTACAAAAGGGGTGACTAAACAAACTAAATAATGAGAGCTCAACCAGCATAAAAGGCTTAATTTTAGAATTTTATAATTGCACTTTGGACTCTCTTAGGTTATGGGAAGAATGTTTTGCTGGCACTCCACTCTGATTGAATGTATATATTTGAAATATATAAATTTGGCTCAACATTCAAAAGAACATTATTACAGGTGACTTGATGTGTCCTATAGAAATATTTTGCAAAGAAGGTCATTATAAATACAACCCAAACCCCCAATATGTGTGAAAATATTTACATATTTCAATAAAAAATATTAAAATCCAGATTATACTCTATGCAGCATAATTTGCTTTCTATTTACTAGGCACTGTAGCACTTGTAGAGGGAGTATTTTTTTTCAGTTAACATTTCTAAGTTGTATTAAAAAAAAGATTGAAATGTCCCCAATTTCTTACGTATTATCTATAAAATGCATCTTTGAAGACGTTTGCAGGTACTTTTACACAAAATTGAAACTAATAAGACCATATTGAAAAAATTCACTTTTTTTCTTTTTTTTTTAATTTTTTTTTTCAACGTTTATTCATTTTTGGGACAGAGAGAGACAGAGCATGAACGGGTGAGGGGCAGAGAGAGAGGGAGGCACAGAATCGGAAACAGGCTCCAGGCTCTGAGCCATCAGCCCAGAGCCCGACGCGGGGCTCGGACTCCCGGACCGCGAGATCGTGACCTGGCTGAAGTCGGACGCCCAACCGACTGTGCCAACCAGGCGCCCCAAAAATTCATTTTTAAAATAATACCAGTTACAGGGTACTAGAGATATATATGAATAAGAACCCGTTCAAAGTATCTAAATATGTGCACGAGTACTTTTTCTGCTGACGTTGTTTCTAAGCTTATTTCTCTTAGTAAATTTTTATAGGGCTTTGCAACATTTAAAAAAAATTCCTATTTCAGCGTGTACTTCATAAAATCAAGGATAATTGCTGATGAAACCAGTACAACTATCAGAATCTGGAAATGAACCTTGCTTATATTTAATGTTCTCATAAGGTAGAAAGTGTTTTAATGTTGTTTTACTACAAAGATACATACTATTTGTACTTTTAAGAAGAATTTTATTTTGAAAATTTTTATTGAGTAGAACTTTTTCATTGGTTCACCAATATATTAAAGCCAAATTGTTAGTCCTTAATTATTTGTAAATTATATAATTTAATTATTTTTATTGCTCCTATTCACTGGAAAATGTGCCCTGATTTGCATGAAAAATTTTATGCTCTCCCCACTCATGTTTAAAGAGTATGAAAATTGGAGCCTTCTGTATAGCATGCAACTCTTGATATTGGGGTTGTGAGTTTGAGCCCCATGTTGGGAATAGAGTTTACTTAAAAAAAGAAAGAATATATGAAAGTTAACCATATAAAAAGAGAGAGAGAGAGAGAGAGAGAGAGAGGAGAGAAGGGTATTCCAGGAACTTGATTCTACTGTGAACTGAGGTTTGCCACTCTCCGTCTCTCCTCTTTGTCATAATCATTTATGATCTTAGAAATGCAGTTACATTAGTTGAACATGGCTTAGAGCCCATCTGTCTCTATAATGGAACAGAGTTGGCTGGATAGAAGCCCCCGAAGTTGAGCTGAAATTGCAAATGATAGTTTTAAACTATGACACCCTCTTCCACAAATAGAGAGAGAGAGAGAGAGAGAGAGGGAGAGAGTTCTCAAGGGATTAAAAAAAAAACAGATTAAAAAATTAAAAAACACATCACACAAATGGTTGTCAGGTTTTCTTTCCTTTTAAATAGGTAACTTGTTGAAAATAATTTTTACAGTATTTAACCAGAACATTTTAAACTAGTTGGGAGAAAAAAAAATGGTGTTAGGAGAATCATACTCCATTGTAACTGAGGTATTAAAGGTGATCTTAGCTTCATTATTGTAAAGGAAACCAAAATGCTTGTTAATGAACTTCAGAAACATTGGACTATTCATTCAAATGCCCCAAGAAATCTTTGGACTTGGTCTTCCTGGATCTTGTCAAAATAGAATACAAGTATGTATATACAAGGAGACCAAGTAATGAGGTACAAAGAGTGTGTTCCTAGCCTTATTTCATGAGTATAGGATGTTAAAAAGAAACCAAAAGAGATCTAATGAATACAGTGTTTACACTATCCACCCACTCATCCACCTACTCGTCCATCCATTCATCTATCTACCTATCCTTTCACCCATCCATCCGCCCACCCATCCATCCCTTCATCCATCTACCTATCAATTCACTTATGTCTCCACCCACTCACCCACCCATCTATCCACGCATCCATACATCCATTCACCTCTCCACCCACCTATCCATTCACTCAATCATTCATATGTTCAACTAATAGTTAATGAGTGCATATTTTTTACACATTTCATTAGCAAAAACATGAACACCTGGCCTTAATCTTAAATTGTGTACAGTCTAATGCCAGGATTACATGTCAATGAATATATTTTAGTGTGGCTAGAGGATTTCTGCTTATATGCCACTATTTTTGAGCCAGATGAGTTCTTTTCTGATAACTCAGAAAAATATTACCATAGAGTTACTCTTTATATTAGCCATGTCCCCATCCTTAGGTAAGTACAGTTAATCTCCACTTAACTTTTCTAATTCATTTCAACAAATGTTTATTGATTACTTGTAAGCCAGTCATGGGGGTATAGAGAAAACTGAGCAAACACCACCTCTGCACACGAACAAAGAGAGCACAAGAGCACATGGATAATCTGAAAACCACCCCACTGATGCTCTAACCAAGATGTGCTCAGTGTACTGTGGGAGCACAGAGAAGGTGCACCTAGTCTGACCTGAGAGTGGTGGAGAAGGAAAATGGCATCAGAGAAGACCTGTAGGAAAAGTCTTAAAGAATGGATGAAAATGAAGCAGATAAAAATAGGGAGGGAAGAGCATTCCAGAAGTGGGAGATGTATGAGCAGAGGCACAAAGGCAATAAAACATATGGTAGAGAATTACAAGCAAATGTGTGCAAAAGCGTAAAGAGAGAGGCTGACATCATGGGCAGGAGATGGGCTGGAGTGGAGGGCTGGGGTCTGTCATGCAGAGGCTTGTGTGGGCTTTCAAGAAACTTGAGGCTTGAGGGGCTCCTGGATGGCTCAGTGGGTTGAGCATCCGACTCTCGGTTTCTACTCGGGTCGTGATCTCACGACTGTGGGTTCGAGCCCCGTGTTGGGCTCTGTGCTGGCAGTGCAGAGTCTGCTTGGGATCCTCTCTCCCTCTTTGGTTGCCCTTCCCCCACTCATGCTGTCTCGGTCTCTCTCAAAATAAATAAATAACTTAAAAAAAAGAAGCTTGAGGCCTGAGACATTATTGAAATGATTTTAAGTGGTGTAGGGAAAGGGATAGTGGCTGGGTCAGTTTTTTTGTTTGTTTTTGTTTTATCTAGATAAGGTTTCTGAACCTCAGGAATATTAACATGTGGGCCAGATAATTATTTGTACTGTTAAGGGAGGGCGATGGCTGTCCTGTGTGTTATAGGATGTTGAGCAACCTCTCTGGCCTACACCCTCTAGAAACCAGTACCATTATCCAGTTGTGACAACCAAAAATGTCTTTCAAACATTGCCAGTGTTCCCTGGGGGGCAAAATCACCCTGAGTTTTAGATGAATCACCCAGAAGACGAGTATCAGAAGGAAAGAGAAGCAGTAAAACCAGAACTGAATATGGAGGTGGACATAAGAGGGAAAACCAGACAGATCTGGCAGATGATTTGAAAGCCGTGGTGGTAGAAAACATGGGAAGATACAGAAAAACAAAGGAGGGGGCTGCTGGGAGAAATCCTGGGTTTTGTTTTTGACACGAGAATTCAAGGTACCCGAGTTGCATCCAGGCCGATTCATCTGGCAGATAGTTGAATATACAAACCTCAGACTTCATGAAGCCGTTTGCCCTTGGATGAAGGATGTGAGTGTTGTTAGCTGGAGTGAGGTTGAAGGTGGGTAGAGAAGGAAACAAAGGGGCCCACAGTTGAGTTTGGGAACACGAAGACATGGAGTGGACAGAAGAAGAGAAAACTATCCAAGACCAGGAATGGGCAGGGGTACGAGAAAAGCAAGGGAAGTGTGACATCACATCTGCCAAAGAGACCCTTCAAGAAGGAAGCCATCTTAGTAACAGTCTACAGAGAGGTACATTCGAATAAGAAATGAAAAATGTGTTTTGGACAGGGCAGTTAGTTTGAGAGGAAGATATAAGGTTGAATGTAGATAGTATTATTCTGCTGTGTAGACTTGGTGACTGGCACATAATGGATGCTGAAAAACTGTGAGACAATGAAAGAATAAAGAAGTAAATTACATTTGATCCTTGAGCAAGGTGGGGGTTAGGGTTGCCAACCCCTGTGTAGTCAAAATTCCATGTGTAACTTTGACTCCCCCAAAACCTCACTACTGATAGCCTACTGTTGACTGGATGCCTTACCAGTAATGTAAACACACTCACAGATACTTTGTATGTTGTACGTATTATTGTACTGTATTCTTACAGTAAGCTAGAGAAAAAATGTTCTTAAGAAAATCATAAGGAAAATAAGTTATAGTACAGTACTGTAAAAATCCACATATAAATGGGCCTATACAGTTCAAACCTGTGTTGCTCAAGGGTCATTGCATATTGAATTACACTGAATAAAGGACCTCTTGAGAATATAGATGCAGGTCGCTGTGCCTAGATTATTATAATGGTCTAACATTGTATCAAATGTTATATCTAAGAAAATACTGATAACACTTCTCGCTTAATTATGTTATGGCAATGCAAAATAGTCTGTTGATGTCTATGACGTATTTTGAGACTCTCAGAAGTAGGCATTGCAGGAATGTATTTTTATTATGCCTCTTTCCAAACCAATATACACACATAGACAACTGAATTATGCCAGTGACAAAATAAGTCCAATGTGTAATTGGACTCATTTAATTTAGAAGTGATCGTTTGTATGTCCTGAAATATGCCAAGTTGTGTCTAGAAGGCTGTGAACAGCTGTCTTATGTAGCTAATGGCTTGTCTCACCAAAAACGTAAAAAATAGATATAATAGTCATCACCGGCATGATGTGTTCTGGATATCAGAGGTGGAGTAAAGGGAGATTTATTTTCTTGCATGAAATTTTAATGTAATTGGATGGATTTAAGGATTATTTTTTCTGTGTATAGTTCAGGGTATTCGGTGTAATTTCTACCAATTCTACCAAGATTTTTAAAAATAAGAAGCTAATTACAGTTGAACTTAATAAAACTCAAACAATACCGCCTTCAGTTATTTATCTTGTTACTCTGCAAGTTACAAAAGTCAAATGCTGAATGCTATAGAAATTAATTTCCCAAGATTCGAGTGCAGTTTAAGGAAATTAGTCATTTACTCTTCTTGTCGATGCTGCAAGAGAGGAGCTCTGCCAAAGTTAGCCAGTTTGAAAATTTCTGCATTATATTTTTACTCATAAGGGAACATTTCAGGGTTTTTTTTAAAAGCTTATTTATTTATTTTGAGAGAGAGAGAAATCACGAATCTGGGAGGAGCAGAGAGGGAGGGAGAGAGAGAGAATTCCAAGCAGGTTCCGCACAAGAACCCAATGTGGGGCTTGAACTCATGAACTGCCGAGATCATGACCTGAGCTGACGTGGGACTCTCAACCGACTGAGCCACACAGGCGCCCCGACATTTCAGTTTTTGCATTTGCTTTCAGAGAGTACGTACTGGACGTTTCAAGTGTCATCACTTTTATTCCTACTGTGCATCTTCAGTATATAATAAAATATTGTGAATGATCTGTTCAGAAATCATCTGGGTGCTACCAAATAATAACTCTTAGGGCCATATTAACACCCTAACTCTATTTGGACATGTTTTCAAGGACCCGAAAGATTGAAAACAGTGATGTTTGATTCTTCGTGAAGTTTGTATGACAGAACGCTTATCTGTATTGCAGTACTGCTGAGTACTACAAAGCACAAATATACATAAATTATAATCCTTGCAAGCCTGTTGGAGAGAAGGAACCATATATAAATCAGCAAGAGACAAATTAAGTGCTGAACGCTTAAAAATAATTCTTTTAATAGGTACATGTGAACAAATTTTGCTTTATTTATTTGTTTATTTATTTATTTATTTATTTAATGTTTGCTTATTTTTAAGAGAGAGAGAGAGAGAGAGCATTGGGGGGGGGCGGGCGGGTAGAGAGAGAGAGAGGGAGACACAGAATCCAAAGCAGGCTCCAGGCTCTGAGCTGTCAGCACAGAACCTGACGTGGGGCTTGAACTCACAAACCACGAGATCATGACCTGAGCCGAAGTCGGATGCTTAACTGACTGAGCCACCCAGGTGCCCCTTATTTACTTATTTTTAAGCAATCTCTATGCCCAAAGTGGTCATTGAACTCATGACTCTTGAGATCAAAAGTCACATGCTCCACCAACTGAGCCAGCCAGGTGCCTCAAGTGCTGAGCACTTTAGAGCATCCTGTATGTGTCACAGTGTTTAAGGATGGGGGACAACCATGGACTCAAAGGAAGTCAAGGGGGCTTCATGAGGGAGATGTTCTTTTTCCTATTTTTGTTGTGGTTGATAATAGTCCCAAAGAGAAATTTGTTTTTCCCAGTTTGTACTGGAATTCCCTTTATGAGAGTGGGAGATAGGAAAAGAGGAACTGAATTTGCCATTCAGAAGAGCTCAGGGTTAAAGCAAGGAATCAAGAGGCAACAAATCTTCCAACATTTTTGGACCCGGGAGGTGTTTTTCCATAGTTCCCTTGTTCAGGAAACAGAACAGTTCTGCTATGAGCATACCTGATTTTTACTCAATCCTTTGAGATTTGGCAGTAGTAGGAAAGTGGCTCCTTACTTTTAAATATATTTATGTAGGGGCACCTGGATAGCTCAGTCGGTTAGGCAATTGACTTCAGCTCAGGTCATGATCTCACAGTCTGTGAGTTTGAGCCCCACGTTGGGCCCTGTGCTGACAGCTCAGAGCCTGGAGCCTGCTTCGGATTCTGTGTCCTCCCCTCTCTCTCTATAGGATATACCTCTCTCTCTCTCTATATATATATCTCTCTATAGGATAAAACCTATATCCCCTCCCCTGCTCATGCTCTGTTTCTCTGTGTCTCAAAAATAAATAAAAACATTAAAAAAAAATTAAATATATTTATGTATATTTATATTTTCCCAAAGCCTTCCCTTAGCTATTTTGGTAATAGCTTTTTCTTTGGTGTTTTAAGGCATTATGACTTTTTACTTTATTTCTTTTAATGTTTATTTTTGAAAGAGGGAGAGAGAGAGCGTGTGCGTGCATGTGAGTGGGGGTGGGGAAGACAGAGGCTCTGAAGTAGGTTCTGAGTTGTCAGCACAGAGCCAGATGAGGGGCTCGAACTCACAAACCATGAGATCATGACTGGAGCCGACAATCAGACGCTTAATTGAGCCATCCAGGAGCCCCATATGACTTTTTACGTTAAAAGATTCTTTGTGATCACCATTGTAGGCAAATCAATAATCTCTTTTGTGCTTAGAAATTTATTTACTAATAAAAATAAATCACTAAAACATACTTTTTTCATTTGGTAGAATAATTTGTATTTCTTGAACAAATGTCATTGTACTTCATAAGGCCAATGAAGTATATTCATCTAGGAAGTAATCCTGATAAATTTAAGAAAAGATTTGGATCATTTTAAAATAGCGCAGGTTCTGGGGCACAGTTTTCTGGGTGGCTCAGTCGTTTGAACATCCGACTTCGGCTCAGGTCATGATCTCGAGGTTCATGGGTTCGAGCCCCACATTGGGCTCTGCTGACAGCTCGGAGCCTGGAGCCTGCCTCAGATTCTGTCTCCCTCTCCCTCTGCCCCTCCCCTGCTCACACTCTGTCTGTCTGTTTCTCTTTCTCAAAAATGAATATTTAAAAAAAAATAATAAAATAAAATAGCATAGTTTCTTGCAAGCAAAGCTAATTTAATCTTTGTGAGTTTGGAGGGTTATTTAACACTTACCTAGAGATTGGCTGTTACGTTGTAAAGCATTCAAACTAGTCATGCGGACTGTCGCAAATTATCCAAGAGATTTAAATTCTCTTGCAGAAGAAAGAAAATGATCATATGTTCACATCTGTCCTCAAAGCACGACTCCGTCTACTCAATTCTAAACAAAAAGCAGCTTTGCTTAGACGGAGATGGAGTGCCGATGGTAGCGTGAAACGGGAGAGGAGTAGTGCTTGTTCACTCCAGTTGCCAAGGAGGGAAGTCACCTCCGTGAGCCATATGCTTGCCGAAGTGGCTGGCAGAGCTCTTAGTGGAAGAGTCACAGGTATCTGATGAATTATCTGTGATCTCTGTAATGTATACTCCTGTGTTCTCACTATTACTACAGCCTGGGCTGAAATGAGAAGGAAAGGCCTCAGGCTTTGAGCTCCAAGAAGAGAGTTCTTTGGGGAGGCACTGGATAGGCTGAGGCTGGAGATTTGGTTCAAGAGACCAGCATTCCAGACCTCCCTTTGCCGAAAGTAACTGAGTGACCTCGGACAGTTTATGCTCTTCTCTGGTGTTCTCTTTCTTTCTTTACAGAATGTGGAGTTTGAGCTGGACGATTTCCAAGACCTCTCCCAATTCTAACAAAAGCCCCTTTTAGAATTTCCCACTTGCTTCTAAGAAAGCCTTTAACACTTCATGAGTGAAGAAACTTGCCACCACATTTAAGAATAAGGAGAGAAAGGCAAGGGATGGACAGCAGCCCTAAGCTCTCAACTATGATTCCTTTTTCTATCTCTTCACTTTCTTCTGCCTATTATCTGATTTTCTCTAAAGTGACATTCCCCAAATGCATAAAATGAAATTCTATCCTTTCAGACTGCACACCTAGCTATGTGGTGATTAATATCCTGATTATTACACAGGGCCTCATAGAAAATAATGTGAGAGCCCTACCGCTAGCTTGAACGAAGCCTTCTAGTTGGTGTTCCAATCTCATTTAAAGTGTAGGATGCAAGAGAATTCACTTTACTGTTTTACCCTCTTTTGTATGGTATTATTTTTTCTCGACATTGCTGCCTTCAAAATTGTCTTTATATTTCTGAAATTCCACTGTGGTGCATTCAGACACATTGTGAAATGGCTGCTTTCATGTTATAGCAGGTTAAGCTTCATATACCTATCAGTAAAAAGGGGTAATAAAACCTATATCCTAAAAGGAGTCATTCACGTTTCCTAGTGAGTCAAATGAGAGATAAAAGACCTTGGCAAGAATATGATGATTGGTTCCTTTGATAGGACCACCTGGATAGAGCCCTGTTAGTACTGGACTCCGGGGACATGGTGAGTTTCTGATGACGGTGCTACCCACCATCTTTTTCACAGTTATATGAAACCAAAATTATCTCAGGAAAACTTTTTCCTGCTACCTAATATTCAAATATTTCTATTCCAGTAATGCCTAGTTCATGTCGCTATTTTCAGCCCTCATTTAGATTATCTCTGTCCTCCAGTATGGCCGTAGTACTTGACGTTCTCATGGACCACATGTTTTAGCCACTCATTCTACATATATGTACCACATGCTTACCATTTTCAACGTATGCATGGGATAATGTGGGCAGAAAAGACAGAGTCCCCACCCACAGTGACTTATATAGGGGAAGGGGCAAGAAAAACCTACACAGTGATAAAAATGCAAGAGCAAAATGCCAGTGTGGCAGTCATGGAACAGATGTCATAAGGAAGTGCGTGGATTTATTTCCAAATGGGTTAACACCAAGCACCTTGATCTAAAGGCAGGGAGCTTACAGCTGAATGGAATAATCAAGGGAGGCTCCGCGGAGGGGGTGGGGCTTGAGAAAGCATCGTAAGATATGGATTGGGATAAACAGAGAAGTCTGGATGGCATGAATCAAGGCGATGTTTCTCAAAGGTGCTGTACCACTGCTGATATGCGCAATATGCAGAAGTAACATTAAATAATATTGAATTACACAGTGAGAGGATTTTCTCTTTCTAATCATCTTTCAATACTTTTATTCAGGAAAAAAAAAAGGCCTCAATTTCACACTAATGCATCTTTAACCCCTTTGCATCCTTGTTAGCTAACTAGACACTCATCTCTCCCCCTACTCTAACATATAGGCCCAAATATGATGGCAGACAACAGTAACTGGAACGCAGTAAAAAGGGCTTCAGATTGCATTTATTTTTTAGTTCTCTTCACCTTATGGGAAGGAAGGTAATGAGAGATTTCCATTTAACATTGTGGTATAAAATGTTTTAACCAAATAGATGTATTTTAAGTGAAAACTTCAGTAAGGTGAAAACTTCAGTAATTCAAGGAAAAATGGAGGCAAAATTACTAGTGCAGGTGTTGTGTAGACATTGCAGAATTAGTTTGGGTGGTACATGAATGCATTTGGAAAACATTAAATTCTAATATAATTTTTACTTGGATTGGTAAGTAGTTGCAGGTGGTAACAGGATAGTCATGAGGGAAAGTAGCCAGAATAAGATTGAAAAGACAGGCTGTGAGTAGGCCAAGGAAATCAGGGAATACTAGGTTCATGAACATTATTCATGCTTTATCTTCTCTTGAGAGGCCATTGCCACCTCTTTTACTCAGATATCACTAACTGTGGCTTACTGATCCTTTCTCATATGCCTGGTATTGTATTAACTATCTTTACATATCATTATCACATTTTTCATCACAACTACAGTCGGGGGAAGGTATTAGCCTGAGTTTACAGTGAAGAGTCTTACCACAGGGTACACAGCTAATTGCTAATACAGTTGAGTTTGGAGCCCAGGCCCATTTGATTACAAAGCTTCTATTCTTCATCAAACCTAGAAACCCTACTCATCTCAGACCCTCACATGAATACCAGCTTTTTCTGCCTAAGCCCAGCTTGCCAACAGATGGCCAATCTCCTACCCGTCTTTCTGCAGCTAGTGCTATTCATCTCTGCGTACTAATTATCTTCTCCCCTTTGCTAGAATTGCTTATCCAGCTTCTAATGACCAGGTTGTGAAAGCCCAGAAGACCTATTCACGTGTCCTAAGGCATCCAGCACTGTACTTTTCTCTGGGTCAAGGCTCGTATTGTTTGAATTGAGCTAAGTTTTCTCCCTTTGCTATGGCTTATCACAGACATACACCTGCATCACCTCAGAGTGGACGTGGAAACAGGAGCTCTGGCGAAGATATCTCAGGAACTACCTGGAAAGGCTTTGCCTTTGTCAGACTCCCAAGAATCTAATTAATTAATTTTGAGCAAATCAGCAACTCTTTGGATTTATTAAATCACTTTTTTTCATACCTGAGTTTTATAATGTCTGGGATAAAAAGAACAGAAGTGGATACCTGGTGATCACAGGCTTTTAGGTCTCAGAAGAGAATGGTGAAGAATATCCAACTCCTTTATTTTATCAACGAGGAGAGTGAAGACTAAGGAGGTTTCGTGAGTTCCTTAAAGCCACAGAGCAAGTTAAGGGCCGACCTTTAACTGAAGATCTCTTGATTCCAAGTAAATTATCTCCTATATTGATGGCTTTGAACTTAGAGGTGATGTGCTCCTTCTTTCCACCCAATGTTGGAAGCTCTATAGCATCTCTGACTGATGGGAACAGGTGCTGCTTGTGAGCATGGAGCAGGAACTCATTATCTCTGAAGCAATCTATTCCATTTTAAATTAAAGTTCCCTCTTTTAATATAGTATTTTTTTTAACGTTTATTTATTTTTGAGACAGAGAGAGACAGAGCATGAGCAGGGGAGGGGCACACAGAATCTGAAACAGGCTCCAGGCTCTGAGCGGTCAGCCCAGAGCCCGACGCGGGGCTCGAACTCACAGACTGCGAGATCGTGACCTGAGCCGAAGTCGGCTGCTTAACCGACTGAGCCACCCAGGCGCCCCTAAAGTTCCCTTAACCGACTGAACCACCCAGGCGCCCCTAAAGTTCCCTCTTTTAAATCCAGTGTAACTTTACAG
Organism: Acinonyx jubatus; assembly: GCF_027475565.1. Taxonomy (NCBI): domain Eukaryota; kingdom Metazoa; phylum Chordata; class Mammalia; order Carnivora; family Felidae; genus Acinonyx; species Acinonyx jubatus. Next base: position 134,041,612 of record NC_069384.1, read on the forward strand.
TCATGTCTGTTGTTCCAAACACCAGAGTTTTCCTGGGCTCCCTTGTCTTGAAGCTGTCTTCTTTTCCATCCACATGCACTCTTGCATTCCTGCCAGTCGTAAGACCTTAACTACGTCTAGCTGTTGAAGACTTTCAAATCCAGGTCTTTAGAGCATTCTTCTCTGAATTCTGGATCCATGTGCAACTGCCTGCTGGACAGCTGCCTTTGGATGTTTGGTAGGCATCTCAGATTTAATACCAAAACACAGAGTCATCATTATACCTTCCCATGAAAAAGCTCCCCCCTCCCCCACAGTCTTCTTTATCTCATGAGACTTTATGTTTTCAGTTGCCTCGTCCAGGAACCTGAAGTCCTCCTGATGCGTCTTACTCTCTTCCGTTGTGCATCTAAACCGTCAGCTACCCTATTGGCTCAACTGTAAAATTACTTCCAGGGTCCAACAAATTCTCACCAACTCCAGTGTTCTCGTTGTAGTCCAGGCTATCAATTTGTCTTGCACAGACAACTCCCCCACCACCCTGCCCGCACAAACCGTTCTCACGGCAGCTGGAACAAATCAAAATCCTCACTGTGGTCTGTAATCTCCTCACCACGATCTGAAAGCTCCAGCTTTCTGTCTTTGTTTCTCACTCAGGCTTGGCTAGGTACCATGCCTCCTCACTGTGCCTTGAATGTGCCACACGAACTCCCACCTCCAGCTCTTTGCACTTGTACTTGCCGGCCCTCTGATCAACACACTCTTCCCTCTGTCATGTCCACCCACCCCCGCTCCCTCAGACGCCTTCACTTCTATACCCACCTATCAGAGAAGTTTTTGCTGACTACCGTCTCTCCAATACATTATCCCAATACTCTGATTAATTTATGTTCATTCCATTTATCACTATCTGACAAATTATGCCTGGACATGTTTGTTTTTTGCTTTTTTTTTTTTTTTTTTTTTTAGCCTCTGCATATCACACAGAAAGTGTGAGCTCAATGAGAGCTGGGAGTTCATTTTATTTTTGTTGTTTCCTGCAGTTTTCCTCAGCATCTAGAATAGTGTCTGCAAAATGTAGTGCAATAAAGACATATTTGTTAAATGAATTTCTCCTTCAACTTTGCCATTTAGCCAGGTCTTTTATTTGTGCTGTGTTATTTCTGCAACTCGTGGGCGGGAATTTGCCTTTATTCTAATCAATACCGTAATTTTAGTTTGGGGTGTTAGGCAAAGTTGGCAAAATCTCCCTCAATCTGGAGTTTTGCCATCCTGCATTAATTTTTTTTTTAAGTTTTTATTTATTTTTGAGACAGAGAGAGACAGAGCATGAACGGGGGAGGGTCAGAGAGAGGGAGACACAGAATCTGAAACAGGCTCCAGGCTCCGAGCTGTCAGCACAGAGCCCGACGCGGGGCTCGAACTCACGGACCGCGAGATCGTGACCTGAGCCGAAGTCTGACGCTTAACCGACTGAGCCACCCAGGGGCCCCCATCCTGCACTAATTTATGATGATTGTTAATATTAGCCGCGGTTACCATATATTGAACATCTACATGATTATTATTCTGCCAAGTATTTTACAATATTATTTTACTCCTTCCAATGACCGAAGTCTACAGCTTTGGGCAGAGTGGTCTCTACTTAGCCACTTTATGGCAGTGCTGGAGGTAAACTGGATGCTTGGCGTTTCTAAAACAGCAGTGGAGATTAGCGCGCCGCCATTTCTGTGAATGCTTTCCGTAGCTTGGCATCATATAGCGATGATGAAAAGACCAATAGCGATTGCTGCTACATGTTGAGTACTTACCGTATGCCAGGCACTGTGCTTGGCACTGTACAAAATCTCATTTAACGTGCACAACAGTTTTATAAAGTGGATGTTACCCCTGCTTTCTAGGAGAGGAAACTGTGCAGGGTGGGTATTAGTAGGGTACAGTTGGTACGCCATCCAGGTCTCCTTTCCTGGGCTGGAAGTACTATGTCCGTTACCAGTTTTGTTGCCTCAGCTTCCAAAGCACTTTTCGGGATATGCTCTGTGCTCAGTGGATTCCAGTAGAGGGCGCTGCAGGGACGCTGCGCTGCAGGTGTGTGCGTTGGACAGGGGGTAGGGGGAGAGCTCTTTTGCCCGTTTCAGAGTGGTGTTGGAGGTTGGTGGTGTGGGTGAAGACTTAGCCTAGCCTTAATCTTTCCTCAGGCCTCTTGACAGAAACCAGCATGGCTCACGCCTGACCCCGCTACTCCTGCCAGCACCCCGATTTCCACCCACATTATCAGTCGCTGCTCATCTGCTCCCCGCTTGCCCTCTGCACTCCAGAGGGTGGTGGCCTCCTGCTTGCCCAGCAACCCATACCGCATCCCGCTGGGCCAGACCAGTGCATTTCCCTGCTATCTGGGGGCTGAACCACATTTTTCTTCCAGTTTGCCCTTCCTTGGATTCTCTCCCTCAGCCCTAGTGTGCGATACAGTTTTATCATAGTAATTATTTATATTAAAATTTTTCTGTTTAACCTACTGCGTGATTCCTGTATCCAGATTGGATCCAGATTGCTATAGACCCATCTCATAGCCGCTACAAGCATGGCTGGCAAACTCACAGCTGCCTCCTTCCTCAGATAATTGCCCTCGGCCAGTGGGAGGTGCTTGGTCCAGGAGGTTAGCACACCCCTCGATGCTTCCCCTCCACCTGTGGGCCAGGGCCTGTGACTAACCCACAGAAGCCAGCTCCTTGGACTACAGGCAGGGACAATTCTGTGGTACATTTACCTTCCAGAGTTCCCCTACAGATCAGGTCAAGTTTAAACTTTCCTAGAAATCATGTCATTTCTCCCCTCCTCAATTCTATTCCCTTTATTCTCTTAGAAGCTTTTCCTGAGAGTACTCCCTCAACAAATTAGGTATATCTTAATCCTTGTCTCAGGCTCTGCATTTAGAGAACCTAACCTCAGACATGTACCAAGGCCACAGAGCTAGAAGATAATGAAGATGGTGACTGTGCTAGGCTTATATGACTCCAGATCCTATATTCTTAATCATTACTTTCTCACGATTGAGGTGATCTCCCACTTCTAGCATGTTCTCCCTGACCCAGTATGTCATCTGTGCTGAGCCCTCTTGGCTTTGAGGATGGACTGTCATTGTTTCAGAGTGAAGTTTGTGATCACTGTTCAGCAATATCCAAGGCCTGTGCCCACTGTTATGAAAGGTCCACAAGCCCCTTATCCGTTCCACGGAGCCTTACATACCCCCTGCCGTTATTGCCTTGGCCCTGTATCTCACTCCTTTCCTCTACCAACGAGTGTGGGTCAACGTCCTGATCGGAGCTCTACCTTCCCAGTTCCCTGAAGTGAGTCTGCTTCTTTAGCAAAATCATGCCGTGCTTCTCCAATCATGTTTATTCAGGGTATACTAGTTCTCTGTGCGTTAGGAATTGTGCACTGGCATTTGCTAAAGTTCAGAAACTAAGGTGACAGCTTGACCGCCTTTTAGTAAATAATAGTTTTTATTGGGGGCCATAGCAGTGGGTTTATTTATAACTCTGCTAACCATACACTAGCACTTAATAGGTTGTTGGGGGGGAGACTGTCAAAAGGCTGTTCGGGGACATAGGAGAGCTGGAAGGATCTGGATTTATGAGAGATTGTGTCAGTCTTGAAGATAATTGGGGCAACACTGCATGAGAACAGCTTGTTTCGGCCCATTCCATTTTCAGGCGCTCTAACACATAGGGAAAGATTCAGCAGACAAGTCAACAAGTCCTGGATTTAATTGTCTCTTTTCCATGATCCCAACATGTATTCTGGTTTTGTGGCGTGCTCTTTGACCACCACATGCAGATTCTTTGGGGGGATTTCTCAGTCTAGCCAACGCTCCCCAGTTGACCCGAGGTGACGCCTGTTTTCTCAGTTGGTAGCAATTACTTAATAGTGACACAAATTCTCTCCCTTCTTCAAAAAACAAACTAATAAATTAAGAACTGTTGTTCCTAGTAGGCTCTCCATTTCCTTAGAGAAGCAATGTATTCCACTGAAGAAGGTGGTTCCACTCTTCAGCATTGCCACATTTTCTTTGTGGCTGGATGGAATGTAGCTGTAGCTAGCTAATTCAGTCGCATTTTTAGTTGTCCCACAGTTAGGTGAAATGATTAGCCATCCCTACAAAGTGTCAGCAACTACAAATCGAATGTGCCTTTGAAGGCAGCCGAATCCAACTGGGAATTGAGAAATTAATAGGAATGTAGAATAATGGGCATGCTCGCAATGAACCATTTATGGGTTCAGAAACCTAGTTCCTCTGGTAATTTGAATGAGCAGTTTTGCTAATAAAGTTTGTCTATGTTTAGTGAACCCGTCATTCACAAACAACTTGAATTATCACTTTCCCATCAAATGTTGCCCTTTCCCTTAGCTTGCTGGCTCTGGGAGCTAATTTTCTCCATGCAGGCAAGGAATGGAGAGAGAAAAAAATAAGAAGAGGTTTTAGTACCAGCTGAGGCAAGCTGGCCTCCATCTACCTCAGGGATGAAGTGTGTTTATTTTATGCAGGTCATGGATGACATTCAAATGGTGCCGCGTTTATTTGAAAGGGCAGATATTCTCAATTGAAATTCCCAAATATGATCAATATCTACTGGTAGTTCTTGACCCTTTTACTTAGTAGATCTGCACAGGCCATGGTGCTCACTTCTCTGACTACAGTGGATTTTAACTTCCTGAACATGAGCAAATGTCACTGGCAGCTTCAAAATTTTAACAATTATAGTGATTCCTCATACTAAGAAAGCGAGTTAGAGTCTGACTGCCATCTTGATGTACACGCTCTGAGCCCCTTTTGTACAACTTCTGTTTTCCCCATCCAACAGAAGTGTCAGCCCCTCAAGGAGATACCCATTCCCAAATACATTGGGAACCGCTTTGCATTCTCTGCTGTTTCCCCAGTGGTTAGAGTGGTGTTCTCAAGGAAACAGCTGTCAGGAGGATTGATTTTTCCATTTGGCCCCTGAGGTTGCAGCAAGATGGCGGCGGGCCAGGCCCAGGGCACTGAGGCACCCTGGAAAGATGAAGAAGCAGTCAGGGATCTGGAGGGCAGGGTGACAGGCTGAGAGCATGGCTCTGTGCATGCAAAGCATAATGATGAACGGCTCAAACTGTGGGTTTTCCAACTACGTTGTAGCTGTGTGAGCAGAGAGCAGGTATTTGATATCTCTGAGACCGTTTCTTCATCTTGAGTTAGAAAATGATGACAGGGTGCACCTCATGAGGTCATTGTGAGGATCAACTGAGGGATTCATTGTAAAGTCTTAGCACAGCCCCTTGTAGGTGGCTAATGTTTCTGCTTATGTACTGTTATCATCACCGCTAATACAGGTCAAGGGGGAAATAATCTGCTTTGGTTGAAAAACATTGTTTCAGTGTGTCTGGTCACTATGGCTTAAGAAAGTTCACCTTGCATTTCTGTAATTTATCAAAATCTGTTGTGTTCCAACTTTTAAAGCGGGTGACCAATTTGAAACCAGGTGATCACTCATACACAGATATGAGTAGTTGTAATTAACACGTACATTGCTTTCCGGAGACAAAGCATTTTAAGAGTTTGAAAAGGTTGCCTTTAGTAGATGAATATTCTCTTTTCTAAGCAGTTTTATTTTTTTTTTATTTGTTCCTCAAAACCCTTGTCCAGGAAAAATACATACTTGTTTATGTATTTATAAGAAATACTTAGATAATTTTTACTGAGTGCCAAGCAAGTTCTATGGCCGTACAAATATTAACTCAGTTAATCCTTATTATAATAGTATAAAGTCTCTTCTATTATTATCCCCTTTTTGCAAATACATACATTGGGGCAGAAGGGAATTAAGCAAGTTCCCTAAGATCCTCCTGTAGGTAGTGAGCTTTCCAGGCAGGATTCATATCCAGGCAGGCTGGCTTCAGAGTCTGTGCTTGTAGGTGTCAGAATAGGTTGGTCTAGCCCTTTTGTATTGTGAGACTTTTAAGTGACAGGAGTTGGAGGGGTGTTAGGTGGGGGGGGGGGGATGGGTTAAATGGGTGATGGGCATTAAAGAAGCACTTGTTGGGATGAGCACTGGGTGTTATATGTAGGTGCTGAATCACTAAATTCTATTCCTGAAATCATTATTACACTGTATTTTAACTAACTTGGATTGGAACAAAATTAAAAAAATTTTAAAAAGAAAAGTATATTTTTTACAAAGCGCGCTTCCCTTTGAGTTATTGTAATTAGAAGTATTTAAGCAAATGATGCAATAAAAAGGATTTAAAAAAACTAATGACAAGAGTTGAGATTATTTAACTTGTTCTGTGCATCTTTCAATATGAGATTTTGGGGCTGACATACAGTCACCTTTTTTAGTCAGTTTAGGTCTATGGCATTAATCAGTAATTCTCTCTTTGCGTGAGACCATGCAACAGAGTTAGGGAAGCAGGGAACGCCGTAAAGTGGGGTTACGGACTCCATCTTCAGAATCTGTGTGACATATTAGGAGCCACTGGAGTTGAGTGAATGAAGCTGTTTTCATCGATCTAAATGAATCTAAACTAGATTCTGAGGCCTTCGGTGTTCTGAATCACCTTATGAATCTCTGCTTCATGATTCAAAGGAATTCTGTTCGGCACAAAGAGTAGAAGTCCCTTACAATGAGACCAGATATTACCATTTAGTTTCTCTTTCTTTCCTTCTGATAAATAATATCTGAATTTTAAGAAATTAAAAAAAACTCCACCAACCATAATGAACCCTCCATGGACTTAGGGGATTTTCTTATGCTTCAACTGGCTTGATAATGCTTTTGAAGACGGTGATGGACTTCTCTGTCTTCCCTCTTGAGTGATGACCCCTGACCCACTGACACTGGGATGCTTTTACAAGACCATCTGGCCATGGTCTTAGTTTGAAAAGTACCATGAGCTTTCCTTGGCTGTGTGTTCTCTTGGGTTGTCTCCTACGTCACTGGCGACTTTTCCTCAGCTTTTTTGCCATGTCCTCCCCTTTTCTGAGACTTCATAAAGTTGGAGTGTCCCAGAGCTCAGCCTTTGAGCAGATCATGTAACTCCTCTGCTGACAGTGCTGTCTTGACTCTTCATCTGAAGTCCTTGTATTAAAACCCTTTATCATCTGGCCCTTCCTCTCTCTCTGGCCTCCTTTCCTTTTGTTAGATTGTTAGCATTGCCATAACAGTCATACCAACTGAGTGGCTTAAGCGACAGAAATGTATATTGTCTCACGGCTCTGGAGGCTGCAAGTCTGAGATCAAGGTGTCAGCAGGCCTCCCTCTTGAAGGCTCTAGAGGACGCCATGTTCTGGGCCTGTCTCTTGGCTTTCTTTCTTGGTTTGGGGCTACATCACTCCAGTCTTCACACTGTGTTCTCCCCGTGTGCATGTCTGTGTCCAAATTTCCTCTTTTCACGAGGACATTAGTCCTACTGGACTAGGGGCCTGCCCTAATCCCACTATGAGTCATTTTAATTAATCACTTCTGCATTGGGTCTATTTCCAAATCAGGTCACGTTGTGAGGTACTGGGAGTTAGGACCTCAGCATATGAGCTCTGGAGACACACAGCTGAACTGCTAGCACTACTATGCTTCTCCTTGCTCACTGTTGGGCGCCATGCTGCCTTCTTTGCTGCTCCTTGAATATTTGGATGTGCTCTTCCCTTAAGGCCTTTGCATTGTCTGCTCCCTCTGCCTGGAGCATCCTCACACCCCAGCTGTCCATGTGATTCACAAGGTGCCCCCTTCTTAAGTCTGCCTTCAGATAAGTCCTCAGTAATGTTTCCCTCTCCTGATCATCCTATTTAAAGTCATGCCTCAACAACTCCCCATACCCCCCCAGTTCCCCTTGTCTATTGCTTTTTTTTTTATTCTGTACTATTTACCATCCTCTAACATACTCGATGATTTGCTTCTTGCTAGGTTTGTTGTTTATTGTTTGTCTTCTCCCCACCCTGATACTGGAATGGTAAGCCCAATCAGGGGCTCGTTGTTTTATTCTCTGGTGTATTCCAGACACCTAGACCAACAGTCCCTGGGACGTAATAGCAGCTCAAAAAATGTGTGCAGCTTTCTCATTTTACTTTGTGGGTTTAGTTGTAGAAATGCGTATTTTAATACACTGGAATAAGACAGGTGGGAGGGTGAAACATATCTTAAACTCTTTTATTGAGCACCACCACTGTGGCATGGCTTTCTCGTAGTACCCTGATTGGGACTTTTAGCCAAATGTCACACTCATGATGACTGCCAATCCTGGAGGGGGCTTGCTGTCCCTCCCTTCTGAGAGATCAAGACATTTTACCCATATGGGATGAAATCAAAATCCTCCCAATGGGGCAATTAGAGGCCTCTCTGGGCCTGTTTCCACTGTCATTTAGTAGGTAGAGAAGCAGTCATTGAAGCTCCTGGAAGAAACTGATAGATTGAGAAGTCAGGCATCATGACTTTCTGTGATTTTTCCTACTAGCGTCAAAAAGCAAAAAGCTCCTAAAGTGACCACAGAGTGCTCTGGGAGACATTTCTTTGGCTTCACTAGAGTGGATGAGGTTTAAATGGCCCACAGATGTCACATCCAATTTTCTTAATAATCTCATCAAGGCCTCTCCTAGGTCCCTGGTAGCCAAATGTCAGGAGTGATTCCCAGCAGAACCACTGAGTTAGGCAACTCACTGTGCATTTCTTGGTCTTAAACTCCATCGTTTTATATTAAAATTATCTGCGAGCATCCCTTGTCCTCACAAATATTGTCTGTTTGGTATGAGCCTCTGTCCTCATAGAATGTGGAGTTTAATGATGGCAAACATGTCTTACCCAATGTTGGTTTTCACTCTGGCGCCCGCATGGATGCTGGCCTGTAGTAGATGCCTGGAAATGCTTCTTAAACTCCAGCCGAAGTACAGCCACAGGGCATAGCTCACGTCTCATGCAGTTTGCATCACCACCGAGCCTGGCCTTGGCCATTTTGGTTTAGTTTCTCCTCGAACTCAGGAATCAGTGCTAAAATACCACCTGAAATAAAAAATCAATGCTGAAATACCACTTTAAGCCATTTACCTGTCAGGTGGAAGATTTGGCAGTCTATAGGAGAGCCTGGAAGCGTGTTTCTGACATCATGAGGCCCAGGAGGTGAACGTTCTCAACAAGGCTTCAAAAACGAAGCAGACGTCACAGGGGAAGGCCTGGCCACACAGATGTGGGAAACATGCCATTGATCTTCTTCCAGCCACATTCATTCATGGATGGCAATATTATCCATGACCGACCATAAAACAGCAGGGGTACCAGGAGGTAGCAGCTGACTGAGGCAACACATTTGATCCCTGAATCCACAGGTAATAAACCCGTCTTATTCCTTGTGTAGCCACCTGTCGTTTGCTTCCTGAACAATGTCTCCTTTTTCTCTCTATCCTGTTGGTGCTGTCCACATGAATCCATCTAGAAGAAAACACTGGGTGTGTTTGACTACAGAGGTAGTTCGTTATGATAGGGATGGATTCTTTTCTGGAGATGAGGATTTATCAGGAACGTAATGAAGCTTAAGCTTTCAGGGCCTTTCACTTGCCTTGGTAGGGGCCCTAGCGTGCCCCATTAATCATTTCTGTTTATAAAATTTTCAAAAGTAATATATTTTAACCACAATAGGCTTATTGTACTGTCTCTTTCCATTCTAATTTTTCCTCTGCCATTGCCATAGTTTCCTTTTGTTTGCTGCAGGCAGTTTTGGGATCCAGCCAACGTGGAAATATTTATTTAGTTTGGGTTGAGCAGAATATATTTATGTAGTTTGCAGTAATTTCCAAGGGTAGCTATTGCTAGTTATCCCAGTGTAGGAATGAATGGTTTGTGAGAACATTCGGGCCACCCACTCCGTGAGTCATCAGGTGTTAGGACACCCAGGAGCAGGGCTGGGGACCTTGCCGCGCAATGCTATGATGCCCCACATCGGACTTATCTGAACATAGGAGGAGAAAGGAGGTTGAAACAGACAGAACCAACAACTTGTCTGTAAAAAGTATCACAAAGAAAATGTCAGGCAGTCTGTTAATAAAGCCGTTATGTTATTCTTTTTCTTTTTAATTTTTTTTTTAATGCTTATTTTTGAGAGAGAGAGAACACAAGCAGGAGAGAGGCAGAGAGGGAGACACAGAATCCAAAGCAGGCACCAGGCTCCGAGCTGTCAGCACAGAGCCTGACGCAGGGCTCCAACCTGTGTACGGCAAGATCATGACCTGAGCCGAAGGCAGACGCTTAATCGACTGAGCCGCTCAGGTGCCCCGAGCTATCTGTTATTCTTCAGGATTTGGTGATGTTTGTGTTTGCCACCTTCTACAATTTGTCTTTTTTGTGATTATTCTCATCCTAACTGCATTTTTATTTTTTTCTTACAAAATTCCCCCTATTTTAAAAAAGCTTTAGGACTTCCAAAACCTGCATCTTCCCAGCCTCTGCCTTATCAGTTCTTTTGCTTTTGCTGCATTTTTACACGTCCTCTGGGGTCAAAGGTACAAAAATTTCAAGTAAAGTTTAATTTCATTTTCACTTAATATTAGTAATTCCACTGGCTTTTGCAACTTCTAAAAAATGTGTAGATGTTAAATAATTAATCTTTATGAAGTCTCTAAGTATAAGAAAAAATAACATTAACATCCCATTTTTATAGGACCAAGTGGAGTCAGGTGACTTGAACAGGTTTTCATAGCCTTAAAGCTTCTATAAATTACCTGAGTTCTTTTCTATGTGCCTTCCAAATGAAGCCATGTTTGTCTACATAGAAAATTACATTTTTACATTAGAAAATGTTTTTTTTTTCTGGGGCGCCTACATGGTTCGGTCTGTTAAGCATCAAACTTCGAATCAGGTCGTGATCTCGCGGTTCATGAGTTCGAGCCCCGCGTTGGGCTCTGTGCTGACAGCTCAGAGCCTGGAGCCTGCTTCGGATTCTGTCTCCCTCTCTCTTTGCCCTCCTCTTCTCATGCTCTGTCTCTCTGTCCGTCTGTCTCTCTCTCTTTCTCTCAAAAATAAACATTAAAAAATTTAAAAAATGTTTTTTTCTAATTATTTGCAGATATTATGAGAAAATTGCTAAATGCCATTTTTGCTGAATGCCTTTATTCCATATGTATTGCAGATACGTCAGTTAAAATAAATGATATAGCAAAAAACCCTCAAATATTTGGGGATAAAAGACAGTGGTGACATGTTTAATCTTTTCTACTTGAACTAGAATTGATTAATTAGGATAGGTCAAAGCATGTGCATTTGTGTACCAAGGATAATTCCGTTTGGCGTGTCCAATCATCAGCATAACTGTAGTAAAGGTTTCAGAATACCTCAGTAACGCCTTGTACAACTGGCTGCGGTGTGACAAATAGTACCAGCTCACCCTTGAAATAAATTGCACCCCAAGAAAAATAGTGATAGTAAGCTTTGATAAACGTAAGTGGTTCAAAAGAACTTTCCAGCTCGAGTGTAAGCCAGTTGTAGAGACTTTGAAACCTTTGAAACTTCTGCTTTGACCAGATAACTCTGCGGCAAGATCAGCAGCATCCATTTTGTTGAGGACTTTGAAACCTTTGAAACTTCTGCTTTGACCAGATAACTCTGCGGCAAGATCAGCAGCATCCATTTTGTTGAGGATACATTTTAGGATGAAGCCCATGTGGGGAATGACAGAAAGCCTCCATATTATGCTTTTCTAATGAAAAAGACCTGGATTTCCTGTCCCCAGAGATTTCCCAAGTGACTCCAGTGCGTACTGCCCTATGCACATGTAGACCTTGATCAAGTCCCTGAACTTCTTTGGGTTTCAGTTCCTTATTTGATAAAACAAAGGTTTGGAGCCCCATCTCCAACTCTCTTTCCAGCTCTGACACAAATATTCTGTGGTCTTTATCTCTACCTATGTACTAAATGGGTCAGATTCCTAAGGGAGAGAGTAATTAGCACTCTACGTGTCGTAGATGTTGTGGGAGAGGTAGATACCCCTGGAGCCCTTAAGATTACACTGAATTATTATTGCTTGGCACTTGGGCAAGAGCTACTGGAGAGGATAATTCTGGCTTGAGAACAACAATTCCAAACATAGGGCATTAGAAGAGTTTCACATTATACAGCAATTGTCTGCTAAGATCTTTATGTCAGATTAAATTTGCATATAGCTAAAATTATCTACCACTGTCTCCTATGAAGTAAATATATTGTGGACTGATATTTTGTCTTTTACTATCACAGATTTTCCCCAGCATTGAACAGGTAACGAACTCTTGAGTTGAGTCTCTAATAAAAAATTACGTAGTTGCCTTACGTTTTAGGGACACATTACATTACATCTTACATGATCGTTTGGGACCACAAACATGAAACTACAAACTTCTGTCCCAGTCACTCAAGGGCTCACCATGTACTTAACCATTTTCTGGTATTTTTCTGTAAAAAAAATTTTTTTAATAATTTCTGCCTTTTTAAAGGTTGTACTGCTACATTACTTTCTAATTTCACCTCATTTTAATCTTTAATGTCTTTTCTTAGGAAAAAAGATATGCAAAGTCAAGGGTGGGAAAGATCAAAAATTATTTGAAATCATATAAATCATATTTGGAAATGCACAGAGGAGTTAATAAAGGCAGATGAAGGCCTGTGGTGAAACATCTTTCATTGACTTGTGCTTCCTTGTAAGAGAATGTGTGCATATCTTGAGAGAGAGCCAAGATTTCTGTTAAGATCAATTGGCATTGAGTGGTTATTCTCTTAGTAAAGTTTTTTTATATGGGAAACAGAACAGCCTAACTCACACAAGAGACCATTTTTTTTTCTTGGACATTGAATAAAAGCAAATTCTGACATGTTTCAATGTTGAGTACATTATATGTTCCAATGTAGAAAATATTTAAATGTATCCAGCCATTAAGTTAGTGAAGCACTTGACAATGTAATCCATTAAGAAGTGCTTGTGAAGTCTATGAAAAATTAGACTAGTAATGTTTTTCTTGTCTCCTGAACTATATTTGCCTTGGAAATTATGAATCTTAGCTATTCTATGTTTAAAGATAAGTAAGACTTTTACAGTGATCTGAGATGTTGTTCTCTGTCCTTTTCAGGATGAGAAGAATTGACTTTTGTTAAGGTTCACCTTGATTTTTAAAAATTTTATGAATTTTCTTAATTTTTAACTTTTATTTGAGTGTAGGTGACACACAATGTTACAACATGTCAGGTGTAAAACATAGTGATTCAACTTCTCTGTATGTTATGCTATACTCACCACAAGTATAGCTACTATCTGTCCCCACACAACACGATAATAATATCACTGACTGTATATATTGCCTATGCTGTGCTTTTGATTCCTGTCTGTGACCTATTTAATCCATAACTTCGGAAGCCTGTATCTCCCTCTCCTTATCACCTATTTGCCCATCCCACGTTCCCCTTCTCTCTGGCAACCACCAGTTTGTTCTCTGTATTTATAGGTCTGATTCTGCTTTTTGTTTGTTTATTCATTTGTTTTGTTTTCTTTAGATTCCATACATGAGTGAAATCATATACTATTTGTCTTTCTCGGTCTGACTTATTTCACTTAGCATGATACCCTCTAGGTCTATCCGTGTTTTTGCAGATGGCAAGATCTCATACTTTTTAATGGTTGTGTAGTTCCATATTGTGTGTGTGTGTGTGTGTGTGTGTGTGTGTGTATCACATCTTTATTTATGTACTGATAGATACTTAGGTTACTTCCATATCTCGGATATTGTAAATAATGCTGCAGTAATCATAGGGGTGCATATATCGTTTTGAATTAGTGTTTTTGTTTTCTTCGGGTAAATACCCAGTAGTGGAATTATTGGATCGTATGGTATTTATAATTTTAATTTTTGAGGAACCTTCATACTGTTTTCCACAGTGGCTGTACCTTTATGTTGCCACCAACAGGGCACATCAAAGGTTCCTTTTACACCACATCCTTGCCAACACTTGTTATTTCTTGTCTTTTTTATTTTAAGGCTCACTTGGTTTTGATTTTTAACAGAAGTATGAACAGACTTCAGTTCTTTTACCAAGATTGGAATTACCAGTCATTCTCAAGGATATATTTTGGACAAGGTGTTGCTAGGTACTGTACTAATGGATGCATCCATGCATAATGGCCCAGCTTGTGACATTTTGAGGGACATATAGCTTATAGTTATGTTGGATATATAGAACTCTAACAAGAGATGGAAAAAGAATAGAGTAAAAGACAGTTCAGTTGAAGAAAAGTGAAGAAAGACAGAGGTAACCATGATGAAGAAGCAAGAGAAAAAGAGGATCTGAATCAACACTGATGTGGTTTCAGGAATAAAACAAGATAAAGGTGGAGGCAAAAGCTATAGTCGCAATACGGAGAATTGGATGCTAACCTGAGAGAATTGAATGCTAACCTTATTCCCAGTCTCTGAAATTAAATGCCAATGTGGAGGAAGATTTGAAGAGACATAATAGAGTTCAGAGTGTTAGAACAGGAAGGAAGAGTCCATAATAATCCAACCCATTGTTTTACAAACAAGGAAACCGAGGAGACAGAGGTTAATTGACTTACCAGAGGTCACATAGAATATTAGTAACATAGTAAGGGCAAAAACCTGTCTGCTGACTCCCATCCTAGAAATCTTTCCATCACATCATGCTATTCGAGGCTATTCAAGGTCAAAGACTTCAGATATGACTGCTTCTTGAATATGCAGTAGTAGATTGACCTAATGGTCATTGTCTTTTTAGTATCTTGTTTTTTTCCTAAGGACGTCTAAGAATCATAGCCTTTTTCCTGATTCCTGAATGTGGTATGTATATTTCCTGTAATAGCTTGCCCTTCATGTGTAAAGTTCAGTTCTCCTTACAAAATGATTGGCTTACTGCATGGCTTGTGGAAGGTAGTATGTTTTATTGATGTGGACTTGAGAGTTCCTTGTGAGCCTTAACCCCTGGAGTAGGCTTTCTCATCTATTCTAGGACTCCTTTTGTTTCCTGTACTCTTACATTTGTAGATAATTGATGTGGATACTATGTCCATGATCCAGGACGAAAGTGAGGATAAACATTATCTTCTCCAGTAAAGTATTTTGGCTCTTGTGGTAGGTCAGGTGTACGGACAATCCAGTGATTTTAAGTGAGTCTTACTGTTTTATATTCACAGATGTTTATTATGAATTTGCTGCCTATGAAAAGTGATACCATGAGTAGACCACATTGTGAGGAGCTGCAAATATAAATTTTGAAATAATCTTTTTGATTTGAAATTCCTTGTGACCATGTGGAACTGCCTCTACTCTTGGATGTTCCTTCCAATGGTGTAAATATCAAATGCTTCTCTTGTAAGGCATAATTTGAAAACTGCTTCCAGCCTTCATGCTGGGAATACAGATTTCATTGAGCAGTGCTTCAGTTAGCAGCAGTGTGGGGAAGATAGCTTTAGGAAAGGCGGTGCCTGCAGTATTTACTTTATAAAATGTCTGCATATGTTTGGTACAATTATATAAATTTGAATTTGTGTGTGTGTGTGTGTGTGTGTGTGTGTGTGTGTGTGTCTTCGAAATTCCCCTCCTGGGTCCTACAAGAGGTAGATTTGATCAGTCATGGTTGAAATACCCAGAGACTTTTTGCCTCAGACTTTGGTGTTGGTACTTGGTATTGGTAATGGTATTGGTATTTGGTGCTTGGTGTTTTGTGAGAAACAAGACCTTCAGAAGAAGGTATAGTTTCTATACTCCTTGTCTTGATAAGGCCTTGGCACTAAGAGAGCAAGTCACTCTTGGGGCCATGGTGCTTTGTTTAGCATTATGCTTTCTGTTCCAGCACCACATGTACACACACTCATGCACATGCACACAACCAGGAGAAGAGTCCCTCTGTAGGGAAGGCAGCTGTCTAGTCTCTAATAGTCAGTCTATGCAGTCTGTGCTCTGCAGAGCTCTAGCAGGTGCCACTCACACGAGGCTACTAGACTATATTCTGAATCGTGCCTCCTGGAGGCCTGTGGGGCTCTGCAAAAGCAGTACTCATCTTAAAATGTTCCCCAAAGAGTCCCAGTAACAGGAAGCAACACCAGCACGCGTGACATCTGCAGTTGATGCACAGTTCTGAAGATCCACAGTGTCCCACGTTCCTACAAGACCACAAGATTTAGGATCTGTATTCAGAGCCATCCTCATGGGTCTTCACCTGGATTCTCCACTGGGCTCTTTTTACCGAATTCGTCCCGTGACTCCTTCAAATCACTGCCTGGAAAATGTTGCTTCTCCTCACTCAGCTATAATATAGTGAAGGGTCATGGTTCTCCTCTAGAGCGAACATCACTCTTTGGGTGCCTCAATCTGGTTTTCCCCCTCATCTTGAAGACTAGACAAAACATCCCCCCATCTATGTTTTCTTCTTTAGCTTATCTTGCCCTTCCCCTCCTTTTACTCATTTCTTCCTAAGCCAGG
This sequence comes from Acinonyx jubatus, assembly GCF_027475565.1. Taxonomy (NCBI): domain Eukaryota; kingdom Metazoa; phylum Chordata; class Mammalia; order Carnivora; family Felidae; genus Acinonyx; species Acinonyx jubatus. Next base: position 134,058,062 of record NC_069384.1, read on the forward strand.
TGAAGTTGCCCTTCTCCATAGTATTAGTGTTCTGTGCCTCTAGTGAGCCAGGATTTTATTCTCTTCTGATACCAAGAGAGATGGGGAGGATGCAGAGGGAGTAAGATGGTTTTACTTGACCTTTCTTCCCCAGTGAGAACTTTTGCTCCTAGAAGTGACCCATTGTCTAGATCGGGAACCAGCATATATGTGAGAACTCAAGAATTCCCAGGTCACCGTGGGTTAAATCTGAATGTGAGTGCTTTGTTCCCTGTACGGAACTTGACCAGAGACACCCTCACACAGGGGCACACGCAGGTTATAAGCAACCTAGAGATGTAAAGCATATCCACTATGTCCTATGAAACTTAGGGAAAAGAATTTAGCATAAAACAACAATAACCCCCAAACTTTAAAAACATCTTGTTGATGGCAGCAACTCTGTGGAACATTTAGCACGTACCACACAACAGGTTCTCACGGCAATCCTGCTCGTAGGCTCTGTGTCACATCTCAGTAACGTGGTAAAAACTAGTGGCCAGCGTTGGGGTGCAAGTCTGTCTGGATTCGAGGGTCTTGTGTTGCCACCATAGGGGATGCCTGTGAAAATAAAAACGCTTAGATGGGAAGGGACCTACCATGTGCCGCAACCCTCTGTGCATAACGTAATGCACTTTTGGGTATCCCTCGTTCAGATCATACGAAACTCACACGAATGAGATATAGGTGATGGTTCCAGCTTAGATCCAAGTGGAGAGAGGAGACTACTCTGCTCAGGTGACACCACCAGCAAGGGATAAGCCAGAATTTGAGTCCAGACAGAATGACTACGGAGCAGGGGTATGGAAACAGCTGCCTGCAAACCCTATCTGGCTCACCTCTTGTTTTTGAACAACACGTGAGCTAAAAAATAGGAGTTGTATTTTGTATTTGTAGATGGTTGAAAATAATACAACAAATATTTCATAACACTAATTGTTTACGTATTTTCTATGGTTTCTTTTGTGCGTTGACAGGGTTGAGTATTTGTTACTGAGACTAGATGGGCCTCAAAGCCTCAAATACTTAGTCTCTTGCCTTTTACAGAAAAAGTTTGCTGATTCCTATTCTGAGAGCCACATTCTTAACCTTTAAGCTATACTTTTTTTTTCTAATTTTTTAAGTTTATTTATTTTGAGAAAGAGAGAGCAAGGATCAGAGAGAGAGGGGAGAGAGAGAATCCCAGCAGACACCGCCCTGTCATCACAGACCTTGATGCAGGGCTCAGAGTCATGAAAGTGAGATCATGACCTGAGCTGAAATCAAGAATCGGATGCTTAGCCAACTGAGCCACCCAGGCGCCCCTAAGCTATACTTTTTTCATTAGACCATGTTAGGCTGGTATTGAGTACTATTAGAATTTCTAGATTATTTTGCATCACATGAGAGTTTCAAAATGAAAATAATGATCATCTGGTACCCATTGGATGAGAGTGGCACAGATGTGAAATTTAGAAGCAGCCTAATGAAACCATAAAATAGGTTCTTTATTGTATTATAGGAAATATAATAAATGTTCTACTCACACCATTGCTAGCTCTATGATTCATTAGAAAAAATTTATCCCAATTGACAAATAAAAAGGAGGTTTTTTCATGTGCTACATCACCAGTACATTTAGCTAATTCGTATTCATTTGTATTCATCAGGTTATTTTCGAAAATAGATAAAAAGCAGAAGATGAGCCGGAAAGTCATGAATAAAGCCACACACTTAATGGTTTGGCTAAAAAGGCCTATAAGAGAGGCGAAAGGAATTAGCCTAGCTATGAAAAAAGATTGATCTCCAAGACACCTACTGTGTGCCACGCACTTTTAGGGGCGGTAACCGATTCTTTTCCTATGACACCATTTCATGGATAGGGGTACCGAGGCTTAGAGGTAAAGTAATTGCTGCAAGTCCAGTCAGCTAGTAAGTGACAAAGTCAAAACTAGATCTCTGAACTTCAAGCTTGACATCTTTTTATAAAACAAATTGGAAGACACTTATCATTTCAAGTTGTAAACTAATGTAGAATTACTCCTCCAGTGGGAAGAGCCATTATTGGCCCTCTTACTTCTGTTTGCAGTTCATTTGTTATTCAAAGGTAGGAAAGCAGTTGAGGAAGTAAACAATAGTGCCATCAATTTGTATCTCACACACACAGAAGAGCCGAAGATGTTGACCAAAAATAATGTGTTCTAATAATTTGAGAGTTTCAATGAATTTCATTCCGGTTTGTATAAAAGTTGTAGAGACAGCTTTCTTCATTTCCATGTATGTGACTAATTTTTACTTGGTATTGGTGGTTTTTTTCCATTTTATAGTTGTAAAGAATAAATATAAAAGTTTAATAAAGTCTAAATAATCATTGGGCCATTTCACCTTGTTTGGAACCAGATAACCCAGATATCTACTAGACTTGATGAGAAGTGAAGACAGGTCAGCCGCCGTGCCATCTTGATACTTCATGGGTGTAGATGGTTGTGATAAAAGTTTACAGCAAAATGTATAATGTGTCATTGATGGTCTGATACCAAAACTTGTGTTTTCTTTTGCTTTAAAAAAAAGTTTTAATTTGGGGCGCCTGAGTGGCTCAGTTGGTTAAGCACCTGACCTTTGATTTTGGCTCAGGTCATGATCCAACGGTTTGTGAGTTCGAGCCCCATGTCGGGCTCCATGCTGACAGTGCAGAGCCTGCTCAGGATTCTTTCTCTCTCCCTCTCTCTCTCTGCCCTTCCTCACCCCTCAAAATGAATAAAATAAACTTTAAAAAAAGTTTGAATTTTGAAATAGGTATCTTTTACAATCAGACAAAACCAATCATCTCTGACTCTTTATGTAATATAAACGTATCTTTACTTCTGCCCATAAACAAAGAGATTGTTTACATTTAGGTAATTCTCAAACCTTGAAGAAATCAGACTGTGAATACTTGAGAGTGTGTACTTGCGTGTGTATCTTTTAAAAAGCTCAATTCCTGGTGGGTATGTAATTTGGCACAATGCTTTTGTTCTTTGGAAAGCAATTTTCCCATATGTGCCAGAAATTTCTGGAATGTTCTTACCCTTTCAACTCAAACTTTAACTTCTAGGAATTTGCCTTAGGACAAATGTGAAAGATGCCCATCATTATGTTAGTGAAAGAGTGAAAGTTTTTGAATACTCAGAACATACAAACATAAGAAAATGGTTAACAAACTATGGTACATCCAGTGCGTGAACTACTTTGCAATCAGTAACATGATGTTAAAAACGTGTATCTGCTGTAATGGAGAAAATGTACATTAACTGAAAATGAAGGATGCAGAGTTTTAAAAAATTTGATCATATCTCAATATAAGATATGTGTCTGTACCTGTATGATAACACTGATCAAAATGTATTTCATTTTCCTTTATATTTATACATGTTCCCCATTAGATGACACAACTTGAGGGCAGGGATTGTCTTATTCAGTGTATTCCTTTTGTTATGCATAACGCTTGGTATGTTGTAGGCAATCTAACCTTTTTTTGGATGAATAATAAAGGTGAAAGAAAATGATCTGGTTGTCTTTAACAGAATCATGATTTTTGTATATTTTACATTTTATTTAGTACCTTATTACTTGTATGATCAGAGCAGACAATTTTGAAAATATTAGTAAATTTATAGGTTAGAGAAGAGAGGAAGTATCTTTTCTGTAGAATTGCTGGTATCTATTGTGGAAATGGCTCTTTGTGATTTGGCTCTAGTTTAAATAACCCTCTCTTAATGGGCGAGCCTACAGGAACAAATGTTGCTTGGCTTCCTTTCTACCCCAAGGTATTCTTTTACAGAATGAAAGTACCCAACAATGCAATGCTGAATCATTATTAGCTCTAATTTGGGGGATTGAGCCTTGGGGTAATGAGTGTTTGGGGTCTCATTCTGTGAGTGCTCCTCACTGTCAGCTTTTCTTTCATCAGAGTTCATCTTCATTTGCAAACATTCCTTTTCTCCTAGAATCGTCTTCCACAGTGCCCTAGCCAGGTAAATACATCTCTGCCTGAGATATTAAATCAATACATCAGATTAATTGTAATGAGTTGAGACTTGACACCACAAGTGAATACACAATACCCAGCTAAAGTCAGAGGTCACTTTGCTGAAATGCTTTAAAAATTTTGAATCACACATTTGAGATGTTTGCTCCTGTATCTCAGTTGGAATTTATTTTTAGCAAGAGAATAATTGAGAGGAATTAGTGCCGCAGGTTTTTTTTTTTTTTAAGAAAAATACATGGTCACATGGAAGCCTTCTGCATGATTGGCAAACAAAACACACCTTACAGGTTTATTAACTTCAATCAATAGATTGCAGATATCCTAATGTCACTGGAATACGTCATCTCTGCTTGGTTGCCAAGAAGATAATCTGACTCTTGCTTTTATTTTCCCAACCATATCCTTCATTCAGAATCTAGAACTGAAAACCTCTCAAACAACCTCTCAACAACTTCAGCAGAGGGATTTCTGATGTAGAAAGATTTGAGCTACAAGAAAACCAAGGGTCCCTTCTAACAGAAGAGAGCCGTTGTTTGCATGTAAGACCCAAACCACCATTCCCCTGGTATACCCAGTTCATTTTATTCTCCAGGCTTGTATAGAATCGAGAGATGATCCATAGCAGCCTATAGAAGGCTTTGTGAAAATTAGCAAAAGGCACACCTGTTGGGTAGATTCTTTAGAAAAAGAGACCTCCGTGGGTGATTAAGTAACACCCTGGGGCATGAGGATGGTCACCAACCCTCTACCTCCCCTTTGGCTGGGATCTTCTGTGAAGTCACCAATGCACAGCTCTGGATGGTGGCCACGGATAAAGGGTGAGTTTCCACCCATTAGTGTGAGAATTGTCTGAAGCATCGGAGAGGTATGGTAGGAAAGGAACACGTCCAAATCTCCATTAGCATGGGTCACACATGTTTTGGTACCTACAGGTCTCTTAGAAATAGGTCTTGACTATTTCAGAATACCAATCCTGTTCATGCCAAATCCAGAAAGTATGAGTAACGACCCATTTTGACATACTGCTAGTATTTGACCTACAAAATGGCAATTTCCTGTTGTTCAACCTAAATGGCTCCTTCTATCACCTGGCCATTTTTTGATGTTCTGATTATAGATGCTACTTGCCTCTTATCCTTACACCTCATGCCTTGATATTCTTTCTCTATATGTAAACCAAGCTGGTATCTTAAGTGCCTTCCATCTCCACCTGACCCTGTTAATGTTAACTCTTGATACTGTTGAAAACGACTTTGATTTGATAATTATTGTTACTGTCAGCCCACTGAGAGGGTGCCAATTTCAGGATACCATAGTAAGTGAAGAATTTTTGTTAAGTGGAAAGTTTGTGTTAGAAGAGTCACCAGCATCATTTGCTGATTATACTTAGAAAAATGAAAGTAAGTGGATTAATTGTTGCATAAATATTTTGCAAAATACATATAGTGCTTTTGTAGGTTATAATGCTTAGCTATGGTTTGGCTGTTTGTATGAGATCAATGAATTCTTGCCTCCTACTAAGGAAGGTTATTCCATTTGCTATTAGAAATGTAACAATGAACTTGGAGAAACTCACTCATGCTCATGTGCTTTGCTACTTTGTTAATTATAGTAAGAGAGGAAGGAAGGAAGGAAGGAAGGAAGGAAGGAAGGAAGGAAGGTAAATATCCATCCATAGAGGAATGGGTAAATAAACTGTGGTGTATACCTACCGTAGAGTAGTTAAAATGAAACAATTAGATGTACAGTTATCAGTGTGGATAGATCTGCAAAACAAAATTTACTAGGGGTAGGGAAACAGACTTCAGAATGATCCATAAAGAATCATATAATTAAATTTAAAAATCATATAATTTTTGTAAATTTTACAAACACATAAAACATTTCTATATGCTGTTTATATATACACAAAAATGGTGAAAATGTAAAAACCAAAATGAGTTGGGTACATGCCCACTCCCGGATTTTGTGTGCTTCTAGGGGAGGAAGAGAGGGACTACTGTTGACAAAGGCATGTCAGCTGCAGCTACAATATTGCAAAATTAGAAATTAATATGGAAATATTTTAATGTTCATTAATTCTGGATGATAAGGACCTAGGTGTTGGTCACACTACTCCTTAATTTTTATATTTGAATATTTAATAATAAAAACCATGTAACGATGATTATCTGTATAAATCTGTTATAACCTAAAAAGATCAATATTACCATAGATTTTCCCTAAGAGTGCAGGAGCTGACTGCGAATCTTTCTAATGCCTCTAGATTGTCTCAGCTACTTTGAATTCACGGAGTTACAGTAATCTAAGGTGCTTAGTGAAAAGTATGCTAGTTGAGTGACCTGATTTTTAAAAATAATTAGGGAAAATGGCTAACTAAAAATAGGAACACTGGCTTTTGGCAAAGATACCATTGTATACACTGTGGGAAATAGACATTGCATATTTGTTTAATACAGTAGTTGGATTCCAACGTGGGGGCCTATTAGAGAGATAAGTAAAAAAAATAATAATAATAAAGTAAAATAAACAATTTAAAAAAAGGTCACTGAATACATAATGTTTGTGTCCAGATCGGGAATTGGGATGGTGGAAGGCAGGGAGAAGCCTGGTGGCACAGTCCTGGACCTCTTAGTGTAGCCAACATGAGCATCTTTTACTAGTATGTAAAGGGCTCCACAGATTCCCCAGAGAAATTTAAATTGTTGGTCTCTCTTTGAATCATTAGAAGTCTTCCTTTGTGTGGGGTTTGGTCTGTGCAGCTTTGTGGCTAGCAACCACAACCATCACCACAACAGTAACAAAGTGTGGATACTCGTACCCTGTTAAATCCCATATCGTATATTCTCTTCTCCCCTCATCCTTTACTCACGGCCCTCTCCATGGTCCGGGTGCACCATTCTCCCAACGTCTCTATATATACATCAACCTAAAAGCTCTTTGAACTGCATCCTTATGGGGTTTTATAGAAGCTTCATTATGGAGGCGTGATGCATTCAATCATTGGCCATTCATGACTGGTTCAACCTCCACGTCCTGAATCCTCTCTGGAAGTGGGGGTGGGGCTGAAAGTTCCAACCCTCTAATCACAAGGTTGGCTCCACTGGCGAGCAGCCCCCATCCTTAGGGGCTTTCCAAAATTCACCTCGTTAGCATAAACTCAGGTGCGGTTGAAAGGAGTTAGTTCTGAAGAGTAAGACGTTTTTTACCACTCACTCATTTCATCCTGGAGTTACTTCATTCTACAGGATTTTGAGGACAAAAGATCAAATATTATAACAAAAGTTCTCCCATTGCCCTTATTGCTTAGGAAGTTATAGGAGTTTTAGGAGCTGAGTGCCAAGAAGACCATATATATTTCTCATTATGAATCATAACCTCACATTTGAAATTAGACAGAACTATTACAATATAGCCATTTTATATACCTGTTTCACAGTATCAGGAAAGGAGGATATGCTGTAAGTGTGAGCAATGGGTAAAATTATTCATCCAAATTGCAGCCTTAGAATGACATGGTCTCCATTAATAGGTGTTTATATAGAACATGACTAAATGGAGATAATTAAGACAAGAGAAAAGAATATAAAGATGTAATTTTAAATATAGAAACTATTCATACCTTTTTGTGTTGACAATAGGTGTCGATATCCTGTGTGCCCTACATATACTAAAAAGTATTTTAATACAAATGTTAAAAAAATCAGTTAGTTTTAAAATCCAGTTGAACTTGACTTTATTATTCTCCTTTGGCTAATTGTAATTCTTCTGGAGGTCACTTATTTATATTTCAATATCTTTACCTGTATTATCGAAGGGTATGAGATTACAGGATATAAATATATTTTTGGTGATCTAGTTAAACAATACATGTTAGTGCAGCAAAGAACAATATGGACCTTTTTCATTTGTTTTGTTTCTGTAATTGTTGTTTGTAAATCTCCTGGAAATAGCCATTTGATGGGAGGTCATATGTCCAGTGGACGTGATACCCAATACCTAGGCTCATGGCTTGGTGAAGTACGTGCAGGCTAGATTTCAGTCCTCATATAACCCTCAAGTGGGCATACTTGCTCAGGACATGACCTACTCAATTGTATGTGGCAACCTGGTTCTTCTCTCCAAAACACATGATGGTTTATAAAACTCTACCCTTGATATTAACACAAGGACTTCACACCTGAGAATTAGAGGGCAGCCATAGTAGGCACACATATTGGATAGCAGTGCATTCATTGATTTTAGCGATTTACATGAATCTGTACAGAAACAAATATCAGTAAATAATTAGGGCTATAAAAATGCAGGCAATGAAGATCCTGTAGTTCATATACTGAGCTTGAAGCAAATGTAAACAGCCACAGTAAGGAATCTGTGCGATGAGTATGTCCCTTGATCCTATTCTGAGACCCACAGTGTAGATCCAGGGCCTGCACACGTGCGTGCGTGCATGTGTGTGCACGCGCGCGTGTGTGTGTGTCTGTGTGTATACCTTTCATTTCAAAACAATTTAAATCCAAATCATATCCTTATTGCTTAGAAAAAAAATATTTTTTAATGTTTATTTATTTTTGAGGGAGAGAGAGAGAGAGAGAGAGAGCACAAGTGGGATAGGGGCAGAGAGAGGGAGAGGGAGACAGAATCTGAAGCAGGCTCCAGGCTCTGAGCTGTTAGCGCAGAGCCTGATGTGGGACTAAAACTCACAAACCGTGAGATCATGACCTGAGCCAAACTCAGACACTTAACTGACTGAGCCACTCAGGTGTCCCCAGGAAAAATATTTTTAAAGGGTCCTTTTTGAAACTACTTTTTGAAATTTACCTTGGGGTAAATACATATATAATATTTATAATAACTTATAATTTATAAATATCCTATAAATTCTATGATGAGAAATTTAGCACTTAGATTTGGGATACTTTATTTCTATATTTAGAAGTGAAGATCAGAATTCAAGGCCCGGTTGGAGGGAAAACTTTCAACAAATCATGGCAAGATTATCTCTTAGTTTTTTTCAAATGACCTTTGAATTCCTCTAGGCCAGGTTTCTGCTGCTCGCTGTAGTCCCCTTTTGGTTGAATCTGTGTCAGTCATCCACCTCAGCGAGTGCTCTTGGAAACAGGAAGCTCACTGTACTTAACGGAGCCTGTGACCTTTTGGGTAGCGTTAGCTATTAGATACAATCATATTCAGGCTAAGATGAAATCTTTTCCCTTGTGATGTCAATCCATGGACATTGCTTCTACTTCCCAGACAAATCTAGAACAAGACCACTTCTCTCTTCTACGTGGCAATGCTACAAATACATAAAATGGTATAATTTTCCTGTCGCTGCACCGAGAAAATAGTAGACTAGACAATCATAAAACAAACTGAGAAAGGAGAAAAAATCTAAGTAGAGATTATTCCAAGTCATTGTTTTTGCAGACACTTGCACTCCTCTCTGAGAATTCTTATTTGTGATTTAATCACCACATGCTGAGCAAATACACCTTGCTTTCCTATTATGGATGAATAGTAATGCCAGAAGAGCCTTTACAAGGGCAAAAGAACCAATTACCTAACAACCCTGTCTCATATATTGTAGTCTAACATAAAACAACCAGAAACAAAAAAGCATTTAGGATGATGTTACTTCATACCATATGTTTATATCATGAGATATACATCTTAATTTTTTCCCTTGTTAGACTTCTGTTGTAAATTACAGAATTTGGTACAAGTCTTCAAGGTCATTTGGTATCCGTAAATAGAAGACAGGGGAGGGTATTTTTAAAGTCCATTTTAATTGTAGAAGATGTATCCAAAATACTACCTTTAATTCATGTAAACATTGAAATCTTTTAAGGAGCAGGCCTAGGAAGTCTCCAGAAAACATATATGATTCCCAGAATAGACGATGTAGCTTAGTAACTTTTGGTATATTGATTATTATAGCACCGTTCAAATTAGGGTTTTAAAAACAACAATAAAGGGGGGGAATATTCATGATGTTGTATATGTCAGTTAGGAATGCTTCCAGTTTCAAGTACCAGAAAACTCAAAATATTAGTGACTTAAATACATAGGACTTTATTTTTTGTACCTCATGAAGTGTGGATATAGGTTTTTGTTGTACTAAATTCTCCAATCAGAAGACATAGAGTGGATAAATGGATAAAAAACAAACAAAACAGGACTCATCTCTATGGTACCTGTAAGAGGCTCACTTCAGATATAAGAACACACACGCTGAAAGTGAAGGGATGGAAAAAGGTATTTCATACAAATGGAAACCAAAAGAACTGGAGTAGCCATATCTATCTACATCAGACAACGTGATTTTGAAACAAAGACTGTATAAGAAACAAAGATAAATGTTACATAATAATAAAGGGGTCAATCCAACCAGAAGATACAACTTTTGTAAACATTTATGCACCCAACTAAGAGCACCAAAATAAATAAAGCAAATATTAATAGACCTGGAGGGAGAAAAATACAACAGTGCAATAATAGTAGGGGACTTTAACACTCCACTTACATCAACGGATAGATCATGCAGACAAGATCAATAAGGAAGCATCAACCTTAAGAGACAAATTAGACCAGATGGGTGTAACAGACATGTACAGAGCATTCCATCCAAAAGCAACAGAATATACATTTTTCTCCAGCATATGTGGAACATTTTACAGGATAGATCATATGTTAGGCCAAAAAAACCCACAAACGTTAATAGAATTAACAGGACTGGAAACATATCAAGTATCTTTTTTGGCCATAATAATATGAGACTAGAAATTACTAAGGAAACTGTGAAAGTCACAAATAATGTGGAGATTAAACAATATGCTATGGAACAACCAAGGGTCAAGGAGGCAACTAAGGAAGAAATTTAAAAAAATACCTTGAGATAAATGAAAATGGAAATACAACATGGGATGCAGCAAAAGCAGTTCTAAGAGGGAAGTTCATAGTGATAACTTCCTACCTGGAGAAACAGGAAAAGTCTCAAATAACCTAACTTTACACCTAAAGGAACTAGAAAAAGAACAAAAGCACAAAGTTAGAAGGGAGGAAATAACAGAGATTAGAGCAGAAATTAAATGAAATATAAACTAAAAAGACGATGGAGATGCTCAGTGAAACTAAGAGTTGGTTCTTTGAAAAGAGTAACTGAACTGAGTGATATTTAGCTAGACTCCAAAGAAAAAGAGAGGACTCAAATAAAATCAGAAATGAAAGATGAGATGTTACAGCTGACACCACGGAAATACAAAGTATCTAAAGAGACTATTTTGAATAATTTTATGCCAACAATTTGGAGAACATAGAAGAAAAGGATAAATTTCCAGAAGCATACCAAGACTAAGTTATGATGAAATAGAAAACTTGAACAGATCAATTACTGGAAAGTAGATTAAATCACTAAACAAAAATCTTCCATCAGACAAAAGTCCAGGACCAGATGGCTTCCCTGGTGAATTCTATCAGATATTCAAAGGAGAATTAATATCAGTCCTTTTCAAATTCTTCCAAAAAGTAGAAGAGGAGGTAACTCTCCTAAACTCACTTTTTGGGGCTAGCATTACCCTGATGACCAAAAGCAGACAAGGATATCACAGACAAAATTACAGGTCAACATCCCTAACAAACATAGATGTAACAATCCTCAACAAAATATCAGCAAACTGACTTCAACAATACATTAAAAGGATCCTACACCATCATCAGGTGGGATTTATTCAGGGATGTCAGGACGTCAGTTAATGTGATGACACTTCTTCAACACAATGAATGGGAAAAATCATATCACTATCTCAGTAGAGATGAAAAAACATTTCACAAAATTCAACATCCACGTATGATAAAAACTCTCAAGAAAGTAGGTATTGAGAATGGACCTGAACGTGATAAGGGCCATATGTAACAGCTGTCAGGAAACATCATACTCAGCAGTGAGAGGCTGAAAGCTTTTCCTCTGAGATCAGGAACATCAAGGATGCCTACTCTCACCACTTTTATTCACAGCAATTAGACAAGAAACAGAAATAAAAGGCATACAGATTGGAAAGGAAGAAGTAAAACTGTCCCTATTTGTGGATGATGCATTAGTATTATATATAGGAAATCCTGAAGACTCCACTAGGACACTGATAGAACTAATAAATGAATTCAATGAAGTTGCAGGATACAAAAATCAATACATAAAAATCAGTTGTGTTCTATACACAACACTATAGAATCACCCATGCTCATGGTGTGCAAGAATATTGCTAAAATGTCCGTAAGACTCAAAGCAATTTACAGATTCAATGCAATCCCTATCAAATTTCCAATGGCATTTTTCACAGAAATAGAGAAGATAATCCTGAAACTTGCATGGAACTACAAAAGACCCTGAAGAGTGACCCTGAAAAGACACTGAGCGTGTAAGCAATCTTGAGAAAGAACAACAAAGCTGAAGGCATCGCTCCCTAATTTCAAACTGTATTATAAAACTAAAGTGATTAAAACTATGGTATTGGTATGAAAAATAGACAATATAGATCACTGGAACACGACAGCCGAGAAATAAATGCACACATAGAGATTTATGACAAAGCAGCTAAGAAACTACAAAGGGGAAAGGGCAGGATAGTCTCCAATAAATTGTGTTGGGAAAACTGGAAAACCACATGGAAAAGAATAAAACTACCATAAACAAAAACTGACCCCAAATGGATTAAAGACTTGAACATAAGACCTGAAACCATAATATTTTCTTGGAAGAAAATATTGGTGGTAAGCTTCTTGACATAGGTCTTGGAGATGATTTTTTTGAATCTGACATCAAAAGAAAAAGCAACAAAAGCAAAAATAAACAAGTAGGATTATATTAAACTAAACTTCCTGAACAGCAAAGGAAACCATCCACAAAGTGAAAAGGCAACACACTGAATGGAAGAAAATATTTGCAAGTCATTTATCTGATAAGGGGCTAATATCCAAAATATCTAAAGGATTCATACAACTCAACAGCAAAATAAACACACAAGCAAACAAAAAAAATAATCTAATTAAACACCAGGCAAAAGATCTGAAGAGACATTTTTCCTAACAAGATACAGATAGTCAATAGTTACATGAAAAAACGTTCAACATCGTTAGTCTTCTGGGAAATGCAAATCAAAACCACAAAAAGATATCACTTCACATCTGCCAGAATGGCTGGTATCAAAAAGACAAGATTTAAAGAGTGTTAGCAAAGATGTGGAGAAAAGAGAACCCTCGTACACGATTGGTGGGAATGTGAATTGGTGCAGCCAGTATGGACAACTGTATGAAGGTTCCTTAAAAAATTCAAAGTAGAACTACCATAAGATCCAGCAATTCCACTTCTGGGTATTTATCTGAGGAAAACAAAAATGCTAACTCAAAATAGTATGTGCATGTTTATGTTCATTTCAGCATTGTTTACAAAAGCCAAGATAGGAAAGTAACCCGTGTCCATTGATGGATGAATAGGTAGAGAGGTTGTGGTATACTTTTTAGCCATAACAAAGAATGAAATCTTGTCATTTGCAACAACATGGATGGACCTCAAGGGCATTATGCTAAATGAAATAGGTCAGACAGAGAAAGACAAATACCATATGATCTCTCTTGTATGTAGAATCTAAAGCATCCCCCCCCAAAGAAAACAATAACAAAAAATGAAGTTTATAGATACAGAGAATAGATTAGTGGTTGCCAGAGCGGGGGGGGGGGGGGGTGCGTTGCAGAGAAGTGTGTGAAGGGGGTGAACAACAAAACAACAACAACAATTAAAAAAAAAGAGTATTACTGCAAACAATTGGTGAGCCTAATGGTAACCACAAAGCAAAAACCAGTGTAAATACACAACAGAGAAAGAAGAGAATCGAAGCATACCACAAAATAAGGCAGAGGAGGAGAAAGAAACAGCCAGAAAACATGTAACAAAATGACAATAAGTACATCCATCCTTACGTGCTTTATCCACGTTTACTTTAAATATAATACTGGTGGTAGTTTTGCTATTCAGAGATGTTATAAAATTTCCAGGCATTTTCCAATCCTTTAGTTCTGCCCTATCCAGAAAAGCTGTCTCAAGCTCTCAAAATGACGACGGTAGCTCTAGGTACCAAAAGTAAACTCCAAGGCAGGAATGAGGAGGAAGAGAAGGTAGAAGGCACGGTGGCTTGGAAGGGAAGAGTGTTTCTCTTTTCATAACGCTTCTTAATGGAAAGGAAAACATCTGACTGGATAGCTTCAAAACTGACTTAACCAAACGTCTCACCGGACAGAACGTACTAACCTGGCCGCATGATGACAAGTGGGGGGGAAAAAAAGTTTCACTGTTTTATGATTATTCATGATTGTTTAATATGGGAATGGCAAAAAGTTTCAAAAGCTAGTTTACACTTATTACCAGTAACTGAGAAGGTCGAATGATGAGTAATATGTTTAATTCTTCTCTGGTTTCCTAATGCTTTGTAATATGGCTCAATTAGTTTGATCATAAACATGCTTTTATAATAAAAAGAAATTCATCTGAACTAAGAGTAATCAGACTTTTGCAGAAAGACTCACTGATGTATCCAGCACCGCATCTCACTTCCCATCTCTGCACTTAACCAAAGCAGGGAAAGAGGTGGAGAAGTCCTGCTGGTATCTTTATGGTCATTCTTTTAAGCAGGTTGTGTACAATGTGGCAGTGAGCATCTTCTCCAGTGTCTCCTGATTCAAGACATGATTAAATTGATTAATTTTAAAATCTATACTACAAATCATTTTTAAAACATAAAATATGCTTAGCACTGACTTGGAAACCTGTGATTAGTTTCCCCTGGTTTCATGACCTCCTTCTTGGTTCTCCTTCTTCCTTACTGGCCACTCTTTCTCCCTCTTGTTTGATGGTTTCTCTAACCTTTAAATGTTGATATCTCCTGTACTTAGTATTCAGACCTCATCTTTGCTCCATTTATACTCACTTCCTAAATGATCTAATTCTTTCCAAGTCCATATTTATATCTTCGGCATTGATATCATCCTTAAACTTCAGACTCATTTATTCAACTGCCTGCTTCCATCTCTGGGATGCGTAATAGGCTTCTTAAATTTAGCGTATGTAAGACCAAACTCTTGAAATCTCTCGTATCTGCAGGGCTCCTTTTTTTCCCATCTCATAAAATGTACTTCTACCCTTCTAGTTTCTAACAAAACCGCTGGCATCATTTCTTGATTCCTTTTTTTCCTTTCCCGTTGCAATTGAATCCACTGGTGAATGCTTTCAGTTACTCCTTCTAAAGATGCCAGGTCTGGCCACTTCTCACCATCTCCATTGCTACCACCCTGGTAGAATCACCTCTTTTTAGATGGATTCTTGGGATAGCCTCTGACTTGTCTTCTCAGTCTGGCCCATGTTCTCCTACAGTCTATTCTAAACAAAATAGCCAGAGTGGGCCTTTCATTATAGAAGTCAGGGTAGTAACCTCTTGACTTGAACCCAAGCCGTCTCATTACACTCAACAAAATCTAGAGCCCTTACCAAGTCTTAGTATCCTTGAATGATCTGGAAGGCTCTCCCACACTGCCTTTGTGACCTCATCTCCACCAAGGTTCCCTTTGATCACTATGTTCCATCCCTATGGACTGTATTTGCTATTCCACAAACATACCAAGCATGCTCCCATCTTCATGCCTTTGAATGTGTTCTTTCTTCTTCCTGGAGATACTTCCTTTATGTATCTACATGGATCACCCCTCATTTCCCTAAGGTGTCTCTTCAAATGTTACTTTATCAGGGAAGATTTTCCTGATAATGCTAATTACACTAATGAAAAAAGTTCTTCCTCACCATTACTAATTTTCCCACTTTGCTGTATTTTGCTTTCATAGCATTTGTTTCCATCTGACTCAAATTTCCTCCCACCTTCTCTGCCTGTCTTCCTTCCTTCCTTCCTTCCTTCCTTCCTTCCTTCCTTCCTCCCTCCCTTACTCCCTTCCTCCCTTCCTTCCTTCTCTCCTTCCTTCCATCCCTCCATCTGTGATTCATAAGGTTAAAATTGTATGTAGTGTTTTAAATCCTTCATTACAGTCATTAAGTTCTAGTCTATGTTGACACGTATTTCTATGACTATAATTTATTGAACCACCATATGTCTGAGCTGGAAAGGTCTTGAACATAAACTCCCTCACTTTCTATATAAGATACGTCAGGCCCAGAAAGGGGAGATGGCTTGGGTACAATCACACAGCTTATTACTGAGAGAGCTAGAATCCAATTCTAAGATATCTGGCATGTAGACCATGTTCATTTAAAGTGTAAATTGTCCACTGGATATGTTAAACTCCATATTGATACCTCTTCATGACTTAGGTCTAAAAGGTGCTTCACCTGAAATCTAAACATCAATAGAAATTAGTTTCCTTATGAAAAAACAGTTTTCTCTGTTGACAGTTAGGTGGCCACCATAGTGTCAAAACAGCAGAACTCAGACGTACTGATACCATTCACGGAGGGATGAAATGCGAGTGTGTGTGTGTGTGTGTGTGTGTGTGTGTGCATATGCCTTAGATAATATTCCATAGGAAAAAAAATACACACTCTCATGTTTGAGGATAGGATATACAACAAGACAGACCATTTCTTTATGGAGTTTACAGTTTAGTGTCTGTTTGTGGTTTTGTGCATACAGGGCTTGGGTGTGAGGACTAACAAATCATAAATAAATTAATGTGTTGAAATATCATTAACAGTGGTAATACTCAGTCCTACAGGAAAAAAAAAAGCTACAATGATAGAAAATAATAGTGAGTCCCTGTCACTAGGGTATTGTGCAACCACAAGACAAAATAGTGTAGAGGAGGATGAAAGGATTATAGATTGGGCATTAGATTATATATTGGCTTTCATAATCCCCCCAAACTTTGAGCTTCTACAGTCCTGTGCACTGAGCTAATTATTGAAAGTCTCTCTAGGAATTATAGAAAACCACAAAAATCAAAGGGGTTATTATCTAGGATGGAATCTTCCCACACCTTAGAAATGGAGTATGTTCTCATCTACAAAGGGGATACCACCTTCCCAAATTGGGGCTAGGGTATATAATCAGGATCTCCTTCCATTAAGACATTTTTTGTGTAACATGTACTACCTAGTGATTTGGTTTAAAGTGGAGATTCCAGGCTCCCATAGCTTGGAGATTCTAATTTAACAGACCTGAGGAGAGGCCTGGAGAAACTGCAACCTTAATAAGCAAACAAGAAAACCCAGTGGAGGTGGACCAGGACTGTACTTGGAGAAGCACTTGACTTGGTGACAAGGAACCCCTATTGAGATCCTAGCTCTCCTCCCTCTGCCTGTCATCTGCTGAGATTAGGACTATTGTAGCCCTAAGGATATTTTAACTTGCTGTGGAACGTTGTTAGGTTATTCAGCCTTTCTGAGCCAAAGTCCCTACATCTATAATGACACAGTAAGATGCTGTAAGTAACATGCAAAATGCTGACCTGAGCGCCTGGCACATCACAGCTGCTTACTAAACAGTAGCTATTCTCTGCTTTATTTCTGCCTGTCTAGGTTATTTGGCTGCCTCCTTTCTAGTCCTGTTTTCCAATGCAGAGGCAACATTCACCTTTGGTTGAACAACACGTTTGGTGTTGGTTTGTCCATTTTTGCCATTGTTCCTGGGCCTTCACCTCCCCTACAAATTCTCAGTCCAGTCTCGAGCAGTATCACCTTAATTACAGTTTTGCACTCTCTCTGCCTTATTATAAAGACACTAGAATAAAAACACTAATATTACAGCCATGGAATATCTGTAACTATCAAATTAGTTTATTCTTGTGTTTCCTGCTATTTAACTTACAATTATCTCTTGCAAAACCACTCATCTTTTCTGTTTAATCTAACATGAGTACTGCGAAGCAGAGAAGATTATGCAGTGGACAGATGAGGTTCTGGAAAATGCTACCAAATTATGAAAAACATTTGAATTGCATTAGCTTCCACAGAATGTAAGCAAAGCATAAATGGGGAGAGAAAAGTCAGTCCATTCTGCGGCACTGTGCACACTAATTTATATAGGTTGTCTTCAAGTCAAATTTTAAAAATCAAATTTAAGTGTAAAAATATAATACATTTTGGTTGAATTAATCACTTTTTAAAAGTATGTTTGAACTAAAGATCCTGTTCCAGTCTGTTTGAAATTAAAAGGCAATATTCTTTGAGTTAACCATAATTGCATGGAACTCTAGGTTGTGCTAGAGGATAACCAGGGGACACGTTACATTAAATATTTCGGGAATCTGGGTATTCATAGAACATGGCTGGTTTCATTTGCTAGGTTCCATGTAATCTGCCTTTCAGTAGGACAAATAAGATACCGAAATAAATAAGTCTGTCAGAGCAAAAATATTGTCGCGTGGTCTTAGTCTTTAAATAAACTGCTAAGAAAACTTTTACGAAGGTATAAAATTTAAACCACAGTTAGTTACATACTTGGTAAGTTACATTTATTTAAGAGAATAATATTATACTAAATGAGACCTGGGCCAGAAAATCCAGGCCCTACGATTGCCAAGGCACAAAACCTTCCCTGCCCTTTTTCATCTAACTCTGACTTCCCGTTCCTCTCGGGGAGTTGCATTGTAGTATCATCCAGTCGTGTATGTTGGAACGGGGGAAACCGTAAAGTGAACACTAAGCTTTCTCTTCCCCTGCTCTTTGCAAAAGCAGGAAAAAAAAAAAAACTGGTCTTTCCCAGGAGGGCTCACCCATGGTTCATATTTAATTTAGGGGAGGGAATTAGGGTGGGACAGGAATTATAAATATGCAAATGAAGGGATACAGCTATGCAAATGAAGAGATATTTACATCCTACCTACTTCTCTTCACTAGGCCCACTAAGGTAGTGGCCAAGATGTAGCATCCTGGATCACAAAATTACAAAGTAGCTTCTTAATGACCCTAAATAATCCCTAACGAGTCCAAAATGCTTGATTCGTGCTGTTCATACGGTAGTTTTCTTTACTAAGAAGTGCCTCATAATTTTTTCACTTTGTATTTTGGAGAAAGGGCATTGTTTAACATTATTTAACCTGTTTCTACTTAATTGATTTTCTAATAGAAAATAAAGTTTTCTATTTCTGCTTAACAAAGACTTTATTAAAAGTAACATGTCAGGATGAAAAACGGGATGAGCTATTAGGTGATGAGGTTTTTGGGGTGATGGGGGGTTTGGAGCTGACGACCAAGAAGGAATTCCTGACAATGTCTTTGGTGCAAAAAGGTGATTTTATTCAAACACTGGGAGAGTACCCGTGGGCAGGAATAGCTGCCCTGGGGACCATGAGGAGAGACTGGTTTTATACTATGGGGTTGGGGGTGTGGTAAAGTCCAGGGGAAGTTTCCGGTGAGATTTTCATATGCTAAAGAAGACTCCCAGGATGCTATTGTCAAGCCAAGGTTGTTTTTCCCTCTAGCAAAGAATTAGCATTAAGACAGCAAGGAGTTCCTGGAGACACGTTTTTCTAGGCCTGCCCTAAGTATTTGTCACTGGGCTGCAGGTTTAAGGAAATTTAATTTTATCTGCCATTTCCTTCTGCCTTTGTTTCCCACAGCATTAGGGTTTATCTTTAAAACCAGATATTTATCTTTGTTTTATCTTTATCGTCATCTTTATTTTCTCTTTAAAACAAAGATCCTAGTTATAAAGGATCTCTGCTAAATGTGAAAATAATAGAGCTAAAAAACATTGTCTTCACTTGGGGTGCGTTAATAAAAATTTATAGGTTAACAAGTTTATTCCACTCATTTGTTTAATAATCGTTGAGCATCTAATAAAATCCCAGATACTGTTCTAGAGGTTGTGACTACATTAATAAATAAACCAAGGCCTTATCCTTTGACGTGTACATCCTCTATGACAAGTATAAATACTATTTTTTTTTAAGTAAACAGATGATGTGAAAAGACCATTTTGTCTAAAAGGTTAACTCTAGAAGACAAGAGCTACAGAAAAGTAGGGCATATTTTAGTATTATTTCAAAAGTGTTTATAGGAAGTTGATTGTGGATAAAGTATGAAACACATTTTATTATTATCTTTGAGATTTCTGAAGTTTTTCCCTCATTCATTTTATTTTCGATAGGTACTGTCACCCTGTCATAAGTGAAAATCATTCTTTTTCAAGATTAAACTCATTTCCTGAGCTCTTTTTTTTTTAATTTAACTTAGTTTTTTATTTTAGAGAGAGAGAAAGCACAAGCTGGAGAAGGAGAGAGAAAGAGAGAGAGAGAGAGAGAGAGAGAGAGAGAGAGAGAGAGGATCACAAGCAGGCTCCAAGGTCAACACAGAGCCCTTGGGAACATGCATGACCAGAGCTGAAATCAAGAGTCAGACTCTCCAGGCGCCTGGGTGGCTCAGTTGGTTAAATGTCCGACTTTGGCTCAGGTTAGGATCTCTTGGTTTGTGGGATCGAGTCCTGACTTTGGCTCTGCACTGACAGCTCAGAGCCTGGAACCTGCTTCAGATTCTGTGTCGCCCTCTCTCTCTGCCTCTCCCTTGCTCATGCTCTGTCTCTGTCTCTCTCAAAAATAAAGAAAAGCACTAAAATATTTTTTTAAAAAGTCGGATGCTCAACCACTTGAGCCACCCAAGTGCCCCATGTTTCCTAAACTCTTACGAATAGTATGCCTGAGAAGAATTAGCTCAACACTGAAGCTCACACCCCTGAAAAAGTGGAATTTGCAAAACTAAGTGATTTCACTATTACCAGGTAATGATAAAGAGTGTACTTGGGACGCCTGGGTGGCTCAGTTGGTTAAGTGTCTGACTCTTGGTTTCGGCTCAGGTCATGATCTCACCTTTCCCGGGTTGGAGCCCCACATCTGGCTCCGTGCTGACAGTGCAGAGCCTGCTTGAGATTTTTCTCTCCCTCCCTCTCTCTGCACCTCCCTTACTTGCTTGCTCTCTCTCTCTCTCAAAATAAATAAACATTAAAAAAAAGAGTGTACTAAATTTGCTTAACATGCATTTGTCTCAATGAGCTTTTATCTTTATTGGGAACTTAAAAATTTGCTTATACTTTTAACTTCATCAAGATTGCTATTTGTGTTTATCCAAGTTATTTTTATTCAGCCATTTAGGTGAATGGTGAAATAAACTTTAAGAAGAAAATTTTTTGAATAGGTGTTACGTGCATATGGGACAAAATTCAAAACGTAAAAAGGTATACGATGAAAAGCTTTTTTTTTCTTGTTGTTATCCTGAGCCACCATTGTAGATCTTTCCAGTGATATTCTAAAGAAGTTTCTCACCCTTTAATATGCATATGAATATTGGTAAAATACAGATTCTGAGTTAGGGGGGTGGGGGCAGTCTTAAGAGTCCACATTTCCCAGAAGTTCTCAGCTGAGTCTGATATTGCTGGCCTCGGACCGCACTCCCAGCGGCAAAATGGAGAAGCACACTTGTTTGTATTTGTCTCTGTGTTTGTTTATTGGACTGAAAGGAGCAAGATATTCTCAAACACTGATACAGTTTACTGCTTTCTATTACAACTTCAGCCGTAGAATTCCCGCTCGGAGCTTTGCTTTGTGACAGTTTTCTTCTAATTTTTGTCTGTCTGGAGTGATAATTTATACAGTTTGTTAAAAACTGTCAGTATGACCATTTGAAGCCTGGCACTAGGTGAGGCGTAAATCGTGAGGACTATGAGAATCCCTCTTGGCAAATTTTTTTATCTGCCTTTTTTTTTATAAGGTTAGAAAAGTCCTCAAATCCAAACAACCTCCTAAATTTGGGTACAAGGCACACTGAGGATTTTAGCTTGCAGCCAGTATCATCTATCTAATAAAGATGCCATCATACTTGGAAATGATACAATGAAGTTCCCCAAAATCAATATAAAGTACAGAGATGGCCTAAATATTTTAAAGTCAGAGACATTCACATTCTATCTGCCTGAATAAAGTATTCTCTGGAGATGACCGTGATCAATATCGCAAGGGGTACGGACATTATCTTTCTTGGACCTGTATGTGAATGTTACTCAGAAAACATGGGCGGCTCCTAAAAGAAGATTAAAAGTTCGTGTTCGTTTCTTATTTTCTGCAAGAATGTGAGCGCTAGAGGATTCAAATTTGCCCGTCTACTGTGGCCGCAGAGTATGTTTTTATGAATACTTGTTCACATGGTGCAAGGTTTGGTTTTAGGAGAGGACCGATACCAGAGGCACGTTTCAGAAATAAAGATCTGGACCATCAAAAATCTCAATTTCTATGTGATTGGCAGAAAGAGCCAGAGGAATATGGATTCCTCCTTGAGGCCAAGTTAGTGTGTGTCACTGACCCCTTTGGTTTGAATGATTCCAGGGGACAGATGGATTTGGATCTGCCTAATCCCCTTGATCATGCACTCGTCTACCTTGCGTCGTGATCCTTATGCCTCGGTGTTGCATAACCGAGGTGCTATGTTGAGGTGTGCTATGTGGTACATGCTAAGTAGTGTGCTAAGTCGCAGAAAGCAAAGAGCACACCTTCCTGAAGTTCCAGCTGAGTTAAAAATTGGGCAGGCCCATATGAAAACAAATCAGAAACACTCGAACATGAACAGACAACGCAGGAGAATACAAAATTCTGATAGATTTTTGCCAAACATGAGATTTCAAAGCAATATTGAGCTTAGGTCTCTGCTTCCAGGTCCCTTGGAATGCAAATTTATGGCTTCAGCCAAAGGAGGGATATTTTAATGGAAGAATTTTAGAAGTACTCTGATCTACACGGAAAGGGCATGAGGAGATCAGAACCCTGATCTTTTGAATTGTAGCTACCTTTCTTTGCCGCCTTCAAGCCTCTGGAGTGGGTGTGTGCAAAATATTTTGGAATCAAGAAAGTTGCTGTGATACTTTTGAAATCTTGACTTTCTGGAGGTAATGAGGTGACACAGAGGTTGCTGAGAGACTCCGACTGGTTTAAGAGAGGTCATCAATGAACTTATTTTCAAAGCTGAACTTGATATTATTTATTTATTTGTTGGTTGGTTGGTTGGTTGGTTTATGAATTGATACATGTTAATGAACTTCTAATAAATGATCTCTGTAGAGAAAACGCTGCTGATTTGGGCTGTTCAGCAGCGTTTCGGCTGCTGATTTGGGCTGTTTCTGAGCAGAAAAGGTAAAAATTTTCTAGAAAAACCCATTTTCTAGAATTAACTTTACCCTATTTTCTAGAATTGTTTTTCTAGAATTAACCCATTCTGGCTGGAAGTAGAGAACAAGTCACTTCTTTACAGAGGGAATACAAGATGTATTGAATGGAGTCTATCATTGAGAACCAGTTTTAATCCTTAGCTTCCCACCTTGGGCAGGAAGCTAAAGTTCTCCAGGCTTCAGTGTTCTCACAGGAGAAGTGGGACCAGTACAAGGATGAAATGAGTTAGATGTGGATTGACATTTGCCTTCTCTTCTTTTTTTTCTTCGATACCTTTCCATTTCTTCTTCCATTCCCTTAGTGCCTAGAAGTTGACAATGAGTAGTACCTCACCATTCGAGTGGGAAAGTGGTGCTGTGTATTAGAAGTCAGCCCAGAGGCGCCTGGGTGGCGCAGTCGGTTAAGCGTCCAACTTCAGCCAGGTCAAGATCTCGCGGTCCGTGAGTTCGAGCCCTGCGTCGGGCTCTGGGCTGATGGCTCAGAGCCTGGAGCCTGTTTCCGATTCTGTGTCTCCCTCTCTCTCTGCCCCTCCCGTTCATGCTCTGTCTCTCTCTGTCCCAAAAATAAATAAACGTTGAAAAAAAAAATTAAAAAAAAAAAAAAAAAGAAGTCAGCCCAAAGGACCTGGGTCTTTCCCAATATTGAGATTCCCTCTGATGATCTACGAAAGCTTTTTGCTAAGGAAGCATTTAGAAAAATAATCAACTGTCTAAAGTAGAAACACATTTAGATCCTACTGTTTACTGGCTTCAAAACTGAATGTGCACAAAAGGATGACCTAGAAACAAGCAGGAAAAAGCTGTGTGGCATTTAGATGCATATCACATATGCATAATTGATTCCTCAAAAGGTTAAATACTCTTAGCATATGTAGGGATAGTGGTATATCCATGATGGATTCATAATTATTATGGCAATGGCTTTGTTTTACAGAATTCTAAAGTAAATGCCATGTTTCTTTGGAAATTCCAGGACTGGCATTCAGAAAAGCATATGTTTCCAAGTAGATAGCAGGGTAAAAGGAGCTACTCTTTCCCAAACAGAAGGACTATTCATGTAGCTAGTACGCTAAGCTTTATGAGGCACTGACTGCCACTAAATTCTCTTTGGAATTGAAATGCAATTACATATCGAGGACAAGTGCTAAATATAAACAGAAAAGGCCAAATACATGACTATTTTTTTGCTTTGTTTTTGCAGTATATTTGCAGGAAGAATTCAATACCCCAAACACACTCTAATCCTTAATTGAAACACACAGGCAATTTGGTGAAGCCTTTAGCAGCCTTTTTCAAAAGCTTATTGTAGCTTGCGAAACTGGTCTTTTCTTACATAAACAATTGTAAGGATGCTAAGGAAATTAATAAAAGAACCAAGTCACTAAGAAATATGTAGAATGAAATACTATAATGTATGCCATAAAGTCAGAAAAAAATTGGAGTATGTTGTCTGAGGATACATACGTAAGCGGTAAAAACTGTATGAATGGGAATGGGTATTACAAAAATTCAAATTTGGGGTTTCTTCTTTGGGGAAGGAGGGAAATACAGTCTGTGCGGTACCCACAGGGGTTTTTGCTGGATGTATGATCTATGGGTGTTCATTGCTGATGTTAAATATTGTTATGTAATTTTTTAGGTAAGTTACATTTCTTAATCTGTAAGAATGGAAAAGTCAAAAGAACACAGTGAAGAAAAGCACAAATTAGGTTGGTAAAAAAAAAAAAAGTAAGATAGTAATAATGATAAAAAGTAAATTTATTAATCTTGGGTTGATCAAAGTATCCTCATATTGTACTTTTAAAAGATTTAAATACATGCCATGCGCAAGACACAACCACAATAGATCTCTAGAAGGGCTGGAAATGGAAAGATGAGAAAGGGTATAGCAGATAGATACTGATGAAGTTTTGGGGTGATGATGTGGTGGTTCGGATCTGATGGCCGAGAAAGAATTCTGGAAGACATCCCTGGGGCAAAAAGGTGATTTTATTAAAGCCTGGGTCAGGACCCGTGGGCAGAAGAGCTGCTGCATGCACTGGATTGTGGCAGGCCACTCATTACATACTCTCAGGCTGGCAGAGCGTCAGGGAGAGAGTGTTCTGGAAGCAAGGTTTCCAGGATCTTGAGGGGCTAGCTATTGCTAAGGAAATGCCACTTACTACCATTTAATAAGACCTCAGTCATGAGTCCCTTCGGATGAATATGGGGTGGGGGTCATAAGCTCGGAGTATGATTGCCAGCGTATATCTTGGGGGAGTTGAGATAAAGGAAGTTTCCAAAGGAATGTTGCTAGGTTAAATTAGACTTACAGGTTCCTGGGGCGGGGGCATGGTCAGGATAACGTGAAGTCAAGATTCCCTTTTGCCCCTAGCAAAGTGTCATCATCATCAAGGCAGATGAGCTCCTAGAGGGAGGTCACTCTGCTGGTTTCAAGGAGTTGTCAGTGGGCTCTAGGCAGTAAGGGAATTTAATTTTGCATTTGCCTTGGTTTCCCACATCACCATGGCAAGCACTTAAACCCCCTTTCCCTTGTTCTTGGGTAGCCAGGAGCGTCGGAGGAATATCACACAGATCCCGCTTGGGTGGGGGTGGTGTGCCAGCCTGTGTTCTGCCCTCAGCTGCCCTATGCTCCCTCATCAAATACTAACAGAAGAAAGCTATTGTAGCCCTTTAAATAACAGGGAAACCGGACGTTAGGATAAAATGTAGTGTTGTTTATTCTCTCTGTGTCTTCAATTACTCTTTCTCCATCCTGAGGCCATTTTATCCAGGCGTCTCCTTCTGAACTTGCAAGACTTTTGATAAATCATTTCTGCCTATTTCTTATTCCAAGCTAACCATTTTCAAAGCTTAGAATCTTTAATCTCTCAACTCTGGTAGTACTTATTATCTGAGTACCATTGATTTGGTACTAATCATAGGCTCTGTTTTAATGTTATTGGTATTCACGCATTTCTTCAATTAAATTGTTATAATCTAGAGCTATAGATTATACCTTCTTCGTCTTTTAACACCCAGCATCACCTCCTCCTAAGATTTGCCATGCAGTAGAATCCAGTCAATAAACATGTAGAAAGTCAGTAGAAAGTCAATAAACATGTCAGCGCAACTGAAAAATGGCTTCTGAAAGTGCATTAAAAGCTGTTTTAGGATGTTTGAGTGCTTTGGCAATGCTGTGTATTTACATTTTTTTAATTTAACATAATTTCTTTTTTTAAAGTTTATTTATTTTGAGAGAGAGAGAGAGAAAGGATGAGTGGTGGAAGGACAGAGAGAGAGAGAGAGAGAGAGAGAAGAGAGCAAGAATCCCAAGCAGGCTCCACACTGTCAGCACAGAGCCTGATGTGGGGCTTGATATGGGCCTCAAACCCATGAACCATGAAAACATGACCTGAGCCCAAGTCAGATGCTTAACCGACTGAGCCACCCAGGTGCCCCTATATTTACATTTTCTAAACAATCTCTCAGCCAAAGTTCTCTAATGGAGACAGAAAGAGACACTATGGTTAGAGAGTGACCAGGAGCTGTGTAGAGTTGGTAAGGTGAAGACCATAGCCTGGTAGGAGGGTGCCCACCTCTGGACCTAGCTGGGAACTCCTGCAGGTTCATTAACTGATCTTTAAGGGTGGAGACTGCATCCAATAAACTTTTTATCTCTACACCTGGAACAAAGTCCAACATGTAGTACATGGTCGATAAATGCTTTTGCAAGGTATGAGAGAATTAAATTTTAGTCTGGGATAATTTAATTCACTCCCATGGCTTCAAAAGCGCAGGTCTTTAGCTCTGGCTTTTCTCCACAGCGGGGAGGGTGAGTGGGAGGGTAGAGGAGCCAGCCCAGCCCAGGCAGGATGCAGATGTTAGCACTAGAATTTGTACTCTGGGCTTAGGGGCTGATTGGAGCAAAGCTGGATAGAGTGGATTTGGTTCTGCCAGCTGATAGTGGACTATGTTTAAAAGGCCACGAGGAAGCCCATGGAATAGATCTTCAGTGCTTGTCCCGCTGGCCATTGAGAAGTAGCTGGGGTTCCTGCCTTCTCAAGGCATGCAAGATAGGCTGTCTGTTGCAAACCTTGTTTAAACATAGTGGTTTTTGAATCGGCAATATATAAAGCATAGTGTATAAAAATCAAAGGGTAGAGTGGGTATATGGTAAAAATAAGTGTGCCTACCACTTTTGCCCAAAGTTACTCTCTCTAAAGACATCTACGGTTACCAAGTCATTCCATTGAGGTTTCGGTACGCACAAACATTTCACATGTAGATATACATATACTTGTTTCTGTTTCTATATTTTCAGACAAATAGTTCATCTGATAGCATATTATATTGAATCTTGATTTTTTTCATTTAAGACATTATGCTGGAATTCTTTCCATTTTTTCTTGTATTATTTTAAAGAATCCCAGCCTCTAATATTGTCTGATATACTGTCCAATATTGGTTTCATGAGAAAATGAATGAATGATTTAATAATAGTTTCTAATTCATTCTGAACCTAGAGTCACCAACCATCAGATTTTATAAAATGCCTTATCTTACAGCCCATCTTTAATTTGCATCTTTTTGCTTATAAGTATCCTATCGAAACCTCAAAAAGTCTCAAAATTCATCCGGCAGGAATCTTCCTTGAATATTGCCTCTCACACTGTCCTCCAGGAGTTATCTTCAAGCACTTAACACTTTGTTATTTTTGATTGTCCTTTAATTCCTATTTGTTAACATCATAACCATAAAGGTGTGTGTAATACTCAACAGCTTTTATTGAATACTTAATTGTGCCAGACATTTCACTAAGCACTTTAGGTGCATTTCCCATTAATCCCTACAACACACCTTTCTCTCCCTTTAGTGGGAAAATTCCAAGTTGTGGTCCTCTGTCACTTGCAGGGTCTGTATGATTGAGCCTCAGCTGCCATGGCAGTAAAACCCTTTTCTCCTACTCTTTATTACCTTTCCTCCCTTCCCTCTCTCAATTCTCCAATTGCTTCCTTCCTGAAATCACCTGGCAAATAAGTGACTTACACTCACATCCTCCTTCAGGGTCTGCTTTTCGGGAAATGAAATGTCAAGAAACTGAAGTTTAGCGTGTGAATAACTTGTTCAAGTTTATCAATACATCGAGTGGCAGGTTGAGGATTTGAGCCCAAAGCCACACCCAAAAGTGCCCTACATGACTGCTAACTAGAGAGTACGTGCCTCGAAGCAGACCAATGAATCCTGACTTCCCTCTGTAGTGTGTTTCAAAATGCAAGCCAGCGTCAGAGCTTAATACTTCTGCTGGTCATTGCCATTTTGTTTTGGACAGTCTCTTTCCCGCCCTGGCACACCAGGACATGCATTTTAGGCACGGTTAAGCTAAACCCGTGTCCTCTTCATTTGTTACTGAAACTGTGATTTATGAAACAGTTCCTCGTGCTCGTGTAGTGGCTGAATGTCCTCTTGTCATTCTACAGACAGCAACTTCATCCTCGCGAACGCCCAGGTGGCCAAGGGGTTCCCCATAGTCTACTGTTCTGATGGCTTCTGTGAGCTGGCTGGATTCGCCCGGACTGAAGTCATGCAGAAGAGTTGCAGCTGCAAATTCTTATTTGGAGTCGAAACCAACGAGCAGCTGATGCTTCAAATAGAAAAGTCGCTGGAGGAGAAAACAGAATTCAAAGGAGAAATTATGTTCTACAAGAAGAACGGTGAGTGCCTTTCTTAGACTGGTGCTCATTGGGCAGTTGTGAAGGGTCACCCTCTCCCAACTCAGTAATTACTTCATAACTCCCATTAAGGCTTAATGGTATTTCATGTAAATATAGGCTGTTACTGAAGTTCTGCTAGTGACTCGGGCAATAGCCTTGTTTTAGCCATTAGCAGCGTAAACTGCTTGAAAACTTAGCATTAGAATTATGACTGCTCAATGTTAATATATTAACTGAGTGAATATAAGTTAAAATAAAGTGTGTTACAGTTTTACTATGGTCATTCTTAAAATACATAGTAGATACAGTAGTTGTTAATATAGTATAAATAGATGATCTTATCCGGGGATGTTTTCCAAATTGTATGCCTTTCAGAACCACATCTCAACCACAGTCATTAAGGACAGAGATCCGGTGTTCACTGGCAGAAAAGGAAGTTAATTTAAAGCACATCAGCATAGGCATTTTTCTCTTCCAGTTCACTGGCCCCAGAGCCTTTCTCACTACCTTTTTATTTTTTTATTTAAAAAAAATGTTTTTTAAATGTTTTTATTTATTTTTGAGGCAGAGAGAGACAGAGCATGTACAGGGGAGGGGCAGAAAGAGAGGGAGACACAGAGTCTGAAGCAGGCTCCAGTTTCTGAGCCATCAGCACAGAGCCCAACGTGGGGCTCGAACTCACAGACCGCGAGATCGTGACCTGAGCCGAAGTCGGACGCTTAACCGACTGAGCCACCCAGGCGCCCCTCTCGCTACCTTTTTAAAGACAAACTAAGAGACACATGGTATAATTCAAGGTGGGAGTAAATTTGCCTGGCTCAAAACTGCCACTGAGGAAATATGAAGCATTTTCTTGTGGTTGCAGTTTTGTGACTCTTCTCTAAATAAAAGAAGATCGCTAGGGATGGGTGTAGTATCTGCAGTGCTTGGGTCCTATGTAGGAATCAGTATCATTATCTCATGGGCCCTGGTGGTTGGGATGAATCCAAGAGGCATTATTTTGGGGAAATGCTAAATCAAAATTAGAACAAATTGCCATTTTTCAGTTTCTAAAATTTTATCTCTTTCTTTAGTAGTCTTCCCTAAAGTAACATAGCCTTCTGAGATTTATCTGGGCACATGGTTGCCAAGGTAGAGAATAGATTTCCCAGCCTCTTTTGCAGTTGGGCTGGACATGTGACAAAGTTTTGGGCCAGTAATACGCAAGAGAATGATTTGTGCAACCTTTAGGAAAAATCCCTAAAGAAATACAATTGTGTGCCCTCTAATTTTTCTTCTCCTTTCCCATGATGTTACAGACTAAATGATGTATCCTCAGAATTCATATGTTGAAGCCCTAACCCCCAATGGGACTGTATTTGGAGATGGGGCCTTTAACGAGGTGATTACGGTCAAATGAGATTGTAAGGGTGGGGCCCTAATCCAATACGATTGGTGCCCTTATAAGAACAAGAGATACCAAGGATACGGGCATACAGGAAAGGTGATGCAAACACACAGAGAGAAGGCCACTGTCTGCAGGCCAATGAGAGAGGCCTCAATAAAACAATGCTGTCAGCACCTGATCTCCGTTTTCAGCTTCCAGACCATGAGAAAATAAATTTCTGTTGAAGCCACCCTGTCTGTGGCACTTTGTTAGGGCAGCCCCAGCAAAGCAATGCATGTGGGTCAGAACGTTAAGGCAAAGCTGGAAAGCCAGCTTCCACTGTTTGCAAAGGTCAACATCATAGAGGAGCGCAGAGTAACAGGATGAAAGGAGCCATCCTCCCCCACCCCAGACAGAAGCTCGTACATGCCCATCTTATTTGAATCATTTCACTTGGGGGTCGTTTTGTTACAACGTCTAAATTGCGTTCTAACGCAGGGTTTCTCAACCTTGGTGGCGTTGACATTTTGGGTCGGTAATCATTTGTTGTGGAAGGCTGTCCTGTGCATGGCAGATGATAAGGAGCATTTCAGGCCTCTATATTTTGCTCTCAACACTTAGTATTGGGGTCATTGTCAGGCAGAGAAGTGAGGGCCTAAACATGGGAACTTCATCTTCTTTTATAACGGGTTTGTCTTTGGAAGATATTCTTTGCGCGTGTGAATTTTGGATTCACGGCGGGCATGAAATATTGGAGAGTACCATCCTGGGAGGCACAGAATATCCAATGCTTTGGTATTAGGAACATAGTTCAGACCATTGTGTCCTTCCTAGTGTCAATAGATAAGGCCTACGTAGCAAATATGATAAAATGAAAGGACTCCGGTTCTAATTATAGCACAATCATTGAAGAGAGCCTGAGATTAAAAAAAAAAAGTGGAAGATGCCACTGAGAATGCAGACTGGTAGGGAGTGATAAAACCACCATCTGGTGGAACAAAGAGAAAAGGGATATCTTTTTTCTAAAATATCTGCTGACAGCAGACTTGTCCTTCTCAGGATAGGCACCTTGGATAGATGACTCCAAATCCATCTGGGTGTCTCCCTTTTTCAGCCACCTCTAAAGTTCTGAATGTAGCAGCACTGAGGAAAGTTCAGGCCAAGGAGGAGAAGCCCCAAAAATGGAGATTTGAGAGGCCAGAAAAGTGGAAATTATGGAGCACAGGGTGGGAATTTCCTGAGTTCAATGTTTTATAGGATGTCTGCAGCCTTGGACCTCTTTGGATGGAAATCATTAAAAGCATCAGTTGCCTCTATGCCATTCAATATGGAAAATTGTCTGACGTTGTGAGCAAACAAATTGATCCAGTTACAAGTGGTTGAAAATTGCTGCCTCTCCTATGATAATCGTGCTGTATTTTCGCTATTTTTAGAAGAATCTGTCTGCACACACAACAGTGAACCGTTGAA
Organism: Acinonyx jubatus; assembly: GCF_027475565.1. NCBI lineage: Eukaryota > Metazoa > Chordata > Mammalia > Carnivora > Felidae > Acinonyx > Acinonyx jubatus. The sequence continues at coordinate 134,089,814 of NC_069384.1, forward strand.
GGCACAATCTGTGCATTAGTTTACTCTGCATCTCCAGCGTGTAGAGCTTGAGCTCAGAGCAGTGTCCATCAAATGTTCATTCCTCAGTAAATGCTTGCTGAATGGAATTGAAATGGAACATTAGAGGGACCTATGGATACTTCAGAGACTGTCTGGATTTCTGATTTTTAAAAATAAGCTATGCCCTCAAGGGTCCTCCTTCTCTCCTCCAAAGCTCCTTTCTTTTAACTTACTTTCGAAAGTAGTGCTTGTTTCTTATTCTGGCCTGATACATTTTGACCATCTGTGACTGAGCTTCTTTGCTTACTGGCCCCTCAGTGTTGCACTGACCTCATGGGACAACACTGCCTTTTCTCTTCCTGCTCAGGCCTATAATAACCTGACCGGAGGCTGGTGATGTGCATCAGAATACTCTCAAGGTTTTAGGGCATCTCATGGGACTTATCGTAAAGGAAGACACACTACGATCCTATAGCAAATGTGCCTATTTACTGAGTTCAGAGGAAAATAAAAAGAGGAAGTTCTTACTGACATTACCCACCTGTCAGAACCCCAGCTCCTAGTCATGTCTTGAGTCTGTAAGTCTGCCTCCTACCTCTCTCTACTCCCCCCCCTCCATTAAAGATCCTTCTTTCATACTTTATGAAGTATGCTTCATAAAGCATGAAGGTTGAATGCTCTAGTCCTCTTTAGGAAAACCTTACTGTCTACCCACTAGACTGGTCCTCCTTGAAGGGTGTATTGTCCTCTCCTGACTAGAGAAAAGTGTGGGACACAGCATTCTCCAGAATTCATCCTGCAATGCAGAGTAATTCAGCCTAAATAAAAATAAAATAAAACCATAAAGGGATGGAGAAGAATAGGTTTCATCTGATCCCTTTCCTTATCTCTGCTCCAACATTTTGCTCCCTTCTCTCTGGGTTATTGTGGTTTCTTCTAGGTAACTGATAGAAAATAGACATATCTAGAGGGGTGTCTGGGTGGCTCAGTTGGCTCAACATCTGACTTCGGCTCAGATCATGATCTCACGGCTCATGGATTTGAGCACCACATCACGGAGCCTGCTTGGGATTCCTTCTCTCTCCTCTCTTCCTATGTGCATTCTCCCTCTCTCAAAATAAATAAATAAACTTCAAAAAAATAGAAAACAGACATACGTAGAAGTATATGTACACACACAGCTCTCTGAAAATATAGTCATCAAAGAGAATATAGTCTTTTAAAAGGTCAATAATTATGACAGCTAGAAGAATAATAATGGCTAACACTTAAACAATATTTAGTACGTGCTAAGAACTTTCTCACATACTTAACTTTTACTTATATTAGCCTATTTAATCCTAGAACTTTTTAAAAAATAGATACTCTTATATTATCATATTGCAGATGAGGAGACCAATATACAGAAAGAATAAGTTTTTTTTAATTAAGTAGTAATTAGGAAGACAAATAGTTTCACAGGTAAACATAACATAAATCTACAGTTATGGTGCACATAACAAAATGTAGAATTGTCAAATTAGTCTACATCTGAAACTAATAAGGCATTATGTGTCAACCATACTTTAGTAAAATCATCTATTTTCAAAAAAATGAAGTGATTGTATAATTACCGTAAAGCACTAATCATCCACTTCTAGAAATTGTTCATTACTGCATTGTCATATTGTGTATGATTGTATTTGGAATTTGACTTATTTCAAGTAAAATACCTAAGTAAAAGTCAGACGTAAAAAAGCATAATATGTAAACTTGTCTTTGTCTAAAATAGAGATAGTAATATTTTACACTTTCACATTCAGACGGAGTTGACATTTCTCCTCACTTGTCCTCCCTCTAGGTAGTCAAGGGTCTACCCATATATCAGAAATAGATGCCTTTTCAAAAAGCAGACTCCTCCACTTTTGTGGGTTTTTTTTTTTTTAATGTTTTTGAGAGAGAGAAAGAGAGAGAGTGCAAGCAGAGGAGGAGCAGAGAGAGGGAGACACAGAATCCAAAGTAGGCTCCAGGCTCTGAGCTGTCAGTACAGAACCTGATGTGGTGCTCTAACTCATGAGCTCCGGGATCCTGACCTGAGTCGAAGTTGGATGCTTAACCTGCTGAGCCACCCTCCAGTTTTGTTGATATCAAAAGGCATTAACCAGAACTGTTCTGGGCAAACAGAGGTATGGCTACCCTAACTGAGTGTAATCATTTTATTAATTCTGTGTTCATCCTCTCATTTCTTCTATATGAGTGATACTAATATCTATGTGGTTCTCTCTTTTTCTTACGCACAGCATACTTTGCACACTGTTCTGCACACTGTGTGTCCTGTAGGACTGTGTATACCTTGTCGAACTCTAAGGTTCCTTCTGCCATCACCAGAAAGTTATTTTATGAATCACTTCTTAGTATAGCTACATTTTTGCAACTTTCTGAGGTAGGTTCCCTCTCCTAGGGTGGCCTCTCCTACACTAGTATTTGAAACATTTCCCTTCTTTACCCTGATCTTCATGCTCTGACCAAGTTGAGTTCTGGTTCTAGCAGCTTCCGAGAAAGATTTTCTCGGAGCGTTGAAGGCTCAGGCAGCCCCAACACCATCCTATCTTTGTGTAGCCCACCTGCACTCACCCGAAATGGAGCTCCTTTCTAGTTTCTTTTTGCAAGATTTTAAAAAAATTTTTTTAAAGTTTATTTATTTTGACAGATACAGAGTATGAGCATGAGCTGGGGGAGGAGCAGAGAGAGAGAGAGGGAGACACAGAATCCGAAGCAGGTTCCAGGTTCCAAGCTGTCAGCACAGAGCCTGACACGGGGCTCGGACTCACGAACTGTGAGACCATGACCTGGGAAAGTCAGATGCTTAACCGACTGAGCCACCCAGGCGCCCCTAAGATTTTATTTTTAAATAATCTCTACACCCAACATGGGGCTGAAACTCACAACACCAAGATCAAAAGTCACATATTCCACTGACTGAGCCAACCAGGCGCCCCTCCTTTCTAGTTTTAGTTGTTTTCAGATCTCCAGAGCCCTCCACTCTCAGAGCATTTCTTCTTTTGGAAATGGATAACCTGTTGAAGATTTAAGAGGTTCCAAGCTCCTAGGCCTGTGAGAATTCTCCTTTTCCTGTCCTGTTTTTACCTTGCAGTTGCTACTCCTGCAACGATCTAGCTTCTAAGTCAACTAATCTGTCACAAAGGAGCCAAAAATGTAGTGAGGGAAGATAGTCACTTTAATAAATGGTGTCGGAAAAACTGGATATCCACATACAAAAGGATGAAAACGGACCACAATCTTGTACCATACACAAAAGTCAACTCAAAATGGAATAAAACTTAATTACTGGGGGTATTGCCCCATCACTCTGTATTCTGAGGTTCCGGGGGGCACACTGTTATACAGTTTTGCCATGATTTTGTGGGTGTATTTCTGATTTTGCTACCTTAGTTACTTTAATTTTGTGAAAGGATTGGGGATGTTTCAAAGACCAACAACTCTTCACCACCATTGCTTTTTCACGTAGCTGTTTAAACAATCTCTTTAGACCATGTACAGTTGCTTTGGGGATATAAGCCCAATCTCTGAGAGTTTTCTTCTCCTTCTTTTTTCTTCCTAAATTGCCATTTGTATGGCTGGGGTGTGAGGGGAATATCTGAACCAAAGGCATAGTGAGGAAAGGACCCCTGACCTCTTGTTGACCACTGATTCATGCATGGCCCATCTGTCTGATGCTCTCGCAAGGTGAGCACACCCATCCTTCACACATAGAAGCAAAGGGAGTCTCCGGGGAAATGAACTGGAGCATCCTTTATGCTCTCACATTTCCTCAAAAGTAGGCAGCCACCTCCATGTTGATAAAGAGGTAGTCTGACGAGCAGTTTCTCTCCAGTCCGAAATAGAGAAGGGAAAAGGTCTCCAATATCTTCAATGTTTCCAAAAAAACAATCCAATGCAGCTTCTTTTGTCTTCAAAGCTGTGAAACCTCTGAGTGGAGAGATTATCTCTGGCTTCCCCTACTTGTTCTCATGATCCACAAGCTGAGAAGGGACAGGCTAAGATGTCATCTCATATTGCCATCTTCCAGATTCTAGATTCTGGGTCAAGTTTTTTAATGGTAGAAAGTTGTTTCTTCACTGTCATAGAAGACCATCATGCTTGGCTCTATGGGCCCCAACTGTTAGATGTTAATCTTAGCATATCCTCTCCACAGAAATCTTATCTTTTTAAGCCCATTTTCTTTTATTCATTGATTGATTTTATTTCTTAAAATTTTAATTCTGGCATAGTTAACATAAAGTGTTATATTTCAGGTTTACGATATGGTAACACAGCAATTCCATATTATCACCCAGTGCTCATTCCAAGACAAGTGCACTCCTTAATTCCCATCACCTATCTCACCTATCTCCCCATCCACTTCTCCTCTGGTGACCATCGGTTTGCTCTGTAGAGTTAAGAGTCTGCTTCTTAGCTTTTCTTTCTCTCTCTCTTTTCCCTTTGCTCATTTGTTTTGTTTGTTCTTAATTCCACATGTAAGTGAAATCATATGATATTTGTCTTTCTCAGACTGATTTATTTCCCTTAGCATTACACTCTCTAGCTATTTCCATGTTGTTGCAAATGACCAGATTTCATTCTTTTTAATGGCTGAGTAATACTCCATTGTATCAAGCCCATTTCCATACGAAATAGATCCCAGGAAGAAAAATGTGGGAGGAGAGCACACATTTAAGAAGAAAATGAAAATAACAGTTAATTTTGCAGATACAGTATCGTGATGTGTTAGTTTGCTAGGACTGACCTAACAAAGTACCACACACAAGTGGCTTAGACCAAAGAAATGTATTGTCTCACCATTCTGGGCGCCAGGAGCCCACTATCAAGGGGTCAGCTGAGTTGGTTCTGCTGAGAGTTGTCAGGAAGAATTTGTTCCATGCCTCTGTCCTAGCTTCTGGTGGTTTGCTGGCAATCATTAGTGTTTCTTAGCTTGTAGAAGCATCATCCTGATCTTTACTTTCGTCCTCACATAGCGTTTCCTTCTGTGAGTGGCTATGTCAAGATTTCCCCACTTTTATAAGAATGCTTATCATATCTGATTAGTGCCCACCTTCATGATCCCACTTTAACTTGTTACCTCTGTAAAGACTCTATCTCCAAATAAGGTCATATTCCAAGTTAGGATTCTAACATATCCACCAAAAACACCTGGCTACATTTACATTAGGTATATCACAATTTAAGTGACTTGCCCAAGATCGTAAACTAGTAAATAAAGAAGCCAAGATACATAAACGTTCTTGGACTTCAAGGTCCTTGCTCTTAAGCCACTGGCTCTCTGTAGAAACGGGGATGGGTACCACCTCCCAGGGGCATTTTGCAAATCTCTGGGGATATTTGACTCAAGAAGTTGTTTTGTCATTTAATGGGCAGGAGTCAAGGACCCTAAATGTACTATAATAAACGGGATTGTCTTGCAATTGAAGAATTGCAAGTATTTTCATACTTTGCAAAGTTTCATACTTTGCAAAATTTCCCAAAATTTCCTTGTGTTCTTTTATGGTTTGTTTGTTTGTTTGTTTGTGGTAAGAACACTTAACGTGAGATCTATTCTCTTAACATTATGCAAAGTGAAATAAACCAGTCGTAGAAGGACTGCAGGATTCCATTTTTATTAGGTATCTAAAATAATCAGACTCATAGAAGCAGAGAAAAAATGGTGGTTTCTGAGGGTTAAGGGGAGGAGGAAAAAGGGAGTTGTTCGCTGAGTAGAAAGTTTTAGCTACGCAAGATGAGTAAGTTGGACAGATCTATACCCCAGAGCAGCCACAGTTAACAATACAGTACCGAGTACTGCCTGACTTTGTAATGCCCCATCAGCTTTTCCGGGAAGTAAAGCACTGGTTTGTAATTATCTGAACTTAGAACTTAACACACACTGTTTTGGGGAAGGCTTTAATTTCCCACTGAATTTCCGAGAATAAAACCATAGTGCAGTGAGGAATGATTCAATTTCATCTTGTTCAGAATTTCACCCATTTCTGAAAAATCTCATCACTGACTCACAGGACTTGTCCTGGGTGCAGCAAGCACATGTGCCCGGGCTCTGCACGCAGAGTTCTTACATTCCGGGAGATTCTGTACACGGGTCCAATTATCCAGCTGCCACAGTGCATCTTCTCTTGAAGCCAGTCATGCCTGAGCATTTCGTGTTGAGATGCATACTAGTTTATCAGAGATGGCTTCACTCTGATTTTTCTGTAAGCTTACTGGTAATAACATACAGTATTGCTTTTCTGAAAACAACCTGTATAATATTAATTATGATTTTTTCACTTTTAAATAGAGAAGAGAGAAATACAAGTATTTGTTATAAAAGGGAATCCCAAATCTGATAGTTTTGCATAACTCTTCTCACTCACAAATAAACTCATTCCCAGGTCACCTTCAAGATTTGCCGTCTGTTTCCACGTACCTTCTGAACTATTGCTTAATGTTTTTCTTTATTTTTTACTTTTTTACTTTAGGGAGAGAGAGAGCGTGAATGGGGCAGAGGGGCAGAGGGAGAGAGAGCGAGAATCTCAAGCAGGCTCCATGCTCAGTGCAGAAAGCTACACTGGGCTTGATCTCACAACCCTGGGATCATGAAGTCGAGAGTCAGATGCTCGACTGACTGAGCCACCCAGGCGGGCCTGCTTCATGTTTTTAAGTTGACTCACTTTTTTTAAAAGTCAAATTGCAAGCAAAAGAAAGCTAAATCACTACTCTAAATGGAAAACCAGGATCACTAGCCTCAAGTGAAAGGTAACCATAAATAAATATGCAATGAAAATATTGTAATTTCAAGTCTTGAAACTTAAGGAAAAAAGTATACTGTGAAATCTATAATAATAAATCTAATTGATTATGGTGTGCCAACCAATGAATGCTATCTAGTTTTCCCAGTAAGAATTCAAGTAAGTATGAATTTTCTCACATTTACAGATAAGGAAAGTATGATGCAGAAAAATAGCGTGAACACAGACGTGTCTTATGTGTGTTTCATGATAGACAGTCCTCAGCTTGTCATGACATGGACAAATGCTTAGAAAAATCAAGGCTTTTTTTTTTCTTTTTAAATATAGTTCGATTTTCAACTTTCTGTGGTTTGAACTTTAAACATATATATTTGTAACAACAAAAACAACTTATTTACAATTTACTGTTTGTTTAGGGAGGATGCCTTCTATGTGTTGGGGAATCCTTTGTTTACTCAGCTGCTAGATATATATTCAGATGAAAATCAGAAGCGGAAAACTTAAATTGTTCAGTAAATACGAAGTGGTGGTGAGTGGGGGTAGGCTTCTCGTAAGTAGCAATGGGGGGGAAGAAGAGAGGGAGAGGTCAGGGGGACAGGAAGAGAAGGTAAGAGAACGGGGAGAGCTAGAGAAATGGGAGATATTAGGTGGTGTCTTAACTCCTTTCCCTCAAAATGTCTGAAGATAGGCCGGATATTTGTTTCAATATGCATTAAAGCTAATAGGTATTAAAATGTAAGATATTTATATGAACTAGCTAAAATAATCTGTTCTACCAAGAGTATGCATCCCACTAGTTGAGCAAGCACTGCGTTTACTTCTGTGTACACATAAACAGTCTGAACCAGGCATATGCATACTCAGTCTTAGGAGGTCAGCTCATGGTCAAAGACAAAAGGAAGCAGATTTCTTCGTGAAATCTCTTTTTTATTTACAGTGATCTGCTCATGGCAGATAGTCATAGTAAGGACCATCGCTTTCCTTCTAACACTGAGTTTATATGTAAGATATTTTTAGTGAGTTCAGTTACACTCAGTTTTTCAAATGACTCTGCAGATGATTTTTAGAATAGTTGATTATGCCCTGTAGGTATTTGAGAATTGAAGCTCCATACAGGAAAAGAGACAAAGCCCTGGGGTGATAGAATGTCACATGAGTCTCAAAATCAACATTTTATGTATGTATGTATGTTTATTTATTTTTGAGAAAGAGAGAGAGACAGAGAGTGAGTGGGGGAAGGGCAGAGAGAGAGGGAGACACAGAATCAGAAGCAGGCTCAAGCTCTGAGCTGTTAGCACAGAGCCTGACACAAGGCTCGAACTAATGGACCGTGAGTTCGTGACCTGAGCCAAAGTCAGACACTTAACTGACAGAGCCACCCATGTGCCCCAAAACTAGCATTTCATTTAAAAAAATTTTTTTTAAATATCTATTTATTTTGGGGAGAGCGCAAGCAGGGGAGGGGCAGAGAGAGGGAGACAGAGGATCCAAAGTGGGCTTTGCACTGACAGGCTGACAGCAGCGAGCCCCATGTGGGGTTCAAACCCACGAACCGTGAGATCCTGACCTGAGCTGAAGTCGGTTGCTCAACCGACTGAACTACCCAGGTGCCCCCCAAAATTACCATTTTAAATGTGTAGCCTAGTTACTTCCCCAGTACTATTAAGAAATGGGCTTGCAGCGTTGCAAATAGAATGGTTTCGTGTAAGATCCAAATTTCAGAGCAAGAGGTGTCATTCCCATCCATGTAATAAGTGAAAAACAAGAAAATGCTCTTTAATGGAAAGTGTAGCGTCTAAGCGCCTGTCTTTTGTGGCTGTGGGCGTTCCCAGACTGGGCGTCACTCACAGTAGCTTTAGATTTCCACCACATGGAGAGAACAGTGAGGTAAGCCAGGAACCTATTTCGACAAGAGTTACAGAACCAGCCTTGAGATTACAGGCAATACAAGAAACTTTATCTTAAGGTGGAGTGAGATCTGGGGCAAAAGGAAAAGCAAATTCTGAGTGAAGCCAGAGCATTTTTCCTGCCAGCCCTCCCATGGACTCAGACCAGAGTCCATGAGAAAGGGAGCACAAAGGAGGTGCCATCCTTTCATAGGATCTCCTCAGGCTGTTGAGACTGCCTGAGCCCAGGGCATTAGCCTTCCTTGGGATGGTCCTTTGGCAACCACTAAAAGCTTCACGGTGAGCCTGGAGGATGACGCAGAGCTTAGAGTCTTGCATTCTTGGAAGGCAAGAGGACTAGATGATGGAGACCTCCCCTTTGTGAGTTTTAGAAGTATCGGTGAAGAGCCCAATGGGGACTCAAGTCTACTGAAAAGCTAGTGAACGTAGGAGCTGGGAAGCTTTTTCCCTGTGAAATGGATACAAGCATATTCTTCCTCCCAGGCTCGTGGAGTCAAGGAGGCACAGCACAGTGTATCTAGTGTCCCAGTTAACCATGGCTGTGCAACAGCCACCTCAGAATTTAGTGGCTTAAAATAGTGGCTGTCTCAGCTTACAGTACTGTGGGTCAGGAATCCAGGCTGGGCTTGGCAGAACGATTCTTCTTCCTTTCAGGGTTGGCAGACGTTGGTTGGTAGGTGGTGTTCAGATGGGAGATGCTTGGATGTTCAGATTGGGGGACCTGAGACGGCTTCACTCGCATGTCTGGCCTGTTAGAAGTCTGGGATTGACTGGGACGGTGGCCTGAAGTGCCTACACATAGCCTTCTGGAGGCCTCCAGGTAGTCTAGTGTTCTGCGAACCAGGCAGATGCTGTGAGACCTTTTGTGACCTAGTTTAGGATGTCACCTGTGCAACTTCCATACCATGTCAGTACTGTGGTTGGGGCAGCTGCAAGTCTACCCACATTCGGGAGAAGGGGACCTGAATCCCAACTCTTGATAGAAAGAGTGATGAAAAAAAATGTGCAACCATCTTTTACAGACTTCAGGTCTAGATTTGTTGCAATGTGTTTGTCGAAAGAGAGAGGGAGAGCAGCAGGAGGCAAGAGGACATTTAATTCTGACGCTTATAAAATTTACAGTTTTCGTAATGTCTGAAGGGCCACAAATAGGGACCGTGCTTCCCACAGCTAAGTGTATTAGGGACCTGCGGGTCAGACTGTTGCTGCTAACTTTCCGTTACTTTCCAGTCTGATTCCTCTGAGCCTTTACTTCAGACTTGGCACGCCCCAAAATAGAAAGCATTTTATGATGCTTTTATGATTTTATGATGATTCTCCAATATGCCTGTTCAGTCTTGATAGAAGATTAGTATTTTATATTTCCCTCCTGTGTCTTTTGCATTCAAGAAGCGAGGCTCAGAAATGCAAATACAGTAAACAACCTTCAGGGATGGCAGCCGGAAGGGAAGGGCAGAGAACTCAGAGAGGACAAGCACACGCAGCCTAAGGGGGAGGCTGCCAGGCAGTTTATCTTTTCACTTATTCGTATTCGGGCTTCGTCCTTGTAAGCCTAGGCAGCTCTCCTGGGCTCTTTCCCACATAGCCGAACACGCTACTCTAAGTGGAACCATGCCCATGGTTCAGGTTGCATGGTTTAGTCAATGAGCAGGAGTCTTCTGTCTGTACTTGACGGGCTAACCCCGGGCTGCCCAGCCAGGATGATCGGAGCAAAGTGAGACAGAGGTGCAGATCAGGCATCAGTGCCTTCATCGGGACCTGCGTAGGTCTGCCTGTCCTGTCCAGGTTGAGCGGTCACGGTTGCTGCCTTGCTAGTCCCTGCACATCCACTTGTTCACAGTCAGCCTTCCTGACTTCATACAGTACTAACAACTAACGGAGCGTTCACTGCGGGCCAAGCCCCGTGCTCGCTGTTTGCTCATGTTGTTACCTCTGTTTATACCTGTCATCAATCCTTTGCGGCAAATCCTATTAATGCCACACTTCACAGTTAAAGAAACTCATTCCCAGAGAAATTAAGTGGAAGGGCCAGGGTCCAAGACTCCTGATCGCTGCACTCACAGACACTTGGTCATGCTCACGGGCATGGCAGACCTCAGCCTCCTACTTAGGGAGCCTTCACCAGCTCCTGGTCTATGAGGGAGAGAGGGGCTTCCTAGGTGCTGTATGTCCGGGAAGAACCGGCAAACAGTCAAGGAAAGAACCTATTAAGTTACTCATTTTTGTACCTGTGGCTATTCATATTCCATCTTTATGAGCCAGAATTGAAATGTAACCACCAGCAGTGTCTGAGAATCTTTGGAGCTAAACAAGTTCCCTTTGAAATGAGAAAAACCTGTTGTTTTAAAGGTTCTCTTTCTGTGGTGAGAAGGAGATATGGAGCTTGGAGAATCAAGCCTTGGTAAGGAAGGATCTTCCCACGATATTTACTGTGCCCAGGCCAAGGACCGGCTAGTATAACCAGAGCAGTAGCTAGAACCAGAAGGGCTTGGGGTAGAATCTTTGCTGTATACACTCCCTAAGTAAGTACTCCCTAAGTACTAGCTAAGTGACTTGGCTAGTCTGAGCCTCAGCTTGACCTTTTCTGAGGGAGAGAGGTCTGATGAAGGACCAAACGAGGTAACCATTGCTCACACCCATTATTAGGACAAGCTCACACCCATTATTAGGTAACCCATTACGAGGTAACCATTGCTCACACCCATTATTAGGACTCTAATTTGTAGAGTACCTTGCCTTTAAAGAGATCTACTAAAAATTTCAAGATAGCAACCGTGGATCATTTAATCAAAGCCCGGGGCTCTCCTGAGTGCACGGCCTAGGCGACTGTACTGTTTGTATGCCCATGAGGCCGGTTCTGAACATTATAGCCTTTCAACAAACATCCCTTCTTACCATGGCATGTTTCCCTCACAAGAAGAACCTGTCTGCTCTCATTTCCCAGCGTGCCGGGCCCTCAGAACCTCCCACTTAGATGTCTGAATCCAATGTTTGGGCCCTGGCCTGTGGCCCGGTTTCTCATCCCCCCATCACCTCACTAGAAAAGCCATGGACATCTAACTATCTAACCGTCTTCAAAGGGATCCCGCAAAGATTCTGTGATGTCTTAGCCAAGACGCCGTATGTCCTCCAAGTTGTAGAATTACAACACTCACATGAGAATGTATGCCATTCTAGACATGCCATCCTCTTACCATGAGTGATGATATAATATTGACTAGTTACAATTACATAAAAATAGACCTGTGTTTTATTTCTCAGTGATGAGCCTGCACTCCATGACACTCACCAAATTCGCACACTAACAGGTACCAGAAATTCAAATCTCGGGGGCATCCACATGGACCTTTGTGCCCCGATGAAGTCATTCTTCCTGCCATTGCCTCAGTTCAGACTGCCATGATTTGCAAGAGTTTGCCAGGGGCCTGAGTTGCAAGAGGTCCACTCAACCAGCTGCCCGATCTACAGTCGGTTCCCCTCCCTGCCGCCATGTCGTCTTTCTATGGTGCACATCTGCCCCGCTGCTCTCTTGTGACAAAGCCCTGGTAAATGCAACCTGTTTAGCCTGGCATGTGGAGGCGCTCGTGAGCTAGCTCTTGTCAGCGGTTTCCCTCTTCAGACTCATCCTTTCTCTTTTCTGCCCTCCCTTCCCCCCTCATTCCTCATCATCCCTACTCCAGCAGAGCCTTGCTTCATCATGTCATAGTTTTTGAAAAATGCCCCATGTTTGAACTCGCCTTGTGCCTTCTTACTGGACCCTCGCCCTGCAGGGAATGGTGCTGCCACCCTGCCCGTGCCCTCCATTAGGCCAATAAATTTGTCATGGTTCAGTTCAAGCCTGTCTCATCTGGGAGGCCTTTGCCAACTGGGACCTTCGTTTCGCATCATGCTTCTGTCCTTCATGGTAGGTACCATCCTGCAACAAGCTGAGAATGTTTGTTTCCTTCAATGTGATGGTGTTAGGAAGTGGGGGCCTTTGGGGGTGATTAGGTCATGAGGGTGGAGCCCTCATGAATGGGTTGGTGCCCTTATTTAAAAAAAGAAAAAAAAATGTTAAGGTTTATTTATTTTTGAGAGAGAGACGAGAGTTCTAGTGGGGGAGGGGCAGAGAGAGAGGGAGACACAGAATCCGAAGCGGGCTCCAGGCTACGAGCTGTCAGCACAGAGCTCGACGCGGGGCTTAAACTCATGAACCGTAAGATCATGACCTGAGTTGAAGTTGGATGTTTAACCAACTGAGCCACCCAGGTGCCCTTATAAGAAGAGGCCAGAGGGGCCCCTGGATGGCTTAGTCGGTTAAGCCTCCGACTCTTGATTTCGGCTCAGGTCATGATCTCTTGATTGTGAGTTCGAGCCCAGCGTAGGGCTCTGCACTGGTAATGCTGAGCCTGCTTGGGATTCTCTCTCCCTCTCTCTCTGTCTGTCCTCCCCCACATGTTCTCTCTCTCTTTCTCAAAATCAATAAATAAACTGAAAATTTTTATTTTTGTTTTTGTTTTTAAAGAAGAGGCCAGGGAGCTAGCCTATTGTGTTCCCACCATGTGTGGACATAGTAAGAATTTGGCAGCCTGTGACCCGGAAGAGGACTCACTGTAATCTGACCGCGCGGGTACCCCGGTCTCAGACTTCCAGCCTCCAAAGCTGTGAGGAATAAATTCCTGGCAGCCTGCAGCCACCTGGTCTGTGGCGCTTTGTTATAGCAGACCAAACGGCCTAACGCACCCTTTGTTACAGCCTTCCCTTTATCCATGTATCTCTCTCATGAGGTTGTGCATGGTCGAGGGTGGCTTCTTTTTCGTTTTTCTGGTGCCGTATTAATTAATCATGGTGTCCGCAGTGCCTAGAACAGTTGTTGGCACGTAAGAAATGCTTCAGTACTTGCTGACTGAGTCAAAATGTTTGTTTTACTGTTTCAGATGGAGCCCTGGATGGCTCCCCTACCAGAAGAGCCTTGAGACACTGAGTCTAGCCGCACACGCTACTACTCCAGACGCATTTTGCTCTTCTGTGTCAGCTTCGTGATCACCTCTCCTTCCAAGGGTTCTCAGATCTCTGACCTCGCCGTCCCCTTTGCTTTCTGTTTCTAGACATTGGTTCCCTTGTTAGGATGATTCTCTTTTTTTCGTATTTGGAGAACCTCTTCTCATTCTCTATCTTGCAGAGATAGAGGGAGTGACATTCTGGAGTTTTCTGCTGAAGCCCTGGTTGAGTCTACAATGTGGCTAATAAAGATGCAAGAGTGAAAAGCTTTAAAACCAATTTCAAAGGCTTATCTACTGGAATTGACAGGGTGTGGTGGTCTCTTTGGGTTGGGTGTGGGTGGGGGAGAGAAAGAAGGAAGTGTTAAGAATGACTTTAAAATGTGTATTTGCAATCGAATCCATCCAAGTTGGCCTTTTATACTTTGTTGAGGGTGTATGTTTTGAGATGAGAGGGAAGGGAAGGCTGGCGTATGGCTTTTTGTTTCAGTGTGTTTGTTTTTCTAATATTTACTAATCCATAGGGCACTGATGATCAGATCCAAGAACCATCGTTACTAAAAATGACATAAAGTGAGGGGCGCCTGGGTGGCTCAGTCGGTTAAGCATCTGACTTCAGCTCTGGTCATGATCTCATGGTCTGTGAGTTCGAGCCCCGAGCCCCGCGTCGGGCTCTGTGCTGACAGCTCAGAGCCTGGAACCTGCTTCGGATTCTGTCTCTCCCTCTCTCTCTGACCCTCCCCCGTTCATGCTCTGTTTCTCTGTGTCTCAAAAATAAATAAACATTAAAAAAATTTTTAAAAAAATGACATAAAGTGAAAAAATATCTTATGGCTTGGAACATCTCCAGGGATGGGCACTATAACCAAGCTATAACTGGGGAACTGATTTCATCTATGATAAGGACAGCGATTTTTCAAGTCTTCACTTCCCCAGAATTCTTCAAGTTTGAGTCCCCTAAATGATCTTAAAAAAAAAAAAAAGCACTGTGTTTCAGAAATTACAGCAGAAGTCAACCAGCAAAAGAAATTTTGTTAACAGTGCTACTAAGAGAAGGTACCATTAAAAGGGAAAACATTGAACTGTGAAGGTGTCTTGTGGTTTAAAAAAAAATTTTCCTTTTGCTCGAAGTTGTTTCGCATATAAGATCTCTAATGATTTAGAAAACTACCTGTTTCTCTCTCCCCCATAAAAGATATTGCCAGAGTAGAAGTTTCTCACATATTTAAGCTCCTAGTTGCTTTGGCCTCACTCTTTGACCACAGTCTCCATTTGACTCCTTTACCTCCTGATTGGCATATATTTTGCTTTTGTGATGCAACTCACAAAGTTTCTACTCCATTTCATAATCCCCACTGTAGTTTCTGTTAATGGAATTGTAAGACATGCCTTGTCAGAGATCCCTCGAAGGTCATTAAGCTTATTTTTCAGGTGAAGGATAATTACGTGTATTTTCATTATCAAAAGAGGACGGGAATGACTACCCTCTATTTACGAAAGGTTGTCTGGTTAATCTCCTTTTAGAATGTACCAGTATGACATTCACAGCCTTGATTCTACCTGATTCTCGCTTTAACAAAAAGTGCTTAAATACTCTGGTAATACACAGTGTGGTCAAAACTCCCAGCGCATGAAGACTTAACTCCCAGAACACAGTAATTTGCAGGCTTCTTCATAAGGGGTTGGCGAAGTGTGGATTGTGGATCATATCTGGCAGAATGCTTGTTTTGTAAAGGACATTTTATTAGAAAATGGCCATGCTCATTTTCTTATGTACAGTTTATTACTGTTTGGGCACTACAATAGCAGAGTAGAATAGTTAAGACAGAGACTCTATGAACTGCAAAAATATTTACTATCCGGCCCTTTACAGAAAAAGTTTGTTGACCTCTGAAGATGAATGTACCAAATCTTTCAGGTTGAATATCAAATTGGAGCCCTCTGTAGTTTAGAAGAGTTCTGAATTGTCATGTTTTAACTACATGTACTTTTTTTGTTGTTGGAGGAAAATGCCTACAAACGTATGGAAACTAGTGAGAAGAGGTTACGCGTGAATTCACTTTTCACAAAACAGTGTCTGTCTTGGGACAGGCTTGCCGGTGCGAATACCTCACCTGAGCGTGAAGGGTAGGGCAGTGCTCCCCTGGGCACTGGGGTTTGCCCTCAAGTTCTGATGAGGTATCGGCTCCATTTTAGGGGAGGAGCAGTACGTTGAGGAAGCTTCTAACTGTTTTACTTCAACGTGCCTGCCAAGTTGTGACTCAGGGCAATCTGGCGCTGTGTTCATGAGCCTTTGCTAAGAGGCGAGTTTGCACAATGGAAGAAACGTTCAGTATGTTTGTTGTCTGCATGTTCTTGGAAAGTGCTAAAACGACACCTAAAACTGCAACCATGTATTTATACACTGGAGAATTGTCATGAGATCCTTAACCACTCCTTTTCCATTTCTCTTTCCTTGTTTCCAAATTCTCATCCCAAAATTTCTGCTTTCTCCCCTAGAATGTACTTTCCATCATTTTACCTTACTTGCCCAATCTTTTAAACACAGATTCTAATCCCAAATCTACTTCAAAACAAAACGAAACAGAACAACCCTGATCAATGCTGAAATTTGTTGTGTCCTGGGTTCTTTTATCAATATCAATAAGATATGCAAGTATGATTTTTTTCTTTTAAGGTATCAAAACTAGATTATCCACTCATGTGATCATTATTCCTTTGGAGATTTCTTTTAATGTTTGGAGAAATGCACTGTGTTTTAGCACAAAGCCCATGAAACTAAAAGTCATATGACTTGAGGGCTAGGCCCTCCTCTTGTGACAATTAACATTAATCATTCTGAATGGTTTACTCAACTGCTCTGAACTCAGGATTTTCAGCTTTCCAGTAAAGAGTTCCATCTCATCATCCAAAAGATCTTTTGTCAACCCCAGCAATCTAAGCTGACTGTATGTTACAACTTAATACTAGCTTAGATGTTCAAATAAATGCTGACTAATTCTCCATTTTCCAAAGTAATAAGCGTTTCCTTAATTAAAAAAAAAAATGAAATGTTCCATATATATGCACAGAGATATTTATAACCAGTACCCACCCTGTACCATCACCTTGCTTTAACAAGTATTAATGTTGAGCCATAGGTAAGCTTGATTGTTTTTTTAATAAAGAATGAAAGCATTACATGTACAGGTAAAGTCCTTAATTTATAGAACTAGTCAAAAAAGTATACAATGCTTTTGCATATTTTGGCCTCTTCAAAGCTCTTAACCATGAGATGTGGTCATATGTCCAAGATGCACATGTGGTGCAGACAGGTGTAAAAATTATATCTGGGTATACTCAGTGAGTAAATGAAGAATCTAGGACTCGATCACATGCGAGGTCATCTAAACTCTGCATTCTTTCCACTATACCTTGACTCGTTTTCTAAATATATCATTTTTGTAATTAGGGTTCCTCATAAGCAACACAGATTGATTCTGGTTGTCTTATGCAAAAATACTCATTTATTAGCAATATATATTACAACTTATAGAAGCAAAGAAAGGAGTGAGCAACCAGCTTTTGAAACAGGCAGGAAGCAGTACTGTTCTGTAAGGTCTAGGTAGCAGGAGTGACTGGAAAGACTTTTCTGGCCTTCATTGTTCAATGAATCTGCTTCCTCCATTTTTGATCTTGATCTCTGTTCATGATCAAAACTACCAGTAGAGAAAGACTGATTGGTCCAGTGTGGACGCTTTGCCCCTCCCTCCTGTGAGGGTGAGTCAGAGCACGGGGTTTTGATGGTTCTACCAGGGCCACATGCAGAGGGGTGTTTTGGTTTCTGGTCGAATACGGAGGTTTTTAGTGACAAGAGGAAGGGCATGGATGCTGTTCTGCCAAAAATGTGAGATAATCTACTCAACTAATTGCGGCAGCCATGAGAACGTGCATCTCATATGTCTGATTACAGGATAGTAACTGGCCAATGACCCCAGCTGCTGTGCTCTGAAATTGTTTCACTGTGTTGGCACAGAGGCCAAACTTTCTATGGGCAGCTTCCACCCAATGACCGAGGGAAACAGTCAGGTGCAAACTGGATGGTGACCAGTTCTGTTCCTGGGAGATACGGAACTGCCCTGATGGGCACCTTGGCTGGGTGAGTCCCTGATCACCTTGGTGAACTTTCCTCACAGCTGCGCTGCGGTCTACGGTGCTCTTGTCCAATTCTTCTTCCTCCCCTTTCTCCTTTGCTTGACCTGAGACCTGCGTCATGGCCTTCTCATCATTTGCTTCTAAGAGGACCTTCAATATAGCACACAAATAGTCATTAATATTCAAAAGCAATATTAACTAGCACTTTCAGGAACAATTCCCTAAAATTATTATCCTCCCTTTCGCACATTCTTTATCCTTCTTTTGCTCTTATTGCTGTTCTTGTAGCATTTGAAATCTTCCAATAAAGTAGACGATGGTTTATCATTGGTTTTCTCTCCAGACCAGAGTATAAGTTCTCTTGAGGCATAGGACAGAGATCTGTTCTGTCTTGTTTACTGTTGTGTTGTATCCAAACACTTAAAACAGTTTTCAGCCATGGAGGGCACTCAATAAATATTTGTTGAATAAGTGACTATCTTTATTTCCAATTGCTTGCAATTTATCTCCAAATATTTTCTTTCAGGTCCTAAATAAGAAGGCCTAGAGTCCCAGACCCCTTTACCCATACTGAATCCATGTGGACATTATGATTATTATTGACCCCAACAATCATTCCCATTGCCCCCAAAAGACCATAGATTCCTCCAACTAAAGCCTTGTGCAATTAGAGTTCACTTGATCCTCAAATTCTCATTTAAAGCAAGTTCTTTTTCACTGAACAACAAGTTTGAATAAATCTTAAATTGCTTTTCTTAAAGTCAGGTATCAAGGGAGCAAGTCTGCTTCAGTGTCTTGTTCTCAGAAGGAAGTAGCTTACAAGTAGCAGTCAGGAAGCGAAGCCTGTTGGATCAGACATTTTTGTGCTCACGAACAATCATCCTTCACATTTGGCCTTCTTTCCCCCAGAGGATTATTGATACAGAGAGCCACGGCCCAGCGTTGATTTCGGCTGAGTACCTGTGTGCTCTTTGTTTGTTCTAGTCTTAGAAGAGACGAGTCCAGGGGATGTCATTGTGTGTCCTACCTAGGGCTGCCATGGTACGGAGATCGCCATTTCTGAAGCTTCCTAAGAAAGCAAGAAACAACAACATTGGGAGGATGTGTCAGGCAAACGCTTTATGAATGAGGAGAGGATATGGTGCTACATACATTAGCAACTTAGGTTGCTACCCTTAAAAACTTGAATCGGGAAGCTTTTTTGAGTACATTGTCTCCGTCTCAACACGGGGACTGAAAGCAGCCCCAGTGGTGGTTTTCGGATCCCAGTCTCTCATTAGATATGGAAGCACGTTGAAGAGTTAGAGCCACGTGTATGTCATGAAGGATGCGGGGCCAGTCTTAAACGGAAGTAGTCGAATCTTGTTTCAAAAAGAAGTTCCACTCTTAACCTTGGCTGACAGAGAAATTTGTCGATCATCCTAAGGTTTTCATTTTTTTTCTCTTACGATATGGCATTGAAGAAAGCATCTGTTCCATGATGTCCCAGGGCATGGGAAGAAAAATTAAACGGCAGCGAAACTCAATCCCCGAAGCACTGCTTATAGAATAAGATCATTCCCAGAATATTATATAAAGCAAAATTAGAAAATCAAACTCAGACTTGTGTTTAAATTCATCCCTTTGGCGCTTAACAGCTGCGGGATCTTGAAGAAAATACCGCATATCTCAATGTCCACATTTGTAAAATGTAGTTCAGTTTGGTAAAATACTGGTCAGGTTGATTGGTGAGAAGTTCAGGTTTAATACATGTAAAGCATGTGGCATAGTGTCTGACACATGATGGGACCGTAATAAGTGACAGCTACTACTAAGCTCTTGCTGTATGCATTGTATTGTTTACATCATCAGGACCCCTTTACCTCTCTTTTTCATTAGGCAGTACCCATTTGACCTGGCTCCCCCTCTACACTTCTCCCTGCTGAATTTGTGTTTAACCATATGTGGAAAATCTTTTCAGTTCTAGGTAGCAATTATCTATGTTTATCGCCAGAAGCAGTTTGGTTTTCTTAAAGCAAGTAAGAGCTCTACTGATCAATGATATACTCAATGATTTGTTGAGCAAGGTTGGTACAACTATTGATAAAAGCACATGTTGGGTGTATTTTTTTAGATCTCAAGTTTCCAAGCTCTTCTTTTTCCTAATGACTAGAGATTTCCTAAAGAGAGCTATACGTACCCCTGGGAGAGGAATACGGTTTTTATTTAAGGAGAAAAGGAACTTGGAACAAAATGGAAAGGGGGGGAAAAACCCCAAAACTTGGCACATTCAAGGCAGTTAAGCATTGCTTGATTTGATTGCCTTCGTTTCTCTCTTTCTTTTTCTTCTGCCCACCCCCCCATCTTACTTTTTCAGCTATCCTTGGGATGTCTGTTAAAACTTTTTATTTTAATGTGTTTATTTTTGAGAGAGAGAGAGCACAAGCTGGGGAGGGGCAGAGAGAGGGAGAGACAGAGACGGAGACAGAGAATCTGAAGCAGGACCCAGGCTCCAAGCTGTCAGCACAGAGCCCGATGCAGGGCTCAAAACCATGAACTGTGAGATTGTGACCTGAGCCGAAGTCAGACTCAACCAACTGAGCCACCCAGGTGCCCCAGCTATCAAAACTTAAATCATGGGACTATGTAAAAAGCGAGCTCCCCAGAAATAAGATCTCATCACTCTGATTGCCCAGTCTTGAACTTCTTCCATTTCTTACTTCTAGAGTTGCCAGAATCCCACTATATATTCCTTTATGCTGAATTCTAGAAAAACCGCAAATAAGGATCCCGAGAAGAAAGGAAAAAAGAAGCAACTATAGTTCCACAATCCACCACTATTAATGTTTTGGGTGAATTTTACCAGTCTTTTTTTTTTCTATACAGAAACAAACTTAAAACACTTTTCTGGAACTTCCTTTTTCATTAAATATTGAAATGAAAGGTACCATTTAGCTCCTGCCCAGCTCACGGGGTCTCCAGCTGGTTCTATTCATCTCCCACCAGCTCCACTCTACCCTCAGCTGTTACACGAGGTATAAGGGCCCCAGTGCCCTTTACTTTGCGTCACCAAGATCCTGGGGCATATGGAGGAAGGGTGTCCATGCAGGCAAATCCAGAGGGGACACAACAAAGACTTGAAACACGTATGGGCTGCACTAGAGGCGGATGGCCCTCAGAGGATTGTGCCCTGCAGGTAGGGTAAAGCCTTTACCAGATATTTCACCAAAGAATCCTTGCTTTCATCCCTTGGTGTAGAGCAAATGCCAAGAAGAGCTGGTGAGCCTGCTGTCGGGCTTGTCCTTCATGCAGCTCTGGGTACTTCAGAGGACTTCCTTTTAATGTGACCCCTCCCTTGAGTTCACCTCTTCACACTATCCATCCCATCCCTGTTGTTTTTTTTTTTTTTCCCTAGTCCCTTGAAAATAGATCTTCCATATTGGTACAGAATCTGGAATGTTGGGGCGCCTGGGTGGCTCAGTCGGTTAAGCGGCTGACTTCAGCTCAGGTCATGATCTCGCAGTCCGTGAGTTCAAGCCCCGTGTCGGGCTCTGTGCTGACAGCTTAGAGCCTGGAGCCTGTTTCAGATTCTGTTTCTCCCTCTCTCTGACCCACCCCCTTTCATGCTCTGTCTCTCTCTGTCTCAAAAATAAATAAACGTTAAAAAAAAAAAAAAGAATCTGGAATGTTATGCTAATATTTTAAGTAAGCAGTGAAAAGCCATTGGGTGTTTTCAATTGATACCCTATATTTTCACAACTTACTGGAAGCAGCATGGGAGGAAACCTAAAGACAGGAAGAACCCTTTTGAAGAGTGGGTGAGAGATGATTAAAGCTGGAACAAGGCAGTAGCAAGTGTAGTAAAGAGGAAGGGCAGGTAAGAGCTCAATGATAGACTCCGTTGGTACTCCCATTACTGCTGCACCCGTTCTGCTACAGATATAAGTGTCCCATCACCCATCACCATCAGCAGTAGCCTTGTTTACCCATCCACAGCCCCTCTCCCACCCCAACCACAATATATGTACCCCCTGGACTAATTTCTTTCTTCCTTTCTTCCTTCTTTTCTTTTCTTTTAATGGAGTTGAAATCAGTGAGTCATCACTTACATACAATACTCAGTGCTCATCACAACAAATGCCCTCCTTTTCTAAAAAAGTTTTTATTTATTTTTTTGAAGAGGGAAGGGGCACAGAGAGGGAGAAGGAGAATTTTTATAATGCTTTTATTTATTTTTGAGAGAGAGACAGACAGACAGACAGACAGAGCATAATCGGGGGAGGGGCAGAAAGAGAGGGAGACACAGAATCCACTGCAGCCTCCAGGCTCAGTCAGCACAGAGCCCGACATGGGGCTCGAACTCACGAGCTGCGAGATCATGACCTGAGCCGAAGTCAGACACTCAACCAACTGAGCCATCCAGGTGCCCCAGCCTCCCTTAATACCCATCACCCATCCAGCCCATCCCACACCCACCTCCCTCCATCAACTCTCAGTTTTTCTCCATCATTAAGAGTCTCTTTTGGTTTGTTTCTCTCTCTCCTCTTTTTTCCTCCTCCCATATGTTCATCTCTTCTGTTTCTTAAATTCCACATATGAGTGAAATCATATGGTATTTGCCTTTCTGATTGACTTACTTCATTTGGCATTCTAACTCTATGCACATTGTTGCAAATGGGAAGATTTTATTCTTTTTGATGGCTGAGTAATATTCCAGTGTGTGTGTGTGTGTGTGTGTGTGTGTGTGTGTGTGTATACCACACCTTTATCCATTCATCAGTCAGTGGACATTTGGGCTCTCTCCATAGTTTGGCTATTGCTGCTGCTGCTACTATAAACATTGGTGCATGCACCCCTTTGAATCTGTATTTTTGTATCCTTTGGGTAAGTACTTAGTAGTGCAATAGCTGGATTGTAGGGTAGTTCTATTTTTATTATTTTGAGGAACCTGCATACTGTTCTCCAGAGTGGCTGCTCCAGTTTGCATTCCCACCAACAGTGCAAGAGGGTTCTCCTTTCTCTGCATCCTCGCTGACACCTGTTGTTTCCTGTGTTGTTAATTTTAGCCATTCTGACAGGTAGGAGGTGGTATCTCGTCGTGGTTTTGATCAGTATTTCCCTGATGATGAGCGATGTTGAGCATCTTTTCATGTGTCTGTTAACCATATGTACGTCTTCTTTTTTTTTAATTTTTTTTAACTTTCTATTCAGTTTTTGAGAGACAGAGAGAGACAGAGTATGAATGGGGGAGGGGCAGAGGGAAAGGGAGACACAGAATCCAAAGCAGGCTCCGGACTCCAAGCTGTCAGCTCAGAACCTGATGCGGGGCTTGAACCCACCAGCCGTGAGATCATGACCTGAGCCGAAGTCAGATGCTTAACCGACTGAGCCACCTGGGTACCTCCCCCCCTTTTTTTAATGTTTATTTTTGAGAGAGAGAGAGAGAGAGAGAGAGAGAGACAGAGTGAGAGTGGGGGAGGGGCAGAGAGAGAGGGAGACACAGAATCTGAAGCAGGCTCCAGGCTCTGAGCTGTCAGCACAGAGCCCGACGCAAGGCTCGAGCTCACAGACTGTGAGATCAGACCTGAGCTGAAGTCAGACGTCTAACCGACTGAGCCACCCAGGTGCCCCTGTATGTCTTCTTTGGAAAAGTGTCTGTTTGTGTACTCTGCTCATTTCTTAATTGGGTATTTGTTTTTTTGGATGTTGAGGTTGATAAGTTCTTTATAGATTTTGGATACTAACCTTTTGTCAGATATGTCATTTGGAAATATATCTTCTCCTATTCCACCAGTTGCCTTTTACTTTTGTTGATTGTTTCCTTCGCTGTGCAGAAGATTTTTGTCTTTTTTAAAAGTTTTGTTTTTACATTTATTTATTTTTTGAGAGACAGAGAGAGACAGAGCACAGGTTAGGGAGGGGCAGAGAGAGAGGGAGACACAGAATCCGAAGCAGGCTCCAGGCTCTGAGCTGTCAGCACAGAACCTGACATGGGGCTTGAACTCATGAACTATGAGATCATGACCTGAGCCGAAGTCAGATGCTTAACTGACTGAGCCACCCAGGTGCCCCTTATTTATTTATTTTTAAGCAATCTCTATGCCCAAAGTAGTCATTGAACTCATGACTCTTGAGATCAAAAGTCACATGCTCCACCAACTGAGCCAGCCAGGTGCCTCAAGTGCACAGCTTGAACTCACAAACCATGAGATCATGACCTGAGCTGAAGTTGGATGCTTAACCAACTGAACCACCCAGGCACTCCCGAAGGTTTTTAGCTTGATGAAGCCCCAATAGTTCATTTTTGCTTTAGTTTCCCTTGCCTATGGCGATGTGTCTAGTAAGAAGGTGCTGCGGCGAATGTCAAAGAAGTTGCTTCCTGTGTTCTCCTCTAGGATTTCGATGGTTTCCAGACTCATATTTAGGTCTTTCACCCCATGGACTAATTTCTAAAAAAAGTGTCAAACCTGTCACCCCATCATCGAGTAAGTAGCACTGAGACAATGGTTGTTAGGAATAAGGCTCAACAGAGTTGATGCGAAATATGAAGAGCACCTGAAAATGTTTCAGTCACATGACATTGATGCTGTTAACATTTAGGATATTATAGGATTGTAGTAATAATTTTAAAAGCTAAACATCACACATATTTCTCGTTGAAATCCAAGCAACGTCTTACTTAAGAAACGTGAGGATATGCAGAGGGTCCACATCCCACTTTCTGCTACTGACCTTCCATGGGGAAAGGCAATTTGTAAGCTCATCATGACAGCATAGACATTACAGAGAAGGGAACAACTCACAACTCAATTTGCTTTATATCTGTACCTCCTTATATTAAGTTATTGAGCCTTGAATTCATACCGGAAACCTTATCATTCGTTTTTACTTCTTGCCAAGTAGAATCTTTGGGGGCTGTGTAGAAAACACATCAGTCTTCTTAAAATTGTAAATACTAGCAAGTCAAATTCTCCAATACACTTGTGTCCCAACTGAGAAAAAGGAAGTGCCAAAATGGGAGACATGGGACATTCCACCGGAATTAAGCTCTGTGTAATTATTTATGCAATTCCGAAAATACATTTTACCATATAGGGTATAAACCCTCTTTTCTCCCCATGAATTGTATTTATCCATGGAAGTCAAAGGTGTTATTAACTTAAATCCTGGCAGAACCTCATCTGTTTTAACACTCACCAACCCACATGATAATTACTGCTGCTATACACAGAAGAACTTAAAATTGACATAACATTTCTGCCCTCTACCCTGTTTTTAAGAATCCTTCGCATCTCTGGGTTTTAGGCTGAAGGGTGTGCTGCCTCCCACCTTAACCCTAAGAGAGATTTATTTCACTGGGCCCAACTTACTGCTGACTGAAAGATGTTGCACGATCATTACTGTGCCCATGGGTAAAAGAGGAAGGGGCCGACCTTGGGGAATAGCTTTGAATTATGATAGTCATGCAAGGATAGAGATTTTGTCACAGAGCTAGGACAGAGGTCCTGGTAGAGAGATTTAGGAAAGCAGGGAAAGGATGGATAAGTGAGCAAATTAAGTGTGGGGGTTCTTGCTTTGAATTTGCTTGGCAAGGCTTTGCATCTGTCCTCTTTTTGTGGAAGAAGCAAGTGGAAAATGTTTTGCTTTCTAATGTTAGGCGTGGCTAACGTCATTTTTTTTTATAGTTCCTCCTCCCATGCTACTTCTTCATTTATTTAAGTATTTATTTTTGAGAGAGAGAGAGAGAGAGCATGCAAGCAGGTCATGGGTAGAGAGGGAGGGGGACAGAGGATCTGAAGGAGGCTCTGTGTTGACAGCAGAGAGCCCGTTGTGGGGCTCGAACTCACAAACCATGAGATGGTGACCTGAGCCAAAGTCAGATGCTTGATCAACTGAGCCACCCAGGCGCCCCAGCTAACATCGTATTTATAAGGCAATCGGTGTGGATCAATCTGAAAGAGCAATTGAAAGAAGAAAGGAAGAAGGGAAAGGAAGGAGGAAGGAAATAGGCCTATATCTCCCTTATACTGTTTCCCTCATATAGGCATACCTCCTTTTATCGTGCTTTACTTTATTGTGCTGTGTTTTTCACAAATTGAAGGTTTGTAGCAACCCTGCATAGAGCAAGTCTATTGGAGCTGTTTTCCCAACATTTGCTCACTTGGTGTGTGTGTGTGTCACATTTTGGTAATTCTCTCGCTATTTCCGACATTTTCATTATTATTGTAGTTGTTATGGTGATCTGTGATCAGTGAGCTTTGTTATTACTATTCTAATTGTTTGGGGGCACCACCAACTGTGCCCATAGAAGACAGCCAACTTAAATCAATAAATGTGTGTGTTTTGACTGCTCTACCAACGGGCTCTTCCCCATCTCTCTCTCATTCCTTGGGCCCCACTATTCCCTGAGACACAGCAATATTGAAATCAGGCCAATTAATAACCCTGCAGTGGCCTCCAAGTGTTCATGTGAAAGGAAAAGTTGCACATCTCTCACTTTCAATCAAAAGCTAGAAATGGTTAAGCCGAGTGAGGAAGGCATGTTGAAAGTCAAAACAGGCCAAAACCTAGGGTTCTTGTGCCAAATAGCCAAGTTGGGAATGCACAGAGGTTCTTCAA
The DNA here is from genome assembly GCF_027475565.1 of Acinonyx jubatus. Taxonomy (NCBI): domain Eukaryota; kingdom Metazoa; phylum Chordata; class Mammalia; order Carnivora; family Felidae; genus Acinonyx; species Acinonyx jubatus. Next base: position 134,116,211 of record NC_069384.1, read on the forward strand.
GAAAATTAAAAGTGCTGCTCCAGTGAACACAAGAATCATAAGAAAGAGAAACAGCCTCATTGCTGATATGGAGAAAGTTCAAGTGGTCTCAATAGAAGATCAAAGCAACCACAGCATTCCCTTAAGCCAAAATCTAAACAAGAACAAGACCCTAACTCTCTTCAAGTCTATGAACGCTGAGAGGTGAGGAAACTGCAGAAGAGTTTGAAGCCAGTGGAGATTGGTTCATGAGGTTTAAGGGAAGAAGCCTTCTCCATAACAGAAGGCGGCAAGGTGAAGAAGCATGTGCTGATGGAGAAGCTGCAGCAAGTGACCCAGAAGATGAAGGTGGCTCCACTAAATGACACATGTTCAACGTAGGTGACACAGCCTTCCATTGGAAAAAGGTGCCATCTAGGATTTTCATAGCTGGTGAGGAAAGGTCAATGGCTGGTTTCAGAGCTTCAAAAGATAGACTGACTCTCTTGTTAGGGGTTAATGTAGCAGGTGACTTTTAGTTGAAACCAGTGCTCATCGACCATTTCAAAAATCCTAGGGCTCTTGAGAATTATGCTAGGTCTACTCTGCCTGTGCTCTGTACATGGAACCACAAAGCCTGGATGATAGCACATCTGTTTACAACCGATGTTTATAATCTGTTTTAATTTTAAACCCACGGTTGGTACAAAGGATTCCTTTCTTTTTTTTTTTTTTCAACATTTATTTATTTTTTTTGGGACAGAGAGAGACAGAGCATGAACGGGGGAGGGGCAGAGAGAGAGGGAGACACAGAATTGGAAACAGGCTCCAGGCTCCGAGCCATCAGCCCAGAGCCCGACGCGGGGCTCGAACTCACGGACCGCGAGATCGTGACCTGGCTGAAGTCGGACGCTTAACCGACTGTGCCACCCAGGCGCCCCGAAAAAGGATTCCTTTCAAAATATTACTGGTCATTAGTGATGCAGCTGTTCATCTAAGAACTCTGATGGAAATGTACAGTGAGATTAATGTAGTTTTCATGCCTGCTAACACAATGTCCATTCTGCAGCCCATGTATCAAGGAGCAATTTTGACTTAAGTCTTATTATTTAAGAAACCCATTTTATAAAACTATAGCTGCCATAGATAGTGATTCTTCTGATGCACCTGGAAAGAGTAAATTGAAAACCTCCTGGAAAGAATTCACCATTTTAGATGCCTTTAAGAACATTTGTGTTTCATGGAAGAGGTCAAAACATCACTATTTTAATACGTGTTTTTAATGTTTATTTATCTTTGAGAGAGAAAGAGAGTGCAAGTGGGGAAGGGGTAGACAGAGAGGGAGACACAGAGTTCGAAGCAGGCTCCAGGCTCTGAGCTGTCAGCACAGAGCCCGATGTGGGGCTTGAACTCACGAGCTGTGGGATCATGACCTGAGCTGAAGTCGGATGCCTGACTGAGCCACTCAGGCACCCCCAAAATATCGCTATTAACAGGAGTTTGGAAGAAGTTGATTCCAATTTTCATGGGTGCCTTTGATAGGTTCCAGACTTCAGTGGGGAAGTCACTGCAGATATGGTGGAAATAGCAAGAGAATTAGAATTACAAGTGGAGCCTGAAGCTGTGACTGAATGGCTGCAATCTCATGATAAAACTTGAACAGATGAGGACTTGCTTCTTAGGATGAGCAAAGAAAGTGTTTCTTGAGATGAATCTACTCCTGGTGCAGATGCTGGGAATATTGCTGAAATAACGACAAAAGATTTAGAGTATCACATAAACTTAGTTGATAGAGCTGTAGTAGGGCTTGAGGGGATTGACTCCAATTTTGAAAGAAGTTCTGCGGGTAAAGTGCTATCAAATAGCATCACGTGCTACAGAGAAATCGTTCATGAAAGGAAGACTCAATTGATATGGCAAACTCATTGTTTTCTTTTTTTAAGAAATTGCCACAGCCACTCCAACTTGCAGCAACCACCCTCCCTTGAGCAGTCAGCAGCCATCAACATCAAGGCAAATACCCTCCAGCAAAAGGATTACAACTCATTGAGCCTTCAGATGATGGTTAGCGTATTTGAAAGAAATTAAGTATTTTTAATTAAAACGTGTACTTTGCATTTTTAAACACCGTGCTATTGCACACTTAATAGACTACTGTATAGCGTAAGCATAACTTGTATACGCCCTGGGAATCTAAAACAATTCATTTAACCCACTTTATTGTGATATTTACTTTTTTGGGGTGGTCTGGAACCAAACCTGCAGTATCTCTGAGATACACACCTCTACACATTTTTTTGTCATATATGCAATGGGAAGGCAGACGTCAGCCTAGTCCAAGCCAAATTATTACAAAAATCTGAATTTAAAAGGACCCGTGTTAATGGACTTTTACTGAATTTATAAAATGTCAAAGATTACATCTCACTTAAAAGATAAATCTCAAAGTGCTCTTTCAACACTCCCAGAACACCATGTAAAATGACTGCTGTGCTGATTCGAGAATATTGACATTTGGCAGCTCTTTGCTTGGCTCTCACCTGATATGCTTTCGCCTCTCTCTAAAATACTTTGGTGCACCTGTGCAAAGGCTCTGTGGAGACAATAATGAGGCTTGTCTGAGTGCATAGATAAAATGTATTTTCGGGAAAAATAATAGCTTCTGTTCTGATTTGGGTGATGTTTTTTGCAAGACAAGTGACAGAGATGCTTTAAAAATGTGATCCGACTATCAGATTCATATTCTTTCCCAGGTCCCCACTATTAATATGTCCAGGGTCTGGTTGACAGCTTGCCCTGATGATTCTTTTTGTTCCTACCATAGCTACAGCATTAGCACAAACCGCTCCCAACTGGAAATGGTGGCTATAGAAAAAAATTGAATTAAGGGCCATCCTGGGATAATGGGGATAGTAGTGTTTGGCCAGGACTACGGCTCATTGATGAGGTTTCCCCATTAGTTGTAGACAATAGAGTTGATATATTGTCTCATGGTGTTTGGGTTACTCTACGCATCACTGGAGTGAAGGATATGAGGATATTACAATTGAGGGAACCAAGTTAATTGGAGAAGAGAAGTTAATTGACTCCCCCATGGTCCGGAGCTAGTTAATGTTGGAGGTATGGTTAGATCCCGTTCTCCGGGAGCCTGGTGATGTGGTATTGAAATAGAATTGCTGTGGCATAGATATTTGGGAAGACGAATGAAAGGAAACTATAGATCTGAGTCCGAAGGACAGGGAGGAACTTCTGACTTATGATGCTGAAGCTATTTAGGAGGATCCATTGGGACAGGTACATATTCCATGCATCCTTTATATAGTGGAAGCACATCGTACTCAGGTTTATTGCATGTGTATTCAACCACACTTTTCAAAAAGTACAGTAGCAGCTAAAACAAAATGTGATCTTTTTGTCAGATGGCCCCTGTATCAGCTCCTTTATCTGGGATAGATTCCAAGGCTGGATGGATACATCAGCTGTGTTGGAAACTGTGAGATCTAATACAGTATATACAAAACAACTTAAAATATCGAGGGTATTTCTGACTGTTATTTTTGTCTTATACCCAACTGTGAAATCAACTCCCATATAAGATGGAAATTCACAGTATTGAGGGATTTTTTTGCTCATCAAAAGAAAAATGATGGAAAAAATATGTGTGAATAGATTAATAGTTTTGTGTTTAAGCACATAATAACTTTTTTGCCACTTTCAATTTTTTTTTGCCCAGAAATGTTTTTTAGGAGGAAATCTAGTATGAGAACTTTAATATAGTCTTAAAATGTATATTTTAATATATATAAAAACATTTCAAAATATGAGCCTTAGGTTTGAACTTGAAGCTGCTAATATTATTTCTCAGGGTTCTTTTGCTGGAAAAATAGAATTGAACTTATCGCTTTTTAAAATACGCTTTTGAAGTAATATACACCTACTGAAAAATACACATGCATACATGGAGTTTGATGGGTTTGCAAAAACTAAACACTCCGATGGAAGCAACAGAAAGATCATAAAGCAGAACATGACCAGCATGCCAGATCTCTAGGACCTGTGTCCCCTTCTTTTTTTTTTTTTTTTTTTAGTTTTTCTATTTCAAGGTTTACTTATTTTTGAAGGGGGGAGGGGCAGAGAGAGAGTGAGATACAGAAGCAGGTTCCAGGCTCTGAGCTGTCAGCACCGCTCGCGTGCCTCGAACTATGAGATCATGACCTGAGCCAAAGTCGGACTCCTAAATTACTGAGCCACCCAGGTGCCCCACCTGTGTCCCCTTCTTTCTAGTCACCATCTCCCAGACCACCATCCTGACTGTAGATGAGTTTAACACTGTAGATGAGTTTTGCCTGTTTTTGTACTTAATATATATGCATTCTGCTCATTATGATGTTAGGGATATTCATCCATCTGATTGTCAGTTATTGTAAAACTCTTATTCACATTGCTGCGTAATTTTGTATTGTGGGAATATATCTTAATGCTGTTGTACAATTTTTACAGTATAGATACTAATTTGCAACCAGCCAACAATGTAGGAGAGTTTAAGTGACTATGCATTTCCCCCCAAACTTGGTATTTTTCATCTTTTATTTTTTAACAGCTTTAGCCGTTCTGGTGGACAATCATTGATTTTTAAATTGACTAAATAAACCTCTAGCAATCTCATACCAAACAAAGGTCTTTATTTTAGCAACCCGTGTGTGTTGGGGGTGGGAAGGGGCAATGTTTCATAAAGCGGAATGCTTCAACATCAACAAGTTCAAAAAAGAAATACATTTTGAATTACATAAGCAGAAATATCTCAGCACAGACAAGTGGTTTTGTTTAAAATACAGCCTTATTTTCAAAGAAAGCATTTCATTTGGGAATGAAGAGATATGCATATGGGCTAGACATTTATGGAATCTGAAAACTGACATTTTTAAGATTTTGGAGGGGAGGTGTGGGATAGAAGAAAACAGTAAGGACTTTATTAACTGCACCACTAATGATTGAGATTTTCATAGAAAAAACATGAGGCAGTGGTTGATTTGTATTTTTATTACTGTTGCAGGGTCTCCATTTTGGTGCCTGTTGGATATTGTTCCTATAAAGAATGAGAAAGGAGATGTGGTACTTTTTCTGGCCTCATTCAAAGACATAACAGATACAAAAGTGAAGATTACTCCAGAAGATAAAAAAGAAGGTTGGTACTGTTTTCAGAAAACATTGACAGATGGAGTAACATTTTGAAATTGTTTACTCAGAATCTCTAGGAGGAAAAAAAATTGTCTTTTTAATAACAGCAACTGATAAATATTCATAACTGTTAGCAGTTAGCGCTTGGTGCCTATTCCAAAATCACAGAGACTCACATGAATTTACATCCTCGTCTTTGTAATAAAGACTCATTTGACAGGAACCAGAAGTTCATATTCCTATGCAAATAAGATAAAGATGGAAAAACAGCTTAGAATATAAAGAGTCACACCACATTATTTTATTAGGGAAAAATATTAATCGGTAGCAATGAGTGAAGTTAAAATGATGTGATTAAAAATCCCTCTCTCAGTTTCATCTAAAGTGCAGTTGCTCAAAATTTAGACGTGAAAATTTCACGTGCAAAATTAAGAATCCAGTGTTTAGTGGTTGCTAGAGTGGATTGCTGCAGACAAATGTGTTTCTGTATCTTATCGTACATAACACTATCATGATTTGTTTTAAGGCACAGACAAGCTTTTCAATGATCTTTGAAGGATTCTACGATTTTATATTGCTTTCCTTTTACCTTCTGGTTTATAGTTGTTAAGAAATTCCTTAAAATTCGTGCAAGCTGACAAAAACTGGCACTGAAAAAAATGTTGATATTATTTCATTTAAACAGGGGTAGGATTACATACTTTGGTGACCAGAGAATAAACAATTGTCATTGCAAGGGACTTCCTATGTGTGAAGTTCTTTATGAGAACCGACTATCTGACATTTCAAGAATTATGACTTGCTCAGAATGAACTCTTTTATTTCAACTCGTTTAAAACACATATGTGAGTGTTTTAAACATATAAAAGTCTCTTGAAATGACAACCCAAATGGAGAACTATCGTGGTGTGGTGCCTCTTCCCCCACTTCCATCATCTGAAATGTTTGCAAATGCACAACTATTTTCCTATGTATTTGCATGACTGAACAGTGTGGCATATTTACATACACAAGGAAAGAGCAGTCTTACAATTAAAGTTACTCGGATATTACAGCAAGTGTAATGCCTGTCCAGCGAGAAAAAAGAAAACGTGGGAGTCAGTATGCATAGATTTTGTTTTTAGGGTTTTTTTTGTGTGTGTTATAGGAATAAAGAAGGTGAGTATGAACTATATTTGCTCACAACACTGAGACACCAAATATGTGGGTTTTCTCCCCACCAAGAACCAGTTCTACAACTTTCTGGCCACCAACTGGGTGTCCTATCATTTAATTCAGCTCTGTGATGACTACAGAGTTAGTGTCAGTCTCCACACGCTTATGGGCTCATTCCCACAAGACTGTCCTCACTTCAGATGCCAGTCACAAATATTGGGTGCCCAGGGGACCTGTACACGTCTGTTCAATTTGGCTATAAAGTTGGGGATTCCCCGACATTCCTCCTTTTCAAATTTAATAATTTGTTAGAACAACTCACAGCACTCAGGGAAACACTTTATTTATATGGTTACAAAGGATACAATTCAGGAAAAACAAAATGGAAGAGATGCATGGGGCAGGGCATGGGGAGGAGGGAGGTGGAGCAGCCATGCTCTGTCTGGGTGTGCCACACTCCCAGAACCTCAGTGTGTTTACCAGCTCAGAAGCTTTCCACACCCCACTGTCCAGGAGTTTTTATGGAGGTTTCATTATGTAGACATGATTGATTACATCACTGGCCATTGGTGATTAACTCAGTCCCCAGCCCCTCTCCTCTTCCAGAAGGTTAGGGGTGGGGTGAAAGTTCCAACTCTCTGATTTTGGGTCTTTCACCATGGAAGCATGTAGGGACTCCCAGCCACCAATCAATCATTAGCATATAAAAGATACTCATCATCCCAGGGATTCCAAGGGTTATAGAGTTGTTTGCCAGTTGCAGGAGGTAAAAACCAAATACATATTTTCTATTATGCCGCAATAGGGATTATTTGAATAAAATTATTATTCACATCTTAAATATATATGTGTGTATATCATATACCTTTATATATGTGTGTAGATAGAAGTGTAAAACTAAAGAGTAATATATGACTACTTTTTTTTTTTTTTTTTTTTTTTGCTTTAAAGGGAGTAATTTAATCATCCTGACTTGCTTTGAGCAGGAGAATCATGTGTAATGGTTTTATAAAATTTAACTCGTCACCTTTGTCTTAGTCCTGTCATGTCTGTAGATAGGGGAGAAATCCCTATTTTGGAAGACTGAAATTGACCAAAGGAGCAAAATATACTTACTCACTTGGGATTTGAAAGAGCTCAATTAAAACACTCCTTTTTCCACCCAAGTACTGGGCCAACTCAGAAGGAAATAAGAATAAGGCAGATGGGAGATCAGCATATCACCTTGATTTCTGATAAAACTGATAACAGAGAATGTGACGTATATCTACAGCAAGTGGGCTTCCTCTTGTGAGCTCCAGATTTAGGGAAAGTCACCCCTCGATCACAAACAGAGCTATAAAAAGGCAAAGGCAGAGCTCCCCAAGTTATAATTTCAAGGTTGGAGGACCAGAGCAGAACAGATGCTCCCCAAATACAGCTGCTTCTTAAAGAGGAAGGGGCCACCCTATGCATACCTATGTGTCCTTCCAAACTCAATCCGATTAAATTCCTCCTCTTCCTCTGGGAAGAAGTGAGTGAAGGAGCAGGAAAGGCCAAGTGTGTTACACTAACGGAAGTGCTTGCACATGAAAGACTGTACCTGACATTTGGGGGTGGAGGAGGGCATGAACTTGAATACTCTGGAACCAGTAACAATTTTACTAATTCAAACTCCCATCTTAAAAATGAGTTTTACATTTACATTTAAATAAATATGCACCTGTTGGAATGAGCACTGGGTGTTGTATGGAAACCAATTTGACAATAAATTTCATATTAAAAAAAATAAAAAATAAAAAAATAAAATAAAAAAATAAAAAATGAATATGTTCATCTCTGTTCAGTAATAGACCAATTTTGTTCAGGGAACATATACAATCATTTTCTATCTCTTGCAAAGTGTAAAGCAAAAAATATCAATGAAACACTTTTAACATTAATTAGATAATGCAAAATATGATTTATGAATTTTGAAGTATTTTGAAAAAAATCCCTAAATTTTTTGTAGCTTTATATCTTCTTCCTCAAGTGATTATTACTTCATAGGAAGTTATGTACTATTTCTAAATAGGTACTGAAAACTTAACATTTTTTTCTGTTAATGCCTTAATATAAATGTCCCACAAAAGTATGTAGTATTTTTATAGAGGCCAACTAACTATTGTTAGCCAGCATGGCTATAAAATGATCATAAAAAATAGATGTATATTTCTTTTTTTTTTTTACTTGCACTTAATAGAGGAAAGTACATTAAATTCACCAGTTGATGGCATGTCTTGTAGGAAAAGCACATCTTATCATATGGTATTTTTAGAACTTTGAGATAAGTGTTTGAAAATCATTAAAATGTCACTGTGGAATCGGAGCAGTATTGTATCATAGCACGAGAAAACTGTAAGTGAGCATGTAGCCTGACTTGACCCAAGATTGCATCTCATACAAATGTATCACTGAAGTTCACTGACTTATAGAAAGAAGATTTGTGTTAATTTCCTACCCAGGCTCAGATGATGGACTTTATAAGAGGTATATGTGCACTTCTATTTTTAAAAACTACTTGAATCATTAATATCTATGTTGTTTGGGGGTTTATGTGAAATGAGGTAAAGCATATTTTATTGAAAAGGCTAGCAAGGTATGGGATACAATAAACAGCATTGATGGGAGATTAGCATAAAACGCAATGTTCTGTTTGTGCACTCTGTAGCTTTCAGCCAGTGATCTGGGTTGTGTGTCAGGGTGAGGGGGGCAGGGGGGAAGAGGCAGAAGAGAGGGCAGGAAAGGGAGGGAGGGAGGGTGTAAGGGACGTCAGCAGAAATCTGGTGTTTTTTACTACCCAATATCCTCCTTTTTTTTTTTTTTTGACACATTTTACTTCCATTCTAAAAATAGTGTGTAAACCACTAACTCCTATCCATGTCTAATATTACTGAGTGCATTACTGATCTTTCACTCTCAGTAAGTAATACTTTAATACAATTTAAAAGTGAATTAATAGTGGATTAAGTAGTTCAACAAATACTTAGTGAGTACCCACTCTGTCTTCAGATTTCAACTATTGTTTGGGGATGTCAAAATGGAGACCGGATGCTTTGGATCATCTATACTTTAGCTCAAATCCTGGTTCTACCGCATGTTTGGTATAGACTAGGGGCTTATCCTGTCACAGACTGTACTCTCTTCTATAAAATGGGGTAATCATACATGTCTACATTTGATTCAGATTGTCCAATGACAAAAATATTACAATTTAGTAATGAGTTTGATGCCCTTTATTCAAAGGGGAGCACTCCATGGATTGAGAGTATACAGTGCTTCACAAGCAGTGGAGTGCTATTCCCGAGGGATTTTGAGCAAGTTTTATAGAGAGTTAGAAGGGGCAACATGGAAACAGGGCATGATGGCCTAGGAGGTAGGGGATTTCCTTATGAGGCTAGCAAGGTCCTACTTTTTAGTGTAAGGTTAGCTAGCTAAAGCTGATTTGGAGGATTGTGCATAGTGTTTGTTAGGGTTCCTTGACAGGTATTTCCCGTAAGTGCAGGCTGATGTAGGTTTACATGTCAGGCCACTGGGTCCCGTGTTGTGAGTCCCAATACGCAAATCAATTTTATCAAGGTTTATAAGAAGTAATACATACAAATCGCACAGGACAGAGCATCTGGAATGAACTCAACAAAAGATGTGGCCATTGCCACATTCTCTCTGTTTTATTTTAATAGCTAGCTGTTATTGAGTCTCTACATCATACTAACAGAAACTGCCTGTATTTCCTATAACCATATGAATTAGGTATTATTCTTATTCCCAGTTACCAGTGTATTTAAGTAACTTGATAAATTGACATAGTAAAAAAAGCTTAGTAGAACTAAGATTTACATTCATATAATCAAACTCCGGAGTATGCATTCTTTTATTTAGAGTTTTTTTCCCTCTCCCAAGAGCTTGTGATCTTAAGAAGGACATAGATCCAGTATTTGTGATATGGTATATTGAGTGATAGAGTGGCAGAAATGGTAAATTCTTTCTGGACAAGGGAAAGAGATAGGAGCCAGCAAGAATTGGAGCAGAGTCAACAAGATCTTCAAGGGGAAGTTAATACTGAAGCAAATCTTGAGAGATGAATGGAGTTCGATGCACTGAAAGGAGGGGTTGTTAATTTCAGGAGGTGGACTAGCAAATAGTTGACCTTTTTTGGGGAAGTAGACTATAAAAGTCAGGGAGTTAAAGTTTATCTTTACATGGATGGGCAGAGCTTAGCTCTTAAAGATTTTATTATGTCTTCTTTTTTTTTCCAAGTTTTTATTTAAATTTCAGTTAGTTAACATTTTATGATGTCTTTCTAAGGAGTTTAGATGGTGTGGAAATAGAGTTCACAGAAAAGTAGGACTTGGCAGAGGAAGGTGACGTCAAAGGAAGACTGATAAATTTCCAGTTTCTGGCTTGGGGACAGGTAGGGGCTGAATTGTGTGCCCCTCAGATCATGTGTTGAAACCCTTCCCTCACCACCTCAGCATGTGACTGCATTTGAGGATAGGGCCTTTAAAGAGGTAGTTAAGGTGAAATGAAGCCATTAGAGTGGGTCCTGATCCAGTCTGACTGGTGGTAAACTCGTAAGAAGTGGAGATTTGGTCATAGGGACACATGAGGGGCGTGCAATGCACAGAAGAAAGACCACGTGAGGAAGCAGGGGAGCGGCACCGCCACTTTTTACTCTAAACACATGTGCTCTTAGGAAAGCAGGTCTTACACTCGAATTACTCAAGAACCAACTTATAATACTCCCACAACCCCCTTTCCAACTACTGTTCCACGCTAACTTTGAAGGCTCTGGACAAACCAAGCTGGTCTGTTCACGCTCAACTAATACAGTTCACCCTCTTTCTTCTCCACGCCCAGTTCTCAGATTTTCCCTCACTTGGATCATCTTTGTCACTCCTGTTCACCATGAGAATCCCATCCCTTTTCTTTGTCATCAGTTTACCTGAATCACCTGAGCTCATAGTGGGGGTCCTTCCCTTGGACCGCTCTGTGCTTGTTGCTGGCTTCATTCGTCTGGCTTGTCTTGCCCGAGCTGTGAAGGGCCTTGAAGTTGGCATACTGCTTCAGAGTCTTTGAAAGACCTATACTGCCTTGCACATAGGAGACACAGAGGACATACTTGCTGATTAACTAATTTATGAAAGGACCTTCAGCTTCTTTTAAAAGTTCCTTTCCTCTAGGGACACCTAGGTGGCTCAGTCGGTTAAGCGTCCGACTTCAGCTCAGGTTGTGATCTCATGGTTTGTGGGTTTGAGCCCCTCATGGGGCTCTGTGCTGACAGCTCAGAGCCTGAAGCCTGCTTTGGATTCTCTCTCTCTCTCTCTCTCTCTCTCTCTCTCTCTGTCTCTCTGCCCCTCCCCCACTTGCGCGGTGTCTCTCTCTCTCTCTCAAAAATAAATAAACATTAAAAAAAAGAAAGAAAGAAAAAGTTCCTTTCCCCTATACTCAGCTGCATGTGTCTCAGTTTTCCAGATTTCATTTCACAGCAGTTCATTCATTGTACTAATCTGGTTTTCTATTCAAACCAGTTGACTATAATCATATGTGCCTTATTTTTCCAGGCACAGGGCCCAAGGCAGTTATTTTTGTTTATTTCTTGTAGGATGCCCCAGATATGATTTGAAATGATGGTTGACGCTGGCCTATTCATTATGTAGCAACAACATCATCAGTTATCCCAGAACTGGAGGATTTTAATTGTAATTTCTAAAAAGTTGGCACTTCAAATTTGTCTTGAGAATTTAGGGGTTGACATGTGAAACTCCTCACATTATCTTCGGTGGTAATACAAACAAGTATTCAAATGCAATGGCGTCCTTGGTAGCCTAACTTTCCGCAGGCTGCCGCAGGGTGGCAGTATTAAGTACATTGACAAGTTTTATATTGCATCTACCTTTTCCTCTTAACAAGTGGCTTCAGAATAAATAAAACTAATGAATAGCTGCACGACACAATTAAATATCAATTGCATTTAGCTACAAGAACCTGAAAACCTAACAACATAAGCTTGGCCACTAAGGGCTTTATTTTCTCATATTGTGAAGGGTCTGGAGCTGAGCAGCCCATGTTTGGAATGGTGACAGCAATACTGGTAGGCACCCAGGCTCTTTTTTGCCCTTCTGTTCTGCTGTCTTAATGTACTGCTTGTCATTCTCATTCTTTTCTTTTTTCTGTTTTATTCTTTTAAGTAACCTCTGCACCCAACACGGGGCTTGAACTCATGACCCCAAGATCAAGAGTCATCCACTCTTCCGACTGAGCCAATCAGGCATCTCATTCCTTGTCCATTCTTGTCACCTCATGGTTGTAACATGCCTAACGAGCCTTTAGAGCCTCTGTTGAGACAGAAAGGATAGAGAAAGACAGAGGGCAAAGGCTTCTCCCTTTGAGGCTTTGCCTTTGTGGGCAGGAAGGAATGTGCAGGGATTTCCTCAAGATGTCATTGACTGTAACTCTTTCACATGGCCCTCACATAGCTCATCTCTAGCAAGAAAGGCAGGGAGATCAAGGTTTTTAAAGTTTTCACGCCTTTAGAGTAGAAATAGCCTTTAAAAGGGGGCTTGGAAGTGAGGTTGGATCAGCCAATCTAGAGTGTCTGTCATTTATTGATGATTTTCTATAAGCTAGACAGATTATCCAAGGATCTTATTAGAATGGAGAAGAGTGAAACTTAAAAACAGTGAAAGCAAGTGACCTGTCCAGAACCTCAGTGCTGTGAGGAGGTAGAGACAGGATTGAAGCCCAGGACTGCCTGGTCTCAGAGCAGGTATCTTTCCACCATGCCCTGGGGCCTCCTATGAAACATACGATAGAAACTTGGAAATGAGATGGACCAGAGACTGGGCTTGTGGCAGTTCCTTCCCCAAACCCCTATATGTAATTGTCATTGAGACAGAAAGCCCCTGCCCCCTTTTTTTTTTACCATTCTCATTTCTTATTTAGAGCCCTTACTGTTCAGTGTGAGGTCCGAGCACCTGACCCATCAGCATCACCTGGGAGTTCATGAGAAATGCAGGATCCCAGGCACCTACAGCACCCTCTGAATCAGAATCTGCATTTTAACAAGATCCTCAGGCGATTCACCCGTACATCAGAATTTGAGAAGCCTTGTGTCATATACATTTCCTAGAAAGGCCTTCTGTGACTGCCTGGCCTGAAGGTGGCCGCCTCCAGCCACTCTCTTCCATCAGCTTGGTCATCGTCTTCATAGCATTTACTGTGATCTGCAAAAACCTTTTTCGAAAGCTAGTTTCTGTTGCAATTGTTCTGTCCTCCATTTTTTCAGGGAATGGGCTCTGCCTCACTCCTTTAGGGCCATATCCCCAGCATGTATAGTGAGAGTGTCTAACACTCAGCAAGTTCTCAAGAAGTATTGGATGGATGGATGGATGGATGGATGGATGGATAAATGAATGTATAAATAATGTCCAGTTTAGCAAGTTTGATTATTCAGAGACAGGAAACAACATAGCATTCTCGCTTTTTCAAAATCATCATATAGCTATCAAAGCTGCATCTCTCAGGTGTACATTCTGAGGAAAATATTGTTTAGCTCTCTTGGGCTTGACGTAAGTCAAAGATGCCTTGACATGTGTTTACCCAAGTCAGTTCCCTCTCAAAATGTGTTCTTACTGCTGGTATTGAATGGCCCTCTCACTTCAAATAGAATCTCTGCTGTTGGCTAATTTACTGTTCTTATTGATTCTTCTATTTGTCTTTCAGTTTCTGGAAATTTCAATTTGGTCAATATTTTAAAGATAACTGTAGTCATTTAAAAAATATATGTGTGTATACATGTATATTTTAATTTTCAATGTGGAACATCATAATAATGTTCCCTTCACTTTCTGAAATATTCTGCCTGATTTTGTTTGTTTGTTTGCATGATGGAAGAAACCTATGTAAAACTTCTAATAGAGAGCAGTTGTCTAATGAGAGAACTATTGTAAAAATTGATCCTTTTTCTGAGGACAGATTTCTGCCATCCATGAGATCTACACCAACTCTTTCCATCAACTGTGTGATGGAATAGGAATGAAGAGCCCAGGCAGATGCTTGAAGTGATTGAAGAATCTTAATCTCATCTATGTTTTATCATATTATCTATATTAAAAGAAAAAAATAACTTGGGGTTTTCTATACATTCTCATTATCATCCTTTTTGTAAATAATCTTCTAAAGGCAAATAGTGAAAGCTGGGATTTATAAAGTAAGTTGCCTTTAGAGACCATGGATAATAGGATGAGTGAAATCCTGTGATAGACCATGGTGGAGACTGAAGCATAATACACATGATATGCTTCACCAAGTCATTCCATTTAAAGAAAACCTTTAAGTATTCTGCAGCCAATTAAAACATATCTGTGGACTGAATTTTTTTCTATCGGTCAGTAGCTTGTCATCCTTGCACAAATCTTTATGAAATTAATATCTTATTAGTCTGATTTTGATAAAAGGTGTTTAGAGTTTTATTACTTCAAGAATGGAGGCATGATTTTAACCATCTTGGGGGGATGCATTTAACACTTAAAAGCTTTTTGCATTGAATGATCCACTAATTGAAATGCTAGACAAATATGTATTAAGAAGATTAACAGGGGCGCCTGGGTGGCTCGGTCGGTTAAGTGTCCAACTTCGGCTCAGGTCATGATCTCACGGTCCGTGAGTTCGAGCCCCGCGTCAGGCTCTGTGCTGACCGCTCAGAGCCTGGAGCCTGTTTCAGATTCTGTGTCTCCCTCTCTCTCTGCCCCTCCCCTGTTCATGCTCTGTCTCTCTCTGTCTCAAAAATAAATAAACGTTAAAAAAAAATTAAAAAGAAAAGAAGATTAACAAATTCAGGCTGAGAATTTAAAAAGCCATATGACTTGACCTCTTGGTTGGATATCTATATTCTTAGCCATATTCTCTATATCCCACAGGATTCACCTGGATGTTGGTAATAGGGAAAGTTCCCTATTCAGGAATTATAGCTGTCATGACACTGTCACGACACTGTCATGAATGATGTGGTACAATTATTTGGGACAGGCTGGAAACCATGCACAGAAAGGTGTGCAAGTACCTGTGTCTCTGACGTCAGTATCTGATGAGGAGGCGAACTTAGGACAGGCAGGACCCTGTGGGTTTGTGCTTCAGCGGGTGGCGGTGTGGGCGTGGTTTCCCATTTTGCATTTTTGCATTTCTTTTTATATAGGTTAGTGTGGTGATGGCTTTGCCAAGTGTGAGAAAGAACAGGCTGTTGAGTGCCAAGAACTTAGGTGTCAGCTTTTCAGAGAAGTGCTGAGAAACATTGGGTGCCCTGAAGAGGAGAGACTGGATCCCCAGTTTCAGAGGGTTTGAGGTTAGTTTCTGCCTCTCACTCAGTGAAAATCGGCTGTCCATCCCAGCCAGCTTGTTTGCAGACAAGGAGGATGTCTGAGAACCCCACTGGGCAATCCTTGTCTCCACCCTGGGCTTCCCCCACATTCCATGAGGCTTTGAATGTATTTATTTGACACATTTTATGGGGATTGATTTGGCTTAGAGACAACATAGAAGTTTCCCTAGATGAATGTCTACTGAAATGTTCATATAATTGCCTCAATTTCTTGAAATTATATGGTAACTCAATTTTGTTTAATCTACTTTAAAAATACATCTTTCAGCTCTTGAGAAAAATATGTACGGACTCGATGTGGAGAATCAAATTTTTTGCCTAAGTATTAGCACTTCATAGCAGACATTCGTATTAATGTTGATGCAAGATGGGAGGTGAGATGAATATATATTAACTAGAAAGTTGCTAAAGTGGCGGATTATATTGATGAGAAACTTTGGAAGTTATAAATGGTGCTTATGAGCACATTAGTTTATGCCTTTGTCTTTTCATATGCTGCTTTTCCCCTTCTAGACTATGAGCTGTGTGAAGGCAGAGACCACGTCTGATTCACTTTTGAGTGAATTTCACTAGAATTTAGGTTAGGGTGTAACAAATACATGAAAGAATGCATGGCATTCATTAAAAATGAACTGGTGGCTATTTGGAATCAGGTTAGAATAATTTTTTAAATGTATTTATTGAAAGAGTTTTTGAGCTAGGGGAACTCCAGCCAAAACCTGAGATTTAGGGGGTGAGTGGGGATTTTTTTAAGCATATGGGAGGTCATAGATGACAGGGTAAAATAAAGTAGCAGAAAAGGGCAGAGACAGTAAAGGTATTGAAAAGGAAAATAGCAACTTTCAATGGCTAATGAAGAAAATCAGTGATTCCTTTATTTCCTTTATAAAAATGAGAAATGGGATATTCCAGATATATCTGATACAAAATATATCATTTATTAATATAGCCTTAGGGAAAAGATGGGTAAATTTGACTACTAGATGGAATGTGAAAGTCCACATATTATAATACAGTAGGAGATAAACATCTGTGAGTGTCCATCTCTTAAGAAAGTGATTTAGAGTAATGTGATCACTAAGAAACATAAGAGCATCAAAAGGAAAGTGCAATACCCAGGACAGAAAGGGGGGATATGACAGAGCCCTGAGTCACATTGGAGCACAGTATTAAGAAGTAACCATTAGAATGTTTGAGTATCATGATTTGGGGTTATTTTTCAAGTACCTACTCTCTAACATGTTAAGGTGCCATAGTGTGAGCTGAGAGAAGTAATTAAATCATGGAGGCCAAATGGAATTCCAGCTGTATTTCACCTTGCAATAGAATTTCTGCAAGACCTAAATGATAGATTGCTGAAATTACAAACTATTTAACAACTTATTTAACAGCTTACTTAACAAAGTTAACAAATTATTTAACAACTTATTTACATACATTACAACATAAGGACAGAGAACCAAATCATACCATTGGATCATGACTTTTTGAGTAATATTCTGTCATTACCTTCTGTGAAGGAATAGAACTTCACATAAGCCCAAAGCTTATTTGCTGTGGATATAGTGCCCTGGAAAATTGATTCTCAATGATCTAGTCTAACTGCAAAGTTCCTGGGAATATGGTGGAAATCAGTGAGTAGAAAAGGACCATAGGGTATCCAAAAATTCTCATATAACCAAAAAACAGGAACATGGTGAAGGGAGTATCTTAAAGGCTTCACAAAATTTTCTCCTCAGTTAGATGAGTTCATTGGCAGCCGTGGGACTACATGAGAACTTGAAAGCCAAGAATGCGTGTCAACATCTGCAGAAGCACTGCTACCTGGCCATTTTATTCTGTGCAGCCATTTCTAGATTTGTGGACAGGAGTTGTATCCATTACCTATGTTAATGAATGCATGTATATGCTGAGTCTTCTCATAGTGACTTGTACAATCACATATCACTGTTAGAACTAAAAGATAAGCTGTTAATTTGTGAGGATAACAATGGTAGTCATGAGAAAAAATACCCAATGAATCAGATTATCTAGACAAGGATAGCAAATAAGAGTTACTCTATGACCTAATGCCATATGGTTGGCAATAACTACCTAGAATTTTATGTTGAAAAGCATTTTGAGTCGACATCTTGTCTCACGGGAAGGATGCTATAATCAGTTATTGAACTCTGCCAAGGCCATAGTGAATAGGAGAATAGAAGGCGGTAGTCACAAGCAAACCAGATGTATTTTCCACACCTTCTGTTGAGGAAGGAATTATTATTTTTATAACAAATAGATAACTGAAGACCTCAACTTTCTCTTGTAGAGTTAAACCATTAAGTTGAAATAGTGTATCTTCCACATATTTTTGAAATGAAAACAATCCACCCATTGTGGTGGGTGGTTGAGTTCTTATGATTATAAAAAAAAAATCTGTAAAATTAAGAAGCATTGATGAACTAGAGGTGCAGAAAGGAAACCCTAATACAGAATACCTAAAATCGCTGCATTAAAGAAAAAAAATTACAATATGGCTGTGCTGGTGCCATTGTAAGAGAAAGAATTAGATTTGAGGAACAAAAGGAAGAAATGAACCAATACGGTGCGTTGGAGCTGGCGAGAGAAAAGAGACAAAGCCTAGGTCCTGAGCACAGTGGAAGGTCAGATTGCAGATACCACCATAAATCTAGGACAACCAAAAGATGAAATTGACATTATCACCTGGGGTGGTGGCATGGTGAAAGACCTCAAAGAAGAAGACTTGTTTGTTTAAACCTTGGATCTAGGTAGAGCATGAAAATAGAAAAACAACATTTTTCATAAGAATTCCTAATCACAATCTCACACTCATTTATTTTTTTTTTCAATATATGAAATTTATTGTCAAATTGGTTTCCATACAACACCCAGTGTTCATCCCAAAAGGTGCCCTCCTCAATACCCATCACCCACCCTCCCCTCCCTCCCATCCCCCATCCACCCTCAGTTTGTTCTCAGTTTTTAAGAGTCTCTTATGCTTTGGCTCTCTCCCACTCTAACCTCCCTTTTTTTTTTCCTTCCCCTCCCACATGGGATCCTGTTAAGTTTCTCAGGATCCACATAAGAGTGAAAACATATGGTATCTGTCTTTCTCTGTACGGCTTATTTCACTTAGCATAACAGTCTCCAGTTCCATCCATGTTGCTACAAAGGGCCATATTTCATTCTTTCTCATTGCCACATAGTACTCCATTGTGTATATAAACCACAATTTCTTTATCCATTCATCAGTTGATGGACATTTAGGCTCTTTCCATAATTTGGCTATTGTTGAGAGTGCTGCTATAAACATTGGGGTACAAGTGCCCCTATGCATCAGTACTCCTGCATCCCTTGGGTAAATTCCTAGCAGTGCTATTGCTGGGTCATAAGGTAGGTCTATTTTTAATTTTTTGAAGAACCTCCACACTGTTTTCCAGAGTGGCTGTACCAGTTTGCATTCCCATCAACAGTGCAAGAGGGTTCCCGTTTCCCCACATCCTCTCCAGCATCTATAGTCTCTTGATTTGTTCATTTTAGCCACCCTGACTGGCGTGAGGTGATATCTGAGTGAATCTCACACTCATTTAGATGTGAGGCTGAATTTGTAATATCCTTTGGAAATGGAGTAAAACTACCTAAATATTTAATTGAAATGTTAAAGATTAAAGATCAGTTAAAGATTGATCCTGGTCACGGCGCCTGGGTGGTTCAGTCAGTTAAGCGTCTCACTTTGGCCCAGGTCATGATCCTGCACTTCATGGGTTCCAGCCCCACCTCAGGCTCTGTGCAGACAGCTCAGAGCCTGGAGCTTGCTTCAGATTCTGTCTCCTTCTCTCTCTGCCCTTCCCCTCTTGCACTGTGTCTCTCTGTCTCCCAAAAATAAATAAATACTAAAAAAAATTTTTTTAAGTGATTCTGGTCTGTTACTAGGCACACAAATCTTCTCTGATTGGGTATTTCTCATTGCAGTTGTAACAGAATCGTCAGGGGGAACCTGGGTGGCTCCCACAGTTAAGCATCTGACTCTTGATTTTGACTCAGATCATGATCTCATGGTTCGTGAGATCGATCCTGGGGTAGGGCTCTGTGCTGACAGCATGGAGCCTACTTTTGATTCTCTCTCTCTCTCTCTCTCTCTCCCTACCCTCTGTGCATGTGCACGTGTGCTCTCTCTCAAAATAAATAAATAAACTTAAAAAAAAAAAGAGAATCCTCAGAGACAAAGTTCTAAAGGAATATGAGCTTACCATGAAAAGTCATCAATGCCATGGTATAAACTATCATGAGCAAAAGTCACCAGAAAAAAAAAAAAGACATCACAAAATGAAATCTTCAAGGCTGTAGATATTGAAATTATCAGATAAGTATGCTTAATTTATTTAGAGAAAATTCAAAAGGGCTATAAAATATGATGGAGTGACAAAGACTATCAAAGACTATTTGAAGAACCAAATAGAAATTTTATAAATGAGAAAGATGATAATAAAAAATAACATCGATGAAAAGGATGGATAGCAGGTTAGTCACAAAATATGAAAGAATCAGTGAATTAGAGGAGAAAAAAAAATCCAGGAGCTCATGCCTGGCTTAGTTGGTAGAGCATGAGACTCTTGATCGTGAGTTCAAGTCCCACGTTGGGCGTAGAGCTTACTTAAAAAAAGAAAAAAAGAAAAAAAAAGAAGAGAGAAGAAAAGAAAATCTAGAAGAGAAAAAAATCCAATGTATTACACATGAAAAAAAAGTCAAGAGAAATAGTGGTTAGAGTAAAAAGATCTAAAATATGTAGAATTTTAGAAAAGAAGAATAGAATGATGGGGAATAAACTATTGAGGATTTTTCAAAATTAATACAACTCAATATTCAGATTTAGGAAGTCCAAAAAATCTGAACAGGATAAATGTAAAGAAACCAAACCTTGAAATGTTGGTGTAAAACTAAAGAATACTAGATGCAACAAGGAGATCTTAAAAGCAGGCTTCAAGAAATGACTTTATCTGCAGAGGAGAGCCAACTTGACTAACAGCTGTCCTTTCAACAACAAGAAAAGCCTGAAGAGAGTGGGACACTATCTTCAAAGTGTTGATAAGAATCAGTGCCAACCCAGAATGTTTTATCCACTTGAACTCTTGAAAAAAACGGAGATAAGATATCGAAACCTCAGCCCAAAACATAGATCATTCCCTAACAACAGAACTTTTCTATTAGAAACTTTAGTATTAGAAATGGAAAGAGGAAATGACAACAGATACATCCAAAATTAAGGAGATAATACAATAAAAACTTTATGCCAACAATTTTTCAAAATTAAGTGCAATGGAAAGTTTGTGGAACAGTATTTTTAAAAATGGACTCAGGAAAAGAAAGAAAATTTGAATTATCCTATAATCATTAAACATACCAAATCACTTGCTTAAAAATTTTCCCCACAAATATTAAACTCAAGTGATTTTTATGGTTGAGTATTCCGAAATGTTTAAGAAACATATAAACTCAATCTTAAATTATTTCGGAGGCTAGAGAAATTGTATAGCCTTCACACTAACATCAGCTAAGGATAGCTTGCAAAGCACGGGAAAGAAAATGACAAGCTAATATCACAAAAATATCATATCATAAATGTAGATGTAGGTTCTAAACAAAAAATAGAAACAAACTGAATCCAGCAATGGGAAGAAGGAACAATGCATTCTGAGCAAATTGAATTTATCACAGCAAAGAAAGGTTCAATGCTAGAAAGTCTATTAATAAATCTATATTAACTGATTATAGGAGGAAATAGGATCATCTCAGTAAGTTCAGGAGTTGCACCACAGTGCACATTAAAAACATTTTTGTAGAGCTCATGGCAAAATAAAAAAAAAAAAGTCAATATAATAATCAATTGAAACACTCAAAGTATTTCCTCTAAAAATCAGGATCAAGATAAATAAACACATGGTTGTTGCTGTTTCCATTTAGCAAAGCACTACCAGTCTTTACCAGTGCCATAAGAAGAGAAAACAATATAAAAGTAAGGATTGTTATGAAACCAACAAAATTGCCACATTTTCAAATGATATAATTGGTTACAGAAAAAGGCCAACATGATCTACAGAGAAATTACCGATATTTTATTAATGAGTTTAGCAAAATTGACAATCACATGAAAAATATTCAAAGTCAATTACATTGCTGAACATGAGCAATAAATTATAAATAAATGTAATTAAAAAAAAATCTATACGTAATAGCAAACAAAAGATTCCTAGCAAAAAAATGTGCATGAACTTTAGGAAAAAAAAATTGTCTTTATTAGAAGACATTAAAGAATGTCTAAATAAATAAATTCAATAAATTTATTGAATGCATCAATAGATATGAAGTTTTAATATCACAAAAATATCAGTTAACCCTTAATTAATAGATCCACTGAAATTCCAATGAAAATCCTGAATCTCAACAAGATTTTCTTTTCTTTTTCTTTAGGTTTTTCTTTTCTTTTTCTTATTTTTGTATGCATGTATGTATGTATGTATGCTTGTAGAATAATCCAACAAGGTGACTTTAAAATTTGTATGAAATAACAGAATTGCAAAAAGAGCTGACAGTTCTGACAAAGATGAACCAAATAGGGACACACACATCAGTATTTATACTAAATTTATAGTATAATATAGTGTTGTAGACAAACATCAATTAAAAAATGAACCAATGGAACACAATAGTGAGTCTAGAACCATACATATACATATGTGAAAATCTGACATGATAGAGCTTGCATAGTACAGTAATGTCAAAAAGGTGGGCTATTTAATAAAATGCTCCTGGAAATATTAAGCATCCATTTTTAAGTAAAAATGTATTTGGATTCCTAACTCATATGATAGACAGAAATCAATTCAAAGAGAATTAAGCACATTTTTTAAAGAAAGAAATATCTCTATTGACTTGGGTGTAATAGTTTTTTTTTTTTTTAATGTTTTTGAGAGAGAGAAAAAGAGAGAGAGAGACAGAGGATGAACAGGGGAGGGACAGAGAGAGGGGGAGACACAGAATCTGAAGCAGACTCCAGGCTCTGAGCTGTCAGCACAGAGCCCAACATGGGGCTCAACCCCACAAACCATAAGACTATGACCTGAGCCGAAGTTAGGCGCTTAACCGACTGAGCCACCCAGGCGCCCCAAAGGTTTTCTTAAACTTGATACTAAAAATATAACATATTTGACTACATTAAGTTTGGAACTCTTAACAAGAAGATGAATGATTACTGAATTGACAAATACCATTGGGAGCTCCATACATAGAAACCACTTGGGTAAGTGAAACTAGGGTCATTTATTTAAAAGATAGAGGAGGAGGGCATCTGGGTGGCTCAGTCGGTTGAGCGTCTGGCTTTGGCTTAGGT
Organism: Acinonyx jubatus; assembly: GCF_027475565.1. Taxonomy (NCBI): domain Eukaryota; kingdom Metazoa; phylum Chordata; class Mammalia; order Carnivora; family Felidae; genus Acinonyx; species Acinonyx jubatus. Next base: position 134,139,289 of record NC_069384.1, read on the forward strand.
CATGATCTCATGGTTCCTGAGTTCGAGCCGCACATCGGGCTCTGTGCTGACAGCTCAGAGCCTGGAGCCTGCTTCGGATTCTGTGTCTCCCTCTCTCTCTGCTCCTCCCCCACTCGTGCTCTGTCTCTGTCTCTGTCTCTCTCTCAAAAATAAATAAACATTAAAAAAAATTTTTTACTAAAATAAAATAAAAGATAGAGGAGGAAGTTAGATCACTCAAGATCCTTAGCAGAGGACTTGAATTACTTTTCAATGACAGAATATGATGAAAGCTTCCAGGAATGCTGCAAAAGGGTCAGACCAGTGGGCACCATTGCAGATAAAAAGATATTAGTGATTAATAGATCAAACATTCTGGAAGCTCAACTGTGTCTCTCAAACCAGTCCTCCATACATGAGACAAGAGCACTTTGACATATAATCTGGATGTGTGTGGAGAAATCCACCTCATTTAAGGAAGCAGAAGTCTCGTTCTTCATGTAATATATTATACAGTATAAATCAGACTACTGTGGAGTATAGCACCCTCAGACTGAATACAGCCCTCTCTTACCACTCTTGGCTCCCCTGGGTTACACAGCCTTAGTCAAAATACCCTCCTGAACTTGGAATTGCCAGACAAAAACAAGGGTCAGTTACTCAGACATCTCTGGGAGGCAGAGATGTCCAATTGGGGTACAATGCAAGCCCTGCCCTAGGTTTATGGACCAACTGTAGGCCCATCCTTCAAAAATTTGGAGAAGATGGGGCACCCGGATGGCTCAGTCAGTTGAGCGCCCGACTTCAGCTTAGGTCATGTTCTCAGGGTTTATGAGTTTGAGCCCACATTGGTCTCACTGCTCTCAGTGCAGAGCCTGCTTCAGATCCTCGGTCTCCCCCTCTCTCTGCCTCTCCCCTGCTCACACACACTGTCTCTCTCTCTGTCTCAAAAATGAATAAACATTAAAAAAAAAGTGGAGAAGATACTTGTAATCCTCTAAAAGATGACTAATAATTAACATTAAGAATATGTAAGGGATTCCTACAAATAAATAAAAATACAACTCAATATAAAAAAATGTCAGTAGGCATAAATAAGTCAAAGAAGATGAACCATGAATTGGTCATAAATATATCAAAAGACTCAGCCTAATTACTAATCAGGAAAATTCAAATTAAAAACAGATAGACTTTCAAGCCTACAATACTGGCAAAATGAGCACAGGACACAACTGGTTCTTTTACTTATTGAGACTTTCATTAAGCCATAGGAAAAAGAATGAAATCTTGCCATTAGAATGACACGGACAGAGCTTGGCAGTGGTATGCTAACTGAAATAAGTCAATCAGAGAAAGACAAATACCATGTGATTTCACTCACATGCAGAATTTAAGAAACAAAACAAAAGAGCAAAGGGGTGGGGGGAAAGAGAGAAAGAGAGGCAAACCGAGGAACTGGCCTTTAACAGTTAACAGGGAACAAACTGATGGTTCCAGGAGGGGAGAGGGATGGGTTAAAAAGGTGTTAAGGACTAAGGAGTGCACTTGTGATGAGCATTGGGTGTTGTGTGGTAATGTTTAATCACATTTTGTATACCTGAAACGAATTATTAATGTATGGTAACAAACTGGAATTTACATAAAAACTTAAAAAATAAAAGACTCATTAAAAGACAGCTATGATGATGCTAAATAAACAATTTAAAAAAATAGGGGTGATTCATTCAGTTTATTACCTTAGATAATTTTGATCTGTTAACAGTGGCTGAAATTTGTGGGTAAAATGCATTATCCTAGTAAAGCAGCTTAACCATTGTAACTAAGTAGGCATGGCTTGATCTTAGTGGATGATGTGTCCCTCAAAATTCCCCTTTTTGTTTTTTCGTTTAACAAAAGAATATAACTTTTACTTTTCTATTAGGTATTATTTGCTACACATTTAAAAATAAACTTTAATGTGAATATGTATGTCAAAGTTTAGTATTTTAATCTAATGTTTCCCAAAAAGCAGTAGAAGTCATGAATATTGCTGGTAGTGCACATTGATTCTAAAGGACATCCAAACACGTTTTAAGTAAAAATAGTATACTATTTTAACATGCAGATTAGGAAATGTAATCAATGTGCAGGTGTTGTTAAAATGGTCTCAATACAAATAAATGAGTTACTTGGAAGTAAATGTTTTAAAAATATGTACAAATGTTCTATAAGTTTGATAACGTAAGGAAAACAATACTTAAATGAGTATAATATGGGACACATTCATCAATTTCAGGAAGACTCACTACAGGGTAAGGTGATGGATACAGAATATGGAAACGCACAGTTAACTTCAAAAGCAGTACAACTTTCTTGAGCTATTGATTTCTTTACCTATAACTCCCTGGGGGAAATGTAGATTCCTGCATTGGGGCATTTTTGTCATGCAGTTCTGTAGTTTAGAAAACAAAAAAACATAGTTACCATAAGAAACTCTGGACCCTTGGGAACTCATTGATATTTAGAATTTAGGGGCCCCTGGGTGGCTCAGTTGGTTAAGCAGCTGACTTCTGCTCAGGTCATGAACTCGCGGTCGGTCCGTGAGTTCAAGCCCCACATCGGGCTCTGTGCTAACAGCTCAGAGCCTGGAGCTGCTTCTGTTTCTGTGTCTCCCTCTCTCTCTGCCCCTCCCCCATTCGCGCTCTGTCTCTCTCTGCCTTTCAAAAATGAATAAATGTTAAAAAAATTGTTTTTAAATATTTAGAATTTAGTTGTAAATGTATATAAGAGTGGAGATTAACTTTTTTACATTTTGTGCTAAAAAAATAATCCACTCCTTATGAGAATCCTGGAGAAAGCTTTCTTGTAGGAGCTAGAAATTTCATAATAATATTTGATAATCAACAAATTAATATAATTTTAATTTATTTATTTAAATTCAAGTTAGTTAACATGCAGTGTAATATTAGTTTCAGTAATAGAATTTAGTGATTCATCATCACTTACATGTAACATCCAGTGTTCAACCCAAGTGCACTCCTCAATTGCCCATCACCCATTTAGCCCATCTCCCACTCTCCTCTCCCTCCCCCCCATTAATAATATTAAATTTTTAGCTCTTTTGAGCTCCATTTCATTCTTTTCTTGCCTAAATTCTTCTCATTATTTTTCTAAATATTCCTAATCTATATTTTTGTAAGCACCTTAGATGTTTTTTGGAATAAAAATGATATCTAACATTATTGAATGTTTACCATAAGCCAATTGTTCTTCTAAATGTTTTTCATATATTTATAAACTTAATCCTATCCACAGCCCAATGGTGTAGGCGATATTATCCTCAATGTGTTTAAAGTTAAATAATGTGCCCAAGGTCATAAAGCTGGTAAGCAGCAAGGCCAGGGCTCAAATCCAAGCCTTATTTAGTTTCAGAGTTTGATCTCCTACAATGTCCACATTATAAGTTCTCTACATCATGGTATAAAGGAATATATAACCACTGTATCCATAATGAAAATGTCACATAGTCTTTTATGAGAAAAATGAAGAGAATACAGAAAAAAATTGAAGAAATACATCATTCCTAGGTTCATTATGCAGAGAAAATTGTCTTGCACACATTCACTGATATAATCCATCCATTCCTTTTTCTATGTAAATTTCAATACATGTTTTCAAAGCAATAACCCCATTCTATAATAATGTTCACTTCTATGAAATTCTTATGTAAAACTTCATTCCTTTTTGTTGAAGTTAAAGACCATTTTATCATGCTTGGATCCTTTAAGAAGGAAGACAACTAACATTGAATGGCCTGCTATCAGGAAGGTACTTTTACCCACCAGTTATCCCATTAAATTTTCTCAGAAAAAGCACTTAAAAATGCGAAAACGACTGAGTATTGCTTTATAGGTTTTAGGGCCATTAGAAAATCACTCATCTTCTCTTCTGAATAAACTGCGTGGTTTTCTGCTTACCACTCAGGTTCCCCCTATCTACAACCCTGTAATCATTTTTGCCATTTTCCATTAAGCCCTCTCAAAGTTCATTCTACTCCTTTTGAGTCTAGAACAGTACATACTAATGCATATTATATCTTATCACTACTGAGTTTAATAAAAGGATAGCTTTTGAGTGCCTGCATTTGATGTATTCTACCCCATCAGGATGGCTGTTAAAGATAGTTATGACTGTCATTCCAGTCACAAGCCACCATGATTCTGGAGATAATGTCTATTTTTCAATCTATACTCAGTCATTTATAGCATCTTATAATTGCAAAATCTGTAATAACTCCTTCCATACTGAACTTCATTCTGATAGTTTCCCATCATTTAAGACTATATCAGCTTTCAAGATATACAATCCCTTACCTATTAACTCTCCTTTCTGGGATTAGTGCAACCAGAAAGCTCTAATGATGAACATAGTGCATACACTATGACCTGCAAATAAAAATGTCAGAAGCTCCAGATACAGAGTGAAGTCTACATCAAGAAACTGGCAGATTAAGGGCACATATTTCCAAAATGTCACTAAAATGACAATGAAAATATATATTTTTTAAAAAGACATAAACCTATGGGTCAAAAATGATAGCAACAAAATCTACTGAAAAGTGAATTGTAGAGTGTGAACTGACTGAATGGATCTGGGAAACCTAAATCCTAACCAGTAGAGCAGAAAGCTTAGAAACAGTGTGATTTCCACTGTAGCACCTTCCAGAAGCTCAAGAATACCTCCCTTTGAAAGTGACAAGGATGGTAAAGCTAAAACACAAAAGTAATTTGTAAGTTTTTTTTTTTTATTTTGAGAGAGAGAGCCAGGGAGGGGAGGGAGAGCCTGAGTGGGGGAAGGGAGAATCCCAAGGGAGAGAGAGAACCCCAAGCAGGCTCTGCACTGTTAGTGCAGAGCCCGAGGGGGGGCTACTATCCCATGAATTGCCAGACCACGACCCCAGCTGAGACCAAGAGTTTGATGCTTAACCAACTGAGCCATCCAGGTGCACCTGAAAGCATTTTTAAGAAGCAGCTAAATCCACAGATTTCTTTCCTTAATTTGTGCAACCAGACAACTGCCCCTCCCACACCATTAAGTTCCTTGGGAAGCAAGTATTAGTGGGATCAATATCTGTGTAAGAAGGAGAGAAAGCAGGATGGAGTGGAAGACTTTGGGTTCTGATATAGTAATAGGATGACCTTTCAGAACTTTCCTGAGTTGCATAAGACACCTGGCCATTCACACTAACCAATCATTGTAGACAAACTTTTCCCCAAAATAGTGCATGATCATGGGCAAGTAACCCTCTTCAACCATGGGCACTCCCAACTGCTGCGAAATAGATCTTTTGGTTGGGAAGTCACAGCACACCTCCCGACCCTTGCTGAAAACTTGACACTTATCTTTTTGTGAGGGTGAGAGCAGAGGTCTCTGAACTGAAGAAAACCAGGCACATTTGGGGATACAGGGGCAGTACTAAAAAAGGAGGAGGTAAACGTGTATATCCCAAGTACTGAGATCTCACTTCTCTTTCTCAACTTGGGTCCCGGAATGCTAGCAGCAAAGTCTATACTCTGTTGATAAGAGTTTGGAAGAATCTTTTCAAAATAATCTGGTCAGCATATTCAGAGGAAAGTTCTGAATCTGTTGATAGCAGAACTTGCTCATGGAAATGGCTCATCCATATAACCCTACAACAAAGAGCAAATTTGACACACCTTACCCATAAGTTTAGACCTTCCATTCAGATTTATCATGTCCACTCTTAAATAGGAGCAGATATCAAAAACTGCCTAGACTTCTACTGAAATCTTTTAATATAAAGGATATGAACCAATATGAACACAGAGGAAAAATCTACCTTGAGTAAGAAGAAACCCTTTAGCTATAACAAAGCTTGACATATAATATCTCTAGACATGTAAGAATAGATACTAAATCCATGAGATAAATACAGGTGATGTAGGAAAAGAAAGGAAACATCCAAATAAAAAAAAACTTTGGAAATTAAAAAATAATGATGGTTTTTTTTTAACTTCAGTAGGAATATTGGAAGATTAAGTTAAGGAATCTTTCGGAAATTAGAGCAGACTGACAAAGATGGGGAAAATAGAAAAGAGAGGTAAGATTAGAGGACCATCTAGGACTACACCGTCCTAAAGTTTTCTGTGATGATAGAAATGTTCTATATGTGTGCTGATACAGTATATATGCTAAGTATCTGTGCCTATCAAACACTTGAAAGGAGGCTAGTGAGACTGAGGTACTGAATTTTAAAAATCTATTAAATCTCAATTAATTTAAATGCAAATGTGAGAAGCCCTAGGTGTCTAGCAGCTGTGATATTGAACAGCACAGATTAAAAACAGTATCAAAGAAAGAGAGAGAGGGAGAGAGAGAGAGAGAGAGAGAGGAATAGGGCAAAAATGAAACTAGAGGGAAGGAGTCTATTAATCAATGAGTACAGGTTTCTAGAACTAAAGGACGTGAGTTTCCACACTGAAATTTCATAACACTGCAAACAACAAGATGATTTTTTTGACTTCCAGAAAAAAAAGGAAAAAAGCATACAAGGGATCAGAAACCAGAATGACTTTGGACTTCGGAAAAGAAATCCTGGAAACTACAAAACAGTATAGCATTGCCTTAAAAATTGGAGCTGTTGTGCACTGTTGGTGGGAATACAAAATACCGCCTCCTGGAAACCAGAATGGAGGTTCCACTGAAATTAAAAATAAAACTACCATATGATCCAGCATTTCTACTTCTGGATACATATCCAAAAGAAATGAAATCAGGATCTCAAAGGGATATTAGCACTCCTGTGTTCAGTGCTGCACTATCCTTAATAGCCAAGATATAGAAACAACGTAAATGTCAACTGATGGATGAATGGATAAGAAGAAAAATGTGGCGCATGCATACAATGGCATATTACTCAGTCTTTAAAAATAAGGGACTTTTGCCACATGCGACAACATGGATGAGCCTTGAGAACATTATGCTGAATGGAATAAGGTAGTCACAGAAGCACAAATACTGCATGATCCCAATTACAGGAGATATGGAAGTAGGTAAACTGAGAACAGCAAAGGACAGAATGATGGTTACCAGGGGCTAGAGAAGCCTGCTAATCAATAACCTGGAATCTATACCCAGCCAATTGCCAATAAAGTCAAGCGTAAAAAATGAACATATATTTTTTCTCAGACATGAAAGTCTCTAAAAATCTACTACACTTCCATGGACCTTTTCTCAGGAATCTACTAGAGGCTGTGAAAAAACCAAAATGAAGACAATGAGGAAAAATGAAGACATGAGATCTAGCAAATGCAGATGTAATTTGAGAGAGTGTATATTATCTTTAGGATGATAACTCAGGATGAGACCTGTGCCCTAGGTTGAGTAAGCCATCCTGTCCAGATAAGAGTAAGCAGAAGGCTCTGGGAGAAGCCTTCAAGATTAGTTGATATTCCACTTGCTGCATTAAAATTTACTGAGGGAAAATACACATACTTGGTGAAGAGTTTGGATTTTTATTCGTGATATATATAGAAAACCAAGCCAAAAAAAAAAAATCCAGTTAATTATTAACTCCGAAGAAAGCAAAAACTTGTGTAGAAAAGAAAACAAAATATTTATCATACAACAAATGACTCAACTATCACAATATCGTGAACACTGAAGATTGACCTAACCCAAGTAACAATGTAACCATACTGGGAGGAAGGGGCGTAGAATGAGGTTGTGCGTGCTTGGGGGACAGGATGTATAAGAATTAAATTCTCATCTTTTATAGCGAGAAACAATCCAAAAGTGCCCAGATTGGAAAATCGAGAAAGTGGCAGTATAGGTATTAGAAGTGATTCCTTAAAACAAGATAGCCAAAAGGCATGAAAAGTTTTGTTTCTGATTCAGGAAAAATGGGATGGGAGGATTTGGAAAATTCTGGTTTTCTAAGAACTTTTGAACTACTGACAACCACATGCATGTGTAACTTTGATCTTTTTTTTAAGAGGAATATGCATGTTCAATTAACTGTACCAGGTGCACTCGGAAGTTGTTAGTCAACATTCTGCACCATCAGCTCTCATCCAGACATGCCCGAATGGATTGGTAAATGATGAGAAATTTCCCGAGATCTTTGGGGAAACCTAAACAAAACAAAGGAAAGCAAAAAGCACTTCCCTTTTCTCCCTGTCAGGTACTTAAGGGGATGAGATGGCTCTTCATATAAAGAAAAAGCAACGTATTACCCAAAAGGGAAGAATGACATTCCAAAGCTGTCCTTACATGGAGAGCCCATGTCCGAGTCCCTGCTGGATGCCAGCAGGCATAATGGTGGGTGATTTCAGCCTTGGCTAAGGTGCCCAACACAGGTCTGACTCCAAAGCCAGAAGGGGACACTTTATTCTAAAGAACAGGCAATATCAGGGCTGCACAAAGATAGACCAGTTAGTGGGGAGAGCACTGGATGAGGAGCCCCAGGGCCAGAATTGTTGCTCCATCTTCCTTACCAATAAAGTAAAGCAGTCTGTAGGATGAGAAGAGGTGCCTCCTTTGCTTCATTTTGCCTACCAGGAGGTGCAATAGTCTCAGGATGAAATATCATAGATCATTTAAGTCCTTCAGTTTTTAGTGAAAAGTCCATTTTTCAAGTGTTTCCTGGATCCACCAGGGGAAAAAGTGCTTCTATAGTATTGAAGGCCATCCAGTGAAGCCTATAGATTTTCTAGACATAAAAACAAGGAATATTCCCTCAAATGATAATTAGAATTTGTGTGGCCTCATACTAGCAGGCTTTACACTAATCTGCATGTAACAACTTCAAATCAACATCTCTCCTACCTTACCTACGGCCTGAGTGACCCCTTGCCTGATTAGAGTCTGATCAGTTACCTTTTGGGAGAAGGATATTTCAAGGTCTGTGAACTCAAGAAAATAAAACCTTTGCTGATTCCATCACAATGTTTATATTTGGGTGAAAACTAGAATGCCACATTCAATTCAATTCCCCTGTAGCAGGAGTTTTTCCAAATGATCAAAGAATCTGAATGTTTTCAGAAATTCCAACGAGCCCTATTTCAGTCTGCTTGGGCTGCTCTAACAAAATACCCTAGACTGGGCGGCTTAAAGAGTAGACATTTAATTCCCATAGTTCTGGAGGCTGGAAAATCTGAGATCAAGGTGCCAGTATGATCAGGTTTTGGTGATAGCCTGCACTTGGGGGCTCACACGTGGCTGCTTCTCACCGTGATTTCAAATGGAAGGTACAGAGATGGGAGAGCTCTGGTCTCTCCCCATCATGGGGGCTTCCCTCTCATGACCTCATCTAAACCTAAGCACCTACCAAAGACCTCACCTCCTAACAGCATCACATTGGGGGTTAGGACTTCAACATATGAATTTGGGAGGACACAAGCATTCAGTCCATATCAGGCTTACACACAATGAGACCTCTGAGTGTTGCCTTTGTTTCTACAAGAAGCTCAAGATTTTGATCATAGCGGGTTTTCAGCTTCAGTTGTGATACATGACAGCCCATGATGAAGCTTTCCATTCATATTTCAACGGGGAGGAGTGGTCCTGCACTGGCCGCTAAGTGATCAAGTAAGTGTTTCATCTCAAGGGAATCTTGCAGGAGCAAATTATCAGCAAACCTCAAAACGCTGTGCTAACCGCTAACATCACACATTCTTCTTCCTTTCAAGTCTCTTCCAACTCTAGGTAGAAATCAGCCACACCATCCCCAAGAAGGGGGTTGGAGTCTAAGCACTTTGTTGAGAAAGGCATAAATGATCATTTTTAGTTTTAATTCTTTGATAACTAAAACCCAAAAGTGGTTTCACAAGAAATGACACTAACAAATTTGCCCCACCTCTTTCTATGAAAAATAGAGTCTTTAATTTCATAAATAGAAAGTGAAAGATGTTTTTGACTTCAAAGGACCAGTGAGAGCTGATGAAAACAGAACCAAATCAAACACTAAAAAGAAACAAAACACCTTTAAGTATCTCTCTATGGAGTAACAGCACTATCAACTCTGTTTTATAGATGAGGAAAAATGGAAGATTCAAGTCATTGATTTGCTGGTTCTCAGTGATCTTTCCTACTGCCATCTCCCAAACACAAGATTTGTACAGAAAACACTTATTTGAAATGATACATGTAATCTTTCATGCTATTGAATTGTCATGGACCTTCTGCTGTGACACCAGATGCCCCCTGCAGGACTGAAGTGTTTGCAGCTTCTGGAAGCCACAGTGCTGAGCTGTTAGCTCCCTACAGGGATTACCTGAGTTGAAAAGAGGACCTATCCAGGGTGACACCCCTTCCCAGGCAACCGTCATCCAATGACTGGTCAATGGTAAGGGGAGAGTGAGTCTGAAGGTCTAGTCCTCTCCTCTTACGTGGGGCAATTCTGAAGGATACTCCCAGCTCCAGAACTCTCCGGAAATTACTCTGTTGAGACTGTAGCACAACCCTGCTTTCTCCCAGTCCAGTCTTGCTTTGTTCCCTTCCCCAACAGATGTTGACCCTGAGGACACTCCCTAATGATCTGCCTAAATGCAATTCTCTGCTTTAGTCAGCTACCTGGGGAACTCAACCCAATCTCTCTCCCTCTCCTCCTCCCCTTCCCCCTCCTCCCCTCTCCCTTTCCCTCTCCCTCTCCTTCTCTTACACACACACACACACACACACACACACACACACACCACATGTGCCTTCCATTCCAATGAAGCTAAGGATTAAATTAAATCCGTTTTCAACGGACCAGGACAGACTGCCTTAATGTAAACTCTAATCATGCTTACAAGCAAAAATTACTAATATAAGCAACAGTGCCCAAACTGGAAATAACAGCAAATCACAGGTCTTCAGGGTTCAAGTGGAATCCAAATGTGACAAGATTAAAATTTCATACTAGCCAAATGCTGATTTTCTGATCTCTCTTTTAGATTTGGCAAGCTTGGTTGTCTTTTGATTCTACATAACCTGAGCTCAGTGGTTTCCAAACTTTTTCAATCTGTTAGTGTTGTTCTGTTTTCTTTCTCAGAGGACCCAACCTCAAGGGCCACTGTTGTGTGAGACACCAGGGTTTCCCTGTAGCTAAGAGAGGAGTGCCCACTCAAAATGAGAGTGAACCTCTCTTTTTATGTAAATTATTGAGGGAGAGGGAAAAGCTGTCTTGAAGGGCTTATCAAATTTGACTGTGTAAAAATTATTTGGAGGTTGAATGGTGTTTCATAAAGTCAGAAAGCACAGCTTCATATGTGTACTGTTTAAAAGCTTAAGATTTAGCCAAAATGCTACCCCTGGATTCGTTGTCTTACCTATTCAGCAAAAATTCATCAAACATCTAGAGACACAAGGATGAAAAAGGAAAACTTTTGCCTTTGCATAAACCACTGTCTATTGGGGAGTGACACAAATAACTAAAATACATTATATAGTAAAGCAGAGCTGTAGGAAAAGTTTTTTGAGAAAGTAATGTGATTATTTCTGAGTGGGAATGAAAGAGGAAGGGAGGGGAAGGCTTCTCAAAGGAGATGACAGTTTCAGAAATATAATTTGCATAAGATGATGGAGCATAAACCAACACCCAGATTCTTGTAATGAGCGGTCACAGTCTTATTGGAAGCACTGAGTATAATAGTTGAACTAGAAACTGCATGGAAATCTGGCATCCATAGTCACAGTAGAGATGGAATATGGCGATTTGCTTTGGTATGGGGCTCCATTTTTTGGTGGGCTGAATTAAATGTCTTCTCTCACCCATAATCTCTGTGTTCTCTTGCTTATTGCTTTAAAAAGCTTTTTAGACTTTCTTTTCTCTTTTAATTTTTTTAATGTTTATTTATTTTAGGAAAAGACAGAGCTGAAGTGGGGGAGGGGCAGAGAAAGGTGGGGGAGACCAGACTCCAAAGCAGGCTCCAGGCTCTGAGCTGTCAGCACAGAGCCCGACGTGGGGCTCAAACTCACGATCTTCGAGATCATGACCTGAGCCAAAGTCAGATGCTTAACCGACTGAGCCATGCAGGTGCCCCTAGATTTCTATATTCAGGAACTTCCTGGGAGGAAAGTATGTGGACTTTGTACCTCAGAAATGTTCATTGTTTTCTAGCTTCTAGTACAGTGCCTGCTACATAGTAGGCATGGATTTGAAAAGCAGCAGCAACAACAACATATTTTGGACTGCATGGGTGCACGAACAGCCAACATACTGACTTTTAAGGCATTATGGGATGAAAGAATTTTCCTGGTGCTTATTCTTTACCTGAGTAAAATTCCAGTGTTACTCTATATAAATGATTGTTATAAAGCTAGTTAATTGTGCCACTTTCATTGGTTAGAAGATTTTGACTTGTTAAAACATAATGTCTTCTTTAACATAAAGCAACTCACAGAAATAATTATCTGCCTAGGTTCAGAATTCTTACCTTCTACAAAATGTTGCTAAGTCCTATCCAGGGATGGATGGAAAACATCATGAAATGTCAATATAAAGAATGTCACTTTTGTGTTATTTATGGATTCTTGTAACTTAGGAATCATAACCGCGTGGCTTTTCTGAAGTCTCCGAAGAGAGGCTATGAGAAAAGGGTTAGCAAGTCTGGAGAAGATGAAAACCATCAGGAGGAGAAGAGTCTTTTGAAGTGGGAGTAGTAACCCACAGATCAACACATCCATATTGGAAGATAGATTGCTGTTCTTGCGTTCAAAGGGCTCAGTTGTTACAATCTATTTCTTAATGGAGTAATTTTATAAATACGTCATAAACATCACATGGTTATGCCTTCATATAAAATTGTTTTTAGTAAATGTCCTAAATAAAACAGTAGATTTATAGTTGTTTCACAAATAAAGGACCTATGAATCCAAAATGAAAAAAATAAATTTTTTAAAATTGCATTTTAGGAGGAACACAGCCTGGCTGATTTGCCCATGCCCAGTACTTGTGAAAAAAAATCCTGGCAGTTAAGACCTTACTACCATTTGCCTCTTCACTCTGGTCAGATCGGTCTACTGTGTGCCCTTTGCTCTTTTCAACCATTACATTTTGTATCACCCAGAATGCCATCTTCCCCCCTCTCTGTATCCCTCACTGTTGGGTGTCACAATTTATCCCACTCTTAATTCCTTTGTTAAGTGTTCGCTCCTTCCTCTAATCTTTCAAATACTTACCTTGTTTGCCTCTCATATCCAATAATAATAATAATAATAGTAATCATGAGAGTCAGTGTTGATTGAGTGGTTACCATGTGTCAGGCTATTCTAAGCACGACATGCGTTTATGTCATTGAATTATCACCAAAGGCAAATGAGAAGGTACTATTTCTACCTGTTTTTAGAGATGAATGAATATATGAATATATGAAAGCCCATTCATTGCTGGGTGCCTCCTGTCAAGTCAAGCAATCAGAAGGGAGTTTGACATTGTTTATGGTTGAGGACAGCTTTCCTCTGTTTCATAATTTTATCGGTGCAGGTCAGCTGGATAACTTTATGATATAGTAAAGAGATCTCAGGAGTTACAGGTTTAAGTCCTCTCTCTGCCACTAGCTAGCAGTGTGACCTTAGGCCAGGCATTTTGCTTTTCCTAATTGCAGTTTCTCAAGCTACAGTATAAAATAATTAGACTCGGGAGTCTGGGTGGCTCAGTCGGTTGAGCATCCGACTTTGGCTCAGGTCGTGATCTCGTGGTTCGTGGGTTCGAGCCTAGCGTTGGGCTCTGCGCTGACAGCTCAGAGACTGGAGCCTGCTCAGATTCTGTGTGTCCCTCTTTCTCTGTCCCTCCCCCACTCGTGCTCTCTCTCTCTCTCTCTCTCTCTCTCTCAAAAATAAATAAACATTAAAAAAATTAAAAATAAAATAATTAGGTAATTTCTTTAAGCTTCTTGCTAGAATCTGTAATTCTGTAACTATACTACATGACGGCAAATCTTATAGTATGCTGGGTCACGGACCCTCTTCATAGACTGAACTGAGACTCTATTTTCCAAATCTTCCTCGCCAGAGGAAAAGGACACTCAATGCATTTGCCACATGCAGTATTACCAGCCAGAAAAATTCTTATTCTGGCCTAAGTTCCTGAAGTTGAAGTGTATACTTTTTTGCTTCTGACGCTCCCACGGATTCAATTGGAAAAACCCCGTAAATAGCTCTGTGGCTAAGTGAAGACGCACTTATTGAGGAGTGTCATGTATTAGACTGTAGATGGTCATATGGAGTTTCCAAAGGTCCCTTGTTACCTTATGGTCTTATTCAGGAAGAAGAAAGGCAAAAATAGACTTTAGTATCCATACTGAAGTTAATGGGAATTTGCATTTCAATGCCAGTCTTTAAATGGTTTGATTCTCATAAACCCTACATTTTATGGAGTGTTTGATGTTACATAATGGTGAAATGAATAGAATTGGGAAATATTTGAACTTCAAATGTACTTGCTGGTGTGCTTTTTTTTTTCCTTTAAACCACCTACATACATAAACCTAGGATCAATTATGCAAAGTTTAATTTTTAAAAGTTTTGTTAAAGCTAGGCCATTATACTTTCTCCTTTTCTAATGAGTTAGCTCTCAAGTATGAATATATTTGGGAAAATGGCTAGTTCCCATTTTCATTCTCATTTGCTCTTTCTCATTTGATCTAGATCAAGTATCAGCAAATTTTTTTCTGTAAAAGGCTTGATAATAAATATTTTAGGCCCTGTGAGCCATATATAGTCCCCTTCAAAACCACTTAATTCTTTCATTATAGCACAAAAGCAATCATGGACAATATGTAAACAAATGAGTGTGGCTCTGTTCCAATAAAGTTTGATTTACAAAAACCGATGACTGGTTGGTAGGCCAAAGTTTGCAGATTCCTGATCTAGTCAATTAAAATTAACAAATGATGCATCCCAAAACTAAATTATTTTATACTAGAAATAGCATTGGAATAGGGGATCTGAATACCTTCCAGTTATGGCACTTAGAATTACTAGACATGATATCCTGGAAAGTCTCATTGACATGGGTCTTATTTCAGTCATTATACATTCAGCACTTAATATGTGTTAGCTAAGAGCTAATGAGATTGTTGTGCTTTATATCTTGTGTAATACTTTAACTATCAAATCACAGGAACTTTTGTAGCCTTAAGAAGTGTGGGTCATGTTAGGACGATTAATAGGGCCGTGTTTCTGGTCCGGAGGAGAGAGAAGAAGGAAGAGAGCTCCTTCATAGGGTCCTGGAAGTGGTCCCATTCTAGAATCATTAAACAACGGCACAGAATTGTACATTGTTAAAACTAGGTAATGAGGTGTTCGTACCAGAAATGGTAAAGAAGGGGCACCTGGCTGGTCAAGAAGTGTCGGACTTTGGCCCAGGTCATGATCTCGCAGTTTGTGAGTTCCAGCCCCGTGTTGAGCTCTGTGCTGACAGCTCAGAGCCTGGAGCCTGCTTCGGATTCTGTGCCTCACTCTCTCTCTCTGCCCCTCCCCTACTCACACTCTGTCTCTGTCTCTGTCTCTCTCAAAAATAAATAAACATTTTAAAAACTTAAAAGAAAAGAAATGGTAAAGAAAATGAGGATTCGGTTTCTAACTCAAATGATAAGAGGGAGAGGCAGGTCTATTTAAGGAGTTTGAGGAGACCCTAGAGTCAAACTGACAACGTTAAAAGCCTAGGAAATTGTTGGACACACCCAACTATAATGATGTGGTTAGAATAACCAAAATAATGAGAAATGGGAATCTGTGATAGCTCTACGAACCCTGGTCAGCTTCTTTCTTCTCCAAGAGTTTCTTTTATTAAGCTTCTATTGTTGCCAGTTCTTGTCTCATAAAGCTTACAGGCACCTAGGCGTTTTCTGGCATCTGACACATGTTAATAAGAGGCAGAACTATCAAATGTTAACACACAGAGATCATTTGGGGATCTATTTGATGACTAAAAAAGAATATGTGTTAATAGCCGATTGGTAGTTTGCTACTATTTTGACCCATCTGGAATGCTTTAGCATGCCTCAATAATAGTTCTTTGTGCACTGGAAGTATGTTCCCTGATGTATATGAACTAACTTTATGATCTTAATTTAATTAGTGAATCGTAGAATCAAGACTAGAGACCCAGGGCCATTTATCTTAGATTGTACTGAGATTATTACAAATTCAAAATCTGGACTCAAGTGAGACACTGTCATTTTTCTTTTAAGGAAAAATCAGAAGAATATCTTCTAGTTGGCCAGTGTGTTTGTGAGAATTGTTTCAAAAGAAAATCTCTGAAGTTACCTGACGCTTAGATCATTATTTGGTGAATTGATGGGCATGACTGAAGAAATATGGACCAATTGAGAATTGACTGTCTCTGAATTGAATATTTAATGTCACACTGACTATTAAAGCAATGCCCAAAGATTTAGAAAGAATTAAGTCATTTATTGACTCCAAGTCATTTGACTTCTTTATTTCCCTATTTTGAAAAAATAAATAAGCCTAAACATTTTTTTAGTTCATCTTTTGTGTATGGATGGTTGCATCATTTTGTGACTGAATTATATGAAAAGGTTTTAAAGTTCATGTAAAATGGGCATATGGGTAGGTAGGTTTTTCAACCCTGGCACTATTGACATTTTGGGGTCAAATAATTGTTTGCTGTGGAGGGCTGTCCTGTGTACTACGGGATTTTAACAGTAGCCCTGGTTCCTACCTACTAGATACCAGTAACGACCCTCCGCCAGTTTTGACAACCCAAACTGTCTCCAGACATTGTCAAAATCTCACCCAGTTGAGAAGCATTGGTATAAGCAATCAAGCCATCATTCTATAATCAAGCCATCATGAAGGCAAAGCTGAGAGATCATATTAATACTGTAAGTTTTTTTAATAGTTGTATTTTTGTGTTGATGTAAATTAATTTGTTACTCAGTATTTTTGAGTGGCACATCATAGATTTTCTAAGGAAGACGTTCACTTAGAAATAGAGGAATCTTCTGGGGCGCCTGGGTGGCTCAGTCGGTTGAGCGTCCGAACTTCAGCTCAGGTCGTGATCTCACAGCTTGTGAGTTCGAGCCCCGCGTCGGGCTCTGTGCTGACAGCTCAGAGCCTGGAGCCTGCTTCAGATTCTGTGTCTCCCTCTCTCTCTGCCCCTAACCCACTCGCATTCTGTCTCTGTCTCTGTCAAAAATAAATAAACGTTAAAAAAAAGGAAATAGAGGAATCTTCCATAAAGGGCTCTCTCTGTCTTCCTCCAGCTCTTGCATATCATGTTATCAATTTTATGCTATGGTTGTAACAAGAAGATTATAGTAGTGACCCTATTCTTCAACTGGAGATCGCATGCGTAGTAGCAATGACTGAGTTTGCATCTCAGAACAGAAAGTGAATTGGGCCTTACCTTGGGACCTCTGTGAATTAGCTGGATTGCCTTCACACCTCCCAGCACACCTTTTGTCTGGCTAAATCAGATTGCTTACTTTTCCTTAAGGTCAAGAAATGTGAATTATTTATCTTTGTCTCCCCAGCTGAGTGGCTGGCACAAAATAAATAGATGTTTTAAAATAGAATGAGTAGGGTAAATCTATTTGTTGATCTTGTAGACGAGGAGTTGGCATATTTTTTCCAACATCTTCTGTTCTTCCTTCTTCCTCCTTTATTCCTACGCTTTCACTCCTGGCCAGTTCTTGCTGGCCTGAATTCTTCACAGATATTCTATTTTATTCCTTCAGTGATTCAAAAGATGGTCAAGATGTTGCTTTGCCTTCTGTAAACCTGAGAAGGACTGGAACAAAAAAAGCGCTAAGGAATTTTAATGTAGGACACTGGGGAATACCAGTGAGAAAAATATTGGATCACTTCACCACCCACTGTCATTGTGATAATGTTACTGCTACAAATTATAAAGGCAAAACTTTTTCAATCATTATTTTTTTTACTTTTAATTGATTTCTACATCAGAATTCCTATAAGCTTGTTTCTCATCTTCAGTAATTTTTAATGTATTCTACAACTCTAAATATGGCCCAGTTTCCTATAGAACTTGATTATTTTTCAAAATCAATTACCAACACTTGTTTAAAACAATTGGCGGGGGCACCTGGGTGGCTCAGTCAGTTAAGCATCCAACTTCAGCTCAGGTCATGATCTCATGGTTTGTGAGTTCAAGCCCTGCATCGGGCTCTGTGCTGTCAGCTCAGAGCCTGGAGCCTGCTTCGGATTCTCTGTCTCCCCCTCTCTCTCTCTGCCCCTACCCTGCTCATGCTCTGTCTCTGCCTCTCTCTCTTTCTCAAAAAATAAATAAACATTAAAAAAAATTTTTTTTAATTTGGGGGGGTTGGCGGACCTCAAGAAAAAAGTGTCTGCAAATTATGAGAAACTGATAAAGGCAGATGGCAAAGGCTTTGGAATTGGGCAGAACTAAGTAGTAATTGTCATGCTGCCTTTTGTAAGTTACAGGGATTTGCGCAAGTTATCTAAACCTATTGCAGTTTAGTGCCACTATCTTTAAAATGGGCCAATGTCTACCTAAGTGTCACTCTGAGAATTAGAGAAACATAAAATTAAACTTGATCTAGGATGATACTTGCATGAAGCAGGTATTTGTAAGTCAGTCATAATCACAATAAATGATCATGATGGATGGTCATTGTGAAAATGATGGTAGTGGTATTAACTAGACAGGGACAGGGCCAAGCCTTTGCAAAATCACGAAGTGTCTTGTACCTTTCTTATTCCCTTTTCTAGGTCAGGCTTAAATAGAATCTTTCCCTCTATCCTGTGCCATATGTTATGCTCTATTGGCTGTCATTGAATCCTTGCTGAGCAGCTAAGTATCTTTTCCAAGGAGTATTTATATTTTAATAGTGGTATTTTTAAATGTCATATATAGGCTCACGGATCTGAATAAAGATTGACTAAGGTGATATTACCCTATTGCTCTATCTTTTCCTGATGATTTGTTTTCTCCACTCCAGGATCCCCAAACTAAGAGTATCAGTTACACTAAAAATACACATACACATGAAAATAACAACAGTTTATTGTTAGCCATGATTCTTTGGATAGACTGTGTGGTTCTTCTGTTCCAAATGATATTTGCTGAAGTCACTCATGTAGCTGCTATCGTCTTGAAACTCGGGTGAGGCTGACAGGTCCTAAGAAGTTAACATACCTGGTGCCTTAACTGAAGAGGAGAGAGTGGCAGGGTTGTGTAGGTTTCTCTCACTTTCTTTCCTTCTCCCTCTTCTTCTATCCTTTTCCCTTTATCCCTCTCTCCCTATCCTTCTCTCTATCTTTCTATCTCATTATTGAGTAGTTGAGCTCTTGCTACATTGCATAAAGGCTGGCTCAGCAAATATGGAAGCTATGTCATTCCAGAAGTCATACACCATGTCTTCCGCCATATTCTGTTGGTCACAGGACCAGCCCAAATTCAAGAGGAGAGGAAACAGACTCTGTGTTTTGACAGGAAGAGAGTCATGTATGAATAAGAATGTGAGGATCCATTAGGTGGCTATATTTATAGACAATGTACCACTCTCTGGGAAACCATTCCATTTCACCCCAGTGTCTACTGTCTCCTTCTCCTTTCCATATTTCCTCCATCAGGATCAGGGGAACTGATCGCTTCTCAGTTTATAAGGAGTGGTGTTTGTCATCATTCTCTTTAATACAGTAGGTTTAGTGGAAGGTACGGGGGTTTTAGCGACATATAGACCTCCAAATGGATGCTAGGTCAACTTATTCCCATTTACAATGCTGAGCGAGGTACATGAGCTCTCTCACCTCAGTCTTTTCATCTGCTAACTAAATAGAGGAGATCAAACCTACCTTCTAGGGTTAACATGAAATTTATATTAATATAGTTTATATTGTGGAATTATTAACTGAAACTCAATAGATGTTCAGTTAATGTTAATTCTTTCTGTTTTTACCTCTCTCTCCCAGTTTTTCTATCTGTTATCTTTTTCTGGAAAAGTTTTCGAAAATTTCTAAACACTGCTTGTAATAATCAAACACATTTGTTCTAAGCCTTCTGATGTTTCCAAAAAATGCTTCAAGATTTAGAGAGAATTTTGAAAATTACTATTCTCCTATGCTGATTGCTCTATTCTTTCCTGAATTTGCCATGTTATTGCTACCCGTAAGCCTTGGCTTGCATTTGCCTCTTGCCTGGTAATCCACCTTTGTCTGCTCCTAGATCCACACGGGATCCTTTCTTTTCTAGAAGCATTATCTAATGTTGCTGGTGCCTAATATTTACAACTTTGTGTTTTAATCTATTTTGTGTTTAATCTATTTTATGTTTAATCCTGAATCCTTTCCCATCAGTTTTATGTTCCACAATGATTTGGGGGGTCTTTTAAACCACACAGCCCCCCGACTACCCACTCCAAATTCCACACACTGTAACTAGAATTCATCCATCGGCAACTTTTCAATAACAATATCTTGACTTGAATTATTTTACAGAACACCCAAAGAAGCACTAAAAAGTTGTTTCTAGGGCTACCTCATCTATGAAAGATTCCAGAAACTGCATGAGTCAATGTCTTGATAAATCTTCTGTGTGTGTGTGTGTGTGTGTGTGTGTATGTATGTATATGTATATGTATATGTATATGTATATGTATATGTATGTGCGTGGTGTGTGTGTGTGTGTGTGTGTGTGCGTAATTGCAGTGATTAGGACAACTGAGTAATTACAATTTTGGTGAGGAAAAAATTGAAGAAAACACATTATCTTGCTTGATTCATGCATTATTTTGTGTGATCAGAATTTCCATAAAAGAAACTTCTAACCAACATGTAACTAAGGGTTAAAAATAAATAAATCATGAATGGGAGAATTCTTATACCATATTATATATAATACTTATTATATTTAGAATATGCAAGGACTTTCTTTCTTTAGTGTGGTACTGCTAATTTCCTTATTTCCTTGATAAATATTGTTTGAATTATGTCCTAGAAGAGTAAATAATTAGAGAATGTTCCTACCAATCCTTTAGTTTTTATGGCTAGACACCATTTGTTTGCTCTTCCTGCCTCTAAAATATTCCTTCAGTGCATACTTCACTTTGAATCCAAAAGCAAAAGTCAAGTCACATCTTTCCCTTCTAGATTACTCCGATATTTCATTTAAGAGTTAAAATTAAATTCTTTAGCATGACCCCCAATAAACTGAGCCAGAAGCTTTCTCTGTCTGTTTTCTACTAACCTGGCAACACTCAACTTAACTGGAAGAAATGGAGTAAAAAGTAGAAATGCATGGTCCTATGGCAGATCGGTATGTTTGTTATTTCTGATTTGTGTACGTGGAACTCTTTTAGTGAAATTATTAGTGCTCATTAAAGGATAATTACTCTAGCTTTGGTCCAGTTATTTGAATTTATCACTGAAAGACAGTCATGAATTCAAAGAATCACTCATCAAGGCATTTTCAATTTCTCTGATATTTTCAGAATATTTGTTTCCACCAGTGTTATTAAGAAGCATGAATTTTTTAAAAATAGAAATATTTACTCTTCCATTTGCCGTTCTTCCTCTGTCAACTTTTTGGTGGATATTTTTTCTGATTTTAAAATTTACATATCTTAATTTTCAAATGGAGGGATTGGTCCCTTTCTAAGATTTAAAATGGTTAATGGTTTGGTACCTCCATAGATCTATAATCACAAACTTGGATGTCTTTAAAAAATGTTTTATTATGAAAATTTTGGGGGGGCGCCTGGGTTGCTCAATCCGTTAAGCGACTGACTTTGGCTCAAGTCATGATCTCATGGCTCATGAGTTCAAGCCCCGTGTTGGGTTCTTTGCTGGCAGCTCAGAGCCTGGAGCCTGCTTTGGATTCTGTGTCTCCGTCTCTCTCTGTCCCTCTCCTGCTGATGTTCTGTCTGTCTGTCTGTCTCTCTGTCAAAAATAATAAACATTAAAAAAAATTTTTTTAAAAGGAAAAAGAAAAATTTAAATCCAAACAAAAAAGTAGAAAGGAGATTATAATAAACCCCATACAGCAGTTATTTACCTGGAAAATATTAATATTTAAAAATGGATAAATATAAGGGTGCCAGGGTGGCTCAGTCAGTTAAGTGTCTAACTTTGGCTCAGGTCAGATCTCGTGGTTTGTGGGTTTGACCCCCACATCGGACTTTGTGCTGACAGCTCAGAGCCTGGAGTCTGCTTCAGATTCTGTGTCTCCCTCTCTCTGCCCCTCCCTCGCTAGCACTCTGACTCTTTCTCTTTCAAAACTAAATAAGCCTTAAAAAATTTTTTTAAATAGATACATATAAATTTGCTCTAACAAATATCAAAGTAAGTAATTCTCAAGTCATTTTGTAATTTGATGTAAGTTACATAAATGAATTTGATTGCTTTTTATGGCTATTTAAACTAAACCTGATCTTCACATTTAGTATCTATCGTGATTGTTAGTACTTCAAAATTTTCTGAATTCTTGGGGTGCCTGCCTGGCTCAGTTGTGACTCTTGTTCTTGGGGTCATGAATTCAAGCCCCACGTTGGGTATAGAGGTTACTTAAAATAAGTTGTTTTTTGGAATTCTTAATATTAGTTTGTATTAATCCCTCACTTTATATCCTGCTGTTTCACTGCTTGGACTTCTCAGACTTTAAAAAAAATTAGTTATTTCTGCTTTCACTCTCAAGGGAAAGCTACTTGTTCTTGTAATAATCCTCTGGCATTATTCTGATGTCTTCTAACTCAATCAGAAGTCTTTTCAAAGGAAATCAAGTTCTGCCATTGAATTCTGGAACAATTCTCCTTTGTCTTTTTAGCCAATTCTTGTATAAAGGCTCTTCCTAAACTTCCCACAATCAGTGACTTAAATGCCTCACACAGAACAATTGAAGTGAATATTATCAACTAAATGAATAAAGAATCTGATTAAGTAACTCTAACAACAGTTAGTAACTGACTTCCCTGAATCCATGTGCTAAGTAATGAGTAGCAAGATTTGCAAACAACCTGATAATACATCTTCCAGACGAGCAACTGTGGAAAGCCCAAGCACCGACTGCATTATCCAGTATACTTCTCTACTACGTGTACCTTTATTTCTAGTTTGAGAAAAGCAGAAAGAATAGTAGTTTTTTGTTTTGACCTAAGATTACCTATTTAGTAATTTTCATTTTCTTTAAATGATAGAGTTCTCTCATTGAATAAAATATTCCAAGGTTCAGTTTTATAAAATAGACACAAAGAAATGGGGCTTCCTGACCTAGTGCATTTTCTGTTCTTCTTCTGTCCCATACAAACACATTTCCATCCTGTGACACTTCCTCTTAACTCTGGAAATCTAAGGATCCCAATTAAAAGCCCCAGTTCCTCAATGACTAGATATTTGATGATATTAAAGAATGTGGTTATATATTTATGTGATATATATTGTGATTTGTTTTTAAAACTTTTTATTATATATCTATGTATACATGTATGTAGAGAGATAGAGTGTGTATAGACGGAGAGGTGGACAGACGGACATGATGCCTTGAATTTTCCTCAAAAGAAACTGGAGGAGTGGATTGGGTGGAGTTACACAAGACCATACATGTATTCATACTTGTTTAAGTAATAAACCCAGCTGCACACTTTTGATTTGTCTGTTCTCTTGTGTAATATATGAGGTACCTAATAAAATGTTTATTTCAATATGTAAATAAAATAAACTGAAAATAATTACATCAGAAGTGGGATACGTGATTTTGTAGAGTACAGAATCATGTTTTATGCACAGCAGTCTTTTGAGGATTTCTGTGGAAAATAGACTAAAAAAGATAAGAGATGAAAACACTGATGGTGACAATGATTATTTAATAAGCATAGCATCTAGCCAAATTCCTAGTAGTCACTAGATATTCAAGTATATAATGCCATACTATTATATAATGGGGAAGTATTTTTATTTTGTTCATTAAAAAAATTAAATACCTATTATGTGCCAGATGCCAATTTAAATATTGGTAATACAACAGTAAGACACAGGATGTGCAAGGGTGACACATGTAAAAATACACACATTTGCCTTATAGATGTGTAAATTTGCATGCTGTTAGTGATAAATTTTCTGGCATATGACAGTAAAGTGTCATCTAACAAAATGGGTTCCTTGTAACAGTTTTATAATAGATGGAAATAATATGTTTTGACAAAGGACTCATTTTCCAAAGTGACAAACTCTTAGGATGGTCCAGCATCACTGAGCGTAAAACACCAGCTCCAGGCTTTCATGCAGCTTAGATTCTCAAGTATTGAAAGCAATTAAAAGGCCTCAATATGCTGCACTCAGAATCAGTAAAATCAGACCAATACCTAGACACACTCTGAAAAATAATGTTTTGACTCTTATTTTGAAATAGTTATAGATTCACAGGAATTTGCAAAGATAGTAGAAAAAGAAAAAGAGGTCCCAACTGTTCACAATAGCTATATCTTATATAAGTATACTATAATATCAAATCCAAGGAATTGGCATTGGTACAATATGTGCGTATTAATTTATGCCATTTTATCACTTGGGTAGATTTGTGTGACCACCACCATACTCAAGATGGATAACTACTTTATGACTACAAATATCTCTCCTTTGTTACCCTTATATAGTCATACTCACCCCCTACCCTCCATCATTCCTAACCCCTGACTCCTGCTAAGCTGTCCTTCATCTGTCACATTTAGGATCATAGAAACATATATTTGTAACCTTTCAAGCTTAGTTTTATTCACTGAATATAATGCCCTGGAGACCCATGCAAGTTGCTGCATATATCAATAGTTTCGTCCTTTTTATACCTGAGTGGTATTCCATGTTACGGATATACCACAATTTATTTAAAAATTCACTGATGGTGGATATACCACAATTTATTTAAAAATTCACTTCTTGACTGTTCTTAAATAAAGCCTCTGTGAGCAATTTTGCACAGGCCTTTGTGTGGACATAGTTTTCATTTCTCTGGGATAATTGCCCAGGAATGCAATTGCTGGCTTGTGTGGTTAAGTATAGATTTAGTTGTTATTTTTGTTTTTCAAGAAACTGCCAAACTATTTTTCAGAGTGACTGTATCATATTACATTTCCATCAACAATGTGTGAAACATGTAATTTCTCCACGTCCTCACCAGCAATTGGTGTTGTCACGATTTTTCATTTCAGCTTTTCTAGTAGAATGATATCTCACTTTAGGCTCAGTTTGTTTTTACTTAATGGCTAGTGATGTTCATACTTTTTCATATGATTATTTGACATTCTTACATCCTCTAGTGAAATGTCCTTTTTTTTTTTAATGTTTTTCATGTTAGTTTATTTTTGAGAGAGAGAGAACAGGGGAAGGGCAGAGAGAGAGAGGGAGACACAGAATCTGAAGAAGGCTCCAGGCTCTGAGCTGTCAGCACAGAGCCTGATGTGGGGCTTGAACTCACAAACTGCAAGATCATGACCTGAGCCATAGTTGGAGGCTTAACTGACTGAGCCACCCAGGTACCCCGAGTGAAATGTATTTTTATGTGTTTTGTTCATGTTCTGATTAGATTCTTCAGCTTTCATGATGTTGAGTTTTGAGAGTTCTTTACATATTCTAGATATGTATCAGTCTTTTGTCAGTGATTTCAAAATATTTTCTCTCAGCCCATAATTTCTACTATAAATGTGCTAATTTTGAAGCATATATATAGTGTTAAAATTCAACAATAACCACAGCAGCTGTTTTGAACCAAGACCAACAAAAGATTTTTGTGAGGAAGACAGTGTTTGTGTCCCCGAAATTACTTAGAAATGCCTGCACATGGTGATCAAAAGCTGATCAAACGTAGTTGGGTTTATTGTTAGTTTCAGATTGTCTATAGACAACACTTCCTCTTATCGTCTACACTTGGTTTGCTCTGCTCTTACCACCCTGTCCTGGTGTCCCATGGCTTCGATAGACCCAGAGATCAGCAGGCTTTTGTGACTCTCAGAGTAAGAAAATTCACAGTAGAGGATTGTACAGTTCATCATCTGGAAAACCATAATAAAATATATGGTGTCTCTTGAAAGAAATGACTTGAAGATGTATCCCAGCCAATAGAAAGGATTCAAAATTATAAAGTAAAAAATATGGAAGTTACAAGTTTGTGTTTTCCATAATCGGTTGGGACTAGTTATATGTTAGTCGAGGATTCTTCAGTTCCTGGAGTAAACCAGGCCGAATAGCAATTCGCTGCATTTTTCTTCTTTCACTTCTAGTCATTTCTGTGTATCAGTAAATATTTGTCCTGGGTCACGTCCTTACTCCACAGTTCAGACAGTGACTCTCACCGTGTCCGATCACTACTTACACACCAACTAGTTGTGTTTATCCTGCCTCCGCGACCAGTGGTCAAGTGGTAACACTGCTGATGTAGGTCGGGATCTCTAGGCAGCAGCCCTGAGAAGGACAGTGCAGGATTTTTACCAGGGAGTCCTCTTAGGAACAGTGCTTGAGTAAAGGAAGAGAAGGGAGGGCAGAGCAGAGGGGGGGAGTTGGCCAGCAGGGCAGCTGCAACAAGGTATTGTGTAGACTCCCAAGTTCACCACCGGCTGAAAACAGTGGCCTTTGAGGTGGGCAAGGGGGGCCTCCCATTTCAGTCCCATATTGACCGGTCATTGGATGCAAGCTCCTCTGGGAAAGAGGGTCAGTTTGGTCAAGGTCACTTTCTACGGCTGGGAGCATCTCCCGAGTGGTCTGAGGACTGAGGTGAGGCCTCTGGGAAGGCACTCCCAGCAGCCGCAGGTCCGTCTTTTCGTTTTGAGGGGGCCTCTGGGCAGGGCAGTGCTCGCTGCATTCAGGACGACTCTGTCAGCAGCATCTCTGACTTTCTCACTTCCCATCACAGAAGCAAGGCTGAATTAGTGGCCAGTAACCATTTGCATTGCAAATCTTTTAAAAATGATTTTAGGGGCGCCTGCGTGGCTCAGGTTATGTGTCTGACTCTTGATTTCGGCTCAGGTCGTGAGGTCACGGTTCCTGAGTTTGAGCCCCGCGTCGGGCCCTGTGCTGACAGCACAGAGTCTGCTTGGGATTCTCACTCTCTGCCCGCTGCCACTCACACTGTCTCTCTCCAAATAAATAAATAAACATTTAAAAAATAAAAATAAAAATAAAAATGATTATAGGTATATTTAAAATTCATATTTTTACATATTTTACATTAAGTTTTTAATTTTAATTCCACCTAGTTAACATTCAGTGTTATATTGGTTTCAGGTGTACAATATCGTAATGTAACACTTCCATTATGTGTAATGTGTAATGATAAATCACCCTGTGCTCATCACAAGTGCATTCCTTAATCCCCATTACCTAATTAACCCATGCGCCTCCAGTCACCATCAGATTGTAACATTCATATTTAATGAACTGAGTTAAACACTTTTTTTTTTCTTAATTGGGTCAAGAAAGCTAAAAATCCAGCCTGTGTCCACTGACAAGATATTTTCCCCTCAGCCCTCTTCATTTCTAGGATCTATGATTATTCTTGTGTTAATTATGTTTGAGATTGGTTTATGTAATATGAGTTCAGTAATATTAAAATAAAAAAAAGCCTAGAACAAAATCAAAGAATAAAATTGCCAAAATTTAAATTATTTCTGGAAGAAGGTGTTATGAAAGACATACATTTCCTGCTTCATGCTGTTTTGCATTTCTAAATTTTATAAAATGTACATATACTAGTTTTTAATATTCAAGGAAAAAAGTGCATGTACTATATAATTGCAATTGAGTTTGTAAAAAATAAACACAATAAAAATTTGGAAGAAAATGCAGGAAACCCTTGATAATGAAAACAAACAAGCATATTTTTAATTTTTTTCTGTATTTTCCAAGTGAAACTTCTGTCATTCCATTAAATATGAGGTTTCCCTTGGTTACTGACAGATTCTCTATCAAGTTAAAGAAGATTCCTCCTGCTGCATGCTTATTATAAAGTTTTTCTTAAAATAATGAGAATATTTGTTATGTTTTTAGAAATGTTTATTTATTGAGATGATACTATGCCTTTTCTTTTTTATAAATCTGCTGAATAAAGATCCCCAAGTTGGACCCATGGTTGTATAAATGCCACATAAGCATGGTTCATTTTCTTTTAATACACTTCTGTATTCAGTTTACTAATGTTCTATTTAGGATCTTTGGATTTATATTCAAACTTATACTTATTTATACGTATGTTTTTGTATTATGCCCATCTAGTATTGGGGTCAGAGTTTTCCAGACTTGTAGATTAAATTCAGAAGTTTGCAGGCTTTTTTGCTTTCCAGAGCTTTAAAAGAATTATTTTTTCCTTTAAAGTTTAATAATGCTGACCTTTAAAACTGTCTGAATTAAGCATTAGTGGAGAGTGACAAGCAGTCTGGGTTAGAGGGTCTCTTTGTCAACTTCTTTCCAAAGTTACTGGTCTATCCAAGGTGATTATTATTTTGGGAGCCCGTTGTGGTGATTTTGCTACCTTTCCTTCAAAGTATTTGTTTAATCTAGAAGACTATGCTGATAACATTTTGCACAAAGTAATGTTACAATTTTTAAACTCTTCTAAATCCTTGCACTGTTAAAAATTGTTAATATTATTTGTATTGTCTCTGTTTTTTTTTTTTCTCTGCATACAGTTGCCAGGAGCTTAATTCTTTTATCTTCCTTTGGTTTTATTGATCATATATTTTTGACTTTGTTTTTTTTTTAATTTTTTAATGTTTATTTATTTATTTTTCAGAGAGATCAAGCAAGGGAGGGGCAGAGAGAGAGGGAGAGGGAAATCAGAGCTTGATGCGGGGCTCGAACTCACAAATCATGAGATCATGACCTGAGCTGAAACCAAGAGTCGGACACTTAACTGACTGAGCCACCCAAGAGCCCTTTAACTTTTGTTTTCTATTTCATGTATTTCTACTTTCATTTCTATATTATTCTAGTTTACTTTATTCGGCTTTCTCTTTGTAAATAATTATATTTTGTGGCTTGAAGAAAACCTCTACATGTTTTACATTTTAAATATCTATTTTGTTTTATGTACTGGAAATTTATATATGATAACTTTTAGAACACACGCACTTTAAGTGTTAATTTTCCTCGGATCCATCTTCAGTGACATCCATTAGGTTTAGACATTAAATATTCTTGGTAGTATTGTTTATTTTTTAAAACAACATTCATTCATTTCCAAAAGTCTGTAAGTTCATTTACAAATTTCTTTTTTTTTTTTAATGTTTATTTAATTTTGAGAAAGTGCGAGACAGAGCATGAGTGGGGGAGGGGCAGAGAGAGAGAGGGAGACACAGAATCTGAAGCAGGCTCCAGGCTCTGAGTAGTCAGAACAGGAGAACACATTAAGGCTCTAATATAAACAAATATATTGTAAAAGTATTTTACAGTGTAAAAGAGGGGATGTGAAGGGAAGTGGGAAAGAAATGGAGCTCAAAACTGAGAACGGGGGATGTGTGTTTTCCAGTGTATGTCGCTTTTGATGCAAGGAAAAGAGTGAAATGGTAGGAATAAAGCAGAGAAAATAAGGGTTATGTAGGAGATAGATCTATTTTGACTCAACAGGATAACACGGATAAGTGCAAACATGTAATCAGAGGCTACTGCTTAGTTAACCATGATCCATGGTGAGGTGGAAAGCACACAAGATTTCAAGTAAGATCATTAAGGATTCAAATATCCGTCCACCCTCTGCCCATTTTGAAATTGGGCAAGTTACAAGATTTCAGTGACCTTTCATTTGCTTTGCAGTAAATGCAAAAACTGATGCTTTATGAGAACCAAGACAGCATTCCTAGCCTGATGCCTAGAACATGAGAGGAGCTAAGGCAATATTATGAATACACAGTGTTTTGTTGAGAATTCCTAACTCACTGGAGTATAAGCATAACTTTTAATTTTCTTCCTGGAAATGATCCTCACTCGGTATTGCTCAAAAACTGAAATTGCTTCTTTAATCGTGCTGCTTACGGACATAGCACCTCGTCCCCTCACATATTACTCATTGACTTTTTTGAACTGATGATCACTTCCAGGTCAGTGAAATCTTCATCTTCTTCCTTTTGTTGGTTCACGACCGTTTTCATTTTCCTTCTACCTTGGCTTTCATGGTTCATCATTTTAAAGTCCCTTGTGCATGTACCCTTAAACTCTCTTGTACCTCCAAATTTTCTCTATATCCATCTGACAAAGCTGCAAACTCAACATGAGAACCAACAATACCTTTTCTTTGGCCTGAACACAAGTGGCTACGAACTGCTGGTATAATACCTACATTAGGGAGGACGGGAATCCCTCCAAATTTATTTTTAGCAGCCTCAAATGGGGCAGTCAAATTCCCCAAGAAATCTATCACTTTCCCTGCTGGTCTTGACAGTCCATCCTCTACAACAAACATTTCACTCATTCCTTCTTGTCTTCAAACTACTAGCTCCTACTAATTACCCATCATTGTTAACATTTGACTTCACCTCCAAAGTCAATGAGATAGGAAGGAAGGAAGGAAGGAAGGAAGGAAGGAAGGAAGGACCTCTCAGACAGGAGCTACTTCATCTTCCTGTCTTCAAACCTAATGTCCCCCTCCATGTATACACAATCAATGTCCTCCTTGCCTCCTGATAAAAGAGAGGAATGGGATGTCTCTTCCACCTAAGGACAATCACTCAAAGTGAGATGTGAAGACCCTCTGGCCCCTCTCTCTTCCTTGGAACATTCTTTTCCCTCAGATTCTCTGACACCACAATTATCCTTTCCCTCCTTTTTGTATTTCTCTTTTTCAAACTCTTTTTAGCCTCACGGTTGGCCTACTACATTTTGGAGGGCCTAGATTTTCTTCTGCCACGTTGAACTCTATTACAAAGTAATTTCATAATCCATCAAGTGACAAAGCCATGCAACTTTTCTAAATATTTCAAGTGTCAGCTTTGTCCTACCTCTACTGCTACCACCTGTTTCAGTTGACCTACCAAAATGGCTACCTGAGTGATTCCTAATGACCTCTGTGGATGCTTTCTATCAGTTTCCACACTGCAAGTTAATGTGCTGTTTTGAAAACTCAAATTTTCTGATGTCATTTGAATGCTTAAAACTTTGCTATGGGTTCATGTGCCTGAACTGTTAATTATCCCCCAGAACTCATCCATTAGTAATAGAACCCTCTCCAACTTACAGTGGAGATTCAACAGGGGACAAGGCTGCTCAGCTAGTGGCTATATTTTCTAGCCTCTTTGTAGCCACATGTGGCTAATGTTGTATGAGTAAAAGTGATGTGAGTGACCTCTGGCTCCTGACAGGATGCTTTATGCCCTCTACTTTACCTCCTTTTCCTCCTCCCCCAGGGGGGCTCCTTGGACTCAGACATGGAGGCCACTTATAAAGGATGGTAGAGCTGTTCCACCACTTTTCATTGCCATCCTGCACTGTGTTCCAGGAAAGGAAAAGACAGTGAGACAGAAACACACACACACACAGAAAGAGAGTCATTTTCTTATTCAAGCCTAAGCTATTCC
Source organism: Acinonyx jubatus (assembly GCF_027475565.1). NCBI lineage: Eukaryota > Metazoa > Chordata > Mammalia > Carnivora > Felidae > Acinonyx > Acinonyx jubatus. The sequence goes on from NC_069384.1 coordinate 134,170,749, forward strand.
CTGATTGATACTTTTACCATTGCCTTTGGAGTAAAAACCAAAATTCTACTGTGGCCTCAGAGGCCCTGGGTGATGGGCGATCCGTCTGTTCTGCCTGCCTCCCCTTTTACTTCTTTTCCTCCTGTCCTCTGTATCCTGACTCTCCTGGACTTCTTTCAGTTTTTCAGAGATGCTGAGCTCTTTTGTGCCCAAGGCCCTCACACCTTTTATTTTCTCTGTCGGAAATGTTCCTCCCTCTGCTACCCCTCATCTTGTCTTATTAACAACTAGTCCTCTTTCAGATTTTAACCCTAAGTCACGTTTCTTAAGCAATTGATGTCCCCACCCTCCCGAGCCAACCACCTCTCCAGAGCATTGGGTCAGGTAACACAGCTTTACCACTTTAGTCTTGTTCTTTTGTTGTTGTGAAATATTTTTTATTAAAAAATACTATATATATAAATATATGTTTATTTATATTATATAATATATATTGTTTATATTTAATGCATATATTAATATATATTAAATATAGAGTATATTACATATAATATTTAATATATTACATATAATGTTTAATATAGAATATATTATATATAATATTTAATGTATTTAATGTATGTATTAAACACTATATAATTAATTAATAATATATTAATATATAATCTATATATTATATACCCATAATAATATATAATATATTAGATATTTAATATATGATCTATTATATGATAAATATGCATAAATATATTTAATAGCTCTATTAAATATGCATAAATATATTTAATAGATATATTAAATATACATAATGTTATATATTATGTTATATATTGATATATATTAAATATATAAGATATATGTAAATTTGGTTCCTGGATGCAACTCCAACGCACATGTATGTGTGTTGATTATGTGTAGTTTAGTACAGCACATACATTCCCCTAAATATATGTTATTTAGTTTTGCATGTATATGAATATTATGAAAATATTGCCATGTTGTCTATTTTGTATTTCTTCCTTTTGAACTCATTATTATGTTTTTGAGACATTTCTATGGTAACAGGTAGGCACTATTTCAGTCATTTCACATTTATTCCCACATATGTCCATTAATAGAATTTGTATATCCTGTGTCATACCTCTGCCACAGTTTGTTCATACATTATTTTGTTTATGGACATTTGGCATATTTTAGTTATATGCACAAACACATGTCTATATTACATATATATGCATCTATTTATGTATTTGTGTATATGTGAACATTACAAATATTGCTATCATGAATTCTTTGTATATATTTTTTAATACTTATCCATTTATTTTGAGAGAGAGAGTGAGAGAGCATGAGCAGGGGGCAGGCAGAGTAAAAAGGGAAAGAGAGAATCCTAAGCAGGCGGTACAGAGCCCAATATGGGGCTCGATCTCACGGACTGTGAGATCATAAACTGAGACGAAACCAAGAGTTGGACACTCAACCTACTGAGCTATCCAGGAGTCCCCGCATATATATATATTTTTTTAAAAAATAAGTTGCTCCCTATTCTATTTGTGTGTGTGTGTGTGTGTGTGTGTGTGTGATTCAGGAGCCAATAACCCAGGGACATTTTAAATTCATTTCTTTGCTTGGGAGATTTTAGATCTCATAAGTAGAATGATTTTCAACCCCAATCCTGCACAAGGATTAAACTGTGACTAAAACTTTTCAAGGAAAACTTTTCTTCCTTTCAGAGCCAAGATCAAGACAGATAGGCTTTTTGTTTTGTTTTGTTTTGTTTATATTTCCCTTTGAGGGCCCCCTTTTTACGACTGTAAAATTGATGTTGCTCTATTTAGAAAATCACAGCTATTGATTAGATTTCTTCACTGAGAAGGAACTTGGCTTATTAACTGTCATAAATCTCTAATCTGGTCCCTTTGGTAGTTAGCATTGTAATTCCACTTGGCATTTTGATACCAACTGATAGATTTCATAATTTTGATGTGTGTCTGGTGAAGCAGGCACGTCCATTCACTGTTGCTGGGAGCCTAAATTGCTAGAATGAAATTTGGAATATGTATACCAATATTTAAAATGTACATACCCACACCTAGTAATTTATCTACAAAATATCCTGGCACACCAGAGCAAGGCCCTATGTGTTTAGGAATTTAATTGCAAGATTATCTACACAGATTTTTAAAAAAATCCTGACTAAACCTAAGTGTGCATGATAGGGAAATAGTAATATAAATAAATCTAGCTGTATCCTTAATACGGCATGCTCTTAGCTATTAAAAAGAATGTGAGAGAACTATAATGTGCACATCTAGAATGATTTGCAAGTTACTTTGATGTTGAAAAAAGAATTTGTAAACCGTTTTTATTGTAAACTTCCATTTATGCAAAGTAAAATGAGTATAAATGTGGATATAGGACATATATTAGATATTTTTCTGGAAAAATGTCAAGAAAAAACATTGGGAGCAGAATTAGGGATATGAATGTAGAACAGCAGGAAAATAGGAGTAAAATTTTTTTTATTTTTGGCTTAATGTTTTTCTGAACTGTTTGAAATTTTCTCAGTGCTCTTGTATGTTTTGCTGTAATTCAAAAATTAATGCAGTTAATATGATGACAAAAATATATAAATTGTAAAGGACCAAAATTAACTGTCATTAGGAGCCAGCAGATAATTTTAAGTGTTGAGAAACATGTACTGTGTGTCTTGAAAGGGAACTGTCAAAACCTGACTTTCTTGGGATGAAATGATGCTTTCGTTGGTGTTTAATGAGTTTTATTTTCCCCCAGACAAAGCCAAAGGAAGATCAAGGGCAGGGACCCACTTTGACTCAGCCCGGAGACGGAGTCGAGCGGTCCTTTATCACATCTCTGGGCACCTGCAAAGAAGAGAAAAGAACAAACTGAAAATAAATAATGTAAGTGGTTTGTGTGTACATTCTGAATGCTAGAGTTTCCCCTGGTACGATATTTGATTCACCAAAGAAAGGCTGCAATTATTTATTGGCTTTCCTAGATTTTTTTGCACTTTGGCTTGTGCTTTCCTATGAAGAATAAACTAGGAAAGGTCAGCAGTCGTGAAGCATTTCTGTTATAAAAGTGCTTAATCACAGTGTTATCACAGCATAGAGATTAGAATATTACCGTGGCCAGTACAATACAGTACTAGGGACGCTACGAATGGGGACATACTGGTTACATTTTATGAACAAGATGATGCAGCAAGTCCTATTACACATTCATAGTTTGTTGGTTAAAATTTCTCTGATTTAATTTTAGTTCCATTTATTCTGCACTTTATCTAATTTCACTTAATGCTTTTATCCAGAAGGACCATGAGCAAGTCAAAGTCATTACTCCATTTAAAAATTTACATCTTCTACAAAACAGAGTTGGAAATTTCACACAGTGGAACATTGGATGTGAAATTCTATGCTTTATATCATACAGTTTTGTCGAAAGTTGCACTCTTAGTAAATGACAGAAGGGCTACTTTCTGAAACCTGGTGCTGCTTATCTGTCAAAAGCCGCAACGAAGAACTGTGCCTTAAAAAGATGATCCTGTGCAGAGTTTTACATGAGTTCCAGGATTTCACACTGATTTCATAACTGATTCTTAGCACTGAGAGATTTCACTGAGAAACCCAGAACTATGTCTGTTTAGTTATGGATGTTCAAAGGTAATTTTGCAAATGATGGTAATATCATTAATTTGCATTGTGGATTCTTCAGAACATAAATCTTTGGGTGGAGGGGTGATGGGACTCTGGGTAGCAGGTACAAATACTTAGGGTCTAACTTACCAATGGCATTAGAAACATTACATCAAACAAGCAGAGCTGTCTTGGAATCGACCTAAGATCCAGAAGGTCTGGGAGTTAGGGACACAGGGAATTCTTTGGCATCTTACTTTTTCCATAGAAACCTCCAGACTCCCTAATACACATGTGTTGGCAAAATAGTCATGCATCTGATAATATAAAGTATCCGTTTCTCTGTAGTGAACAAAGAAAGATGCCTGAGCTAAGGGGAGTGGGAGATCTGACAAGAAAGTGCTGCAAACCGAGTCCTGCTTCAGTGTGATTTCTCTCTGGACACCACAACAAACTGCTTTGGTCCATCTGTGCTCTAGGACCACCACCCATGCTGGTGATGATCTGCCAGGCATCACCATTAAGAGTCACACGCTGTTTATTTTGGCCTGACTTAGTATAAAGATTTTTCTGGGGATCCCTGTGCCCCGATGTCATTGATTTCCAGAGAGTCCGGGGATAGACTTGAAAGGGTGGACACCACTTGATCTATGGATCCTTCCACTGTTTCCTATTTACATTCGCCTTCAGTTACCAAGCCAGCCTTAGTGACAGTAAACAAGTTCTAGGAAGAAACAAAGGTAGCCACATCTGGGCTTGATTGTATGCATATCAACCAACAAAGCTCCTAAACAAATACTAGCCAGAGATACTGTCATGTAGCCTTTAGTTGAGAATCATTTAAACACAGCAAGTATAACTAAGCTTCAAAATGTGTTTGCTGAACATCCTGTTTTTCCCTTTAGATCCAACAAAGTACAGAACAGTACTTAAAAATCGGATTTAAAAAATCATAATTCTCACTGCTTCGCTAATTTGCTAAATTGCCAATCATCTAAGAAATACAAACATGAGGGGGAGCATTAAAATAATACCTAGTAATTAAGGATGTCTAATCAACACAGCGACTTCAGCAATACAGGTAGTATCTTACTTCTAATGTGTAGAATCAGGACCGGCCCTGTTCACCATCTCTTTCAAGGAGGACAGAATAGAATGGCTAAAAGACAGTAAGAAGAGAGAAGGAAGAAGAGGAAAAAATGATCTGGATAGTTTATCAGCGGAACAATCCATTTGGGGGGAATTCTGATTATAATTCACACACAAACACAAATTCTCAGTATTTTTATAACTTTGCTATTTACAAATTCCTGTTACTGACATCATATTATTTGATTTGTACAACAAGCCAATACTAGGTATGATTTTTATTAGTTCCATTTTTATGATGCAAAAGAACTTATTCGAGATCTCAAAAGTAGAAGCAGGATATGGGACCCTGCTGTGAATCTTCTGACTCAAAGCCCTATGCCTTTGCCCCCTGCCCTGCGGCTCTGTGATACAGTTCTGTGGAATAGGAATGTATGATTCAACCCTAGGCAAATGAACTCATCAGGCCATTAAGCAACGTTTGTGAATCAGGATGTAACACCTTTCATTCCTGGCTCTAACTGCCTGGTACATCTCGGAAAAGGGACTTAATTTCTGCTTTTGTTTTGATTTGTTACTCATTTAAATGACAATTGATGATGCAACTGTTTCCAGCGCAAAGAAATGTAAAGATCTGATGAGAACCCTGGGAGCTTGAAAGCAAAGTCTTTTAAATGCCCAAATATTACCGGCTCGGTAACAATGGTCCTTGAAGGCCTGGGACTTAGTGCAGCAACTACAGAAACATTTTCCTATCATTCAAAAGTTAGTTTCAAAGAAAGGTGACAGGAATGGTTTAGGGAGCAGTTACTTTAGTTAGGTTTTAGCCATTAGCCATTGTGTTTCAATAATTCATAGGGTAGAGGTTAAACAGCAAAAAAACCCACCATTGATACTAAAGAACATGCTTCAAAATTAATAAATAACTTAGAACTGAAATTCAGAATAGTTGGTTGCATTTTTCCTTAGGCAAACTCGGTGTGTCAGGGTTATAAATAAGAAGTCTCTCTTCCTCGTACTTGCTAAAAACATACTTTCCAATTGTAAGACATTTTCTTCCACTCAAAAGGGTTTTTTTTTAATATTTTTTTAAATTTATTTTTGAAGGAGAGAGAGAGACAGAGCATGAGTAGGGGGAGGAGCAGAGAGAGAGGGAGACACAGAATCCGAAGCAGGCTCCAGGCTCTGAGCCATCAGCACAGAGCCTGACGCGGAGCTGGAACTCACGAACCGTGAGATCATGACCTAAGCCGAAGTCAGACGCTTAACCGACAGAGCCACCCAGGTGCCCCTCAAAAGGTTTTTGATAAAAGTTTACAAATCTGGTGGTGGGAGGACAAGAGCCTCTATTTTTTTCACTCAGGTTCCTGTGTCACGATGTTTGTGGGATCTGAGTTTAAAAAAAAAAAAAAAAAGACAAACCCTTCACAATTTAATCCTAATCTGAGATGTAATGAATTTTTATCTTTTAAAATAATCTTAAGAAATGTGTTTTAAATAACCTATAAAGATGAAATAGTGTCACTTATTTTCTGACTTGTGAAAGTAAGTAACACATAGCTGACTTTTTGTATCGGCCTCACTAATGCTTCATGTAATCAGCGTAATCCAAAGAAAATACTTCCTGAGTTTTCCCAACCCTCACTCCTAGAGCTGGCCTCAACTTCAAACAAGTTAAAATTTTAATCTCTGTAATACGGTAGCAAAAGACTTCCTCAGATAGAAATTGAGGTCTTCCCCCATGGCTTCTCTGTTACTGTTTTATATTTGAAAAAAAAAAATTATATGGGAATCCATCATGTCCTTCTATAAACAGAAGTACTTATCAACCTTCACGTAGTTAATACTTACCAACCCTAACTCTCCCTTCTCCTATGCACTTGCCTACACCTTAATAAGAAGCCCAACAGGTATACTTCACTCTCCTCTTCCCAGTTTTATGCCAAAGCCCACCCTTAAACTTGTTTCTAGAAACCAGAGAATGAGGTGAAGGAGGCAGGTCAAATACCAGGGAACTGAATGGAACGTAGATGTAATGACAGATGGGCATCAAAGGGCCATGTAGAAGTGGTATAGCAGTCCGTTACCATGAAATCCTGGCATTATGAGGTGCCTGTGTGAGCTGAGTGAGAATAGTAATAGGAAGTAGAAGCCTGTGTTGGGTGGGAATGCCTACCGAGGAGAGATATAAGATAGGGGGTGCATTAATATTAAGGCAGCAAAAATATTTGGTCACTGACATTCGCCACTAAAGAGCTACACATTCCTGATGGCTCTGACCTTTCTTGAATCCTCTAGTATTTCAGGAATTCCTGAACGTACCCCATCAACTTGTTCTTTCCCCATTGGCTGAAACAAGAAAACATACCATGACCTGCAAGTAACATGTATTCTAAAACTTTTAACTGTTCACTTCATTCAACTTAACTTTCAAATTTAAGTTTCCATTACCGATCTTGTGTTTCTCATTAATTGAGGTCAAAGCAAGGTCTGCAAGTACCTGGCCGTAGGCTTGTCAAATTTCCACACACGCTATTGTTGGGCCTCCTTTTGTCTCCTAACAGTAAGAATTGTTCATCAATTTGGACTGCTTTCAAAGTGACGTGCTTTTGCAGTTATAGAACTCCAGCAGTTCTGCATTTAATCAGCTGCACAGCGAACACTGCCTTTCTCCTCCTATGACCTGAATGACTCTTAAGTAACTGTTTCTCACTTTGCCGTCTTACCAAGGGCTAGCTAGTGTCATGATGCATCCATGCCAGTCAAGGGTGTGAGATGCAGGTTCCCAGCTTGAAACTTCACCAAAAACCACAATGCAAAATGCATGTAGTTAGCACCACCTGGTTATATTTTGGAAGAAATGTAAGTCGCGTTAACCATAGAATGATGATCATATATTTCTATCCTCTCTGGGAAAATAATGGTAGCTTTGGTATTATTAGAAGAATTTCAGGTCAAACATATCCTTTGGATGATGACCACTGTCTCAAAACTATAAGTGTGTGGAATGTCTCCATGACAATAGGAATACAAATGTATGTTTGTGTTTCCAGTGTATGTAAGATTATACTTGCAACTGTGGATGTTTGTAGGTGACGTTTTAGGTGATGATCTTTTTGTTCTTCGTGAACAAAATCTGGATTACTCGCTTAACATTCATGACTAAATTCTGCACATTCCTGTTACTTATAACCAAGATCTCCGCTCAATTTTAGTGTGTACATCTCTACTTTTTGCATCACCACCTCCCAAAAGTCACTTGTAAGAGACATTGGCATTGTGTGTATGAATCATGCTCCTCACAGAAGTGTGTTTAAGGCTGTGTGATCCTTGCTTCTAATGTTGTGTCTCCCTTCTCTCCTTTTTGTCTTTATCCACAGAATGTTTTTGTAGATAAACCAGCGTTTCCGGAGTATAAAGTTTCTGATGCAAAAAAGTCCAAATTCATACTTTTGCATTTTAGCACTTTTAAAGCTGGCTGGGACTGGCTTATTCTATTGGCGACGTTTTATGTTGCCGTGACTGTACCTTACAACGTTTGCTTTATTGGCAACGATGATCTGTCCACGACGCGGAGCACAACAGTCAGTGACATTGCAGTGGAGATCCTTTTTATCATAGGTAAGACCCAACGGCTGCTTTCCTAGGAGATTTGCATAGAGGAAGTAAGTGTGTTCCAGATTTTCCTGACATGAATTTGAACTAAGATCCATTTGCATGGGCATGACTAAGACTTTGATGCAAATTTTGGAGAAGCACATATTTGGATTTCTGAAAATTGCCTCTTCCAGCTTTCCCACCGTTCCTTTAGTCAAACAGATCTAAACCCACTTCTTGTGTTTCTATCCTTGTTTCATCAACTATGGGCTAACAAAGACTTAATGGCTATTTTGTTGGTACTCTCATATCCATCCTGATCTTAATTGTGCAGGGTCAAAGATGGGGCTTGGCAAGAACCCATCAATGGTGATCTGATAATGGTCCAGTCCTGGGCATGGTTCTCCATACCTTTTCATGCCTTTTTGGCATGTTGGTGGTTGTTGCCGTAGGTGGCCTGGTTGTGGAAGCAAAGGATTATACAAGCCTTCCAGTCAATTGGGAGAAGCAGGGAGTATCTGATTTTAACTTAAAAAAAAGTCCCCAAGGGATGCTTGCTAAGAATATTTATCTCCAGAATATTGGCAACCTCAGTTGAAGCTGTCTCTACCCCACTCTTGTAAGCCTCTTCCTGTTTCCCTGTCCCTTAAATCTTAATCAATTTAGACCTAAGCCTAGCTCTTTCTTATACTTTCTAAGACAAATTCTATATTTCCATTAAAGGCTTAGACCGACCCCCTGCAGAGGTGTTTTATTGTGTTTTTTTTTCCTTTTTTTAGATTCACAGGAAATTGCAAAGATAGTACAGAAATGTCCCTTGTCCCTTTCATTCATCCCTCTTGAGTTCTTGACCATCATTGGCAACCTGATACTTGATTCTTTACGTGGTCGTGGTGATATAGGGCAATATCCTTTTTATAAAGATGAAAGAATGTTTGGAAAATATTTTCAAGCAGGTAGGTGAACAAAGGATGAGAAATGAATCTTAAAAGTTCAAAGGAAGAAAATAAATGAGGCAGATCAAACACTTATTTCAATGGTGGTGGTCCTTTTCTCTGTGGAGCTAGCTGGTAAAGTTTTGGGGCCAGAGTGGGTTCTCTAACCGTTAGTATGTTTTCTCTGGATGAGTTTATACGCTCTTGGTGTGGCTTGGGTACCACTATTAACATTGCATCTGTTGAGCACCCCCTCAAAGCTATGTCAGGACCCCTGCTCCCAACCTAAAAGTGGTGGCTGTGGTATGGTTAGGCCACTAGATGGCAATGTTGTCTACGTAGGTAGTTTGGCAAGACTACAAAGTCAAGAAAACATACCTTTAATTTTTTTTTTTTTTAACTTAAACCATTCCTCATTAGAAAGGTGTAACCTAAAGGGATGTAAAACTCACTGTTAAATGGAAAATAACAACATTCCAGCTTGCAAACAAATTGGGTGTGTCCAGTTGCCAATCCACTGTGGTTTGATATCCTTTTACTTTCCCAAACTTCCCTGTCTTCTCCTACCTGCCCATAATACATGTGTAAATTAACGCTCTAAAAAAACTCCCTATGACCCCATTCAATGTTCTCAAGAACTTGAGTACTCAAATGTCTATTACATCTGAGTATCTACTTAACAAACATTTCATATCATTATTATTAATGTTATTATTATTTACAACTCTGCCATAGGGACACGGTTATATCTTGAACGTTCCACTGTTCCTTGTTCTAGGATATTTGAAATTCCAAGGGCTTAGAAGCCACTTCTGGTACTATATGCTCACTGGCAGATGGTGATGTGTTCATACTCAGAACTGACACCTGTAAGAAAGATATTTTGTACAATTTTGGGGGGTTGAATTGGTTGGTTGTTTTTTTTTAAAGGCTTCTTTCTTCTACTAAACCAATGGAGTCTGGCTTGCCCTCTGACCGTTGCCCCTAAGTCTGCTGTGTTTTTTGTGACTCACATTTCTGCTGTGCTCCAGGCAGTAAGATGTTCCTCTGGGTAGGCAATACCCCTCACTTACCAGCAGCATGATAAAGAAATAAAAATTCACTCTATGCAGTTCACCTTCTACAAAGATTACAATTTGAGATTTTGGCCTGCTAACAGTTTTAGAATGTTGCCAGCCTGGAATCCCTTCTTGACTGACTTATTTTTATAAGCAGTAAAAACTTTACTGCGCTTTACTGTTGCCGTCTTCCTGCTTTTTCTTCTTTTAAATGAGTTTAAATGTGTCTATAATTTATTATAACAGATTTGGAAAAGTAGTTGAAAATTTCTCCAAGTATGTTTCCCCGAGCCTTTATTGTATGAAATATTTCACAAAGGTGATGTGAAAATGATCACCGAGAAATAAATCAAAACAGTAGGAATAAAAGCGTGCATTGCCTATAATACTGTACTTTCACAGTACTAATAAGGCAGTGTTTGTATCATTTAATAGTTGTTAAATTGGTATGCGTGACAATTCTATATGTATTTTTAAACATGTTTATTTTTTTTTTTTTGTAGATAAGTGCTGTTAAATTAGTATCTTATAATCACCCTGGTCAGAACTGTTAAAAAGTAGTTTAAAAAGAATTTTGGGGAGGAAAGGCTTTCATATTGCAAAACATGATGCTTTCAAAATATTTTGTTATTTGAACCCCTCTATACAAGTAAGGTGATGTGATTATTTTCTACATGGGGAAAATTAAGTGTTCATGAAAGAAGAATATATCGTCAAAATGGAACTTGAAAGATAATATATCTCTTTTGGTGATTCATCATGCACATTAACTTTATACATTTCTGAGAAATTCAGTGATAAAGAAATCTGTTTAACCATGATTAACCCAGCACCTCCTAAAGTTATTTTTACCTCGGAACCCATTCCTTCCCAGACCACTTGGTAACACTCTTTTGGGAAGACTGACTTGAAAACATTCTTCCCTGATAAATTCACTATAAGTATCTGAGTGTGATTATGCTAGTCAAACTACAAATATGAATGATGAGCTTGAATCTCTCCTAACTACTCTCTTTACCTTAAAGTAAATTGCTTTGTAAACCACATTAATTCTTCAGGATCAGTAGGGCACAAGGTTTGGCTATAAGTTACAAAGTGGTTATAAAATTAATTTTAGTTTTAAAACCATCATGTATAATTTAGCTGCTGATTCAAAGCCTCATGGAAACTTGCAACGAGAAGTGACCTACTAGTAATTTATCTAATCCAATCTTTCTTAATTTATGGGGAGGGGGGTGCCTACTGAGCCCTAGTGGTATGCCCAAATCCTGGTGGCACACTCAGGTTTCCTTGTCGTTGGATCAGGTTTCTTAAGAGTTTGTAACCAATATGGTTCCATTTTCTGAAAAATTCTACTCTACTTGTTTTCCTTTATTTATAGCAATGAGGCAGAAGGTGAGAGAAAGAAGTACCAACTTCCTTCTCTTTCTTTCATGAATGCAGAAATTAATAGTTTTAATCTCTGAAATCTTGGTGGCAAACATTGTGATACGCCATTAGGTCTGATAATCACGTAACCCTTTTCCTTATCAAAAACCTAAAGAACCCAGTTTTGTGCAGGCAGCAGTATCCCAGACCCAGGGGATGAGTTGTGAGTATTCCGAGCCAGTGGTAGTTCCTGTCCCCTTACCCAGTTCCAGACATAGGGGTAAATACGTGACCAGTTCTAGCCAATAGAATATAAAGAGATTATTTCTGTGGGGCCTTTTGGGTATTATTTTCCCCCTGAAAAAAGAAGAGAGACATGTGAGGGGACATATTTGTGTCACTATTCCTTTCCTTCCCCCAGGATGTGTAGATGGAAGGGTATGATGTACTGTAATTATGTAGCCATCTATAATCACAAGGAGGTGCATAGGGAAGAAGATGTGGACTCCTTGTTGAGTGATATAATAACGTTCCTATTACTGGGGCCACTGTTACTTGGATATTTTGTTATTGATAGTTATATTGGTATAAAATTTTTGAAAAATTGGGCCATTTCAGAGGTTCAATGATAACTCCTTTCCAGGGGAACAGAATCCTCTTTCTTCTATCCTGTCATTCCACTGTGAGCCTATCTAGGAAGTGGTTTGCACATACCACACATATCTGCTGTCATAATCACAAAGACTGAGCATCGTAGGCTATGCCATAAAGCTGCAACTCTGATTGGCTTGGTTTCTCTAAGAATCCTCAGAAAGCTCAAGGTCAGAGGAAACATGGGATACAATTGTACTTTCTGTTTACTCTACATTCACCTTAGTCATAAAAGGACGGTTGAGAGTCATGTGGGATAAAGGGCAATCATGCAGTATGCAGACCATACTGGCCAGGCCTGAACGTCTAGCATCCTTACCCACTGCTCACCACCAATGCCGTCAGTTATTATGACAACCCAAACACTCCATACATATTCAAAAGTTTTTCCTCAGTGTTCTGTTTTTTTTTAATTTTTTTAAATTTTTTTTAACGTTTATTTATTTTTGAGACAGAGAGAGACAGAGCATGAACAGGGGAGGGGCAGAGAGAGAGGGAGACACAGAATCCGAAGCAGGCTCCAGGCTCTGAGCGGTCAGCACAGAGCCCCACACGGGCCTCGAACTCACAGAGTGCGAGATCATGACCTGAGCCGAAGTCGGACGCTCAACTGACTGAGCCACCCAGGCCCCCCCCTCAGTGTTCTATTTTTAAAGTTATATTCTGTGTTGATTTAGGTAGTTCTATTTCACAGGTTCTCAATAGGCACAGAATCACACATAGGAACCATTTTAGAAATATGTAGATTAGGGGCGCCTGGGTGGCTCAGTCGGTTAAGTGTCGGACTTCGGCTTAGGGCATGCTCTCACAGTTTGTGGGTTTGAGACCCATGTCGGGCTCTGTGCTGACAGCTCAGAGCCTGGTTCCTGGTTCAGATTCTGTGTCTCCCTCTCTCTCTGCTCCCCCCATGCTTTGTTTGTCCCTCTTTCAAAAATAAATAATGAACTTAAAAAAATTTTTAATTTTAAGAAAGAAATATGTAGGTTAGACTTTAATCAGCACTACCATCATTTGGTTTTAATGCTGTTCGATCACAAGTAACTTACCTACAAATAATTTTACTCCAAATGAACAGATTTGCTCTATATGTAATATGTCTTATAATCATATATTTATATTTTCAACATTTCTGATTATTTTATTTTTCTCTTTCTCTTTTGTAATACTTTATTAACTAATGCTTCTACTCACTTACATGTCACCAAATTTTGCTATCGCAGAATCTTTATTTCTTCCTATCACTAAATTTTTATTATAACCCTGTGACATAATTAAATCGGGTATATCTGTTTACACATAGGAGGGAAAAGAGCGAAAACAGTAAACAGTTTATCCAAGATCTAGCTGATTACTGACCAAGCTAGGACTAAAACTCTAAACCCACTTGTAAAATGGGTATTAGCATTCTTATGAGGATTTAGTGAGGTTATTGTATCAAGAAATAAGTTTACTTGCTGTTTAATCATTACTGATAAGTATTGTTCAATAATGTCACCAAGCCCCTATCTCTTCAGTTTGTTTTAATATCCACTATTTTTTTTTTTTTTTGGAAAACAAGCATTCTTTATTTAATACAAACTGAAAATTCAGCTAATCATGGGAATAAGGTAGACCAGAACATTCCACATCCCTTAGCTTTCGAGAACACGAGTGTCTGGGGAGTCATTTACTGCTTAAAAGATCTAAGGCTTTTATAGTGATTTCTACAGACTTGCCTTAGCATCCTTTTAGAAAAGCCTAGAGAAGGTCTCTTACGTCTACCTAAGTCAAGCATCCCTTGTCTGGCGTGCACTGAAATGACCACTAATAATATTAGAGGCCATCATTCCAGGTGCGTGTTCCATCCAATCTTCCATCAGCACTTGTCCGAACAAGGAAATAAGCTGATCTGCATTTCAGCTCCTCCTCCCTTTTCCTGCCCTGCTCTGATGAGGCCTGAAAGGCTCTAGCTGTGCTTCCAGTAACAGTCTAGAAGGAAGTCATTAGCTGAAGGCTTAATCACTAGCTTTAAAGTGACTAAGACTTCTCTCTATTCAACAGATTCATAATTTTACTGGATCTGTGTTTAATTTCTAATGATAATTATGGGTACTTTTTTGAGAGACAAAAAGAAAAAGCAGGGGAGGGACAGAGAGAAAGGGAGAGAGAGAATCTTAAGCAGACTCCACGCCTAGGAGCCTGACCCAGGGCTCGACATGGGGCTCAATCTCACCACCACGAGATGATGACCTGATCCGAAATCACGAGTTGGGTGCTTAACTGACTGAGCCACTCAAGCACCTCTAGATACCCGTTTGTTTTATCAGACTTCTTCCCAAAGCCTCTCTTTGTTGTGTATAATCTTTATTGATATGCCTTTCCCATTTAACATGGAACTGAAGAGTAATGTTCTTATACCATTTGACTGCAGTTTGTTACTCTCCGACAGAAACTCAAGACTCACAAGAAATACTTTGTTTCAGTATTCTTGGGTATCTTTTTCTGTTAGAGTAAAATATTTAAATCTCAGTGGAACCTGGAAAACCATAAACATTTGATTGTTATTTCATTGTACAAGCAAACCCCAACTTAGAGTTATCTCCTGAAAATTACAAACAGAGGTATGTCATTTTCCCATTTAGTGAGGTCACTGATATTAAAGATACAGACTTGGATACTGAAGGGAAAGATTTCTTTAATGTCTATTTATTTATTTTGAGAGATTAGATAGATAGATAGAGCACATGCACGTACAGGAGAGGGGCAGAGAGGGGGCAGAGAGAGAATCCCAAGCAGGCTCTGTGCTGTCTGCACAGAAGCCAATGCAGGGCTCGATCCCATAATTGTGTGATCATGACCCGAGCCGAAAGTCAACAGTCCGATGGCTCAACCAACTAAACCAGCCAGGAGGCCCCTGAAGGGAAAGATTTCTCTCAGTGAATAAAGTTGAAGTTCCATGGTGATGAGGGAACTCAAATTTTACCACTGAATGGTTTGGGCATTCTGGTATTCCTAGACTACATATTTAGAAGGCTTGAGTTAGCATTCATTTATCTCTTAGCATTTAAGGCCCTCCCTCCTTTCCTCTCTCCCTCCATCTGCTCCCTTCTTCCTCTCCTGCCACTTACGTACTTTCTTTCTCCTGTTCTCCTTCTTCCTTTCAAACATAGGGTAGCAATGGAAGCCTACACCCCCACATCCTCACCCTTCACACTTATCTTGGATTGAGTAATAGCGTCTCTTTTAGAAAAGATTTTTTTTAATGTTTCCTTATTTATGAGAGAGAAAGAGAGAGTGCAAGCAAGGGAGGGGTAGAGAGATAAGGAGACAGAGAATCTGAAGCAGACTCCAGGTTCTAAGCTGTCAGCACAGAGCCGGACATGGGGCTCAAACCCATGAGCTGTGAGAACATGACCTCAGCCAAAGCCAACTGAGTCACCCAGGCACCGTAAGTAATAGCATCTCTTAATAAGAGGAACTCAAGACGGTATTCATAGCCATGGCTCACAGTGGACCTTTGTCTCATGTGGGCATTTTTAACCCAACTGTAAGAGTATCCCAGTCTCTCCATTCCCAGATAATACGTTTGGGGTAGTGAATAAATGGAATGTGTTTAACCATTGACTAGAAATGAATCAGGACTCACTTGGCTGCAGACCAGCTAATTTCTGATGAATAAATTTAAGCCTGAGGATACAGCAATAATGAAACAACAACAGCAAAAAACAAAAAACAAAAAAACAGAAAACGAGTGTGCCACTTCAGATTGCCACAGAAGTGTAACATACTCAGTATCTTATCTCAAAAGTGAAGAGATTTTATTTGTCAGAATGCCTTTGGAAAAAAAGAGAGTGCACTGAAAAAGTTAGGTACTTTTTTTCCTTATTGTTATTAAGGGCTCCCAAATTCGTTGACTTAAAAGTACCTACTCGGGAACTAGACTAAAGCAAAGACTAAAATTGCATTTATTTTTGCAAATAAACTGTCAGTTTCCCTGTTGCTTCTGTAGGCTTGTCAAAATTCCCCATGGGAAGATGAAGTACTATAATAAATCAAATATCGAGCAGATACCCAGGATATGTGGCCACTGTATTTTCCTGAACTATGTGAAACTAGGAAACAGTGCTTCTTCATTGGATTGGGCCAAAAATAGCAATTAATGTTTTCCTTAGGCTAGAATAATAGGTTTACGTTTGATTTTAAAACGCACTTTATTCACTATCTTTTCCTGTTAGACACAAAGATTTTTAGAAATATTCCCACCATTCTTCACTGTGACTGAAATCATTGAAATACTCAATGACAATGTTCTGACAAACCAACAGATTACATTTTCAAGCATTTTCTTTGATTAGTTTCATTTCTCCTCTGTGGATAGACCATGCTAATTACATAAGCTTCAAAATAGAAACCGTGGAGAAAAGAAATGGTCCTCAGTCACACCCATCCCAGCAAGACCACTGCTTCTGCATTCAATCTTTCTGGTTGCTGTTTTCTCTCTTTTATTTTCATGTGGTTGTGATCATAGTCTACACAAATTTTGGTGACTTTTTTTTCCACCTAAGATTTTAATGTAAGGATTTATCTGCGTTTCATAAATATTTACAAACATTTAATAGGTGCATAATATTCCATCATGTAAATGAACTAGTTTGTTTACTTAATAACCATGTCTTAGTTGTTACACATTTGAGATGATTTTTTTTTGCTACTTAAAAAATTATAATGAACATCTCTGTGAACAATGTATTTATTCATTAATTGAACACATTTATATTGAATGCTTGTTTGCCATGCAGTGTTTTAGTTGCTAGAGATAGAACAGCAAAACAAAGATCTTTGCCTTCATAGGATGTATATTCCAATAGAGATAAACAGGAAACAAAACAAATAAGTAAAATATATAACATGTCGGATAGTGGTGAGTTACATAAAGAGTAGAAAAGGTGAGAAGGGGGAGAAATGGGCTGCAATCCTAAATGAAGTGGTCAGGGATGTGAATTAAGAACATGGCATTTAAATAAAGATAGAGGGGAAGCAAGGAAATAGTCAACTGTATGCCTCGAGGAAGCACATTACAAGCAAAGAGAACATCAAATGCAAAAGACCCCACTCATACATTTAGAATTATTTTAAGGAGTGGAATTACTGGGCCAAAAAATATTAATATATACAGCTTATAACATATTTTCAACGTTTCATTTTTTAAAATCACATTACCCTTAGAGCAGTTATTGGGCAGTAAAGCTCAAGTTGAAATGCAATTTGTTCATGCTAATATTTTTTTATAGTAATAGCTATTGTAGAAAGTTATAGATGCATGTCACTTTCTGAATTTGTTTTACTCCTAAACAGTCATTTCATTTAATGGAGTAATTCAGATAAAATAGTGTTATTAATATTGCATCATTGTTGCTTATTTTTGCTTTGGTTTTCCTTAGGAGATTAGATATATATGGAAAGTAGATATATATTACATGATGTACCTGAATCCATTGTGTTTACATCTGAAATATTTGTGAGATGGTAGATTTGGAGGAAAATTGTCTTAGCACACTCCGAGAATGATGCTGCCCTGTGACTTACCTATTACCGTAAATAGACTTATGAGGAGCACGTGCTCATAAAATATGAAACAATAGTGCTTGTTTTGAACAAGGCAAGGAAATTAAAAATGGAATATTACTAAATTTAGAAACCCAGGAGAAAATTGTGAGTTCTTGATTTAGAAACCTATTGCAAAGTAATGAGGGATTTTTTTCTTTCCATTTGCCACTTATCAAACATGAACTCTGCTATGTCATTCTCTCCTTTTCCCACTTTTTCAAGTATGCTTTCTTGCAATATGAAAAAAATCATATTCTCTAAGTAAAAGTGGCATTATTTATGTGGTTTTTATTTCCCATGTCAACCCATGCATTTAACATTTGCCGTTGGTATAATCTCTCCAATTACCCCATTAGGTTTAAGATAAATACATAAATAATTTTTTAAAACCAAATATACTGAGAAATTATTTGAATATTTTAGATAACATAAAAAATTATGGCCACCTGGGCCCAGATGTAATTCACTATGTATTCTTCAATTCATTACATATTTGTTGAGGACCAATCATGATGTCACTGAGGTGATTGCATATGGCATTTCCTCAGCATAGTATAGAAGACCCTCTAGAGTCTGAATTCTTATCCTTTTTTCTTTTTAGTTTATTTTTGAGAGAGAGAGAGAGAGCATGATCAAGAGAGCGGCAGAGAGAGAGAAGGAGACACAGAATCCAAAGCAGGCTCCAGGCTCTGACCTGTCAGCACAGAGCCCAATGCGGGGCTCAAACTCAGGAACTCGAGATCATGACCTGAGCCGAAGTCAGACTCTTAACCGACTGAGCCACCTGGGAGCCTCTGGCCTCTTACCCTTTTTGTATCATCACTTTCTCCTTTCTCCTGTGGCTGCAGCCTTTTGAGACCACCAGTAGTTCTTCAACTGTGCCATTCCTTACATTCTTTGTATTTTCCTATCTTTTGTAGTTGCTACTCTCAGAAAATAAAAAATGGCTAGACATCTTCTTAGCTCTTCTTTATCCAATAAAATCTGCCTCCTTGAGGTATCATCTTTGATGTCTTCTACAAAATCTTCTTTTTAACTCTTCTAACCCTATCACCATGGTCTGGGGTAGGTTTCCCTCATGCATTCTTTACATGCTTTCCCTTCCCCACTCTTCAGCCCTATATCATAATGGTCTATTTCTCCCCCACTCCACGCACATACCATAAATAAACTAGGAGTGCCCAGAGGACACGGACTGGATGTTTAGTTCTCTAGTTCCTCCAGGTAATAAGTGTCTGACCCATAGTTAACAGAGTAACGTTTACCTACTACCGTAGTGCAGATAAAATACGAAATGTAGCTCATTGAGTTGGAACAATAGCCTTCTTTTCCAAAGGCAGTCCTCCATCTTTTTGGTTTAAGACCAAACTTATATTTGCAGAGTAGACTCAAGATAAAATATTTTTCAATTTATTATTTCATTCAATGATTTTAACAAAGCCAGAGAAGAGTTCTCCAGTTGCCTGTTGCCTTTTTGTCAAATGGAGCTTGATAGTCTTTTTTTCTGACTCTTTCCTATCTGATGCTAGTGATCGCTTCTTCTCTTGCTTCGGGTTCCATGGCATACTGTGATCTAGTTTTCCTTCTCCTTCCTCCAGATTTCTACTCAATCTCCTTCATGAGCTCTTCCCGCTTTGCCTGTATTTTTAAGTGGCATTGTTTCCCTGGATTTGCCCTTGGCTCTCTGTTCCGTCTCGTCTATGTCACTCTCTCACCATGGGGTGTTTGCATCATCTCCTATTAGTTCAGTGTCGGTGGTTTCCAAATCAATCTTTTGAACCTGATTGCTTCTAAAACCTCATGCATGTGTATTCAGCTGTCTACAGACTATCTCTCCAATGAAGCATGACTTCTTTGAGTACCACAGATTGGAAATTGAATTGTCTTCTTTTCTTACAGTACTCACCTCTTTCCTTCCTGGATTTTACCGTGTCTGTGAATATGACCCCATGAGCCATTAACATAGGGCTTTTCACAGATTCCTCCCTCTCCCTTAGTCCCCCAATAAAATCAAACTCAGAATCCTGTGTGGCCCACCTCCTCACCATCTGCTGATACACTGTCTCTTCTTACTCTTCACTGCCCTTACGTTAGTTCCAGTTACCATCAGTTCTGATTGGATTACTACAGCCCCACTAACTTTCCTTGCCTACACTCTTTGGAATCTATTCACTACTCTAGAGTCAGGTTTTTGTTGTTGTTGTTTTAATGTTTATTTATTTATTTTGAGAGAGAGAGCATGCTCAAGCAGGAGAGGGGCAGAGAGAGAGAGAGAGAGAGAGAGAGAATCCCAAGCAGGCTCCACACTGTCAGTGCAGAGCCCAACGCAGGGCTCGATTTCAGGAACCATGAGATCTTGACCTGAGACAAAATCAAGAGTCTGACGCTTAACTGACTGAACCACCCAGGCTTTCCTGTTGTTGTTATTGTAATATAATGTATATCTGATCATGTCATCTCCCTGCTTAAAACCCTTCAAACACTTTCTCTTCTTGAACTCTAAATCAATGCATACCGGGCAGCCTCCATCCTCTTTCTCCTTTGTGTTGCTAACTCGTATTCACCCTTCAGGACACACCTTATGTGATCTCCCACCTGTCTGTAGCAAACTTCACCTTCCAAGTCTTCATCTTCCAAGTCAGCTATTCTTTGAGTATAGCTATTCCCCCAGAGCGCTCATGATGTAGCTTTATAATTTCCTGTGAACTCACCTATATTCCCTCCTAAATTACAGTTTCTTTGAGTGCATGAACAGAGCCCTAGTCATATTCGTACTCCCAGTATCCAGCCAACACATGTACATATTAGGCGGTCCATAAATATTGGTTGAATAAATAAATGAGGGGCAATCATGATTATTTCTGTTTTCCTTAAATAGAAATTAGAACTTAGAAATGGTAAAAACAAAACTTTTCAAAGGAGATGCTGCTAGTAAGGGGGAGAGCTGAAATTAGAACCCGATTATATTTTTTAAAAGCCAGTGTTCATCCCGAAGAGTCATGATAGATTATCATATCACCACATTTAACCAAACTACGATTATAATTTTAAACAATAAAATATCAAAAAAGTACACATTTTTTTAGAAGTTTTTTAATGTTTATTTATTTTTGAGAGAGAGAGAGACAGAGCACCAGTAGGGGAGGAGCAGAGAGAGAGAGAGACACAGAATCCGAAGCAGGCTCCAGGCTTGAGCTGTCAGCACAGAGCCCAATGTGGGACTCGAACTGATGGACTGCAAGATCATGACCTGAGCCAAAGTCAGACGCTTAACCTACTGAGCCACCCAGGCGCCCCAAAAAGTACCCATTTTTTAAACTTGCTAATGTTGTGCCCATAGCAGAATTATTGTTGCAGTTTCCATGGAAACCAGTAATTTTGGTGGTATTCCTTTGGAACCTTCAAAACAATTTTATTTACACTGCATCATCCAAAAGGTATTATAGAAAGTGTAGAAAAACTCAAAATAATCTGGAGTGAACAAAAGCCTGGAATACCGAACAAGAAGCAATTCTTCTCACTCATCTTTTGGGGAGACCAATAGTGAACAAAGGGGTGATGTCTAATATTTGCAACTCTTAAAAAAAGTGTGAAAACCTAATGAGGTCATTCCATGAGTGTACGAGACAGGGTGTGAGAATGTAAAACCATAAAAGTTGATGGGAAAATGTAGATGGAATGTTCCTTGCTATGCACACATTGATGAGAGAAATAAGGATCTAGAATGTAAGCTGTATAAATTTGATGAAACAGGAAGAAACTGCAGGAAAGTTAATAGCTGTAGCAGCCAACAAAGATATAATTTCTCAAGGAATGGGAACAACAGATGTTCGTGGCAGAGAGGCACATGAGGAGGTGATATGTCATGTTTTGTGGTACTGAAATACGTTACTTCAGCATACTGCAATTACACATCCAGATCCATCTGGTGGTGAGTGTGTGTGCGTGCGTGCACACACACGCGTTTTTAAGGTTCCTGTGATTTGTGCACATATGTCAGGGACATGGGGAAGAGTGGTCAATTTCAGATCATCTGGATGTCCCTTGAAAGGCTTACTAGTCCAAGGATGGTTGTAGCAATAAAAGGACTTTTTCTTTCTTTGGGACATATTTATACTAAAAAAAAATTCATTCTTTATCTGAAATTAAAGTTGTCCTGTGCTACATCTGGCCGCTGGGATGAACTCAATGGATCATACTAATGCCTTGGCTTTAGCAAGCAACACCAGGAGGTTGAATGCCCAAGAGCTGTTGCAAGAAGGGTTTATGCTGAAATGAGGCTGACCAATTTTTGGCTAAAGAGGGCAAAAGAAAAACCACTTAGGGACTTAGGGGTGCTGCCATCCTTAGTAGACGCTGGAGCACTGGGAGAGTTCCTTGCCATAATGATAAAAAGTCACATTTTGATTGCCCTGTCAAGACCAGCTACTAAAGCACTATTTCATGGGAAATGTTAAATTACTAAGTTGATGGAGGAATCAGAACAGTGGGCTTTGCTTTGTGTATTAGTTAGATTTAATAAGCTCTTATAACAAGAGCTGCAACAAAAATTCAGTGGCTTCTGAGATGTAGAGAGTTATTTCTGTCTCACCTAACGTTCTGGGGAGTGTCCGGAAGGCTGGTAGAGAGAAGAGGGGCAAGTGCTTGTCTTATGCAGTCGTTTAAGGACTGAGACTGACAATGGCTCTACGATCTTTAGTGGGTGGCTTCTAAGGTCATTCTGTTCTTCATTCCAACCAGCAGGAACAGAAAAACAAAGAGCATAGAAAGCAGATATGCATAATTTTATGTGCAAAGCATAAAATTTGCATACAGTGTTTCCACTTGTAAGAGCCTCACTTGCAACCACACTAGTGGCAAAGCGGGTGGGTGTTATTACCCAGCTGCAGTTGTTACCCTGGATTAAAAGGAGTATGAATTTTGGTGAACAGCCATCTTTTCTTGTTGTATTTTGCATGATATACTAGAGTTGCACTACATGGCTGTTAGATTGAGAGAAAGAGAAGGAAAACAAGTACTGTTTTAAATAGCAAAGGTAGTTTTCCTCATCATTCAGTTTATTTTTTTTTAATGTTCACTTATTGATTTTGAGACAGTAGGGGAGGGGCAGAAAGAGAGGGAGAGAGAGAATCCCAAGCAGTCCCCCAACTCAGGGCTCCATCTCACAGACTGTGAGATCATGACCTGAGCTGAAATCAAGAGTTCAGATGCTTAACCGACTGAGCTACCCAAGTGCCCTCCCTCTACCACCATCATTCAGTTTAGGAGAAGATAAGATGTGAGATAGGTCTTATTTCCTTTGTTTCTCCTGTACAGTGGGGGTTTTATTGATTTGAATGTGATTTTAGTATTTTGAAGAAGTTACAACATGACCACTGGATGCAGGTCAGCTGTTTCACCTGCTACTTAACTTAAGATGCCACAATCTCTAGGGGCGCCTGGGTGGCGCAGTTGGTTGGGCGTCCGACTTCGGCCAGGTCACGATCTCGCGGTCTGTGAGTTCGAGCCCCGCATCTGGGGCTCTGGGCTGATGGTTCAGAGCCTGGAGCCTGTTTCCGATTCTGTGTCTCCCTCTCTCTCTGCCCCTCCCCCGTTCATGCTCTGTCTCTCTCTCTGTCCCAAAAATAAATAAACGTTGAAAAAAAAAATTTAGAAAAAAAAAAAAAAAGATGCCACAATCTCTTTTAATGTCAAAGAAAAAGGTGACAGAATGGACTTAACTAGAGATGATAACTTTATGAGTGACTAAAGTTCTTTTGGGTATAGTTTGATTCCATATGAATTACTCTTTACTCACTGACTTCACAACCTAATATCAACATAATATGCAAATCTTCTACCTGCAAAATAAATAAATATGCTCTTTCTCCACAGTCATTTATTAAGAGCTGTGCCGTTACGTGGTTTGAATGTATTTCAAGTCTTGAATGTATTTTAAGACACCAAAACAGTTCTTCACAAGCGGTGAGGCTTATAGATAAGCAAATGAAGTAATTTACACGCTCATTACAGGTACTACCTAAAGGAAAAGAGGAAGAATAGTGAATAGGTATTGGAGGATGATATTTGATCAGATCAGCCTCTATCTTGGACATCTTTACTAAGATAATACAAGTGAATCCTTATCACTAAGAGATTTATTTTCATAGCAGATTGAAAATCTGAACTGACCGCACATATGAGTAGTCTGATAACAACTGAAATATGCAGAATGCATGGTCAATAGTAATCTTGAAGCACATTGAGAAACAGTTATGTTTGAATCTCTCAAATAGCAAAGGAGACATTACTGCTTACACTTAAATACATATTCAGAATAGCATCAGCACTAATGGACATTCAAATGCTAAAAAAGCACGCGACATTAGCTTGAGTATAGAACTCATCAAAACCAAACCCAAGTCAAGTAATGTAGTAGTGACAGCCAAATAACCACATTTGGAGTACTCAGCTGTTTGAGTGATGCCTTAGAAAACAACTTCTTGGAATAAAACCTTAGACTTCTAATTTGTGGCAATGTTCAATCCTGAGTAAACTGAATTTTGTAGCACCTGCTGACTTTAACCCTGACAAAGACAATGTTCTTTGATCCATATTGCTAGAAAAACAGCAGTAAATACTGAAAGGTTAATTTGAGGACAAGACCTTTCCTGAATACATGAGCAGATGATTTTTAACAAATGGATGTGTCTTTGTAAAATTTTATTCATCTTTACATCAAAAACCACCACGCTCTAAATAGAAAATAAGTAGAACTAGGTAATTAAAATATGTAGAAAATGTAATAAGTAGAAAAACACAGAGTTGGTAGGTTTTGAGAGTTATGTTTTACTGTCTGTAGAATATCCCTGAGAACACTAAATTTTATTTATATAAACAGATACAGAAACGCTAGACACTATATTTTATTTATATAAACAGAGACAGGAGCAGTTTCTAGCTCCCCTCCAGAAATACTCTGCAATAAGTTTAAAGGATAAACTTGTAAAAACTATTAAAAAACAACAACAACCTAACAACAATGAAAAACTTTTAATGTGAAATATGAACCAAAAAAATAATGAGAAACTTTGTTTCTTTTAAGACTGTAGCTCCAATTGGTGGCCTTTGATTTTGTACATTTCCAAAGGATAGATTTAACCTCCTAAAGGGCATGTTCCACTCTGACGATAAGTGCACCTGGGTATTAACTGGCTCCAGACTTCCTCCTGCCCACTCTAGCTCTGGTCTCTTTTTGAGTTCCACATGTGATTTTTTGGATGCAATTTCTGTTTGCCTTGTGATTTTCCTTCTTGGTTTTGGTAACCCACCATGCTTGGTGATGCTGACTTGATTTGTCTTTGGGCCACTTTCTCTACTCAAACAACCCTGAGGGAGAGTTAATAAAACATATACCATCTTACTTCCCAACTTTCCTTTTGATTTCAGTGACCTGGATTATAATACAACTAGAGCAAAGAACCACTCTGTGCCCCAACTTTGTCATTATTGCTTGATCCTACTCATATCTTGCCGAAATCAGATAAGTGTGGTTTGACACTATTGATCTTTTTATGATTTTACTGTTCACAAGACTAAAAGTAGACTAAATTATAGAAACCACAAGTAGAAATGCAATTATGGCATAACACAAATATATGAGCAATTTCTACAGATCACACTCATAAAAATAGCTATGAAATCATAATGTGCTAAAGTGAGAATCTATTTTTCTCTTAAGCATGCCTCCATTATTTCAAATACTGAATGTTTTTTCCATTTAGGGTTTTTTTTTTTAGTTTTTTAAATATAATTCTTCAGATTTGTGACTAATCAACTTGTGCTTTAAACGTCAAACGTATTAGTCACATTTTAAATGCATTTGAGAATACTTTGATAGAGCTTACGCATATCCATTTCTTCTGTGCTGGAAAAGCTGGTATCTGACAGGCCGCTGGAACAAATGTAGGGACCAGAAACAGATCTGTACATATATGATCACCTGATTTATGACAAAACCGTGACTAGAATACTTTGGGGGAAATGGTAATGTTTTCTAAACTGGTGCTAGATCAATCAGATTCCCTCCTGGGAAAATATAAATCTTGACTCCTGCGTCACACGACACACAGAATCACTTGCAGCATATGGACTGTAGAGAAAACGTAAAAGTCAAAAAATAAAACTCCCAGAAGACATCATGGTAGAATAGCGTAGTAATCTTGGCATAGGCATCAATTACTTAAACAGAACACAACTCATAATCAGAATGTATACTAACAATTCCTACAAATCTGTAAAAGAAAAAGGAGGGAAACCTATTTCATTAGACAAAAGTCCTGAACTGACACTTCATGAAAGAGGGTATCCAAGTATGCAGTTAGCACATGCATGGGATCATTGGGAAAACAAAAATAATTTCACCACCACCAAAATGAGTGCAAAAAATTAAAATAAATGAGAAGACAAATTACCAAGGGTTGTAGGAAGATATGGAACAACGTGAAATTTCATACACTGTGTGTAGGAACGCAAATTAGTACGATCTTTATTAGACTCTGCCAGCATCTGCTAAAGTAACTTATGTAATTACTTTATGACCCAGCAATTCTGCTTGTAGACTCAACAAGTCTACCTATAACTATACAAAGAAAGGTATGATGTTTGTGTGTGTGTGCGTGTGTGTGTGTATTTCTAAGAGCATTAACTGTAACAAATTGGAAACAACCCAGATTTTCACCAACGATAAAATTAAGAAATGAATTTCTATATAGTCATACAATGAAATATGTATTTATATATGTATATAATATATATTATATATATTATATATATAATAAAATATATATATAAAATATAATTTTATATGGCAATAAAAAACAGTGAATGTGATACCAAGTTGATAAAAATCACATATGCAATGTGTAGTGAAAGAATCCATACACAAGAATACATACTGTATGATCCATTTATATAAAGTTCCTAATTAAGCAAAAATAATCAATGGTAATAAGGACAATAGTGATCTTTCAGGAGTTGATCACTGGACAAGATCATAAAGGAGGCTTCTGGTGTTCTGGTCCTAGTTATAGCTCTATCCATTGGTGATGACCAAGATGGTCAACTTTGCGAAAATTCATTACCTTGTCCACTTAAGACCAGTGCATTTTGGGGGCACCTGGGTGGCTCATTCGGTTGAGCGTCCGACTTTAGCTCAGGTCATGATCTCATGTTTCGTGAGTCAGAGCCCCACATAGGGCTTGCTGCTGTCAACCTGTCAGTGCAGAGACTGCTTTGGGTCCTCTGTCCCCCTCTGTCTGCCCCCACCCCCACACTTGTGCTCTCTCAAAAATAATAAACTCCCAAATTAAAACATTTTTTAAATATGCTGAATAATTTTATAAATGGCAACCTACAGTCAAAATACTACATATTATCTCCTTATGACTCTAAGAATTACCTAGAGCTCAAGAAGTAGTTCATATATCTCACCATAAGAATTCTGTTCTTAGGCTTCAAGAAGGGGAAGAATTATAATAAAAAATGCTTTGTGGTTTTATACAGACTGACAGGTATGAATAGAGACAGGTATTTATACAGACGTGTATGAATCCCCGCTCCCCCACTTTCTAGTTGGGTAACCATGGGCAAGTTAAATGCAGCTGATACCTGCTCAGTGGGTTACAACCCACGAGATGGGACTCCAGATTCTCACTCTTAGCCACTCTGCTCGATAGCCTTTAGGAATACGTATCAGGATGGGCTGTGGTAACAAGTAACCTCAAAATCTCAGTGGGATATAACACAAGGTTTATGTCTCCCTCACGCTATGTGTCCATTGTGGGTCAGCCGTGATCTTTGCCCCCTGTGGTTGCTCAGAAACCCAGGCTGACAGAGATCCTATCTTCCCTCATATTTCCATGATCATCAAAGCAGGGAAAAGAAAATGTGAGGAATTACACACTAGCTCTCAAAATTTTGCCCAAAAGTGTTTCAGGCTACTTCGGCTTATAATTACAGCCAAAGCAAATCACAGAGACATACGGTCTCTTCAGGTGGTAGGGAAAGATAATCATACCAGGAGGTAGAGAACCAGAAATATTTGCTAAACAGCAGTGAAAACTACCATAAATAGTAAGTAAAGATATTATTTTCCTCAAATATAAAAGTGATCGTGAAAGTCCCAATTAAAATGTAAAATAATATGTAACTATAAAACCCTTATTTAATCTAACATTTTTCTCTCTAATGAGTATATATGTGCTGGGTTTCACTTTGGGGCAAACATTAATCATATCAACACATTTTGTGTTTATCTCAAGTTTCATCAATTCTAGGTTTTATTACTTAGGTAATCAATATTTATTTCATATGAAATTAATAAGCTCGAGTGTTTAGGGTTCCTTAAAATTTCACAACTGGGTATTTATAGATACGATAATCCTTCTAGTTTCTATTTTACTTTATTTTAAAAAAAAATTTTTTAAACATTTATTCACTTTTTGAGAGACTGAGACGGAGTGCGAACAGGGCAGGGGCAGAGAGAGAGGGAGACCCAGAATCCGAAGCAGGCTCCAGGTTCTGAGCTGTCAGCACAGAGCCCGACGCAGGCTTGAACTCACAAACCATGAGATCATGACCTAAGCCGAAGTCAGATGCTTCACCGACTGAGCCACCCAGGCACCCCTCTACTGTACTTTAAATTTAGAAATTTTACCACCTGGCAACTATAACTAAGGACAGAATAAGTATGCCAAAAGGATTTCTACAATTAAGTGACATATGTGTGAGTCATGGTCTTTCAGTAGATTTATTTTTAATCATTAAATTATTTTTATTAAAAAATGATCCAGTAAGTTCAAAGTTCAGTATCTAATTTAGAGTTACATAGCACTGAAACAGTGTGAATCATTTATCGGGAGCCAAAATTGGTAGGCTTTACACATACCAATTGTACATGTGAGGTGGAAGTCTTTTGAAGTGGTAAACTTTATACAATAAAATGAAAGCAATGGACAAAGCCAATATAATAAAATCATTAGTTTAGAGACAGTAAATGGTGGGTTTAATAGACACGTATTGGGAGTGCGTGCTGTCTCTTTGCACCTGCCAGCATAGTCACAGATGGGGCTTACTTATGTACTGAAAGATGAAGGACAACAAGTTGTAAAAATGAGAGTCTGTGGCTCCCAGGCAAAGCCATGCTTCTTTTGCATTCCTTGTCCATCTTTACATGCCAAGGGCACAGCACAGGGCAGAGCACAACGGATCATCAATCGGGTTATTTTTTATAGTGCTTAAGGATGTTGCATAGCTAAAAGGGACAGCCACGCTTTAGCTCTCTCTCTTTTTTACAAATGAACTTTTTTTTAATGTTTGTTTATTTTTTGAGAGAGGGGGAGAGAGAGAGAGAGGGAGAACATGAATGAGTGGGGGAGGGGCAGAGAGAGAGGGAAACACAGAATCTGAAGCAGGCTCCAGGCTCTGAGCTGTCAGCACAGAGCCCGATGTTGTGGGGCTCGAACTCATGAGCTGTGGGATCATGACCTGAGCAGAAGTCGGATGCCTAACTGACCCAGCCAGCCAGGCACCCTTAGCCCTCTCAATAAAGAATAGGAGCAGTCATTCGGGAGCAGTCTGTGTGAAGAATGAGTGGAGATATGAGTTGACAATAGTTTACTTCAACTAATAGTAATGTAAGTTTTTTTCAAAGATTTGCCAACAACTTACTAAGTCTGCATTACTAGAAATGGAACCAATTCTAAATGTGTTATCTGTAGCATTGTATTCCCACGCAATTGGCAAAAACTTTAAGGTCTAATAACATCAAGGGTTGGTAAGATAGTGGAGTAATGAGAATTCTGGAAACACTGGTGGCAGTAAACGTATTTCCCACTGTCCACCACACCAGCCAGGCTACGATCTGGGGATGAACTTTTGTCCTTCCTGGTAGACAGGAGAGGAGCAACACCTTTGAGAAGCGACACCTTTATGCCCTGCTTTTAGGCAAATGGGGGGAGTGCAGGGAGCTTTTCTCTTTTGCTTCTCAATTGCCTTCAGCTCAAAATCGTTCTTATGCCAAAGTGGCATATTTTGGTATATTCTTCTACCCTTTCAGTACCTTCCTTCCAAAAGGACAGTATTTAAATACTTGAATAGATTTCTTTAATTTTCTTTTTTGTGTTAAGGACTTGAAATTCCTTTTCAAAATAAAAATGGACATGTGTGCCTCATCACTTAAAAATGAGTAAAAGCTCAGCTGGAAAAGAGGAAGGGAGGAAAGGAGAAAGTGAACGCCCAAATCCTGTCTTCCATGAGATTTTGTTGTGAAAATCACCAAGCTAGAGAAAAGCATCAGGACTGAGATCAGTAAGAGACCATTTAACAAAATGGAGATACTCAGCCTGGGCCACAGAGAGAACTTGATGACTGATGTCTAATATTTATAGAAAGGGGTTTTGGGTGGGAGAGAACAATGTATTCTGTGTTGCTACTAAGGACAAAACTAGAACCAAGGAAAGGGAGTAATAAGGAGAAAGGCAGCTATTAGAGGAAAGTGACTTTTAGGCCCCTTCCCTTCTCTATGGGTCCAAGTGATGTTTATGTTGAGGGTCAAAACCACTATAGGGACCCACCATGATAATGCTGGCCACTGGTACAAAACAGAAGCTAATACCAGCATCAAACACCCCTTGATGTGCCTGCTTGCCTTCTTCTTCAGGCAGTTGCTCTTAAACGTTACTTCTTGCTGAGTCAGCTGCTTTTTCTTTTCCACAGATCTCTCATTTAAAGTAAGCAAGACTATTCCACAAAAGAGTGAAATCATATGATATTTGTCTTTCTCTGACTGACTTATTTTGCTTAGCATGATACACTCTAGTTCCATCCACGTTGTTGCAGATGGCAAGATTTCATTCTTTTTGACTGCTGAATAGTATTTCATTGTTTATATATACCACATCTTCATCCATTCATTAGTCAATGGACATTTGGGCTCTTTCTATAATTTGGCTATTGTTGATAGCACTTTTATAAACATTAAGGAAAAATAAGATAAAAACAGAGAGAGGCAAACCATAAGAGACTCTTAAATGCAGTAAACAAACTGAGGGTTGCTGGAGGAAGGTGGGTGGGAAGGATGGGCTAAATGAGTGATGGGCATTAAGGACGGCACTTGTTGAGATGAGCACTGGGTATTATATGTAAGTGATGAATCACTGGGTTCTACTCTGGAAACCAATACTACACTGTATGTTAACTAACTTGAAATTAAATAAATAAATTTTAAAAAATAAAGTAAGCAAGAGGAACAAATACTGACGAATGTGCAAGTCTCGAATAGTTATGAAAATCTCCTCCGCTAACATGGGCAATCAATTACATTCTTAGGATTATTAGTCCCTCAAACTTCTTTATTAATTAGCTCTCAGTTCATCTTCCCACACCTTCTAGCTCAGTTTGCTGTGACATCATACTGTGTTCAGAGTGCCTCACAAGCAATGAAAAAGACAGGGTTCCTTTAGAATATGAGTCGGCAGCTGGTTTAGTTAAATATCCTTCCACCCACGCTGTACTACATTGATTAATTTTTAAAGAAATGGCTAAATGAAGATATTAATTATTTGTATGTGGTAGTTATGCTTGCATGCACACCATTATGTTTTAATTTACTTTTTAACAAGTAAGCCAATATGATTTCTAAATTATTTCCCATCTGGCATGTGTACCAGTAAAGAAAAGAAATCTAATTTGTGCCATATCAAGTTCATCTCCCCCCTTTTTTTTTACTTTCTAATTACACAGTTCTTGAAGAAATCCAACTGGAAAAAATGGATTCAACCTTCCTGCCTTTTTAGCCACATACATAGCCCTTTAGTGTAAAAGCTAAATGAAATACTTATTTTTGGAGGCCTTAACAATATGAAAACCGCATATGTACACAGCCATCTCTCCATTATTTGTCTTTATTGTAATCATGCTATGTAGAACTGAAATACAACAAGGCAAATTGGTTATCCTGAAAGGAATTAAGTGCCATCTGAATCATCAGAGAATTCATTTATATTTCACCTCATTTTGGTGGTGTATATTACGACCAATTTTTGGGAAATTCTATAAGCCACATACAATATGTATGATCATTCTCTATTGCCCTGCTTATTTACTCATTACACCTGATACTGGCACCATGTATTACAAGGGATTATTTATGCATGCACAAACACATGAGACTTTAAGGTTTTGAGGTGGTGAATTATGAATTAATTTGTTATGGTTTTTAGAATACTTTTCCTGGTTCAAACTGTGTATGTGTGTGTGTGTGTATTTATAGACAGTTGCACGTATTAATAATAAATGGAATTAATGAGAAAATTACATGTAAAAAATTGGATATTACTGAGTATGCTTTCATGTATTTTTCAACATAAAGTCAAAGACACATTACACTTATGTTTTCAAGATGTGTCAGAATAGAAACTCTACTGTTGTCTTTCAGGTAGGTTGTGGATTGTCTGGAGGAGACCTCATTCTTACTGTAACATTTGAATGAGTCACTGATTTAATTGCCAAAGAGACAAAACCATTAAGGGAAGTGAGACAAGCTGCAGCTAGTGTTGGCCAAGCTCCACTTTGCCTCCGTGACTCTCTACCGAGGGACACCAGATCTGGAAGGAGCGCTCTTGTCCTCCTCATCAGAATCGAATTCATTCCGTGCTTCCCTGACTCTTAGAGTACAGTCTAGCCATCTCTACCCTTCCATTTAAGGGAATATTTACGAGCGTTGGATTCTCCTGGTCCTCGAACACCAATACCATATTCTTATCAGTAGAGAGAAAACAGTATTCTCCATTGTCCCTAGACAGATCAAGAGACAACTAATTTCCTTATTTTCAATTCTGTGACTCTTATTTAACATTCTTTTACCTGGGTGGTGCTGATATGGAGTTAGATCTAAGGGCATTTCCACTGATCAGAAATGCATTTCTCTGGGGCTCCTGGGTGGCTCAGTCGGTTAAGCATCTGACTTCAGCTCAGGTCATGATCTCACAATTCATGAGTTCAAGCCCCACATTGGGCTCTTTGCTGACAGCTTAGAGCCTGGAGCCTGCTTCAGATTCTGTGTCTCCCTCTCTCTCTGACCCTCCCCTGCTTGTCCTCTTTCTCTCTCAAAAAATTAAAAATTTTAAAAAAGAAAAAAGAAAAAAATCACTCCCCTGCACCAACCTATTGTTATTCCCTCCAAAATATATTTGGAAGTGTGGTAAGTTTTTAAGATAATGGAAAGACAATGGAATCAACTGTCAATAGATGTCCCGTTTTTCTGTTGCTTACTATCTTCATGGCTTTAAATAAGTTTCTTAAATCTCCTGAGTCTTTGGTAAAAATAGTACACCTGAAAGAGTTGGTTTTGTCACATGAACTAATGAATGCCTGGAAATGTTTTGTAAATTATAATACACCAGAATTATGCCTATTTTTATGCATATGACAAAAGTAGGTTTCTTATAAATCAACTATCCAAAAATAATACTGATCATTGAATAAACCTAGAGCCTTTGCACGATAGGACCATAGTCCTAGAAATCTTAGAATATAATATATATTTAGGTTTTTTTCTCTCTGAAAATAAACCTAAAGAATTCATGTATTTCAAAAATAGATTTGTAAAAAATAGATTCTAAAAAAGTCCCTTTTATATTCTTTTACTATTATTAGTATTTAAATATAAAAGTCTCATAATTACTTCTTTTTAAAACCTAAAATTAGCATATCTTCTTTTCACCCAATTAACTCAAATGAGTAACAAATTATTTTTTTAAAGCTTTTTTAAAAGCTAAACTGATATTCTGTAATGACTCATCCACAAAAATATCTTTTCTGTTCAGAAGTCTGCACCTCTTTTATTTTTGAGTCAAACACATAATTTACTACACAGTTTCAAAAATGTCTGCTGTGTCAACCAACCAAAGACCAATCATTTCACTCATTCAGCCATTCATGGAGTGCCCCAGGAATGTGGAGGGTGGCATCCTGGATGGTGGCAGTGAGTTTTCTGTGAAATTTGTGGTAGAACTGGTGATCAGTTGGTAAATATGCAAGGAATTTGTCCCTCCAGTCTTACAATGAACATGCAGACTTATCTCAGCCTGAGTTATGGAAACCACAGATCACTCAAGGGCTTGGTAAACAACTCTGGGTTTCTTACTCATGAGATGAAAACCCAAATGCCTAACCTGCGCTTTCTTTTAGAAACCATCAAGTTGAAATCTCTGCTTGATTTCAACAGCCGGTGGCCTGACCTGTTAAATTGATTTGCTAATAAACAAATACATGAGCCCAGAAAGTTAAGAGAAAGAATGAGAAGTTCACATGCTACCTTAACAGCCTGATGGTATTCCGCTGTGCTCCTGCTCCTTCTTGGTGGCCATGCTTAAATGATGCATTGATACTTTGCCATGGTAGCACTTTTACTCTGCATAGAAATCACCTTGGCATTGTTTTCATCCTTTTTGAATGGTTTAGCCACTGCTCCTTACTTTCATATTCTCAGTATTAGCAATAAAAGTTTTTTAGTATTTTTATTTTTCAACAAACATATGACTTTTAATAATGCCATTTTAAAAAGTTAGATCATTCACAAAAGACTGGAAAAATTATTGTTTTCTTTTTAAGTCACCTAGAACTTGCTTCCAGACCTGAGATGTGACTGGCCTCTGTTAAGGGACCAAAAGCCAAAGCACTGAATTGGAAATTAGGAGACTTGGATTGGGGTCGTGTTCTTTCACTAACTAGCTAAAGAAGTGTAATCCTATGCTTCAGTTACACCATGTATGTGACTCTGGACAAGTTGTTTGCGTTCCTTTGGGCCTCAGTTTCCTCATCTATAAAAAAGGATATTGAAGGGGCCTACCTCTTAGTATTGTTGTAAGGAGTCCATGAGATTATGATTTTAAAGGACCCCAAACAGTACTGGGTCCATGCTAAGGTAGTATCTATAAAAATGTAGTAGTAATCTGTTGTTGTAATTCCTATATTATCTCTCCTTGCAAGGCTATAATGAGAACCTAATGCAGAATAAATGTTGTATTTGTTTTTGTATTGCCTCACTTTAAATTACTACCAACTTGGCAGCTTGAAACAACAGCTATTGATTATCTCAGTTTCTGTGGGTGGGAAATCTAGGTCTGGCCTAGCTGAATTCTCTGCTCAACCTCACAAGACTGAGCTCAAGATGTCAGCTAAACTGTGTTTCTTTCTGGAGCGTAGGTCCTCTTGCAAACTCATGTGGCTGTGGGAAGAATTTGCTTCCTTAGGGTTATAGGACACAAGTCCCCATTTGTTGCTAGATGTCAGCAAGGGGCCACTCTCAGCAGTTGGAGACTGGCCGCCATTCCCTGCCACATGGCCCTTCCACAATGTGGCGGTTGCTTTCTTCCAGTCCCTTACCACCAGCTGAAGAAAACTGGCTTGTGCAAGGCTTACCTGATCAGGTCAGGCCACTGAGGTTAATCTCCCTTTAGCCATATACTACAACAGCATCATGGCATGATATCTGATAATGCTCACAGGCTCTACCCTCACTTAAGGAGAGAAGACCATATGAAAGCGAGGGTCATCTTTGAACTCTGCCTACCACAAATGTGAACATGAAATGAAAAGTAAAAATGACATACAAGGTGCACATTATTGTATGTTTTATCGTTGTCATCATCATGATCATGATATCAAGTTTTTATCATCATATAACACTATTCTACTTATTTTCAAGGGTTTAAATTAGCTATAAAGAGTATTCCAATTCACCCAATAACCATGTAGCTCAGAGCTTTACATTTGCTTCATAACTCTCCCAATTCCTGTTCTCTTTGACCTGCATATTTACTTCCCACATTCCCTCCTTTAATCGTTGAGTCAGTGGCTCATGGCACCTCCCAAGAACAAAGTTTCACAGAGAGATATGTTTACATTGGATTCACTAGTCCATAAAATGCTCAACCATTATCACCCTTACATGTATGCAGCAATCCTGAAATTCCCAATGGCCTGGCTGTAGTCAACTGAAAAACAAACGAAGGGAAAGGTAATGTTTTCCAGTGCTTTAATGATATGTAACCCAGAGACTAATACAACAGACACAGAGATGTTTAGTCATAGAAGCAGAAGTGAGCCTAAGACGATCCTTGTGGCTATGGCTGTCATTTGACCAGTGCCCTTGAGGGCCTCATGGATTGTAAAAAGTTCAATAAATAATAAAATATAATATAAATTTAAAGTAAATATAAATATTAAATAGAATATAAAATAAAAATATAATAAAAGAATGATGCAGGGAAAAGTTGAAAATGATTACATCATCCATTAAAATGGAATGAGAAAATTTAACCTAGAAATCCAAACAAAGTAACTTCCAGTGTTTTGTTAATATAAGTGCCTTTAGGGCAGAGATGAATTCTGTGTCCACAGAGAGATTAGTTAAACTTTGTTCACAAAATAAAATAGAATTGTATTTTTTTTTTAACGTTTATTTATTTTTGAGACAGAGAGAGACAGAGCATGGACAGGGGAGGGTCAGAGAGAGAGACACAGAATATGAAGCAGGCTCCAGGCTCTGAGCTGTCAGCCCAGAGCCCGACGCGGGGCTCGAACTCATGGACTGCAAGATCAGGACCTGAGCTGAAGTCGGCCTCCTAACCGACTGAGCCACCCAGGCGCCCCTGTATTTAAGAAAAGAACAGAGACTAAAAATTATCTGTGTGTAAAATCCTCTTTGATGCCATTGACATTATGATCACGGATACGTTACTTTTCCTCATTGAGACTTGGTTTTTGCCTCTTTAGCATGGAGATAATATCATCTACTTAAGAACATGTTCTGAGGAGTAAGTGAAATAACCTCTGCTACGTTCTCAGAACAGTGCCTGGTACTAGTGAGCATTTAGTAATGATGACTATTGTTATTATTGTTATTTTTATTCATGTTACTTTTGGTACATGTGGTCCGATGTCTGGAGTGTATTCAGCGCTCAGAAAATATTATTTTCTTCACCCTTCAATACCTGTTTGTTGAATTGAACTGGATTTGTCAAGAGGAGTATTTCAGATATTATCAGTCAGAAATACATTGAGAGGTTATCGTTTGTCTAATTTTATGTAATTTTATACAATTTTTTCCTCCCCCCCCCCCTGCTGCATGCTTGTTTTCTTTCATCCTTCCTTCTTTCCTCGTCTTTCCTTCTTCTTCTCTCTGTTCCTTCCTTCTTTTTCTCTTATCTTTTTTTCTCAAGCAGATATTATTTTAAATTTCCGAACAACCTATGTCAGCAAGTCTGGCCAAGTTATCTTTGAAGCAAGATCAATTTGCATCCACTATGTTACAACCTGGTTCATCATTGACTTAATTGCTGCCCTGCCTTTTGATCTCCTGTATGCTTTCAACGTCACAGTGGT
Organism: Acinonyx jubatus; assembly: GCF_027475565.1. Lineage (NCBI taxonomy): Eukaryota > Metazoa > Chordata > Mammalia > Carnivora > Felidae > Acinonyx > Acinonyx jubatus. The sequence goes on from NC_069384.1 coordinate 134,208,096, forward strand.
GAGTAAAGAGCTCCCTTCCACATGACTTTGAAGGTTATTTTTAATCCTGTGTTTATTTTCCACGCATTCAGGTTTTAAGTGTTTGTAGCAGTTTGTATGTCCAGGACTTTGTGGCCTCCTGAATAAAGACACCAAAGTGACCAATGGTACGCAGGCCAAATTCTCCACTTGAGGAAGTTACTTCCTTTTGGAATTTACATGACCTGTTTTAGTTATTTAAATATCTAGAACCAGGATATACCCAAAGCATTTATCATCAATACTCGCTCACAGAAGAAATCCTTTGGTAAGGAAACCAAAAGTAATGAGCATTACTTTGTATTACTTTGGCAGGTATTTTGCCTCAGAAGTTTAGTGGAGAGTTTGAGATTTCTTCTGGTTTTATGACCTTTACTCTCTACCTCTTGAGTTCTTCATTAGCAAAACAAAAGACCAATCAAGATACCGAGTAGTACCGAAGTTAAAAGAATTCAACCACTTCTTAGAAGTCTTTGTAAAAATGTTGGATGGGGAAGAAATGACACAATGATACAATGGCCACTTGAACTTGAGATCTCTTTTGGATTTTTACTGATGTTTGTAACATCTCTTTTCTTCCCTTTATCCTCATGTCTCATCACAGGAAAGAAAGTGTGTCCACTCATTGTAGTAGCTATTTTTACTATTTAACGATTGATGTTCGTAAAAGCATTAAGTGCTCCCTTATAAATAGAGAGACTTTTAGGGAGGTATAATAGCATTTTGGGGCCAGTAATGCAATTTGCTGCTAGAGTAACCAATTTTAGCAGGCAAAAATTTACTAAACATTAGTTCAAATGAAGCCTATTTCTTACTCAGTTGACAAGACCTTGAGATTCTCTATCAGGAATTTAAAAGCTTAGTTTTCAGTATTAAAATGATCAGTGTTTCAAATACAGTCATTATTGACTTTGGGATGAAGACTGAACTGTAATCCTGACTATTCAGTACAAATTTGTGCATTTGGTAATTGTCTATACAATAGCATTTTTCTTTTCTTTTCCTTACCATTTTTTCCTTAAGATGGAAAGTTGAGGGTATCAACATCTTTAAGAGGTTTATAAGTCAACTGAAAGGAAACCTCTGGGGAAAAATTTAGTATATAATATCAATCAGTGCTACAGAGAATTGTTATCCAGGCTTTTAAAAGTGCTTTTGAAAATTGAATTTGACTAGATAAGTGTACTATAATGAACATGTAATGACTTAAAACAAGGTATTTGCAAGACTGCATCCAAAAAAATTTCAAAAGAAGTATATAATTCACAAAATACTAAGAAAAATTTTCCACATTCTCCTGGAGAATTGTTAAATGAATCATGTTTGATAGACCCCTCTCTAAATTAACTTGCTGCTTTGTGACTAAATACTAATAATTTTTTTTACGTTCCATTTCTCTTTGGGCACTGAACAAATAGGATAATTTAAAATATATATTATATAATTGTATTGTAAAATATACAAAATTTTAAAATACATGTTTATCTGCCATTAACATGCTCATTGTCTAAAATTAACACAAAGGATTTTTTTAAAGTCTAATTCTCATATTTTGATGAATTTTAAGTACTTGTACACTTTCACTACATTCCTGCTCCCTTTCTTCATTCTGTCTCATGAAACCTGTCATGAATACCTAATAAATGCAAGTTATAAATAAACATCTATGTTAGAAAGAAAGACAAAAGAGGAAGAAAGAATGGAATCTGTCTCTTATCAATGATAATTTTTCTGTGTCTCACAGGAGTGAGCGTATGATCATTAACCAGTTGGCATATAAATTTGCTCTGCCCCAAATAAGTTAGTCATGATGAAATATTCTATTTGTTCAAAGTATTATATTTACTTCCCAAGACAACATAAGTTATGAGGAAAAGTTTATAAGCTATGCTATTGTTATACTGCACAAACTTGTAAAAAGAAAGGTAGAAATAAATAAGCAAACACAGATGTTGGTTTTCCAGATCTAAAATACATCCAGTTAGCACATCTCTGTAGATGGTATTCAAAAACTCATTACAACCATCAGAAATGTATTGGATGCTTTAGTTTTGACTCTGCCCATAATTGCTGATGGTAAATGTTTTATATATACTTCCCACATTTCTTTAATAAAATTTAGTGTGTGTAAGTCACTATGAAAGGCACTCTGAGAGACAAAGTTATGCATGAGACATAGAAAATATGACAGAGTGAAAAAGGCAAAGTAGAAATCCCAGTCTTAATCACTTACCATCTGAGTGACTTCCTTGGGGGAAATTGACATCAAAATAGGCAAAATAAGCAAAATAAGCATAAAAATCCCTACAAGGTTCTCAGCAGCCTGAAAAGCATTTCTATACTATACCTTGCTGAGTGTCAAACACCCAGAAAGACCTCAATACATGTTAATCAACTTGTCTTCCTCCTTTTGGGACTTTTTGAGGTTTCATTTCAAGTACCAAATTGTCATGCATCTATCAAACTCTTCTCCTATAAAATAAACTCCACCCCCAGTAATTCTTCTAAGCCAGGAGGCAGATATTGCAAAGTCCTGGCAGGAAATCATCTGGTTTACAGTCAGCTGGAGAAATGACAGATGAGGACTGGGCTGTGAAAGGGAGGAAAATAAGATTTGACACAGAAGAATGAGAAAAAGAAATCAAAGCACAGGTAGCTGGCAAGTTCCTCAGCTGACCTTATGATTTTATTATATTTCAGTATAGAATAATTCGTGAGATTACAATTGAAAAGGTTTTTATTGAATTTCTATTATATTGAGTTTAGAGCGTTTTCCATCTTATTAACCATCCTCTCATTTAACACGTATTTACGGAGCACTTACTATGTGTCAAGCACTGTTCCAGGTACAATTTTCTTCGACAGAAGGGGAAATAGATCATGGAGGAAGGAGCTAGATGTCAACTGACTCCAGATAATTATAAAGGCAAACTTCCAGAAGATGCCGACCGTGTTTATGATTGAGTCCTTAGAGCAAATACTGTTCTTAGGTATAGTCATACAAACCACTTTCTTCCCTTGTATTTATAGTTCCTTCCTCCGGCCTCCAAATTAGAAAAGGTCAAGTACTTTGTTAAACTCTATTTACGGATGAGGTCATACTTTATTTGCCGTTTCTATTTTAGAATGCTCCTTGAGGCTATTCGAGGGTGTGAAAGAGTATGCATTAGGGCACCACATCTGTTGTTAATAGTGACAATGACCACTCTTGTGGACACCAGTGGTGCACATGTTTGTGTTGGGCACTGAAGTCAGGAAAATAAGTCCTTGGCCACAAGTGTATTGTTTTAGTGTGTCCAAAGACAAGACCTAGGAGAGTTTTCAAAAACGGTGTTCCATTTGATTTTGGTTCCCTCAGCCTGTGTGTTTGACAGAGAGCTCAGAAAGTATATGCTTCAGGCGTGAGTTTTTTCTGTCAGTCGATGATGTTACAAAGAAGAGAGTGCAGCACATGAGACAGGAGGTATTACTGGCATTTGTGAGTAAATCTTACTCAAGTTTGGTACATCTAATCACTATTTTTTTTTAAAGTTACCTTTATTACCACTTCACAGGGTTCAGTGTGTCTAAATTATTGTTATGATGTCACTCCTGCATGGAGGAAGGGACATGGAATTGAAAGAAAATGTGTGTAAGAAGTGGAGACACCTTATGTTCAATCCTGAGACCATAATGTGTTTCAGTTGTGTATCAGAATATACAAAATCATATTCAGTCAAATAGGTTGAGAAAAAAAGATAAACCTTAAGGAAAATAAGTACCAATTCAAGGAAAGTAAACTGTCTAATCATCCTTTATCCTATCACCTCTTGATAGCATTATGTCGAGAAACGACATTGGCAAGGTCATAAAAATGACCATCGCGTTGGAGTCATGATTATGCTTGACTTCAAGAACTTTCCAGAATGGCTGTAAGTTAAAGCAACCGCTATGATGCGGAGTGAACCCATGAGCCACGCGGTGCCGCTCGGTCTCCTCCCACAGGTGTCTCTCGTGCATCTCCTGAAGACCGTCCGGCTGCTGCGTCTCTTGCGTCTCCTGCAGAAGTTGGACCGCTATTCCCAGCACAGCACAATCGTCCTGACTCTGCTCATGTCCATGTTTGCACTCCTTGCACACTGGATGGCGTGTATCTGGTATGTCATTGGAAAAATGGAGAGGGAAGACAACAGCCTTCTGAAGTGGGAAGTTGGTAAGGGCTTATGTTTGTCACATTTTCCATTTTTAAGTGAAAAGGAAGTTTGTCTAGAATTTGGAGGAAGTGAAAGATGATTCCATAATTATGTCCTCTGACTGTCGATTTGTCTAATATTTTTTAGGGACTGGGAGGGGAAGGGTGTGGGGGGACAGGGTCTATGATACAAGTGATTTCTTTTGAGAAAGTTTTCTGGAAAATCCATATATATGTATATGTGTGTGTGTGTGTGTGTATGCATATATAGAGAGAGAGACAGACAGAGAAAGAGAGAGAGTAATGGGTTAAGCTTTCAAGGGACTAAATGTTTAAAATGACCAGCAAGGCTGTAGAAGATAGGTAAGTAATGTGTGATCTTGTCTGACATATCCAATGCAGGGCTAATACCATTGAATCCCTGGGCAACTGGCCTATGGCCAATCATTGCAGTGAGACAGAGAGTGAGTGTATTATAATAACACACTTTCCATATCTAGTATACTTTGAGAATGTGTAATGATAGAGGGGACTGGATGTTTACAGATATAATTTGTAGAATTTTGTGTCCCCATTATACATGGGAATTTAAGGGAGACTTTTCCGTGTGCTACATAATTCTGCATAAATGAATCTGAAATGTTCTGCACATGAACACATTTTTAAATTTATGCTAACCACAAGAACTGTACAGAAAATGAAACTTCCGAGGGCTATAACCCTCTATCCAAAAATATCTGCATTATTCTCATAGTCATTGCCTTTAGAGAATTGTCATGGTACCCCATGTAGAATTCTTTTTTTTCTTAATCTGACATTTCGTCAAAAGAATCTGTTTCTTGGTTGGCTAGAAAATTCTTCACTTCTTGTCTCCAAAAAATCAATCTTGAACTTTTGGAAGCACAGACCTTTGCACAGGGATGAAGCCACAAGAGATTCCTGAGAGAGAAAAATGCTCTAACTTTTCACACCAGCACTTAATGGCAGGATGCATCTGGAACATCCCTGGGTTGGCTCTCATAATGCCGTCCTCTCGCTGCATGGCAGTATACAAAGCCTCCAAAGTATATCTTTGGAGAACGAGCTGGAGACGCTAAGAAAACAGACTCTCCTTAAAGTCTTCTAAAAATGCTCCTACATACACGTCTCAATTTTGACCCTAAACTACACCAAAGCAAGGACTGTGTTCTGATAATGTTCATCTCAGACTGGTTTTATTCTCCTTATCAAAGTACTTCTTCTGTGCCTTGCTATGGATCTCAATTCTCAGAAATGAAGTAAAGGGAGAGCTAGAATGGCAGAGTGAAAGCAAAAATATCCTACATGAAGACAATATGAGGTGAGATGAGAGAGAGAGGGAGAGAGGGAGAGGAGAAGACAGCATGGTGAGGAAAGAGAAGAGTTGATTAAAAGAAGAATCAAAGTCTGGATTATACTTGGATTAAGACATTTTCTGTCCTTTAGTGTTGTTTCCCTTTCTATTTTCTTGTCCTGAAGGCTCCCTCATCACACGCTCTGATATAGTCCTAATGGTATTCAGTGAATTGCCGCATTAGATCTCTGCCCTTTGTTTTGAATCCATATTAAAATTCTTGCTTGTGGTCAGCCACCTGATTCCTTTCTGGGCCTGACCTAATTTCCTTCGGGCCCCAGACCTATACACTCATATTAATTTGTAAGGCTAGTCTAGTCTGAGAGGCTCCAGATGGGGAAATTCAGCTTATTCACGCTCTCAAATTTAGTTAGATGAGGAAAGCTTTTTTGTGTCCTTTCCAGCACACCAGTTCTGCTACAGAAGTACAAACTAGCTGTTGTTTTTCTTCCCACAAACACACAGAGGTAATGATTTTCCAAGAAAAAGAAGCCAACCATCTGAACGACTTCAGTATTGCCCCCTACCACTTGTACTCTTAAACTTGGTGCTGTGGTTCAGTGTAATGAATGGGAGCTTGTGAGCTGGAAGTCAACCCACAAAGAGAGCATAATACGTAACACAGTGATGAGAAGAACGTTGGGCTGGGGCCACAGAACTCTCCTGTTATCATGGCTCTACCACTAACCAATTGTGAGATTTACAGTAATTTCATTCACCTCTGTGGGCCTCCGTTTCCTCACCTAGAGCATGAGAAACCTCACCATATAACTCGAAAGTCTATTTCAGTTTCCACGTTGATGACTTTAATGGAAGAACAAACCCAGTATTGTGTGCTTATTTTTGTCATAATTCAGTGTCCACATAAACCATCAGCAGCAACCATCCAATGTCAAAGAGTTTGAAGAAAAAGGATGTGTCAGGAGGCACAGTCTGTCAAAGAATTGATATGTTTTACTCAGTTATAGTAAGGATTACTGAATCTGTATCTTTAGAAAATTAGATTTCCTGTCCAAACACCTCTTGGAAGACAATCTGAAAGGGAGTATGCTAACTCTGCCTGTCAATATCAAGTTTCTAGGCTTGGCTACAAGGACTTTCCCTTCCCTTAAAATTACTTACCTCATTGTTCATTCAAAACATTCTCCAGCTGAGATTTGGACACAAATTAAATAATTATGACCTTCGCTACCTAATCTTTTAATGAAGCAGCTGAGAGTCTAGGCTCATTTAGTTTTTACTATGTAATTTGTACACTAATATTATGTTTTACCTTTTTTGGTCCAGTTACCATGAATCAAAAATTCTTCACACAAATAAAGTTTGATTAGAGACACGTTCTTTATGTTGTGACTAGCATTAGATGTATAGAACAGATTCGTCTTCCCAAGGGATAAAATAGAACTTCCTTTCTAGTCACTGTTAATTGCCTTGAAATGATTTTTTCCACTTTTTGTCCTTGGCAGGTCTACTACTTAGAGTTAGAGAGAGTTCCGGTATTTTGTATCAGATCAAAGCACAGTTAATATTTTTAAAAGATTGTAATATCACTTATCTATATCTATTTTTAGAAGGTGGAATTAATACTCATGGACTAATTATACCAGAGGCTGATTTTGAACTGATTTGCCTGCTGTTATTTTTACTTTTATGTGCTTCTTTACTGTATTTTAAGGGATTTGAGGTTTGGCTTATTGGTTCATGGCATTTTAGACTTCGTGAGAAATCCTGCTCTAGGCTATGCAGGCTCCGTGCTGGAAGGGTATGGTCTGCTGTGTTCACTGTGGTGTCCCTGTGGTATATAGTTCCTGGAACATGGCAAATGTCGGGGGGGGGGGGAAATGTGGAATGAATCAACCTTCAAGGTCATTCATTTACTAAATGACCGTCATGGGACAAGAACCTAGATACTCTAACTCCTTATGTAGAACTCCTTCTAATACTTTTGAATATTATGAAATTATAGGAAATGGCTGTGTAGCAAATATTTTCAGGCAGTGAGATTGAGAGAAGAATGAATAGGGTGATCACTTAAGATTTGGTTGTGCATTCAAAAAATATTTTTGAGTGCCCACTGCATGCTTGCTTTGTCCCGGGTAAGACACTGGAGAAAACCAAAACAAATATTATACTTAATGTCATGGAACTTGAAGTCCAGTAGGAAAAAGAGACAAATAGTTCAATAGATATATGACAGTGTGATAGTTCTGTAACTGGAACATGCACAGAGGAGAGGCAGCTAGATCTAGCTGGAATATCAGCAAAGGCTTTTCCAAGAGGAACTAGTTTGAAGGGATGAGTAGGTCTTGTCTCTGTAGATGCTGAGGTACGGGCATGGGTGGGAGCAGGAACGTGGTTATATGAAACAGTTCACTAAAAACCAGCATAAAAGATGAATGGGGTAGTAAAATGATGAGGCTAAAGAGGCAGGTAGTCGGGGACCAGATCTTTATAGACCATTCATGCTAAGCTTTAGAGTTTGGACTTCATCCTAAGGCCACAGAGAAGCATAAAATTCTCTGAAGCAGTGATCCAGAGAATAGGGGGAGATGTTTTGCTCTGCTTGCTTCATTTTCGATACCTATAAAAGGGCAATAATAGTAGTGCCTCCCTCATTAAGATTGCCAGTATTAAATTAGGAAATCTATGTGAAGCATTTTATACTGTGCCTGGCACTTAATAAATTCTCAATAAATAGTAGCTATTATAGCCATCATTCTCATTTTATTATGACAGTTCCTTCTAATAAAGAAAGTACCATGAGCTGTGACTAGTGATACTTACGATTTTATATGGGGAAGGTATTAAGAAATGGCTTAAAAAGTATTGCCCTTAAAGTGTAGCTGTAGTTTTGTAGTGCTGAACAACAAATTGTGTGCTTTTGCCTATCTTCAAACTAAAAAAGCCCACACCTTATATTTGAGTCAGTCTCAGAAAAATTAGTAACTTTCACATAGCCTCATAATTGCACACACACAGATTTCCCTTTCAAGGCTAATACAGGTGACAAGTTTAACATCTACCCTATAAGCTTGTTGGGATAAAGAACACTTTTATGGAACTTAGACACGGTGCTTCAAGCACAAGATTCAACAATACATTAAAGAGACCTATCACAACTGAGTCCAAGTTGCTTTTTAAATTAAAATTTTTGTTTTGGCTGCCAAGAAAGATTTCAGAATGATCTCTTTGGTGGGGGGGGGGGGGGGGTCTTTACTTATTTACCATAAGAAGACTTAAATAAATTCCCAGCCAAAAATGTGTGAGAAGACCCGAGTATTTATGTACATCCCAATTAAGGTAGGGATATATGATTTTAAGTATCAGTTGTAAAGTTCAATTAATGACATTGAATTAGTCCTTAAAGAGCTCCATTAAGGATACGGAATAGAATATAATCAGTCTGATTTAAGTTAGAAGGATTTGGATTTGAATCTTGCTTCAGGGATATACTAGGCATGTGATTTTGGCCAAGATGACTTCAGTGACTTTTTATACAAGAAACTTTAGTGTCCTCATCTGTAAAATGGGTGTGGTAGTACTAGCCCTCAGTGGTTTTAAGTTTTAGAGTTACTGAAGTGGACATACGTAACATAGTCTGGTTCTTAGTAGGTTCTTGCAGCTGATAACTACCACCATTTATAACCACGTCCTCCACTCTTACTGCTTACTTGGGGCTGTTCTCAGACTGCAGCCATTGCTCAAACTTACCTCGATGAGCTATGCAGAGTTGATAGCAATACGATTCAAGTCTAACGAAGAGGCGATATTTCTGTCACAGTCGTGATTCTTAGCGGCAAGCAAAATCAGAAAAGGAATTCATTAGCAGGACCTGCAGACTTAGAGAGAGAACAAGACTTGGAAAGAACATGATCCAAGGCAGCTCCACGTGTCCCAGTGCAGGAAGCACAGCTGCTGCTGACATGTTGCAAAGATGGCCTAGACATGCTTCTGTCTTTGTAGATGCTATGAGAGAGCCCTAACCTTCTGTTTGCTTCTGATCCACAGTCCCTGAAGGGAGAATCCAATCCACAAGGTTAGGTCACATGCTCAAATGCTGAGTGCTGGGGGTAAGGAGGACCTCCCCACCTTACCCTGGTGTATCTCTGTATCTCTCCATTACTATGCGCTATGGAGTATACCCCCTCACTGAAGATTTTAGACCGCCAAAAAAAAAAAAGAGAGAGAAGAAAAATGTCTTGTACAATAACATCTGTACCCTCACATCTAAAACCAAACAGTGCGATTTACAAAAACATTTATTAAAATACTTAAGTGGGGCCACCTGGGTGGTTCAGTCGGTTAAGCGACCAACTTCAGCTCCGGTCATGATCTCGCGGTTAGTGTGTTCGAGCCCCGCGACGGGCTCGGTGCTGACAGCTCGGAGCCTGGAGCCTGCTTCGGATTCTGTGTCTCCCCCTCTCTCTGCCCCTCCCCCGGCTCACACTCTGTCTCTCTCTCCCTCAAAAATAAATAAACGTAAAAAAAAACTTTTTTTTTTAACTAGAATAAAACGCTTCAATGAATCATCATACCCTTCTCAGACATGGTCATGTCAAATGGAATTAGCTGAAAAATGGAGATGTGGTAATTATCAATGCTTCTTGCTTACTACAATACAGTCTGTGATGCTCACATAAACATCACAGTGGCAGCCTGCTTCCCGAGCTCTGCCTCCTCGGCTAGACTGCTTCTTGGTCAGTAGCTCCCATTTGTAGCTGAAATGCATCCTCATATTCTTTCTCAAAGCTATCTCTATTTCCAAAGCTACGACATGCTGAACTTGAAAATAGATGGTCTGCTACAAAGGTTAGAGATGAGAGTATACTGTAATAGGGAGAAGCTTTTTTATCTTTTAATCCTTTGGCTGGAGTACGTTTATCCATTGTGGATGCCTAAAAGTGTATCTGTACCAGAGACCAAAAAAAAAAAGGAAAAAAATAAAAGCCCCGAAATCTAGAATGGGAAGAAAAGGATTAAGTGAGATAAGTGAGATATCATTTTCAAATTTTCATTGACAATTTTAATCCTAAATCTCCTGATCCTTGTTGGATGAAACATCATAAAAGCTGATTCATTTGAAAGGCTCTCTGGTTATTAACTGCTTAAAATTTACAAGCCAAGCCTCATGCAGTTGGAAAGAAAAAAATGGTCTTATGATATCGGGAGCTGGTTATTTCAATAACTATACCAATTTTTCCTCAAGGACGTAGAATTGACAAACTCTACATTTTCAGGTTTTGTATAAAGGATTATAAAAACTTTTTTAGATAACCCTTATCTGTAGATTCTTGTTCTTGGGAATACATGAAATAGAGAAAGGGAGAAAAAGCTTTACTAAAATGAATGTTTCCAGACATTAAAATGGACCCTGGTGAGGGAAACCCGGGCTGCTTGTTGTTGCTGTTTTTAAACACAGGATCTTTTTTTTTTTTTAACGTTTATTTATTTTTGAGACAGAGAGAGACAGAGCATGAATGGGGGAGGGTCAGAGAGAGGGAGACACAGAATCTGAAGAAGGCTCCAGGCTCTGAGCTGTCAGCACAGAGCCCGACGCGGGGCTCGACCTCACGGACCGCGAGATAGTGACCTGAGCCGAAGTCGGCCGCTTAACTGACTGAGCCACTAAACACAAGATCTTAAACTTTCGTGCACACTTAAATCATCTGAGGATTGTATTAAACTACAGATTCTAGGGCTGCCTGGGTGGCTCAGTCTGTTAAGTGTCCGACTTTGGCTCAGGTCATGATCTCATAGTTCGTGAACCTGCATTGGGCTGTTTGCTGTCAGCACAGAGCCTGCTTCAGATCCTCTGTCCCCCCTCTCTCTAGGCTCCTCTCCCACTCACGCTGGCTCTCAAAAATAAACATTTTTAAAAAAGAAATAAAATACAAATTCTAATTCCGTAAGTCTAAGGCAGAGCCTGAGACCTAGCCCACGTGTGAAGTCCGGGCTGCTGGTCTCCCCACCACACATCGAGTAGCCAGGTTTTAAAGTCTCAGGAATTTCTGTGACTTTAATACCCCTGGTTTATAAACAGTCCTAAACCAGTAACAACTCAGTCCTTTCTGTCCTTTCTGTCCTTTTCCACATTCCTATCCTTTTTCAATCCTCATCACATCTGTGAATTTATTTAGACCTAGGCCATTCCTAATGGACCAGGGAGGTCCATTGAGAAGGAATTAACCTCAATGCTGAAGCAATACAACACAGTGCTTTAACTATCATCAGAAACAATTTATATTACTAGTAGTTATGAGAAACTAAAATTGAACGCCATCAGTTTTTAAAATGTTGCCAATGCTCTATTCTATTTTGATAAAGGTTTCTAGAAGACAGAAATGCTTTCATGTTTTCAGAGCAAGATTTCACTCTTCTGAAAAAAAAATTTTAATTTACTTTTTTGCCATAAAGAGCAAAAGGTTTATTCTTTTTTTTTTTTTTTGAGTATAGTTGACACACAATGTTACAGTAGTTTATTCCTAAAATTCAGATTTCCCTCGTATTTTCTAAGTCTAATGGTAAATCATGCTTATGAAAATTGAGGAAATAAAGAATGTCCAATTCTCAAGTCAAATGATCTCTGCAGTCTGACCTTGTGTGTTTAAAAATATTTGGGTATTTAGAGAGCAAGCGGCACAAAATTAGATTTTAATTGCATAATGTTCTCAATCCTTTGATAGGGAACCTCTGGGTTTCAGGTGACCGACTGGGGGTTAATATGACTTCAGGTTGCCAGGGTTTCTCAGTAAGAGGACACACTTCACAGTTAGAAAATGCTGAAGCTGAAATATACTCATAATATGCTCGTACCAGAGTTTCCAAATACATTCACGGGTCAGACCATATACTCTGAGCAATAAATGGTTCTATTGTCATAAAGTTTGAGACATGAAGCCACTCCATCCCATTCTGAAGGACTGACAAGGTCAATTAGCACAGAATGAACTCAGAGAAATCCCAGAGAAACCGATTAAACTTTATTTAACCCAAATGTTGCATAAATTTATTTTACCTCATAACCCTTCCTTTTTGTACTACACATTATTAATATTCTGTTAACATTCTATGAATTCAGAGCTTAAAAAAAATACACCTTAGTCAAAGTTACTAAACTCTGTCATAGGAGGAGGAATAATAATGATTTTCATCTTTTTAAAAATATGGGATACCTCATGTGTCATTTCACAGTAAATCTACAAGAATGAGAAATTCTCCTCATCTATAAAATGGAAATAATACAAAATACCTACCTCAGAGAGTTAGTTGTATGTGGGATCGTTGAGCACAATGGTCAACAATGAGACATTTTCCAGTGCAAGTTAGTTTATTTAAGTAGCCCGGGAACAGGACCCGTAGACAGAAAGAGCTGCACTTCTGCTGTATGAGGCTGGTGATTATACGCTTAGTGCTCAAAGGGGAGGGGAAATTCAAGGAGTATTGGATCATAAATGTTTCTTTGAATTTCTTCTTATAAAACTACTTTCTTCAGAGTGGTTTGGTGCTTATCATTCAGCTCAGTATTAACTATACGTGAGATGTACAAGCAGTCAAGGGACCTTTAAGAAGGTAGCACCCACGGGCACCTGGGTGGCTCAGTCAGTTAAGCTTCCAACTTCGGCTCAGGTCATGATCTCACAGCTCATCCTGAGTTTGAGGCCCACGTCCATGTCGGGGCTCTGCGCCACAGCACGAAGCCTGCTTTGGGTTCTCTGTTTCCCTCTCTGTGCTCCTTTCCCACTCATGCTTGCTCGCTGTCAAAAATAAATAAATAAACTAAAAAAAAAAAAAAAACAAATGTAGCAACCAGCTCTGATCCTTATCAAAACTATGCAGGCTATAGGTCAGCTTTCTGGGCTAAAGCTGAACATTTTTCTGCTTCTATCCCCCATCAGGTAGGTGAGCTCAAGAAAACTAACGTACATAAAAAGAGTTTGCAAACTGAAAAGTGCGGTAGAATTATGACAGGTCATTGTGTTAGTAACATACACATAAACACACATACATGCATACATGCATATGTATATATGTATAAATGTATGTCTCCCTCTTTCCAGAGAGACATTATGCACATAGTCTATGTCACAAACTTTTGTCTTTGTGTTCTTCCCACGATACTGGTCTTGGTGTGGGTATCTAGAGAACCCGTGCGTAATACATATATTTGGGTAAATGCAGGAATAAATGAGTAGACCACAAACCAGGGCTTCTGTCTCATATCAGTAGATCATCGCACTCAGATTGAAACAGGAAGAAGTTCTGAAGTCAGTCTTTATTCAGTGTTTGGAAATAAGGTACACCAGGTCTGTCTTTCCTTATAGCATCTCATCAGGTATACGATTAAAGAACAAAATTCTCCAAATACATATTTATTATTATAAATCACAATATTACATATCTGTTCAAATATGTAGGTATTAGAGGCCATATTCCTCATTTAGGGTCTTGAAATTCGTGTGCTGTGGCAGTGAATAAGTCAGTTCTTAATACATTTTTGAGTTCTTACAATAAGACTATGATAAGCAATGGTTTCACTCTTACAGGAATACCAGAGATGGCTAATCATTTCAACTCTTTTTCTTTCCCTATCCTGATTCTTTTTCTGGGTTTCCTGAATTAGTAAATGGTTCAAACATGCTTCTATTTTCTAGCTGGAGATAAATTTGGGTTGGTACTGCTTATAGCTCTCATTGGATCTGAAACCCTCCAATGAGCTGCTTCCTAGTCCCATTTTGGCCTCTCAGTCCTGGAGGAATATGCTTGGTTCTCGACTAGCTTGAGCCCTACCCTGGACCTAGACTTTGGAAGAGGGAATCTCCTTTGAGTATTTTCTCAAAGGAGGCTTTGTTTTGAGGTGATGCTTTGCTGACCACTCATTGACTTTCTAAGCTCCTACCAAAGGAGCCTATAACTTAATCACTGGAAATATCCCTACCTCTGACTTCTTCCTTTCTAGCCTATAGCACTTTTCTGAGTTGTGTGGTTGTTAAGATCAGGGACAGTAATGTGTTTCTGGCTCCCCCAGTCCCAGATGTTTCTGTTCTTAAATTAGTTCAAAGCTGGAGCCACGAATTTTAGGGTAGCCCAAAAGGTAATGTGAGCATCTAAAGAAAAGAAAGGTGATCAGGGGGAGTTTAATATAGCGGATTGAGGCTTGCATCTGATCTTTCCTTTTCTTTTCTTTTCTCTTTTCCTTTTTGTTTTGTATGTATGTATATTCTAAGTGTCCAAATAGTTTCTCAGTATTATTTATTGAATAATCCATTTATTCACACTAATTAAATTTGGCATTTAATCATACTCAATTATTATGCATACTTATGGCTGTTACTAGGTTTCATTTTTCTTTCATTGACAGTCTAATTTTATACCAGTATTGTAGAATTGAATTATTGTGCTGTTTAAATTTTGGTACAGCAAGTAGAATGAGGCCACTTTGGCTCATTTACTCATTTAGATCAATATCAGAAAAAATCCCCCTTCCAAAAAATCCAAATGGCATTTTAATTGGAGTTAATTTCACAAATTAATTTAGGGAAAGTAATGCTTTTAGAGATATTTTTGTCATCCAAGGTAGGGTACTCAATCTCCATTTACTTAAAAAATTTTTCTTACATAACTAAGAAACTATGTAGTTTCCTTCATAGGAGTTGCACATATTTCTTATTAAGTTTATTTCTAACTATTTTACATTTTTGCGCTTACGTGGGTGGTTTCCATTTTCAATTAATTTTGTTCCAGTTATTATTGGTATAATAAAATCTAGTGACTTGGAAATAATATTGTATAGATATGTCAATATGTATCTAAGTTTTAATTAATTTGAGTTTTTAGGAAGATAATCATATTATCTAAAGAGATAATAAATTTCTCTCCGACTTACCTAATGCCTATACTCTTTTTGGCCACTTGATTTGAGAAAAATTATCTATTTTATTAAATACTCTAACTTCACTAGATGTTACAGAAAAGATATATTTTATAGATTACTAATATATGTTATTATTGATATGTGACAGTCTACAAAGTCACACCAAACTTTAAATTATGGCCCTCAGAAATATATTTTGTAAAAGAATGTGGTATAATGGAACAATTCTTAACTTGAAAGTTGGGATCCTCGGTTCTAACCACAGCCCTGCTGCTAATTAACTGTATGACCTATGAATTTTATCAAACCATATCTGTCCCAATTACCTCTGCGGAAATGAAATACAAAACTGCTTCTTAGCAAGTCTCAATTCTTTTGAGTCATAAACCCTTTTGGAAAGTGAATGGAA
The DNA here is from genome assembly GCF_027475565.1 of Acinonyx jubatus. Taxonomy (NCBI): domain Eukaryota; kingdom Metazoa; phylum Chordata; class Mammalia; order Carnivora; family Felidae; genus Acinonyx; species Acinonyx jubatus. Next base: position 134,223,937 of record NC_069384.1, read on the forward strand.
ACTATAGCTCTCTGATCATAAATTCATACCTGCATATAAATAGATTGCATAAAGTTATAGTCTGTATATTCCATGATGCTTTCCCATGGGTAGCTGATAAACAAAACAAACGAAAATGCCCCAGTGCTAGATAATCTCTAAGATTGTTTTCAACTTGGAGAAGATTTAGTTACAATTCCTTTAAGAAAACTGCCTTGCACCTGCAACTTGGGTGTGTTGAAGAAACAATACCTCAGTCTGTTGACCTATCTTTCACCGTTCATGAGACTCAGTCAGAGCTGCCCTAACTCGTTAGTAGAACATTTTTTCATCTTTCTGTTCTTTCCAGGTTTTGTACCATTTGAGTGTAATTGTATTTTGTACAATAATATACATGCTGCAACAATCCTCTCCTTTAATCCGTTTCTTCTGAAGGTTCTTAACCATGGGAGAAGTTTAGCCACAGCCACGCACTGTCAATTTTGTGATGCAGACAAACTCAATAAACAATTTCACTTTACGTGCAACTTTACAGAAATGTAATGATTTCTTAAATTGAGAGAAAGCACTACCACTGTCTAGATTGGATACATAAATAGGTTGTGATTAGAGGGTTCAAAATTTCATTTCTGACTTAATCTCTAAGGGATAGTCAGATGCAAAGCTAACTTCCTAATATCTTACAACTTCGGTCATTTGGACGGCGTTCTGATTAGCCCAGCTGGTGAGGCCCTTCTCAATACAGGCTCTAACATCGACCAGCATTTCTCGTAACCCCTGCACTCAGCAGCCTTACACAATGGCGTTGGCTCCAGTTGAGTAACTATTTCATTCCAGCCAACCTTGGTTCATAGATCACAGGATGTTAGTGGAAGGAGGAGCCCGAGAGAGAAATATTCTAAACCTCTAATTTTACTTAGTTGCTTGCTTCTCATAATGTACTGGGAAGAAGAGTGGACTGGGAGTCATGAAATTAAGAGTCCAGTCCGGGCTCCAGTCTTCATATTTCTTCTTGGTAAAATGAGATGGTCAGAACAGGTGATCTCCAAAATCTTCAGAACATCAGCTTACTTCTTTTTTATGCAAAGAAGAGGGATACAAAAGACGTTCGACAGAGATTTTTCTACTCTAAGGTATTTCTGAAGATAGAAATACATATTTCTACTTCCAAAGATATGTGAACTGGTTTTTGTGGTTTCTAGCCCTTGCTCCAAAGAGACGGTAGGGTTGACCTGATGTGTGTGTTTTTGAAATTACATTTTAGTCTATATATTCCTTTCCTCAAGTCCACGTATAATATTTTTGCATTTCCAGAGCTGAAGGGTAAAGATAGTATTTTTAAGGAGTAATAGAAAATAACCTGTGATTTCAATGGAAAAGAATCAGGTTGTCAGTATTTTCCTTAAATTAGTATTTTTTTTACCTGTCTTTGGGTTGCCCTCATCACTAAATTTGAGAAGATTGAGGGGCAGGCACCTGGGTGGCTCAGTTGGTTGAGCATCTGACTCTTGATTTTGGCTCAGGTCATGATCTCACAGTTGTGAGATCGAGCCCCTATGCTGAACTCCATGCTTAGGATTCTCGTTATCCCTCTCTCTGCCCCTCCCCAGTAAGTAAGTAAGTAAGTAAATAAATAAATAAATAAATAAATAAATTTAAGACGATTGGATCCGGATAACAGTTCTTCTGAATAGCAACCCTTGCTGAGGCCTCTCCCGTCTTCCCAGTAACTTTTATGTGAAGACCAGGATAAAGACATCTTAAACATCTTAACCATCACTGAAAGTTAGGGTCAACCACTGATGTCCTAGTACAAGAAACAGGAAGAATTTCCACTAACTGACACATAAATAGGTTTGGATTTTAAAACAAAACGCACAGACCACGTGAGCTTTTTGAGAGACCTACACAAGGAAGCCCCTTTTTCCACACTCACACTTTGCCCTCTGATTCTGAGAGCGCAGGTCTGTAAGGAGATGGAGGAGTTGGTGTGCACACATCGCTTTAAAGCAGGATGCAGCTCTGCCAGGCTCAGTGGCTTTTCTGTTTCATCCGAGATTAGGAGAAAGTTTCCCATCTTAGAGATGAAGGCCACGGAAAGGAGGTACTACAATGGCAAATTGCTGATATTAACCCTTAAGTAGAAAAGTATAGCTGAGATGGGCTTCTGAAAAAGTAAATGCCACCTGCAAATAGAACTGAAAATAGTACGCATACCTTGTAAATCACACACACCATGGAACCTGCAGAAAAAGACAGGAAAAAAGGAAGTATGGAGAAATGTAAGAAATAATAGACTAGTAAACCTGGTTTTAATGAAAATGTAGTAACCTGGGGAAAAGGTCAGGTTATTTCAAGTGAAGAACTCAGGATACAGATTTCTATGTATTATACGATTCCTGTTTGGGATAAAAAGTGAAATACGCACACATGGACTAGAAATAAATTCAGTAAGTAGTGGAATTATTTGTAAATGTTTTTTCTTTACATTTTTTTTAAAACTTGACTGACATCAAATTAATATCTAGCTTACATTTATTTAGTACAAACTACACACATGGTCCAGTGCTTAATATATTTGTGTACGTTATCTCATCCGATTTTTTGTTGCATTTTCATGAGGCAGATATTTTCAACCCCATTCACAAAAGAGAAACCAAAGCTTGAAAAGTTTGAGGTGTCCTGGAAATTTCTTTTTTAAGTAAAATACTTTTTAAAAAAAATTTTTTTTTCAACGTTTATTTATTTTTGGGACAGAGAGAGACAGAGCATGAACGGGGGAGGGGCAGAGAGAGAGGGAGACACAGAATCGGAAACAGGCTCCAGGCTCTGAGCCATCAGCCCAGAGCCTGACGCGGGGCTCGAACTCCCAGACCGCGAGATCGTGACCTGGCTGAAGTTGGCCGCTTAACCGACTGCGCCACCCAGGCGCCCCGAAATAAAATACTTTTTAACATCCAAAAAATTTAGAACAAATGTCGTAGACACCACTGGAAATTATACCTTTAATCTTTTACCATATTTGCTTCACTTGTATTTTTAAAATAATACAATATTACAGATAAAGCCAAAACCCCATGACCCCCTAACTCCCGTCTGCTCCCTCCTTACTAAAGTGGATGCATAAGCTTTTCTTAGATGCTATTTTTTACTACCCAAGTGTATTAGTAAAACAATGTATTACTTCATCTTGTTAGCTTCCATATAAATAAACACAAATAGAAGTCACAGTAGTAATAGTAGAAGCAGTAGTAGTAATAACAGCAGATAATTAAGGAGCAGGTAGTGGTGGATGTTAGTAATAATACATTTTTCCATTATCTTATTTGGTAGTGGTGATATTTGTGTTCTTTCCCCAGATCTTCACCAACAATTATTACCAATGGTTTTAAATTTGAGAAAACTTGGGGGCAGGGAGGAGTGGGGTTAGAAGTAGTGTCTTGTTCCAATTTCCATTTCCCTCAGTAAGTAAAGTAGAACATATTGTCTCCCCCACCACCACTTTTTTTTTCCTTTTTGGCTACTACAGTCTCCTCTTTGGGAATGAGACACTTAGCTTATTAATTTGCAAGTTCTCTTCTTTCCTAAATAACTTATTTGATGGTCTATATTTTGAAATGTTAAAGTCTTTAAAAATTATTATCCACTGTATATGTGACCTCTGAAGTTAAGTGTTATTGATTTCAAATTGCATGCATTCATTGCCACAGAATGTGGTGTCTACGACATTGATTGTTCAGTATTTGCTGAAGCTCAATTTGAATATATTTTTTGTGTGTTTGGATAGAACATGCATGTGTTTTTCTGCATATAATTTTGCGAGGTTTTATATATGTCAACTGGGTCAAGATTCTGAATTTAATTATACATATATTATAAATATTAACTATTTTCTATCAAATATACACAGAAATTTTATTTGGTGCTCTTTCAGATCTCTGTTCATTTTCCACGGTGTCTATTTTCCTTTTAATAGTTCCTGGTTCCTTATTTTATGTCCATTAGATCAAATTTCTGAATTGAATTTATGCATTTTAAATATATTATCTTAATTGTATTTCCCCATTTTTATTTTATTTTATTTTATTTTATTTTATTTTAATTTAATTTTAAAGTTGATTTATTTTGAGAAAGAGAGAGCACGAGCAGAGGAGAGGCAGAGAGAGAGGGAGAGAGAGAATCCCAAGCAGGCTCCACACTCTCAGCATGGAGCCTGATACAGGACTTGGGTCATGAACCACAAGATCATGACCTGAGCCAAAACCAAGAGTCCTCCAGATGCTTAACCAACTGAGCCATCCAGGCCCACCGCCCCCCATCTTTATTTAATTAATTCACATCCATTGTGTGTTAGTTTTCTTATCACCTAATTCTTGCAAAAGGTGAACTATTTTCTCATGTAATTTTTTTCATTTTTATTGTCAGCTCATCTTCCATAGGGCTTCTTTCTGTAGAAATTCTGTACAGATTGAGGTATGGGAATATACAGAATTTTGGTTGTTATTTTGTTTGCTTTTGCCAAGGACAGTAAGATTATCTCTTCCCCTAGGATCAAATTCTTAAAAATTTCTTACATTCAAGGCACCTCATGGCTAGTGTATGTTCAGACACAAATGTATGCCAGGCACAAGTCTGAATTTTAAAAGTTTCTCTCAAGAGACTACTTTTTTCAGACTCCAACTTCCTTGTCATCCCTGTAAACTGTTGGGTAAATTATTTCTACCATTCTCCATGCACGCGCCAAGGTTGTATGCCAGGTGGCAGTTCCAGCGTTTGTAGGATTTAAGTGTTCTCTCCTGGGCCCGCATGGGTATGAAACTCAAACCCACTGACATCAGTACCTCTGGCTAGGCTGCCTATCCCTCTCTCCCTGTCAGCTTTCAAATTTGCTTCTCCTCATTTTTGCATATGGAGATGTCACTTCTCCTTCTGGAAGAATATATATATTACCAGCATTTCTGGGTGTTTATATCAGAAAAGCTTACACATTAGCCGAGTTCATAATCTTACCAGAGCTATGGTATCAATTTCTGCCCCAAAGAATCTAACCTCAATGCCAGCATGATTTCATTGAATGTTTTCTTTGAAGTATAAGAACGGTCGTAATCTAACCCTAAGAAGCCATAAGGTTAATTGCTGAAGACCCGATTCCTACTTATAGTGCCTTTATAGGGGAAAATCATTTAAACATAAGCCTTCGAATCTCCAATCCTTCAGACAGAATTGTTCAGTTACTGGGAAAGTAAATTACGCTGCTGTCTAGAGAAGACATCATCAAATGTGCTTAATATAGAATTATTTCTTTCCAGCTACTATATTAATCATATTCTTTTGGAATAGTTGACAGTTTAATGTACTGCTGATTATTTTCCTAAGACACTATAGATATAGAGAAAAATAGGATAGAAAAAGAACTGAGTCTTGGAGATTGTTGCATTTAAACTCTACGAGGTTTTCAGTATTTACTATAAAATATAAATATTTGTTGAGGCCCAAAGAAGGACAATGCTATGAGCTGCAAGCAATACAAAGAATTGGAAATTAGAAGCCCTGCCTGATAGAAGTGTACTCTCTTAGAAAGTCAAGAGGTAGACACAAAACTACACAAAAATTATTTTTTTAAATGCTGCTTTGTTGTACATTTGCACAGGCAAAAACTTCCTAAAAAGTTTAGAAAGAAGTAGAAGTAATTTTAACTGAATCTCTGTGAAGATGGCATTGGAGGTGGGCTTCAAAAGGTGAAGACTATTTTGGTGGGGAACATTTAGAGAACATTTAGGTGAGAGGCATAGCGTGAATAAATTCATGGAAGTATGAAATCTCACAATGCATTTGAGGAACAGTTCGTGGATGAGTTTGTGCGGGGTAGAACATTCTTGAATAAAATAAAATGCCAACAACAGAATGGAGCATAGAATACATGGGTGAAGAAGGCCAGGTATTAAACTAAAGTTTGCTGAAATTAAATTCTGAAAAAGGTGGAACATACAAGGCCTATGTGAAAGAATCAGCCATGAGAAAACTCCAGCTCCAATATCTGATTTTTCCAGAGAATTTGAGAGTGGGGATTTTTTGGCATTTAAACACTGGCAAATGATTCAGAACTTGAAAAGCACAGGGTAAGCATAGTGCAAATAAATGTGGGCCCGATCCAGTCCATAGGTCACCGATTTGCTTTTTCAGACACACAGTGAGTAAGAAAAGAGATAAGACCAAAATAATGGGTTGGAGTCTTGGCCAAGATGTACAGATGGGATCTCTAAGACAGACGAGACCAGAGAAGGTGTGACCTGATTGATAGACCATTTTAGGAATTGTATTCCAAACTCAAAAGGGAGAAATGCAGACAATACTCTTTGTGATGTTTGTCAAACTGTTTGGTCCAGCTGTACATGTATTTGCATGAAAGGGAATACACACGCTATTTTTAGGAGATTGGTCTCATGCTTTATACGCTTGCACTAATGAAAAGTTTCCTTCTGTTGGGTATCCTAATTGTGTGATTATTTCTATAAAGTGGTATTGATTCTATAAAGAATTTCCACTAAGCACTAGTTCCATTTGAGATTTTAACAAACATGACTGTGAGTTATAGATAGACGATAGGACATAAGAGATAACTAAACATTTTATCTAAACCAATTAGACATCTGGTATAAAAATGTGTATACCTCTTTTCTCCTTTCTTGTCACGCGTGTATGTGTGGGTGTTTGCTTTGTAGTTAGGGTTTCTCTAACTAGCCACAAACAGAAAAAATAATTGAAATGTGCTTCGTAGTCTAAGACCCTACAGAGGCTACTGTTAAAACCTCCTTGCTGACATGTCGTTTACTTGGATAGGAATCTATTGGTTTTGTTTTTTTCCACTGACATTAGTCAGGAAAAAAGACAAATCCTAAATTTAATTCCTCAGAAACTCAGAGACCAGAACCTGTTCAAGATAGAAATGATTTATGAAGTCTCTGTACAAGTGGTAGATTTGTTTCCCTGTATATTTGTCCATGCCCCTGTCCTCTACTCAAAAATTTAGACTGGCAGAGATTGGATACCAGAAGATTCACTCCATTGAAATACTAAAGACAGAAAGAAAAGTTAATGTCCATGAAGTTTTATGCAGCTTTCAAAATCTATATCCATTTTCTCTTTTGAAGACAGCGAAAATTAACCTTTGGCTGGACAGCTTCCTGTGAACCTTTATTTGATGCCAAAGGATAAGATGTTATATGATGCTTTTTAAGAATGTGAGTTATAGGGGCACCTAGGTGGTCCAGTCGGTTAAGCGTATTGATCTTAGTTCAGGTCTTGATCTCAGGGTCGCGAGTTCACACCACTCGTTGGGCTCCGTGCTGTTGGGGGTGAAGCCTACTTAAAAAAAAAAAAAAAAAAAAAAAAAAGATCGTAAGTTCTAGATTCAGACTTCAAAACCGGGATCCTCTAGTCATTGACTGTGTTGGTTTGCGTATGTCACTTACCTGTCTAAAGCACTATCTCCTCAAGTGTAAAACGGAAAGAGAATTAGCTATTTCACCAGGTTATAATGAAGGTTAAATGATATAAAGTAATTATGGAATGCTCAGTTCGTGTGAATGGCTGTTGGCTGCCCTGGCTACTGCTGTTGTTTCAGCTACCATTATTTCTATTATTGACACATGATATTTTATTAAGGTCATGACCATGGCAGGTGATTTTATTCTCAAGGAACTTCATGTACTTGATTTTCAATGTTGAAGCCAGCACCCAAACTGCCTGCAGTCTTTACTGAAAATCTGCTGCTGATGGTCAGAGATTACAGGCTTATTTTTAGCAGAATTTCTAGCCTGAAATGGAATTCTGTCAAGGTTGGCTTTTTTGAGTGTGATGCACAGAAGGGTGGTATTTCTAATTTTATCATTTGCTCATAAAATCATGTTTTTAGTGCTAGCTAATCCCATTAATTTTTAAAATATATTGCTTTAGGTTTATAGGTTGCAAAGCTATTCTGTGGCTGAAATGGTGTATCTTAGAATAGGTGGTGACTCTGACCCACTAGGAAATAACTGATGAAATGACTTTAAAGAGTAAATTAGCATGATTTAAAAACATATCATAATTGGGGCGCCTGGGTGGCTCAGTAGGTTGAGTGTCCGACTCCGGCTCAGGTCATGATCTCACGGCTCATGGGTTCGAGCCCCGCGTCCTGCTCTGTGCTGACAACTCAGAGCCTGGATCCTACTTCAGATTCTGTCTCCCTCTCTTTCTGCTCCTCCCCCACTCGCTTCCTGTCAGTATCTCTCCCTCTTTCTCTCAAAAATAAATAAACATTAAAAAAAAGACATGTCATAACTGAGGAGACATGATTCCTGTCTCCAATACAGTGTTTTATACGTTTCATACAGAAACTGTTTGTCCATAGCAATGCAAATATATTTGCGAAAATCCAAAAATAATACCATGATGTAATAGGATTCTGAAGAGTCAGATCTTCTTAAATGAATAATCCAGTATTTATTTTGTTAACAAGTAAACATATGTGACTCTATTTTTCTGTACACAACATGCTTGATGAATGGTGTAAGCAAGTCATGTTATAGTAGTCATTCTTTTTTTTTTTTAAGTTTATTTAGTTATTTTGAGAGAGAGGGAGAGAGCAAGCGTGAGTGGAGGAGGGACAGAGAGAGAAGGAGAGAGAGAATCCCAAGTACGCTCCATATTGTCAGCACAGAGCCCAAAGCAGGGCTTGAACTGACGAACCGTGAGATCATAGCCTGAGCCAAAACCAAGAGCCCGAGCTTGACCAGCTGAGGCACCCAGGCGCCCCAGTAGTCATTCTTTACAATTGTCATGGCCATATTGGGTGTGTGTGTGACAGAGAGAGGGGGGAGGGGGACAAACAGCAATTCACTGCCACTGCCAACCTAGAGAATTTTGCATTCTTTAAAATTGGTGAATTAAATACTTTTCATTCTTTGGGAGGGAAAGATTCCATCTTTGGGTGGCAAGCTCAATGGAATTATATTAGGGAAAGTCTCTATTTTCTATGAGTCAATAATTGCATTGAGGTACCAATCAAATAATTAAAAGATCTTTATTTGACCAAATATTGAATTGATTTTGATGAGGGCAGATGTTCTGATCCTACTATTTTGAACCTCACATTTTTACTAACCTTGTGGATGTTTGTTTGTGTTTCTTGACCCCTAAGCACATTTCCACTGTATATTTAGTAATACAGACATTTTCACTAAAAGAGCAGCATTTCTGATTCTCATCTAGAAGGTACTTGCTAGAACTTCTGGCACAAATTTAATTTTAAATTAAAATTTAATTTTAATTAAATTAAATTTACTTTAATTTAAATTTAATTTAATTTAATGAATACCTATACAGCAATGTCAAATAATTTCTTTCCATTTCCTTTTTAAAATTTCGACTGAAATTATTTTTACCAAGGTAAGTTCTTTTCTACGTAAACTTTATACCAAAGATTTAATTCATCAATCAGGTTTTTGTCAAATTCCACATCAGACGGAATGAGTTTTCTTTTGTGACATTTCTAGCAAGTCCGGTTTTCTCAATGCAAGTTTTAGAGAACTAATTTTTATTAAGATTTTATTCCTGGGGCGCCTGGGTGGCTCAGTCAGTTAAGTGTCCAACTTCAGCTCAAGTCATGATCTCACAGTTTGTGGGTTCGAGCCCCGCACCCGCATCTGCCTCTGCACTGACTGCTCAGAGCCCGGAGCCTGCTTCAGATTCTGGGTCTCCTTCTCTCTCTGCCTCTCCTGCTTGCACTCTAATTCTCTCTCTCTCTCTCTCTCTCTCTCTCTCTCTCTCTCTCAAAAATAAATAAACATTAAAAATTTTTTTAAAATATTTTATTCTTCCATCATTCATTGGTCAATAACAATTTTACTTTGTGCCGCTTTAGTTATTGTGAATTATATTTTTTTCATTATTTCTACCATGTCTAATTTGTCCCCAATCAATGTTTGCTGTCTTCAGTGTTCCTAAAAAATGTTTATTTTCAATCAAGTTATTTTGTTTTGGGAACTAGCCAGTTTGAACATGCTCAGGTTTAAATGTCATCAACTGCTTTTGTTCCATTTCTACTAACCATGCTTACCGGATAGCATAATTAAAATATGTTTGTTTCTTTCAACAAGGAGCAAAGAACATGAGGTAGAACAGGGATGGCATCTAGATGGAGAGAGGCACCGAATGTCAAATCCAAACAGTGGGTCAAAATATCCTTCAAATGTTTAGACACTTTAGTGGAATCAATCAGGAGTCATATGGTTTTGCTAAGTGATGGTGATGCCTCAGTTTATTTTATTATCTGTCTATATTAATGGATCACTTTATTCTAACGCCCAAATTTCCCCACTGGCATATGTCCATTTTTAGTTATATACATGATATAAGATGAAAATTAATTGTCAACTCATCTTTCAATTTAGAGAGCAAGTTCGTTCTGGAATAATCTAGTTATTTCTGGCAAAATGATGGAAGACTGCAAAAACAGGTGAACAGGATTCAGCATGTTAAGCAGTGATCATACCTCAGGCACCATGACAGATGTGATAAAATTATCTTCCTCAAGCCTCTCAACAAACACGAAGGCATTTTTAGTTCCTTTTTTAGTTGGGGAAGCTGGAGTTTAGAGAGCCTGCTTCCCTGAAGTCAGATTGTTAAGTAGTCATGGGTCTGCCGTCGAAGCCATTCTGCCAACCCAAAGCCTGTTTTGTATTCATGACAAGTGTATCTATTCTGTGGTCTTTATGATTGAGAAAGATATGCTTTATCGCTTAATAAATATGTGTTGAGTGCATATTAGGTGCCACACCCTGAGCTAGGCTTGGAAATCAAGTGTGTGAGACAGACGATAATTCCTACCCTCAAGAAGCAGCGGTCTAATGGGAACTGCAGGCAGATAATCAGATGAGATTAAAATGCAGTCAGGCCTCCAGTGGCGAGGGGTGGGAAACAGGGCTAAGGGATGGAGATGAAAAATTGATTACATAGATTACTGCAAAATGAGAGGGGAGAAAAATAAGACCTAAATGAAATCACTGGAGGTGCGAGAGTTTTGCAAGATCCTTAAAAGTGTTTGTTAAGTGTTGCATCATAGTGATGATGATTCGTAATGATTAGAAATTATAATCTAGATACCCGTGTAAGGCTTGAATGCCAACAACCTGAACTCTTCAGTATGAGCCTCTCTGAAGACTGAAAAGTGTTTCTCCTTCTACATGTATTGAGTTTTGTCAGAGCGAATGACCCTGAGATGAATCCCAAAAGGTTTCTCCAGCACTTTCTCAAAGCCACAGTACCTATTGCCTTATTGTTTCTTCAGAAGTTATTTCTAGATTTTAAGGATGTGCATTATCTTTTTGCATTATAAATATTCTCAAAATAAAGGTGAACTCCTCCTCCGACTCTAGCAAAGAATTATATTAACTTCATCCCCATATTATTTGTGATTTCTTCGTCTTTCTCTCTCTCTCTCACACACACAGACACACACATGCATATCCATAGGGGGAGAATGATTTGACAGTTTTTCCTGTTGATTTACTCAGAGGCTTAACATTCTTGCCACAGTATTATCCATTATGTGAAATATTAGTCCTCGATGTAGCAGTTTAAACCCAGCTTCTCTTTTGGTGGATTGCTTTTGCTGATTTTTTATTTCTCGGAAGAAAAGAAGGATATTTTTAAGTTTGTAAACTTGCAGGTTAAACGTACTCTACATGACTTTCTGGCTCGTACCCTTCACTCCAGCCAAATTGCGTAAATTCCTTTTCTCCATATGTGCATTAAGTGTTCCTGGCCTGGTGCCTCTGCACTTTCCCTACATCTCTGTTCTTCTAAATCCTACTCATTCTGTGCAGTACAATTTGAATACTCTTCCTCCTTTAAACCATTTCTGATTGCTCCAGGAAGGGGCACTTAGTTCGAGCAAACATCCGCTATTATTAGAGTTTCCTAGTAGACTGCAAGGCAATGATGACCCAACTCCCTGACCTTTGCATCTCACGCAGCATCTCAAACACTATGCATGGTCACTACCTATTTGCCAAGTGAGTGAATTAGTGAATTAATGACTTAGGGGCTATTGAGAGACTACTGAACAGGTGGAAATAATGAAAGTAATATTTTAGTTTCCTGGGTCAAGAAAAGCTTCTCTTCAGGAGTGATGGGAGGTAAAGAAAGAGAATTAATCTGAATATACTCTTGGCTGGGAACTGGATGTGAGAACAGAGAGTTCAGGAACCAAGTGTTTTCATGAGGGTGCAGTTGCTGAGCAAAACAAACAAACAAACAAACAAACCTCCAAAACAAAAACTGACTACATTCAAGTCTGAGACAAAACCCGAAAGACAGACATTAACAATCTGCAGGATGTTTGGAAAAGGGAAACCAAGCATAGGGAGTGACGTCATATGACCTTGAAAAAGGCAACCTCCTAAAGCGGGTGAAGTTGTAGCTGAGGCCTTGACAACTGGATTTTTTTAAATTTTATTTATTTTTGTATACGAAATTTATTGTCACATTGGTTTCCATACAACACCCAGTGCTCATCCCAACAGGTGCCCTCCTCAATGCCCATCACCCACCCTCCCCTCCCTTCCACCCCCCATCAACCTTCAGTTTGTTCTCAGTTTTTAAGAGTCTCTTATGGTTTGCCTCCCTCCCTCTCTCTTTTCCCCCCTTCCCCTCCCCCATGGTCTTCTGTTAAGTTTCTCAGGATCCACATAAGAATGAAAACATATGGCATCTGTCTTTCTCTGTTATGACTTATTTCACTTAGCGTAACACTCTCCAGTTCCATCCACGTTGCTACAAAAGGCCATATTTCATTCTTTCTCCTTGCCAAGTAGTATTCCGTTGTGTATTTAAACCACAATTTCTTTATCCATTCATCAGTTGATGGACATTTAGGCTCTTTCCATAATTTAGCTATTGGACAACTGGATTTTTAAACACTAGAAATGCTGCCATATTTTGGAAGAGTGGGGAACCAGGGGAGGCAGATTGGGCTCAATCCTAGTCTTAGAATCAGGGCTCTGACTACAGGGTATAACTCATGTGTTCCTGGGTCCTCAGCAGTTAGAACTGGGAGCCAAATCCTGCCTCGACCATAGCCTGGGCTCACTAGAGCCCTGGCTGCTTAGTTTCTTTCTGAGAGGCCCTGCCTGCTCCTTCAGCTCTGCCCAGGCTTGCTGCTGCTGCTTCCTGCCATGTTTTCTCAGGGTGTTCTGGTACCTTGGACTTCCCTGTTGTCATTACTGTGTGCCTCTTGCTGCCTCTGTCATATGCCCAGAGTGGGACAGCTTTCTCCCTAACCTCTACAAAACCTGTCCCATGGCATTTGAAACCTGTTTCCCAGAAACTGGACTGTAAGTATTTCAGAAGATACCATCCAATGAAAGCATAAACACATTTTTCCTGCAAATTGTTAGGGTAAGATTTAAGCAAATGTGCAAATAAGCTATGTACTGTATGTACTTTGATTACAATATGAGTTAAACCAACTTTTGTGTGCCAGGCTGGAAACTAAACCATCTTTTGCCCCTGCTTCCATTGCTTTAAATCCATTAAAAAGGCATTATGGTCGCCAAATAATGAATATGCATACAGAGTTGGTGTCTGTGGGTGAAATTAAAAGTTAGATGCTGGTGAATGGAATGGTTAAAGCCTGATTCAAAGCTTAGCTTATTTAATATTTTTAATAAGGTCTAAAAACCTATGTAGGAAAGTGGGTTTTCAGAAGAAAAACAAAAGCTCTGTGGTCTTTAATTTCTCCACAGCATGGGTCTGACCTATATAAAGTCTCTTGCAAAGTCCACAAGAGAATGTAACCAAAGAGTTCTATTCCTGGAAAATGAAGCCTTGGGGACTTGCTGAGAGTTCAGTCTATGGTTCCAAAAAGCTTTCACATTCCCCAGGCTTTTGCATACACTGACCATGAACACATCAATTCCCGCCAACTGCCTTTGGAATAATAGCTAGGGCTTCTGGTAGGGGTGGTGGGGAGGTGAAGAGTGTCACAAAAGTTTCCATGCTCAAAATAAAAATGACGCCACGTCTCCAGACCACATGTCCTTGATAATGGTGACTATAAGCAAGTGATAGGGACCAGGTGGAAGTGAACAGCAATTACAGAGAAAAGTCAACTGGAACAGCCATTCGTGTGAAAGAGATTAAGTGAATCAAGAGTGTGTTAATATCCAAACTTCGACCAACAAGAAGGATCAGGAGGTACTATGGCATATTAACAGGTGTAAAGACTAAAAATTCAGACAAACCCAGACCGAAAAGCTGGTCCTTAGCCTTAACACGTGTCTACTCTTGATCATGTTTGATTTAGCCTAACACTTTAATATCAACATTTCAGATTATAACCCTTGGCTCTTAGAATTGGAAGAGATTGTTACACGATATAAGATTAAATTAAATAATATATAAACTATTCTGTGCCTTGGGCGATCAGTTTGTGGTCTTCAGCTACAAAGGCACAAACAAGAGTACTACAACACACTCTTTGTACCGTAACAAGCCAAGTAACAGCAAAGCAGATCGATGACAAAGTATTCTGAGCCTACGTCCTATCCATTTTGTATTTTCAGTACCTCACGATGAGAAGTGGCATTTGTAATACCAATGGCGCAAAATCTCCGATCTGCAAGAATGATGTGATTGTGTGTGTTATTTCTATTGTGTTCATTATTTTCTACTGATGGAAATGAGATGCTGGGTTCGTGTTTTATACCAGTGTTCAGTAATGAAGGATTTTAGAAGTCTGTATTACTTTCAGTAAGACAGAAAACCTTCATTCCTTTCAAACCACAGCAGCAACAAGAATAGCTCTTTACTAGTGCTTGTTGTGTTTAGCATTCTACTAAGCCCTTTATGTGAATTGGGTCACTTGATGTCACAACAGCCTATGAGGTGAGGTACTGTCATGTTCTCCATTGTAGCAAGAAGGACAGTGGGCCCGAAGAGGATGAGTAACTTAGCCAACATCACACAACTAAGTAGTACTTTCCTATGCTGCGTTGCTTGCCTGCTGGGTCACCCAGGTTTACTACACTACCTGGTCTGACACATTTCTCTGTTGTCCTGTTTCTCTTCTGCATTCCTCCCATATATCTTGTTCCTCGATTCATTGCCCTGTGTCCTCTATTCTACTTCGCATTTGTAAAACTCTGCATGCCACCTCTGGGTGTCTTGGGCACACCCCTATCACCCTGTGTTTACTTCACCTCCAACCACTCAGCCACGTGCTGGCTAAAAACTTATTTTGGAACACTCATGCAGATTCCCACCATGTATTCCATTCCCCATCAAGCCATCAAACAAAGTTAGTTATACGTTTTTAAATGCATTACTGGACATATGAGTCAGAATCAGCTCTTCAAATGGAGAACAAAAGCCGACACCTCTAAGTTGGTGTTTCATTTTGGAGACTTGAGCACTTCCTAGAAACTTGAAGAATCTGCCTTTGGAACAGTTTCAATACCAAGTGACGGTATATAAAATCCAGAGGACTCTTTAATGAAGCACAGTAAAACCTTGGATTGTGAGTAACTTGTTCTGCAAGTGTTCCACAAGACAAGCAGACATTTCTAATAAATTTTAACTTGATAAACGAGCGATGTCTTGCAACACGAGTAGTAAGTGACACCGAATGTCACATGATCACGACTGAGCCAATGGTTCCTGATATTCGCTTTGATATGCAAGTGCTTTGGATTACAAGTATGTTTCCTGAACAAATTATGCTCGCAAAACAAGGTTTACTGTATTTGAATGCAACATTCCAGCATATTATGAGGCTTAATTTATTTGAGTTACTTTTATAATTGAGATGTTAGAAAACATATCTCCTTTAATGCATTTGGAAGAAATGTAATTAGAACTTTATTTTGAAGTTCTGCAAACCAGAGAAACTTGAGATTCCTTTTTAATGGATGTCAAAGCCTATCCTTCTAATTTAAATGACTGCCAGGCAAGTACTACCCCTGAGAAATGGTTTGCAAATGTGGGATGTGTCAATTCATTTTTCTTCCCTAGGTTTGCAGCAATTCTAAATCTTTGAGAGAAAGGAGAGAATAAGAAGGAAATTGGGGGCAGGTAATGAAAATAAACTTGAGCTTACCAATAAAGTAAAATAATTTGGCTGGATTCAATTATTTTTATCCTAAATTATTTTCTTGAGCTAGGTTTTTGTCCCTTGGCACAAAGGAGGAGTGCTTTGGATTAGAATTTTCTTCCTGAGTGACAAGTTGCCTTTGTAAATGAGTTCAGCCATGAATGTTTGTCTCACAAACTCATTAAGCCCTGAAAAACGTACCAATAATTCCTCAGGAAAAAATGCTCATGTTGAGGCAGATCTGAATTGTGAACTGTGAATTGTATGAGCATTTTATATAGGACAGTTAAAGGTAAATAGTTTATTGTTTATGTTCTGTTAACTTAGCCATGAGCCTAATCTTTGTTAGAATTTCCTCTATTTTTAGCCAAGATTTGAGAGGCATTTGGAAGTGTCCCAGCTGGTTGGAAACAGATGGCCTATACTGCCTCTTCTTAGGATCAGTCAGAAAGCTCTATCGTAGATGCCCAACTGTGACTTCAGGTTGTTTTACATTTCTTGTTCTTTCTGGAGTCTTTTTGTTTGGTTGGTTTGGGTTTGGTTTTGGTTTGTTTTGTTGAATTTTTTTGTTTATTTATTTTTGAGACAGAGAGAGACAGAGTGTGAGCAGGGGAGGGGCAGAGAGAGAGGGAGACACAGAATTCGAAGCAGGCTCCAGGCTCTGAGCTGTCAGCACAGAGCCCGAGGAGGGGCTTGAACTCACAAGCTGTGAGATCATGACCTGAGCTGAAGTTGGACACTTAGCGGACTGAGCCACCCAGGTGCCCCAGTTTGGGTTTTGTTTCTTTGCTGCATGTGATGATGGTCTATTTTGGTAGTTTATCGTAGTATGTAATCTTTACATTCATTGCTTATGTGGAATGCTGTACCTTAGTATACTAATACTTCATATTTAAGTAGACTTTAGAGAACTGGCAAACTCCAGGCTGGTTTAGCACAAGTGGTGCATTTTTTTTCCTGACGGTACCAATATCACATAATATTGCTTCTGAGTAATTGTTCAGCGCTGGAAATAGAGCAGAAATGATACATGCATCAAGATGTGAACACCTTCCATCCTTATCCCATCAACATTTGCTGATGGGTCATCACTCAAATAATTAAAAACAAATAAAGGATGAATTACAAGATCATGGGTTATTACACAAGCATTTTACTTTCGGAAAATCAACCATTCGTGAGGAAACGTCACAGGATCTTGTTTCATCAAGTCTTCGATCTGAGAAAGATTACTAAAAGATTACAGGAAAAGAGATTACTCAATCCAATCACCTCATCTTCAAGATGGAAAAATGGAAGACTAGAAAGGCTATTGGTGCATAAAGGATCAGACATCAACTTAATTAACGGCAAGGCCAAGATTACGACCTCCATTTCCTGACTCTAGGTCCAATCTCCACTCTTTTATGATTAATCTTTTTTGCTTCCGACTTTCACCTCAAAAGTAGGTTACACCATTTCAGAAATGTAAGACACCTCTTAGTTTATGAGAACCAAAATGTGAGATCTGTGGAAACTCCAAGTAATGGAGTTCCTGGTCAAATTCGGACAGGACCCCAAATTTACTAATGACCTTTTCCTTAGTGGAATCAACAAATCAATCAATATCAAATACCAGTGTAGCCTGGTGCCTTTCTAGTCTTATCCACAGTCACACCCTGAAATATGGGGATGGAGTGGAAGGTAGAGAGTGAGTTCTGGAATCTAAGCCTCTGAACTCCTCCTTAACTGTATTCTTACATTAAAATATAGAAAGTCCATAGTTTAGTTAGTAATAATGTGCCAATGTTAATTTCATAGTTTGATAAACATTAAGATGCTAACATTAGGAGAAGCTGGGTGAAGGATACAAAGGGGATTGTTTGTACTCTTTGCAACTTTGGTATTAGTCGAAATTATCCCAAAATAAAAAGTTTGTTTAAATCAAAAACCAAACAAAACAGAAAACTGTAGTGGCAGGCCCTAGTTGAACCTTAAGGAATGGAGATAAATATGTAGATATTTTAAGAGATAGTGAAGGGACGCCTGGGTGGCTCATTTGGTTGAGTGAGCGACTCTTGATTTTGGCCTAGGTCATGATCCCACGATTTCCTGTGTTCGAGCCCCACATCAGTCTGTGCATGAGGAGCCTGCTTGGGATTCACTCTCTGTCCCTCTCCCACCTGCACTCTCTCTGTGTCTCTCAAAATAAATAAAGAGAGAGAGAGAGAGAGAGAGACAATGGAGATGAAATCTCAAGGTTTTTTTTGTGATATTCTGTTTCAGACTAACAACTCTTTTAGAGTGTATAACAGTAAATACAATACCTCACACAAATCTTTGTCTTTCTGTTGCCACACCATCACCACCCCCACAAACCCACATAGACACATGTAAGGCACTCAGACTTCTGACACCCTTTTTGATATCTCTCAATCACCCCTGCAGCTGGGCGGACCCACACATTAGCCCCTGGGGAGAGGCTAAGCAACCAGAGAAGTTCTCAGGCTGTGCCCCACAATCATCGTCTCCCACTGTTTTGCCTCTCCCAGCCAGACACCTCCCACCTTAGGACTCGCAGTGTTTTCCTACCTCTCAGCTGAATGAAGTACAAAAGGATTAAGTATGGAGGGAGGGGAAGCCAATGTTAACCATAGTATTTTCTATGCTTGGAATTTACATTAGAAACCTCTTGATCCCTGTTGAAGTAATATTCAGGTTCTAAATACCATGTCATCCCATGTCTACATTGTGGATTATGTTTGGATAATTCTTCTATTTTCTCTGATATGATGTGTGCCTCTGGGACACAATCCCCCACGCTAAGCAAAAGAGGCCGCTGGAAATGCAAACTTATTTAATAACGGTTTCAACAAGTGCAATTAAAAAGATCATTTAAAATGATTACTTCTTTATAAGCAGTGTACTATAGGGGAAGGATGATGGATGTTTAGTTAGAAAGGCATGGATTTACCTCTCAGTTCTAAAAGTCCCTAAAGACAGGAGAAAACTTCTGACCTTCTCTGTTGGACTCTATCAGTTTAAGAAAAAAAAAAAAAAGGCAGAGTAGTTGTGATAGTTGTATGAAAATAGTGTTATGTGAAAGCCTAGCAAAATACTTGGCATTTAGTAAGTGTTGGCTGCTGTCGCAAATGTTGTTGGTACTCCACCGTGCCCCCTCACTCTGTATGACTCCTATCCTTAGGATCTGTATCTATGCCTGAGGCACTGTCTTGAGATGTAGAAGCCTCCTTTGCTACAGTCATGACCACGATGGGGAAGTCATGCTCCCTTAGAGCCACCCTCAATCAATGATGGTTAATACTCCCCTGCTCTGACAGGGGATGTGTTCTCCACTCCTCCCCGGGGTTCCCCAGTGGGCTTCAGCTCCAGTTGCCTATAGTGATAGCTTGCTTGATTGGGCATGCTTCATTGGCTTCCTCCACTCTCTGTGTCCCTTCCCTACTGTCTCCTAAATATGTGTGCTGGACCTAACACCTAAATAAATGACTTATAGTTAAAGCCATGCCTCAGGGTCTGCTTCTGGGGAGGCCTAAGACTACTTCTTTCTTGCCACGTATGTACACCATAATAACAAATGGCATCTCGCTTGTAAAGACATTCAGCCACACTACAACAGTAGTATTCTTGGGCTTATATGTATATTAAATGGGTATATGTATATTACGTGACCACTGTACATAGTGGTCAAGAACCTGGGCTCTGACAGCACACAGATCTGGATTCTAACCCTGATACTGCCGTACTGAGCAAGCTATTTAATCATTCGGAGCCTTAGTTTTCTCGTCTTTAAAATGAGGATGATGATTTCTAAATGGTTATAATGATTAATGAAATAATGGATCAAAATGTGGATGATAAGCGTACCTATTCCATACAATTAGTGCCTGTAAGTGAGATGGGAGATGGACTGCCTTACTGGAGTGTCTGGAGCCCAGGAAGCCCTCGGTAGAATGTAAAGCGTGTGCCAACCTAGTAACAAGAAAACCCCTGGCATGGTTTCCCTTCTTGCTTCTCGCCACACCCTAATGCAACATGGTTCATGCGTTCCAAATTAAGTAAAACACCATTTGGGATTATAGGTGTGATTATGCATGTGCTAATCCTCTCTCTCTTTTCTCTGTCTATACAAACACATCTTAACACACACATATAAATATGATTTAATAAGCTTATATTTTACCGGATACTTTTGCATATTACTAAGGTATTTTATACGACCAAAGAAATTCAC
This sequence comes from Acinonyx jubatus, assembly GCF_027475565.1. Classification (NCBI taxonomy): domain Eukaryota; kingdom Metazoa; phylum Chordata; class Mammalia; order Carnivora; family Felidae; genus Acinonyx; species Acinonyx jubatus. The sequence goes on from NC_069384.1 coordinate 134,244,282, forward strand.
CATAGGCTTTCCTTAAATAACATGCTCCCATTCCTTTTATTAAATCTGAACTATCTGCTCACTTACCAAATGCTAATCTAAACTAAACTTTTTAAGACTGCATATGTTGTATAAAGCAGGTCACACTTGTATAAACTGTGCACACAATATGCATAGGAAAAGTAAGTAAATTATTGTAGGGAGCCTAAAGAGCAAACTAATCAGAAATTCCCATTCAGTGTTAGAAGTGTGTAATTAAGCAAAATACTGGGCCCATGGTAAGTATGCAATGAAAAATATATGGATTGAATTGTGCTAAGTTCCATGCTCTTCTGGGCGTGGTCATTAAGAGTCATTCTATCTTGAGGCCCCTGGGTGGCTCGGTTGGTGAAGCTTCCAACTCTGGATTCTGGCTCAGGTTATGATCTCACTGTGGTGAGATCAGTCCTGCACCAGGCTCTGTGCTCTCTGCCCCTCCACCACTCACCTTCTCTCTCTCTCTCTCTCTCTCTCTCTCTCTCAAAAAAAGGAGTCATTCTATCTTAAAATTTATCTTTGTTTCATAAACCTACTCTTTTATTTATCTAATCAATTTTAGTAATGATAGGATTATTTCATGATATCTTTTGTCTTTATCAAATTGCAATGTATTGGTATATTTAGATTCTACTTTATGTTGTGTATGTGTCTTTCCTCAAAATGTTCCTTAGGAAAAAAAAATGAGCAGAAGCAGACAGACTGTTCTAGGACATCCCTTCCTTTAGAGATGAGTTTCTTCAGCATAAAAAAAGATTGGCTTCCAAATTGGTTAAACTGTTTCTTCTATACAGTACAGTGACATGTTGTCTTGTTACAGTGAACATGTGCTCTCATTTTGGACGAGCTGTTCTGTGAAAAAGTTTTATTTAGCCCACAGAGCCAATCCCAGGATTTGTGGGTGTTACCTCCTTTGCGTGTTACCAGGTTTTGTCATCATCATTATTGCTTTTGCTCCGTCAGCTGTAACACAGTTTAGTAGCAACCTTTCTTAAAAAACAAGATGTTTCTGAAAATAGACAGAACAGTTGGCTAGACGGAAAAGAGGTATCAACAAAAGTAGGTCTGTTGTTCCTCTGTGTTTTGCGCCCTGAATCACTTCTGAGATAGCTTCACACATTGTAAATGAACAGGCCCTGGATGAGGATATAATCTAATATAATCTGTATGTCCTGATACAAACTTTCATCCTATTTGATTACAGAAATCAATCCGTATGAAAACTGATTTGCTTCAGAGAATTCTTCAGGATTTCACTTTTGTTCCAATTAAGAAGTTCAACCAAATATATTGACTGGGTTTGTTTGCTTTTTTTTTTTTTAAGTGAGAAAACTGGGTTCCGTAAGGTAATGAATACCTTAATTGAAGATCAATAGGTGGGTCCAGTTGTTTCTTCATGGTCTGATGGTGCAGCTGATTCAGGCAAGAGGAAGTAGTAAGTAGCTCAGTTGTTTCTGGGTTTTTCTCTTCCTCTGTGCATCAGCTAAAACAGAAATTAGGTCATGCAATATTTACTTTCTGGGTAAGAGGACAGTTTTCAGCTTCCCAGTAATTAGCAGGAATGACCAATACGGAACAAAAGGACAAGCCCCTCTAATCAGTTCTTTGTCCAGAAGAAATAATACAGCATCCCTTTTAGAGCACAAGTGGGAAGACACTTGAGAAATACCAAGCCCACCAGCCATTCAGCATCCTGTGGTTCTCCATATTTGACGGCGTCTGGATCAAATGCCTATGGGGGCACTATCCTGCAGAAATCGACATCCTGAATATGACAATAAATTCAGATGTTCTCTCTGCTTCCTGATTATGCCTTTGTGGCTGCACTCTGTTCCTACGGTGCATATAAATATACCAGTAATATTTTTTAAATGCACATGTGATTTGCTTTTGTGATATCTCATCAATTAATCTTGGATAAGTTGCCGTTATTTCTAAATCTTTTTCCATTCAAGATTAAGCTATGTTCTATCAAATCACCCTTGATCACTGCATCCTCCCCCTCGCTTAAAATTCTAGAACAGATTTTTTTAATCTGATATGTATGAAAGGGCTTCAGGAAGCCATGAAATGACAAAATGAGTACAGAGTGGCCCACAGTCTCCACATGTACTTTGTTCTGGCCAAAGAATCGCGTCTTTCTTCAGATTCACAAATGGGCATATAACTCCGCCACTTTTTTTACGTTTATTTATTTATTTGAGAGAGACAGCATGAGCAGGGAAGGGGCAGAGCGAGAGGGAGAGAGAATCCCAAGCACGTTCCACGCTGCTAGGGCAGAGCCCAACCTGCGGCCAAACTGAAACCATGTGATCATGACCTGAGCCAAAACCAAGAGTTGGGCACTTAACCGACTGAGCCACCCAGGCACCTCGTAACTTCCCCAGTTTTAAGAGCTGCTGTCATCTGGATTTTCTCCCTCTTATTTCTATTAGTTAGGAAATGCTAATCCCTACAGTAGTTTTTACTGAATACATGGAGTCACCACCTTCCTCTCCCATTACAGTTCAGTGCTGGGCTCTTATTTTCTCTTACCTTCCTGGACTTCTGTGCTTTCTTGTTCCCATGAAAGTAAGAGAAGCAAGAGAGAGAAAAGAGATACACTAAACCTCAGCCAGTAACAATGGTTGGCATTTTCATATGTGGCACCTCCTTTAATCCATCACAGCTCCACAACTTAGTATCCCTGTTTTTCCAAGTGAGAAAAGTGGAGCTCAGAGAAGTTAGTCGTTGTTACAGCCTATAAATGGAGGAGCCCACATTTAAATCTGTGTTGAATCTAGTGTTGGGGAGGAACGTTATTTTTCTCTTCTTTTTTAGGTTCTTTGGCTGCCCTAATAATTATACTGATGTGAGACAGTAAAACCGAAGAAAAACAAATTTAATGTAGTACCTGTAGGAGTTTCACATAGACATGAGAGGGTCAAAGACAGTCGGGCAATTGAGGCTTCGAGGCCATCCTGAGCTAAGGCCAAGGGGGCTTCAAAGGGAAGAAAGACTGTTCATTGGAAGATGAGAAGAGCAAATGTTCAGTAAACAAATGTTTGCCATGCCATGAAGATAAATCTTTCTGATGTAAAAAGTTATCCCTGGTAATAGCTCTCTTCTTGGTACAGGCCCCCTATCTAAATTCTTTTAGGCTGTTGAGGGGGGAGTAAAAAGCTTCTTTTGAGTCCGTCAGGCCCTGATTGCCTTCAGCTCAACTAATTCCCATGCCCAAGTGGCACATTCCTGTGTGCCAGCCTGCCCTGAACTGCATCACTAGAGCGTATTTCCTTCGCAAAGCCTTTCCAGACAGAGTACCTGGTCATAACTTACTAACAGCATCACCTTTTATAGCGTATAACTTACGTTTCATTATTATTCTCTATCGTCCAAACATATGTTCTTATCCTAGTACAAATTTACAAATGCACATATGTTGTGTTATCGTCTCAAGACTGTCACATTATCTCATACTACGATAGAGTGCAAGAACAATTGATACATTCATTAATTCATTCACTTTTTAAAATAGCATTTATTAAACTTGACTATTGTTAGTGCTTTGCTAAGATCTGGAATAGCGGTTCTAAGTTCTATCTTCACATTACATTCTACTGGGAGCTTTTAAAAAATACCAGTACCTGGTCTTGGCAACAGAAACTTTGATGCGGTTAGTGGAGGTGGCAGAGGGCACAGCAGTTTTAAAAAACTTTCAGGGATACGACTTGCTATCCCTGTTTAACAAGCCCTCTAGATGTTTCTGAGGCAAGCTAAAGGTTGAGAAACACTTTTCTGAAGACACAGGATGAATAAGATATAATACTTGCCACAAAACAATTCTCCTTGGTCTCGAGGAATTCCCAGTTGTTTAAAATATGCATTTTAATTACCTAGCACAGTTCCATAACCTATAACTTTAGTTGATAATGACAGCATTATTACTACTTAAAAAGTGTGATGACTCTCATCCCTTCTTGGGCAGCCATTAAATGAAGCGTTTACAAGAAAGTAGCGGTCCGTGAATAACATCTTTTAACAGAAGTCTTATGAACCTTATGGGTTCAGCTGAATTGTCACAGTGGTTTGTAACATAGTCACCTACAAAGAAAGAGAAAGAGAGAATTTTGAAATACAAAATCTTAAAGGATAAATGTTTCCAATGAAGGATTTTAACGTAGTGTTTGTGTTGTTTCCATTCTATTATCGTGAATGTCATGCTTGCTGTTTCTCATCTTTATTAATGTAGCTTTTTTTACAGCTTTATGACAGCATAGTTGACATACAATAAACTGCATGTACTTAAAGCTCTTAATTTGATCAGTTTGGGCTCACATATAGAGCAGTATTATAAAACAGCTGCAGGGGACATCCAGTTCTATTACAGGTACCTCTTAGTTGTGCGGTTTTCCCCCTGCACCCCCACATGGCAGGATGGGGCTGCAGAGGAGGTTTCCTGAGGAGGTAGCATGAGCTGAGACTCCTAAGCCAACTAGATGTCAGCCCAAGTGGATAAAACGGGGCAAGGTCGTGCTGGGTGGAAATAAAGCCCATCTCGTCTATGTGAAGTCTAGCTCCTTGTGGTTGTTGCTATGTGTCATCACATAGGGTTTAAAAATACCTATTAAGCCCATTTGTCTCTTGAGACTCCAAGTGAGGAAGGAAGAAAGGAGCTTAACCACTAGAGAAATACACCACACTGTTACCGACCGTAGCAATCCCAGTTTCCGTGTCTGTGGGTAGAGTCTCCTGCATGAAGGTAACCTGTTTAGCTTTGACCACCCATCTGCTCTCGGATGCACACTTCTCTGCTGTGTGTCTTATATAGAACAGCTTGCATAAAAGTGATATTTTTGCTTTCGTAGCAATGGAATCTTATTTCTTGCCTTGAACTCCCTTTTAATTTTTCTTTCTTCTTTTTCCTGAACAAATCAGTATGTCCCTCAATGTTCATTTGTCATTCCCTCCCTCCCCAGGTGCTAATCCTGGGACTCTACTCTGTGGCTTTAAGTTCTCATTCTTTCTTCCATTGCAGGTTGGCTCCATGAGTTGGGAAAGAGACTAGAGTCTCCATACTACGGCAACAATACCTTGGGGGGCCCGTCCATCCGAAGTGCCTATATTGCCGCTCTGTACTTCACTCTGAGCAGCCTCACCAGTGTTGGGTTTGGGAATGTCTCTGCTAATACAGATGCGGAAAAGATCTTCTCCATCTGCACCATGCTGATCGGCGGTAAGGGAAACTCTTCTTCATAGCAAGACAGGGAACGAATATCTGCCACAGGATTTCTGTTACGTTTGTTCTGTCCTAAAACGCATTTAAATGGGAAGAGTCAAAAAGCGCTAATTAGAAAATCGGTGACAAACACTTTAATATACATAGAGATTAGCAATGAAAGTCTGTGATGTCAAAGAATTCCATTTTCTGGACAGATGAAGAAGTAACCTTTAACTTGATGACCAATTTTGAAAGGGCAGGAACTTTGTTTTCATGTAACTTATAGGAGTTTGAATTGCAGGTGTATGTTTGAAACCCCATTTGACAGTCTCGAACACGGTGTTATCAAATTTTATTAATACTAACATAGTGAATTAAGGATGCTTGCTAGATCACTTAGTTAAAAATAAAAACAAAAACAAAGAAACACACCCAATAAATAATAAATATTTAACATTTTAAACTTGTTTTCATATTCCATTTTCTGTGCTAAATGCTTCAGTACAACATCCTGAGTCATTGTCTATAGGTTGGGCACGATTCCTGTCCCATTTAACAAACAGACAAATTATTACACTATTGTCCCTGAGCTCCAAACCCGCCTTCCGTGTTATGCTTTGTCACGCTGGAGTTTGGATGCTGCAAACCTCACTTTTCTTTGCCAGCCGACTTCAGTTGCGCCTGCCGGTAGGGGCGCCAGAGGGAGACTGGAAAGCAGGAGGTGGAGACAGGGGACTGCTTGCTTCTCAGGCGTATGATGTACCTCAAGCCGCAGAAGTGGTCCTCGTGTTCAGCCTCCTCAGTCACTCCCAGAACCAGACCCATTGTATCTTCTTGGAGATTCCGGCATCAGTTGGGAGCGCCCCCACATCCAAAGTCGGGCCTTCGTGTCTTACGGCTCCTCACCGCTCCTCTTTGGGGCCTTCGTGTTCTGCTAAGCCCCCTTCTTCCTTTCGTTTTTCCATCTCCGAGGACAGAAGCTCCTTCCTGCAGTTAGTATAGCCACGTTACCTCTATAATCTCTGTTTGCTCGTTTAGCTCTCTAGCCCCAGGAAAACCAGTTCTCTACAGTGAATTTCCTCTGTTGAAATATTTAGGTTCATTTCCCTTGTCTAAACCGCCTGATACAGGATCAACACTGTTATTATCCACATTTTTCAGATGATATATCGAAAGCTTGGAGAAATAAAGTAACTTTCCCAATGCCATACGATCAGTAAGGAAAAGAGGCAAGGTTTGAACCCAGATAAATGTTTCCTTCCTATATAAATACATATTTGGAAACTTACCAAATCACAAGACTTCTCTCATGGAGTCGTAGGAGATGTGGATATTTACCTGGATCGAGTAAACATTCTTCTTAGACTGGAATTCTTAAAGCAGGGTATCAGTATTTTCTGCCCCATCACAGTTCTCCCCAAAAGCCTGTTTTACCATGTTCTTTTAATGGCCTTAATCCCAGCTATCCCTTAGCATTTTTGAGCCTTATAATAGAGGATGGTTCCTAACAGGTTCCTTGCGTGGGAGATGTCAAATGGCTGTGCAGGGCTTTAAGAAATGACTCATCCAGCTTATGGCGAAATCAAAGTATAAAGCCAAGCCTTCCCTCAAGGAACTTATGATCCAGTCTGGAAGAGATAGGCTGAAAGATGTGGAAAGAGCTGTACTAACACCAGGCAGTAAAGCTCTCAGTGCCGAATCCGTTAGGAAGTTCCAAAGCAGTGAGAAAACCAGAAATTCGGGAGAATTTCTTGGAATTTCTTGGAAAGGCTGTGCTGGTGACAGAGCTGCTGAAGGGGCATCCTGGGACTGCAGCAATTCTAACAGTCTTGGCTGATGTACAGCAGCAACAGCCTAGGGAGCAGAGAACAGGAATTCTCATTTTCCGAAGAGCTACAATGTGCCAGACGCCGTGGTGGCTGTTTTATACCCAGTATTATGACTTCTATAATTGCGAGTCTCCTTGATTGCCCATCTCTCAGCTTAGCAAAGTTACAGGCATTTTGCCAATATACACAGCTTATACTTATTTAATATTTGCCCGTGTTTCTTCTACTCCTGATGGAAAGGTGGGGAAATGCTCAAATGTTCAAGGATTAACCTACTGATTTGACGTTTGAAGAATCTGTGTAGATAATTGAGCTTTTATTCTCTATTGATCCACATAAAATACTGTGAGTGGTCCTGAATCGGAAATGGCATAAATTATTCCCTGCTGTTCCCTGTAAGTAGAAAGCAATGCTGGTCACAGGGCCAAAAGATATGGGAAGTAATCAGATGATGTTACTTTGTCACTTGTTAAATGCTCATTGATCACATCATCCTGGTGCAAAACCGGTGCTCATTTGTCAGTGGCTTTTAAGCATTTGGGTGACTTGGACAGCACTTGGGAAACCACTGCTGTTGAATGGCAGACGGCATCTAAGTAACTTGAATTTATTAGTTAAAGCTTCCCAAATTTGTGTTTGTGGGAAACAACTCTGTATTACTGTGACAATTACCTTAGGCTAGAAGAAAGGATGTCTGCATTTTAGTATTTTCTATTTAACTAACTATTGGTAAGACCTTGAGAGCTAATCATAAGAGCTCATAATATGGAACATGTTGCTCATTTATTTAATTTTTTTTTAACGTTTATTTATTTTTGAGACAGAGAGAGACAGAGCATGAACGGGGGAGGGGCAGAGAGAGAGGGAGACACAGAATCGGAAGCAGGCTCCAGGCTCTGAGCCATCAGCCCAGAGCCCCATGCGGGGCTCGAATTCACGGACCGCGAGATTGTGACCTGAGCTGAAGTCGGACGCTCAACCGACTGAGCCACCCAGGCTCCCCAACATGATGCTCATTTAATTCTCCTAACACCATGAGATAGAAGTTACTAACACCTTCATTTAGACATAAAGAAGTAGAGTTTTAGTGAGTCCGTTGCCAAGATTCACTGAGACCTAGCAAACTTCTAACACAATATCCATGTTATTATATCCTATGAGTTGATTTTATTCACATGATTTCTACAAATATTCAAAAAAAATTATTTTTTTTTAAATTTTAGGTATATATTCCTAAGGAATCAAGTCTGAGGCATCTTATTAGGAATCTCCACCCAAGGCTGATGACACTACTAATGACAGGGATGCAATATTTACTACAAAAGCAGGCGGCAGCAATCTTAAATGTTGCAGGTGACTGCCCAAACCCCAGATAAATGTCTAGGGCAGAGACATTCACTGGCTGAGTGAGGAGGAGGAAGGAAGGGGAAGCTTCCGTGTGAGCATCAGTAATTACAGTGTGTGCTAACCACTGATTTATGGGAAGACGATTAAAAACTATCAAAGACGTCCAGCAATACTAATGAGAAAAGGAAAAAAAAACATATGCGGACAATCTTGAGATTTGAGGATTTTGAGAACACCCAAAACAAAAGTAACCTTAGAAGCTTCAAACAACTATTACAGTTAATAAGTGAATGTCGTAAGGCTGATGGGTACAAGTTCAATATGCAAAAATTAATAGTATTTCTATACGCTAGTGCCAAACAACTAGAAAATTAAATGTAAGAAATGATTACAGGGGCGCCTGACTGGCTCAGGTCATGTTCTTGCGGTCTGTGAGTTCAAGCCCTGCATCGGGCTCTGTGCTGACAGCTCAGAGCCTGGAACCTGCTTCCGATTCTGTATCGCCCTCCCACTTACTCTCTCTCTCTCTCTCTCTCTCTCTCTCAAAAATAAATAAACATTTAAAAAATGATTATAAAAGTATCAAATATGTAGGAAAATCTCTTTTAAAATGTGTAACTCTACTATACAGAAAACTACAAAGCATTAGTGAGAAAATTTACAAGGGGAGTAGCAGAAGGATATACAATGATGATGGTTTTAAGACTCAATATTATAAAGATGCCAGTTTTACCCAAATTAATCTAAGGATACAGTGCAATGCCAGTGAAAATTCTAGTAGATGTGTGTCCATGTGTGTTGGTGGATATGTGTGTGTGTGTTTGAAAAATGACAAGCTCTTTCTACGGGTTAGTGGAAATGCAGAGCTAAAACTAGCCAAAGCAATTGTAAAGAAGAACAAAATTGGAAGATTTGTGCAACAGTTATCAAGATGTACTGTAACGTTCCAACAATTAAGAAAGCACATGTTAGCCCAGGAACAAATAGGCCAGTGGAATGGAAGAGGACAGAAATAGGCCCACACTCGTATGGACATTCTATGACACAGGGGACATGCCGTACGAAGGGGAAACGATTCTTTCAACACATGTTGCAGGGTCAAATGTATACCTGCATGTTGAAAAACAACCTGGACTCCTCTTAAAACTGCATTAAAATTAATTCCCGCTGGAGCCCTAACCATAAAGAAAAAAATGGGTAAATTGAACTACAGAATTTGTATTTTCCAAGACATTATTTAAGAGTGTGAAGAGGCAATCCATAGGATAGGAGAAAGTATTTGCAAACACTTACCTGATAAAAGGCTCGTACCTATTATATATAAAGACTGTATACAAACCAGTATGAGAAGACAACCCAAAAAGGCATAAAACCTTTAAGAAGTACTTCGCAGGGGCGCCTGGATGGCTCAGTCGGTTAAGCGTCCAACTTTGGCTCAGGTCGTGATCTCGCGGTCCGTGGGTTCGAGCCCCACGTCAGGCTCTGTGCTGACAGCTCAGAACCTGGAGCCTGCTTCTGATTCTGTGTCTCCCTCTCTCTCTGACCCTCCCCCCATTCATGCTCTGTCTCTCTCTGTCTCAAAAATAAACGTTAAAAAAATTAAAAAATAAAAAATAAAAAAGAAGTACTTCACAAACAGATTCCCATGCCAAATAGACAATAAAAATATAAAAAAGGTGTTCAACGTCATTTATCAAAGCCTTGTAAATTAAGATCAAGATTAGATAGCATTTATATTCGCCAGAATGAGATACTTAAAAACAATGACAACATGGGGCTCCGGGGTGGCTCAGTCAGCTAAGAGTCCGATTCTTGATTTTGGCTCAGGTCATGATCTCTCAGTTCGTGAGATTGAGCCCCTGATCTCGCTCACGCTGAGGGTGTGAGCGTGCACTCTCTCTCACACACATGAAATAAATAAATAAACCTAAAAAAAGAGAGAGGGGCGCCTGGATGGCTCAGTCGGTTAAGCAACTGACTTCGGCTCAGATCATGATCTCAGGGTTCGTGGGTTCAAGCCCCGCACTGGGCTCTATAATGACTGGAGCCTGCTTCAGATTCTGTGTCTCCCTCTCTCTCTGTTCCTCCCCTGCTCGTTCTCCGTCTCTCTCTGTCTCTCAAAAATAAATAAATGTTAAAAAATTAAAAAAAGAGAAAGAAATGAAAACTAAGCAAAGCTTATAGATTACAACAGAATTCACAACTGTGGTTACCTGTGGTAATGAGGCTGGTTAGTGTCTGTGAAGGGGACACAAGGGAGGCCTGGGGTGCTGATAACATCCTATATATTCATCTGGGGGGTGGTTCAGTATAGTGAGCTGTACATTAAATATTTGTGTAATTTTCTTGATGTGTCATTGATATTAATTTTGCCTTGTAAAATCATAATACATGAGCTAAAAATAATAACCACCAAGTGTGGGATGGGAAGGTAGGTAGCAGTGAGCTGAGTTCTCACCTTTCACGGCAGGTTGTTTTTAGGTCTTATCTCAACATGATGAGCCAAGCAATAGAAGCAAAATTTTGTTGTCTAAAATATTGGTAAAAATCACGAGACCTAAAATAAATAATTTTAAAAGATTCCCTTTGGGGAGTGGGGTGGGGGTGAAGGGATGGGTTTGGGGCTAAATGCTTCAGAGTTCATTTTCTAAGCTAATTGCTTATGATTACAAAACTTTTTACAGGAAGTATCAAACGACCAGAGGTTCATTCAGTGCCATAAATATTTATGGCACACTTAAGTTATGCCAGGCACTGTGCTATATGCTGGCGAAACAAAAATGACTAAGTCATGATACTTTCCTTCGAGGAGTTCACAGTTTAGTAATGGAAATAGGAACTTGGGCAGATGATGTTCTTTCTTTTCCCACTTTAATTTTTCCTATTATAATGCACATTTAGAAAAGACTGAAAAATCCACGGAAAAATTAGAATTACATAAAATCCCATCGCCAAAAGACAGTCTTTGCAGTCTTTTTACATATATATAGCCCTCTTTTTGGCAACATTTCTATCTATTCTGCATATTGTGTTTGCCACCAAACAAAATATATTAGAACACGTTCCCACACTTTAAAAGTTCTTCTGTCACACTTAGTAATGGCTGTCCAGTAGTCACCTAACGAATAGGTTCCAGTTGATGGGTCCATCGGCTCAAGCTCAGAGGTTAGATAAAGCTTCCTAGCGAAGGTGACTCACCACTGAGGACATGTCCGGTTTAAATGAGGCGTCGTTGTCCCGAAAAAGGTAAAGTGAAATTCGTAACAGTTAAGGCTTTCCTTGGGTCCTCTCATCCTATATATATATTTTCCTGACATAATTTTATTGGACCCATATGGGCTATGGTGTTCACAAATTCAGGCTTTTTTAAAGACGTCTACACTGCCATTTGAATTTGTCATTTAGGAAATTGTTCTCACTCTGTTTTCTCTGCCATCTGCCATCCACAACCCAGTGTACTCTGACAGGAGTGGAAAATTCCAGGTCAGTGAGTAGGTGGGAGAGAGGAGGAGGACAGCTAAGATTACCCAGAGCCTGAGCTCTGGTCTCCTTTTATATCAGGAGCAAACAGTCCCTCTGTAGACTCTGAAGGCAACGCGAAGTGGTTGGCTAAAGAACTCAGCAACGATGGTATACCTCAGGAGAGCAATGTTGCCCAAAATCCAGAGAAAGAAGTAGGGAGCGAGAAAAAAAAGAAGGAAGGGGAAGGGAGGGGAAGGGAAGAAAAGGGGGAAGGGAAAGGAGAAGAATAAGGAAGAAAAAGGATACAAAGAGAGAGAAAGCCAGGCAGCCCTTTCGGAGGACTCTTTCACCGAAGGTCTGTTTACTTTCTTCTGAGATCCCAATTATCGAGCTTCCTCCAAGACCTGATATTAAGGCGAGATTTTACAAAATGCATTCTATACAAAATGCCTACACAAAGCAAAAGAGCCTCCCACACACTCAGCAGCAGCCCCAGCATGCTACTTTAAGAATTATATACGTCAGATTTGCTAGGAGTAAAAGGAAAAGTGAATGATAACTTCCAAACTGACCTGGATATTGCCATTTTTGAGTCAAACTTTCATAGCAGACGGAATGATTCGGCCTGATAGTTATATATATGCTTCACCGGTGTGAAAATGATAACCGGTGACAGAGAGGCAAAATACCTTTGGAAACTGAAAAATTATGGAAGTTGGGGTTTTATTTTTTTAACTACTTAAATTAGAAGTATTTGCCTATGCTGAAATGAGACTTTGAAATTATGGTGACTCGGACATAGACTGGGACTTTCCAACAACACTGAGAATGCTACAATTAATCCAGTAATTCGTTTTATTGATGATGTACAATCAGGATGCTAAACGGTCTGAACATATCACTTCTCTTACTTTAAGTGCTCTACACACATTATAATTAAGCAAAGCAAAGTTAAAATCATACACGTAATTAAGGAAGGCAGTGTTAAAATAAATGAAATAGAATTGTTCTCAGTACTCAGTTTAATCTCGATGAAAGACCATTACATACTTTTACAGACGGTAGGGCCTTCCACACACCGAGCCCATAAGTATATTAACTGAGCCTGAAATTGGTGTTTAATTTCTTTGACTTGGAGCAGAATCGCTTCTCTTCTTTGCTGAGTGTTTATCATAAATAGAGGGCTCTTCTTCCAAACAAAATATTTGACCTCAGAGCCACTGTGCTCCTACAGAAGAATGGATCTCAATTTGGAATTTACCAAGAGCCATTCAACAGTAAGTTATTAGGTAATGCACATTTTTCTTAGGATAGTTTTGACCTGTTGGAAAACGTTTCATTTTTGAAAACTTGGGGAGAATATACACTTGCCTACATTTGTATGGAGCAGGAACTTACTAAATATTTCTTGAATTTCTTTCATCAAGAAGTCATTCCCACTAACAACCACTCTTAAATATTTACGAGGTTGCTGGAAAACCTTGCCTGAGTCTTTCCCCCCATATTTTACGCCACGGAGCGTGTTGAAAATTCATGATTATGCTTTTCACTATCATGGGGAAAATGAACATAAAATGAGCACCCGTTTTTCACACAAAACATTAAGCACTTTAAAAAATGTAGATTTATATTTAATATAATTTTATATTTAAATAATAATAAATGTCATACTTATATTTATATAATATATATATTAACTCTTTAAATCTCAAAAAAGCCCTATGAATAAGGGACAACTATGCCCATTTATATATAAGGGAACTGCATCCACGTATGGGAATTATGTATCTTCCCAAGTTCACAATTAGGAAGTGCCAAAGTCAGGTTTCATATCCCTATGTGTTTGATTCTGAAGTCCATATTCTCTCTGCAACATTATATTCCTCCTGTATGTAGGCCCTAAGTTTAACCCTATTCTAGTAACTTTTCCAAAATATTGAGTGTTTCCTTATTATTCCCAGCTGTCTTTATAGGCATGGTGATCCTATCTTTCATAGAGAAATGATGATATATAACCTAAAAGAATTTTAATTCCAATGTTAGATTAGATCGAAATTAGTATGCCAGTGATCCATAATTTCTGACAAATGTAGAGGAAAGAATTTTATTTGGGGCTATCCTGAAATAGGATGGAGATTCAGGAAGATAGATGCAGTAACATGTTGGTGTTTTTGCATAAATGTATCCATTTTGATGTAAGAAACTTTAACAGAGCTCCTTGGACATTGAGATTTTGGTACAGGGACACTTCGAGAGCTCCTAATAGACAAACTACTAGACTTGTAGTCTTTTTTTTTTTTAACCGAAAACTGCTGGGCTGAAATCTGAATATCTGAGACTTGATCTGCCCATAAATGTAACTATACCCAGCCCTCACGTCTTCCAATGTCACAGCCCCAGGTGGGTCGAAGACCTTCTTGGACTATCTGATGGCATCTGCAGGGGCCATTCCAGTTCTGTTTGGTTGATGACTATTTAGTGCAAATTCCTGTCCTGAATTTTCTGATTTTAAGATTCCTGACCGCTCCCTACATTGGGCAACTCCTAGAAATCCCTTTTTTTCTGGTAGAAGACCCATCTCCAATCCCCACCAACTGTTGAATTCGTGTGAACAAAGTTTTCTATCTTATTATAATTGGGTGGTGGTTTCAGAAAGGGGACGGTTCAGTAAGAAATTGGGGATTAACGAAACCACACTGAGATATCACCTCACACCAGTCAGAGTGGCTAAAATGAAGAAATCAGGAGACTATAGATGCTGGAGAGGATGTGGAGAAACAGGAACCCTCTTGCACTGTTGGGAGTGCAAATTTGTGCAGCCACTCTGGAAAACAGTGTGGAGGTTCCTCAGAAAATTAAAAATAGACCTACCCTATGACCCAGCAATAGCACTGCTAGGAATTTGCCCAAGGGATACAGGAGTGCTGATGCATAGGGGCACTTGTACCCCAATGTTTATAGCAGCACTTTCAACAATGGCCAAATTATGGAAAGAGCCTAAATGTCCATCAACTGATGAATGGATAAAGAAATTGTGGTTTATATACACAGCGGAATACTACGTGGCAATGAGAAAGAATGAGATACGGCCTTTTGTAGCAACGTGGATGGAACTGGAGAGTGCGATGCTAAGTGAAATAAGTCATACAGAGAAAGACAGATATCATATATTTTCACTCTTATGTGGATCTTGAGAAACTTAACAGAAGACCATGGGGGAGGGGAAGGAAAAAAAAAGTTCAGGAGGGAGGGAGCCAAAGCATAAGAGACTCTTAAAAACTGAGAATAAACTAAGGGTTGATGGGGGGTGGGAGGGAGGGGAGGGTGGGTGATGGGTATTGAGGAGGGCACCTGTTGGGATGAGCACTGGGTGTTGTATGGAAACCAATGTGAGAATAAATTTCATATTTAAAAAAAAGAAATTGGGGATTAAATATAATCTGAGAAAGCTCATCAAAACAGGAGTCCTATGTATATGTACCACCTGGTTCTTCTCAGGATGGCAACATAACACTAGGCAGAATACCAGTTTTCCTCTGTGAATGTATTTGTTTCTCTAATGATCTCAGATTTTTTGATATCTCCCTTAAAATTTAACCACGGAGTAACCACAGAGCCAAAGTGGGGTTGGCGATTGGAGCCATATTAATCTCAGCTTCAGATTGCTCAGAAAATCCTGTTACATTTCTAGCCACTTTCTGCATACCTTTATTAATAAAAATGTGTCACACTTAATATCATAAAACTAATTTTAAGTGATGGCTTAGGGGAAAAGACTAGGGCTAACCACTTAGACTAATTTTGAAAATGTATTTGTTATGATAACCACTGACCTATAACTTTATAGTTTATTTTATGAAATTATATTAAAATTATTTTATCATGGCTATTAAACTTTACCTGTTAAAAATGTAGATGCGAAAAGTACAAAATAAAAGTTTGTCCTGGCCAGAATGGCAGGTAACGGATTAAGTGTGGGTCAATTTTGCCTACTACTGAGGATTTTCGGCAGATATTTTTATTCTGATCAATTTTAACTCTGATCAAAATGACGACATTAAGATGCACTCTATGGTGAAGTGGCTGTACCAAAATGCTTGTACCAAAACAGCTGTATCAACATGGCCACATAAACATACTCAGCTGAATTCAGGATCTATAAACTTAAATTTAGACTTAACGGGTGAGCCCCTCCGTCATAGTTCTCTCCCACTGTATGCTGTGTTGTCTTCTCTAGCCTTGATGCACGCCTTGGTGTTTGGAAACGTGACCGCGATCATACAGAGGATGTATTCCAGATGGTCCCTCTATCACACTAGAACTAAGGATCTGAAGGACTTTATACGAGTCCATCACCTGCCCCAGCAGCTCAAGCAGAGGATGCTCGAATATTTCCAAACAACCTGGTCAGTCAACAATGGAATAGATTCAAATGAGGTAATGTTCATTTCTCATGCTGAGGTTTTCAGGCAGAAAGCACATATTCTTAGGTAAAAGCAAGGTGCTCAGATTCAGGTCTTGGAAGTGAAGTACACATCTACCAACTTCCTCATCCCTATTTTTTAATCCCTCGTGAAACCCGTCTATCTTCTTTCATCTGCTTTGGCTTATGTTTTCATTACGCCACTTTGGATTGACCAGTGTTTTATGTTAATTTGCTATTCTGGTCAATTGGATTGCCTAACTTTCATCCTCATTGGCCCTCTTCGGAGGAACCAATTCTTATGACTACTAAATGGTGTCATCTCGGAATTGAGATTAACTAAGTTAATGTGTGCCTTTAGAACCAACAAAGTAAAACCGAAAATATCTTCCAGCACACGTGTTATCTGTAGACTCCCAGGAATACTCCAGACCACCACTGTAAGAAAGGTATCCTATAAATCAAACAAACGTGCTACAACCGCTCCCTCCCAATCAAGCTAGTAATCCATACTTTTAAGTAATTATTTGGTTTCTTTTCTCTTCGTGTGATCATAATCTAGAGGAAACACCAGTGGGCCCAAATTCCATATCTTCTGTCCTGAATAGGAGTCTTTGTGAGAAGCATGTCACAGTATGCCATACGTTTTCGTTCCAGAATCTTTTATTAATGTATTCTACTTCCCCGGCCTTATTATCAGCTAATTTTTAATTAGCACCTAACTGGGGTCACAGTCACTAAAAAAAAATCTCTCCAGGACTATCACATACATATAGTTCCTCTTCTATACTCTTATTGGTCAAACAGTGGGAAGAACACCCCCTTGTCTTGCAGAGTAAATCAATTAGACTAGACTTACCCCAACTTGATTTCTTCTTTCATCTTGACAGCTTTTGAAAGACTTTCCAGATGAGCTGCGTTCTGACATCACTATGCATTTGAACAAGGAGATCTTACAGTTGTCCCTTTTTGAGTGTGCCAGCCGGGGCTGCCTCAGGTCTCTGTCTCTACACATCAAAACCTCTTTCTGTGCTCCGGGGGAGTATCTGCTGCGTCAAGGAGATGCTTTGCAGGCCATCTACTTTGTATGCTCAGGCTCCATGGAAGTTCTTAAAGACAGCATGGTGCTGGCTATTCTTGGTACGTCGGAGTTGAAAATCTTCATGAAATTTTACCCTAGAGCATAAGTTAAAAAGAAAAAAAGGGGGGAGGGAGGTACTGCTATTGTAAGAAAATTCTGGATGAATATATGGAATCAGGCAAATTTGAATGGATTTAATTTGCCAACTATGTATTATTATTGTTCTGCCACATACTGAGTTTCCACATTCAACATATCATTTCATTCTTGTTAAAAATCCAGCAGTATTGGGGCACCTGGGTGGCTCAGTCGGTGGAGCGTCACTCTCTTTGCCCCTCCTCTGCTCACATATGCGTGCTCACTCTCTATCTGGATTCATAGTGCTGGATTAAAAACAAATCCAGGGGCACCTGGGTGGCTCAGTTGTTTAAGTGTCTGACTTTGGCTCAGGCTATGATCTCACTGTTAGTGAGATTGAGCCCCAGAGCAGGCTCTTTGCGGTCAGGGCAGAGCCCGCTTCAGATCCTTCGTCTCCCTCTCTCACTCTCTACCCCTCGCCCACTTTCTCTTGCGCTCTCTCTCCCCAAAATAAATAAACATGAAAAAAATTTGTTTAAATCCAGCAGAATGAATATTAACCCCATTTTACAAATGACTAAATAGTATGTTAACTTAATTTGTCCCAAATAACATAAGAAAATGAACGCAGTTCTTTCTGATTCCTAAAGCCAGATTATTAGTCGTGATGCCTGCTGCCTCTTAGTGAAATAGCTGGTCAATTTTAAAGGGGCATTTTTGTATTTTTGTGGAGAACAAAGTCAGAGAAGAACATGAAAATGGCTCCATCTGTGCTAGAAATAACACAAAAGTGATTATGCACTGAAGATGAGCTCTCATTGCAGTCACTAACCCAATATTGTCAAGGTGGCCAGAGGCCTCTTTTTTATTTTTTTTAACTTCCTCAAAGAAAATTCACAAGATAGTTTGTGAAGATTTTGTACCACAAAACTGACTCCCAACTTTTAAGACCTAATTGGTGTTCATTGAAATATAAAGGTCAGCTGACAAAAGGTGTCATGTAGAGTGAATATAGAAAAATTCCTACCCACAATTTTATGTGTACTTCTTTTAAAATCACTCGGTTTTTGTTTATTCAAATATTTATTGGGGCTTACGAACGTATCAGGTTGTGATCTAAATATATTTTGAACACCAATGTAGTACGCCACTGTGTTCATAAAAAGGGGCTAATTTATATTGAATATATTCAAGAGCTAAGATTTAGAAACAACTTAACCGTTTATAACATATTTTTACATATCGGGTCTTGCTTAAGCCTTCCTAACACAAAGAGACAGATAAGAGTGGTGTTTTCTGTTTTTTCCAAAGTCAAAGCTAACCTAGGTTTTTTGACTCTATCTCCGGCGCTCTTTTCCACGTCTAAGCAACGCCTATTTTTCTATCTCATCCCTATAAGCCTGCCATCACTGGATTCTAGTTTGTAAGCTTCAAGACAGATTATACTTTGGAAAAGGAAAGGAGAACTAAAATTTAGAGACTCCCTAATATGAGCCGGGTGTTTTATATCCATTATCCAATTTAAATCCTACTGCCCCGTTAGGTTGTTGTGATTATCTCCAATTAAAGGTGAAGAGTGGAGGCTAGGGAATAGTGAAATAAACAGGTGCTTCCCATTGCTTCATGTTTACTCAGTCGGCCATGTACCAGGGAAAAGGTAGGGCTTGCCTTTCAGAGCTTTGGCTCAACTCTTGACTCACCCTCTTATGTTTTTCTCCTGAACAGAAAAGTACTGACAGAAGAGCGACTGGGTTTATTTTCAACTTGGCCAGTTCATCATCAGTGTTAGAGTGAGGCTCTCTGTGTTTGTGTGTTTTTAAGAAGACACTTAACATTCCTGCTCACTCTCAACTCTGTGAAGTTAAAGGCCAATCATTCTATTATTTCATGGCTCTAAATTACAACTGATAATTATTTCTGAATTTGCTTCAAAAACTTAACTGTAATCATAACATACCTTTCCATGGGCTTTCTTAGGACTATGTAAGTTTTGTAGCCTGCCTATTGACATAGCCTGCTTTTAAAAGGGCATATAGTTATTTTCCAGAACTATATGGCTTCATATGCTTGTAAGCCAAAATAATGCATGATGTTTAAATACATATGATGTGGTTTTTCCCCATAATTGTGCTGAATTTTTACATTTGGTAACTAGCAACGATACTAGGAATGGAATATGAAGGCAACCGCCATAACATTAGAACATAATAGGTACAAATTTGATGGCTTCTAGGTAATTAGCATTGTTTGTAATACATAATTCAACTGGATTTTCTTATTTAAAACATTCTACTCACAGCTGAAAGATTTAATCCGTTGCCTTTTGCTCTTGGCCCCGATTTCCTCCATAAATTATGATTTTCATGATTAGCATTTTCACATATTCGTTTCCACAACATCAAAAATGATTTAAGTGCAAATTGCCACATGACCATTCTAAATACTCCTGTGTGGTATTGGGACTAAACCCAAACAAGGATAACGAATTATTAATATTTTATCCCTGTGATTAACATTATTTCGGTGGAGATTGAGTATTTTAGTTTCCCTGTGGTAATACTGTCTTATAGGGCCAATTAAAATCAATACTGACTTTGATACACTTAAGCACATGGCTTCACATTTGATCTGTAGATATTTAATACATGTTCACTCTGCCAACAAAATGAATTAATATATAATGTTGTAGGGAGGAAGTATCACCAAACAGCTGTCAAGCCATAACTTATTCAAGCACCTCAGTTGTCCAATCAATACATGAAGGCATTTCTTAATCTGATGCCTGGGGAGGCAGTTGACTTAGAGGCAAGGATTTGTTATGGGGGTAGAAATTGTTTGCTTTGCACACCTTCATTTCATGTCCTGGTAATTGTGTTTTTCCAGCAATTTCTTCATTGTTGTTTAAAAGAAAATGACAAAGCACTGATAAATGTGTTCTGCACGGATGGTGTTAGTCTGCCTAATTATAATTAAACATGTTATTGCTCTAACCTGGACGGTTTGCAGATACATCTCATCAGCTACCCCCACCCCCTGTGGAAGAATAACTGGCTAGCAAATATCAATAATAGAATTCTGAAAAATGGAAGTAGTAAGGGACCATAGAGATCTTGCTCTTCTTTTAGAAATAAGGATACCAGGACTTAGAGTAATTAGGCAACTTAGATGAAGGTCCTAATGCACGGTAGTGAGAAATTCATAAGACCGTACAATCAGCAAGGATGCAAACCATGTTGTAATTTACCAGTGCTCACCTTGCCAGGGCTCAACAGTGTCCACAACACATGTCAGTGTTGCATAAATATTCACTCGATGAATAAATAAACTGGAATTCTTTCTAGGATGCCAAGTTTGGCAAGATGTTGGTGGTGTTTTATAGCTGGGGTCATTGTGGCTTAAATAGCCATGCTACAGTCACCCTAGGTAGGAAAGTCTGATAACTCTCAAGTCATTGTAGGGGTTTCTGGGTGGCTCAGTCAGTGAAGCGTCTTTGTCTCAGGTCACGCTGTCGCGGTTCGCGAGCTCGAGCCCCGTGTCAGGCTCTGTGCCGACAGCTCAGGGCCCGGAGCCTGCTTCGGATTCTGTGTCTCCCTCTCTCTCTTTCCCTTTCCCACTAGCACTCTATCTCTCGCTCTCAAAAATAAATAAACATTTTTTTTAATGTTTAAATAAATAAAGTCACTCCAAACAGCAGTTGCTTCACAGAAAAATGTAAATCTTCTTTGTGGCAAGACACTGCATCATGATAAATTCTCCTGAGATATACAAATTTCAAAATTTGCTGTATTCAGAGCATCTGGGCTATATATTTACATCTGTGCCCAACTTTGAGTTTTCGAGCACTAATTTAGATTTCTAATAAAATATGTAAGAAACAATTTCCAAGGTTAGCGTTATTGGTGACAACATTTAAATCCAACTTGACTTCTCTAGCACCATGTGGCTGTTTACTCCCTTAGCATCTGTAAGTATAGATTTTAGCCCTGTTTTTTCTTTGGCCAACTAGGCTCAATTTCAAAGTTTAAATTTAATGTTAATTCAGAGATAATATTTAGATGTAATCCAATAATTTCCAGATGTTCAATTTTTATCTGTTACATATTTATGAACATTTCAGGTGTTCATGGTTAATTTGGCATGTTTTTTCTCCTGTGAAATTCAATAAAACAGAATTTTATTGAAGTCTGATACAAGTCAGAGGCTTTGCTTCCTGAAATGCTGGGCACGATAAAGGAATGAAAATGTAGAAGTTAAAAACTTAATTGAATGGAGGACAGGGCAATTTGTTGTATACCATTCCAAAGATACTATTTGCTTGGTGGTTTTCTGTCGATCAGTTGTTGGTTGTTGATTCCCTCTGAAATGGAACAGGCGGCCATTAAAAAAAATAATGAAATTTAAAGCCCATGCAGAAGGACAAAGCAAAGAAACTCCTAAGTTGTAGCCATGAATCTAATGCCAGTATCCTCTGTGAACTTAGGTCATATTATTTCAGCATTTAACCTAAGTTTGTGTGAGAACTGAATGGATTTTCTTTCATGTTTCTCACAGGGATGCTGATAATGGCTGTGTCTAAAATCTGAAGCTGTAATCAGGGTTTTTTTGTTAGCTCTTTACATTTATGCTCACCTTCCTGCTAAGCGAAACTGATTCAAATCAGTTGAAAGATTTTAAAGATTCAAATACATTGGCCAATATTATCTAATCATAAACGCAAGGAAGCCAGCTAGTTCCAGGCAGGTGAATCCAGCCAAAGACTGATAGGCTGAGGTGTTACACGCAGAGCATCAGGGGTGCTGGGTGTGGGGTGGGCACAGGCCACCAAATGGTGATACGTCTCTCTCCCTGCAGTGGCACAAGCGAAAAGCTCATAGCTTTTATTTATTCGCTTTCTTTTTTGATGGGAAAATTGGGCTTTCACACTGTCACAGAGTATTAGAACTGCAGCTTATGTTTCACATTTTTATGTAGTAGATTTCACCGTCCATGACGCGCAATACTTGATGTCTGCCTCCCAGTTCTGAGCAGAGGGAGGCAGGGCACGCTCACCTTCCTCGCCCTCCTGTCTTGTAGACATGTTTAGAGGTAGATGAAACAACCTGAGTATGTTAGAAAGCTGATGATGAATCCCACCTTACTGTGTTAGAATGAAAATTAGTAGTAATATACGTTCGATGGTCTCGTTTCGAGCCTTTTTGCACTCAAAAAAATCAGAGCCATTACTATGTCCCTTGAAGAGTTGAGGCAACTGTGACACAGATGTCAACTTCTCTGTCTAAAGTCAATTATGGGATGCTGAGGGACTGTCTGGAGCCCATCTGTGACCTAACAGTTCCTAACTCTGGCTCTCCTAGCCCTTACCCCCTAGACTACTGTTCTCGCTGGGAACAGTTTTGCCTGCCAGGGGACATTTGGCAATATCTGAAGGTGTTTTGGGTTGTCACCACTGGGGGTCGGGGATATGAGCTGCTGCTAAACATTCTACTGTGCAGAAAACCTCCGACCACAAAGAATTACCAGGCCCCGAATCTCAACACCGCTGAGATGAAGGCTTCTGTTTCCCTTGTGGTGTCATCTCAGCCAAGTGATGCCTGTAAGTCAGATGAGGTCGCCAGTCTCAGCTTGCTTTTCTTTAAAATTAACCTGTCTCTTTTTTCACTGTTTCAAGGGAAAGGAGACTTAATTGGAGCAAATCTATCAATTAAGGACCAAGTGATCAAGACCAACGCAGATGTGAAGGCTTTAACTTACTGTGATCTTCAGTGCATCATCCTCAAAGGACTCTTTGAAGTGCTAGACCTTTACCCAGAATATGCTCACAAATTCGTGGAAGATATTCAGCATGACCTCACATACAACCTTCGAGAAGGTCACGAGAGTGATGTAAGTCTCACTTCTAATTAGTGCCAAGACCTAAAACATGGAGCCTGGAGATCATTTATAACAGTAAAAAGTATATGTCATGACTTCACTTGTAAAAGTCTCTGAATGAATAAAGTATGATTATTCGACCACTAGTCGAACAATGAAATCATTAGCCAGAAGTCAAGCCTGCAGTTTGTTATCAATGCTCTAGGAAAGTATTATTTGTAGATGACCTCCCTTAATTCAGCGTCTTTCCTGTTTATTTTCACGTGCTTCTGACTAGAATCCGTTTCAGTGATACATAAGATTTAGCTACCGATGTGTGATTTCTCCCGGATGTCAAGATTCAGCTAGAAAAATGGCTCAGGGTTTGCTATGTTAGTAATTGTTTACCGTTCCACTTGCTTGTTATGGAGTTTGCTCAAAAATAATCTTTTTGTTAACCAGTACCCAAAACAGTCTATCTTAAAATGACTAAATATGCATAAAAGGATTCAAGCCAAAGATTGTCACACTGAAAGCATAATGAGTATTTTATGAAATTATGTATTTGCTGCATGTTTCAGTTTATACAAACAGCTTTCCTAACAAAATAGGTACTATGCTACATCCTGTGATTAAGCTGATCACGAACATGACTTCATTAGATGTGTCAGAGACACAAATGATTTAATAGGAATGATTATTGAAAGGCAAGCCAGAGCATGCATAGCATTCTGTAACAACAAAGGCTTAATCTGCTGCCTTGAGTTTTGTCCCAGATATTTGCAATACTCTTTTTTTTCCTGAGGAACTATTGTTTTGACTAACCCATATTGTGCAGGCATTTTGTTAGGCATTAATATTCCTCACTTTGGAAGACAGAGAAAGAATACAAATTGTGTATTACTTCATCTTGGTTGAGGATCTCAAATGACAGTCAATATGTAGATGGCACACCATTCCGAAGTTCAAGATTAACCAGTTTTGAATGTGTGCTTCTCTCTGTTAACGGTAGCAAACAGCAAAGGAGGTATCAATATTTGGGGGGAACTTATTTGTGCTCTGCCCTCTGCCTAGATAAAGCCTCTCATTTAGTGCTTGTGGTGACTTTTTAAGGTAAGTATCCATCAATTTTTATGGAGCAGAAAACAGATTCAGAATGGCTAAGTAACATGTTTATAACCTCATGAACTTGTAGGGACAGAGCCTGAGCACAGATATCTGTCACTGTAAAATCTATACACTAACTGTTGGTTATATTGTCTCTTATTGAAGACACTTCCATATCTTCCAATTCAACAGATGGACTTTTAAAACAACAGGTGTCTTTTGTAGTCGCTACGACAGCCTAACGTGACAACTATTTTTGAAAAGTGGAGGTGTGCTAGAGGAAGCAATTGAAGAGGAAAGAAGAAATGAGGGCAGAGAGTAATAGCCAACATGCCTCAGCATAGTAAAGTAGAAAATATTGGATCTCAACCCCTGCCTTCCTTTTATTTGATTCCTTTTTAAAGATCCATATACCATATCTTTGATTGAATTTTTTATCCTTTTTTTCCCTATTTTCTGGAACAGTAATCATAGGGATTTTTGAACTCCAATACCTGAATTGCCTTTGGGATTATTTTCATGCACTGTTCTTTCTCTTGCGTTGTTTTGTTTCGTTGTGGTCATTCGGTTCCTTCTTTTTACCAGATGACATACTTTTGTTTGAATATAGATGTCACTTATGAAAATTGTTTCTACTATTTTCCTCCAAACAGGCCTAGGTTTTCTTCTGGCAGGCAGATCAAGATCACTCCCATTCTGTCCAGAGCTCCTCTTCGGCTTGTTAGGTTGCTCTGTTTCAGCTTCACCCAACCTCCAGGGCTCTAAGACATGGTTTTTCCGGGATCTCAACTAAAAGCCTTAGATGTTTACCAGCGCCTCCCCAGGTGGGGCTTGAACTCCACCCTCCCTCTCCTCCAGACTGTGTGGTGGCCGAGACCTCTACTCTGCCATTAACCTCCCGGTTGCTGTTTTGTCCTGAGTCTCCTGGAGCGCTGCCCTGTGCAGGCTCATGTTAGGCTCATGCCTCCAGGGCCACACTGAGGCAGTTACCTATTCTCTGGGATTTCACACCTCAAATCCCAGGTGGTTTGTTCACCTGAACTCCATCTTCTGTCTCCTTAGCCAGTAAGACCACTCCTTTCTATTCTACTCTCTTCCACCTCACAATGAAATAGCAAATTCCCTCAAGAAGATACTTGGGTAAATGCAGAGCATGCACCTGTGTGTTCCTCTTTTCTCAGGGACCACAACCCTTCAAGTCTTCCCTCAGCGGATTGTTCTCCAGTGCTTTCAAACAGTTGTTTTGTGTATTTTGTCCAGCTTTACTTTTTACTAGAGGGTTAGTTCAATATAAGCCATTTCGTTAAGTCATAAGTATTGCTTCTTTTCAGAGGGTCCCTTATCAGCTGCATTTTAAAGGCAAAGGGGAACTGAAGCTTACCTCCAAAACCCTTATTGCTTTGTTTTTCCTAATCATTTATCACTCAAAACTTCCCTCTGTCTGTCTGTCTCTCTCTCTCTCTGTATAGATTTTGGGATGCTATGCCTTCTGAAGGCTAGTTAAATTTGGACCACCCTTCCCCATAATTCCATACCCTGGGGAAAAGTCTTCTGCTCTTTCTAAAGATACTACAACTTCTAGGCAAGTTCGTATTCTGATGGTAACCCAAGATTTTGGATTCTTGCTTTGCTTTGCAACTCTGCTGTCAGACCAGTGTGAAACCCAGCCCCTTTCCTTACATGTTCACACAAATAAAAATATCGAATCCCACAGGATTTTTAGTGGGTTGAAGCCTCTGTGGAAGGTTGACCAGTGGGTTGTAGAGGAAGGAACATTTGCAGAAGGGAAATGCAAACGATATAAATGTAATGTGTCTATATATCCTTCGGCCCTTTCTTGCTGCTGTCATCACTCTTCTTGCTCTCTCTTCATCTCCAGATTCCCCGTTATTGCTGATCCATATTAGTTTAACTCCCACTCTTTGGTTGTCTGTCACCTTTCTGATTTTGCCTTCTGGGTTCACCTTTTGTCCCTGTACCTACTACCCTGTTAGGTGACATGGAACATCTGGGTAAAGAGAAGACTGATGGTCAACCCATTTTGAAATAAAGGCCATAAAAGCATTTTAAGAAATAGTCAAAATTTAGAAGGGGATATGGATGCAAGATATAACTCCTAGAACTATGATAAATGATGTAACTTTCGAATGACCGCTCATCCAGTTCTCATAGTAAAATTAATTGAAATCTGTAAAATATACTCTAAGTTTGTGAAAAGGCTAACTAGCATGGTTTGGACCTAATTATGCATTTTATGCACCCAGTTTTTCTATATTTGCCTTATTTATATCTTCTGGATGGCTCCAATATGGACAGAGATTAATTTAGTTATTCCTGTCTATGCAGATTATGAGAAATTTGCTTCACTGCTTCTCACGGTAAACTCTATAAAATTGATTTTAGCACACTCAGGTATTGTTGGTTGTGAAATTTAGTGCCTTAATATAAGAATTTTGAATTTGTGATGAAATGACAGACGTGTATCTAAAATATGTGCTTTCAAAAATTACTCACGCTAATGCACCGAAAATCAGGGCTCGATGGCTACATATCAAATACCTAAGTGCTTCTCACATGGTCCACATTAACTTGGTGGTGGCGTTGTGGTTGTGGAGCAACAAACCACAGTGGTTGTTGAAAAAGGATGATACCTTCTTACTGAGGGGCTTGTCGGTGATGAAACCTATTACGTTTTCAGTGTGTTTTTTCCTCAGTTTTTCATTATTGTCATGTAATCTGATCAGCATAAAAAAATGAAGTCTCTTCCTTCAGGCTTCCCGCCTCGTTAGGAAGGGGTATTTCCCCCAGTTTCTTGAGGGTCAGTGACCTCGAGGTGAAGGTCTTCGAATGCCCATCTCCCATGCAGCACAACAGGTTACCCCAGAGTTCAGAGAAGGCTCCCGAGGTGGAGACAAGGGAGCCCGTGAGGAGCATGTACTTTCAGCAGCTTCTTTCCACTCTGATGGGATCATACGTGGGTGGTTTGAGGTGCTGACCTATCATAGCTGCCTCAAGCCTCAACGTTATAACATCCTAGTTCCCCACAACTGACATATTCTCTCTGGGTAGACCAAGAACCATGCTTAAATAGTGTAGTTATAAAACAGAATACTTCAAAGTCTCAAGTGACCCTCAAGTGAAACAAATGCATATATAGTCATAATTTGCTTCAGAAGTTCCAGAGTGGTCATAGGCAATAGTTAAGACATATATAAATAAACATAATGGAATGGAATAAACAGAATGGAATGAATTTAAGGCAAAAGTTTCCTGCTGATGGAAGGGTCAACTTTCCATCCCTGGGGGTTGCAGGCATGTGTGTGTGTGTGTGTGTGTGTGTGTGTGTAGGTATGGTAGGTGCGGAAGGATATCTGACCATGATAAATGAGAAGCGATATAATGAATGTTTCTCTTGCCTCCATTCTTACTTCCTCACCACTCTCTCACCTCAAGGCCACAGAAGCAATCTTCTCAGATTATAAATTGGATCATGTCGTTCCATTGCTTAAAATATTTCAATGGATCCTCATGGACTATTAAGAATATCCAGGCTCCCCACCGTAACTTTGAAGTTTCTAGGCATTCCAGCACTTGCCTGCCTTTCAGATTCATCCGATGGCATCTTGTGTCCAGCCTTACGCCCTAGCAAACTGGCCTGTTTTTCCTTCCTTTCATGTGCCAGGCTCCTGCCTGCCTCTTGGGGCCTTTACATTTGTTCTTTCTTCCTGCAATGGTATTCCTCTTGCCTTACCTGACCGACCACCTGCTCTGGAGTTTGCCTCTCCAGGTTATCCTCTGGCAAAGAATCTTGTTTATCATTTTCATAGTAGTTAGCAAGATCTTCAGTTATTTTAATATGTATATTTTCTTGTTCATGTTCACTTCTTCCTACCAGAATGTCTGCTTTATGCAGGCGTTGTTTTATTCTATATCTCCAGTGCCTAAGTCAGAGCCTAATGTGGAATTAACATTTAATATATATTCAATGACTGAATGCATGAACATCAAAAAGTTTACTTTGCGATCTGGAACTTCTGTGAAATTTTGAGAAAATTAATAAAGTCCTAAAAGCATCAACCAATTAGCCAGTAAATGGAATTTAAAATGAAAAGTTAAGAGGGGCCCCTGGCTGGCTCAGTCTGTAGACCATATGACTTGATCTCAGGGCCACGAGTTCAAGCCCCACATTGGGCCTCGAGCTTACTTAAAAAATAAAACGGAACAAAAAGTTAAGGGAATTCAGAATTGTATTTCTAAGAAGTTACAAAGCCGAAGGAAGTATCAATAGTAAGATTTAAAAGAACAAATTGAAAGAATAGGTAAATTGGAAATGGAATTTTTCGCCTCCCCCAAGTTCAAAGCAAGAGATTTTCAAAAGCCGTAGGACGAATTTAAGCCAAATAACAAGGAAAAACAAAACTCTTGCAGTATAGGTAATGTAATCCTCCAGGTGGGGTTTGGGATAGTAAGTTGTATTTAAATGAAAAAGGATCTGCCTTCAAATCTAAGCTAACACGCGCATTTTCTGTACAAATAGGTGGACTGTTACAACACTAATACCCCCAGAAAGTAGAGAATCAATACTTTTAACCATTAAATCACTCTGGACTGTTATTCAGCTCACATTTATTGCCTGGGGAATGAAGCTACAAACTTTTTGAGTGAAATGAATTTCCACGTGGAAAATGCCAGGGTCTAGTAAAGCAGCTCATCTATTTTGTGAAATGCTTCATCAAAATCTAACACGTGGATCTGTTGCACTTCATGGGAAACTGTGATGTAGAGGGTCTCTGATGTGTGTGGTGGAATCTGGTCAAGTAAAGCTCATGTTCCTTAGTTAGCGTTAGTTTCAGTGGCATCTGAATGTGAATTTATATTTCCATCTGGGTCTGGACCCCACGTCTTTCATCTGCCAAGGTGAATCTTTATTTTGTTTAAAGTTCTCAGAAGACAGCCCCTGTCTTAAATACAAATAACATTGGAAAAAGCATCTAATTCCCAAGCATTATTGAGATGTGTCCACTGGACCATCTCATATGTAATTAAGCTGTACTGCATCCAGGAGGTCTGACTCTGTGCGTCCTCCCTTAGATACAAACAAGCCTGAATAGATCTTTCAAGTGGAGTCTGGGATTTGCCAACATCTCTTTCTTGCCGCCTATGTGACTATATTACAATTTAATTCGAGATTGTACTGAAAAAGGAGCTGTTTCCAAAGGAGGGAGTTGGTTTAAATTTAGTCCCCATTTCAGACTGGAATAAGATGGGGCTGCTTGGAAGCAATTTTCTTAAAAATGATTTACCGAATAGTAATAATTTAAAAAATCCTATCTGACAGCCCACCTACTTAGCTCCTCGAGAGTAGCCTGTGTGTAGGTGTGCATCTGCTAGCTCAGTCTTGTGTAATAAGAGAACATAATTAATTCTGCACCTTTTTGAGATAATTGTTCTTAGAAAATTGCATAATGAAGGGCTCACGTGTCATTTGATCATGTCAGCTTTCCTTATGATCCTGGGAGCAAGACATGTTTTGTTTCTCAGTTGTGTATTTTAAAATACTCTCCCAACAAAAAATATCTTGTAGCCAAGTGTGTTACCCAGCATACACTTTCATGGCGCTTAAGATATGGTGTCAGATATGCTAGGAAAAGCTCGGTAAATAATGGCCTGGAAGTTTTACTTGCATCCAGTATGTTTTCTGTGTTCTGAAACTCTTCTCATACCATTCTCCCAATGGATTCAGAAGTTTTGGTGGCAAACATATTACCTTGATGGAAACGATTGTGTTTTGGGTGGTATCCCCAGAGCCCAGCATTGTGTTTATGTTCATGGCTTTCAGTAAATGAAGATTGCTGTTGAACTTATGGCACTTAGTGAACACCTTACTTGCTCTGATTGCAGCAAAAAGACCCGATGTCCTCTTTTTAAGTGATTACCTAGGCTCACTGCTTCGTTCCCTCCATTATTATCAGTCTTGTCCCCATCTGTTTCCCCCGAAAGATCTCAGGGTGGAATGGACTCCACGGGACTCCAAGTTTACATTCCTTTCCAACCTTGAAGTTCTCTTTCTCCTGCCTAGTCCCCTGCCTCAGAGAAATGAAAACTGAAGAAAGGTTATTCTTACCTCTTCTCAAACCACAGACTGATTCTTTTTTAAATTCTTATTTTAGGACAGAGCTAGTGTGGGGCATTGGCAAAAGGGCCAGCCTGAGAATTCTGGTAAGTTTTAGGGCAATTCAGAATAAGGACATTGACTGTAGGCAATAAAAACTCAACTTGAATCAATCACTAGAAGCAGAGATTTATTTTAAGTATTCCAAGTAGCTAATGGGATTAAATAAAATATACATACATACCTGCACACACCGCCCCCCATACACACACAGATGTGCACACACATCTGGATCTCAGAAATTCTTATAATCACATTATGATTTTCTCCACATCTCTTACTTTCCTTTTCCTCTCCATTTCTTTCTCCTTCAGTCATCATGCCCTCTTTCTTTATCCAAATGGCAAGAAATGGTCACAGGTAGCAACTCTTCAATTTGAGTGGGGAGCAGATTAAACTGGGACTCTCTTAGTTGATGCTAGATTCCTAAAAAAGAATGAGTGGTTCAGCTCATGTCAAGTGCCTGCCCAGGTTTCATCAGTTATTGTGTGGGGGAGTATTTGCATGAGGCATCAGGGATGGAAGGAGAGCACATTGAAGTAACATGGTGTTTTCCATGGCAACCCATAGACTGAAGAGTTGAGATAAGAAGGATCCAGAAAAATGGGGGGTGGCCAGAGGTAGTTGTTGGACAAAGGAAGCAAAGTCAGTGATTGTATGAACTGTGGGTAATCACATCATTATAGGTTGTACAAACATATCTCAGCAATATTTTCTTAGAAGTCAAATCTTATTTAAATATAAATTAAAAATAAAAACAAGCAAAGAACACACAAAAGGCTTTAAAGGACGCTGAATGGGCTCTTGTTTCATCTCCTCTGGATTCTCTCCTGTGTAGCCATTTGTCAATCGAACAGCATGAGGCATACCCTGCAAAGAGATCAACCACAGTTTGAGGACATCTGGGTATTTCAACTCGTGTTTGCAAGTTGAACTCGTGTTTGCAAGTTAGATTTTTAAGCTCTTTGGGGGAAGCAGGGGTTAGCTGAGTTGGGAAAGTCAGAGGATAAAAAGGCCACCTGTCATCCCATAAACAAGACAGAAAAGTGTTTCTTTCCCTACTTCCTTGGTTGTTCCCATCCTGCAGGGAGCAGCAGATGTTCAGCCTGTAATAAAACGTGTCAGATTTGCACATGCACACACACACACACACACACACACACACACACACAGAGGCAGGACTGAACTTCTGCACATTCCTTGAAAATGAAAAGTTACCTAGGCTGCATCCACTAGGAATACTCAACCCTGCCCCACTGTTACTCAGGATCCTCCATTCCACACTGCATTTTGAACGGTTGTCTAAGCCATCTGTGGAAGTACAGAGTCTGCGCCTGAATTCTCCGGTAGACTGTGGTCACAGAGCCCACCCTCATGACAAGGCTCTGTGATGTGAAGTTGATGTTGACACTGCTGACGGCATAATCACTCCTGTGAACCAAGCTGTAGGCTAAGCACTTTACGAACATTGCCTTACGTTACTCTCATAAAATTCTTGGACATAAGTTGCTGAGTTCATGTACTAGATAAGAAGACTAGTTAAAGACGAGAGAGGTAGAAACTGGCCCAGAGTCCTTCAGCAAGGAAGCAAGGGAGGCCAGGCACTGCAATTGCAGTCCCAAACCACCTGAAGCCTAAACCCAGTGGAAACTTAGTGTAAGCTGATCCATCAAAACAAAGGATATGTTTTTCCTCTGTCCCTTAATTCTATGAGCAGTGAATGCCAGCTCTATTTATTAATGGTGGATTCATGGGAAACATGTTTCCATAGGAAAATAAGATTTACACATAAGAGAAAATGAGCCACAGAACTTTTCTATAATTCTTTGAACGGTACACTTTCTATTCGTGCATGTTCTTTCCATATGCTGTACTTTAATGAGAAAGCTTTTACAAAATAAATCATTAAAGGATTCAACCAAATTATAAGTGGAAGACTCAGTTGTATACATATAAGTTCTCTGAACCATGACTATGTTTATTTATCTTTGTAATCATTTTCCTTGTAAAACTCATGGTACAAAGTATGTGCTTGATGAATGCTTATTGGAATTTAATTCATTCACTCATATATATTTCCATATCCACAGAACAATAAAATGTTAGAATTGGAAGGGATCTTAAGTACCATCTATTAAAACTCCGTTTTTTTCCTGTGATGACAAGTGACTTAAAGGGAGGGGAAAAGAAAATGTATTCATTCACAGAACGAAAAATCTAGTCATTGGTTAGGTATATAACTTAAGTGAATTGTATACCTAAATGTATTAGAATATTCCCTTTTGCACAAAGTAGACTCTTACTTTGGGATGAAGTCTTCCCTCAACCATTCTGAGTATGCGTTTCAAATAAGATTCAGTAAAAATATCAAAATGTATCTCATCAGGTTTTCTTTTGTCAATTGCATATTTAGTAGCACATCTTCTGACCAAGAAAAGATGTTGATTTTTTTAAGTATTATAAGCAAGGGAGTTTGTTTCCAATACCTCCTTTAATTTAAATTTTAATCTTTGCATCACCCCTGAATCCTTGCTTAACAGATGAAGGAACCGGGCATCCAAGCAGTGCACAGCCTGAGATTACAGAATTAGTAAAAGAATCAAACAGTATAAAATTGAGTCCAATTCTGGTATTCTGAATCCCAGCCTAGTACATTTGTCCACCAAAGCACTCTACCATAAATCAAAACATAATTCTCCTAAAAAGGGTTGGTCTCCTTTAGGCACCCTGACTTAGAGCAGAAGCTATCCTGAATTTCCAGAATAACATTCACTTTAATCTTCTTAACCTTAATGCTATTACTTGTCATGTCTCATCAAAAACCCCCTGTGCCTGTTTCCGGAAAGATCTCTCATTAATAAGAGAATGAGTAAGACAGCACAAGTATTGTAGCTTGGCCATCCAACTTGTCCTTTCCCTTAGTATGTGTGCTGTCATGTGCTCCTAAATCCATCTATTTATTAAATAACCCCTGGTCACCAACTAGCTCTGAGAGAATGTCTTCCCATTCAAGTACATGCTTTTCAGTCTTCTCTGCATATAATCGTTCTTCATCCTTCCCTTGTTCCATGTTGGAAAGTAAATCTGAAGTTTCAGACGTGCACTGTCATTTCAGATGTACAAAATAGTTTTTCAACTCTTTTCAGACTCCATTTCATTGTTGTAAGAAGTTGGACGCCTTCTTAGCTGGGCATCTGGGTGGCTCAGTCGATTAAGTGTCCGACTCTTGATTTGACTCAGGTCTTGATCTTCTGGTTCATGGGTTTGAGCCCCACATCACACTCTATACTGATGGAGGTGTGGAGCCTGCTTGGGATTCGCTCCCTCTCTCTGTTTTCCCCTCCCCCCACCCCACACACACATTCATTCTTTCTCTCTCTAAAAATAAATAAACGTTAAAAAAAAAAAGTTGGAGGCCTTCTTAGCAATTGAAACAAAATGTTCTCCATCCTTCCTTTATGTGCACATACAGACAGTTATGGAGGAGGACTAAGAATATAGATGAAAGCAGCAATATTTTTAACATTTCTCAGTCAGTCTTCAAATATTTTACCAGTGTGTATGTTAGGATTTTTTGAAAACATAATTTTATTCTGTTTTTCTATTCAAGAACATTTGATCTCCTGGGTTTTGTTAGAATAATCCTGAATGTTTTACTACAGTATATATTTCACCGTGTGGGATCTTTCAAAGATCATCCTTGGGCATGTAAGACATCTCTTCAGTTAGCCCTTTAATCCCAAACATAAACTCGACAGATACAACACCGAGTCAGTGGGTGGTATGATTAAAACTGCTCTAAATGAGCTAAGTTGGTAGAAATTAAATTAAAATTAAAAGCAAATTACAAAATCCTAGGATAAACATTTCTAATAACGCTTTTCCCATGAAGTTCCCCAAAAGGGTGTAGACAGCAGAGACGATGACATATGGTGGAGACAGTCTGCTTACACCGCGGCACAGACTGTGCTCGGCAGGCAGATCTGGAGGCCTCCGGTCTCATCACATTGTAGGCATCTATTTGCTCACCATTTAAACCCAGCATTCTGGGATGCCAAAAGAGTGGCGGCTTTGACTGAAGGAAACAGTAGCCAAGGAGTCAGAAATAGGAAGCAAACGAGATGCCAAGTGGGGGGAGGGGGGGAGTGAAGTGCCTCAAGATTATGAATTGGAAGGCCAGCGTGTGGTACTCATGGTAACTCTAGGAGGGCGGAGGGATCCGTGGAGATACCGTTCTGTGAAATGAATTGGGGTTTAAAGGATTTGGTTCCCATGTCATTGAGGAAAATGATTAAGCAAAAATTCTTCGATGAACATCTGCAAGATGCTAAGCTTTTAGTGATGTGGTAATCCCACTTATATGTTCCACCCGGAAGATTAAGTTCTTTAAAAGCAGAGCATATGGTCACCGATCTGTGTCACTGCATTTTGCCAGGATTTGTAAACAGTCCCAAGTCTGACTAGGGCTAACGCATCATGGTTCTATTCCAGGTTGTACTGTTTATATATTTTTTTCTCTTATTAATCACACTTTCATCTTGACAGGACAGAATGTTAGCATTATATTTGAGGAAAAAAGCAAAAAACCCAAACAGCATTCTGTCAAAAAGAACCCACGAATGCTAGGTATCAGACTCAATACACATAGAAGTTATATGACTTGGAACAAGTTGCTGTCTTTCTGTGGGCCTCCAGTTCCTCATCCCCGGCCTGGATGATCACTAAGAAACCATCAGTTGAGTCAGGCTAAATGCTGTAACAAATAACGCCAAGTTTCCGTGACTTCATACGATAAGTAGAATAAATGGGTTATGCAGTAAACCTCATTCGTATCTGTGTACAGGTGGCAGCTTCTCACTTGATGACTCGGGCAGCCAGTCTTCCTCTATTTGGTGGCCCCATCACCCCCCACCACCCAGGCCTCAGAGTCATCTGGAACTCACTAGGCTTTTTGTATCCAGCCAGCCAATCAGTTTAAGAGACAGAGAATAGAGGCTGCCCTTGTATGACTCAGGGGCCAGACCCACAAATGACATGGATCTCTTCTGCTCACACTCCATTGGCCAGAATGAGTCATGTGGTTCACACTAAGTGCAAGCAGTCTGGGAAATCCCATCAAGTGGTGCGACTAACAGGATGCGTAAGTCCTGGTGAACAGTTAACCGGCTGGTGAACAACTCACCAGTCTGAGCCATAGGCCCTTCTAGTATTACCTTATAATTGTTATTTTTCTTGAGAGACAGAAAGCATAAGCAGGGAGGGGCAGAGGGATAGGGAGAGAGAGAAAATCTTAAGCAGGCCCCATGCTCAGCACAGAGCCTGATGCAGGGCTTGATCTTACAACTATGAGATCATGACCTGAGCTGAAATCAGAAGTCAGCTGATTAGCCCACTGAGCCACCCAGGCTCCCCTCCATTATTTTTTTATTCCAAATTTGTTGATAAATAGGAGGGTATTCATACCTTAAAATTTTCTTCAATTTTTCTAAATAAATAATAATTGAAGACCTTCAGTTTACCAGTAATTCTGTGGTAATGTTACCGTGGTAATGTTTAATGTTACTTCTCCAAGGAAAAGTTAATGTTTATTTAGAAATTCTGAACAAGGGACGAGGTGGCTCAGTCAGTTAAACATCCGACTCCTGGTTTCAGCTCAGGTCATGATCTCACGGTTCATGACATCCCGCATCAGGGTCCACACTGACAGCGCAGAGCCTGCTTGGAATTCTCTCTCTCCCTCTCTTTCTGCCCCTTCCCCACTAGTGCTCATGCGTGCACCCATGTTCTCTGTCTCTCAAACTAAAGAAACATTAAAAAAATAGAAATTCTGAATTAATTAGCAGAAAGGGAACGGTGACCAGAGGAGAGGCTTAAAGGCAATGATTTAGAGCCAGTTTCAAGTAGAAGTTACACCTTCTAAAGACCTAATGGAAACTAATAGGAAATATATGACTCCCACTGTGGGACTCCAAATGACTTATTTTTCTTTTCCCCACTCTCCCCTCCCCGCCTTGCGCTGCCCATCCTCCAAGTGACCTATTTTGGAAGCATCTTTATTACCTAAATGTAGTATGTCTTTACAGTACAACCAAGGCCAGAATTGTTCCTTCAAAGAATCCCACATGCCAGTTTCCTGCCATCCCCAAAGACACGACTTAACAAGCACAGCCTGATCCAGGAGATTAGAAACTTGAAGGACCAGAACTGTGCAAATTTGTGTAAATAACTGTGAAAGCATCATCTTCCAGTAAAGTCACTGGTGCATATTTTGCAATCATGGACACAATCACCTTAAAACATGGAGAGGAAAGTTTGTTCTTTCTTTTTTTTTTTTTAATTTCTTATTTTAGAGAGAGAGGGAAAGCACGAGTGAAGGGAGAAGGAGAGAGAATCCCAAGCAGGCTCCATGCTCAGTGCAGAGTCTGACATGGGGCTTGATCCCATGACCCTGGATCATGACCTGAGCCAAAATCAAGAGTCAGATGCCCAACTGACTGAGCTACACAGGCACCCCATGTTCTGAAGAGACTTATATGTATAGGTTTCATGTAGGTAAGTAAAAGAATGATGTCTTTGTATGAACCCATAAGTAACTGACTTAGCTCAAAGTTTAGAATGCCCTACTCTAAGAAGTCATGCCCATTCTAAATGGATATGCTTTATTCAGTGTTCACATGTTTATGCAGAGCGGTTACACAGTGGATACCACTGTGATTTCCTACAAACTTGCACATGGCTACTCTGTGACTAGGTTGCCACATGATAGCCCTAAAATCTTGTCCACACGGTGTAATTTCAGGAAAAGGGCCACTGTCTCACATCTCCCCACGAATCTCTCCCCTAAGTCCCTCACTGTTTATTTTAACAGGTTAAGGAAAAGTCTATCCTGTGATGAAAGCTCAGGCTCAAAATACAAATTTACATAAGAAAAAAATAAAAAAAGACATACCACTGTATAAATAACTGGGGAATGATTTCTTCACAGACTTTGGATGACAGTGTGGTTAGGAGAGAGACCCAGAGAAGGAAACAAGATGTATCAGGCATATTTGATCTATGACAATTATTGTTCTGGGGACTTCCCTGAGCACCACTAGCGGAGACAAAATACCAAATCAGACACATTTCTTCCTAAATTTCAGTGGTTTGTATGCCTACTGTGAATTCTCACGAAGACTTGTTTTCAGTCAATATATAATTGATCAGTAATATCTTCCTTACAGTGCTCCACACATCACCTTTTTTTTTTTATATTTACTTTTGAGAGAGAGATAGAGTGCGAGCAGGGGAAAGGCAGAGGGAGAGACACAGAATCCGAAGCAGGCTCCTGGCTCTGAGCTGTCAGCACAGAGCCTAATGTGGGGCTCAAACCCACAAACTACAAGATCATGACATGAGCCGAAGCCGGAAGCTTCATTGACTGAGCCACCCAGGCCACACATCACCTTTGAGTACCACAAAACCGTAACCTAAGTTCAGCCCTGATCTACTAACTGTGAGACTTTCTTCTTCACCTAGAAATTGTTGAATATTCAGCAAAAGTGTAAATGCTCTGAAACACAATATTCTTCATGCTTACGTTTCAAAGAGTGCTTTAATTAAGAAAGGCATGCATTTGGTCATTCAGAAGCTGCCCTCTATCACCGTCCTTTATAGTCCTCTTATTTTCTCTGGCTAAGTGAGCTTAACCAAGTCACTGTGGTTCGAATAAGCAGAGTAGCTCATCTCGGTTTGCTGCTACAAACACTGTTTTCATCATATAGGGCCGGTCACCTTTTTTGTTACAGTGTATAATTGACAGTGAGCTTCCTAGGTAGCAAATTAGGCATTTCGCATTAGCTTTAGAAGTGCCGTCAGGAGTTATGATGTGAAAACTTCTCATGCCAAACTGAGCATCTTCCTTCACCGACCTGGTTTGGAACCAAAGTACTCAGCGTGTATCCGGAAAATCTTATGAAACCAGCTATTGTGTTTCCTTACAATTACATAGTAGCTGATTTTACAAGCTAACCAGGAGCCATTGTACCCTAATCAGAAGCAGGTCCTTGGGGGGCACGGAATCTCAGTTCAATATAATGAGTTTCGACTGCAAATTCTTTTAGCACTGATTAACTGCTGAACTCCCAAATCATGGAGTTGGTACAGAGCTAGCTCCTTAAGCCTGGAATCATTAAAACTCTATGTCAGTGCTGAGAAATTTTGAGTTTTCTTCACATAATGGTGTGTATTTTCCCCCTCTGTCTTTCTAGAATGATGTGAACCACATATTAATAAACAACTCTCTCTCCCTCAAAAATCATCCTGCATTTTCCAAGTTCTTACATAAGTATTGGAGACTCTTTGGGTTTTCTTTTAATTCCAAAGCCTTGTAGTTCATACATTTGAATTTAGAATTTAGAGATAGGAAGTTAAAATTGTGCTTGAGTCAATTTGCATATATTATCAATGTCTTCACTGTATTCATACCTATGGACAATTTGAAAGTGCCTTATTTTATTTAAGTGAAGCAGATAAAAGGGTTGGGAGAGAAAAGAATAGAATACCAAGTTATTACTTTATGTAAAGTATGGTACCTAGTGCCGTACAAAGAAGAGCTTTGTGGCCTGGGATGACAGGTCTCTGCTGGGAGATCCATCTGGGGGGAAACTCAGGTTTAACAAGTTCATGGTCTCTTTATTATATATCTACATATCTGTTAGTTTCAGTTGGACGAACTCATCTGTGTGAATGTTTGGATATCCATAGCTAAAAATGCTCTATTTCCCATTCACCAAATTCAAAGAAAACTTTTCTTCATAATCACTATGCCAATAATAATATAACTAACATTTGTTAACAGGAATTTAATTACTCTTTATGCCAGGCACTGGACCAAGTACTTAGCAAGTGCAACGGTGTGAGGGCTCTTTTCACCATAAGCTTTATGTGAGAATTCCTTGTGTACCATGAAGTCCAAGTGGTAAGAGACTTACACTGCCCAGCAGCCTCTAAATGCTTTCTCTTTCTCCAGAAACAAGAGGGCTGGATGGCACGGACCACCCAGAGGTCAGCTCTGGCAGGAATGTTGGGCTTTATGGCCAGAAGGAAGCAGGAAGGGAAGAGTGAGCAGAAGGGATCCAGGGTTTTAGTGAAAGAACTGAGAGAGAGGCACCTTTGTTGTTGCTAGTGGAATGGAAAGGGAGGGGTGATTTTAAAAAGCCTTACTGTAGTTCATCAATACACGTGTCACCTTTAAGGTTTCTGAAAGCACACTAAAGATTAGGATTATTTTTAAATTGCAGTTTGACTCTTGAACAACACAGGTTTGAACTGCACAGATCCACTTATATGTGGATTTTTTTTTGTAAATACAGTACTGTAAGTGCATATTCTCTTTCTTATGATTTTCTTAATAATATTTTCTTTTCTCTAGCTTATTTTCTTGTAAGAATATGATATATGATACTGTATAACACACACAATATGTGTTAATCAACTGTTTATATATTTGTAAGGCTTCTGGTCAATAGTAGGCTATTAGTAGTTAACATTGGGGCCAGTCAAAAGTTATACACAATTTTCCACTGAGGGGGTCCACTGACCCTTGAACAACACCCAGTGCTGTTCAAGGGCCATCAGTACTTTTGGTTGCTATACATGTATCTTAATGTGACACAATGCCACCCAGATGTAGCCAATTGGGTCTTGAAAACTTGTTCAGTTTACATATATATATCTCATTTAATTCTCAGAACAACTTTAAATATTATTATCATTTTTTAGAGGAAGAATGAGAAATAAAATTCTTTTGGGTTAAGCCATTGAAAGTCAGCAAATTATTTGTTCCTTCAGCCTTACCTATTTTATCCCGATTAATGTGCTTCCCAAAGTTGCATAGCTAATGAGTAAAAAGACTAGGAAAATCCCAGCTCTTAACCACTATGCTATCATAGCTCCGAAATGGGTCCTATCACCCCTGACACATAGACCTTTTATCATAACACACAGCAATGAAGAGGTTTTCCTGGTGCTTCTTATACAATAGGCTCAATAATTGAACTCTCCAGTGGTAGCAGTCAATAAACACTAAATTCGAGTCTTGGTTACTTGACTTGTGCTTTCTGCATCAGAAGTGATAGTATTTACTTAGGGGAGAAGAATTCTCCTCTAAATCTTAATAGTTTGTCTCGACCTCAAGGCTCAGGATGAAATTGGAAAAGTTCAAAATCATCAGTTTTTCCATTATAATCTCATTTCTGTTTCTCAGTTATACAACAAGCAAAGGAAACATATTAGCCACTGTATTACCCACTTAGGGTTTCACACCAGCTTCAAAAATTTCTTCTGTAGATTAGATGGTAGTGAACTCCCAAGCCTTTTTTTAGTTGAAAATGAATGCCCCCTTATTCAAAGCCTGTCTTTTCTCCAGAGCTTTCCAGTTCCTCTTTCTGTCTTCCTCCTGCCATTGGTGGCATTCATGACTTCTTGGTACCTCCACTTGAATCTACAAGAGAAAGAAGCAGATCAGAAATAAAAAGGAGACCTACTGATTTGCTACGTGCCCATATCATATGACAATTACTTATGGTTTTATAAGAATGGGCATTTTAACTATGAAAGTTACGGAGTCACATGTGACTGTCCTTCATTCATGCTCTATTTATCCCAAACAGCCACCAGTACTGGTAATGTTGCCGTCCAGAGAACAAGAGAAAACGTGTGAGGATTCCTTTTTCTGAATGAGGACACATGTTCCTTCAGTCTTCTTTGTGACTTAATCAATGTGGCATTATTAACAAAGCAGAGAATATCATGAATCACTCAGAAAGAAGAGCCTTGTAATTCACATCTCATTTCCCAGTTGAGCAATCAGCTGTAGGTAACAGTCCTACCAGAACACTTGAGTGTCTTAGAAGATTCCCGAGTTGAGAGGACAGTTTCAGACTCACATGGGGGCTTATAATTCTGACCTGCAAACCAAGTAAACCAGGAGAATGCCTCCCTTGGGCCACTGGGCCACTGGGTTACAGTTTAGGATTCCTAGGCCTATGTAGTGGGTTCCATTCACATTTGCTTCCTTCCTACCTCGTACCAGTCGACGTCTTGGTGGTTCAGTCTCTGGAAAAGATCTTGAGAGTAAGGAAAGCTTATTGATAATTCCTCTACTGAAAAACTACTGAGAATACACTCAGCTTCTGAGGGTGGGGCATTAGCATCCAGTGAAGGCTGGGCCCCAAACTTCATTGTCATGGTACCATGTGTCAGAATTCAGAGACACTTTAATCAGTGGGTAGACATAGATGAAAGAAATCAAAAAGCTTCCCTCTCAGCTAAAAGAAAGTCCTAACAGCAGGAAGATTTACTACTGAGGAACTTAGGAACTTAAGGAAAAGGTAAGCTGGATGGCCAAGGTAGCATATCTTCATTCAGCAAAATAGACAACATTAAAGAACACAATGGCATTTTTCACATCTAAAACCACCATTAATTTTAGCATGTTTGATTTCCATTTGCAATTCAAGCTCAATAGTATAATTTTGAGGCCTTCCTTACACTTTGTTTTTCTTTTAAAGACGATTGCGAATTTGTTTTGCTTTTTCATAGCAGATTGTCTGAGTAATAAGAGACTTTTTTCCTCCTTATGGTTCTCCATACCAAGGAGCGGTGTTTTTCGATGTTAAGAGTCTTCTCTCTTTGTTCCCACTGGACTTATAGAGTGATAGAGTAAGTTAAGTGGTTAGGACAGGGGAATAAAAGAAGAGAAGCTGTGCAGAAACTTTTTAAACCAACTCCACATCACTGAGAATGTGTTTCTTTCCTAGTCTACAAGATTATCAAGCTTTACTTTCATTCATGATAATGTTGTGCCAAGACATGTCCTAGGTCCTTCTTGCCCACACTTGGCTTCTTCTGTCCTGGCAAAGTGAAGATACAATTCTAGGGTCTGAGTGGGCTGACCGTCAGCCTTGACTTCATCGCAGGACTCCATTCCTTGTTTTATGTCTGATTTACAACATTTTATCATCCCAACCTCTATTCCTTCGGTCTTTTTATTTTTTAATCATCCCCATTAGAGATTACCAGCCGTTCTCCTCCTGTCTGAAAGTTCATGTGGGAGGGACTCAAATTGGAGAAAACTGTCTTCCTCAAAACTTTCAAAACCTTTGAGTCTTCCAGTTACCGGAACAAGAAAAGGAGATCGATAAACATTACTTATTCAAAGGTTTGTATCTGTGCATTTTTTTCCCTTGGGATAGAATGACTAGACTTCATTTTCTTTCCGGAGAGATCTATAACCCAGAAAAGGCTAACGAGGTGCTTGGGTAACTTAGTATCACAAGATTTGGGGCCTGCTTTGTGGCAGTCATCAAACCTTGGGCTACATTCAGTTCCACCATATGTGAGGCATTTAGTCTTTCAGCTCAGGTAACAGCATGAACTGCCGGGGAGGCACCTGAGACAGGTTTGGATTCTGCGTTAGGTACACCAAGAGTCAGGGCACCTGGCGTCTGGGAGGTTCTGCCAGAGCTCTAACCTGATGCGTGAACCGGGCAAGTCACTTCATCTTCCTGGACAGCCACTTCCACATGTCTAGGTGGGGAGTTGGACTAACTCAGTGGTTTCAGCCCTGAGCCGAAGACCCGGCCCCACCTACCACCAACTGGAAGAGACTCTCTGGAGTTGGTGCTCTGGAATCTGATTTATTTAGGAATCCTTCTCAAGCATTCTACTGTCTGCCAGGTTACAAACCATTGTAGCAGCCACTCTTTAGGGTGACTTCTAGCTTTAAAACACTGGCTTTCCATTACACTAATATTCTCCGCAATTGGCAGAATCTGGATCCGTGTGAAAGGTTAGTCAGTAGAACTAATATATCATAGAACTCTTTTCAAATGCATGTGATTCAAATGCTGTACGCAAATGAAATAACTTCATTCAGAGAGCCTATCACAGCAGTGCTGGTTATATGATGTATACTTGTTATCTCATAGGATTACAGTAAAAATTAATGGACATGATGGCTGTGAGCATTTGTCAGGGTGCCTGTCACAGAGTGAACACTTAATGAATTCATCGGTGATAGGATAATAATAGCAGTGATGTCGGTTATGAGATCTTGCTACTCAGCGTGTGCCTCGTGGGCCAGTAACATCAGCGTTGCCTGGGAGTTCCTTAGAAATACAGTCTCGAGCCTCACTCCGGACTTCCTGAACCGAAACCTGCGTTTTATAGTGAAATCCCCAGGTGATTTGTGTGCACAGTAAAGTCTGAGAAGCACTGACGTAGACAAATAAACTTGGGACTCAGCAACTTGCCAGAGCTCACACTACTAGTAAACTAGAGAACTAGGAGTTTTTCTTACACCTCAGATGGCATCTCTGAGCTGGAGATGTTCAGGCTTCCTGAGTCCCACTGAGATGTTCTTTCTCTCATCCGGGCTGTAACTGTCTACCACCGTAGCAACAGCACTGTAATTTTATTTTTCACATTTTTAATTATTCAGCTGTTTTATTTGTCACCACTCAGGGAATTATTACAAAACTTATGTCTACAATGCTTCTGATTAATGCATATTTAGGCAACTAAGCAGATGTAGAATGGGTTGACTTCTTTGATAATATTAAACATTGATGAAACATATATTTGCACAGCAATAATGATGCCGGCATTTGTATAAATAATAACACATCTATTTCCCTAATCATCTAGGGGGAAAAAAACCACAGTGAGAGTTGAGAGAATTACTAAATATGTCTCACTTACTAGGCAGATCATTTTTGAGTGTAGAAGTTTTTTTCATGTGAATAAAATTATGCTAATTTATAGCATCTATTACCACTTTCAGATGAAGGAAGTGTATTTGAGCAGAAAACAGTGTGGATGAGACCTGAAGCATGTTTCCAAGATATATCATAAGTTCCAAAGCTTCTGGGTCCATCATGGAAAGCTGCGTGTTTTGTGATGGACTTCTCCACAGTCCTGTAGTTTGATTTTATGTAAGATGTATTCTGAAACCCAGCTTAAGTGATTCTACAATACATATTGTTTTTCACATTTTAGCATCTCTGAAATTGAGATTTGTCTTATAACTGATGGGCATGTCACAATTTGTTTAGCAGCATCTTGTTTCTTTTTACAATTGATGGGATTTAAATTTGATCAAATAGGAGATCAGGACTCCCCGGTGAACTTAATCCTAGTCCACAAGGAGCCTGATGGTGAGGAAAGACATGGGATAGAAAGGAGACATCACCCCCACCTGTATTCAAATAAGAAAGGGAGGTGGGTAACTGCAAAGAAATGAGATTTAATAAGAAAAGATTCCATGGGTTTCCGTTT
Organism: Acinonyx jubatus; assembly: GCF_027475565.1. Classification (NCBI taxonomy): domain Eukaryota; kingdom Metazoa; phylum Chordata; class Mammalia; order Carnivora; family Felidae; genus Acinonyx; species Acinonyx jubatus. The sequence goes on from NC_069384.1 coordinate 134,289,165, forward strand.
TCACAGAGCCAGAGAGAAAAGTCATAGAATCGGCAAGAATATAGCAGAAAGGCAGGAAAGAGGGAAAAGGGAGATGGAAAACAAAAGGGGAGCAAATAAAGCATCAAGATGGAAACTATAACCAACACAGCCACTATTTCGATCATTATTTCCTAGGTGTTACATTCAATTTGCTCCTTCCTTTTCTTAGTTCACACACTGGTCAGTAGAGCTCCTACAGGCTGGGATGAGGAAGGCAGTTTCTGCCTCTTTTAGGACGTATTTTTTCCTTCTCTGGCCTACCCAAGCGGATTAATCGCCCCCACATGGTCTCTCCCCTGCTTCCTACATTTTACTCAGTCCCAAAGCACCTGGGAAGGTTTAAATGATTGTTACAACTTCTATTTGTTTGTTTGTTCTTTCAGGTGATATCAAGATTATCGAACAAATCTACAGTCTCACAGGTATGGCTTTTGCCAAAGAACAGAATCTTTATCTAAAATCTGTAGGATTTCCTGTAAATCTGTCTCCCACTTCAGGGTTTTATGTGTTTATTTTCTACTTTCCCTAAAATGCTTCCCACTGAAATGTATTGACTGACTTTCTGGAGTTTGGAGCGGAGAAGTATTGAAACTCATCTATTTAAGGGTTTTATTGTTGTTGAAAAGCAGTCGTCACCAGAACCTGGCAAAAGTAGAAAAATCCCGAGGAATTGACCTCGGAAGTACATTTGTTATGTTTAAAGTTAATAATCAAATGTTTTCTTGTAAGCTTCCGATGATGGTACAACATGGTTATCCATAGTATAAAAAAAAATGTCTCAGATATTCTGGAACGGATTTCACTTGAACTCTTAAGATAATCCCAACTTTTTAGAATCCTCCAATTTCACAGAAAACTTTCCCAAGAAACAGTGATTTATCAGATTTATTACCTAGACTTTTACTACCAATGATACTGTGACAGGAACCTAGAAATAGCTCCCTTTTTTGCTCTGTATTCTCCTTGAAGCAGAACCCAACACCTTTCACACACGTGTATACACACAGACACGTGTACATACAGAGAAACACCAATCCAATCATATAACACACGTAAAAGACATTGATAATTTACTGAAGATAGCTGGGGCACAGACAGGGTTTACTTTTAATACTATTGGGAAACTTCTTAAAAGCCCTTAAAACATCTCAGAGCATTCAACTGAGTTTCTCTCTGGCACTAGTTGTCTTCTTTCTCATCTCTACAAAATCCCTCCTCAGGAGTTGGCAAAATGGCCATTATGTTTCAACTCTTCTCAACAGGCAGCCTTTCCTCACTACTTTACCCCCTTGTCCCCAACCACTCCTATATTCTCTTTCTCATGAGAAATTCTGCCTTCCTTTGGATTTTCCAATTTGAATTCCTCACTCCTTCATAGCACAGTGAAAATGAACATCCCTGCTAAGAACACAACATCTGTAACTTTCAAAAAAAAATCTTCTGTATAATTTAGGCTTCAGCATCAAAGTCACCAGCATAACAGCTTCAAGGCAAAAGATATTTATTTCTCTCTCATGAACAAGGCCAGAGGTGGGTGATATAACTGTGTCAACAGGGTCCTGAGCTTTCTTCTTTTGGTTTCATTATCCTCAACACATGGTTTCCTTTTTTAAGACCTCCTCATTCTCTAAGATGGCTGCTAGAGATCTATCCATTGTATCAGTATTCCAGACTAGAAACTAAAAACAAAACAAAACAAAAACACTGAAGGGTAGGATAGAGGCTTCCCTCTTTCCAGAAGTCTTCCTGTAAGTTCCTTTTAACCTGTCCACTTGCCTGCTATCACCTCAGAACTTAACTTCATGGCCAAACCAAGAGGCAAAGGAAGCTGAGAAAGGTGATTTTTGGGCAAGGTACATTCCTAAGAATTCTGTTAACTAGCAAAGAAGGGGAGATTATATAAAAAGGGGTAACCAGCACTCTCTGTAGAACCTGCCCTGAGGCAAATGTTTCCATTTTCTTCACTATCATCATCATCATCATCATGAGGGCAAGCATCTATTTTAAGTACTTTCAGTGCACATTGCTAAGTGTTTTAACTTCCATTATCTAATATCTATATCCTCATACCATTCCCAATTTACAGATGAGGAAAACAAGGATTTAAATGATGTTACTTGGCCACCGTTGCAGGTAGAAGTCTCCAGACTTCTAGGACTGTGTGACCGAAAGTTCACGCATTCAACCATTAGACTTTATTCTGCTTCCCCTGTAGTCATGGCAGGTTTGACTGAATCTAGTCCACTGTGCATTTGAAATGGCTATCCCATAGAATGTCATGAGCTAAATTAGAGATTCCTTTGACTATGGGGAAAAGAACATCATTGCCCTCATGGAAGCATCTGTTGGGAGGAAATGAAGAAGGGGTGGGTCAGAAGACAAGGAAGAAATCTGTGGTTGAAATGTATGGCAGTGTATACATGGATGAATCCAGCTGCACGAGGGAAGCAAGCATTTCTGTATGGATAGCCCAAGGAAAGGAGCTGGAACTCCTGTATGGGCGCTGCATGTGGGGCTGGGTGTTTAATAATCTAATATATTTGGGTCCTGTCTGTAATAATGGTAGGGGGAATAATTAATTCTTGGTGTAGGTAATGTTGGCTGCCTTGATCACAAAGGTCAGTATTTAAGCAACTTTCCCCAAGTGCCAAGTCTCCATAATAAAATGGAAGTATGAAATCCGAACAAACTTGTAGAAGTACAAACACTATAGATTATTAGAGAATTACATCAGGACCAGCGGAACCTCCTTGAACCAAAGGAATGATTAAACTGCCAATGGAAATGTAAACAGAAGTTCAATTAAAGAATTCACTCATTGTTCTTCATTTCTTTGATAAGTTTGCCCCGTGTGTCTTTAACTGGGTGAGCTAATTTTTCTATTCTACAGTGCTACTAAACAGTTTCATGAGTAAACTATTTTGCTTAGCTTGGCCAGTTTTAAACTGGATGGGCTGTTGCCTGTTAAAGTCACCACATGTTCAAGTTCATTTTTTGTTGTATGTATCATTATAATGGTTACGGGAAAATCAATAGATACCAATAAACCAACTGTTTATTAATATGAAGTAATAACCATGACAGCTCATGAGATTTAAATAGCACACTTAGATCTTTTCAGCTTATTATCTTATTTCTATTAGAAATTATTGATGAGCAAGTAGAGACAATTGTATCCTCAAAAGAAAATGAGGCACCAAAAAAAAAAAAAAGAATTGAGCCTTTGGAGCAGAGAAGCCATGTCTGGGGCAGAGCAAGAAACACCCACTCTTCTAGTGACTCCATTGAGGGCCACTAGCTTAGCCTTTGTTGTTCTCTCTGCCCTGCTCCATCATCATCTTCGTTGTCTTTATCCAACCTCTCCCTCACTTCTTCTGAGTCTAAAAGGTTGAATGACTCCAGTCAAGAGTCTAAGATGGGTTTTTTTTTCTTCCAAAATTTTATTTAAATTCAAGTTGGTTAACATATAGTGTGGTATTGGTTTCAGGAGTAGAATTCAGGGATTCATCACTTACATACAATACCCAGTGCTCATCTCAACAAGTGCCCTCCTTAATGCCCATCACCTGTTTAGCCTGTCACCCCACCCACCTCCCCTCCAGCAACCCTCATTTTGTTCTCTATAGTTAAGAGACTCTTATGGTTTGCCTCCTCTCTGTTTTTATCTTATTTTGTTTTTCCTTCCCTTCTCCTCTGTTCATCTGTTTTGTTTCTTAAATTCCACATATAGGTGAAATCATATGGTATTTGTCCTTTGTCTTTCTCTGACTTATTTTGCTTAGCATAATACACTCTAGTTCCATCCTAAAAATAGAACTACCCTACAGTCCAACAATTGCATGACTAAATATTTATCTAAAGGATACAAACCCCAGATAAGAAGGGGCACATGCACCCCAGTGTTTATAGCAGCATTATCAACAATAGCCAAATTATGGAAAGAGCCCAAATGTCCATATACTGATGAATGGATAAAGAAGATGTGGTTTGTGTATACACACACACACACACACACACACACACACAATGGAATATTACTGAGCCATCAAAAAGAATTAAATCTTGCCATTTCCAACAACATGGATGGAACCAGAGTCTAAGATGGGGTTTAGCAAGACTTCTTCCTTTCCCAAGGTTCTCAAGGGGAGCAGGCCAAATGGTTTGCTCCATTTCCTTCCAACTGACATCTGAAAGTAAAGATAGCAGGAAGCAGAGTAGCTGTGGATGCCGTGGATCTTACTCCATCTATCTGATCCAAAATAGGAAAGGTTTTTATTCTCAAAGATAATATACTTTTCTGGTTGACCTCCATATAAAGTTCCACTGAAGACCCCATAACTTTAAAATAACAAGGCCCAAGACCTTCCAGTAAAATTGAAAATGTCCTTACTCCTAACAGCATGCCATCATATCCTATTACCGATGACAGACTGATTAAAATCTAGATGCCAAGCTGGTAAAATGCACCCTTCCCACCAGGACAGTTTAAGAAGACCAAGAGAGGTGTTAGCCGACCAACACCAGGATAGCAGAGAGGGTAAACCCGGGGAATAGCAGAAATGGCGAGACATTGAACACCTGAATAAATAATAGCAAAATCTGCAAAGTCTTAAGTTTTCATGAGACGTAAGTTTCTAAAAGATTTGACGTTGTTTCGATAGGACCACCAGCATGAATGATATTCCTCTCAAGCGGCCTTTGCAATCTGTACTAATCTATGTTATCACTGATTTAGTCAGAGCCCAAGGGAAATGGCAGCATCAACAAAAGACTCCCGTCCATTGTGGAAGATGAGGAAGAGGAGGAGGAAGGGGAGGAAGAAGAGACAGCCTCCCTGTCTCCCATCTACACAAGGGGATCCTCCTCTTCACGCAGCAAGAAGGTGGGAAGCAGTAAAAGCTATCTAGGCTTGAGCTTGAAGCAGCTGGCCTCAGGAACAGTGCCGTTTCACTCACCTATCAGAGTCTCCAGTTCAAATTCCCCAAAAAACAAACAGGAAACTGACCCCCCTAACCATGGAAAAAGGAAAGAGAGAAACTTGAAATTGCAACTTTCAGCTTTGAATAGTTCTGGACCCCCAGACCTCAGTCCAAGGTAAGAATCACATCATATAATTCTTTCCTAGGTAAAAATGGCTGCCTTTTATTCAAATTGGTACCTAGTTAGTAAATTATTCAGCCCTCTGGGCCTCTCAACCACACAGCTTCCTAGCCTGGGTTCTTCCGCTTTCCTGAATTTTGTGTGTAAATTTTGCTTCTGCGTGGAGGTGTGTACAGTATGACAATAGTTTTAGTTATATTCTTGAAAGGGTCCATTGAATGTTCAGAAGGCCTTCTTCACTCCCTTCATCCATTTAGCTCTACCTAAGTGTTGATGTTCATTCTCAATACTATTTTCTTTATCATTGTGGATAACTGAAGCTTACTTTCATTTCTGGCCTCTTCCGTAGGTAACACAGCATAGCTCTATTTTTAATTTTAAAAATTCTCTTTAGGATTAACTAAAGATGATTGAGAGGCTGAAAAATCCTGACTCAGAAATGTGAAAGAAGTGGTCTATGGAGCATAAAAGCAACAGTAAAAAATCACATCATAGCTGACAATAAATAGAAGCAAGAAAAAAAAAATACTGAGTGCTTCCTATGTCCCATGTCCTCTGCTAGGTAATTTCATTTAGTCTTCTCAAGAGTCCTGTAAAGTAGTTCATATTATCTATACTATTTTGTCCAAAATCTCAGAGATTAAGTTTGGAAATCTGTATTCAAATTCTATTTTTCTACTTGTGAAGCAAGTGATATTTCTAAATATATTTAGCTACTCTTTTGAAGAACACAATTCATCCATTGAGAGAGATTTTTTTTTTTAAATAAGCAAAACACACTTAGAAGTTCAGGAATTCAGTTGAGGATGGTAATTTGAAAACATTGCCTTACTCTTCTCCTTCCTAAATTTGTAATAAGAAGAAAGACAGGAAATTTTAAATAGGGGGGAAATATATCAGAACTGAAAAAGAAAGGTTTATCCTGAACTTATAAGAAGAACATTTTTCCTTTTATATATAGAAAAAGATTGTGAGGACATACATCAAAATGCTAACAGTAGTGGTGCATTACAGGTGATTTTTATTTTCTAATTTTGTTACTTTTATATTTATGTTTTCTACAAAAGACTTATATTTTTTAAATAATGAGTGCATTAAATAGCATTTAGCAAGGAAAGAAGACTAGCCAAAGTCCTAATAGTCGTTTATATGAAATTCTTTAACTCTTACTTCAGAGTTTTGTCCAGGTTCAGAGTAAAGGTGTCGTCAAGGTTATTTAATGTGATGCCATAATAATTAGGTTAAAAGATTTTAATTCTGGATGAAGTGGTGATTTAATATGAATTCAGAGAAGAGGACTTCAGTAGCTTAAGGTGTTGAATCTAAGAATAAATAAGCTTGCAAATTCTACAGCATTTCTGTCCAATAGAAATATAATGTGAGCTAAAATTGTGAGGCACATATGTAACTTTAAATTTTCTAGTAGCCACATTTTTAAAAAACAAACAAAACAAAAAACCCACATACACAAGTGAAGTTAATTTTAATAATATATTTTATTTGACTCACTATGCCCCAAATAATTAATTTCAAGTGTAAATAATAGTAAAATTTTACTAATAAAACCATTTGCATTTTTTACTCAAATATTCAAAATCTAATGTGCATTTTATGCTTACAGCACAGCTCAACTTGCATGAGCCACATTTCAGGTGCTCAATAGCCATACAAAGCTAATGGCTACCATATTGGAGAGCACAGCTTTAGAGACTGCAGAATTTAGAAATCAATACAATATTTTTAAGTCTCCTAGAAATACTGGAACCTATAAGCAAAAATGCACAACTAGCCAATTTCCTTTATTTTAAACAGGATCGTTGATGGAATTGAAGATGGAAACAGCAGTGAGGAAAGCCAGACTTTTGACTTCGGCTCTGAACGCCTCAGACCAGAGCCCAGAGTTTCTCCTCCTCTAGGAGGTAAGCTCTATATTTAGTCTTCTGTCAAGGGGTGGTATTTCTTTTTAACTTGTAATGTTTGGCATTGACCCTTTTTTGCCTTCACATTCTCTGAGTATTTCCCACATGTTAGAACTTTACCCATGCCATGGAAAAATTTGATTTGAGCCTATGCCATCTCCAAGTTATTAAGATATCATTTGTAATTGTTCCTCTGTCCAGCCTAGATGCCCTGCCATTTACCAGCCCAGGTAAATGGTGTGTTAGGAGACTCAAATGTCTGCTATTCATTAAAGGGTGACCATGTTTTCTGAGGATAGATGCAGATTAATCCACAAAAATAACATTACCAAGAAGAAAAGCTGTGTTGGTTGTATACCATAGGAACATAGGTTATATTTATCCAACTTCTTGAGGAGAGATCCTGTATTTGCATTTTGTCAAAGGATAAAACAACTTCAGAAGGATGTTTGAAGGCTGGAAATGAGGGAGATCTATATGAAGCACTGTGCTCTAGCAATGGTAGATTAATGTAAGGGTACTCCCAAACCCAACCCAGATTCCTCTCTCTCCCTTGCCTTCTTGAGCTCATTGCCCATAAAAAGTAATCTGTCAACATAATGAAGGCCGGAATGACAAAGAAATTGTAAAGAAGACGCACCTGTAGTTAATAAAGGGAGACTATTGAACAAGCATAGGCTATCCAAAACAATTACCAGAAAACTGTAAGATGAAAGGCCAGCAGTCCCCTGCCAGCTCTGTCCTCCCCTTCCCACTCAGCTCTGAGATCCTTGTGTCAGGATCCATTACTAATTAGTGAATCCCTCCATGAACAAAGCCAAGCCCAGTAAAGACTTTTGAATGTACGGTCCTGGGTGTGTGTGTGTGTCTCCTTTTGGTGGAATTGCAGTATTCCATCTCAGCAGTCTTTCCTGGCCCTCATTATCGTCTAGGGAAACGGAAGGGTCCTTGCAAGCCTCCTTGCTGTGGGGTGGGGGAGGGGAGGTGTGTAGGGGGAATGGAAGACAGGGAAAGGAGTGCAGATGTCAGTGAGCAATCCTGATTCATTCATTCAGTTGACTTACATGTGCTGATATTACTCTGGGGAAAGAGGCACAGAAAGCATATAGCCACACTGATGTATTTGCTGCGAAAGTTGATGGAAGGTCCCAACCGGACGTTTTCCTTATTGACTCACCTAGACCTGGAGATGATGCACAGAACCTCACCATGTCTATCCACCTATTTCTGCTCCCACCATCTCCTTAGCCTTCTCTTCTCCTCTTCCCAGTATGTAGCCCAATACTCATGCCCTCAAGCAACAGATTTTCTTAGCTCTATCTCGTAAATATCCCTCAATTCTAAGATTTTGTATCCTTACTGCCACCATATTTTTCCTTGCCACATCCATCTCTTGCCTGCTTTGCTACCAGAGTCTCTTCCCTGGTCTCACACTGCTCTCCATTCAGAGTAAACATTTTTAAAAATACAAATTTATTCTTATAACTCTGATCCTATGCGTAAAACACTGACAGGGCTTCCTATTACCCTTAATGTGAAATTCAAACCTATTACCTAATTGCCATTTAAATGTCTCTTTTCCCTGCTAGATTCTAAACTCCATGAGGGTCAATTAGATTTTCTTTATTCATTGTTCTCTCCTCTAAAGGAGGCTTAGCCTACCATATATGTTCTCTAATCATTCATTGAATTAATAGATTAACTTTGCAAAATGAAAATTATATATATATATATATATATATATATACATATATATATATGTATGTATGTATATATATATATATATATATATATATATATCCTTTCTACTCCAGCTAGCAACGATTTATCTGTACTTTTGTCCCTGACAGAAATAAATGTATTTGGAAGAACAAGGTTTAAAAAAAAAAAGTGGAGATAAGAGAACCAGAAAATGGGAGAAATTATCTTTTAGAGCAATTCAGGAAGAGATAGGAAATCTGCAGTAGAGTTTAGCACCTGAAATAGAAGTTGGGTGGCGGCGGGGTAGGGGTGGGGAGGCTGTAATGGACACAGGAATCAATATTTAGGGGAGAAAAAGAGGAGGAGGAACAGAACATCCCTTTTCTATGGTTTAGTCATTGGCTCTGATATATTTTTAGAGAATGGTCAAAAAAGAGGAAATGTCAGGCACCTGTGTGGCTCAGTCAGTTGAGCGTCCGACTTCGGCTCAGGTCATGATCTCATGGCTTGTGAGTTCGAGCCCCGTGTCGGGCTCTGTGCTGACAGCTCAGAGCTGGAGCCTGCTTTCAATTCTGTGTCTCCCTTTCTCTCTGCCCCTCTCCTGCTCATTCTCTGTCTCTCTGTCTCTCTGTCTCTCTCTCTCTCAAGAATAAATAAACATTTAAAAAAAACTTAAAAACAAAAGAGGAAATGTGTCATCTTGAAACATGGTGGTGATTTGCCATGGACACATCCCATCAGTGAGGTCATGGTCCCCACCATGATACGTGCCCAGTTTCAAGGCGTGTATCAGACAGGATCCAGAGGATTACTAGAAGCATGTTCAATCCCAGGGAGACAGAACCTACAGTGCACAGGCATCAGGAAGAGTTAAAGGCAGTAGCTTAGGTTTCCTTACCCATTTCAACTGCCTTAATCCTCACATATGAAGTTTAGTACTAAAGGACCCATTCTGTGTGTGTTACACTTTTCAGACTCAGAGATTGGAGCTGCTGTCCTCTTCATCAAAGCAGAGGAGACCAAGCAGCAAATAAATAAACTCAACAGTGAGGTATGGAGCTTTCTCTTCCTTTGGTCATGCTGGAGTGGTAAGAGCTATAAATCCTAGTTACCAGCAAAAGCAGTATAATGTAGTAATTACAGGCATATGCTCTGATGTCAGACCACCATGGATGAATTCCCACTAAGCCTCATGTGAGTTATGTGACCATTGACAAGTTCCTTACTTTCTCTCATGCTCTATTTCCCCACGTGTAAGTAGAGGGTAATGATTATGCCTACCTTATGGTCCATTGTGAAATTGAGATAGTGCAGGCAAATCATTTAGCATAAAGTGAGCACTAACTAAATGATAATTATACTAATTAGCTTCATAAATGTATTGATACTTGGTATAACTGGTGCTTTTTCACTTTTTTCATGTACTTTAATTTTTAATGAGTTAAAGCAAGGTGATTAATCCAAAGATGAATGCTATTTCTCAGAATAATCAAATGGCCTGAAATGCGCTTCTTTTCCCTGACATATATTTGCTGTGTAACTTTGAGCACTTTACCTCTCTGGACCTTGCCATCTATTCATGTGAAATAAGGTAATTTTTAGGAACTTTATGAAAATATATTTTGCATATCATAAAACTCACTCATTCCAAGTGTACAATTCAATGATTTTAGTAACCTTATTGAACAGTTCTACCGTCACCGTATCAGTTTTAGAATGCTTTTACCTGCATCCCTGCAGTAAGACCTCTCGTAGCCATTTATGATTAATCCCTGTTCCCACATCCAGCCCTAGGTCACCACTTACCTACTTTTTGCCTTTTCTGGCCATCTCATATAAATAGAGAAGGCAATATCTGAATCACTATCCTAACTTTGGTGCCCTTCCGAAAAATTTTAATAATTTTGTCTCGAATAAAAACATTCGAGACAATTTGGAGGCAAATAGTTTATTTGGGAGGTGGCCCAGGAAGCAACATAAAGGATAGAGAGGTAAGGCAGAAGAGAAAGGGAAGCACAGAAAGAAAGGCGTGTTAATAAGATAATTAACTCTGTGGGCAACTGGGGCTCAATCCTGCTGGGGACCACTGAGAGAGTATGTAGGACAATTCAAAACTGTTCCACCATAAGGCAAGGAAAAATGGAATTGGGGGTGGTTCCTGAGAGATTGACTCCCTTGCTCTTCATGCAGGCCTTGCTGCAGAGGAGACTAGAAAGGTTCTTCAGACAAAAATACGCAGGAAGACCTGGACCTTCCGGGTACACCTAGGGTAAGGGCACATGGATGGGCACAGATTGTGTAATAGAATCCCTTTCTAGGACTAAGATTACCTGAGGAGATCGTCGAAAAATACAATAGTTATTGACACTGGGAAGATTTGTGGAAAATGAAATCATGTTATCATATCAGTTTCCAATTATCTGCAACAATGGAAAACTGGGTAGTTTGTCATAAAGCCCAGAGGTTTCTCTTAAACCTGTGTATCTTCAGCTTAGTGAAGATTTATGATTTACTGCTGTCTCTCCTTCTGCGCTCACTTTCTCTGGGAGTAAGATTGTTGCTAACAAGATGTAAGAGAGACAAAGGGCAGACTAACAATATAGGAATGAAAAACTAATCAGATTGAAACTCCTTAAATCACAAAGACTTGGCCATACACTGGATCTCGTAAATAACATCTTGTTAAATACAACAAAACAAACCTAAATACCCTGTTGGAAAACTTTCTATTGAACAATTTCTTTTCAAATATTATTCTTGGCTAAAAGCACCAATTAATATTAACTGTTTGAATTCTTTTCCCTCATATGTGAGATCATTTAATGGTTTTAAGAACTGACTGACCAATGTCTTAGCTCAAATACTAGAGTCAGTAATTATTCTGGGGAAAAATGTGTTTACATCTTCACCTTTTGGAATGTACATAGTTTCCCAAATCACAGCTGTAAATCCACACCCTCTACGATTTTCCTTTGACCATGTGAACTAGTGGTAGATACGTTAAAACAGATAACCACTTGGAAAACAAAATATTTCCCCAATGTGATTCGGTATTTATGATTGCTTTTCTAGTGAGAGGATATAAATCTTTTTATCTTGCCATATATTGAAATAAAAAGGGCAAGGTAAAATATATCAATGGTCCAATTATCCTTCCCTGAGGAATTAGTTTTTCCTTATAGGAAAATATCTGATTTCTTCATGGCTGAAGCTTAAGTTAGAAAAATCTTATCCTTTGCACATAATTTAATTTATAGTCTTGACTCTTTGGGTAGTGTGTTAAAACCCACTAAGACAGGCAGAATGAAAATATAAATTGGCTTCAAAGTGTAAAATTATTTTTCTTCCGACCTACTTGTTTTTTTCCTCCTATCTCCTATAATGTCGTTTATGTAGCCAAAAAAAATCTGTCTTTTAAAATCCAAGCCTAATTTTTCCACTTCCCCTGTATCCTGCCACTCACCCATGTGATCATTTGATTGCTTTATTCTTCATTTATTCTTTTCCTTGTTCTGAGTAAACAAGAGAAGAATTGATAATGAACATGGGATGCACTGCATAATAATAACTCTTTAATAAAAAGGGCAATCCCCAATACATGCGAGGCATGTCGAGCATTATGTAAAGTTTGAGAACATAGCAACAACCCCATTCTGATATTTGCCCAGACATTTAAGATATAAAGACATTGTTCATTGATGTGTAGATTTCATAATCAGCTGGCTAAATACAGAACAAAAATCAGAAAGGAAATAATGTTGGTAATAACCTACATTCACAGAACAGTGAAGGGTTTAAAAGATGTAGGGCAGCTGCTAATATTAGAACGCTTTTGAAAACATTGTCATTGCTCTACAGTGGACAAAGAAATAGTGCAATTCTAAGGAAATTGTTTAAAAATAACAACAAAATGTCACCGTGGGGGACATGGGCTGTGTAAGTCAAATGCTCCATTTCTGAAAAGGTTTGTAGGTAAGGGTTAGAATGTTTTCTCATTTCTGAAATCTGCCTGACCCAGAAAGACATTGCGGCAAAACCTACCAAGGGAACCTACGTGCTCTGCCACAGCAGGCATAAGACATAAAACACACTAGTAGAGAAAGAGAATGAGCTTTAGAGAAAGAAAAATATTCTTATCCCTATTCATAAAATTAACTCTCTGACTTCAGCAAAGCATTCACCTTCCCTAAGTTCAGATTTTTTCTCTATTAAATGGTAATGATGAAATCTGCAATATAGGATTGTTGTGAGGACCTAATACCATATGTAAACCATTCAGCGTGATGTCTTCTGTTAATAAGGGGTCAAATACTCATTCGCTCCTTATATAAGGTTGTACTTCTATCCAACAAAAGGTAACTCTCAAGTTAGCACCCCCGCCCCCCTACTCTTCCCCGCCCAGTGCAGACTAATTAGTCCATGTTTATGGAAGAAAATGAAAACGAATGGACTTAAGGGAAACATTTGATCATGAAAGTGACTACTCTTTACCTGAGACTTTTCTCTTGCTATGAAAATACCGAATATAGGGGCGCCTGGGTGTCTCGGTCGTTTAAGTGGCCAACTCTTGATTTTGGCTCAGGTCGTGATCTCAAAGTTCGTGAGATTGAGTCCCACTTTGGGCTCTGTGCTGACAGCAAGGAGCCTGCTTGGGATTCTCTTTCTCCTCTTGCTCTCTGCCCCTCCCCCCACTCATGCTCTCTCTCCCTCTCTCTCTCAAAATAAACATTAAAAAAAAGAAAAGAATAGAAAATTAAAATAGAAAAATGAAAGGGCATATTGTTTATATTTCAGTGTATCTTATTTTAGCTAAATAGTTTGATGTAATAGTGTCAGTGTATTAATGTAAACAACACTTGTTCTATGAGACTTCAAGATTTAAGGGCTAAGAGACCTTAAGTATGCCAGTTTACCAATGTTTAATCATTACCTGATATTACACTAAACATAAATAGCAAAATGATTATAAAACTAGGCAGAATGGAAGCTTACAGGAAAGATAATCATAGCCAAATCTTCATTTTCAAAATGAAAAAATGCAGGTGACTTGTGAAATCATCCATGCTCAACAAAGGGCATTTTGACTGGAATTCTCTGATTGACACTTTTAGAATTTTATTTTGTTTAAAAAACAAACAACTTCATTGAGATATAATTAACATATCATATAATTCATCCATTTAAAGTGTATAATCTGAAGGCTTTCAGTATGTTCACAGAGTTGTGCATTCATCACCATACTCAATTTTCAACCATTGTAAACCATTACCCCACAAAGAAGCCCTATACCATATAGCCATCACCCGTGATGCCTGAAGATCCCCTACCCTCAGCCCTACTAATCTACATTCTCTGCCCATATATTTGCCTGTTCTGAACATTCCCTTTAAGTGGAATCTTACATTATAGCCCTCTGTGACCAGCTTTTTTCATTTAGTATGAGGTTTTCAAGGCTCACCCATGTTGTGGCCATACCAATACCTCATTTCTTTTTACACCCACGTAATATTCCATTGTATGGATATACCACTTTTTGCCTATTCATTCATCAGCTGATGGGCATTTGTGTTGTTACCACTTTTCAGCTAATATGAATAATGTTGCTGTGAACATTCATAAAACATTCACACAAGTTTTTGCGCGGACATGTTTTAATTTCTCTCGGGTAATTAAGTGGAATTGCTGGATCGTATGGTAACTCTGTGTTTAAAACATCTGAGAAACTGCCAGACTGTTTCCCAAAGCAGCAGCAGCACTTTACATTCAGCAACATATGAAGGTTCCAGGCTCCTATTTCCCTGCCAACAATTTTTTATTTGTTATTATAAGACTTTGTTATTCTAACCACACTAGTGTGTGTGAAGCAGTATTTCATTGTAGTTTTCGTTTGAATTTCCTGGATAGCTATTAATATTGAGGATCTTTCCATGTGTTCATTCTTTGGAAAATCGTCTGTCCAGATCCTTGAACCACTTTAAAATTGGGCTGTTTCTTTATTCCTGAGTTGTAAGAATTCTTTATATATTCTAGATACAAGTTATGATTTTCAGTTTTCTTCTCCCATTACTTAAGTTGCCTTTTCGTTCCCTACATGCTGGTCTTTGAAGCACAAAAGTATTAATTTTGGTGATATCCATTTTATGTATTTTTTCTTTTGTTCTTTGTGACTTTCAGGTGACATGTACAAATTTCTATCATGAGATCAGTAAAGTCTGCTTCAGTCAAACAAAACAACAATAATGGAAGTTGTTCTTAAGAGTTGCTTTACTACTTTTCTAAATGGCTATGAAGATTTAGAGTTCTATTAATAATTCACACAAGGAAACCTACATGAGTAATACCCTATGGTAAAGGGTATTCCTTAATCCTCTGAATTACTGTTATCATATCTTTTCATTGAAAATTGGTTCAACTGAAACACACTGACAGAATTGCAAGACTATTCCAAGATCCTACTATACAATCTCTTTCCTTCCTCATCATGATCCTATTTAACTCTTGACCATCAATTCTCAAAAGCAAAATAAAAAAAAAAGCTATACATTCACTTGTTGACGTAGAAAAACAAAATCCATTTAACTGCTGGCAAAGCCATTCTGCATTTTTCATTTTAAAACATAAGTATTATTGACAATAATGATTCATTTCATGGATACAGCTTTCTAAACTGGAATATACCCAACTATTTAATGATTTACAGGACACTTTTTGCTTATTTTCAGTTCTCAGGCCTGTATGCATAGATAGATTTGTATCTCTCGTGAGAGGTTTACTGATCATAAATAAATAAATAAATAAATACTCTAAAGAATAATGAGGATCTCCCAAAAGAAAAAAATATATGTAAATCGCTCAAAAGCTTTTCCTGTGAAGTGTGAATTTCGCATTCATGTAGTTTTGGATATTAGCTGTTTCGGTCCTCCAGGCCTGTGATCACTTACATATAGACCTCTTCTAATTTTGAATAGGGAGACTAAATGGACATATTGGTAAGGTCCCCAGGGAGACCAATGCCATATTTCAAATGGGCAATTTGAGCAGGGTTGAATAAAAGGAGTACTTACAAAGAAGTTAGTTGAGTATAGAGAAAACACAAAGGATAGAACAGTCGCTCCTACCGTGGGGATAATAACAGAAGGTCAGTACAACACCTAGGTCTAAAGGGCCCAGAGTAGAGACTGGTTATAGAATCTTGAGTCAGAGGAAGGTGGGTGAAAAGCCACCTGAAAGGAGCTGTGATCTTTGTTGGGATCTTCTACCCACCTCAACCCTGCAGGGAAGCAGCCAGAGGAACACATACCCCAACCTCCCTCTCCTACCCCCCTCTGATCTGCTAATGTTCTACAATGGCCAAACCCAACCAGAAACCAAAGAACCAATGAGCCTGTTGATGGAGTTCATACAAGTCAGCCTCCAAGGAGCAAAACTGGTTGGAAAGTGAATCTGTTCTAAAAATACAAGTGGGAAATATTCAGTAAAATGAGTTACTATGTATTCAAGCAAGTACAGAAAAAATCAAATGAAATTTAAACAATTAGTTATTGATTGCTTATTACTAGTAATTAGCCAGTTAGTAGTAACTAGTTATTTACTTACTACTAACCAATAGTTTCAGAATAACTGGTTATTTTTTAAAAAGATGGATATGGGTATTCCCCTCCCATACTTGCTAAATAATTTGTAAGTTGATATGTTTTTAAAAGAATATGCCCCCCTGCCATTTTCCATTCATCAATAGGAAAATTAAGTTCAATAATTGATCCAATCCAACAGCTACAAATAGTATTCAAATTTTTTAAATAGAATCTTATAGTCGGAAGTGATTACAGGGAAATTTTCTTTCCTATCCTCCCCCAATACATGAATTTCCCCCTTTTTAAAAAAATTTTTTTTAATGTTTATTTATTTTTGAGAGAGAGAAAGAGAGTGTGAGCCGGGGAGGGGCAGAGAGAGAGGGAGACACAGAATCCAAAGCAGGCTCCAGGCACTGAGCTGTCAGCACAGAGCCCGATGCGGGGCTCAAATCCACCATAAGCCGAAGTCAGACGCCCAACTGACTGAGCCACCCGGGCGCCCCCATGAATTTCCCGGTGTAAAAAGGAGAACCTCATACATCTTTCAAAAGAGCTATGATTTTGCCTCCAATACCCTATGAATTTTTTTGATTCTTCTATGATGAATCCCAATTCTTAAGTCCCTTCTTTAAGCTTTAACACCTGCTTTCTAAACTTGCCATTCAGTATTTACTTTTTATGTACATTTACGTTATTTTCACATGTACATTTCTTCCTTCCCCAAGGCTCTTGAGAACTTGGATTATGTCTCCAAAGAATTCTGTGAATTGCCTCAAAATTGTCACTATTTTTGTTATTGTTAAAATACTGAAACTTTACTGAAGTGCAACAGAGAATATCCTGTATCTCAAATAAGGACTTGGAAATAAGCACATATGAACTTGTGAACGTTTGGGGTTTTTTTTAAGTCTTTTTATTGGAGAACAATTAAGCACCTAGAGAAATGGACACTGACACTTCCCATTTACTTGTGCACAATTATAAATAAACACAATATCATAAATCAGTACTAAATTAGTCACATTTCCTTTTTATGCTTATATGACCATGTGATAGGATAGATTTTGAAGTAATCAATTTTTTATAAATAATGAGTAGAAGAATTATTCTGAAACAAATATTTAAGCAACCTCAGCTTTGATATTATTGTATTTTCATATTGTGGTAGAATCATAAAATCTGAAATTTGGGAGCTATCTCAGAGGCCACCTATTCTGGCTTTTCACCCTATATGAGAATTTTCTTTCTGAGGTTATTGGCAAGAAGTTATTTTGCCTGAGTATTGTCTGTAGTAAGAACTCACTATGCCTCAAAGAAATTGGTTCCCAAACCTACTTGTGCTTTCAAATTCTCAAGGAATGTTTTTTACAGGATTACAGATATTTTTACAAATTAATATATAAAATAATGACTACTTTTAAAATAACTATTCCTTTGGCCAAGCATAGACCAACTAAATCTCAGAACCTCTCGACTTGTCACTGGGTATCTGTATTTTTTTTTAATTCTCCAAATGCTTCTGATGACCACCAACCACATTTCTCAATTACTTTAGCTCTTAGAAACCTATTCTCTATATTTAGCTCATATAACTCTCTGTAAAGACTTTTATTAATTTTTCTTACTTCTGTCCCTCTTGAGTTGAATAGAAAAAGCTATGTAAATGTTTTTTCAATGAAAATACTTTAAATTTTGGAGGTAGCTAATATCTTTCTTCCTCCCCATTCTGTGGCATGTTTTTCTCTTCTATAAATGTTCTCTCTTCCTTGAAACTTTACTCATGTGACATGAAGTACAGACCCTTAATCATCATGATTAACTTCCTTTGTCTCTTCCCTTTCCTCTGTTCCAATTTCTTAAAGCAATCACAAATGACCCCAGCTGTCCTACAGAGGACATTTCCAGAACAGACATTGTCCACATATTTTAGCTTATGAAAGCACCTAGAGGTCTTGAATTTGTTCTCTCTGTTCAAAAAGCTCTTCTCCAAGATATCTGCATGGACAGCTCTCTTCCCTCTTGCAAGCCTATGTGCAAATGTCAATTTCTCAGTGAAGTCTTCCTTGACCAGTCTTTTTAAAATAGAAGCCCCACTCCCCAAATTTACTTCCAAATTTGTTTTCTCTCATAGCCCATCAAAACTCAATTATACTACATAGTTTATTTATCTACATTTGTCATTGTCTTTATCGCCCGCCCCCCCATTAGAATGTCAGTTCTATGAGGACAAGAGTCTTTATTTGCCTTTTTCTTTGCTATGATTGGCACACAGTAGACATACATTTATGGTGAGAATGCATAAAAAAATGCTGGATTATGCATTATATCTATTTTAACCATCAGGCATTAAAACATTGAAGAGAAAAATGGAATTTCACTTCTGAGTTTGAAGAGACATTAGAAATCCTGTCATGTTACATGTTCTTATCACAGATGAGTAAATTGAGGCCCAGAGATCATCACATATGCAGCAAGAGATATAGAAAGGCCTAGAAACAAGACCTGAATCCCAGTTCAGTAGTTTTCTTTTATTGGGTTAGCTTTCAAAGAAGACCATCCTTGGTCTGCAATGAAAAGATTTCCTTCTGAAATATCAGAAACTCACATCAAGACTTGAGTCTTTGGTCTCTTAAATTACCCATATGTATGTAAGTGCAATACTTGATTTAATCATGCACAGCTCATTTTAAGGTATGATAATTTTAGAAAGGGCTTTCAAAAAAAGACTAATAAAATGTACTATATGTTTATTCAAGAGGAAAATATATGTTTTCCCATATATGTTTCCCATTGATGACTATTCCACATGTTGGCATTTTGAAATCCAGAAAAAGAAAGAAAAGAAAAGAAAAGAAAAGAAAAGAAAAGAAAAGAAAGGAAAATAAAGAGAAGAGAAAAGAAAAGAAGTATATTTTAAAGCCAATAAAATGATAGAGTGTTAAGAAGAGACAAAGGAGGTGGCTGGGGGGAGTCCACTTGTAATATACTGACTTTTTAAATGTGTTTTTAAATCAAATATGATAACTGGTAACAAAATACTGTTACGACAGACTTACACTTACTTCAGTTGATAATCTGCAAGCCTACTTTCTAAAATAAATCTCCTCCGACTTGGAAATAAAGGAGTTTCTATTCAAATAGCATTCATTAAAACGTTTGCTAGGGAAACGTATTTTGTTTGAAACCCCATTATCAGAAAAGCTTAATTTGGGGAAGGTATCTGCCAGTGGTTAAAAGAAAATCCTTTCTAGACTTCTGAACAAGTTTTAGGTACCATGTTCCATGATGCTTTATACTACACCTTGCTGGATCAGTCTTTCTCACTGGCGTGTTCAGTGCTCAATTGCTGTGAGAGTTAAAAGAAGAACCCTTGCATTAATTCAGATAGGAACTTACCATTTTGATGTTTTTTTTGGACACTGATTTGCAGTAGTTAAAAATTGGTCATTGAAATTTACAACAACCAGAGATAAAGGAGAAACAATTAATGAAAAAATCAGTGTTCTTTTTAGGGTAAAATATTTTGGGGATTTTTAAAGAAATTATATGCATATAGATGTATTTTTTAAGTGAGGTTCTAGTGTGCATATTGAATATTTTGTTTTTATTTTTTAATCATCAGCAATTTTAAACATACAGACATTGATATAATAACAGATATCCAAATAACTGTTAGCCATATTAGTAAATAATAACATGTCTCCAGGTTTCATATGTTGTGCTTTAAAGAAATTTAAAATTTTATATCCTTTCAAGCTCTTTTTTCCTATTTCATAAATAATAGAATTCAAGAGTTAGAGAAAAACATTTAAGAAAAAATTAGAAATTAGAAATTAGGGTAGAAAATTAGAAATAGGGTACTTAAGCCATTTAAGTGTCCAGCTCTTGATTTCAGCTCAGATGATGATCTCATTCATGAGTTCAAGACCCATGCTGGGCTCTGCACTAACAGTACAGAGCCAGCTTGGGATTCTCTGTCTCTCTCTCTCTCTCTCTCTGCCCTTCACCCACTCGTGTTCTCTCTTCCCCCCCCCCCCACCTAAAATAAATAAATAAACATTAAAAAATTAAAAGTGAGAAAAAGATCATTGTAGAAATTGCCTAAATTAGAAACAACACAAGAACAAATAAACAAATAATGCCAAATTGGTGGTGAAAAGGGAGGAAAATTTAAAGCATCTTATCTAAATGAAGAGAATTTTTTCTAAAAAGGATTAGGAGGAAAGTGTCAAATATTTAAGATAAACAAAGAAGCTCTAACATAACAAAAAAATGTAAGTCTCAGAATAAGAATGCCAAATTCAGGGAACCAAACAAACACTAAGAACAATAATCCAATAAACTCCCCTAAAATTACAAAAAAATTTTTGAAACCGCCTACTGCCAATTTCACATACTAGTGAAATTACTAGACTTTAAAGTAAGAAAAAAAATTCATTAGTTATTTAGACAAAAAAGATCTTTTTATAAAGGACTAGCAAGGGAAAAATCTAGACCGTCATTAGACTTTTAGACAGCAACATTTTATGCAAGATGAAGTAACGTACAAAATATACAAGATGCTTAGGAAAAGAAAGTGTAAACTAAGATTTTATATCCAACAAAAACGACCATCACGGGGGGCTCCTGGGTGGCTCTGTCAGTTAAGCGTTCAACTTCAGCTGAGGTCATGATCTCATGGCTCATAAGTTCGAGCCCCGCATTGGGCTTTGGGCTGACAGCTCAGTGCCTGGAACCTGCTTCAGATACTGTCTCCCTGTCTCTCTGCCCCTCCACCACTCACACTCTGTCTCTCTGTCTCACAAAAATAAATAAACATTAAAAAAAATAATAACCATCAGGTACAACCTGTTAACATGAAAGAACTCAAGGAATATTGTTCCCATATATATTTCCAGAAGAATGCCCTCAAGAACAAGATTCAGAAAAACCAAGATGATTTGAAAGGCATTGTCATTGGACAAGTTCATCAGCATTAAATATGTGCTTATTTATAGTACCAAGTCTAAATGAAAGTTAAAGAAGAGAAGGTATAAGTTGTCAAAGGTATGCTCTGACAATGTAAATATGGATGAACCATTGAAAGGGGAGTGGGAAGAGAATTAGAATAGAATATGTCTCCTCCAGTTTTTTAACTGTTTTCAGTAATCATAATTTGTAATGGTGGTACTGGTATTGATATATTGCAATTGTTGAATATGTAATGGGGGATAAAGTAAATGAGTAATTATGAGATCTCTTAATTCTGTCATCTTCTGTACCTCAATAACCAGAATTCACAGTGTAAAGGAGATACAAATATAGTCCTGAAATAGTTAGAAATATTAGTATGAACCTGTGTAGCATCATATACATGCATACATTTCCAAGCTCTTTCAACAAAAAGGGAGTATAAACAACTACCAGCCCAATAACAGTGAATATGCCTTGATTATGGCCTCAAATAAAATTTCCCATTAAAAGAAGCTCTTGGATAAATACAGTCTCTTGGAGAAATAGCTGTTTCCACTTTTGGAGGCATGAAATACACATCAGTCCAGAACACCTTAGTGTACAAGACAGCAAGAAAGTTATCACACCCTCCTAGGATGATATCAAAAGAGCTCAGGAGCCAATATGAAGAGTCTTCCACTGGCCAAAGATGGGATAATATTGGTAAGAATAAGAAATACATGGGATTACAACATAAAATAAGTTACATAAAATAAGTAACAAATGCACCAAAGTGACAGCATAATAAACTTCTGAATTTCCCTCCTCCTACAGACACACTGAATGTACACAGAATAATTCCATCGGAGAAATATAAAAATAAGAAATAATAAAAACAAACTAAATGACTTCTACACATCAGGTGAATGAGAAAACCCCCACATGGAAACAGATAGGAAAGGCTGGGACACAAAAACCATAAACCCCACCCCAGGTACACTACCATACAATCAATAGGGAACCCCTAAATCCTAGCATTGGAAAGTTTGGACCTTGTGCAGTGCCCCCAACTAGGGCCCTCAAAACACCTAGCTCTGAAAGCCAAACGAGCTTAAGTTCACAAGTCCCACAGGAGCAAGTAAAGTAGTTTTTAAATGGTTGTAAGAACGTATCTATGGTTGTATTTCCAGGTTCAGCAGAGAGGGAGCATGCAGAAATGCCCTTCTAGCTTCTCTCTGGAAGGGAAATGACTGCATACTTTCCCAGCTGCTCAGCTTCTAATCCACCTGCACCTACATGCTGTCTATGATCCTCCACTTTGGGACACTGACAGATCTTGGCACATCCTCAACTACTGGGAACCACCCAGAACAGAGACAACAGCTTTGATAATCACAAAGACCCTAACCCCTCAAGATTCCACCAAAAACTGTTAGAACCAATAAATGATTTCAGTAAAGTTGCAGGATACAAAGTCAACATACAAAAGTCAGTTGTATTTCTATACACTGATAATGAAAGAGAA
This sequence comes from Acinonyx jubatus, assembly GCF_027475565.1. NCBI lineage: Eukaryota > Metazoa > Chordata > Mammalia > Carnivora > Felidae > Acinonyx > Acinonyx jubatus. The sequence goes on from NC_069384.1 coordinate 134,311,937, forward strand.
ATTAAGGAAAACAGTCCCGGGACACCTGAGTGGCTCAGTCGGTTAAGCATCCGACATCAGCTCAGGTCATGATCTCATGGTTCACGAGTTAGAGCCCTGTGTCAGGCTGTGTGCTGACAGCTCGGAGCCTGGAGCCTGCTTCAGATTCTGTCTGCCTCTCTCTCTCTCTCTGCCCCTCCCCGCCCCGTCTCAAAAATAAACATTGAAAAAAAGAAAAAGAAAACAGTCCCATTTACAGTAGCATCAAAAAGAACAAAATACCTAAGAATAAATTTAACCAAGTAAGCACAAGACTTATACACTAAAAACTACAAAATATTGATGGAAGAAACTATAGAAGATCTAAACAAATCGTAAATGCCAATTACCGACTTGCCAGAGGAATTGGAAAAGGCTGTTTCATCTAAATTCTCAGCTCTTACTGAAAGAATTATAATACGTCTGGAGTTAACCAAAGGGACTAAATCCATAATAAGAACTCATGATCTGACCTCTTGGAGTACAAACCAGCAGCATTATCATCAACTGGGGGCTTGTTAGAAATGCAGAATCCCAGAACCCCACATGTACTGAATCTGAATATACATGGTGTCAAGATCCCCAGGTGACTCCTATATACTTTAAGTCTTAATAAGCACTGTTCTATACAGTTGGTACTCTGAGAGGAGACAGACTTTTGTTTGGTGTTCTTTACTAGCAGTGAGGATCCCTTAGCCAGACAGCAATTTGGATACTAATCAAACTTCGTCACAGGAAGCAGGGAAATAGATGAGAAAAGCAATCAAAGAGTTGATAAATAATGGATTACAATAATACAGCTAAAGTAATAAAGTTGTGTCCGAAGGCCTGAGCTTGCAGAAATTCAATGAAACCATTGGCATAATCACTTTCAAGGCTTGTAATTCTTCTCTTATTATAATTTAAGAGGCAACAGATGCACCTGCAAAAGTGAACCCCTTGGTACTATTTCTGTGTGACCTCAGATAAGCCACATCACCTCTCAACATTCTAGTCTCTCCAGCTGTAGAACAAGATTTACAACTTTTGTTAGTAATGGGATTGAGATCCTCATTCGGATGAAATTTATGCAAGTGCCGAGTAGGATTATTATTTTAGCTGACAGATAAAAAGACTGTCACTTGTTTTTGAATGCTTTATGAAGCAAAAGACACAAGGATGAAATTATGCCCATCGTCCTTTTTGTTTTGCCTGCTTCTGGAGTTTGATTGAACTTGTCTAAATCCCATGGTAAATATGCAACATAACAAAAGATTCAATGAAAGACCATTTAATTACCTGAATCAGAGTTTGTAGAAATGTATATGTGTTCGTGGCAGGGGGAGAGGATTGGTGTAATTAGTACCCGGAATTTAGGAAAACTGTGTCTAGCAGGAAAATGTGTACATGTTTGGCAAAAATTTAGTGACGGGTCAAGAACTCTTCAAGCTAAGAAGATTATATCAACAGATGCATTCCCCATCTGTTCACTGAATGCACAAAAATGGAAGTGACATTTTTTTCTATCAGTTGAAGTTCCAGTTATACTCAGAGGCCATGAATCATACCATGCCAATAGCCAAGAGTCAAAAATGTAATAACATGAATAACAGAAGACAAAAGTTAGCTATCTTCCATATAAAATAAAAGGTATTGGCAAATACACATTCTGGTCTTCATTAGGAAACTCACACTGCTGTTCCCCAAAGGCACAATCCAAAGTCACACCAGAATACCGTATCTGTGTGTACACCAAAAGGCACACAATCTAACCGTAAAAACTGGCAGTGTGCAGTCTTACTGGGACAGGAGGTCAGCAGCACCACAGATGGATTTTTTCAACTATGTAATAACACAGTGGCTTAAAAATCTCCCATTTTAAAGTGGTGGGGGCATCCATGAGACACTGACATCATATAAAACATTCTTACCTGCTAGAGTTACAGTGATACTTACTTCTGTGTCTTGCGGTGCTATTTGGGGGGGGGTTGGTGAAAGTTATTTAAGGGGCACCTGGGTGGCTCAGTCAGTTGAGCATCCCGACTCTTGATTTTAGCGCAGGTCATGATCTCATGGTTTCATGAGGTCGAGCCCCACGTCAGGTCTGCACGGACAGCGCAGAGCCTGCTTGGGATTCTCTCTCTCCCTCTCTCTCTCTGCCCCTTCCCTGCTCATGCACACTCTCTCTACTCTCTCAAAATAAATAAGAAACATTTTTTTTAAAACGTTATTTAAGTTCAAATGAAAATACCAGAAACTCATATTAAGAAATTAACCAGGCAACTTAATATTCATTAAATTACTCAGGCATCAACAAAGATTTTAAATGGCAGGACTTATGCAGGGACTGGAGCTATTATTAAAAAAACAATAAAGACTAGTCATACTTGCCCCCATCTAGCCCCGCATTGGTCCTTATTCAATGCTGATCCGCACGAAGCTGCACATTGTTGTATCTTGACTCACACGTATTTTATAGAGAATTCTCAACCCGTTTGACTGCAGTTACCCAAACTTTACACTGGAAATGCAGGATCTTAATCAATATTTTTCAAAGACTCTAGTTATTGCTAGTTATTGCTGTTACTATTAGTTACTGCAAAGATCCATGCAAGGCAATGCTAAAACTTGGAGATTCCGTTTCTTCCAAATTAGTTATGTAAAAGCATGAACAGAGCGGTTTCTCTCTCCATGCTGAGGCTGAAGAGCAGTTATATAGATAACTGGCTTTTATTTTCTTTGGGCTAAGTGTCAGTCCTGGGTTAGTATTCCCTATCATGAAGAAGTTTTCAACTAAGCTGTGTTGCATCATCAAATGCAGATACTGGGATCTTGACCAATTATCAGTTATATGGGGACCAAACTGTAACATTCACTCTATTATTTAGTCCTCACAACAAAGCATTTGTGGAAATATGATTGAGAGGAGGATGAGAAGTAGCATCACATCAGTGGAGCAAATTAAACATAAGAGGGGAAAACCAGATACTCTGGAAATGTGGGCAACAATGACAGTTTCCAAGCCAATAGAAGTTCTGAGAAAACCTAGATCTGGCAAAAGTAGAAAAATTGTGGTGATGAATGATTCCCTTCTTAGAAGTATAGAAAGACTAGTGTGTGGATTGTCAGGGATAGTTGACAAAGTCTGTTGTCACATGGGTATTTCTATTCATGACAGAAGGTACTGCTCAACAAGACCAAAGGCACTGCCCAAAAACCTGCTAAACACCTAATGATTTGGATGGTTAAATACATGTTACTGGGACAACAGAGGAGGGAAGGATCTTTAGATGCTCCAAAGTTTTGGATAGCAGACTGAACCACTTGGGAGCACAGATGGTGTTTTCAACACTTCTTCTTTCTAGCAGTTGGGACTTTGGAAGGGATGGAGAAATCTTGGATGTGAACAATTGGCTCTGCAGATGGTGATGGTGAGCTGGTTTGGCTAACAGTTTTACATCCTGGACTGATGGGTTTTTATTCACAGAAGAATTAGGAGAATGGGGAGGAAGGAAGGGGGGAAAATGGAGAAAGGAAATGCAACTGAATACACAAGTAAGAGAATAATGTGTATTAGGTTATGGTTTGTTTATCTATTTTGTCTGCATAAGTACAAATAATCAGAAGGCCACATCTAAAATAGGCTAGGGTAGCAACCAGGGATGCAAAGAAGCTTACCAAATTTCAACTGATAAAACGACTCTGGATAACTTTATTAAGTTTGTCACTTGGCATCATATAATCATGAAACATGGGAGTCAGTACATAGGGACAATTTCCCCAGGAAATTAAAGCTACCATGGAAATCAAGTCACTTGCTGGGACAAGTGACAAGGCACTAAGGTAAATAAAGTCTAGCAGAAGTCTTGGCCAAAAGAGACCCCTTTCTATAATTATGAAGGGAACACAAGATCAAAGAGATTCTTAACAGTGGAAATGCCACCTGCTCTTAAAAATTAAGGAATTCCCAAGGAATTTATATATAAAACCTTTAAGTCATAATACCTACTTTAAACATATTTACTTGGGACAAAGAAGGTTAGTTACAGATTTCCCAGTATAATTTTGTAGTAGGCAGCTCTCTCCCAGGATATTTCTGGTAAAATCATGAGACACAACAGAATAAAAATTGAAGGTGATATGAAAGCCAAGTCCTTCAAAATGGCAGGACGTGCATTCATTTAGACATCCAAGACATACTGAGTACACGGCATATTCTGGGCATTGCCCTGAGTCCAGGAGATACTGAGATAAGTAACAGTTTCTATCTACTCTCAAGGAATTTATAGTGTCAGTGGAGGGCAGACAGTCCCACATGATACTCAGGCTGCTTTGTGAGGTTAAGTGAGCTGTCGGGAGCCAGCTCTGCAGAGAAAATGAGGGGTTAGAAGAAGTTTGAAGGGAGAGAAGAAACTCACCAGGCTGAAAGGGGCAGAACTGAAGAGCCCCCGGTCAGAGAGAAGAGCACTCTGTGCATGCTGAGAAGTGGGCTGAGAAGCTCCCTGTGTTCAGTCCGATGGTGTGCAAGGGGGAGACTTCAGGACGTGGAGCCACCAGCCAATGAGATGGGGCTTGTGAAGGGCTTTGTGGTATCCACTCAAAAGGGGGTTGTCTCCTCTAACATGAGTAACAGAAAACATTTAAAGAATTTAAGTAGTATTGAGTTAGGTGGGAAAACTTTGGTGCATTTGATCTGGATGGCTTTTGTTTGTTTTCACTGACCTATTTCTGTAGTACTCTGCTTTTAAGTTGTATTCTGAAGACATATCTCCTTAAATGGATGGAGCCTTGTTCACAAAGGAGCCCCAACAACCTTCTCTTTAGCAAATGCACATCTTCTTAAAATGTTTTTAATGTGTATTTATTTTTGAGAGAGAAAGACACAGTGTGAGTGGGCGAGGGGCAGACAGAGAGGGAGACATAGAATCCGACCGAAGCAGGCTCCAGGCTCTGAGCTGTCAGCACAGAGCCTGACGCGGGGCTCAAACTCACCAACTGTGCGACCATGATCTGAGCCGAAGTCAGACACTTAACTGACTGACCTACCCAGGTGCCCCCAAATGCACATCTTCTTACCATGCTATAAAAAAGCATTGATCCTCACCAGTAGAGACACTGCATTCATTGCTTTCCACATTTGATTGAAAATAAGGTCTTCCCTGTGTCTGAATGAATTTAGTTAGCAAACCCAGCAGAAAACAGTAAATAAAAATACAGTGAATCTTTCTGCACTTTCTGTGACAGTCTGTTGTCACCTTCAGTGTCACCAGAGTATCCACCTCCAGGAGATGCCATCTCTCCTTGTGACAGTTGCCTTTGTCTTTGTGAAGGGAGAGATCCCTTACCCAACAGGGATTAATTCCCTCATGTAACTTTAATAAGGTGCAGTGGGGTTTCCTCAGTGACACTGACAGAAATCTTCCCTAATATAAATTGATTATTACCCTCCAGAGCTAAAGAAAGTTCTATTGCCTTAGGTTCCTTGCTCCTTTGAGTTCAAGCTGATACGGTAATTTTGTTTTCTGGAAATGTTAATGCTTTTTAACAGTCCTGGAGCCAGTCAAGACTCAGGATTCCCATTCAAAGTTCATGACCTTAAAGTTGTGGCAAACGCACAGTAAAAGTCAGATGTCAAGAATGTGGCCCTGGAAAGGTATTTCGCCCATAGAAAAATATTTATTTTGAAATCTAGAACAAATAGTTAACCAGAAATCTGTCCGTTGCACCATTGTCTGGCTCCAGATTTCCCCTTGCTTTACGCCATTTTTGTGGTTTTATTTGTATAATTTGATATGAGATTTTGCTGTACTTAATCAGTCTCTGACTTTCTTAGAGATGATGCCAATTACTTACTTGATGATGAATTGACATTTCAGATAGCTTTGACACATGAAGCTGCCTTTTTGTATCATCTGGGCTCTTCACAGATTCTGACCACATTAGCAAACTCTCTCACCTCCTAAGCAATATCACCTTTTCCATGTGGTAATATGCTATAACAGAAAGAGCACCAAACTTAGAAGGCCTGATTTCTAGATCAAGGACTGTCCCTCATGAAATAAGGGACCTTAAAAATGTCATTTAACCTCTGGACCTCAGTGTCCTCACTTTACAGGTAGAGAACTAATAATGTATCAATGCCTATCTTAGCACTGTTTATAGATCCAGTAGAGAAAAGGGTACCCAAAATCATATTGTATTATAAATTTACAAACATTTATTGAATGGCATAATTGTTGGTGTGCCAAAAATGCAAAATGGTTCTTCAAAGACTGTGTCTTTATTCAATCCTAATAAAAGGCCTATTGAAAGCATTTTTACCGGGAACTAGTATGCTCCTGGTCAGTTTGATACAGGAATGAAACTTAGACAATCCACAGAAATGGACGGCTAATATATCCCTTCAAACATCTCATTTAGTGTCAGCCTTCTCTTCTGAAATTTTGATAGAAGAGCTAATCAATTCAAGATGGAACCCATGTCTGCATGTGCCAAGATCCAGATCCAGATTTAAGTGTGATCCATGCACTTTAAAATTGAGGCTTGGCAGGTTACGAAATTAGACAACCTGCAGTGAAGATTTCAAAATGCATAGCACCCTTCTCAGGGTCACCACTTTGCTCCTTAAATTGGAGGCTCAGAGGTATCTTTTTATGACCAGAAGTTTCGGATCTGCTGAAAAGCCTGGACAAGCATTCGATCGAGTCCCTCGAGTTCCATGCTAGCAGCAAGGCAGAAATACTTTTGGCCTGGCAATTTCAAGGCAGGTGTTACCAGTTGGTTGCCTGAACCATGGAAACACCTCCTTCTGGCCTTTTTTAAATGCCTGATTCAAGCAGCACTGCCTCCTGATGGGCCTGCCAGGGAGAATTAGTTTCAGAACGCACTCGCAGGAAGTGGAATGAATTAAGCTGCTGGATGAATTAGGAATGTATACGTAAATGTTGAAAACAGTTGGCACAAAACAGCAATCTTGGATTTGGCATCACTGAAGTTGCACTTCTCTTTGTTTTGTTTTGTTTTCTGATGATATTTAGTCAGTAGGTTCAGCTGCTTATATTGGAGTTTTAGGATTCATGATAGTAAATCAAGTCATAGAAGATCCTTTATAAAATATCGCCTTAAAGCAATCAAGGCAAAGTATTACAACATCATGTTAGTGTTACAGAGCTCACCAAAGATTAGAAAATACATGTTTGTATCCTGCTTTCTGAAATCCAGGTTTTCTTCACTTTGAAGAATGTAACCCCCCCCCCCCCCAAAAAAAAAGCTAGATTCAATCTTCTGGTGGGCTTCCTTGGTTAAAAAAAGTGATGTGGTCGGTAAGAAAACAAATAACTCTAGCGAATTTTATTATTGGTTTTAAGAGTAAAATGAATCATGGAGACTCTTCAGTGGTTCTTAAGTGTTTGAGAGTTGTGTCTACTTCGAAAATCTTACAAAAGCTGAATGCCTTGCCTAGAAAAGTGGATAAAACACATGCCACACAATCTGAGTTATAATTCCACAAGGTTCAACGTTCACTGATGGACCCCCGTGCCCCCAAGCTGCCCACAGTGTTGATCTGTACCTACCCGCCTTGTAGGTCGTTCTTATTTCTGTCTCCCATTCTGTGGTTTCCCCTCTTTTTGCAAACTCTGTCTCTGGCAAATGGGGTGTAGGTTCTTGCTTACCACCTTCATCATCGCTGAAGGCCAGTTTGTCCCTGAACCTACAGTAACCATGGATCTCAACTACATGTGACAAAAGTGAGCGCTATCATTTACTATCTACTCTGGACAGGTAGTGTATTGAGTGCTTTACACACAACCCCACCACTCCATACTGTTTTCTGAGGCATCCAGGATGATTTGTGTGCACCACTGTGTATCCCACTAACTCAGAGTAAGCAGGAGGTACTGCCTGTATTTAAGAGATACGAGAGACACTTGACCCATGTCTCTAATTTTGTTCAAGAACCCCAGAGTCCCTGATTCAGAAGGCCTGACTATGAATGTCTCCCTGGATTCCCCTCAGAATAAGGACGGCTTTACCTCAGGTGCCCAGCCTCTCCATCTACCCCTTGGACTTGGCTGGAGTTGGCGGTGGAGCGGCCTTTCACACCTTCCTACTGAGAAATCTCATTTCCCTGCCTCGCTGCTCTGAAATCACCACCACGCACCTCTGACTATTGCCTTCTGCTTTGCTTTGTCCACACAGGTGACGACATTGACTCAGGAGGTCTCCCAGTTAGGTAAGGACATGAGGAATGTGATGCAACTTCTGGAAAACGTTCTGTCACCCCAGCCGCCGTCGCGGTTTTGCTCTCTGCACACCACCTCTGTGTGTCCCCCCAGGGACAGCTTACAGACCAGGACGACCTGGAGTGCGCACCAGCCTTGCCTACACTTACAAGCAGGTGGAGCTGCTTATACTCAAGCACAACTCTGTCACGGTAATGTCACCTCAGACATTTGGAGTGTGGATCCCTCCTCTGTGGGGAGCAGCCCCCAGCGAACTGGAGCTCATGAGCAAAATCCTGCAGACAGTGAACTTTACCACTCTCCGAACCTCGATTATTCACCTGCCCACTGCCAGGTTGTCCAGGAAGGTCACTTGCAATTTTTAAGGTGCATCTCTCCACATTCAGATTCCACACTGACGCCTCTGCAGTCCATCTCCGCGACTCTCTCGTCCTCCGTCTGCTCTTCGTCGGAAACCTCTTTGCACCTGGTTCTCCCCAGCAGATCGGAGGAGGGCAGCTTCAGCCAGGGAGCCACGAGCCCCTTCAGTCTGGAAAACCTGCCGGGATCTTGGGACAGGGAAGGAGCGGCCTCAATCTCTACTGAACCCTTGGAGAACTTTCCACTGGAAGTTGTCACAAGCACAGCAGAAATGAAAGATAATAAAGCCATAAACGTATGATATTCGCACGTGCGGCAGCTGCCAGTCTCAAACCCACCACTGCATGACAGCTTTAGTTTGCCTTTTTTGCCCGGGCAGGTGTGAAGACTGGGCAAAGCGGGGGGGTCCCGCGGGAGAGCGCCGTCAGAAGCCAGCCAGAGGCACAGCCACATCCGTGCCGTAGCAAACACTTGCCAGACCCTAGAAACCTAGCAGAAGCAGTTTCCTCTACAGGTATTCACTTCCTGGTCTGTGTGACCGACTTTTTAAAAGTCCAGAGACCCCGAGGGTCTGAGCAGCTAGAAGTCCCAGACAAAGAATTGGTGGATTCGTTTTGTCCTAGGTGACTTTTGTGAAGTGCAGCGAAGGTTTTCCTGAGTGCCTGTTTGTCATTCCCGAACAATATCCATAGCACTGGTGGCCTCGGGAGTGCACAGCTCCCGCTGATCTATTTTTCTTTCTGTGAAGGCAAAGGGACAATTATCACTGCATGTCATCTAGACAATCAGTCAAATAGAGCTGGTGGCCAGTGGTTAGCTATTGCACGTTATTTGCCATGTAAATGAACATGTCTTTATTTATCAGGAAAAAAAAAAAGAGAGGCTATTTTTATATCCTTGGTATGAAATATGTATTTAAACTATTTAAAATATTTATAAAGAAATGAATGTTTTCTTTTCATTTTGGTAAAAAAGAAAAAGCTTGCCGTTTTAACAAGAAATGCACTACTGTTATTATGTATAGTAGATCAAAAATTATTTATTAAGAGGATGTAGTTTCAAAAGGAACCCGCCTTTTATCTGCATGCAGTTTGCAACAAATGTACCCTCACGCTTCGGGATTACAAAAGAGCAGTGAGGTCATATTTTATTAATGAAATAAAAACATAGACTGAGTGTCAAATATGTGGGCTTTGGCACGGTGGTAGGGAAGGCTCCACCTAGTTAGTCTCCGCTGATTCACACCAACGACCTGAATTAAGGCTGCCCCACTGTGCTAGCATAAATGTCTCTCCTTCAGGCATCAAACTCAGTGTTGTTCAGGAACCCAAATTTGGTGTGTGGAATATCAGATCACAACTCCTGTAAGCCATTTTGGCCTCAAAATGAGGGAGAGAACCTTGGCTGTATCCTTCCTCTGTGCTATTCTTGCAGGAGAGGTTGTAGACCAGTGAAAATTCCAAAATGGAGCCAAGACTTCTGAGCAATGACTTGTGAGAGTGAAGCCAGCTTACATCGGATCAGCGTTTTCATTGTTGTTTCTGTAAAGTTCTCAACAATGCCATAAGTTATGCGGAGCAGGTGTTTCCATTCTCATTTCGCAAACAGAAAAAAAAAAAAAAAAGTAGTAACAGAGATTACAGAGCTCAGATGCCGGAGATGGTCTAGAACCTATAATGCTCCCTGCATCTCAGCCAACATGCAAATTCAGATGCTGGCTTGGTAATGATTTAAACGCCTTCGCTCAACTTTTATCTTGATGTTTGAAAACATTTAAGGCCAAATCATCCCAGACATTCTTAGAAAACATCGCATTTATGTTCTGTAGTCCCCCGTGTTCTTACTTCGCATCACAAAGAATAAACGATCCAAGAATTGTATCATTAAAAACAACTAAACAAACTAAAACTTCTGATGTGTGAGTCTTGTACCCTAAAATTGGCTACAGCAGCAGAAAGAAATATGTAAGGAAAAGGGAAACAGTATATGTTTAGCAGGCAAGTTACTCAAGACAATGCCTTTTACTTCTCCACTGCCAAAATTCAATCTCTCCTTACCTACGTGAATGGAAAATTTAGGCAAAGGCGATTTTCTAGATTTAATGTATTTATGTTTGTATTCATTTGTATTCTCCTTTTAGCTCATCCTGACCTAGATAATCATTTTAAGTACCATTCAAAAAGAACTAACCGGTGTTAGTGTGTGGCAGGCTACCAACTACTATTACTGATGCTGACAAATAATGACTGGCATTCTGTGTTTTGAGTAGTGACTATGTACCAACAGATGTTGAGAAATGAACACATGTTATGTTTCCTCATATAATAGCCAATGCTAAAAGTGACTTACTATTATCCCCATTTTGTAAATGAATAATTGGGCCACGGACTTCTTTTAACTTGTCCAGTCACATCGTTTTAAATGATAAACCAAATACCCCCATGGCCGCTCTGGGTACCCTTCCCTTCATGTCCAAAGCTATTCTTGCTGTCTTTTTTAAAACTTTACCAGTAACTAATTCTTTTTGAAGTCTGTGAATAATAAAATATCTGTTTTTTAAGGAAGCATACACATGGGACAAATTAGTTCAAATGTGAGGATCTGAGGAGGCCCCAGTGAAATGCCTGGAAACATGCCCATAAAAATATGGGCAGCCAGCCAGTCCCCTTCTCCATATCTACTCCTAACAGCTGACTTTCACGGGTGTAAGAACCAGATGCCTGCCCTTGTATGTCTGCAGCTGGACAAAAATGAATGAGTGCCCGGGATACGTGAGGGTTCCCACTGATTTCTAACAGGAGGACACCTGCCTCATCTGAATGAGCCCCTCCTTACTCCTTATTCATTATTCTGATAAACAGAACTGCCCCACATCCTGGGCAGCTCAGAATGACATGTTTTGTTTTGTGTCCGTGTATTGTGATATTACTCCAGGAAATGAGAATTCCAAGTTGTTCTAGGTGTTTGATTTTCGAAACGTCGTTGTAGCATACGTAGCAGAAGCCCGTATCTTCTCATCAGGGATGCGTGTTCAGATCTGTCTATTTTCCTCACCTACCCACTCTGCTGAAGAGGCAAAACAGGGATCCAGAAGGAAGAAAAACACTTATTTTCTTGGTCAAATATATTTTCTTAAAAATAATATTGAGGACTAAAGTCTTCTGTGTAGTTCTAATTAAGAGAACCAGACAGACAGATTAACAGGACTTTATTGTAATTCAACGTAAGAAGTTTCTGGCAATTAAAGCCACTTACAAATGGAGTTTATTGCCTTGAGATGTGGTAAAAGTCCTAACAAAGTGTCCTTTCGGAGCTTGTATAACTATGTGACAGGCACATTGTTTTCCAGTTGGAAATCTGTACTAGGTGTGAGCATATCAGAGTACATGCATCAGAATCACATGGGGGTACTTGGTTAAACTTTAGAAGATTTGGTTTCAACCTAGTGCCTTTGGGTGGGGCCTGGGAATCTCCCACTTAGTAAACTCCCGGGGTGACACATATACTAAATATTGGGAACTATTGGTCTGGAATCTATAGCAGTACAAACTGAGTCTTAGCTAATTTATACATAGCATCTAAATTCTGTTAAAGTGGGGCATCTGGGTGGCTTAGTCGGTTAAGCGTCTGACCTCAGCTCAGGTCATGAACTCGCAGTTCGTGAGTTTGAGCCTCACATCGGGCTCTGTGCTGACGGTCAGAGCCTGGAGCCTGCTTCAGATTCTGTGTCTCCCTCTCTTCCTGCTCCTCCCCCACTTGCACTCTGTCTCTGTCTCTGTCTCTGTCTCTGTCTCTCTCTCTCTCTCTCAAAAATAAGCATTTAAAAAAATTAAATTCTGTTAAAGATAGGCCTGAATCTTTAATTGTATATAAGAAAGACCTGGTCAACCCCTATATCAGTAGTCAAACTTTAGTTCGAATGGCATATCTCCAGGGGATTTTAATAAAATAGATTTTAGGGACCTGATCCCTAAGTGATTCTGATATAGATAGATGTTCCAGAGAGCAAACTCCAGAGACATTGCCCTAAGTGGTGTAATCATCCTGTAGATTATGATGACCTGGTTCTGTGGGAGGTGGACCAGCAAGAATCAAGCCAATTAAAAACGACATTTATGTGCAATACTATTTCTGTAGATTTCCTAATACAGCAATGATTTTTTCCATGAAAATAATTGATCCCTTTCTTCAAGAATGCTTTGAACACTCTTTCATTACTTCAACCAGTAATGGCTGAGCACCTACTATGTGTCGTGCGTTGGTACCTCTTGATTTGTTGTAGGTCTTTGTTCTCACTTTATTTGGATTTTCTAGTAGGAATAAAAAAGTGAAAATGCCTTTTGAAGTCTCATAAATCAGTCAGTTCTTCCCAGATACTGGGATCCTATTTGGATGTGAAGCAAGTCGACTATTTGGTTGGAGAATGATAATTGCTATGCATGGCTCCCGCGTGAAATGGCACTGTTCATGTCCAGATTATGACTTTATCCAGAGCAATGAAAATATCTTGCTCCAAACAGTTCTTGCTAGGGCTGCTTCTCATCAGGTGTATAGTTTCTTTTCTAAGGTCACCCTTATAAGACCTCGCCTTTACTGTAGAATTCTGTAATGTTCCAAATGTAGTCTTCCCCCCACGCCACCACCACCACTGAAAACAGCCTTGGCACCTGTGCAGCTTCAATGAAAGACTGTTCCAAAAGGATTTTCCTTTGCCTGTTTCTTTCAGTTTATGCAAAGGCGATGTTCCAAATAAATACAGTGTTGAGAAAGGAGCAGGAGTTTGGGAAGGACACAAATGTTTACTTCCAACCATTTTTTCTTGCTCTGTGACCTCAGACAAGTTATTTAACACTTTTGAGCCTCCATTTCTTTATCTAAAAACTGAGTATTAAAATATATCTAACTTGCAGAGTCTTTGTGAAGAAGTCATTGAAGTAATTTATGTGAAAGCCCACTGCCTGACATACAGTGAATGCTAAGTAAATGTCAGTTGGTCTCCCCTGGCTTTCTGCTACTTCCTCTGCCTCCTCTCATCTCCCCACCCCCCACCACATGCACACCAACCTTCCTTTTTAATTCCCCCACCTCTTCTTCCCCACCTTCCCTCCTAGCTCTCCCTTTTTCTCCACTCTCCCCTCCCGTGACATCTCCAGTCCCTCTTTCCCTTTATCTTCTGTCCCTCCTTTGTCCCCTCTCCTAAGAATCCCAGGCTAACTTCTGAAAAATGAGTCCCGTTTGACATTTCCTCTGCGGAGGCCACAATCTAGCTTTTACACTATGTCACCTGCAATCCATTCCTTACAGTATTAACAATCAAGTCAACATTGACCTTTAAAAAAAGTAATTGGGGAAGCACCAGGGGGAAAAATGTGCCATCCCTGCTCCTACCCATCTGAGCCCCAACCTGTGTGGCTTCTGATTTCTTATCCAAATTTTAGTAATCAAAACCTTATTTCAAACGCTTTACAATTACAGAAAGATCCAGGAAATTTATTCACTAACATGAATATGTTTCATAAACATGGATTTTCTTTTCTTGCCCATAAAGTTGTTCTACAGAAATTTACTGTTGCCTCAAAACTCAGACACATAGATTTGTCACACCCACCACCCTGGGACACAGAAGACCTGAACCTGTCAGCCAAAAGCTTCAGAGCTTTCCCTGTGGCAAGGGGCCTTGCCCTGTTGCCCATAACTCCTCTAGCTGGAAGCGGAGATGATGAAATGTCTGCCCCTTCACACGGATGCCTTCAAAGGTTCTCCTTGTCATCCCGTGGAGAGAGTAGGTCCCACCAGAGGGAATAAGCTAAATGTCAGTCCCTGCAGCTTGTGTCCTGAAAGAACCTGTTCCTTGGCTTGTGAAATTCAACAGAGCCCTGAATAAAGAGCTCACAAAAGACATGAGGACAGCCCAGTGAGGCAGAGACCAGCACATCCGCACCTGTGGTTCAAGGGAATGAAATAAACTAGATTCTAGGAAAAAACAGCTGGGTGGGCAAGATGTCTCCTATGGGCAAAACTATGCCTCCTCAGACTATTTCCTTCTGCCTTAGGCTTTCCCCCCTGTGGAGATAAGAAGCTGGGAATGGGGTGGAAATTAATACTGAATTTAAGGCTCTGTTTTGGGTCATTTTTGGGTCTTTGTTTTTGCAGTTGGCTTGATAAAAATAGAACGTACATATGTGATATTTGAGGACAACAGAGAATAAAATGGGAGGAAGTGAACTTAAAAGTGTGTGCATGCTATTTGTTTTTGTAAGAAACCAATATACTAACCTGAAGGGACCATTCTTATTTAAAAATTTCCTGTGGGGTAAAGAGCACTCTATCCCTTTGGTACTCTTGCTTTCAGTGGTAAATTCACCAGTTCTAAGGCTCCTGAACTCCAGCTGGCAGTTCATTCTTCACTGTGGTTTATTTGTCCTGCGGGAGAATTATTTCTGAACTCAGCACAGGGGTCAGTGTTAACTGCTACTGAGAAAGAGCCTCAAAGTCAGCCGCATCTCTCAAGGAACACAGAGCTCTCTGAGCGGCTGCAGCTACACAGCTAACACTCTCCAGTGTCTTCGGGGTCCCTTGCTGGGATTGGCAGTGATGTTCAGGAGCCCCCAGGTTGAAGCGCAGGTTTCTGTAAGTTGCCATGGTAACCCATTGCCCAAAATGAGTCATGAGAGTCCATGCTCTAGTCAGGGGACCTGTAGAGCAAAATCAAATTGGTATCTCCAGCTTCTAGTACCCAAAACTATGTGTGCCCAGACCTGAATCATTTAGTAGACATGTGGTTGACTTGCAGAAAAACCACATCCACAGAAGGGGGATAAAGGAGACAACATTTCTAACTCTTTTTTCTCGAAGTATGGGTCCTGGAGCAGCAGCAACAGCTTCATCTGGGAGCTTGTTAAAAATGCAAAATCTGAGAGCCCCTCCCAGAGCTACCGAATTAGACTCTGCATTTTATCAAGATCCTCAGGTGCACACATTACACTTTTTTAGAAACACTTGGATAAACATTGGTTCTTGACTCAACTACCCGTTAGAATCACCAGGGCAGCTTTTATAAACCGGATTCCTGGCCCTGACCTCAAAGATTCTGATTTAGTTTCAGTGGGACCCACAGGCCAGTAATGGTTAAAACTCCCCAGATAATGCCAGTGTGCACCCAGCGTTGAAAAAACACTTCTCTAGAACAGTGGTTCTCAAAATGTGGTCCCCTGACCAGGAGCATCAGCATCACCAGGAACTAGTTAGGAATGTCAATTCTCAGGCCCCACCCCAGACCTACAGAGTCAGAAACTCTGGGCGTGGGTCCCCATAACCTGTGATGATCCTAAAGCCTGCTAAAGCTTGAGATTCCTGCTCTAGTCTAGGCAGCAAAGGAACCAGCATGGGCTGAAGTAGGTTGTAAGCAGGAAGGAGTTTGAATATAATAGTTTATTATTATATTATTATTATTATTGTTGTTGTTGTTGTTATGTACTAGATATCTGATAAAATGTGTATCAACATCAACCTTCTTCTAGGGGACTCATTTTCTATCTATTTCAAATATCCCCCTATATTTTAAAACCAAACTAACAGGTGAACATGTCACTTTTTTATATATAATTATAATTTTTAAATTTTAATTTATTTTTTAATTTACATCCAAGTTAGCATATAGTGCAACAGTGATTTCAGGAGTCGATTCCTTAATGCCCCTTACCCATTTAGCCCATCCCCTCTCCCACAACCCCTCCAGTAACCCTCTGGTTGTTCTCCATATTTAAGAGTCTCTTCCGTTTTGTCCCTCTCCCTGTTTTTATATTATTTTTGCTTCCCTTCCCTTATGTTCATCTGTTTTATATCTTAAAGTCCTCATATGAGTGAAGTCATATGATAATTTGTCTTTCTCTGACTGTGAACATGTCACTTTCTAATTAGAATAGGCTCCTTACATTGCCATCTTTTCTATTTCTACAGTTTAGCAAATGATAACCATGTGAAAAATGTTATTCCTATGATAGCACTGGTGCATCTCAATTTTACAAGCCTACCTTGGTCAAAGAATAGTTTTGGTGACAACATCAAGTCAAAATTATAAGATTAGTGAACCATGGTCTGAGAGAGAAGCTTTTCCCCCAAGAGTACAGACAATGTATCCTGAGAAAAACCAGTCTTATGTTTTTCCTAGTTTTAATTACAGATAGTAGTTGTGTTTAGAAATCAGGGCTTTGTATTTCAATACAACCAGCTGTGTAAATAAGCCATAAGAGCAATTTTAGGCTGCTTTGCATACATTTATGTATTTATACTAGATTAATAGGTCTGAATTTATCGAATATGTGGTTAAAATTATCTTTATAGAGATACTTGCTGAAGTAAATATAAATAAGATTTGGGCTGAGATGAAATGAGTTTTTAATTCCTCTACTCAACTATTTGACTTTAGACAATTACATTCTCCTACTCATTCCCTCATCTCTGAAATGGGATGTATCCATTTGAGTTCTCCTAGAAGCATATCCTGAGATAAAAGTTGTAGTGAAATAGTTTGAGGGATGACTTCAGGAAACACTGGGGGGGGGGGGGATGGGGAAATGAGACAAGGAGGGGACAGAAGCCCATAAAAATGTGTTATTGAGCAGATAATCACTGTGAGCAACTGAGGCTCAAAAGCCCTAAGTTGCTCTGGGATAGAACCTGACTGTGAGTTGCTCCACTTGAGGAGGAAGAAGTTGGCGTATTCATTCCCCAGCTCCCATCTGTCAATGGCCAAGGGCTGCTCCCAGAGATGTTAACTCTTCAGTATGCCTGGTTTGCCCCAAGCAAAAGCAAAGACAGAGCCTTTAGCAGAGTCACAGATGGTTGCAGTAGAACGCCTTACACAAGGAGTGGAATGGTGTGTGCTCAGTGAAGATGTGCAGAGCATTTCCTACCTGAAGTATGTATCAGGTCCAGTTCAAAGACAGAAACCTCACAGTAATTACAAGAGAAAATACTTCCTATAAGGAATTATGGTTGATGGAGGATTACCTCCTAAGAAGAGATGAAAGAGAATGCTAAAGAATATCCTATGGTAGAAGGAGAGTTCCCACGAGGAACAAATTTGGAAAAGAGGTCCCCAAAGCTAGAATCTAGACTTTGTTGGAGTTGTAGACATCACCCACTGAATGGCCGCAAGGTTTACCTGATTGCCTAGATCAGAAATGTCCATAGTCGCTGGACTCAGGCTAGGGGGCAAGGAAGTACATGCAGGGCAAACAGGAAACCCTGCTGGGTACAGGAGGACCAAGGCTGGTGCCAGAACTGGCAAGCTGACAGTGAGCTTTGCTGAGTGTCCAGCACACTATGGGTGTTCGTGTATCACAGGAGCCAACCAAGAAGCAGCACACAGAAACCAGAAGCCCTCTCTTCCACAGTGTCTCCCCAACACCCTCACTGGCAAAGGGGAAATATTTACAAGATGCAGTCCAGCATCTGTAATGGCAATGAAGCAGGGCAATAACAGGTGGATTTCAAGGTGAAAGGCAATAATCTGACACAAAATAATGCTATTTACAAAATACCATTCCATATGAAGTAAATGGAATAACATATATCAAGATACTTTTTGATAATATTTTTAAAGGAGTGTTTTTATTTAAAAAACATCATCAGAATTACTCTTTACAGTAAAACCATGTTTTTCACTGACACAACTGATTTATTACTTTTTTTTCCTAAAACAAAATCTTTAGCACATGATCTTCTTAACAAGGTTTGTCTTCTGTGTAAGAATATTGTAAACTGACTCCTGCCTCCACACACTTCTTTTGTTGCCTAAAATTCCTTTAATGGAGACCAAGTCTCTCTTCTACAATTAATGACAAGTGCAATATATCTATTTTAATGTCTGTACTGGAAGGACTCTAGAATATCTTTACTTTTTGCTGCAGATTTTCATAGAGAGCAGGGAAAGGGAAGAATATGGCTGCAGTATAGAGTGAGAGAGCATCTGCTGAGCAGCACGAATGTCCTTGCTTCCTCTCCTCAAAGACCCTCAGGAAACCACATCTCACTCTCTCACCCTCATTAGTACAGAGTCAGAGAGAGTGCAATCAGAAACACCGAGGTGATATTCTCTGATAACACACTTTTCTCTCTTCTCCTCCCCACCAGTGATATGACTGTCAATTAACATATCACCTTCAGATGTCTTTATCACATACACATCCAATTAATTAACCTTTCCACTAAATGAATTAATCTCTTAACCTATCAATATGCTTCTGGCTATTAATTTATTGTTTCCTTTCAATTACCATTGATGTTCATAATCACTCACAACTCTTAAAAATAGAAAAACAATCTGTCTTGGGTCAGAGCATCCTTCTTTCTTCCTCCTCCTCCTTGCTTCATGAAGTTTCAAAGGATTATAGTATAACTCATGAGCACAGAAACCTAATGATAAGAGGTGACCATGGATGGAGATACATTCCCTTTTTTTGAGAGTTAGGCCCATGGCAGAGCAATTGGCATTTTGAAGGATATGGTAAAGTGGTCAAAGAGTTAATAGATGACCACTGGTCAAGCCCAGTGTGGAAGCAAGGTGTAAAGGGTGAATTGAATTGGACTAGGCACCTTCTAAAACATTTTCTAATTTAAGATCCTCCAATCATGAGGAAAAGGGAGAAAAGTAAGGCTAAGAAAAAAATTCCATGGGTCATTTGGACTTTACTCAGATGTGACCAAAATTGAAAATGATACTTCATAGAGGCATGGAAGGGAACAGTCTAGTCAAGAGTGAGAAACAGCTTGGATAGTAAATATCCAATTAGTTCATGTCCTATAAGCTCATGTTTCTATAAGCTAAAGAAACTCAGCTTATAGAACCACCAGAGAGAATTGCATCCCCTCTTCTGTCCGACACTAGGACTGATTCTGGCCGTTTACTTAAGCTGACTCTGGTGTTCAACCACATTCTGGGGCTGCAGCAAGATACAGTAGGTAGATGTAAAGTGAGTAGAAATGAAAAGTAGCAGAACTGGGGAGTATGCCCCCTACATGCACCCAGGATGTCCATTGCTCTGGGAGATTTGAGTTGGATTACTGGGGTTTGTATAAACGAATGTCCATGTTAGGGTTCAGTACCCTTCTTCCATGTTCCTCCTTGCATGTTTCACCTTCCCCTCTTCTTTTCATATCAACATAGGATGACTTTTATTGACTGCCTGCTATATGCTGGGTACCTTAAATATGTGCTGTCTTTTGATATTCCCAACAAGTCCATAGTATATCCTTTCTTATCCATTTATCACAAATAAGAAAGCAGAGACCGAGAAACTATGCAATTTTCATCACAAAGAAGTACAGATTTCCTTTCAGATTTCAAAGACCACACTTGGCAGAACTTCACAGTGCTGTTAGATCTCCCTCGGACCTTCCTAGACATTTAGAAACACATACTTAACCATGTCCTGAACTTGAACTTGGAAAACAAATCTTATTAATAAACATACACATTTCTGTCTTCCCTTAAAAGTGTACCTACTTTTATTTGAGTCTCCTTGTTAACCTGTTATATTGTCAGAGCTTATAATATTAGGCTTATTTTATTGATGAGGATATTGAGGCAAGGCTGAACAAGCAGTCTAAACCGAAAGAAATGAAAGTAGCTAATATTTAGCAGAAACTTACCAGGTAACAGGACCTATACTCAGAGTCTGATAGTATATCAATTCATTTTGTCCTAACAATAATCCTATCAGGCCGTTACTGCTGTTATCTTCATTTCATAATTGAGGAAACGAGAAGTTAAATAACACACACAAAGCCACGCTCCTAATAAGTGGATGAGCTAGGATTTAAACCTAATTATATTGGTTCCAGAATCCTGTTCTTAGCTCTACTTCATACTCCAGTTTTATGCTTGTCTATTACCTGCAGGTTAGAAGGCGTTCCAAGACAGCCAGTCTTTCAGTACATACACATTCCCCACACAGCAGCCAGGACAGAGCCTAACATAAGATGGCCGGTGCAAAACTGTGACTGAAAAGCCATATAATCTCAACACTGACCATTATTTGCATGGGAACGAATAAAAGATTGGTCATTATAAGGCTTCACATGACATGTTTAGAACTCAAAGCAAATAACTGAAATGACATTTAAACAAGCTGCTCCAAAAGGTCTATTCTTGTCCTTCCAGATCTCCCAACTATGCAGCAAAAGTGAGCTGTAAACAGGATTTGAGAGGGTGCAGCATCTGTGCTCCAAACTGGAACCTGGAGATGGGTAGAATCTCTGTTCAGCACATTCTGTACAATCTTCTTAATCATTATTAACTTAATGTAGCCCTCTTTGAGGCACCTTGTGAGAACTGTATACCTTAGAGTATCAATTATCCAGAAAATCAATAGCCTAAGTACTTAGCATTACCATCTTTATTTTCCAAGAAATGGAAGTCAAAGGAAATGGCCTCTTTTCTTAGGCTTAAGATCTTCAAATTGCCCCCAATCAATAGCTCAGATGCTGCTGGTGGTAAAAAGAACAGAAATACACACAAAAGATTTTTATTCCTTTACCCAAACCAAAACCGTGAGGCATTCACACACAAACATTCAAGACAAGCAGAGACCTTTCTTAGTCTTTCTTTCCTTAGTCTCTCACTGAAGCAGGTACAAGTTAAATGCAACTCTTGTCTCACTTGAACTATTCTGGGTTAAGCATGAATTTTTTTTTACTGAGGTCCCAAAGTCCTTATGTTTGCGACTAGAGCTTTCCTTTAGAACCAAGCCCTTACTATTTATAAAGCTTGAGACTTAATAAAAAACGTCTCTGTTCCTTTTTCCTTCCTTTCCTCCCATCCTTTCACTGTTGCCTTTCTTCCCTCACTTCATCCCTATACTCTTAAATTGAAATATCAACATAAGAGAGTTGGCCTAAATGTGAGGTAAAATATTTCCATCATCTGCTCAGAGACTTCTGCCAAATATCAAGGTTGTTGACCCACATGGAGTGTAAATATACTTTGGAAACCACGCGTCAAGGGACCTCAGTTTACATTATTCACTTGGCCTGTTCACAAGTAGGCTGCTCAAAGAGAAGGGCCATGCCTGAGGCTACAGGAAGAGCAAGGCTACAGGGTGGTTGCTTTCCTTTGGCCCTAACTGATATCAGAAGAGATGATTCACTTGCTGTGATTTATTTACTGAAAAATAGGTGGCTAAATTTTTCATTTACAGAAAGGAAGTTTGACAGGGGACTTCAGATTTTTCCTCAGAAGTCATCTACACTAGTTTTCAGCAGTCACGATGGAGTCCTAGCTTTCCTACAGCAGTTTGTCAATAGCTAAGTGTGGTAGGCAGCTTCCGACTTTGCTCCCAGGACTCCCTCCCTCCTGAGGTTCATGCCCTTGTGGGATCCCCTCCCCACAAGTGTGGTCTGGATCTAGTGACTTTCTTCTAATAAACAGAACATTGTAAAAATGATATGCTATCCCTTCCATTATTAGGTTAAAAAAAAAAAGGCTGTGACTTCTCTCTTGCTGCTATTTTCTCTCTCAGGTTCTTCTCACTTAATTAGGAAAGCACCTCAAGGCTAGGAACTGAGGGTAGTCACTGGCCAACACCCAGCAAGGAACTGAGGCCTTCAGCCCAACAGCCCACAGAGAACTGAATCTCACCAACAACCACAGAGTGAGCTTGGAGCTGATCCTGCCTCAGTTGAACCCCAAATTGATCCTTGCTGCTTCTGCCTATATTTCTATTGCAGCCTTATAAGAGACCCTGCAGAGAGGACCCAGCAAAACTGTGCTCAGATTCCTGACCTGCCCTGTGATATAGTAAGCATGTATTGTTTTATGCAATAAGTTTGGGGATAATTTGCTATCCAGCAACAGATAACTGATACAATAAGAATTGGGGAGTATGCCCTTAAATTGAGCAGACATCCTAACACCCCTTCTCAGTATAAAAGTAGCTACAAACACCCCTCGCCCCCTGCCAAACATTTCATGGTCATGGGGGTTGATGAGCACGACATAAGGTAAAAAAGAATCCACTGGCCTTAAAAGCTCTTTCACCCAAAGTTGAACAGCTTTTAGTCTAATGACTAAAAAAGTGTTCTCTTAACCAAAGCATAAGAGACTCTTAAAAACTGAGAACAAACTGAGGGTTGATGGGGGGTGGGAGGGAGGGGAGGGTGGGTGATGGGTATTGAGGAGGGCACCTTTTAGGATGAGCACTGGGTGTTGTATGGAAACCAATTTGACAATAAATTTCATATATTGAAAAAAAAAGTGTTCTCTTCTTTGGACAGGACAAGAAAGCACTTATAATTTTTGTCCTTTCTTCTACACAGCCCTACACCCGGACTGCCAGTAAATAATACAGTTAATTAGGTTTCTGCTTTCTGTAGTTATCTCTCTGAATTCACAAACCTTTGACCACACTGATTGGCTTACATGATTTCCAAGTGTCATGCAGATGGTTCTACTGTCCATCTTATGCTGATTGTTACTAGCTTTGATCTCAAACTTACCCCAATAACTGCAGTATTATTAGCTCCTGTTTATTTATAAAGAAATCTTCCACATGTGAGTGGAAGAGCCCAGAACAGAATCCCGTCTCTCTGGCTCAACTCTTGGATCATTCAGCTTCTCAATACCATTCCTTCTGGATTGTTTGTGGTAATATAAAATAAATTGCAAGATGCGTACATTGAATAGTGCTCATAGCTCCTAGTTCTATCTATTTCTACACTAACATCTTGTACTTAATACCAGCCTCATGACTTCCTGGGTCATATCGTTCCTCCCCCAGCTTTGTGCTTTCAAAAGTTCATTCTGATCTCTCCCCAGAGTCTTCGAATCTTAGAATACAGAATCTTAATATCTTCCCCAAACATTCTCTCTTGCTTCCTTGAAAGGCTCTGGAAAAGCACGGATCTTGAAGTCTGACATTCCTGGGTTCTAATTCTAGTTCTACCATTTTCTAGATGTGTGGCCTGTTTTTTTAATTTTTTAAATGTTTTTACTTATTTTTGAGAGAGAGACAGAGTGTGAGCAGGGGAGGGGCAGAGAGAGGGGGAGACACAGAATCTGAAGCAGGCTCCAGGCTCCAGGCTCCAAGCTGTCAGCATAGAGCCTGACACGGGGCTCAAACTCATGAACTGCGAAATCATGACCTGAGCTGAAGTTGGACACTTAACCAACTGAGCCATCCCAGGTACCCCTCTAGATGTGTGGCTTTTGAGAAAGTTGCATAATATCTCTGGTCCTCAGTTTCCTAACAGTTTCTGGGGGATTGGTGAAGTGAGGGTGGGGGGCGGGGATAATCATGTGTGTTTAAATAATTAAATAAGATGCTAGATACAAAACATCAGCAGAGTGCCACAATGTAGTGCTCAGCAACTCCTAATTCTCTTTACCTGTCACCCTCTTTTCTATTATCTCCTCCATAGCCTTTCCTACATAAATAGAAGAGAATAAACTATTTTTCTTGCCTAACTAGTTCTTTCTGTACCTTGGCAAAATCCAACATCACTTGAGACCACTATTACAATGTTTAAAATATATGCATCCTTCAGGGACTGAGGCTTTCTGTTGTGTTGTTTCTGTTGTGTTTTAAGTTCGTTTCAATATCACCACACAAGAATACGACACAGTGTGTTAGATACCAACCACATAGCATTTCAAAGTGTTGGGGTAAGGGGACATTGGTGATGATGATATTAAATCCCACCTAATGTGAATGTTGGCCCCCAGGTAGATTCATCTTATAGGAAGTGTTTGACACTTACCCAAAATAAGTCCAAAGATGGTCAGTGTGAGATTATGAATCAGATAATATGTGACAAATGTTGTTTCTTAGCATGTGTCCTCTTCTGAGTCCATTTGTCTCTGCTGAGATTTCACATTGTGTGGCATCAGAAAGACATTTCACAGACCAGGCCTGATCTCAGACCTTTCACATCAAGTCATGTGATAGTCATCCTATATTTATTTCCAAAAAACAATTTGTCCTTAATAGTGCTTACTCATTTTTCTGATGAGTTCCTGCTTTTTGTCTGTAGTAGAGGAAAAAGGCTTCCAGTTTTTTGTATGAAACTGTGTTCTGAGCATTAAAGTTTGGATGTCTTTCCATTTCACTCAGACCTTTAGACTGTAACACATCACAGATGCTAGGCTCACTTAAGAACCAAAGAGGAGCCTGGGAAGAAGCCTGTTGACGACTTAATCATCCCATCAACAGATTTACAGCCCAGCACAGGACAAACGTTCATCCTTTATCTTCAAGACTTCCAAATCCCTATTCAATGATTTCTTATTCAGATGATACAAATGGCTTTCTTATATTCAGTGTAAAGTTTTAAGCTTTGAGTACTTTCTTAAGGGTTCTAAGAACTGCTGGAATCCCCTCTTAATAAAATTGCTATGTGAAAAGTCAGGTACTGTCATCTTTCTTTAGTCTCTTCCCCATTGAATCATTGTTTATTTTTTTTTTACAACCTGTGTGCAGAGACTGGACTAGTTTTTATAAAAATTTTAATATGAATGTGGAAGTTTCAATAAGACACATGGCCATTCACCCTTTAGATGCCATCTCAATGTCACTTGTCACTTTTTAGGTTTATACTACTCTTAGATCTCTCTGAGATTTTCTTTCATAGGATTTCAATAAAACAAAACTATGTGCTATTCACTTGGTTAATGCCTCTTTCATAATCAAACCATCAACTCTTTGGGAGCAGGCACCTTTTTTACATGGCTCATCATTATATCTGCAGACAACATAGAAGTTAATAAATGTATGCTTAAATAAGAGAATAAATGAAGGAAAGAATGCATCAATGAATAGAGTCAGGATCAATTTTTTTGTATATGTTTTGTACAGTTTCTGTGTCCATAAGAAATCTTACTGACACCAACCCAAATTCTAAAGTGTGTTCCCAATATTTGTCATGTTTTCCACTTCATAGGATAGTGGATCTAACTTGAAGTTCTTTGAGGCCACCTGAAATTCATAGCAGTAGCTCTCTGCTACCTTACATGCACATCCAATCTCTAGCCTCCTCAGTCTTTCTGGGTTCTGACTCAGCGAGGTGGACTAGAAGACAATTATCAACAGTCAAGACTTCTAGGTTTCTTATCTAAAGAACGTGAAATGATGTGCATTAGATCAGAGTTATCCCAAAACCTGAAAGAAGTTTTGGACCTAAAATTAAACCATACTTGAATACAGCGGAAAGACGTGAAGGAGGGAAGGCATGAGAAAGACAACGTAAGAAAGCATTCATTTTTGTAAACACAATCTTTGGAAATAAAGGGAAAAAAATAATTCTTATGTAACTAGTTATATTGTTACATAATTACCAAAGAATTACAGCACATCTCTCAAAGCCTAGGTTTTTTAAATTGATAAGTATATTAAGACTGGTATTATCTCTTACAGTTCAATATGTTGCTACTGGGAGGAGAGTAAAATACCTGGTGTTTATATTTAATATAAGTTTCTATGTTTTATCTATCAGGGGAAAATTGAATAAGGACACTGTGGTTTAGAATACCTCAGATTTTCTCAGCTGTATCTCAGTATGCAGATATAATTAGTGGTGGGAATGGAAATTCCCTGCACTGGGAATTCTGGCTTTATTGCTATTAAATCCTCTGCACAGAGGTTGGGCCAGAAGGTCTTGGAACCACATGTTCCATTTCCCCCTCCTATCCTGTCCCCATTTCTGCTACTGAGTAGATTTTCCCCAAGAACAAAACCGTAAGATGTAAATGGTACCTGTTGCCATAGCAGCTAAAATGTTCAGTTCTACCTTCCTCCTCTCAAAGAGAGCTTCATGCATTCAGTGCCTTTCCTGGTATTAAAACATAAGTTAGAAGCTGGGCTAGGATTAGCTCAAATATTCTCTCAACCACTGAGATGTAGCATCTGTGTGAATTCATTGACTGTTGATATTCCAAATCATCATCAAATCACTTGTGGTATGAAAAAGAATCAACCAGAGGATTGACTGACGGTTCCATATTAATACCATCTGTCCAGAGGCTCTTCTAAGAGTTCTATGGCAAGAGAGAACAAGGAACACTAACTCAGCCTGAACTTTCTGTGGCTTAGAAAGTTGGTTACATCTCAAGTTAGATTTACATGTTTGATTCCCTGCAGTTTAATTTAGCAAGCAATACCCCATTAAGGTTGGCCCTCCCTCTGATTGAGTCAGATAATTACTTGCTTATACATCCAAGCTCTTACATCCCTTCCAATTTATTTTGTTCTCTCAATGGAACTACTGTCTGCTTGGTTAGTTGAAAGGATTAAATCCTAACTGAAACAGAAGTAGAATTTTTTTCTTCAATATGACTGCTCTCAGTGTCTCCATAATAGAAACAGGAAAGGCAGGCAGGCCCACAAGCACTGCCACCACATTTATTACTAATTTTATTCATATCTGCCCATTTCAAAGCATGGCTGTCTGAAGCTGTGGAAAATAAAATAGGCAGATAGAATGTAAGGAAGGAAAACAAAAACAAACAAGCATATATCTACATAAAGGTTTGTATGCAAGTGTCTACAGCAGGTTTATTCATGATAGTTTCAAACTGGAAACAATTCAAATGTTCATTAACAGGAGACGAACACAGTGCTACTCAGCAATAAAAAGGAATGGTATACTAATACATTCAGCAACATGGATGAGTCTCAACAGCATTATGCTGAATGCAAGAAGCATACTGTGTGACTATATTTATGTGAAACTCTGGAAAAAGCAAATTGAATCTGTAATGACAAAAAGTAGATCACAATAGGAAGAGCAGAAGAGACCATTGCAGGGTGATAGAAAGTGTTCTGTATATTGAATGTAGGTGTGATTATAGGAATGTATGAATTTATCAGAACCCATTAGAACATTTAAAATGTAGCATTTTATTGACTGTAAATTATATTCAATAAATATGACATATATACATTCTTCATCTCTTACTACCAAACCCTTGTCAGCACTGACAGAGCCTTTTATCTTGCCCTTCACTTTCAAATAGAGAAATAGACTCAGGATTTTAAAAATGTTATATTTCTTTGAATTAAATGTTTATTTCTCAGAAAGAGACAGAGAGACAGAGCATGAGTTGGGTAGGGGAAGAGAGAGAGGGAGACACAGAATCTGAAGCAGGCTCCAGGCTCTGAGCTGTCAGCACAGAGCCCAAAGCAGGGCTCGAACCCATAAACAGTGAGATCATGACTTGAGCTGAAGTCGGATGCTTAACCAATTGAGCCACCCAGGTGCCCCTATAATACTGTTTAAAAAATCCCAAACATTTACAACTTTTAAAATTCCATCAAATCATAAAAGTACTTAATGAGGGAGTATTATAAACAAGACTTCAAGTAGATCTGAGCTCAAGCTACTTATAATCAAAGAAAGGAAACACATGCTAGAATAGAGGGCAAAAGAGACAAAGATATATAACATGAGAGGCTAGGTGGTAAGAAAACAGAAGAGGAAAAGAACATATCTAACCAAAGAATCAGAGAATGTTTCTGGAAAAAGCTACTTCAAATCTGGCCTTGAAAATTGTCAAGACTTAAGGGAAACAAAAGCAAATACAAACTATTAGGACTACATCAAAATAAAAAGCTTCTGCAGCAAAGAAAACCATCAATAAGACAAAAAGGCAACCTACTGAATGGAAGAAGTTATTTGCAAATGATATATCTGATAAGGGGTTAGTATCCAAAATATAAAGAATTTATATAACTCAACACCAAAAAACAAACAATATGGTTTAAAAATGGGCAGAGAACTAAATAGACATTTCTGCAAAGAAGACATACAGAGAGCCAAAAGACACATGAAAAGATGCTCAACTTCTCTCATCATCAGGGAAATGCAAACCAAAACAACAATGAGATATCACCTCACACCTGTCAGGTGTCACACCTTTTTAAAATAAAAAAGACAGGAAATAACAAGTGTTGGTGAGAATGTGAAGAAAAAGGAACTCTTGTACACTGTTGGCTAGAAGGCAAATTGGTACAGCCGGTGTGGAGGACAATTTGGAGTTTCCTCAAAAAATTAGAAATAGAAATACCATATGATCCAATAATTCCACTACTGGGTATTTACCCAAAGAAAACAAAAACACTAAATGGAAAAGATACATACATGTACCCCTATATTTATAGCAGCATTATTTACACTAGCCAAAACAGGGAAGCAACTTAGTTGTCCACTGATAGATAAATGGATAAGGATGATGTGATGTGTGTATCTGTTATCTATCTATTATCTATCTCTCTACCTCTCTATCAATCGATTGATCTATCGATCTATCATCTATCTGTATAATGGAATATTACACAGCAACAAAAATGGATGAGATCTTCCCCTTTGCAACAATATAGATGGACCTAGAAGGCATTAAGTAAAATAAAACAAATACCATATGATTTCACTCACATGTGGAACCTAAACACCAAAACAAATGAATAAGCAGACAAAAAGCAGAATCAGATCTACAAATACAGGGAACAAACTGAGGGTTGCCAGAGGGAAAGGAGGTGGAAAGATGTGCAAAATGGGTGAAAAGGAGTGGGAGATATAGGGTTCCAGTTATGGAATAAATAAGTCACGGGAATAAAAGGCACAACATAAGGAATATAGTCGATAATATTATAATAGTGTTGAATGGTGACAGATGGTAACTATACTTGCGGTAAGTATAGCAAAATGTATAGGGAAATTGTATCACTATGTTGTACACCTAAAACTAATGTGTGTCAACTATACT
This sequence comes from Acinonyx jubatus, assembly GCF_027475565.1. Taxonomy (NCBI): domain Eukaryota; kingdom Metazoa; phylum Chordata; class Mammalia; order Carnivora; family Felidae; genus Acinonyx; species Acinonyx jubatus. The sequence goes on from NC_069384.1 coordinate 134,341,295, forward strand.
CAAATAAAATAATTTTAAAAAACAACAACAACAAAAGAAAATTAAGATTTCAGCAAACATCAACAAGAAACCTGAATGTATTTGAGGGCCACTTGAACAAGTTCATTCATTATTAAGCTTCCTTGGGACTCTTGATATCATGGATACAGCTGGCTCATTGTTCACATAATGTCCTGTGAAACCATAGTGCCACTGTCACTCAATATGAAAAACATACAATATCGATGCCATTCTTATATCCTTAATATAATTCTTATACAGGTATTCCTAAGTGTTTCCTCTACAGGAAAAATCTTGATACTCTGACGAATGCTAAAATATAGCTTCGCTTGCACTATCCTTTTAAATCTGTGTCTAAGAGCAGAGATCTAGGTTTTGCAGTTGATATCAGTCTCAATATCTCAGACTCATTTTGTCTAAAAGGCATAATCCACATATAATGTTGTAAGAAAAAAAAATGGAGAAACACAACAACGCCTGAAATGTGCTACACAAAAGATGTTTAGGGACAACAGCAGTATTTAAAAAAAATGAGGTTCCAGGATTTATAGCTTTAGTGAACTACAAAATTCTGCTCAATTCCACCAAGTCCCCACACCTTCCTTCCATATACACACATATTATCAATAATGAATAAAAATGAGACCTACCAGGTATGAAAGCACGTTATAGTAATTAAAGCAGCTTGGTGTTTGAGATGGAATACAGAACTCAAGAATAAAGAATAGAGAAACCAAAATCATTCATAAATATGGTAGGAGTTTCGTATATGATAAAGTTAATATTTCATACCAATGGGCAATAGATGATACTAAAACAACAAGCATGAAAAACATAAGCTGGATTCCAACTCACTCCTTACACTAAGACATAAATCCCAGAAGATCAACGATTTAAGTCTTAAAAAATAAAATAATAAAAGTACCAGAAGAACAAACACACATACACACACTCATAAAAAGCTTTGTGCACAGAATTCCTTTCCAATCCATGTATGAAGCCTGGAGTATACAATGCAAACCTAGTACCATAAAGATAAAAAGAGTGTAAAGATAAAAAGGTTGGTAAACCTGACACCATAAAAATGAAAACTTTTGTACCAGAAAAAATGCTATAAACCAAGTGAACAGTCTGGAGAAAATATATGCAACCAAGGACAAAGTGCTAATTTCTTTGTATATGAAAACACTTTAAATATTAATTAAAATAAGAGATGTTATCTGAAATTAAGAGTCAGACGCTTAACCTAGCGAGCCACCCAGATGCCCCATCTTTCAGATTTTAAGTGCATATACAATTTGATGGAGGTTTCCATCTCTAGAAAGCTATTCTACAAACATTCTCAACCAAGTGCCCGTAGATATTTTTATATAAGAATATGTTTTCTAGGTGGCATTGTGATATCCCATTGGCATATAAAATCATTTCATCAAGTTTGTTCATTCAGATCAGAGATTTAATTGCTTGTAATGGCTGGGTATCACCATCACTCTATGGAAAGAGGTATAGATTTGTCAAAAAGGTTTTTATTACTATTATATGTTAAAAGGATTTTTATTGCAGGAATGCCACCAAAAATGTTTTAGGGAGAGGGAGAAGAAAACTATAGTTACAAAGTCATCTTCCATTATTTTATTTCAAAGAGAAGGGCAATAGATTTTGAAAAAATATACAAAACTTGGAAAATAGATATCTTCTAGGACTTCTGCTCTGCTGAAACCCATTAAAGTCAATCATCTTCATTTCCTAAGGTTTCCAGTTAATCACCTTAGAAGTATCTCTCACTCCACTAGCAAATACGTGAGAAAAAGTTGTGTGGCAGAAGTTGTTTAGGTGAGGGTTCTTTTTCAAATGACTTTTAGCCAGTCATAATGGAGCACCCATCTTCCAAGTTATCAACAACAAAGGAGATCATGAGAGTAGTCTAACTTGAGATGAAAGCAAAGAATACAGAAAATATTTCATACTCGCTAAAAAGAATGTCACTCCCAATTGTCCAAGAAATAGCTTTTATAAACTTTCAGGATTAAAAATATATGATACAACTTCTTACTCAACACATCTCCAGAGGCAAGGGAAACAAAAGCAAAAATGAACTATTGGGACTCATCAAAATAAAAAGCTTCTGCACAGTGAAGGAAACAATCAGAAAAACTAAAAGGCAACTGACAGAATGGGAGAAGATACTTGCAAACGACATATCAGATAAAGGGTTAGTATCCAATTTCTATAAAGAACTTACCAAACTCAACACCCAAAAAACAAATAACCCGTGAAGAAATGGGCAAAAGACATGAATAGACATTTCTCCAAAGAAGACATCCGTATGGCCAACTGGTACATGAAAAAATGCTCAATATCACTCATCATCAGGTAAATACAAATCAAAACTGCAATGAGATACCACCTCACACCTATCAGAATGGCTAACATTAACAACTCAGGCAACAATACATGTTGGCGAGGATTCGGAGAAAGAGGATCTCTTTTGCATTGCTGGTGGCAATGCAAACTCCTGCAGCCACTCTAGAAAACAGTATGGAGGCTCCTCAAAAAATTAAAAGTAGAACTACCCTACGACCTAGCAACTGCACTACTAGGTATTTATCCATGGGATACAGATATGCTGTTTCAAAGGGGCACATGCTCCCCAAAGTTTATAGCAGCACTATCAACCATAGCCAAAGTATGGAAAGAGCCCAAATGTTCATCGATGGATGAAAGGATAAAGAAGATGTGATATATACATATACATATATATGTATGTATATATGTATAAATATACATATATACATATACACACACACACACACACACACACAATAGAGTATTACTCAGCAATCAAAAAGAATGAAATCTTATTTGCATGGAACTAGAGGGTATTATGCTAAGCGAAATTAGTCTGTCCGAGAAAGACAAATATCATATGACTTCACTCATATGCAGACTTTAAGATACAGAACAGATGAGCATAAGGTAAGGGAAGCAAAAATAATATAAAAAGAGGGAGGGGGACAAAACATAAGAGACTCTTAAATATGGAGAACAAACAGAGGGTTACTGGAAGGGTTGTGGGAGGGGGGATGGGCTCAATGGGTAAGGGGCATTAAGGAATTTACCCCTGAAATCATTGTTGCATGATATGCTAACTAACTTGGATGTAAATTTAAAAAAAATAAATAAAAATACCAATACACACACACACACACACACACACACACACACACACATATATGATATATGATATATTTCAAACAAGAAACTTCTTCAGACCCATAGAGATTGCTCAAGTTTTTCTAAGGGTACAGAGTCATGTATGGAAAGCCACATGAGCAAAGGAAGATCTTTGATTAGCTTCCACTTATGATCTAAACCTTTGGTAACTCAGGGAATAAAGCTTTTGTTCTACTAACTCTCTAGCTGGAAATCTTGTTAGAATATCCACCAAAGTCTTTAAAATTCAGCAGCAAATTAATGAACCCCTTGGCAGTTAATGGGAAAAGTTAATTTAAGACAACAGAAGAGTCAGGAAGATGATGTTACAATACAACCATCTATCCTCGAGGTGGAGGGTCCACCTTAAGATTTAATCTCAGGTGACTGCACAGACAATTCCAGCCATAAACTAAGAGGCATCAGATTCCAGGATTTGATGCCAATATCTCCGTGATCATTACCCTGGTTCCTGTAATAATAGAGCCAACCCTTGTCCTTATTTTTAGAGAAATTAATTTACCCAAACATACACAGCTATAAAGATGCAAAAAGCCAAATATAAACCACAATTTTATGTGCCACTATGACCACCTTCTTTTGACATTGGTTTATCATACCATTTGCTCTGTAGAAACTTTATACATGTTAATATAGACTTCATATGAAGCTATAACCCACTCTCAACTGGATACAAAATTATTGATAAATTTATTGTCCACTTACAAATTTATTTTCAATAATAAACTGTCATAATAGTCATATTTTTGAAATGTAATTGAAGCAGAAAATACCGATTGTCAATCCAGTAACTTCCATTTTAAATCAAGGTTACCAACTTTTTTTTGAGAGAGAGAGAGCGAGCACAGGGGAGAGGGATAGAGAGAGAAAGAGAGAGAGAGAGATTGAGAGAGAAAGAAAGAAAATCTCAAGTAGACTCCACACTCAGTGCAGAGCCCAATGCAGGGCTTGATCTCATGGCCCTGGGATCATGACCTGAGCCAAAATCAAGAGTAGGTCACTCAACTGACTGAGCCATCCAGGCACCCTGAGGTGTACCAACTGAAATATACATACCAACTCTACCCCACAGTTATCAGCAGAGGGTGTTACCATTTTTTTAATAATTTGCTCATTTAATGTTGCTCTATTGTACATTTTTATCATTGATAGTATGAATAATTTCTCACATTATCGTTTTCCAATTTTATTTCCTCTTTTGAATTGTCAGCCCATGTCACGTGCTTGCTTATTTTTGGTGTAAGTCTTGATATTTTGTTCATAACTTTGTGTGCATCCTTAATATTTTATAGATAAATCGTGTCGTGTCTGATATAAATATTTTATGGTACACTTTCTTTATAATTTTTTCATAAGGATATTACAAAATTGTTTTCATTTTTCTTGTTACTTAGATATTGAAAACATTATCATTCCTCCATAAGTAAGTAAACTATTCTATTTTCTGCCACTTCTTCCCTAATTTGATGTTTTATATTTAACCCTCTAATTTGGTGTTTCTAGACATTTCATTCTTCTTCAGGACATAAGCAGAAACAGATAAATTACAATCCCCACTCTCAGTATAGCTGTAAAGCTACTGCTTTTTCTTGCACCCAGCAAAGAATGCAGCATGATTCTGCAAAGAATACTTCGCTCCACACCTCACCACCCACTCCTTGAGCCCCACCCGCATGACAATCACTGCCCGTATTCAAATGGAGGCTGTTTTAGTGATTAGTATAAAGTGATGTTTTTTTTATATTTCAAAGTGCTAACCAATGACTTCAGTGTGACATAGTTAATAATTTTTTCTTGCACTATCCACTTAAAACATTTTTTAATTCTAAAGACTATTATTTTAGAGTAGTTTTAGATTCACAGCAAATTTGAGAGGAAGGTGCAGATTCCCAAAATACCCCCTGCCCCCACCCGTTTACAGCCTCCCTCATTATCAACAGTCTCCCACTACAGTGGTACATTTATTGCAATTGATAAACCTGCAATACACATCATAATCATAGCTTACATCCTTATCCATTTTTTAGTAAATTTACTCACCTCTGTGGTGTATTTATACTCCATTATTTCATATTTTTATTTTTCTACCAATATCAAAATGCCTTAAATGTTACTGATTTACTATGGGTTTTAATATCGAGTAGGTATTTATCCCCCTGGTGTTGTCCCTTAATACACTTTTCTTGATTTTTTTTACCTGTTCATTTCTCAAGTGATTTAGAAGTTTTTACTGAATTTTTAAAATTCCTTTTGAGATTTTGATGCAAATACCATAAAATATACTTCTTTAAAAAACTTGAAGACTTATAATTAATATGGTGCATTGACTTACTGTAGAAAATTGACTGTAGTGCTGCAAATACTTAGAAAAGCTGGACAAAATATAATAGGAATTCTAAAATATTTAGATGTTTACCCAGCTCCAAACCAGAAAAACGAGCACAGAGAAGACCACAAAACTTGTAAAAATAAATCTAATTGAAGATATTTTAGTGTTTCCACTAATTTTAGTGTGAGGGGTTCCCCCCCCCCCCGATTTAACTCTTGCACTGTGATATTTTATCAGGTTAGGGACCGAAGATCACATTTGCTCTACAGAAACTTTCAGAAGCCTCAGGTTTCCAAAATGAGCTATGTAACATATCATTTACTTTGTTCGTTGTAATATTTACTTTTCCACGTTTTTAATTTTTTCTATTAGATCTATAGCAGATAAGGTAGGTTAAAATCTTCTAACTTTCCTTTTCTGTATATTTCACACAATTTTTGCTGCTATTTTGTGCATATATTAGTGCACAAATAGTATCTGAAACATTTATACCTTGTATCATATTGTCATTGATTATGTTTCACCTATATTTTTTCATTTTACCCTGCCGCTTTTACTCCCTTATTATACCTTTGGCCTATTGGTTTCAGTACATATTCCAAGAGCAAAAAATCACTGGGCCTCTTCAATCAAAAAAAAAAATCCAAGACTCTGTGTTATATGCACAAATAAAAAATGCTTATATTATTTGTTACATCTGTTTTATGCTCTTCTAGAGAAGTGCATTTTCTTTTTTTCCTATTCCTATTAAACCTTTTTATGTATGATCATGTTCTTTTTCCTTGTATAATTTTAGTGTAGTTAAAAAAAGCAAATTTCTTCTTTCTATCTTCACTTCTAAATTATGCCACGTTTGTTTTATAACCTAACTCATGGAATTATTCACCTATCTCTAAATGGAGTAACTGATTTCAATACTCTATATATGTATTTCCCACAAACTTCTAAATTCAATCATTTCCTTTTTCTTTTTAGCTAACTTTTGAAAATCTGAAAATCATCCTTTAATGCTAATAGATAAGATTAAAGATAACTTTTCAGAAGGCAAATTTCCGGAAATGTGCTGGACTATACTTCACATAGTAAAAGCACCTCAGCTGGGCACGGCATTCCTGCATCACATTCTTTCTTTGAGAATATTTCATATACTACTCTATCACCTTTGAATTTGTGATGGGAAAATAAAGAAGTAGGAGCTCTCCAAATTTTGATTCCTTTGATAATTGTCTTTAGCTTTAAGATGAGAAGGAAAAAAATTATGCCATGAAAGATAGGAAATAGCCAGAGTATGCCTTGGAAAGTGCTTTTGCTTTTTAAAATTTACCTAGGATAGAGTGAGACGCTGCTGTCTCCTACCTAAGTTATTTTTTACCATTTTTATTTCTTTTTCATGTATGCCATTGGTTATCCACATGTTCTTTCATTCTGGCTTTTCATTCTGAACTTACTTTTTTCCCTCATACTCATCGTTTAGTTACTCTTATGTTCCACTACGTTATATATACTCCACTAGTCTGACATTCTGCCGCATGGCACTTCTGTCGATTTTTTTCAGAGATGATGTAAATTGGTTAGCACAGCCCCACCTTTTCCTTCCACTACTCTCACATTCTCTTTTATCACTGAAAAACAGATCACTACTATTTTCTAAAATCCTATACAAAATCCATTTGAAGTATTGTTATCTGAGTATTAAGAAAATACCCTTGGTGGGGCGGGCGGGGGTGGGGGGTGCCTGGGTGACTCAGTTGGTTAAGCGACTGACTTAGGCTCAGGTCATGATCTCACAATTTGTGAGTTCGAGCCCCGCATTGGGCTCTTTGCTGACAGCTCGGAGCCTGGAGCCTGCTTTGGATTCTGTGTTGCGTTCACTCTCTACCCCTCCCCTGCTTGCACTCTGTCTCTCTGTCTCTGAAAAATAACTAAACGTTTAAAAAAAGAAAAAAAAATCTTAGGAAATTTGGGGGAAAAGCAATTATCTGTCTTCAGTCATAAGTAAGTTCTACACTACAAATGAAAAAGGAAAATGGGAAAATAAAAAATGTTATCTTCCTTCTCTTTTATACATGTTTCATACATCATTACAGGGGTTATATTATTAATTTAATTCAACTCAATTTAATTCCATGGGAGTATCACTGAAGGATAAGCATTCTCAGTGTTGGAAGTCACCTCTAAGTCCTAATTACTTCTGGATTTTATCTATAGACTAGGCATTGGAATCATCTATTCCATCTCATCACACCACACTGGTTCCATACACTCAAGTTTGGGGCTAAAGGGTTTTTTTAAGTTTATTTATTTATTTTGAGAGAGAGAAAGACAGAGAGAGAGGGAGAGAGAGAGATAATCCCAAGCAGGCTCCGCACTGTCAGCACAAAGCCCAATGTGGGGCTCGAATGTGAGATCATGACCTGTACCAAAACCAAGAGTCTGTTGTTTAACCAGCTGAGCCACCCAGGCACCTCTGGGGCTAGAGTTTTGAAAGGCCTCTCCTCTACTCTTTCTTGAAGCAGAGAGCACAGTGAAGCCACTGGGGTCTTTGGCCTTCCAATCTTTGGCTTTCCTGTGCTTGCTGTTGCATTATTTTATCTTTGCCTTCATGTTCATTTGGTGTTCTCCCTGTGTATGTATCTACCCCTGTGTCCAAATGTACCCTCCCTTTTTTAAATGTTTATTTGGTTTTGAAGGAGACGGCACATGTGCAAGCAGGGAAGGGGCAGAGACACAGGAAGACAGAGGATCCCAAATGGTCTGCACTGATAGCAGAGAGCCCAATGCAGGGCTCAAACTCACAAGCCATGAGATCATGACCTGACCTAAAGTCTGCACCCAGGTGCCCCAAATTTTCCCTTTTTATAAGGACATCAGTCATATTGGATTGGGGTCCACCCTACCGACCTTGTATTAACTTAATCATCTGCAAAGAGCTTATTTTCAAAAAAGGTCACATTCACAGGTACTGGTGGTTAATATTGCAACATCGTTTTATACAATTCAACCCACAATAGTAGGGGACATCAGATTGGCAAAAGGTCAAGTAAAGTCTTTGCTTGGATCAGAAGCAATCCTCCCATACTTACGGTTTAGTCGGATGGTACCAAGTTAGGAATTAGACCAAGCTAGATATTACTGATAGGTTTTAATCCTGCATCTTCAGTAAGGGGTAAATAGAAATCCCTTCTTTAATTTTAAATATTCTTCAATTTTTTTATTTTAATTAATAAGCCAGTGAAAACTTTCTTTCTAGATTAAATAATTACTTACACTTTTTCTTAAGAAATTAGAAGAGAAGGCCTGTTGGTTTTCCCTACCTCAACCATCTTCCCAGACATCATTCATTAGGGATTATAGTCAGAAAAACAATTCCCTGCCAGTCTCAGTCAAATTAAAAGGAAGTAATAACAAACACACTGATATCATTTCTATTTTTAAACATCTCATAGGAATACTCAAGACAACATCATAGTAATTATATGACTTTCACTGGCTGATCAAACATTTTATCACACTCTGCATTCATACACACAGGCAAGTGTGTGCACATACACACACACACACTCATTCAATTGGTGGTAGTCAACCTAAATTAAGTGGAAAAAGTCTTACCCACCTGTAGTTGTCATGCCAGTTAAAGGTAATAATCATGGAAACTCTCAAAGGTACTCATTCTCTCTGCTTATCTTTAATGCTTTTCTTGTGGCATGAATTCTTTCATGCAAATACTTTCATCTATGCCTTCATTTCCAAAGTTTCACCTCATTAGATTCCAGTATTTAATAGGACTTAGGTTTTAGTGGTTGTGCAAGCAAACGGTTATAGAATAATAACTGAATAAATGAATGGACATAAGATCAGTTTTGCCGAAGAATGTGGTTTTCAGCAACATCATCAATTCCAGTTATTTCCTGTGATAGCAATGATTTCTAAGGCCCTTTATTATTAAAATACTCTTGATGAAATAAATTGAACTGATACTTAAAAAAATATATATGTTATGTTTTAGACCAAATTTATAAATCTTTCTACTAGGTTTACACATAATATATTATATGGACTATTCTGCCATCAAATTCAATTCTATGTTAAAATACTTCTCATTGGCCTGAAATCATAAAAGCTCTTATCTCTACATGGTTAAATGAAATGGATTAGGCCATTTACTGAGTTTCCAGTAAATCCAGCTCTAGCACCAGTAAACCCAGCAGATCATTGGGTACTGGAAAAAAAGCAGTCTTCGTTCCAAAGTTTCTTCTCTATGATACAGAAAGATTGGCAGCCCCAGTTGCATCACCCAGAGGCCACACTGAGTCTGGAATTTCAAGTGCAGTCAGAGTGGCTGTGTCTCTGGTGGTTGGAAATGGTCATTGACATTCAGACAGATCGTCACCTTTTTAGCATTTCTTTTCTCTTCTTTATTCTTTACCTTCAATATGATTGTCATTGCTCAAAGGAACTAGGAAAACAAGAAGGATAAAGAATGACAATGTGGTAGCAAGAATCAGGGCTGAGCAATCAGAGCGTGACTACATACTGTCAGAAAAGTTATAACAGTTATCTTCCAGAATTATTTCCTGTGTATACCAAATTGATTGTCATGTCATTTAGTAGAAGCTTTATTCATTTTTATTATTTTTTTCTCAAGCTGCTACATGGGCCCAGTATTTCATATTCATCATATAACTTAGAGATACTTTCATTTGTCAGGAATAATACCAGGAATGGAAGAAGAGTAAAGATTCAGAGGCAAAGAAAAAAAGTAGAAAACAAACTCAGGATTCAGAGAATTCTGACAGTGCAAACCAACACAGAGGAGTGTGTGGGGGTGGCTGGGAGAATAAATGCTGGACCCAATTTGAGACAAAATCTCCTCCTGTGCTGAGAGTCGAAACTCCATCTGTCAAAATTATATTACTGAAATGAGATAAATGCCTTATGTAAACAGGATGGAAGTGGTTCATATGAATGAGGAATGTGAGGCAGAGAATGGTGTGCAGAGTCCTGGTCAGTGTCCACTGCCTTCAGGATGATGTCATGGCACAATAAAATGTATTGTGATACCGTTTCAATTGGATTAAGGAGTCTAGAGTGAGTTCAGAGCTCCCTCTAGGCCCACTGCTTTTGTCTGTAACACAGGCCTAGATGTTATGAAAATTGAAGTGCTAGAGATGTCATGTTGGATGTGAGCATCAAAGACTTCTGGGGATTATATTAGCATTGGTGGGCGGACATATCCCTTTGGGGTGGCAATGACAAGGCTATAGCAATGAAGGAAGAAGCCCTTTGATACACAGCTCTTCTAAGGCCTCTCTATATGTCCCTGAATCTCAGCCAGACTCTGGTACTTGTGGACACTAGGGCTCAATATCCATGGAGAAACCTTCCTGGGATGAGATTCTCACTTGTTCCCATATAATAGAGCCTAGACAAAAAGACACCTACCTGGTGATTTCAGGTGCCCATCAAATACGCTACAGAGAACACTCAAACATGGCCACTACCTTCTTCGCATCATGTGAACTTCTTGGCTAAACTGAACATGGCCTACATATTCCATTTATTGGGATCCAAATTTAATTTGGATTAAATTAAAACCAAAGTTTTAATTTAGATTAAAATTAATTTAGATTAAAGAAAACCAGTTTTCTTGTGGTTCTATCATAGTTGCTACAGAAATACTCAAACCAAAGGTCCACATAAGGATAAATTTATCAAGTAATCCTAGCAGGAGATCTGCATTATAAGCTCTTAGATGTGGGCTTTGAATGTGGTAGCCAGGTAGATATACTAATGACTCTCCTTCCATCACAAATTATACTTTGTTGGTCCCACTACCCTGCAAACCTACAGAAATGGTTCCTGCCTGGGGAACAATGGAATTGCAGGATAAGCCCTAGTCTAGACCAGCAGATCTTCACTAGCAGACTGGGTGGATTTCCCCGTGGTGAAGGATGTGTCTTTTAAACCATGCGACCTGCCTCACCACACATTGCACAAGTGTTCCCTTCTCATATTTGCCATCACTTGCAATGACCTACTTGACAGATGCCAACAGAAAGGGGGAACAAACAGATACATGCATGAGTATTTTTTTGTTTCTCTCTCTAAGACAGGAACCTGACACATCTTCATGTTCCTGCAACTGAACCACACATCTCTGGATGTCCTTCCTAAGAGATGTGGGCAGGTCCCTATCCTAGCTCCTGGCTAGCTTCTCAAATGCTTGTCAGTCTGGAAAACTTAGAGGCTAACAGGAATAGCAGTAACATAATACTGTAAGATAATAAAAACAATAATAAATGTTATTGAAATCTTATAATGTTTTAAGTACTGTGCCAAGTGCTTTACACATATTATCTTTCTTGTTCTCAAAAAATTCTATAAAGCAGGTACTATTGTAATCTCAGGAATAGGAGATGTAGAGAGGTGAAATAACTTCTTGATGTCACACATCTAGCATGCAGTAGAAAGGAATAGAAATTCAGTTCTGTAAGACACCAAAGCTCATACTTCTAAACATGCTCAGGAAACACATGCACACACTTTACACATATGCACATACATATACACATATAATATACAAATGAGAAAGTTTATTTTCTGAAAATAGGTTTTGTGAGGCTCTGTAATTATCCATTCTCTCCTTCTCCCTTGCCAACCCAAAGTCTGATTTTCTTGCGGTGTCAATTTTTCCAACCCAAAATTTTGGTTTCCCAGCCATTCTTGCAACCCTGGGTAATCCTGTGACCCAGTTCTGGCCAATGAGACATAATTGGAAATGTGGTACAAAGTTCATGTTGAGTTTTCTCTCTCCTGATAGAGGTGCTGCCTCTTTTTTCTGCTCCCATTTTGGTTCAGGCTAGGATATAGACTTGATGTTTGAGGGTGCAGACACCATCCAGAGACCATGAGAAGGGGATCCACATGCAAAGGATGGTAGAGTGGGAAGGTGGAAGAAGCATGAGACCCTCATGGCATCAGAGTCCCACTGAATGATTTCTGGACTCTGTGTGAAGAGAATAATCCATTATTTAAGCCATCATTTGATGGATTTTCTTCTCCTTTCAGCAGAGTGTAGTGCTAATTGATATAAATATTAATGAATACATATCTCAAAGCTCAAATTTTGTGAATTAAAAATTCTTTGTTCCTAACTCTTGTTGTAATGAGGTCATCCTTAGCAGTGGGCATTTATACACTGCAGCAATGTATCTCCCACACTTCAAAACGTTTATATATGCCTGTTACCATGGATAAAACATCCACATAATTACACACACACACACACACACACACACAACTACGATGTCTCAAGCACATAACAGCTTTGGTGCTGCAACCTGATTAAACTAAATTATGGGAGGAGGGGGGTGCATTTTGTGATAGCTCCTGCTGCTCTGCAGCCAATTTGCACATTTTCCTAGAATTATTTTAGATGTTATTATCACCCAAACACCTGCTGCTATGTAGACAGGAAAACAAGCCAAAACCAAGTGAGGAGGCAAAACACACTAAATTAAAAACAAATGTGTACACTCCCTAAGTACAGAATACAAATAATAGCCTTCAAATTTGAGAGCCAGAATGCCTGGTTACTAACCAGTCTCTAAGCTAATGTAAATGCCCAACCCAGATAGGGAGGAAAAATGATCTGGATAATCTACATTTGTTTATTTCTTCTTTCACTCTGTGTTTTTTGTAGAATGGAAAAAAAAAACTTTTCAAAAGATACAATCTATCTCCTTTCCTTTTTTTTTTCCAGCAAACTCTGCTGTTACTTAACTTACATCAATATTTTTGCCCAAAACAGGTTTTAGACTTCTTTGCTCAAAAATCACACAGATACAAAAACAGTAGGTAGTAAGGAATAAATGTTCATATTAAATATAACTTTTTATGATTTGAACATTGAAAACTATTGATTTTTTTGAGCTCTGATGACTTAGTAAAAAGGAGAAGGGAATTGGGAGAACAACTCAGACCTTCTAAAATGGATAATTTAAGGCTGATTCTTAGAATAAATATTGCATTTCCAGAGCACTTTCTTACTCCCAAGACTGTCCCCTGAATAGATTTCCTCTTCACTTCCTCCTTAACTGAGTTTTAGAGAAAGGCACTAAAGGAAGAAGGAATCAAAATCCAAACTTCAATTTCTTGATGACAACCCTTTGTATAGTGATAATTCATCACTGTTCCAAAGTGGAGTTGATGCCTGGTTATCATGAGAAAGGCCATTAGGAAAGAGACCACACCATTTTCTCAAGGGTCACACACAGCTGTTCTGGAGATGTATATTGCATATGACGTGCAATTGGGGAGGAGAAAGTCAATGGGACACAGGGAGGTGGTGATGGGACTTTGTGAAAGCTAACAGTTTTTAGCAGCTGCCTGCTTCAAGAACAAGGAGAAATCTAAAGAGGATATTTATAGAAAGATTTCTGTATTGAATAAAAATGCTTGTTCTGCCCCTGGAGCCCCAGCAATAATGATTACCACTATTTTTTAAAGCCTCTAGTCATCACTCCTCATCAGGGAAATACAAATCAAAACCACACTCAGATATCACCTCACGCCAGTCAGAGTGGCCAAAATGAACAAATCAGGAGACTATAGATGCTGGAGAGGATGTGGAGAAACAGGAACCCTCTTGCATTGTTGGTGGGAATGCAAACTGGTGCAGCCGTTCTGGAAAACAGCGTGGAGGTTCCTCAAAAAATTAAAAATAGATCTACCCTATGACCCAGCAATAGCACTGCTAGGAACTTCCCCCAAGGGATACAGGAGTGCTGATGCATAGGGGCACTTGTACCCCAATGTTTATAGCAGCACTCTCAACAATAGCCAAATTATGGAAAGAGCCTAAATGTCCATCAACTGATGAATGGATAAAGAAGTTGTGGTTTATATACACAATGGAGTACTACTTGGCAATGAGAAAGAATGAAATATGGTCTTTTGTAGCAACGTGGATGGAACTGGAGAGTGTGATGCTAAGTGAAATAAGTCATACAGAGAAAGACAGATACCATATGTTTTCACTCTTATGTGGATCCAGAGAAACTTAACAGAAGACCATGGGGGAGGGGAAGGAAAAAAAAAAGAGGTTAGAGTGGGAGAGAGCCAAACCATAAGAGACTCTTAAAAACTGAGAACAAACTGAGGGTTGATGGGGGGTGGGAGGGAGGGGAAAGTGAGTGATGGGCATTGAGGAGGGCAACTGTTGGGATGAGCACTGGGTGTTGTATGGAAATCAATTTGACAATAAATTTCATATTAAAAAATAAATAAAACAAAATAAAATAGAATAAAATAAAATAAAATAAAATAAAATAAAATAAAATAAAATACTGTGCACTATTATTGCTCCACAGTATTTAAGTTTTGATACCAGAAATTAAAAAAAAAAATGTTGTAGGATAATAAACATCCCCTTGATCCCTACTTCCTTTTTGCCCTAATGTAATTTTCTCCCCCTGAGTGTGGGCTGAACCTAGTGACTCTGTAGTGAGTAGAATATGGCCAACGCAACCTGACATCATTGTCTAAGGTGGATTACAAAACGACTGTGGCCTCCATCTTGGGAAGCCTCTCTGACTCTTTTGCTTCCTTGCTCTGAATGAAGCCTCTGCCATGTTGTGAACTGCTCTCTGGTGAGGCCAACATGGTAAGGAATTAAGGTCTTCATTCAACATCTAGGGGAGACCAGAGGACTGCAAACAACCACATGAGAAAGCTTGGAAGCTGATTCTCTTCCAGGTCAGCCAGAGATGACTGTAGCTTCAGCTGACACCTGACTGCAGCTTAAAGACAGGTGCTGAGGCAGAGGCACCCAGATAAGTTACACCTGGTTCCCAGCCAATGGAAATTGTGAGACAGTAAATGCTGTTTTAAGCTGCCAAACTTTGGGATGAGTTGTCATGCAGCATTTGATAACTAATGTGGTTGTCATAACTGTAACACCTCAAATGCTGAAAAATACTACATGCTAGATAATAATAACAGAGTTTAAACTTCGAGGTTAATTATAAATTTAAGACTATTGATTAGGACTTCCACTTCATTGGCCAGTTTCTCTGCACTCTAGAAAGTATACCCCACAAGGTATCAAATAGTAGAGATTCAGGTCAAGCAGCCAAGGAGAAATGTCTCATCTTTGGTTCCTATGTCTAAACTTCGACAGTGTGCTCTTCACCGGGACTGTGGACCATGGCTTATGGAATCAGAGAAGCATGGATCAAGTCCAAATCCAAGTGATTTATACATAACCAGTGGTATACAGTAGCTGGCTCCAAGGGGCTTGGTAGATTCTATGGTGTACGCTTCTTCCCATCTCCACAATCTATGTAGTGAAGTTGATAGCTAAAAATTGGCTATGGTGGGAGTATTTACCCCAACAAAATTAGCAAATACTACAAAACAGACTTTTCCCCAACGAGTCAACTATTAAACATCTACCAACACATCATTGTTTATAACCAAGAACTACTAATTATCACAGACCCAAGGAGCCACCTTTATTCCATTTCTGGCAAAGTCAATCAAGGCTAAGAAAAAGAAGATAATCATGGCTGCCCTCAGGGCAGAAAATAAAATGGATTGTTGAGTTGGGATTGGAAATATCAATGCAGACTTGGGGAGCCTACACTGACACGAGTATACCTCAGCCCCTTGAATTTGGATTCATAAGTGCAAGGTCATAGTAACTACTATTATCATCACGATTAAACAGGTACAGAAACTGTCCAGGACCACAGAATTAGTGAGGGTGGGGCCTACAGTTGAACCCAGATCTGTGTGGCACCATAGCATAATAACAATATGCTACTGACTCCCACTCTGCTTTGATATTTTAAATCTTAGTAACAATTGTAGATCAATGGAAAATAAGAAGTGGTTAAGGTGAAAGACTAATTAAGAAAACTGGGAGTAGGGGTCCCTCGGTGGCTCAGTTAAAGCATCTAACTCTTGATTTCAGCTCAGGTCATGATCTCATGGTTCATGATTTCAAGCCTTGCTTCAGGCTCTGTCTGTGCACTGTCTGTGCTGACAGTGTGGAGTCTGCTTGGCATTCTCTCTCTCTCTCTCTCTCTCTCTCTCTCCCCCCCCCCCTCTCAAAATAAATAAATAAAACTTTTTTAGAAAACTGGGAATATATCTGGGGATAATATGATACAAAAATAAAGAATTTCATTCTAGATATTTTATAAAAACACAACATAACGCCCACTGCACAGGAAGGAAGCTTTGCTCAAATAACCCAACACAACATGTCTAATGTCTTTGGGTTTCCATGTTCTCAAACTGAGAATGGGACACAATGTGTGGAGCTATCTTTTTAGTCTTCAGAATCTGACTTATGTTTTCTAGGGTTCATAGTTCACATTATTTGAAAGCCTCACTAGTGAATTTACATGAGATGAAATGCATGAGCTAAACAAATATAAAACTAATTTTTTAAAAATCAAATAGTCCAGGAGTGCCTAGGTGGCTTAGTTGGTTGAGCATCCAACTCTTGATTTTGGCTCAGGTCATGATCCCAGGGTCATGGGATTGCGTCCTGCGTTCAGCTCTGCGCTAAGTGCAGAGCCTGCTTGATTGATATTCTCGCTTTCTTTCTCTCTCTCTCTCTCTCTCTCTCTCTCTCTCTCTCTCCCCCTCTACCCTTCTCCCCCACTCATGCTCTCTCTTTCTCTCACTCTCTAAAATTAAAAAAATATATATATATTAATATATATATAATAGAAAATTAAATAATCTAGAAGAAAATTTAAAGCCATATAACAGGTGAATATTAAGTGACCTGAAGGTCAGACTAACCTAAAGGAAAAGTAAAATGCAGAAAAGAAATCAGATATTTGGTCTTTTGTTTACATTAGAACTATGGACTAAGCAGAATTCTCTAACTGGAACCTTAATGACAAGAGGAACACACAGAACACACAAACATGAATCAAGCTTTCCAGGGAGAGTGGTATGAAAAAGTGTGAGGCTTGGACAACTTGCTAAAGAGATAAAGGTGAAGACAGAAGATCCAGATGCTATATTTGTACAACAAACACTAGAGATCCCATAAGCAGCCTTCTCATGTACCACAAAATTTATAAAGGAGATTACAGGAAAAAAGAGTATTTGCTAAAAAAAAAAAAAAGAAAAAGAAGAAAGAAAATTAAATATCACAGGAAGAAACCAAAAAACCAAATGAGGAAACCCCCATCCAATCAGATAAAACATAGGAGTGATGCCTTGCTTTCTATTGGGCCACTACAGATCTTAGTAAGAGGTCAGAAAACCTCTTTGGTTTTCTGTGTGCAAGCCTGTTCCAGGAGCTAGATAATCTGTACAACTTTAACATCCTTTCACAAGTGTATTCTTGGCTGAACATTTCATTAGATTTTTTTCTTTTCTTTTTTTTTTTAATTTATTTATTTAAATTCTGGGGCACCTGGGTGGCTCAGTTGGTTAAAGGTCCAACTCTTCGGCTCAGGTCATGATCTTACAGTTCGTGGTTTCGAGCCCCACATCAGGCTCTGTGCTGACAGCATGGAGCCTGCTTGGAATGCTGTCTCCCTCTCTCTCTGCCCCTCCCCTTCTCTCTCTGCCCCTCCCCTTCTCTCTCTCTCTCAAAATAAAAATAAAAACTTTTAAAAATTTTTATTTATTTAAATTCAAGTTAGTTAACATACAGTGTAGTATTGGTTTCAGGAGTAGAACACAGTGATTCATCACTTACATATAACACCCAGTATTCATCCCAACAATTGCCCTCCTAATAATGCCCATCATCCACATAGCCCATCTCCCCACCCACCTTCCCTCCACCAACCCTCAACTTGTTCTCTGCATTTAAAAGTCTCTTACGGTTTGCTTCCTTCTCTGTTTTCATCTTATTTTTCCTTCCCTTCCCCTATGTTCATCTGTTGTGTTTCTTAAATTCCACATACGAGCAAAATCATATGGTATTTGTCTTTCTCTGACTGACTTCTTTCACTTAGCATAATACACCCTAGTTCCATCCACTTTGTTGCAAATGGCAGGATTTATTTCTTGCTAGATTCTTCCCCATACCACAGCTTTAGACTCAGGCAAAATATCAAAAGGTTATATGATGGGGGCCTTCTGAGAGCATTGAAGAGGGAGTTTATATCATTGCATAGCATATTTAAAAGATATGATACCTTTGTTAGACATCGTTAAGAACAACAAGCATCTTATATTATTCCTGGAGCAAGCAGTGATTGCAATAGGCAGAAAGGGTCTTTTGGGGTTACTAGCTCTGTTTTGCTTTGTTTTCTTTTGTTTTTATCTAGGCTGCTGACATGGGTGTTTCCCAATTTGTGAGACTACATCGAACTGTATACTTATGATTTGTGCACTTTTCTATGTGTACTCATACTTTAACAAGCATGTCACTAAAAGCAAAGAAATGATGGCTACTGGAAAATACTATCTTACCTGTTTTGGGAAGACTATCAGAATATTTATGAAGCACTAAATAAGAGCAGAGAACTATTCTAGGTGCTATGTCACAGGGCTTCCTTTCCTCCAGGAGCTTTCTATTCAATAAAAGAGAGAAAATGGTACAGTACCAGTTCATGCACACTGTAATGTGAATAAATAACATGGAGTCAGAAGTGACAGGTATTATAAAGTGATGTAGATGCTGTGTTGTAGAAGTTGGAAGGAGATAAAATCACTTTTGGTGGTAAAACTCATAATATGGAATATTCTATCCCCCCTCTACTCTGGTCCTGAAACAAGTCATATATTGCTGGCCATTAACTAGATCAATGGAGGCATACAGGGAAATAGCAAAGGCTTTGGAGACAAAGGCATAAACAGAACTGGTTCCAATCCTACCTTCATCATTTATAGATTTGTAATATCATGGGCAAGTTACCCATAGCATTCAATTATTGGTTTTGTTTTCCTCGTCCTCCCCTTTTTAAATGTAAATTATTATGGGAAGCTGAGGTGGACCTCTTCTCTCCTGACTCCAAACTTGAGGCTGTAGTGGAAGCAACCAATCTAGTACCCAAACCCCTGCCACTTTCATTGGTCCAGGAATGGGCACATAGTCCACATGAAACTAATCAGACTTATCGTCTATGTCTCTTGGGTGGGATTGCAGAACTGTAAGGGAAAGAGCTGCCCAGGACCATGTTCCCAGCCATAATGGCAAAAGCCAATATGCAAGAATAAAGTTGATATGCAGAAAAATGCAGGGAGAGTAAGAGCCAGTAGGAGAATAGGGCCTGGCATCACTACCTTCCCTTATTCCAAAAAAACTCTGGGACTCAGCCTTGTTCCTGCCCTTTTTGTGGTTTGGGTATTTAAGCCAATTAGTTGCCCATTTTGCTTAAGCTAGTTCCAACTGGGTTTTGAGTTTCTGCCATAAAAAAAGCCATAATTAACACATTTCTTCCACTGAGCTTTGGTTTTCTCACCTGCAAAACCAAGAAGACAAATATATAATGCATAAGTTTGTAATAAATGCCAAACATTTCACTATCAGAAAAGACAACTGTTCAATATTAATTCCTTACCATGTCCAATTAATGTGAGGATTTACACAACCCATTCAAAGATTCTCCAAACTAGGATCACTCTGCATCGCTTTGATTACAAGGCAACTGGATAATTTATAAATCATTCTCCTATCATCCAATAAAGGCAAAGATAGACTGATCTCAAATATTTCCTGTGACGCTCCTTTTCCCCCACCAATCAGCTTTCATTCTAAACTCATTCTCCTCTGACTCACCAGATTGTTCACCATCGCAAATTTGATCCTGCTTCAGACATATTATGTGATTTCATGCTTGTTCTCCACAGCATTTTACTTTCCAATATCACAAAAGGAGTTTGTTATATGACACACCCTCTCAGATGCCCATCCCCAAAGCAAGCTGAATTAAGCATGTACTTAATTTGGTCCCTTGAATTTTTATGCCTAGCACCAGAGATATGGTCAACACTTCTTTTCATTAAGTAATCAGGCCACTTTTCACCCTTTTCCAACAGGCTCAAATAATCTCCAAAATACCACAAGATTTAACAAGTATAGCTCACATTTACTGAGCACTGATTATGTGACAGATTCTATGCTAAACTCAATGTTTGCATTATTTCATTTCATTTTTTCTGTGGCATTACGTTGGTAGTGTTGTTTTCCCTAGCTAGGAGACAAAGAAACTAAGACAGAACATTTATATAAAACTTTTGAAAGTTTATGGCTAATAAGCTGTAGAGTTCAAGTTTAAACTCAAATAGTTATGACACTAGAGACTACATTCTAATACTAGGAAGGGTATGAAATAAAGCATATATTCCAGACTTCAGCTTTGTTCCATCCTCCCTTCTCATAGCCCCATGATCCAAATTAGAACATGAATTTCCTGAGCTGGGTCTTGTTATGTAGTAAGCTACCAGGAATACTGGTATAAAGTTTGCTTACAAATTTGTGTTATGTAGAGTCAATCAAAGAGAAAAACACCCCCTTTTTTAAACTCTCCCACCAACAATCAGAGATATTTCCATCCTAAGAAACATAAAAGAATGTTCATGTGAGAGGAAGACTCAGACATCAAAGTACTTAGAAAAGAGCTTTGCTTATAAAAAAGTTGGCAAAAGTCAGACTTCAGAAATATTAGCTTGTCAAAAAAAATGCCTACAACATGAACTTAAAGGAAGAAACCTGTGAAATTATCAGTTATATAGTTTAAATTAATCTATTTATAGTAGTAAAACAACTTTCTCACCTAGTTATTATATCCACAAAAGATATCACATAACCTTAGAAATCAATTGTGCAAAAGGGTTATCGTTATTTTGCTAGGGAGTGAGTAATTTAGAGGAAATGTTTAAAGTTTCATTTATTTTCGGGACCAGAACTAGACAGGGTGACCCTGTTATTTTTGGCCTATCACACCTGGAATATCATGTATATGTTTATTCATAATGGTGGCAGGAAAAAGTGTTCATTTTCTTTCACGTTGGCCATGATTGACATGGCTAGGATGGCCCTAGACAACAGTCAGGTCATCTGGGTAACCTGGAGGATAATGAAAATACTTTGTGACTGACTCAGAAACCATGTCATTGAAAAAGTGGTTATTACTATTAACACTTCATGAAAGGAAATGTTATAGGAAAGGCTGAGACACTTTAATGAGCTGAGACACTCACGTTTTTCCTTGCTTTAAAGAAGACAACATAGGGGCGCCTGGGTGGCGCAGTCGGTTAAGCGTCCGACTTCAGCCAGGTCAGGATCTCGCGGTCCGTGAGTTCCGTGAGTTCGAGCCCCGCGTCAGGCTCTGGGCTGATGGCTCAGAGCCTGGAGCCTGTTTCCGATTCTGTGTCTCCCTCTCTCTCTGCCCCTCCCCCGTTCATGCTCTGTCTCTCTCTGTCCCAAAAATAAATAAACGTTGAAAAAAAAATTCTTTAAAAAAAATAAATAAATAAAAAATAAAGAAGACAACATAGTCCTGCTGAAAGAACACGGACTCAGAGGTAGTAGACCTGAGTCCAGACTCCATAAATTACCAGGAGTTTGACCTGACAAAGTCATTGTGTTGTGGATAATATGGAACACAATGATCGTGTTTCTTTTGTTAATGGGGCTTTTGTAAAGAACTATTAATATTAGTCAGGGTATAAACAGAGAAGCAGACCTCCTAAGAGACATTTATAATAAGAAACTTATTATAGGATTTGATCTTACACAATCATTGGGCTGGTTAAGCACTCTATTTAAGGCTATTGTTTCTATGTCTGATTCTGGAAACGAAAACCTACAGAGAGAGTAATTAAAAAGAGAAAACAGATGCAAAGTTGGGGAAGCAATACAGAATACATAAAGAACTACAACTCAACAATAGCAAAAACCAACAGTTCAACAATGGGACAGGTCTTGAAGGGACACTCTCCAAAGAAGATACATAAAATAGCCAATAAACACAGAAAATGATGCTCAATATCACTAATTATTAGAGAAATGCAAATCAAAACCACAATATGAAGCTGCTTCACATGTTAGATGGCTATTATAAAAACACAACCAGACAGAAAATAACAAGTGTTGGTGAGGATGTGGAGAAATTGGAACACTTGTGCATTGCTGATAGGAATGTAACATGGTATAGTTACTGTGGAAAAAAAATATGGCAGCTCCTCAAAAAAGTTACACAGGGCGCCTGGGTGGCTCAGTCGGTTAAGCGTCCGACTTCAGCTCAGGTCACGATCTCACGGTCCGTGAGTTCAAGCCCCGCGTCGGGCTCTGGGCTGATGGCTCAGAGCCTGGAGCCTGCTTCCGATTCTGTGTCTCCCTCTCTCTCTGCCCCTTCCCCGTTCATGCTCTGTCTCTGTCTCAAAAATAAAATAAACGTTAAAAAAAATTAAAAAAAAAAAGTTACACAAAGAATTACCATGTGATCCAGCAATTCCACTTTTGGGTATATGTCAAAAAATGTAGCAGGGTCTCAAAGTGATGTTTGTAAACCCATGATCATATTGACATATATCATTTTGTAAGTATAAGGTTTACAATGTGATGATTTCATATACACACATATTGTGAAATATTGGGAAACAATTATCTCAATAGAGTTAGTAAACATCTCCATCACCACACATATGCAAAATTTTTGTGAATTTGTGTGATGGGAGCATTAAGATTTTCTCTCTTGGCAACTTTCAAGCATATGATACAGTATTATTAACTATAGTCACTACACTATAATTCTAACATCCTCAGAATTATTCATCTTGTAACTGGAAGTTTGTTACCCTTTGACCAACATCCCCCCATTTCCCACCTCCAGCCCCTGGTAATCACCAATCTGCTGTCTGTTTCTATGAGTTCAGCTCTTTTTAGATTCCACATATAAGTGAGATCATACAGCATTTGTCTTACTGTGTCTAACTTATTTCACTTATCATAATGCCCTCAGAGTTCATCCATATTGTTGCAAAAGGTAAGATTTCCTTCTTTTTTAATGGATAAATATTATTCTGTTAAATATAAGTATATACCGCATTTTCTTTATCCATTCATCCATGGCTGGACACTTGGATTGTTTCTATGTCTTGGCTATTGCTAATAATGTAAAAAACATGTGGGTACAGATATCTCTTCAAAATAGTCATGTCATTTCTTTCAGATATATATTCAAGTGAGATTGATGGATCTTATGGTAGTTCACTTTTAAATCTTTTGCTTGAGTTCTAATCATAACTATACTTTATTGCCTTTGTGTTTCTGGGCCTTTAAGAGTCTGCTTCTTTATCTTTAAAGAGACTATAACAATAGTATAAGCTTCATAGTGTTCACTGAAAGAATTAAATAAAACAACATATAGTACTTAAAGTAGTACCTTGCATATATAGCAAGCACTCAATCAATGCTACCTATTGTTATATATTTTGTAGCTGTACAATAATAGCTCCTTAATTGAAAGTTAGGGCTTATGACTTATAAGGAAGTTTCAGTATGCAGTACCTGAATTAATTAAAAATAAATTTGATAGAATGTTAATCATAAGCATAGACTTTTGCCACAACTTGGTTCATTAGTTTGACTTTTAGCCAGTCATTAGCATTAATAATATTTCTGAGTATTCAAGTAATTTCTCAGAAAAAGGCATTACATTTCCTCCATAATTTATAGTTTAATGAAATTTCCAATATGTGAGAAATCATTTCAATGGCCACAAAAGCCATTCTGAGCAGCCTCATTTTAAAATCATTGTTGGGGTGGCTGGGTGGCTCGGTTGGTAAAGCACCTGACTTAGCTTCAGGTCATGATCTCACACCTCGTGAGTTCAAGCCCTACATTGGGCTCTCTGCTGACAGCTCAGAGCCTAAAGCCTGCTTTGGATTCTAAGTCTCAATCTCTCTGCTCCTCCCCTGCTCGCACTCTGTCTCTCTGTCTCTCTCTCTCAAAAATAAATAAACATTAAAATATTTTTAAATAAAATAAAATCATTGTCAATGGCTCTTACATGCACACTATTTGTAGATCATTTAGTAAAGAGATTTCCAGAGAAGTTTCCTGTGAATCTAATTATTATAAATCAAATAATATTATCCCCTTGACTTACATTATAATTTTAGAAACATGAATTTTTAGAAACATGAAGCCATTTTTAATGGCTCATTAATTGACTGTGACTTCTATTCATTAGGTTTAAGATTCTCTATTTAGTGATTGAGCAGGACACAAGCATTTACCTGCCCAGAGGAAAGTATGTGTTAAAGGAAATCTGTATGTATTCATTTTAAATTTAGGTCTTTCTAAAGATAGCCATCCCATAATAATTCAAGTTTGAGTTTTCATTCAATTTTTTTTTCTTAGTAGGTCACATTTGTACCCTATTTTTGGCTTTGTTTTCCATTTCCAGGTTGATAATGGCTCCCACAGCAGGGGGCTGATGTAGGGATCATTTCACACCATACGAAATGCAACCACTGAAATGAACTATTTCCCGTCCAAGACAGGCTGAGAGGACTTTCAACTGCACAAGCTATAATTTCCCAAAGGGGGTTTACTCAGGGCAGTGAAGTTCATGGATTTGGAGGAAACTTAGTGAAGCTTTTACAGTGATCAAGACCTAAACTTTAGCAACTTATTTTAAGGCCATGAGCAAAGTCAAGAAAAGGGTGTGTCATGGCAAATAGAGTCACTTTTTAAAAAGAAGGTCCTGATAGAATCGTCTTTTTGCAGCCCCAGCATATTCTTAATTTCTTTACACTTAAAATTATCAAGGAAATGTAAAAACTTTTGTTTTTGGACCTATCAATATTTGTAGTATTAGAAATTAAAACTGGGAAATATTTATTCTTTTAAAATACATTATTTGTTGGCATAGATAACATTTTATGAAAAAAATAATTGTATTTCCCAAAACAAACAAAAAATGAAGAAGAGTAGCATGTTTTACATGTTGCACTTCCCTTTAGTGTCCAGCCTCATAGAATACAGCTGTATTCTCATATCAGCTTCTGCACTGTCCAATGCCATGCATTTTTTGCACCAAAGTATATGAAGAAAATTAGGCCTCACAAAACTATGTAGTTGGAAAGAGAAGAGCATTTTAATAGCCTTTCAAATATTTGTGGATTTTCTTATTTGATGCTATGTCAAAACTCAACAAGAGTTAGTTACTTAAATGGAAATTGCAGTAAGGAATCTGAAACAATTTCAATGAACTTCACATACTCTGTGATGTTACACTGTTGGTGTTTCTTGTACTCTGAATGGATCTTTTAACATGAGTGATTTTGTAACATCACAGTCATTTGGAACACACTGGTTCGCTGAGCTATGCAGATCTTCAAAATGTTGACAGATTTTAATATGCAATATCAAAAACTAATATTTGTTAATATCACCACTGATCTCACCAAAAACTCTTGGAAAAAAGAATGCCATTTTCCAAATTTTCTAAAATTCTAATTTTCACTTGAAAACTTGAGTGACAGCTTACTTCATTAAACTTTGAGAAAATAATTGCAAATACCCAAGTCTAGATAACCATATTTTGTCTGCTAATAGATTTTTCAAGTGAAAATGGAACTTCTAAGTTCCATGAAACAGCTTTACAACTCTAAGTATACAATTGCTTTATGCATACCTCTCATTGTGTCACCCTGAATATTTAGAAAGTATACTCTAGAGTGATTTAATTAGATTAACAATGTTACTGCTTCATAAAGGACATTCTTAAGTAAAAGTGACATTTCTGAGTGTGGAGCAATGAGGAAAACATGATTATTAATATACATTGGTGAAACTGCTTTGATTTGTACTTAGTTTTATACACCACAGACTTTATACTATCAGCACAATATCAATGCAATGCAAAATGCAAACACTGTCTTATATTATTACAAAAATAGTTTTAGGGGCACCTGGGTGGCCCAGTTGGTTAAGCACCCAACTCTTAGTTTTGGCTCAGGTCATGATCTCACAGTTCATAAGTTCAAGCACCATGTCAGGCTCCATGCTGACAGTACGGAACCTGCTTGGGATGCTCTTTCTCCTTCTCTCTCTGCCCCTTGCTCACATGCATACTCTCTCTTTCTCAAAATAAATAAACAAACAAATAAAATAAAATATTTAAAAAAATAGTTTTAACCTCATTGACTTCCTGAAAAGGCCTTGAGTACCCCAGGGGCCCATGGATCATATTTTGAGAATTCCTGTTCTAGAGAATTCCAGGCTTATTTAATAGGACCAGTCTGAAAAAGCCTTTTTAGAAGAGCCTAATGTCTTTGGTTTCAGTTTTTCTTTCAAGATCTAGCTGAGGACTGGAAAGCTGGGGTTCCTAGTTGCCTGATGGCATGAGCAAACTCAAATATTGTCAAATTAGAGAAAAAATAAAATAAAAATTTTGTTATCTCTTTTAAAACAGAAGAACTGAGTGAGTCACTATACTGACAAATTCCATGTCACTCTGTATAAAGCTCCAGAACCAGTACATTAATTACATGACAATAAAAATTAAAATAACACCGTAATTTAGAAAATTTTTCGTTGTGATAGACCATGGATCTTGCTCATTTTGAACTTGTCTAAACATGTCCAATATTTTTGCACAAAACTTCATTAGATATACCTTACTTGCTCTGAAAGCCCTCTCATTTTATGGATAACATGAACTAAAGTTCAAGGAACTTCCACTAAAATCTTAGAACCTCAGAATTGAAGCACTCCTTGAGGTCACATAGTTCAGCCTTTCTACTAAACGAATTTTATCCTTCTTATATAAACTTCCAGGTTTGACTTGAACCCTGCCAGTGGCACATAACTCACTGCTTCGGGAGGCGTTATATCATTTCACACTGCACATCATCAGCAACTCAGATGTTTCTCTTTAAGTTTAAACAAACAAGTCTCAGGCATACTTCCTAATGTAATATAATATTTCTATTTCCTATCATATTTGTTTTTCCAGCAATCAAAGCATAAAATCAGCTTGTGGTGACCAGACAGCTTATAAAATCCATGTTTTTCACATGAATTGTTGTCAAGTCTACCCTTGCCCATATTTGTATTCTACTGTACTATTGATATTTTCCTCCAAAAATAAGTTTTTAAAATTAGATTTCATATGGATCACTTTGGTCCATAGTCCAATTTCTCATGTCAATTTTAATTTTGATTTATTCAACACTGATATTACCTACATTCAATGTATGTCATCAGCAATATTGATGTAGAGGTCAATCATATCTTCATAATTTTCTTTCTAATAGCAACAACAATAGGGAGAAAGGAAGATCATTGCATGATACTAGAGATACGCACTTATTCGATCACATTTTTTAAGGTTTCCCAATAGTGTTCTGGGTCCTTAGCTAACTACCTAGCATAAAGGAAAAGAGAAAGAGAAAGAGACAAAAAGTTTATTATAGCAATAATGGCTGAAAACTTCCCAAACATGCAGAGACAGACATCCAGATTCATGAGACCCAAAGACCCCAAATAGGATGAGTCCAAAAAGGGTTATACCAAGATACATTATAATTAAATTGTCAGAAGTCAAAGAGAAGGAATTATGAAAGCAGCAAGAGAAAAGTGACAAGTCACATACAAGGAAACCCTCATGAGTATTAGCATTTTTTCAATGGAAATCTTGCAGGCCAGGAGAGAGTTGGATGATATATTCAAAACATTGGGGGGGAAAAAAAAGCTGAAACCAAAATTCTGTCAATCAAGAACACTATACCCAAGAAAGCTGTCCTTTAGAAATGAAAAAGAGAGAAATTTTCACAAACAAAAGCTGAGGGAGTTCATTACCACTAGACCTGTCTAAAGGAAAACACTAAAGCATCATTTTCAATTGGAAATAAAATAATGCTAATTACCTTCATAAAACATAAATGTGTAAAACTCATTGAGAATAATAAATACATAGCCAAACTCAGATTCTCTAATATTGTAATGGTGGTATATAAATCACCTCAACTTTAGCTGAAAAGTTAAAATCAAATATTAAAATTAACCATAGCTACAATATTTTTTTATTATTTGTTATTACAATAATATTTGTTATTACAATAATTTGTTACTTGATATAAAAAGAGATGTAAATTGTAACATCAATCTCCTAATGGGGGGGGGGGAGAAAGTATTAAGTTTCTGTATGCTATTGACTAAGTTGTTATCAGCTTAAAACAGGATATTATAAATATAAGCTATTTTATGTAAGCCTCATGATAACCACAAAAGACAAACCTGTAGTAGATATTTAAAAGATTAAAGAGTCAAAGCATACTGCTATGAGACATCATAAAATCACAAAGGAAGACAGCAAGAGAGGAAACAAAAAACAAAGGACCTACAAAGCAATGAGAAAACAATGAACAAAATGGCAATAGTAAGTCTTATCTATCAATAATTATTTTAAATATAAATGGATTAAATTATTCAATCAAAAGAAAGAATGGCTGAATGGATAAAAAGAACAAAATTCAACCATATGCTGCCTACAAGAGACTCACTTCAACTCTAAGGATACCCACAGACTGTGAATAAAGGGATAAAAAAAGATATTTCAAATAAATGGTAATCAAAAAAAAGTAGAGGTAACTATACTTATATCCAACAAAGCAGACTTTAAGCTAAAAATGGTCAAAAGGAACAAAGAAGGTCATTATACAATTACAGAAAGGTCAATCCATCAAGAAAAAAATAACGATTATAAATATTTATATCCCCAACATTGGAACATGTAAACATATAAAGCAAATACTAGCCTAACTAAAAGGAGAAATGAACAACACTGCAATAATAGTTGAAGACTTTAATATCACAGTCTTAACAATGGACAGATCATCCAGACAGAGAATCAATCAGGAAACAGTAGATTTGAACAACACCATAGACCAAGTGAAGCTGGGAGACATATACAGAACATTTTATCCAACAGCAACAGAATACACATTTTTCTCAAGCATATCGAACACTTGCTAGGATAGATCATATGAAAGACCACAAAACAAGTTTCAACATATTCAAAAGAGTAGAAATTATATCAAATAAGTTTTCAGGGTACAGTAGTGTGAAACTAAATGTCAATAACAGGATAACTGGAAAATTCACAAATACATGGATTTATAGAAATTAAATAACAGGGGCGCCTGGGTGGCTCAGTCTGTTAAGCATCCGACTTCGGCTCAGGTCATGATCTCACGGTCCGTGAGTTCGAGCCCCGCGTCGGGCTCTGTGCTGACAGCTCAGAGCCTGGAGCCTGCTTCAGATTCTGTGTCTCCCTCTCTCTCTGACCCTCCCTGTTCATGCTCTGTCTCTCTCTGTCTCAAAAATAAATAAACATTAAAAAAAAATTTTTTTTTAAGAAATTAACACATTCCTGAACAATCAATGAGTCAAAGAAGAAATCAATAAAAAAAAATCCATCTCTCAAAAAGTCAAACAGATTAAGTACTTAACCTAAGACCTGAAACTATAAAACTCCTGGTAGAAAACAGGGGGAAAGCTCCTTTAGATTGGTTTTGGCAATTTTTTGGATATGACACCAAAAAATACAAACTAAGGCAAAACTATACAAGTGGGACTACATCAAACTAAAAAGCTTCTGCACAGTAAAACAAAACAAAAACAAAAACAAAAAACAATTTAAAAAATGAAAAGGCAACTTCCAGAATGGGAGAAAATATTTCCAAAGCATATATCTGATTAGGGATTGATAGCCGTATTATATAAGGAACTTATGCAACTCAGTGGCAAAAAAGAAACAAATAATCTGCTTTAATTTTTTTTTAGTGTTTATTTATTTTTGAGAGAGACAGAGTGCAAGCAAGGGAAAGGCAAAGAGAGAGAGAAAGAAACAGAATCTGAAGCAGGCTCCAGGCTCTGAGCTGTCAGCATGGAGCCCGATGCACGGTTCAAACTCATGAACCTGCGAGATCATGATGTGAGCTGAAGTCGTATGCTTAACCCACTGAACCACCCAGGTGCCCCACAAATAATCTGTTTTAAAAATGGGCAAAGGATCCAAGTAGATATTATTTCAAAGAAGATATTCAAATGGCATAACAGGTACATAAAAAGATGCTAAACATTATTAATCATAATCAGGGAAATGAAAATCAAAACCACAATGAGATACCACCTTATTCAAATTACAATGGTTATTATCAAAGAGATAAGAAATAGCAAGTGTAGGCAAGGAAGTATAAAAAAGGAAACATTTGTGCACTGTGGGTTGGAATGTAAATTGGTGCAGCCACTATGGAAAACAGTATGGAGGTTTCTCAGAAAATTAAAAATGGAGCTACCATATGATCCAGCAACCCCACTTCTGAGTATATGTGGACATGAAATCACTATCTCAAAGAAATACCTGCACCCCCATGTTCACTGCAGCATTATTTACAATAGTCAAGACATCGAAACAACCTAAGTGTCCATCAACAGATGAATAAATAAAGAATATATGTCATATGTATACAATGGAATAGATGCAGCCATAAAAAAGGTAATCCTGTCGTTTGCAACAATATGGATGAAAACTGAGTGCATCATGCTAAGTGAAATAAATCAGAGAAGACAAATACTGTATAATCTCACTTATATGTGGAATCTAAAATACCACACTCACTGAAGCAGAGAGCAGATTGGTGGTTACCAGGATTGGGAGAATGTGTGGGAGGGGGTTAGAAATGAGTGAAGTTGGTCAAAGGGTACAAACTTCCGGTTATAAGATGAATAAATTCTGGGGATGTAATGTACACCATTACATTATTGTGACTATAGTGTGACTATAGTTAACTATACTATATTACACACTTAAAAGTGCTGAGAGTAAGGCTTAAAAGTTCTCACCTCACATACCAAAAAATGTAAATATGTGAGGTGATGATGGTTGGTTAAGCCATCAACTCTTAGTTTCGGCTCAGGTCATGATTTCATAGTTTGTGGGTTCGAGCCCAATGTGAGGCTCCACAGCTGGTAGTCCAGAACCTGCTTGGGATTTTCTCTCTCTCCCTCTCTCTCTGTCCCTCCCCTGCTTGCACTGTCTCTGTGTCTTTCAAAATAAATCAATAAACTTTAAACTTTAAACTTTAATACGTGTACACACACGTATTTCAAATAACAATGTTGTACAAGTTAAATTTACACAAGTTTATATGTCAATTATATCTTGAGGAAGCTAGAGGAGAGAAGAATCTAAGAAGCCCAGCTTAACTCAAATATCTTTTATATTATATGTAATGGTGTCATTTTATAATGTAAAATGAACAGTAATATTACAGAATGGGGAAACTTCCTAATTACAGCTACATTTCCTGCACATGTCATGTGTAATTCCAAGGCCGAGGTGCATAAAGATGACATAGATGACATTAGTACTCACCTGAAAATCACTCTATTCTTTTCCCCAAAGCATGAATTTTGTATTTGGGATTAGTTGTTATTATTTTCAGGGTAAAGTGGACATTATTATTTCTTGGTATTTAGATTATTCCACCATAACCCACCTTCATAATTGTTTGCATTTCATCCTTTGGTGCACTAGGGTCTCTGGGATTGAGCCCTGAATGTGAATACATGATTTTTCCCCTGATGAACTGCATTCACAGTCTATTCACTGATCCATGACTCCATTTATTTATGCATGCATCCATCCATCCATTCTTTCATTCACTGAGTGCTTGCCATAGTCTTGTCACTGAGCATTCCAAGTATAATACAGAAACCCACTAAAGATTAAATTTGTTTTTAAGCTAAAAGGGAGAGCCAACATTTTTTTCAAGTACTTAAATAAAAGACTGAAAGAAAAAAAATTCCAAAATTTTAATAGGGGTTGTCTCAAGCAGTATCTTCATTAATCTTTTCTGTTCTCTCCATATTTTCTGCCAAAATATGCTTAATCTTGCAATGAGTAAAATGTAATAAATTAAAATTTTGCTAGTTTGAAAAGAGGTTATTATTTTTTTCAATCAAGTCTCATGATGAGATGACATACTATGATGAGATGAAAGTCATATACACAGGTAAATACATCTCTATAGTACCTAGAGCAATTGGCTGAATAACTGGTTGTTCAATATTTCAGTTATTGATCATCCAGAAAATAAGGTATGTTTTATCGTTCTTTCATATTAACAAGTTAATATACTTTTATTTTCTTTCTGTAAAGTCCAATATTGCTCTCTTTTCACCTCTAATACGAAGACATGGTTCCATATTCCCATATAGGAACCAGTACTTAACAGTTCAAGTGATCTGATTTAGGATTCAAAGAATATACCTTCAGAGGGGGTTTAATTTGCCTCGCTTTCCTGGGAAACTGATTGAAAATCCCAGGGGGAGAGGTGGAGATGGAAAAGAAAGGTGGATGAAGGAGAATATGAGGCCTCCACCAAATCCTCTCGTCTTAATTTCAGATTCCACTGAGAAGTAAAAATGGACAGTGCATCTTTGAGTAGGACCATAAAGAGATACTAGAGCATTTCTTTAGTGCAATGACCAGAGTCAGAAAGAGCTACCAATATGACTGAAAACATGCTGATATGTGAAATCACATGTTCTTATTTCTATGATAGACAAAACTGAGAAGAACTAAAGCTGTCACCAGAGGAATCAGTAGGTATTGTGTTATAAGCTACTCTCTTTTTTTACCACCCTATTTTTCACTTTCTCTTTTGTAGCTTTTTGTTACTTTAATAAATGTTTGGATACTTCCTTGTTTTCTCTCTCTGCTGGAGAAAAATGCAGGGTACTCTTATATTGTTTAACATATTTATTTGGGTCTTGGTTTTTCTAAGTTTGAAGCTCTTCAAGATTCCTTTCTTCCTTTTGAAAATGATGCTGACCTCAACACCCTTTAATTTTTCACAAAACAAGGTGCCCCTGTTACTTCCTATAGTAATACTTGCATTGCTTCCTAGAATAATACCCTTTTCCTTTTTATTCACACGTATTTGTTCTGCATTGTTGTTATATCCAATAGTTAATTAATACTATCAAAATTTCATATTTAATTTCTGTGCTCATATATTTAATTTCTTGTATCTCACTCTCCTCAGAGGTTAACTTCCTTCTTGCTGAAGAAAATAATTTAATATTTCTTTCAATGAGAGACTGTAGCTGGAAAACTCTCCTAGTTATTGTATGTCTCAAATGTCTAGCTTATGCTCTCCTCCCTCTTTCATGATAATCAAGCTGATATAAAATTTTAAGTTATCAGGTATTTTCCCTCACTGCTTTCAAGAGATGCCACCATTGTTTCTGGCATCTCTTTGTTAATGATGTAAAGTTAGTTGTCTCATTCATTGACACTCTAGGTAGTCTGTCCTTTCTCTGTGGTAGCTTTTAAGAATCTCTTTTTCTCTTGATATTCTGCTGTTTCAACACCAACTATAGGATGCAGGTGTTTTTATTCCAGCCCCTACTTATAGTGTCCTTTCATCTTGAGTTCTCTGCCTTTGTTCCTGTCACTAATGTTTCAAATTTTGTTTCTTCAACATTCTTTCCATTCTCTTCCTCCAGAAATCTTAGTAAGTGTATGCTGAAAGTTTTCAATTTATTTCCATAGCTCTCAACTGCTGCTTAATATTTGATATCCATCTCTCTGTGCTGTTTTCAAAGTGAATTACTCAAAATTCTTTTCCATTTCTCTAATTCTTTACCTGTGTACAGTCTAAAGTTTGTTTCATTGATTGGAATTATTTTTTAAATGTATTGATTGCTTTTCTATACACATGCTCTTCTTTCATATTACCTGACTTCATAATTTCTTGCGTTTTTAATTAAAGAACTACTTCACTGCTATAAATATACAAACTTTAATATTTCTGTCATATAAGACTGTAACATTAATTTTACCTGGAGTGAGTAAATGTTCCTTTTTTATTATTGTACACTATGTTCCTCCAAAGCCAGATTAATGAAACATTGCAGAAAATATGGAATATGTATTAATATGTGTTCTCCAACACTCTTCTGATAAAATAGTTTGTTCACTCATTAACAAGGAAGTAGAAAAGTAAAGATAAAACCTGAGGTGATGTTGGTGATTCCGCCCAGATGGAATTACTTTCCCCTTAATTTATCCCAATTTTAATTTCTATTTTCTGAAAAGAGTTTACTTTGTTACAGTTAAAAAATGAAAAGTTAAAGTCAGTACAGCTGCAAATAATCATGCACAGTGCTAGTATCTGTGAAAAGTATTAAAAATAAGATTCCTGGGGAATCTAGATGGCTCAGTCAGTTAAGCAACTGACGCTTGGTTTTGGCTCAGGTCATAATCTCAGGGTTCAGTTTGTGGGTTTGGGCCCCACGTCAGGCCCTGCACTAATTGTGCAGAGCCTGCTTGAGATTCTCTCTCTCTGCCTCTCTCTCTCTCCTTCCTCCATTTTCATGCTCTCTCTCAACATAAATAAATAAATATTTTAAAAATAGGCAAAAATAAGATTCCTGCTATAGGAAACATCACTTATTTGACCTGAAATCATTCATTCTATAATCTTCACTACATTGATCATTCCCTTATGGCTTTCTTTTTTCTGTAGTAAATTGATTTATATTTTGTTATGCACTCAGGTTTAAAGACAAACTCTGGGAGTGTAAATCTCCACCAGAAGCCATCCTAGTGACACTGAACTGTTTCCATGATGCATAATGATCCCTCTACGAGGTGCAGCACCATGACATAAATTCAAGAGAAGCGTTACAGCTGCCATATAAATTAGGAAATACTGATCAAAGATTTCATTCAGCAGGTTTTTCTATTCAGCCTTGAGATCAGAGTAAGATGGCATATCACTTATTTTTTTTACAATGATCATAATTATGAATATTATCATACTGGGTTATTTTCTACACTGGTCATATCCATAAGTAATTCCATAATGGTTTCAGCTACTGGTTTGGCAAACAAAATAGTTCTGTAACTGTTGTATGAAGAGGAGATTTATAGATGAACATTGTAGTTTCTTTCTTTAAAATCAGCTAAAATATCAGACGAAGGTTTTTGAAAGATCCTGACTTCCCCCTCAAAAACCACATTGTAGATTCATAACTAATGTGTTCATCCAAGTTTCTTTTAAAACTATATTCAGGTAGATCAATCAATTGCTGATCATTCATTCTATATAAATTGACATACAAATTTCTTCAGTTCCAGAATTAGCAAGGCATAATCCCATATTTGCTACTTTTGTCAATTATATTAAGCATAAGTATCCACATAACTGCTTGGATTAATTGTGCTGTTGCAAGTCAATTTGAAAGAGGATTTTTTTAAATGTTTTTATTTATTATTGAGAGACAGAGAGACACAGAGCGTGAGCAGGGGAGGGGTAGAGAGAGAGGGAGACCCAGAATCTGAAGCAGGCTCCAGGCTCAGAGCTGTGAGCACAGAGCCCGACACAGGACTCGAACTCACCAACTGTGAGATCATGACCTGAGCCGAAGTCAATCGCTTAACCAACTGAGCCACCCAGGCGCCCCTGAAAGAGGATTTTAAAGTTATCAGTCCAACAAAAATTTTTTAGCATTTACTATGTAGCCGACATTGTTTCTGCTCCCTCTGGATTCCTCAGATTCCCTTTACAATTTCTATACACCCCTTCTCCAATATCTGTGCTTTGCTTTTAATTGCCTGCTCCTACTATCCTCTTTATAAAACGACCTTGGGCTCTGAGAAGCACTTGGCCTGTTTTTCTGCAAGAGCAGAGAACCAAAAGGGTCTATGAGTTTATGTCCCCCAAGAGTGTTCATTTCCAATGATTGACTAGTGGAAAGCTAACTCTTGACTTGGGCTGGGGAAAATAGGAGGTGTAAGATTCCAGAGTTCTCACTGAGATCAGGATGAGGCTTGCCTCATACTCCTCTCAGGTGAGACATCAGCTGAAATGACACCCTTGCTGGGCTTCTGCCCCTTCCCTGTCTTGTTCCCCCCACTTTCTTTCTCCTGGGGTCATTTTCTAATAAAATCATCTGCACACAAATCCTTACCCTGGTGTCTGCTTCTGTTCAACCTAACCTAAACATATGATGTGTCATACTTGGGGCTGAATGCTAAGAGCATAACGGTGAGCAAACCAGATACAGAAACAGCCAATTAGGGCTCACAGTCTAATGAAGAAGATGAGACACTGAACTGGCATTGAAGTATACTGTGAGAAGGACTCTTTCAAGAAAGAGACCAACAGTGCTTTGGGAGAAGGAACACATAATCTTGTAGAGTGACACTTGTCACAGATGGCTCACCAGAGGAAATGGTATTGAAACTGAAACCTAAAGGCTGAATAACAGGAGTTACCCATGCAAAAGGCAGTGTGGAAAGTGCAAAAAGAACATGAACTGCAAAGGGCCAGAGTGGACAGAGTCCACAGTTACATCATTTAGTGAAGAAAATATAAAGCCTGTGTGTTACTGCATTGTCCTATAAATCCAAAAAAGAATTACAAGCAGGACTTAATTGAATGACCTTTGGAATGGTCATTCTTGCACTTAATGAGCATATTTGTGTACTTCTATTTCAGTATTTCATGTAATTTACAGGAGATAGAATGGGAGAGCCCTGGGAAGACCTATATTATGAAGTACCCATTCAGATCAACAAACCAAAACCTTTAGAAGTTCAAACTCACCAGGCATCACTTTGGGCTATACTTCTCCCAGGAGAGTTCAGTCATTCAGCTCAAGATAGGCAGGGTGTTAGCTAGCCGAGAGAGGTGAAGATTACATGCCAGGTGGTAAGTTCCAGATAATACTCAAAAACGTTGAAGGAAAGATCCTAATGAAACTTCATCACCTCTCTGTAGGCATGTCCCCTGACTCCTCTAGGTAGCTAATCACACTTTTCTCTATATATACACAGCAGTATACAAATTTTTCTGCAATCCTTTTTATTAACTGTCTCACTTTTTCAACAGACTATGAGTTCTTCACAAAGGAAGACATACTTATTTTCAATATATGCAGTCATTAGCACATAACATGTGTTCAAAAATGTCTACTGGGTGTAGAAATGAAAGAATAAATGAAAGATTATTTCTTTTTAGCTTTTGTTCTTTTCAATATGAGCAGAATCTCTCTCTCCAAATCTCTAATTCACTAGCTTCTCCTTTTCTAGGTAGTGTTGTCCAATGGAAATATAAGATGAGCCACATATATAACTTAAATTTTCTAGTAACCAGACAGGGAAAAAAAGTAAAATGAAGTAGGTAGAATTAATTTAACAACTTACTATATTCAATATTTCAAAATTATAATTTTGACACATAAACAATAGTTTTAAATTATTATGAGATACTCTACATTTTTTCCACACTAAGAAACCCAGGGTATATTTCATATATGCATATCTCAATTCAGACTATTCCTATTTCAGGTGCTCAATAGCTAGTTTCTACTCTACTGGACAATGCAGTCCTATATACTACCTCAAAATATAAAGTTAACATTTTCCAATACAAGGTTTTTCTTCCAATACAAAATTTTCTTAAGAAGCAAGAGAGTTTTCAAAATGGATGAAAGACCTAAATGTAAGACAGGAAGCCATCAAAATCCTCGAGGAGAAAGCAGGCAGAAACCTCTTTGACTTTGGCCACAGCAACTTCTTACTCTACATGTCTCTGGAGGCAAGAGCAACAGAAGCAAAAATAAGTTATTGGGGCCTCATCAAAATAAAAAGCTTCCGCACAGTGAAGGAAACAATCAGAAAAACTAAAAGGCAACCAACGGAATGGGAGAAGATATTTGCAAATGACATATCAGATAAAGGGTTAGTATCCAATTTCTATAAAGAACTTACCAAACTCAACACCCAAAAAACAAATAATCTAGTGAAGAAATGGACAAAAGACATGAATGGACACTTCTCCAAAGAAGACATCCAGATGGCCAACCTACACATGAAAAAATGCTCAACATCACTCATCATCAGGGAAAAACAATCAAAACCACAATGAGATACCACCTCACACCTGTCAGAATGGCTAACATTAACAACTCAGGCAACAACAGATGCTGGCTAGGATGCAGAGAAAGAGGATCTCTTTTGCACTGCTGGTGGGAATGCAAGCTGGTGCAGCCACTCTGGAAAACAGTATGGAGGTTCCTCAAAAAATTAAAAAGAGAACTACCCTACGACCCAGCAACTGCACTACTAGGTATTATCCAAGGGATACAGGTATGCTGTTTCGAAGAGACACATGCACCCCAATGTTTACAGCAGCACTATCAATAATAGCCAAAATATGGAAAGAGCCCAAATGTCCATCGATGGATGAATGGAAAAAGAATATGTGGTATATATACACAACGAAATACTACTCAGCAATCAAAAAGAATGAAATCTTGCCATTTGCTACTACATGGATGGAACTAGAGGGTATTAAGCTAAGTGAAATTAGTCAGTCAGCGAAAGACAAATATCATATGACTTCACTCATATGAGGACTTTAAGACACAAAACAGATGAGCACAAGGAAAGGAAGCAAAAATAATACAAAAACAGGGAGGGGGACAAAACATAAGAGACTCTTAAATATGGAGAACAAACAGAGAGTTACTGGAGGGGTTGTGGGAGGGGGGATAGGCTAAATGGGTAAGGGACATTAAGGAACTGACTCCTGAAATCATTGTTGCTATATCCTAACTAACTTGGACATAAATTAATAAAATAAATAAAAGCTTCAAAAAAAATAAAGTGAATAGTTCTGTAAAAAAAAAAAAAATAACATAATGAAGAACTAAAAAAAAAAAAAAAAATCAGCAGCAAGAGAGTTTCAAGCACATTATTTAGACCAGGATTTCTCAATACTGACACACTGACCGGATAATTTGCCTAGATAATTCTCTGTCATAGGGAGCTTTCCTGTGTGTTATAGAATGTTCTGCAACAACCTTGGTCTCTATTCACTATAGGTCAGTATCAACCCTCTTCCTTAGTTGTGACATCAAAAATGTCTGTAGACACTGGCAAATGTCCCTTGGGGGGGTAAAACTGCCCCACTGAAAACCACTGAATTCATTATCACTTTCAACTTTGGGAAGCAGGAGTTTTGGGACTTCAACACTCTAGTGGGTCTCATGAAAACTTATCTCCAAAAAAAATTATCATGCCACAGAAGAAACCTTGCACCACAAGGGGTTTGTTGTGGAATTTCTGCATGCTGAGGTCTTGCTGATCTGCCAAGAGCATTCCCACTTTCCCACCTTTGGCCATTTCCCACCTTTGGACACTGCATTTGGTTTGACTGGTGTTTGTTCATGGAGTCCACCAGACAGAGCCTTTTCCTGGATTTTTCTGTCACTGTCATAGGGCAAGATTTCTTATTTACAAGCAGTATGAATTGATTCTGGGCAAACAGAAAAATAATTTATTGGAACATTGCCAGAAAGGATACTAGGAAGATCACACTGTCCACGGGAAGACTGAAAAACCAGATTCAGAAAATAGTTAACAGCAAAGAGAGACTCCATCTCTATTCAATACTTTATTTACAGGAATAGTCTGATTAATATGCAGCTATTGGGGCCACAATTACTGCACACTCTTGCTGCCTCTGGACGCTTGACCCCCAACTCTCTTATGAATATTTTTCAATTTCATTGTAATTTTGCATCATTCTTTCATCGAAATCTCTAAGACATTTCATCTGCATTTATTAGCCCTTGCATTTAGAATGAAAGAAACCTTTGATCCATTTTCACTGTTTCTATGAACCTCTCTCAGGGAGGTTTGCACTCCACGCTGCTGTAATCCCTTTCTTTTCAAAATCTACATTGGATATACAAAACTCTAGATGCTTAGAAGCCCTCAAGCAGTGGCAGCTAACTAGAACTATTCCTATCAGTGAGTAGGAATTCAAATGGTTTCACCAGAGCCATTGACCTTTCTTTCTCTGAGCCTCTCCATTTTCTTTGCCTCCCAGAGAGTTACCTCTAATAACCCTTGGAGTATCCATGTCCCACTGCAGGGATGTCTCTCTTTCTGGGCCTGGCTGGCCTGTACCAACTTGCTAAGTTGTTCCCTGTGATTATTAAATAATCACAAAGACCCTGGCTAAGTTGATTCACTGTAATGACACTGCAGGGCTATGGTCCTGTTTTTCATTCATCCATTTACTCACTCAACAAATATTTATTGAATGCTTACCATATACTAAGTCCATTGCTTAGATTGGTAGGGAAGACAGACATTAATCAAATAATCACAGAAAGAAACATTAAATCACAACTAGGACATATAAAGGAGAGGTATATTTCCAATATGGGTGAAATCCTATACTTGGAATGCTATCATAATGTTGTAATAGTCAGAAAACCAGTGAGGGTTTATTGAAGGGAGTGACACCTGAGGAGAACTGAAGGACAAGCAGAACTGAAGTAGTCGAAGAAGATAAGAAGGAGCATTCCACAAAAAATAAACACCATGAACAAATGGGAGGAATTCCAGGGAATACAAATGGCCAGTGAGGTTGAAGCAGAAAGAGCAAGGGAGAGCATATGTACTTACCTACTGAATCCCGAGCCTTGCTCAATCAAATGTAAGTCAAAACAGAACTTTTAATTAAAGAAAAAGTCCTCCATACACAAAAACAAACCCAAAATGGATTAAGGACTTAAATGTGAGACCTGAAACCATAAAAATCCTTGAAGAGAGCACAGGCAGTAATGTCTGTGATATCAGCCATAGCAACATTTTTCTACGTATGTCTTCTGAGGCAAGGGAAGCAAAAGCAAAAATAAACTATTGGGACAAATCAAAATAAAAAGCTTCTGCACAGCAAAGGAAATAATCAACAAAACTAAAAGACAACCTACTAAATGGGAAAAGATATTTGCAAACGACATATCTGATAAAGGATTAGTGCCCAAAATATATAAAGAATCTATAAAATTTAACACTCAAAAAATGAATAACCTACTTTTGTTTTTCTTTATCCATTCATCAGTCGATGGGTGTGATATGGAATATTGGGTGTGAAATGGAATATTACTCATCCATCAAAAGGAATGAAATCTTGCCATGTGCAATGACATGGGTGGAGCTAGAGAATATAATGCTAAGTGAGATAAGTCAGAGAAAGACAAATCCATATGATTTCACTCATATGTGGAATTTAAGAGATGAAACAAATGAGCAAATGGAAAAAAAGAGACAGACAAACCAGGAAACAGACACTTTACTACAGAGAACAAACTAATGGTTACCAGAGGGGAGGTGGATGGAAAGAATGGCATAAATAGGTGATAAGGATTAAGGAGTGCACTTGTATTGAGCACAGAATGTTGTATGGAAGTGTTGAATCACTATATTTTATACTTGAAACTAGTATTACATTGTATGTTAACTAACTGGCATTTGAATAAAAACTTAAAAAAGTTTTAAGAGTAAAAAAAATAAGGTCTAGTTTCTCCAATAGTAAAAAATGTATATGTGATGGGGTAAAAAAGATATATGCATCGCTATGTCTATTGCAGCATTAGTTACAATCCCAAGGTTATGGAAGCAGCCCAATAAATGAATGGAAAAAGAAGATGTGGTGTGTGTGTGTATGTGTGCATGTGTGTGTGTGTTCACATATATATATATATATACATATATATGTATATATATATATGTATGAAATAAACCAGTCAGAAAAAAAAAAGACAAATATATGATTTCACTCATATGAAAGAATTCCTTTTGACTGGTTAGAAGGAAATCATTGAGACCAGTTTCAGCAAGTGGCCAGCAGAGAAACCCTCTTGCTGAACTCAATTGTGATTAAAACAAGCAGTCCTATAGCTGGCCCCTGAACTAGTTCCTTTTATAATATATGGAAAAGCAAAAGATTTTGGTGCACCCACCTTCTGCAAACAAACTATCAAGTTCAATTGGTATGACTAGCTGATTGCCCTCTACTTCATCAGAGAAAAGGGACTCTGGGACCTTCTAATTATTATTGTCACTGCCAGCCATACATCTGAGTCCAGCAAGTATACATTGGATCACAGAATAATAGGTGCTTAATTGAAAATGGAAAAAAAAAAATTGCTGAAACATTCTGAAGAGAAAGTGAGTAAGCCTTTCACTTGAATACCTGTGACTGGCCCATGTAACCCAGGCCAGAACAATTTAAAGCAAAGTCTCTTCACAGCTGAGTGTCTGAAAGCAATGCTGAAAGAAAGCAAAGCACAGCCAGTTTCCTTTCTTCATTTACACCTTCTTGGCCCAACTGTCTTCCCTGACGCTGTTGGTGTGATGTGAGAGGTAGACTCATCTCTCTGAATGCTGGGCTCACCACTTCTTCTGACCCAAGAAGAGTGGACTCCATGGAAACTAAAAGAGGCAGGTGTTTGACTATCATCTGCCGCAGGAAATTCCACTTTGATGCTTCCAGCCTATTTTCTAAGATAAAAGAAAGAGAGAGCAGGAAGAGGAAAGGAGACTCCTGCTGCTGAAGGTCAATGACTTTTTAAGTGGCCTAACCCTGATGCTTTTCAGAAGCATTTTTGTATTTGAAAGCACCTGTCACTCATTCTCCAACATATTTCCTCATCTTGAAAAGAAGAAAAGCCTGAAACTGCTTGATAAGGAAACAACTGGGAAATTAAAGTTGATGTGTCATACCTTTTGCTGTCTCAATTTTTTGGATTCTAAAGCCCCACTTAGGGGAACAGACAAAGACAGAGGTGGCAAGAGTGAGCAGGGTGAGAAGTGAAAGAGAATAGAAAAAGTGAACTAGAGGGAGACAGAAGCAATTCAGCAGGCGACGAAGAGACAATGAGAGAAGTGAGGACAGATGGATGAAGGCAGAAAGTGAGAAACTGACACAAACGGGGACAGAGAGAGGTAAAGACAGGGACTGAGGAAGAAAAAAAAAACAGGTAGAGCTAGAAAGAAAAAGGATACCTGTACTGGATATACAAGAGAAAAAATATTCCTTCAATAAGAAACTATGGAGCAGATTCTATGTGAGGTTTCTGTGTTAGCAGGCACTGGGACAGTAAAGAAATCAATTAAATAAGTTAATGCAATGAAGAGCAGTGACATGCAAAATAGAGTGCTCTCTGAGAAGAACATAGCAGGAATACCCAGCTGGTATAAGTTGGTCGGGCACCTTCTAGGGAAAGTTACAGATCTTTTCTTTTAATGAATGTGTAAGAAAAAAAAAAAAAAGCTCAGAGTTTACAAACAATGGTTTCATAAAGCTGAATTTTATCTGATAGGCAGCCTTCTTAGATATTCTCCCTTGAACTCATACCTCTCTTTATCAGACTTGCCACTAGCCCAAATACAGCAATATAAAAACAAAGAAAACATTCTTGTCTTCAAGGCAATTTACTTCCATCTATTGGAAAATTGTCATAATGTGCTGGGGTTTTTTT
This sequence comes from Acinonyx jubatus, assembly GCF_027475565.1. Lineage (NCBI taxonomy): Eukaryota > Metazoa > Chordata > Mammalia > Carnivora > Felidae > Acinonyx > Acinonyx jubatus. Next base: position 134,385,217 of record NC_069384.1, read on the forward strand.
AGAACAAAATGGTTTACTGCTATCTGACAAAAAGTCATCTGAGTAATTACTTACATTCTTCATGTGTGCTGTGTCAATGGTGACTCACAATATGTGTGTTCTTGTGCAGTACCCCAGTCTATACAACTTTATTCAACAGCTCATATACACATCTCTCCTTAGGCCAGGGTCTCAGAATTAAAATAAAGGAAAAATTCCTGTATCATTCCTTTCAGGGCTTCCAAACTAGAACTCTACAGGCTGATGTGCCCCATAGCTATGTTTGCTTTTATCTGAAACGTTGAGAGATCAGAGTAGTTAAGATAAAAACCCAGATTACCTGCTTCTCTGGTAATAAGTATCTGTTTCCTCATTGTTACCACAGGCAGGAGCAGAGTAGCTCTCTCCCTTACAGCCAAGGCACACACGCTGAAGAACACCCTTCCTAGATTCCGTTGTCGATCTCTGGAACACTGAAACCAAAGTCAGTGCTATTCACCATAATTCTTCTACTGCTATATTGTTTACATTTGGTAAGCTTTTTTTATTTATATACACTGGCCTCTATAGGCAACTGAATCTGAAAACTTTGATCTCAAGCTGTATTGTCCAATATTTTAGCCAGTAGTCACATGGAATTATTTAAATTTAAATTAATTAAAATAAAATTTCATTTCATTTCATTTTCTCAGTTGTACCAGTCACAATACATGTGCTCAGTAACTACCAGTAGCTAGTGATTACCATAGCACAGATACAAACCACTTCCATCAGTGTGGAAAGTTCTATTGAATAGGGATAATTTAGGGAATAAAGAAGGGCTGAGACCAGCATACCTCCCACGTATTGTCCCAAATTTGGATACAAGATCTAAGAGATATTAGTAGGTGTTCTATGGTCAGATGATTTTGTAAAACACTGTGTGTATTAGTATCTTATTGCTGCTGTAACAAATTACTACAAACTTGGTGGCTTAAAACAACACATATTTATTATTTTAACAATTCTGCCAGCAAGAAGTTCAAATAGGGTTTCTATGGCTTAAAATCAAGTGTCAATAGAGTTGTGTTCTTTTTGGAGGATCTAGGGTAGTATCATTTTCTTGGCTTTTCTAGCTTTTGAAAGTCACCTCCTTCCCTCTTCAGAGCCAGCAATGGCCAGTCAATTCTTTCTCTGACCTAAATTTGACTCTTCTCTTTCTATCCTCCACCTTTAAAGATTTATGATTATATTGGCCCCATTCAGATAATCCAGGATAATCTCCTCATTTCAAGGTCAACTGGCTAGCAACCTTAATTCCATCTGCAACTTTAATTTCCTCTTGCCATATAACAATGTTTTCACAGGTTCTGGAGATTAGAACATGGACATCCTTGGAGACAATTATTCTGCCTATCATGCTGTGTTAAACAAAATTAATCAGGGATCTCTGTAGCAGAACTTTAGTGAATTTTTAGGATCCAAAGAACAATCAAGTGCTAGGGGACTACATGATATACTGTTTATTAAATCTATATAATTAAATGTTTATTAAATGTCATTACAGAACTTCTTTATGAGTAACATTTATTAGCACTGTTTCAAGGAACAGAATTTTAAAATTCCACTGTTGGAAATGGAAAAATAATGTCTCAAAAAGAAATAATCTTTCCAATCAAAAATCATGAAAATAGTAGACTGTCTCTAATAGCACATGAAAATAGTTTTATAGGTACTTCCAGGATCGTATTGAGTTTTTGTTTTCTTTAAACAAGATGGAGCAAGTGGAAAGAAGTGGAAGATGGAGGAAGTAGCCACATGGAAAAATTCTTTAGCCTGCTCAGTCTGTGTAGAAACATCCAGGGTCATGTCTTTGCCTGGGCCCCATACTTCCAACTATAATAGAATAATCATGAAACATCATACCAATACATGAACTTTGAGGTACTCTAATCCCAAAACCTGGAGAATCAACTTGTCTTATGTCATTCAGCTAATATGCATCTAAGGACAGACTAGGTTTCCACATTCCCAAGTAAATACTCTTCCCATACCATAAAGCTGTATTTTCCCAAAATGTAGAAAGCCTAATCATCTAAGTTGTTTGTAACTAAACACCAAAGATATGATCTTTGTCCTTTCTAGGGATTAAAAAAATAAAGAATTTCATTAGAAAGAAATAAAATGTCATTTTGCTGTTGGTTCCCTGCCTCAGAAACTTCCCAGGAATTCACATGGAGGCTTTTGACTTGGCTTCCCTGCCCACATGGACATGCTAACAAAAAAAGAGGATTAAGTCTCTTACCTATCCTCCCCACCAAAGTTCTTCCACTGGACCTGCCCTTCATGAAGCAAGGAACCAAAAGGGCACTAGAAAAAGAATGAGATTAGACAGTGCTAATGATGTTGGAAATCAGTACATAAAAATGTGAATAAGAGAACCATTTATTTCCAAGAATGAGAAAATAATTTCTACACTGCCTTCCAGCTTTGAGTGGCCAGTTAATCTGCTGTTGATGTGTCTCCACCAGGTCAACAAATATATGTAAAATATTGGCTACAAGAGTGAGGCTTAGAGGCAGGTTCAAGATGGCAGCATAGGAAGACACTGAACTCACTTCCTCCCATGGACACACTAAAGCTACAGCTACATATAGAACAATTCTTTCAGAAAACTAGCTAAACAGCTCCTGCATGACAAAGGATAAAAAGGCCACATCAAGATGAGCAGGAGATGTAGAGACATGGTCTGTCCATTAACCCCATCTCCAACAAGCAGGAGGGACCTCACATATACAGAGCATATTCCTGAAGAGTGAGTAGTTTGAGCCCTACATCAGGCATCCCAACTCTTGGGACATCCACCAAAGAGCCCTCAAGACATCTGGCTTTTAAAAACAATGGGGCTTATGCTAGGAGACAAAGAAGGCTATACAAAATTGAGACTCCACTCTTAAAGGGCTCACATACAGACTCACTTGCCCTGGGACCCAGGGTAAAGCAGCAGCTTAAAAAGTGCCTAGACCATATGTGAAAAAAGATTCATTGGCATTGGATCATAAAGCATCTTCCACAAGGGCAGAGGTCTGTTGGAACTGTCTCCATCAGCACCATTTTTATACTCTCCCTATACCTTGTTAGTGCCGCTAGTCTCACTCCTGTACTCTCCCATTGCCCTGCCCCACTAAATCCAATGAGAGGGCACACCCTGGACTGGTGCTTTCCTGAAGACCCACCTAAGTTTTTGGGTATACACAGTCCACACAGGAGATACCCCTTGAATATCTGGTTCTGGTAGCCAGTAGGGCTTTTGTTTCTTGAACCACAGAAGTAAAACAATTGGAGAGACAGTTCTTGGAAGGCTGCCACTGAGGGTGCTGCACAGACAGCAAACTAAAACACCCTCAGTCTTCTTGCAACCACTCCTTCAAGTCTGAGAGAAATAGCTATTTTATCTAATACATAGACACCAACATAGAGAGTCAAAGAAAATGAAGAAGCAGAGGAATACATTCCAAATGAAAGAACAAGGCAAAACCCCAGGAAATGACCTTAATGAAAGAGAGATAAGAAATTTACCTGACAAAGAGCTCAAAGTAATAATCACAAAGACTCTCACTGATCTTAGGAGAAGAATATATGAACACAGAGAAAACTTCAATGAAGAAATAGAAAATATAAGAAAGTACCAAACACAGGTCATAGAGCTGAACTAAAAAAAAAAAAAAAAAAAAAAATACACTAAAGGGGTTCAACAGTGGACTAGATGAATCAGAAGAAAGGATCAGTGACATGGAAGACAGGGAAATGGAACTCACCCAAACAGAGCAGCAAAAAGATAAAGAAAAATTAAGCAACGATGAAACAACATCAAGTGGAACAAAATTTGCACTGTAGAGGTCCCAGAAGAAGAGAGAAAAAGGGACAAATAACTTATTTTAAGAAATAATAGCTAAAAATTTCCCTAACCTGAGAAAGGAAACAGACATCCAGATCCAGAAAGCCCAAAAAGTTCCAAATAAGGTGAACCCAAAGAGATGCACATCAAGATACATTATAATTAAAAGGCCAAAAGGGAAAGATAAAGAAGCTTAAAAGCAGCAAGAGGAAAAACAATGTGTTACATACAAGGAAACCCCCATTAAACTTTCAGCTGCTTTTTCAGCAGAAACTTTGCAGGCCAGAAAAGAGGGGCATAATGTAGTCAAAGTATGGAAAACAAAAACTTCCAACCAAGAATACTCTACTTGGCAAGGTTATCATTCAGAATTGAAAGAGAGATGAAGAGTTTTCCAGACAAGCAAAAATCAAGAGTTCACCACACTAAACTGGCTTTACAAGAAATTTAGCTAATTTAGATTGATTTCTTTAAGTCAAAAACAAAGGGCACTACTTAGTAACAAGAGAAGACATGAAAGTAAAAATCTCACTGGTGTAGGTAAATATATAGTAAAGGTAGTAGACTAATCATTTATGAAGCTAGCATAAATATTAAAAGACAAAATAGTAAAAATAGCTATGATTACAATTAAAGGACACACAAAAAGATGTAAAATGTGGCATCAAATATATAAAATGTGAAAGTGGGAGTAAATATATAGAGTTTTAGAATGAGTTCAAGCTTATCTTGCTATCAACTTCAAATAGATTTATGTATCTATATATCTATATAGATATATCAGATATATCTATCTAGGTAGATATATATATATACAGATATACAGATGTATCTATATATAGACTGATATATGTAAGCTTCATGGTAACCACAAAGCAAAAACCTATAACAGATACACAAAAGATAATGAGTGTGGAATCTAAACATAACACTAAACAAAGACATCAAACCACAAATAAGAGAAGAAAGGAACGGAGAAAAACTACCAAACAGCCAGAAAACAATTAACAAAATGGAAATACAGTAAAACCTTGGTCTGTGAGCATAATTTGTTCTGGAAACATGCTTGTAATCCAAAGCACTGGCATATCAAAATGAATTTCCCCATAGGAAATAATGGAAACTCAGATGATTCATTCCACAACCCAAAAATATTTATATAAAAATGATTACCATACTAGATATGATACGAAATAATGGAAAATACAAAATATAAAGAGAAATAAACAAATTAACCCGCACTTACCTTTGAACACCTTCGTGGCTGGTGTGAGGGAGACAAGAGAGAAGAGGGTTATTGTGTAGATCGATTTTCACTATCACTAACAGAATCATTGCTGTCTATTGCCTCAGTGGAATCTGTATTGTCTATGCTCATACTGATGTTGACTACAGTACAGTATTAATACTCTTGTAATATACTGTGTTTAATGTAACTGACAATAAGGCAGCAGAGGAAAGGGCCTATATCTGCAGGCAGCCTGACCTAGAATGAAGTGAAGCATTCCTAAGCTTACTTTTGTATAGAAAAGCAAGACTGTCCATAGGTGCTTTGAAGGGACAAAAAATACACTAGTGCCAATTGAAGGCACCTTCCAACATTCTGAGAAATCACTGATCTCTGCCAAACACCACAGCCTGAGACTGAGCTTCTGAGCCTGGGAGATGATCACCCACAATCCTGCAGTGAGAGAGAGAGAGAAGAACCATTGGCTCAGTTGTGATCACATGACATTCAGCATCACATACTACTGGCATTGCAAGACATCACTCATTTATCAAGTTAAAATTTACTAGAAATGTTTGCTTGTCTTGAGGAACACTCGCAGAACAAGTTACTTGCAACTCAAGGTTTTACTGTAAGTACATATCTATCTGTAATTACTTTAAATGTAAATGGACTGAATTTTTCGATCAAAAATCATATAGCCATCTAGTGGCTGAAAGGATTAAAAAAACAAGACTCATCAATATGCTGCCTGCAAGAGACCCACTTCAGATGTAAGGACACACACAGACTGAAAGTAAAGGGATGAAAAAAGATGTTTTATGCAAATAGAAACCAAAAGAAAACTGGGATAATGATATCTATATCATATAAAATAGATTTTAAAACCAACACTATAATAAAAGACAAAGAGGGGTGCCTGCCTTCCTCAGTCAGTAGAGCATACAACTCTTAATCTTGGGATCTTGAATTCAAGCCCCACGTTAAGGGTAGAGATTACTTACATAGATAGGTAGGTAGGTAGATAGATAGAGCAAAGATGAGCATTACATAATGACAAAGGGGTAAATCAAGCAAGAAGATACAAGATTTGTAAATATTTATGTACCCAACATAACATAGAAACATCTAAATATGTAAAGCAAATATTAACAGACCTAATGGAAGAAACTGCAGCACTGAGGGAGGAGAGAGGGAAGATGGCGGCGTAGGAGGACGCTGGGCTCACCGCGCGTCCTGCTGATCACTTAGATTCCACCTACACCTGCCTAAATAACCCAGAAAACCGCCAGAGGATTACCAGAACGGAGTCTCCGGAGCCAAGCGGAGACGAGAGGCCCACGGAAGAGGGTAGGAAGGCGGCGAGGCGGTGCGCGCTCCACGGCCTGGCGGGAGGGAGCCGGGGCGGAGGGGCGGCTCACCGGCCAAGCAGAGCCCCCAAGTCTGGCTGGCAAAAGTGGAGGGGCCTGACGGACTGTGTTCCGACAGCAAGTGCGACTTAGCGTCTGGGAGGTCATAAGTTAACAGCTCTGCTCAGGAAGCGGGAAGGCTGGAGGACAAAGGGAGGGAGAGCTGCTGAGCCCCCGGACGACAGAGCTCAGTTTGGTGGGGAACAAAGGCGCTCGCCAGCGCCATCTCCCCCGCCCATCCCCCAGCCAAAATCCCAAAGGGAACCAGTTCCTGCCAGGGAACTTGCTCGCTCCGCGCAAACACCCAACTCTGTGCTTCTGCGGAGCCAAACCTCCGGCAGCGGATCTGACTCCCTCCCGCTGCCACAGGGCCCCTCCTGAAGTGGATCACCTAAGGAGAAGCGAGCTAAGCCTGCCCCTCCTGCCCCCGTGCACCTTGCCTACCCACCCCAGCTAATACGCCAGATCCCCAGCATCACAAGCCTGGCAGTGTGCAAGTAGCCCAGACGGGCCACGCCACCCCACAGTGAATCCCGCCCCTAGGAGAGGGGAAGAGAAGGCACACACCAGTCTGGCTGTGGCCCCAGCGGTGGGCTGGGGGCAGACATCAGGACTGACTGCGGCCCCGCCCACCAACTCCAGTTATACACCACAGCACAGGGGAAGTGCCCTGCAGGTCCTCACCACTCCAGGGACTATCCAAAATGACCAAACGGAAGAATTCCCCTCAGAAGAATCTCCAGGAAATAACAACAGCTAATGAACTGATCAAAAAGGATTTAAATAATATAGCAGAAAGTGAATTTAGAATAATAGTCATAAAATTAATCGCTGCGCTTGAAAACAGTATAGAGGACAGCAGAGAATCTCTTGCTACAGAGATCAAGGGACTAAGGAACAGTCATGAGGAGCTGAAAAGCGCTTTAAACGAAATGCAAAGCAAAATGGAAACGACGACAGCTCGGATTGAAGAGGCAGAGGAGAGAATAGGTGAACTAGAAGATAAAGTTATGGAAAAAGAGGAAGCTGAGAGAAAGAGAGATAAAAAAAATCCAGGAGTATGAGGGGAAAATTAGAGAACTAAGTGATACACTAAAAAGAAATAATATACGCATAATTGGTATCCCAGAGGAAGAAGAGAGAGGGAAAGGTGCTGAAGGGGTACTTGAAGAAATAATAGCTGAGAACTTCCCTGAACTGGGGAAGGAAAAAGGCATTGAAATCCAAGAGGCACAGAGAACTCCCTTCAGACGTAACTTGAATCGATCTTCTGCACGACATATCATAGTGAAACTGGCAAAATACAAGGATAAAGAGAAAATTCTGAAAGCAGCAAGGGATAAACGTGCTCTCACATATAAAGGGAGACCTATAAGACTCGTGACTGATCTCTCTTTTGAAACTTGGCAGGCCAGAAAGGATTGGCACGATATTTTCAGTGTGCTAAACAGGAAAAATATGCAGCCGAGAATCCTTTATCCAGCAAGTCTGTCATTTAGAATAGAAGGAGAGATAAAGGTCTTCCCAAACAAACAAAAACTGAAGCAATTCATCACCACTAAACCAGCCCTACAAGAGATCCTAAGGAGGATCCTGTGAGACAAAGTACCAGAGACATCACTACAAGCCTAAAACATACAGACATCACAATGACTCTAAACCCATATCTTTCTATAACAACACTGAATGTAAATGGATTAAATGCCCCAACCAAAAGACATAGGGTATCAGAATGGATAAAAAAACAAGACCCATCTATTTGCTATCTACAAGAGACTCATTTTAGACCTGAGGACACCTTTAGATTGAGAGTGAAGGGATGGAGAACTATTTATCATGCTACTGGAAGCCAAAAGAAAGCTGGAGTAGCCATACTTATATCAGACAAACTAGACTTTAAATTAAAGGCTGTAACAAGAGATGAAGAAGGGCATTATATAATAATTACAGGATCTATCCATCAGGAAGAGCTAACAATTATAAATGTCTATGCGCCGAATACCGGAGGTCCCAAATATATAAAACAATTACTCATAAACATAAGCAACCTTATTGATAAGAATGTGGTAATTGCAGGGGACTTTAACACCCCACTTACAGAAATGGATAGATCATCTAGACACACGGTCAATAAAGAAACAAGGGCCCTGAATGATACATTGGATCAGATGGACTTGACAGATATATTTAGAACTCTGCATCCCAAAGCAACAGAATATACTTTCTTCTCTAGTGCACATGGAACATTCTCCAAGATAGATCATATACTGGGTCACAAAACAGCCCTTCATAAGTTGACAAGAATTGAAATTATACCATGCATACTTTCAGACCACAATGCTATGAAGCTTGAAATCAACCACAGGAAAAAGTCTGGAAAACCTCCAAAAGCATGGAGGTTAAAGAACACCCTACTAATGAATGAGTGGGTCAACCAGGCAATTAGAGAAGAAATTAAATATATGGAAACAAACAAAAATGAAAATACAACAATCCAAACGCTTTGGGACGCAGCAAAGGCAGTCCTGAGAGGAAAATACATTGCAATCCAGGCCTATCTCAAGAAACAAGAAAAATCCCAAATACAAAATCTAACAGCACACCTAAAGGAAATAGAAGCAGAACAGCAAAGGCAGCCTAAACCCAGCAGAAGAGAAATAATAAAGATCAGAGCAGAAATAAACAATATAGAATCTAAAAAAACTGTAGAGCAGATCAACGAAACCAAGAGTTGGTTTTTTGAAAAAATAAACAAAATTGACAAACCTCTAGCCAGCCTTCTCAAAAAGAAAAGGGAGATGACCTAAATAGATAAAATCATGAATGAAAATGGAATTATTACAACCAATCCCTCAGAGATACAAACAATTATCAGGGAATACTATGAAAAATTATATGCCAACAAATTGGACAACCTGGAAGAAATGGACAAATTCCTAAACACCCACAATCTTCCAAAACTCAATCAGGAGGAAATAGAAAGCTTGAACAGACCCATAACCAGTGAAGAAATTGAATCGGTTATCAAAAATCTCCCAACAAATAAGAGCCCAGGACCAGATGGCTTCCCAGGGGAGTTCTACCAGACGTTTAAAGCAGAGATAATACCTATCCTTCTCAAGCTATTCCAAGAAATAGAAGGGGAAGGAAAACTTCCAGACTCATTCTATGAAGCCAGTATTACTTTGATTCCTAAACCAGACAGAGACCCAGTAAAAAAAGAGAACTGCAGGCCAATATCCCTGATGAATATGGATGCAAAAATTCTCAATAAGATACTAGCAAATCGAATTCAATGGCATATAAAAAGAATTATTCACCATGACCAAGTGGGATTCATTCCTGGGATGCAGGGCTGGTTCAACATTCACAAATCAATCAACGTGATACATCACATTAACAAAAAAAAAGAGAAGAACCATATGATCCTGTCAATCGATGCAGAAAAGGCCTTTGACAAAATCCAGCACCCTTTCTTAATAAAAACCCTTGAGAAAGTCGGGATAGAAGGAACATACTTAAAGATCATAAAAGCCATTTATGAAAAGCCCACAGCTAACATCATCCTCAACGGGGAAAAACTGAGAGCTTTCTCCCTGAGATCAGGAACATGACAGGGATGCCCACTCTCGCCGCTGTTGTTTAACATAGTGCTGGAAGTTCTAGCATCAGCAATCAGACAGCAAAAGGAAATCAAAGGCATCAAAATTGGTAAAGATGAAGTTAAGCTTTCGCTTTTTGCAGATGACATGATATTATACATGGAAAATCCGATAGACTCCACCAAAAGTCTGCTAGAACTGATACATGAATTCAGCAAAGTTACAGGATACAAAATCAATGTACAGAAATCAGTTGCATTCTTATACACTAACAATGAAGCAACAGAAAGACAAATAAAGAAACTGATCCCATTCACAATTGCACCAAGAAGCATAAAATACCTAGGAATAAATCTAACCAAAGATGTAAAAGATCTGTATGCTGAAAACTATAGAAAACTTATGAAGGTAATTGAAGAAGATTTAAAGAAATGGAAAGACATTCCCTGCTCATGGATTGGAAGAATAAATATTGTCAAAATGTCAATACTACCCAAAGCTATCTACACATTCAATGCAATCCCAATCAAAATTGCACCAGCATTCTTCTCGAAACTAGAACAAGCAATCCTAAAATTCATATGGAACCACAAAAGGCCCCGAATAGCCAAAGGAATTTTGAAGAAGAAGACCAAAGCAGGAGGCATCACAATCCCAGACTTTAGCCTCTACTACAAAGCTGTTATCATCAAGACAGCATGGTATTGGCACAAAAACAGACACATAGACCAATGGAATAGAATAGAAACCCCAGAACTAGACCCACAAACATATGGCCAACTAATCTTTGACAAAGCAGGAAAGAACATTCAATGGAAAAAAGACAGTCTCTTTAACAAATGGTGCTGGGAGAACTGGACAGCAACATGCAGAAGGTTGAAACTAGACCACTTTCTCACACCATTCACAAAAATAAACTCAAAATGGATAAAGGACCTGAATGTGAGACAGGAAACCATCAAAACCTTAGAGGAGAAAGCAGGAAAAGACCTCTCTGACCTCAGCCGTAGCAATCTCTTACTCGACACATCCCCAAAGGCAAGGGAATTAAAAGCAAAAGTGAATTACTGGGACCTTATGAAGATAAAAACTTCTGCACAGCAAAGGAAACAACCAACAAAACTAAAAGGCAACCAACAGACTGGGAAAAGATATTTGCAAATGACATGTCGGACAAAGGGCTAGTATCCAAAATCTATAAAGAGCTCACCAAACTCCACACCCGAAAAACAAATAACCCAGTGAAGAAATGGGCAGAAAACATGAATAGACACTTCTCTAAAGAAGACATCCGGATGGCCAACAGGCACATGAAAAGATGTTCAACATCGCTCCTTATCAGGGAAATACAAATCAAAACCACACTCAGATATCACCTCACGCCAGTCAGAGTGGCCAAAATGAACAAATCAGGAGACTATAGATGCTGGAGAGGATGTGGAGAAACGGGAACCCTCTTGCACTGTTGGTGGGAATGCAAATTGGTGCAGCCGCTCTGGAAAGCAGTGTGGAGGTTCCTCAGAAAATTAAAAATAGACCTACCCTATGACCCAGCAATAGCACTGCTAGGAATTTCCCCAAGGGATACAGGAGTACTGATGCATAGGGGCACTTGTACCCTAATGTTTATAGCAGCACTCTCAACAATAGCCAAATTATGGAAAGAGCCTAAATGTCCATCAACTGATGAATGGATAAAGAAATTGTGGTTTATATACACAATGGAATACTACGTGGCAATGAGAAAAAAATGAAATATGGCCTTTTGTAGCAACGTGGATGGAACTGGAGAGTGTGATGCTAAGTGAAATAAGCCGTACAGAGAAAGACAGATACCATATGCTTTCACTCTTATGTGGATCCTGAGAAACTTAACAGAAACCCATGGGGGAGGGGAAGGAAAAAAAAAAAAAAAGAGGTTAGAGTGGGAGAGAGCCAAAGCATAAGAGACTGTTAAAAACTGAGAACAAACTGAGGGTGGATGGGGGGTGGGAGGGAGGGGAGAGTGGGTGATGGGTATTGAGGAGGGCACCTTTTGGGATGAGCACTGGGTGTTGTATGGAAACCAATTTGACAATAAATTTCATATATTAAAAAAAAAAGAAAGAAACTGCAGCACTGCAATAATAGTACAGAACTTTAATACCCCCCTTACATCAATGAATAGATTATCTAGACAGAAAATCAATAAGGAAACATCAGTCTTAAATGACATGTTAGAGCAGATGGACTGAACAGACACTTACAGACCATTTTGTTCAAAAAAAAAAAAAAAGAATATGCATTCTTCTCAAGTGTACATGTAATACTCTCCAGGATATATCACACGTTAGGTCACAAAACAAGTCTCAATATATCTAAAATGACTGAGATCATACCAAGAATCTTTTCTGACCACAGCAGTATGAAACTGAAAGGCAACCTACTGAATGAAGGAACATGTTTACAAATCATAAATCCAATAAGGGGTTAATAACTAAAATATATAAAGAACTTCTACAACTCAATAACACAAACCAAACAATTGATTAAAAAATGGGCAGAGGATGGGCACCTGCGTGGTTCAGTCAGTTAAACATCCAACTACAGCTGAGGTCATTATCTCACAGTTCATGAGTTTGAGCCCCACATCAGGCTCTGTACTGTCAGCTCAGAGCCTGGGGCCTGCTTCTGATTCTGTGTCTCCCTGTCTCTCTGCCTCTCCCCTGCTCTCAATCTCTCTCTCTCTCTCTCTCTCTCTCTCTCTCTCTCCCCCTCTCTCATAAATAAACATTTAAACAAATTGTTTAATGGGCAGAGGATGTGAATAAACATTTTTCCAAAGTGCAAATGGCCAAAAGACACATGAAAGGATGCTCAACATCATTAATCATCAGGAAAATGCAAATAAAAACCACAACATGATATCACCTCACACCAGTCTGAATTACTACTACCAAAAAGACAAGAAATAACAAGTGCTGGCAAGGATGTGGAAGAAAGGGAACCTTCATACATTGTTGATGGGATTGTAAATTGCTGCAGCCACTATGGAAAACAGTATGGAGGTTTCTAAAAAACAAAAAAACAAACAAACAAAAACAAAAACAAAAGTAGAGGGGCACCTGGGTAGCTCAGTCTGTTAAGCGTCCAACCTTGGCTCAGGTCATGATCTCACGGTATGTGAGTTTGAGCCCTGCGTCAGGCTCTGTGCTGACAGCTCAGATCCTGGAGCCTGCTTCTAGTTTTCCCTCTCTCTATGCCCCTCTCCTGTTCATGCTCTGTCTGTCTCAAAAATAAATAAACATTACAAAATTTTTTTTAAAAAGTAGAACTACCATATGATCTAGCAATTCCACTTCTGGGTATTTATCTGAAGGAATTGAAAACACTAATTTGGAAAGGTATATGCACCTTTATGTTCACTGCAGCATTATTCAAAACAGCCAAGATATAGAAACAACCTAAGTGTCTGTTGATGGATGAATGGATAAAGACGTGACAGCATGGATGGACCTTGAGAATACTATGTTGAGTAAAATACCATGTGATTTCATGTATATGTGGAATCTAAAAAACAAAACAAAAAGAAAAGAAAACCAAACTCATGGATGCAGAGAACAAATTTGATGGTTATGGGTGGGAGAGTTTGAGGAGTGGGAAAATGGAAGAAGGGGGTAGGAGATATAAACTTTCAGTCATAAAATAAGTCTTTAGGGATAGAATGTACAACATGGTGACTATTGTCAATAACATTATATTGCATGTTATGTAACCATGTAGTGACAGGAGGAAACTATACTCATTGTGGTTATCATTTCAGTATATACAAATATAGAATCATTATGTTGTATATCCCAAACTAATATATTGTCATATGTCAATTATAACTTAATAAAAAAAAGTTAATGAAAATAGTGAGGTACATCTCCGTATGGCTCCTAACAAAGATTTTGTGGTGGATTTGAAATCTTCTAATGCTGTTAACAAATTAACTTTGTTATTTTTAAAATACACTTTTTGGGGGGCACCTGGCTGGCTCAGTCAGGTGAGCATCTGACTTTGGCTCAAGTCACGATCTCCTGGTTCGTGAGTTCAAGCCCTGCAGTGGGCTCTATGCTGACAGCTCAGAGCCTAGAGCCTGCTTCGGATTCTGTGTCTCCCTTTCTGCCCCTCTGCTGCTCATGCTCTGTCTGCCTCACTCTCAAAAAGAAACATTAAAAAAATTTTTAATGCATTTTTCAGACTTGTGATCTGTCTTATTGGTTGTTGATGACAAGCAAAATTAAACACAACACTAATGTTTATGTTAGAAATGATATCAGAAATAGTCATGTTATTATAGCCATTCAGAAGTTGACAAAGATGGTTAGTTTTGGAATCGTAAAAAGACACAGAACATTCTATCTTTGAATATTTTTGGATAAACTGACATAGGAAACTACAACAGACTTTGTGAAAGACTCCACACTTATTCACATTAATTTTACAGAATTTAGCATTCATGCAATTAGGTTAAATTTATTACTGTAGAGGGATGGGTCCATTTTCCAAACGTGATCTAAGCTCTCCTTTCACTCATCAGAACCAAGGAAATAGGGATCTTTCACAAGTTTCCAGGAGAGGAAAATCACCCCAGTGAGGTTGGAGGGACAGGCTGCAGTGAGGAAAAATCCCTGGACCATAAATTTGTAGATACTTGAATCAAGCGCTACATTTCACCTCAGGAAATGCTTCCAAAACATTGATTTCTCATTGGTAAAATGACAGGGTTACATTCACTTACCTCTAAAATCTCTACTTCTGTTCACGAGGAAAAGATGAAAATCAGAGACATCTCCTCTGATAGACTTTCAGTCTCACCTCCAAATAGCTCATCTCACCACAGCATGAGCAACTGAAAGACAAAGCCAGGAGGAAATCTAGGGATGCAGGATGGCTCCTCTGTTCTGGCTAATAACTGAGGATAGAGAAGGGAATGGGTGTGATGTCTTAAAAACATAGATGGGAGTTACTGAAGGCCAGAATAAGCGATGTGGTGTGAACAGATTTGTTGCTTTCAATGGTAAAACATCAACTCAACACAATTTTAGAACTGAGAGAGGAGAAAGAGAATGAGGAAAAAATAAGGAAAGGGAACAAGAGAAAGAACTTGGTCCATGAATGGGAAAAGTATTCATTGTAACTACATTCAGGGATGTCATTAACTCCTATGGTACTATCTAGACTTCCTTGCACCATTTCTGGGATTTTCTTCTCTGTGTGTCTCATTCATTCTATTCGACCATATCTGGATCTTGTCCTTTTGGTAGAGTAAGAGGAGAACATGGCACAGACAAATGCAAGCATATGGCATCCCAACTTAGCATTCTGGAAGGAAAGGTGGAGCTTCTCTTTCCTGTCAAGAGAGAGCTTCTCTCTCTCCAATTAAAAATTCATAGAAGGATTCTTACTGACCTTGCTTAGCTCATGTGCCTTAGAGGTGTGACAAGGGAGATGGGGTGCCGTGGATGGCCAGACTTAGAACAGCCCCAATTATTTGTGGCCAGGAGGTGCAGGATAATGTTACTGGTGGCTCCTCCAGGATTAGAGTAAAAGGAAGAATTCACCAAAGAATAAAGAGAAGAGATGAAAGGAGTCCTGGACAAATGAAAATAAGAAACATTCAATTGTGCACAGGACAAAAGAGTTCAGGAATTGTATAGAGAAAGAGTCCCAGTGCCCTGAGCACCCCTCATTGTGCATCTTTGAGAGCTTCTTTTTTTTCTGTGGAGGCATTTGTGTTAAAGCAGACAGAATGCAGATGGGAATCTGAAGATCTGAATTTGCTCCTAGCTCTGACAATGAGGGATCTTGCAGAAATCCTCCAAACTTTCTGAGTCTTGTTCATAATTTGAGAGTGTTAGCCAAGTTGACTTTAAAGATCTCTTCTACCATAAACATTCCATGAGTCTTTGATTTAACCTGATATGCATTACAAAGAAAATGTGTATGTGTCTGCACCCCAATGTTTATAGCAGCACTATCAACAATAGCCAAAGTATGGAAAGAGCCCAAATGTCCACCGATGGATGAATGGATAAAGAAGATGTGGTGTATAAATACAATGGAGTATTACTCGGCAATCAAAAAGAATGAAACCTTGCCATTTGTAACTACACGGATGGAACTAGAGGGTATTATGCTAAGCAAAATTTGTCAGTCAGAGAAAGACAAATATCATATGACTTCACTCATATGACGACTTACAAGATACAAAACAGATGAACATACGGGAAAGGAAGCAAAAATAATATAAAAACAGGGAGGGGGACAAAACATAAGAGACTCTGAAATATGGAGAATGCACAGGGGGTTACTGAAGAGGTTGTGGGAGGAGGGATGGGCTAAATGGGTAAGGGGAACTAAGGAATCTACTCCTGAGATCATTGTTGCACTATATGCTAAATAACTTGGATGTAAATTTAAAAATAAATAATTTAAAAAATTTGAAAAAAATGTGTATGTATCAAATAGACCTCATTCCACAATCACCTTCATATTGTTCTACATGTAGGTGTGCCTCCTTTTTAATTGATACAGGCATAGAATTGGTGGTAGTTGTGGTAAGAGTAGTGATGGCTCTTAGCATTTACTAAAAGTTTGCTAAGCACCAAGCATTATGCTAGGCATTTAAAAACATTTTTCCAATTCTTACATTTCTGCCAAGTGAATAGTACTATTTCTACTACTGTTTTGCTGTTGATAATATTAATTATCAGAGCAGTTACATAATTGGCAAATATAACATAGCTGATATAAGATACATATCCATATTCTTCCTTTATCTAGTCTGTTGTTCTGCTATAGTGCCAGGGAGTCATATCTAAATGATAGAAGGCAGTTCTCTATTGTTAATAACCTGCTTTTTAAACAATGTAACATGAGTATCTTCCTATGTCAATAAACGTAGTTATATCATTTCAGAGGCTAGATTCTTAGCATTTAAGTATTTTAAAATTAATCAATCACTGATTTTTAGACATATTTTTTGTAAATTTTCACTATTATAAGTGGTACTGAAATGAAGATCTTACTCATTAAAATCTTTTCTTTGGGTACCTTTCAATCATTTCTTTAGATTGAAGTCCAAAATTTAAAATCACTGTATCAAAGGTCGTGTACTTTAGACATACATTTAGATATAATTTAGATAGACATATCTCCTCCAAAACAAAAACAAAAACAAAAAACAACAACAACAAAAAAGACTGTGCCAATGTAAACTCCCATAAATAATGTATAAGAGTATCTGTTCACCCACATCCATACCAACAGTAGGTACTCGGATCATTTGTACTAGATGCCAATTTTGAGTGTTTTTTGTATCTTAATTTTTATTGTATTACTTATGATACAATGATACTATGATCATCATGAAGCTATTGGTTTTTTCATATGCTTATAGGATTTTTCTATTATTTTTTATGAATTGCTAGTTCATATCCTTAACCCAAGTGTCATAAACCTTAAAAGGTTACCTTTTTTTCATATTCGCATTACAAACTGAAACAGTCCAAGGTATTTTTAAATTTAAATTGTAGTTAACATACAGTGAAATATTGGTTTCAGGAGTAGAATTCAGTGATTCATCACTTTCATGCAACACCCAGGGCTCATTGCAACAAGTGCCCTCCGTGGTATCCATTATTTATCTAGCACATCTCCCACCCTCCTCTCTCCATCAACCCATAGTTTGTTCTTTATCATTAAGAATCTCTTGTGGTTTGTTTCCCTCTCTTCTCTTACCACCTCTTCCCTTATGTTCATCTGTTGTTTCTTAAATTCTACATATGGGTTAAATCATATGTAAATCTTAAATCTACATATGGTATTTGTGTTTCTCTGATGATTTATTTTGCTTAGCATAAATACATTCTAGCTTCACCCATGTCATTGCAAATGGCAAGATTTCATTCTTTTTGATGGCTGAGTAACATTCCATCACACACACACACACACACACACACACACACACACACACACACCACATATTCTTTATCCATTCATCAGGCAATGGACAGTTGGGCTCTCTCCATAATTTGGCTATTATTGGTAATGCTGTTATAAACAGTGGGGTGCATGTGCCCCCTTTGAGTCTGTATTTTTATATCCTTTGGGTAAATACCTAATAGTGCAATTGCTATATCATAGGGTAGTTCTATTTTTAGTTTCTTGAGGAACTTCCATACTGTTCTTCAGAGTGGCTGCACAAGGTTGCATTCCCACCAACCGTGCAAGAGGGTTCCCCTTTCTCTGCATTCTCACCAATACCTGTTGTCTCTTGTGTTGTTAATTTTAGCCATTCTGATAGGTATGAGGTGGTATCTCATCATGATTTTTATTTGTATTTCCCTGATGATGAGTGATGCGAGCATCTTTTTATGTGTCTGTTAGCTATCTGGATGTCTTCTTTGGAAAAGTGTCTATTCATGTCTTCTGCCCACTTCTTAACTGGGTTATTTGTTTTTTGGGTGTTGAATAAGTTGTTTATGGATTTTGGGTACTAACCCTTTATCAGATATGTTGTTTGCAAATATCTTCTCCCATCTCATAGGCTGCCTTTTAGTTTTGTTAATTTTTCCCTCCACAGTGCAGAAGCTTTTTATTTTGATAAAGTCCCAATAGTTCACGTTTGCTTTTATTTCCCTTGTCAAAGGCATTTTTTAAAGGTGAGCTATAATTTTACTGTTGAAATCACTGGATGCTGCATTCACATAAGAACAAACTATTCTGGGTGCCTTTGAATATTTCTAATTTTCCAAAGATTAAAGAAGAATGGGATAGTTGATAAGAGATACACAAACTACAATTATATAAAGTATAAGCACAGAGGAGGGGTGAGAAAAGTCTAATTTAGAATATGTTTTAGATGCTATTGGGGCACCTCCATATCATATTTACTGGGTCCTGGGTGCTGATAGTGTTGACTATTAAGAGCTCACAAATGCCCCTTACTCAAGAGAGTTACCCTCTGTTGATGGCAGTCACAGGAAATATTCACTAACCCCCAAGACAGCCGATAGTTAATGACTAATCAATATAGGGGTACAAAAGACTGGCTGGCCCCACCAACATTGTGGAGGGAAAACTTTGTAGTATGTTTAATGCTCTAGAGGCACCTACCCCACCACCAGTGGACTAGGCCAAGGCAAACTTTTCCTAAGATAACAACCTTGCTTTCTCTTTTTCTGTCCTGCTTTCCTCACTCACTTAAAGTTTCCACCTAAAAAATCAAGTGCACCTAAATCCCTGCCTTGGGCTCTGCTTCTCAGAAACCCAATCTAAGATAGCAGGAGTTAGCAAAATTTCATAGAGGAGATGACTTTTCAGTTGAACCTTGTTACATGGCTGGGCATCTAATGTTCAATGGGTAGAAAAGGATATGGGCATTTTATGTAGATAGAATAAGCAAAAGAAGGCACGAGACATACTTGGGGAACATCAAGTGTCTTCATGCGGCCAGAGTATATGAAACTTGAAGGGTTAGGGATATATATATAGTCCTTACACATAAAAAGACTTAAAACACCAGTTAGGAGGCTAATGCAGTAGCCTTATTTAGGGCTGATAAGTGCCCAGGCTTCAGAAATAACAGCCAGAATCCAAACCCTTAACAACACTTCAATAATTGACACCGAATCTTGGGAAATTATGTAGATTAGGTAAAGGTAGACTAAATGTGGTTAAATCTGTTTTCATATGACACAGAAAGAGACTACAGGGTCAGATTTCAATTTAAAAACATTCTAACCTGGAGCAAAACCACATTATTCATCACTGGAACTTAACCAAATGACTAGTCAAAAAGAGAAAGCATAAAATGAAAATAAGGAAGGAAAAGAACCTGCCAACTCAGCAAGACTTGACAGGTGTTCAAGAATTTAGGCTAATTAATTGACCACATGGTTGATAAATTAAGACAGTATCCTTGTTTGGAACAAAGTATACTTACTCCCCAATTTGTCAGGGGTGGTGATGAGGAGAAACAGGAAGAGGTAATTGAAGTTGAGATAAAAAATCATGAAAAGCACTAGGAAAAGGAAAAAAAATAAAGAGTAATAAGCAAAGAGGAAGTGCAGCAATTTACATAACCATCCCACAGCAGAGTAACACATGGGTCTAAGACCTGGGTGTCTCATAGGACTGGCAAAAATTGCAAAACCTTCAAGTCTTTTAAAGAGAATTATTTGAAAATGATGATGAAAGATAGAAGTTAATGGACTAAAGTTATATTCACCACCTACCACATCCTAAGCAAATACTCTCTGAAACAAACTCTACTTTCAGGAGCTAAAAATATTCATATTTTCCAAGGAAAGGTTATTACCTTGATAACACAAATACCCTCTAATAGGCTTACTGAAATACTCTAGTAATGGGTAGGAAGGAACATCTAGCCTAGGAAGCACGGAACGAAGAAAATCTGACTTCCTTTGAATGTCTTAACACTCCTTCAGCCTCTACAGCTCATCCAAAACAGTAAAAATCCTACCATTTTAGTTTTCTCAAAGTAAAATAGTGCAAGGGAAAATGAAAACCTTAATGAATCTTAAACCTGGGTGCTCACTGTTTCTATCACTATAACCGGCTATACAACCCTGAAAAAGTCATAACCTTGTTTTCTTTCCTGCAAAATAAAAGAACTTCGCAAGAGGTTAAATCCAACCCTACAATGCTATTTCTCTACTCTGAAGTCTGAAGCAATCATTATTAGACACTAAAATGACAAAGTAGAATGGCTCAGTTTATATCTCATAGTAGTCAGTTCTATTGATGGCTGTGTCAACTAGTTTGACTTATAAGTATTTCATATAAACATAGTTTCTATTGCTACTGAATAGCACTTCTTTCCTTCTGGATCTGACTTGACACTAGTCTCATTGATGATGGATCATTAATTTTTTTCTGCAATTATTAAATAACCAGTCAACTCCTAAGGTTATGTGATCTAGTTGAAAGAGCAAGGCATTGTGGAGCTGAGGCCCTGAAATCCAATTCTTGCCTTAATGCTATTGGATTGCATGGAATTCAGTTAACTCTGAATGGAAAGCAACTGTAATTTATTTGTCTTCGTCATAATATTATCAGGGTCAAATGACATATAAGACAGAACCATTTGAAAGTGCTATATGTTGGTAAACTTGAATCTCAGGCCACAAACTGAGATTTGCCAAGATATAACTATTTCTACAGTTGAATTTAATTTCCATTTTGAACTTTCATTCTTCTGGATATGAAAAATTAACATCAGTCAATTCAGGTCCTTTTCTATTTCTTCTACATTTGTGCCCTTGGTCCCAGAAGGGCTGCATAATGCCAAGGCATTGGGGTGGTCTTCATTGTCACTTGGGCCTCTGACATCTGCCACGACTGCCCCCAACCGGTCTCTGATTGACAGTTACTCCAGGTCACTGCTGCATCTTCCATAACTGCAAAGCCACTCCACGTCTGGCAAAACTTTCAATGGAGGAAGAAAACAGTAACCAGAGAGGTAAAAGAACTAACATAAAGATGTGTTATGGAAGCCAAAGGAGGAGAAAACACCAACAGCAATGGTGGTCAGAGGCTTTAAGTAACTCAGACAAATCTAAGAGTAAAGGAAGAACAAAATGGAGCTACAAAAAACTTTTGCAAGAACAGTTTCTGTTGAGTGGTAGATACACAACTCTAACTGCAGAAGTAGAGTAGGAATACTAGTAGTGAACATGACAATTTTTTACTTTTTTTTCTAAAAAAAAAATACAATTGCAATTACCTTCCCTTTGGAATAGTATGAGAGTTATACTCAAAAGTTTTAATTGAGAATGCAGTCATTTGAGTACACGAAAGGATATAACTTCATATGGGTCAGCAAGACCTGACCACAAGAATGATTAAAATTCAAGATTATTAAATGTTGTCTCCCTAAGTAAGATAAAATATTTAAGCCCATAATAATTAGGCCACCACTTCTCTGAACTAGTCTTGGGAGTAAAAAGCCAATGAAAATGAAATCCCTTCCTCTGCTGTAACAAGCTCAGACAATAAGTGGCCAGTAAGTAATGAAACAGGCACCACTGCTGATGGATGGGGTGGATGAGGGAGGGGAGAATATAAGTGGAATTGCTCTGGTTGCCACAACTGTCTATTTTGCATGATTCCATAAGGCCAACCTGATTCCTTTTCAATTTAAAGAGTACTATGTATAATTAAGTCAACCACATAGGAGTGATCATTATCAGAGCATTCAATGCCAGTTACATCCACCTTGCAGAAATGCCCAGATTATGAGAATATCACACCCTAAATTATACTCCTACAAGACTGTGAAATGGAGGGAGGTATGAGCAAGTATCACCATGACTTTTTTTTTCCTTCCATCTCGACCCACCAATCTCAATAAATTCACATTTTTTAAGTTTTCGAACATTTATAATAGAACACTGTATGTTAATTATACTTCAATAAAAAAAATAAAGTTTCAAACATTTAATGCTAAGGGTATTCAATTCAGTTGAACAATGGAGTACATTAAGAAAAACTTTGGTAAGTTAATTTTTTTCGCCTTAATTCTCCTGCCTACCTCAGATAAGCCACCCAGAATAGGAGGGGGGAAGATCTGTTTTAGCAACTATGTCAAATTGGCTCAGTTGTAGACTCACAGAATAAATAGAGCTCAAATATGTTTACATGCTATCTAGTATGTAACAGTAAAAGGTAAAATGAGCTCAGGAGCATTGTGTGTCTTACTCAAGCTATCATAATAAGTGAAGGAGAGCCAGGAATAGAACCCAAATTTTCTACCATTAAGGCCAATGGTCAACAAATATTTACTGAGTGCTTAGTCTATGCTAGACAACATCCTAGCCCCTGAGGATTAAGAGCTGAAAAATATAACCTGGGCTATAGAAAACAAATTGATAATTGGCACAACCACTTACAATGGCAACAAAAAATACGAAATGGATTAGAACTCAATATTGTTAAGATGTCAATTCTCTCACATTGGCCTATAAATTCATTATAATCCCAATGAAAATCATAGCAAGATTTTTGGTAGATATTAACAAGATGATTATAAAACACGTATGGAAAGGTAAAATACTAGAATAGGCACAACCATTTTTTAAAAGAAGCATGAAGTTGAGAGATTCACACTATCTGATTTCAAGTCCCAATATAAAGCTGTGCCATTTGCAAAAGCATACATAGACCAAGAGAGCAGAATAGACAGTCTATATACCTTCAAAACTATGACCAATTGATTTTTTAACAATGCAAGGCAATTCCATGGAGAAAGAATAGCCTTTCAACATATGGTACTGAAGCAATTCAATATTCATAAAAAAGAATCTTTGATCCATACCTTGTACTATATATGAAAAGTGACTGAAAATGGGTCAAAGACATACATATAAAACCCAAAGCTCTAAAACTTCTAGAAGAAAACAGAAAAAAATCTTTGTGACCATGAATAAGATAATCATTCATAGATAAAATACCAAAAGTACAATCAATAAGTGAAAATATTGATAAATTATACTTCATCAAAATCAAAAGCTTTTGCTCTGTAAAAGATATTATTAAGAGAATGAAAAGACAAACCACGGACTGGGAGAAACTATTTACAAAATAAATCTGATAAAGATCTTCTACCCAGAATATTTTTAAAAATCTAACAACTCAACAATAAGAAAATAAACACCCTAATTAAAAGTGAACAAATGTCTAAAGCTGGAGAATATGCAGAGAAACTGGATCACTCGCATCACTGGTGGGAATGCAAAATGGCACCACACTCTGGAAAATGGTTTGGCAGTTTCTTTTGAAACTAAACATGCACTTACCATACAACTCAGCAATCCTATTCCTGGACACTCTGAGGAAAATAAAACTTACATTCGTACAAAAACATATACGTTAAAGTTTATAGTAGCTTTATTCATAGTAGCTAAAACCTGGAAACAACCCTAAATGCGCTTCAGTGAGTGAGTGGATAAACAAAGTATACTACATCCATTTCACAGAATATCACTCATTAATAAACAGAAATGAGGGGCGCCTGGGTGGTTCAGTCAGTTGAACATCTGACTCTTAGTTTCAGCTCAGTCATGATCTCATGGTTCATAGGATGGAGCCCTGCATCAGGCTCTGCACTGACAGCACGGGAGCCTGCTTGGGATTCTTTCTCTCTCTCTCTGCTTCTCTTTCTCTCTCTCAAAATAAATAAATAAACTTTACTTTAAAAAAAAAATAAACATGAGTGAGCTATTGATACATGCAACCACTTTGGTGGAGCTCAATGGAATTATGCTGAGTAAAAAAGGCCAATTTCATGATTCCAATTATATTACCTATTGATACACATAACAACTTGGTGGAACTCAAGAGAATTATGCTGAGTGGGAAAAAAAGCCAATACTTTTCCCACCAGGCTCTCAGGCAGGAAAATGAGAATTTTGTCTATGGAATTTGAACAGACCAAAGGGGAGAACCAAGGATATTGATATGATGGATTTCTTAACAAACTTCCACCCTGATCATCCTCTATTGAAGTTCACAGTCAACAATTTCTACAAAAGTTCTCACAGCTTCTAAATTGGATTTTTTATCCCTGACTCTTAAATAAGAGTTGGCAAACAAGGATTGCCAGCCATCTGAAGAAAGATTCTAATCCAAAAGATAAGAACTGAAACAAATAAATAGGAAACAACAAGACTGATGGGTGAAGAAACTTTTCACCCATATATGCACACACCAATATACTCAGAGACATAAAAGAATATATTGCACTCATGGAATAAGAGCAGGATGCTATAAAAAAAAAAGGAACATTCCAGGAATAAGAAAGAAAGCATAGAGATATAAAACATGACAGCAGAAATAAAGAAGTCAAGAGAAGGGTTGGAAGATAAGGTCAGGGATATATATAATGTGTGTGTGAGAGAGAAAAAAAAAAACATGAAGAAATAGAAAATAGGGGAGAAAAGAGAAGAAATTAAAAGATCAATCCATCCAACAGGTCCAAAAAAAAAAAAGTTTAGAGAAAATGGAGAGCAGGAAACCATCAATGAAATAATTCCAGTAGAACATAGACATATCTCTACTAGAGCAGTTTCATAAAATACTCTCAAAGGAAAAAAACTCCTATGGCAAGAATTTGTGAAAAATAAGCACATCCCAAATAAACACAAGATGTCTTTTGAGTGCATTGAGATTGACAAAACCTCCTTTATCATTTCTTGAAAGTGCACTGTCATTGTTATCAACGCCCAGTCACAAGGACAGGGACATTCACAACTTCTTTCTTTTCCTTATCAATCCTTTATTTTCATTTTATTTTTGTTTGGGGTTTTAACCACAATTTAATTTAAAAGAACTGAACATGCTGTAGCAGTGAAATCCAAAAATTGATTGTGGCATTTTATTTTATAGCAAAGGTCTATGTTTAGGGAAGAAAAGGCACCACCCAGCTTTCACCTTGAGAATATACATCAGGCTGGCTATAGTTTCTGTTCCCTTTGGAGAGCTTATGCCACTGTCCATTCTGAAAAGACATCTTTTTAGTTTTTGATACTCAGAACTCATACAATGACTCTGAACATACCTGTTGGCAGTTCTTTGCTGTTCTGATGTGACTACATGGGGACAACAATGGGTAGATGCCATTGCCATTTCAGCATTTTCCCACCTCCCCCAGCCCCCCTGCTCCCGTTCAGATGGCCTCATCAAAGGAGACAGGGACATTATCATGAAGCAGGGATGTCAGTTAGCATAAAAGGCTAGGGGCTCAGTAAGGTGGACCTTGAAATTGTCATTTTATCACTAAAATAACATTTAAATCTGATTTTTTTGGAACAAATTGTTCATATGCAGCCAAGAGTCTATTCTTTCTTATGCCCTTAGTTTCCTTCAACAAATATTCTCAGAAAATACAAGCACATTTTCTTACTGTTTGAAGAGGCAATGTTGTACAGAGAGCAAAACCCAAGAAAACCAGCTAAATTGAGGGTGGCTCTAAGATTTAATGTGATGGATTCCTGCCACTCTCCCTCTTCAAAACCCTTTGTGTTCAATTCAATTCTTCTTTGCTTTTTCATCATCCTACTTCCTGTACTTCCTGTTCTCAGTCCGTGTCCAAAGTACAATTTTTGTGGAATGTTTCTTTTTGATATTAATTCACAGATGCAATAAATATTTAATCATCAAAAAACTGATTTTCTATATTGTATCGGTCATACACTGTGCTAGGAATTCAAATTGGAAATGTTAATCAAAAAAGTAGTGCTGGGGCACATGGGTGGCTTAGTCAGTTAAGTGTCCAACTTCAGTTCAGGTCATGATCTCATGGGCCTTGAGTTCGAGCCCATGCTGATAGCTCTAGAGCCTGGAGCCTGCTTTGGATCCTTTATCTCTCTGTCCCTCCTCAGCTCACATTCTCTGTCTCTCTCTCAAAATAAATACACATTTAAAAAAAGTAGTCTTTGTGAGGTTTAGAAAGTAATGTGGATTAAAACTTGATACTCCTATATCATTGCTAAATCTTTCTCCCTTTGTCCCTTCATCACTTTCTTCTGTATCATACATATTCACTGCCCATCGTCATCTCCTGTCACATGTACACAGGACATAGATCAGTATCATTTTACTTGATGGATTTAGTAATCAGTAATACAGAAGCTGTCAAAATGCTAAAAATAAATGTAAAAGTTCCCCATTCACGGTCAACAACAATGAAAAGAAAATAAAAGATTTAGGATCACAAAACCAATCAAAGCATTTATTTTAAGCACCCACGTTGTCTATCATATTAGATATGACTAGAATTAGGAAAAAGGTATGCCAAACACCTGTTCAAACTCCTTAGCACCAGTGTTTCCCCAGGTCCTACCAGTTAGGGAGTAACAAAGAGTCATATTTATAGAAACACAGTCATTTTCTAATTCTTCCCTCACCTATTATTGAATACCTTCCAGATCCTCTTAAAAGCCTCCCCCAAGAACTCCTGCATGTCCCCTAGAGATGCCCCACCAGTATTGAAAAGCAAGGCCTCTCAGCTACAACTGCCTCCTCTTTTGCTCTGGCTTTAGCTCTGGCTCCATGTGGCACTATCAGCAAGCCTCCAATCTCTGTGAAGCCTGGTGAAAGTGCAATTTCACTGATGCTGCCTCTGATGACATCTTTTATCAATGTCGCCTGAAGTCATGCTGTGCTCATGTTGTGCTTTGCTGAAGCTGCCAAATTTCCAATATGGCTGGTGCCCTCCCCTGCCGATCGCCCAGTGTACTCAATGGAGCAGTGGCATTCTATGTTCTCTACTGCAGTGCATAAAACAGACAGCCTCACCTTTGCTACTCTCCACTACGCCTGGTTAGTAGTTCAGAATGCCAACAACACACACAAGACAAATAAGAAATAAATTACTAGTTCATTTGTATGGGAATATCCAAAATGCTGTGCCACTGGTGAGCGTAGGAGGGAGAAGCAGATCCTCCCTATTTCCCATTCTAAACCTAGATCTTAGCCCTCGCAGGCTCCAGGCATTCACACAGAGGCAAAACGTGACTCCACATCACTCACACAAACAGTCTTACCTTGCACACCCAGTTACACACAGAACAGAGAGAGCTTAGAGAATGAGGAGGGAAGCCAATCACAAGTACTGCTTCACAGAAGCCTTGCCCCAACGACATGGCATGAAATAAGCTGAGAATTGTATGCACATATAGGACATCAAGACATTCGTTTTAGGTAATTTGACTTGCCCATCTTCCTCCTACCTTGTGTTCTTCTGCCCTGGAGGACTCTTCACTCTGCACAGGCTGCTGAGACATAGCTTCTGGTGTGTTTCCATGAGAACTATGGAGGCGGCAGGGAGCTGCCTTGATGTACACCACCAGGTATCCTGATCTCATGTGTGTCCCTTCCACTGCTTGCTGAAACCAGAGTAAAACAAAGAGATTGTAACCGTGGACTAATTAAGGAAATCATCCCGGCTAATCCTAAATCTAGACCCACCTTTTGTGTCTGGTCTAGTTCATAGCACCTTCAGAATGTGGGCTGTGGGCTCTTTGCAGGCTAAGCCCATGGAGACAAAAAGGCCAGGAAGTAAGACTGGAGAAGGTGTATCACATGTAAGCAAACTGCTCACTAGTAGATAAGCCCCACTGAACAAATTCTCCCCGTAAGATTAGCCCCTCCACCTCCCCTAACTCTACATTCCCTCAAGGGGTATGAGGAAAAAAAAAAAGATCATTCAACCCTCAAGCCCATTATATTCTGAGACAGAAACTTGAGGAATGAAGCACAAATGTTCCCTCCTACAGATTTAAAAAGAGTCAATACCTATGCCTTCCATACCACTTAGAATTTTGGAGAAATGTAACTTTCAGTTTCATTGGTAGTCTTCTCCTTCCCCTCTCTCTTTTCTTCTCCCTCCTTACTAGAAGTCAAGCCAATCGATGCAGGCAATAACTAAGGATGATCTGCCTATGGTGTTTAAAATCACCCCAAATTCACCTCCTCCTGGGAACATACCAAATTACCCCTATTTATAGAGCAGTTCCTCCTGAGGAATTGCTGAGGGCTAACTGAAGAGCTTCTGCACAAGAAAAGATAGAACAGCAAGAGAGCTGGAGACGTGGTAGCAAAAACGCCCCCCACGCCTTAAACTGCAGTGGGGAGGGATAGTACTAAGGAAGTAGGAACAGATTCTTCCCTCTTTCCTTGGGCACAGGAAAAAAAAAAGCCAAGTTTAAGAAAAGCAATTAGTATATAAAAGAGCCAGCCCTGGAACTCTACCAGATGAAAAGCTCTCGGGTGGGAGGGGCTGACAGGTTCTATACTCCCCCTCCACCTTAAAAGCCCAGACTGGATGCCCCTTAATGGGCCTGCCACCTCAGGGAGCCCAGGTCCCTAGCCCACTCCAGCCCTAGCCATCCCACCAGGTAGCCACCGGGTGGTACCCACCTGTTAATGCTCACTACAGCTTCAGCCTTCTTGCCAAGATGATGGAGGCACAAAGGAGCCCGGAACATTCCAGGCCCACACTACTTCGGCTTCTGTTGGCTTATTAGGGCACCCTCGGTGCAGAGCACTCTGGGATTTCTTGGCTGATGTCTGTTTCAGATCCAGCCACACTGCCAGGGTGCCTCCTGTGCAGAGCACCCCAGAACACTCCCACCACACTGGCTTCATCTCCACTTACCCGGCCAGGGCACCCCATGCATTGAGTACCTTGGGACACCCCGGCTTACACCCAACCCAGCTGCAACCCATGTGAGTGGCCCACAGTCACATTAGCTTTAGCTGGCCTGCCAAGGCACCCCATGCACAGTGCCCCGGGATCTCTCAGCCTGTACTGTGCCTCAGCTCCAGCCATCTCGCCAGAACACATTCTGTATGGAGAACCCTGGAACAGCCTGCTTTACTCTATTCCAGCTTCAGCTAGCCTGTCAAGGTGACCTCTGTGCATAGAGCCCTGGGTCTTCCAGGCTTGTACCCCTTTAGTCTCAGCTGTTCTGCCAGGGCACCCTCTGCACAGAGAGCCCAGGGACCTCCTGGCCTGCACCAGCCACAGCTCCAGCTGCCCTGTAAGGGCATCCTATGTGTGTAGAACTTTGGGACGCTCTGGCTTACACCCACTGTAGACTTAGCTGTCCTACTACACGGTGCCCACTAACACGGAGAGCTCTGGGACCCCCAGCCCACACCAGCCACAACTCCAGCCAACCAGCAAAAGTTACGAAGCACACCAGTCAAGCATCCACATAATAGATGACCACACACAAGATCATTCTTTGAAGTTTAGGAGAAGTAGTTGTTCCATCTAAACCACAGAAACAAACACAGAAAGTCAAGCAAAATGGGAAGACAGGGAAATATGCTTCAAAAGAAAGAACAAGACAAAAACCTCAGAAAAAAAACTAAATGAAACAGAGATGAGCAATGTGCTTGATAAAGAATGTAATGATAACACTGCATGTTAACTATACTGGAATTAAAATAAAATAAAAGGAAATAAAAATTAAATTTAGTTTAATTTTAAAAAAGAACTTAAAGTAATGATTGCAAAGATACTCACTGGGTAGGAGAGAAGAGTGGAAGAATTCAGTGAGACCTTCAATAAAGAAATGGATAATAGGAGCACCTGGGAGGCTCAGTCGGTTAAGCATCTGACTTCGGCTCAGGGCATGATCTCGCGGTTCGTGAGTTCGAGCCCCACATCAGGGGAGCCTGCTTTGGAATCTGTGACTCCCTCTCTCTCTGCCCATCCCCTGCTAATGCTCTGTTTCTGTCTCTCAAAAAATAAATAAACGTTAAAAATTTTTAAAAAGAAAATAAAAAATAAGATAAATAGAACCAATAAAAAAGAACCAATCAGAATTGACGAATACAGTAACTTAAATAAAAATACACTAGAGGGAATTAACAGTAGATTAGTGAATGAAGAAGAATGTATTGTAATCTGGAAAACAGGGTACTGAAAAGCAAAAGAATTTAGAAAGAATGAGGATAGGTTAAGGGATATCTTGAAAAATATCAAGTGGATATTCACATTGTAGGGGTCCAAGAAAAAAAAGAAGAGACAGAAAGGGGCAGAAAGTTTGTTTATATAAATAATAACTGAAAACTTCTCTAAACTGGGGAAGGAAATAGACATCCAGGTCCAAGAAAAACAGAGAGTGCCAAACAAGATTAACCCAAAGAAGTCCACACCATAGCACATTATAATTAAAATGTCAAAAGTTAAAGATAAAGAGAGAATTTTAAGAGCAGCAAGAAAGAAGGCAAAAAGTTTCATACAAGGGAAACCCTAATTTTTTTTTTCAGCAGAAACATTGCAGTTCAGTAGGGACTGGCATGATACATTCAAAGTGCTGAAAGGAAAACACCTACAACCAAGAATATCCTACTTAGCAAAGTTATCATTTAGAATTGAAGGATGGATAAAGAGTTTCTCAGACAAAAGTTAAAGGAGTTTATCACTAATAAACTAGCCTTACAAGAAATGTTTAAAGGGAATTCTTTAAGTTGAAAAGAAATGGCCATAATTAGACATAAGAAAAATTGTGAGTAAGAAAATGTAAAATATGTCGGCATATACATAAAATGTGGAGGAGGGAGTGACGAAAAAAAAGGAAGTTGCTTTTTTTTTCCCCAGAACGTGGTAGAACTTAAAAGACCATCAACTTAATACAGACTGCTATGTACTTGGGATGTTTTATATGAACCTCATGATAACCACAAACCCAAAACCTGTAATAAATACGCAAAAGATAAAGAGAAAGAAGGCCAGATGTAACACTACAGAACTTAACCAATCACAAAGAGAGTAAAGTCACCTTCTCCCTGCCAATGCTTGGGGGGTGTTATTGTATCAACATGCACACTACATTTTCAGGACAATTCTTTCTCAAAAGGTCTCTTAACACTCCTCCAGATTCCTGGCAAGCCCTCCCCTCCAGTCTTCAACACACCTTAATCTAGGTTAAGCACAACCTTGGCTCTGCTGCAAAATCAAGTTCCATCATAAACTATCTCTTGCAGACATTTGTATTACCTATATTTACTTTTTGTCCGGTTTACAAAAATATTTACATTGTTCTAGACATATGTGTGACCTCTATACCTGCCAAAAAGTTTTTGCCATAAAAGAAATAACCAAAGCTTTTGGGCCTAAGACTTCATAGAAATATAAACCTGCTCTCATATACGCAACCCCTTGTACTCTTTCACCAGGCAATTGACTCTGATTATTTTCAGAGTTTACATAACCATCAACTAG
The DNA here is from genome assembly GCF_027475565.1 of Acinonyx jubatus. Classification (NCBI taxonomy): domain Eukaryota; kingdom Metazoa; phylum Chordata; class Mammalia; order Carnivora; family Felidae; genus Acinonyx; species Acinonyx jubatus. The sequence continues at coordinate 134,417,099 of NC_069384.1, forward strand.
GGAAATGCCCTTGTGGGTCTAGGCCTAAATTCTGGACCGCTAGTAAAAGATATTTTAGTTGTTTTTACTTTTATGATGTAATCAGTAAAATAGCAAAGACGGATATGTTGCCTTTGGACTGAATTATTTGCATATTGTCTTCAATGTTTCTGTAATTATTATACTTCTATATTTCTCAAATTACAAGGTCTTAATTGCACTTACCAAAGCGAGATCAAAAACAGCAAGCATTTTGATTAGAATTCTTTGCAAAGGAGTAAAACAACCCTTAGAATTAAAGATCTTTTTCCTAATTTGCTTAAGATAAGGTAGATTGAATTTTAGAATACAGCTGTTAAATGAAGTTCTAAAGAAACATCATGTAGAATGAACCAGCCCTAGTACTTTGCAAAGAAACACTACCATTGGGTTTAAATGGAAAACTGGAGCACCTGGATGGTTCACTTGATTAAGCATCCAACTCCTGATTTCAGCTCAGGTCATGGTCCCAGGGTCACGGGATTGAGCCCTGCATTGGACTCCGTGCATAGTGTGGAACTTGCTTGAGATTCTCTCTCTCTCCCTCCCTCTGCTCCTCTTCCCCGCTCATGCGTTCTCTCCCTCTCTCTCTCTCTCTCTCTCTCTCTCTCTCTCTCTCTCTCTCTATATATATATATATATATATATGTATATACACATATATGTGTATATGTATATACATATATGTATATACATATATATATAATAAATGGAAAACTGAGAAAATTAATTTACATTAAATGATCTTGGATTAGATGGTCTTTGTGGAATATTGCATAGTCTCAATTCTTTATGTCCATCCCCATGTGTCAACACCTTTTGCCATCTGACTTTGCAGTTACTCACACTAAAAAATATGACTTGCTTTGGCCAGTAGAAGAATGAGATGGAAGTAAAATCAAGACAGTTCTAGCCTAGGCCTTAAAATATCTTGAGTTACATTCTTGTGTTTCTGGCACCTTTGTGAGAAATTCATGCCTCGGCTTGCCCACTAGCCCTAAGAGAGGATGAACAACATGTGGAGCAGAGTCACTCACCCAAACTGCTCCAATCAGCCAACCTTAATCAACTGATCCCCAAGCCAACCCACAGACACAAGAATGAGTCCAGTCAACATCAACAAAGCTGGACAGCCAGTCCCAGTCTAGATCAATTGACTCCCAGCTGACCTGTAGGTACATGAAGAAAAATAACGTTCACTATTGTAGGCCACTGAGACTTTGTAGTTGTTTGTTATTTAACAATAGTTAACCAATCCAGTCTAATATATAAGCTATAAAAATATTAACTTAAATCCATTTGAAATTATTTATGTATTTATTTATTTTGAAAAGCTAAGGTCTAACTCCTCTTGAAATCAAGTTGCCAGATAGAAGCAAAACATTGGACTTTTTTTTTTAATGTTTATTTTTGAGACAGAAAGCAAGCGAGATAGGGAGGGAGGGGCAGAGAGAGAGGGAGACACAGAATCTGTAACAGTCTCCAGTCTCTGATCTGTCAGCACAGAGCCCAATGCGAGGCTCAAACCCACGAACAGTGAGATGATGGACTGAGCCAAAGTCAGACATTCAACCAACTGAGCCACCCACCCAGGTGCCGAAAACATTGGACTTTCAAACCAAGGTATAATGCATTGATGACATACGTTTTTTACTATATATTTTAAAGGCAGATGAGATATGAACACACACACACACACACACACACACACACACACACACACACACATACACACACACACCCACAATCTAAGTAACTAGACAGAAATGAGGAGAAATAGAAATCAAGATGACAACCCATGGACCCTATAGTGGAACTCTGAGAAATTACACCTTGCCAATTTGACAGATTTTTAACTTATCAATGGCCTGGTCCCATTCCACAAATTTTCAAAGGAAGACTCTGTCTCACCTCACCAGCCACTCCACAGCACTCCAATTTAAGAAGGGACCACCTATTTCTATATTGTGTAATCTAAGTGAACTTTCTAGGAGGCAAAGATAAAGTGATAGCAACTTTTAGTAATCTAAATAGGTACCATCATAACATGGTCACTACCTAAACAAAGATTCAATATGAGAAAGAAGAGTCAACTCTATCTATATTCCACCTTTTCAAACTATTTCTATATGCCAGTGATTAGCATTAATCAGCAAGCACTTCTCAAGCTCTTAAAATCTCATAAGAGGACAGGGCTTCTTTATTGCTAATTTTTATTTCTTTTCTTGTTCTTGTCTAGGTTGAAATAAAATTCCACAGGTCTCATGCTAACAAGTAACATAAAAATGTTGGTTTAAATTAAATCAAATTATTAGTCTTTTAGCTTCTAACAAGGTATCTTCAATCAATGATTGAGTGTCAAAAGTGGTATTTCCTTGCTTTGCTTTAAATTAATTATTGTAGACTCAGCTCCCTGCAGCTTATTAAGAAATTAAATCTTTATGAATGTAAAATACATTTAGAAGAATAAAAGACAAGAAAGCTATTTTTGCACACCAAGTAGCTCAGAACTTTATATTTAAATTCATTAAAAGTAATCAGAAATGTTCTAAATTCTGTACAATGTGAACATTCATTGAATCTTTCTTTAAGAGTTAAAATTACAACAGTCTCATTCATCGGACATGATATGAAGATATGTGTAAAATTTAATATAAACCTGCGAAAGCCCCCTTTTGCCCCTAAAAATCTGTTTTTTAATCATTCATTCAAAAATACTTATCAAACACTGTATAAGTCAGGGCCTTCGCAGGAAACAGATGGCATGCTCAAATTAGGATGTCTTCAGTTAGGGACACATTACAAAAGTGTGGGCAGAGTGAAGGGAAACCACAAGGAGCAGTGCAGTAATGCTGGACTCAAAACATTATAAATCCACAGGTACAAAAGGGAAGGTGGCATTACTGGAAGTTATAGGGAGAGAGTCTGGTAATAGAGGTCTGCCTTGACAGAAGCAGTGACTTCAGGGAACACAGCTAACTTGAGGCGACCCCATAGGATGGAATCCAAAGGCCATGGCAATAAGTATTCTCTTCTTCCCTTCCACTGCTCTCTTGCTGGAGAATTAGGGTTGAGCAGTGAACAAAATGGACAAAAATGGCTGGTATTGTGGACATGACATGCTAGTCAGGGGAGACACAGGAAACCAACCTAAGTAGTATGGAGAAAAATAAAGCTGGGTAGAGTCACAGAGAAAGCTAGTAGTAAAGTAGAATAACTGAAATTTAAACAGGATGGTCAAGGAAGACTTTGCTGAAACAAGTGGTATTGGAACAAAGGCATGAAGGGGGTGAAGGAGCTAACCATCTAAATATTTAGGGAAGAACATTCCAGGCAGAGAAAGAAGAAAGCACTTAGGAGATTGCCTGTCCTGGGGGAGAGGAGTTGGAGCAAAGGGCAGAGTATAAAGGACAGGTGATTAGGTAGCCCATCATGAAGACACTGGCCTTTATTCTGAAAAATAGAAAGCAACTGAAAGGGTTTTAAAGTTGAGGAATGGCGTGATCTGATTTCAACTTTATCAGTGTCACTCTGGCTGCTGGATGGAGTAGACTGAAGGTGGAAGGGGCGGAGGAAGAAAGGCTCATTAGGCATTTACTGCAATAACCCAGGCAAGAGATAATGGTGGCTGACACAAGGGTAATAGCAGTGGAAATGGTGAGAAGTGAAATTCATTCACTCATGAATAGTACAATGGTTTATGAGAGCAAGCTTAGGCATCAAAATCCCTGTATTTATGTCTATCATTTAGTTGTGTGGCTAGGACACGTCATTTAACCTCCCTGTGCTTCATTTTCTTCATCCACAAATTAGATAAAGTAATAGTACCTAGCTCATAGGATTTTTTTCAAGTTTAAATGATATAATGCATGTAAATGGCACATACAAAGCCGTCAATAAATATTATGATTGTTGTCTGCATTTGAAAAGCATCCTGAGGGGCACCTGGGTGGCTCAGTCAGTTAAGCCTCAAGGGATTCTCTCCCTCTCTCTCTGCCTCTCTCTCTCAAAATAAATAATCTTAAAAAAAAAAAAGCATCCTGAGATGCTTTTTAAAAGTTCTCTCATTACTAAAATGGTGGAAAACCATCTTATGCAGGATGGAAGAAGTCTGCAGGATGTTACTTATGGTGAATTTCAGGCATTTTTGTAAATCCTTAGCGGTCTCCTTGCCTATCCCTAAATTTTCTAGGAACTGAGGAATATACTCCATTGCCTAGCAGGCCCATGCCACTTGCATACCTCTGACTAGAAGAAAGTTCTTAGTTAGCTTGAATTGGAACTTATTTCCCATTGTCTTACCTGCTGGTTCTAGACCTCTCTTTGGCATTTACAGCTCAATTCCTCTTTCATGTGACAAAACTTTTAGGATCCAAAGAAGGTGGCTAGGCCCTTCTTCTCTCCTCTTCTAAATAGTTTTTAGACAGCAGTTTGTTTGTTTTCAAGCAGTCTTTTAGAACCAAGCTCAGCGGAAGGAGTAAGGGGTTAATGAATTCTTTTTTCAGAATCAAGAAAGCTAGTACTTGAGACTGGCTCACGTAACATCTGTTGCATACCCTGTTTCCATTCCATTCTCAGCTACAGTTGACAGAAGGTTAAAAGCTCACCTTTTCAGACTCTGGTGGTTAGAAGGAACCATGTTGGCTCAGTGTTGACAATGAAATGCAGGCTGAAGTGTGTTACCCTCTGCATGTGTATTTCTGCCTTCACTATCCTTGATGTTAACTGTGAGTGCTGGACTAAATGCACTCTAAATCCCCTTCCAGCACTGACATTCCATTGGATTTTCTTATCAAACTGGACTTTTTCCAATTAATCTGCTTAATTCAAGTCAAATAACCTACCTGAAAGCTAAATTCATTCTTTTGATTTACCTTCCTTCATTTATATAGCTTTGTTGGACTTAGCCTAGTATCTTGTGCATAGAATACACCTAATAGATGATTGCTGAATTTAATATAGATAGAAACATTATAATAGGACACCATTATCTATCTAATTTATCTATCCATTGGATTACTCTTCTCTGATCTTCAGCAACTTGGTAAACAAAATAACACTTATAAACAAATCCAACATACATTAGCTTTTTAGGCTTTTCACACTTGTCACCTCATTATATCATCATGATCCCTTTCTTAACATTCTTTTCTGTTCATAAATAAGTGTATGTTAGGGATGCTTAGGTGTCTCATTCAGTTAAGCATCCGACTCTTGATTTCGACTCAGGTCATGATCTCAGTTTGTGGGATCAAGCCCTGCATTGGACTCTGCATTGACAGCACAGAGCCTGCTTGGGATTCTCCCTTTTTCCCCTCTCTCTGCCTCTCCCCGACTCTCTTTGCCTCTCTCAAAATAAAATAAATAAACTTTAAATTTTTTTTAAATAAGTGTATTTTAATTATAGGAAACTGAGAGATTAATCAGAGATTGATTAGAGAATTAATTATTAGAGAAACACAATTTCAGTGTGTTTGCATTTAGTATGTTTTACTCTGTATATTACAAATTACAGATTCTAAAAAAAAAAAACAAATTACAGATTATTCTCGAAAAGTACTGCATTCTTTTCCTCTAATATAATGATATCCCATCTCTTTAAATAGTTTTTGAACATGCTATGAAATTATTAGTGAATCTTTCATGGGAAAGGTTTTTTTTCAGATACCATATAGAATGGTATTTTATAGATAATTTATAGATTTGGAAACTTAAACACAAAAAATTATAATTATCTGAGATTATATAGTAAGTTAATATTTAAGATTACTCTCACTCCTGATAGATAAGGTTACTCCTGACCTTTTTATATTGAAATCTGAAGGTGTCCCCCAAAATGTTTTAAGTTGCTGATCAATAATTGTGACAAATATCAAATAAAAATCATTTTGTCACATAAAATACCCAAAGAATTACAAAGAAGATATATAGGTAAAAAGTAAATATATAATAAAAATCAATGGATAGATGGATGGTTGGAGAGATGGATGGATTCTATGAATCTGAGTTGGACTGCTTTTTCCATTAGAGCAAATGGTCAAAGTCTGCATTAGAGAACAGTAACTGGAAAAAAGGCTGAAAATGTAACATTTCCTTTCTCCGTCAGAGCTAAAATAGGGAGCCTAATACAATCTCACCAGAAAATGAAAAACTGTGAATCACTCCTGACAGGAATGGATCTTTTTCCAAATTCAAAGTTGTCCCAGCTGCATTCCACCGATACATCTCACGTTGTTGCAGAAACACTGTAAACAATGCAAAAAGCCACTGCAGAGCTTTGTGCAATACAAGTCAAAACCCATAGTGACAATCATGCCATTGGCATCTAACACATCTAATCTCCCACATAATGATAAACAATGATATTTGTTCCTTCTCATCCTAATTAACTCTAGGTTACCTCAATTCTAGAAAAAGTATTATCATAAATAGTATATATTATAAATATTAGATAATATAAATATTATAAATATTTAGGCACAAGTGAAATTAATTAAACAATATCTGAAACACAGAAAACCATGCATTGGAATAAACTCTGATATTGCTAAAGAAAGGAGTATTGAGGAAAAGAACCAAGGAGCACGTCCTTCGTCCACCTGGAAGAAGTTCTCTAGAGTACCCTAGAATACTCTCGGTGTCATACACATGACCTGCTACACTAGCTTCTGGTGCCAATAAGGCGCACACTCACTTAAACTCTCTTATCATTTCACTACTAAATATTTAAATGTGTAAGTTTCAAGTATTTATGAATGAAATGATAAAAGCTCCTTCTAAAAATTATAATACTAGGTCAACCCAAGAAAAATTATTAATTTCTTAATATTATTGAATATCTCCTCACTACTTAGATTCCTTTCCATCTCTGTCTCTGTCTCTCTCCTCCTCATTTTCAGTCTGTGTGTTCAAACCAGGATCTAAGAGTGTCATATATTCTAACAGGTCAATAGTAGGTCACTATGTCCTTCGGTCTCTTTCAATGTCTTTTTCACTCTCTCCTCTCCCTGCAAGTTATTTATTATGGAAAGCAAGTTGTTCACCCAGCAGAGTTTCTCCCTGTCTGCATTTTACTGGTCATTACCCATGCTGTCATATAACATGTTTTTATGCCTCTATCTTTCCTGTAAATTTATATTAATTTCTAAGTTTCCCATAGATCTAGAGGCCTAATCAGATTCAGGCTTGATTCTTTTTTTTTTTTTTTTAATCCTCTCTTTTTAATATCCAAGAGAAGTATCTGGGTTTCACATGCCATATTATCAGAGAATCATTTTGCTTACTTTTAATGCCTGTTCCACCTCTAAATTTTCAAGGAAACACAGAAAAGACATACTCTGGCTGCCCCCCACTCCATCTCCTGCTATGAGGAAGGATTATCTATCCTAAATTCTGAGGCAACTCTAATAACTTGAGGTTAACAACTGGCCACACCTATGCCAAATTCAACCTCTCAAAGTCTTAGCCCTGAAATTCGGTCTCTGTTTCAGGTTCCCTCTTCCTATCATGTATTTTGTTCCACCTCAGGTCTTCAGTAAAGATCTTCATAATCCATTCTTTAAGTTATCATAAAATGGTCTTGGCCTTGAACCTTTGGTTCATAGAGGTTTCATGATCTTAGAACTTATGACCTCCTCCAGCCTTTGACCTGTTACAAAGAAATCCTACTGTCCTTACAATTACATATCTAAGAGGAAACACTACATCCTTCTCAAAACAAAGAAAATTTTCTGGCAAATGATTTGTTGTCTTCTACATAGTGAAATAGTGGGCAACTCTATGTGATCAGCCCAGCCTCCAAGATATAGGATTTAATATAAATATGATCTTCTGGGACCACAGAATTTCATAAAAGGGGGCACAGTAAGTTTAAAACATTTTTCACAAAGGTTACCTGATATAATCCTTCAAGGTAAATTATTAGTTCGCCTCACCACCCTCATTCTAAAGGTAGGAAAACCAAGACTGAGTAACTTGCCAGGGGTCATAAAAGTGTCTTTTCATTACAACATATGGTATTTAATCAATACTTAAATTAGCAATGATTGTTCAAAGTCGGACAATGACATAAAAAAAGGCCAATATTTCAAAAATCTGCACAGGTCTGGCTAAAGGCAATATGCATTCTAAAACTGGGGCAGCAGTCTTTCAGAAGCAAGGAAAGAAAAAAAAAAAGGAAAAGAAAAGCTCTGCATATTTCTTGGGGCCCAGGAGACTGACAGAACACCCTGGGGGGTAATCTTCTGTTACTGATGGAGATGTAAAGTGCTGGTGCTGCACAGGCAAGACTCCGCTTGGCATCGTTCTGTATTTTGGGCTCCAAAGCCATAAGCTTATTCCTTGCTAAGCTGTTTATCTATCCTTGCCCCATTCTCTCATTTGGTATCACCAGGGCTTTTCTGTAAACATCTTTCTTCTTTCTATTCAGCACTCTTTTTCTTTAATACCAGAATTTATGTGGTATTTAGGATTTAGTTAAACAACCAGACTCTTCTATATCAAACAAACTTAATTTCATTTGCTTATCTCTATAACCTTTCCTGCGAGGTACCCAACACAGAAGAGTCTGCTTATTCCACCAACTAGTCCCCAGGTGTCTTCTGGCTTGTTCAAACCTACACAATAGGGAGAAACATAAGTCAGGATCTGTTGTTTCATACCCTCCTAAGATGACTGGAACTACTGCCAAATTTTTAGCAGATTCTCCATAAAAGGACCCAGACATAGAGGCAAGATGGGATTCTGTTGTATCCATATTTCCAAACTTATTTTCAAATAAACTTATTCCATCCATTCTTTCTTTTAATTTTTTTAATGTTTATTTATTTTTGAGAGAGAGAGAGAGAAAGACAGAGACAGAGCATGAGCAGGGAGGGGCAGAGAGAGAGGAGACACAGAATTCGAAGCAGGCTCCAGGCTCTGAGCCGTCAGCACAGAGCCTGATGCAGGGCTCGAACTCATGAACCGTGAGATTATGATCTGCCTGAACTGAAGCTGGACACTTAACTGACTGAGCCACCCAGGCGCCCCTCCATCCATCCTTTCTTTCATTTATTCACACATCCATCTATTTGCTCATCCATCCACTCAACCATCTGTCCATTCACTTGACTCTTCATTCACTCATTCATTCATGTATTCATTCAAGAAAATCTAAGTCCCTTCTCTGTCAGGCACCACTGTTGAATTACTCCCTCTATTCTCCATCCTATCCTGTCCCTTCCCATCTTCTTTCTTTACTTTTTCTTGTTCTACTCAAATTTCTGGATCTACCTCAAAAGTCTCATGCTTCTTTATTATCCCCTCTAGTGCATGTGATAATCTCCCAATATATATTTGTGGATTAATAAGAAAAGTTTACAGAACAAGAAGCAGGAAATAATGGTGAGTAAACAAACTAGAAGAAAGATCAGGAGAGGTTTAGAATAAGAGGTGACTAGATTACCTAATCTGGTAAGATTTCTAGGAATCTTCTACCACTTGGAATCGTGGTATATAGTTTAGGCTTTATAGACCATGAGAGGTAGAAAGAGGAAATTGACTTTTATATAAAATAAGCAGCTCTCCCAAGGCTAAGTTGTTGGTGGCGATTTGATTTCCTAAGTAGATGTATATTTCAAATCATGAAACTCAGTGGCATGCAATAACCCCTTGGATCTTAGGCCAAGTGATACAGCTTTGTTAAAACAGTCCACCTGGATCATGATATTGCCAGGACACACTGGCTAGTATATACATGTTTGGGAATGGAACGGACCTGAGGTCAAGTCCAGACTTTAATATTTTCTACCTCCGTGGCCTTGGGCAACTTATTAACCTCTCTGAAACTTTGTAAGAATAATAATACTTAGTTCTGTGGATTTTTGAAAATTAAATTATATAAATGGTAAAAATTTTTAGCCAGCTCCTGGCACATAGTAAATGTTTAGTTACAGTAGCTATTAGTACCATCACATGGATGTGATATTTCTCACAAGCACATTTAGTCAATTCATGGCTTATAATCAATCATACATGTCTACTTCTGCTTCTGCTCTTTAAATAGGAACGGTCATCACCAATATTAAAATATGTACTAGCTTCAGTTTTCAAGGAGGAGTATGTAATTTACCTGATATTTTCAATCCTTAGAAGAAATTTCAAAACTGCCTACTATATTGAAATGAGCGTTTAAATTAACATGAACTACTTCTGAGAAAGTCTCAGAGCTTCATTTCTTAAATCAATCATTTCCTCCTATTGGCTTTACTGACTAAAATGGGCAATAATCCAGAACAAATTAATCCTTTATGTTCCAACTTAATAAAACTTTTAATGTACAGGCTTTGGCCAGAATGTAATAAAATGTGAATCAAATAAGATTATAGGGGAAATAAGCCAATCATTAGAAGGATTTTTTTTTAAGTAATCCAGATGCCAGCTAGGGTCACACTGCCCCTTAAAATGAAGATAAGAATGGATTAAACCCCATGCCATAGCAGTAGGAAATCCAATGCTCTCTTTAAGATACCTGCAAATGGACTGGGAGCCTGGGTTCCTGTGGTCATCTAGTCTCTATCTGTTTCTGCTGTAAATAAAGTATTCAATTTATTAATAATTTCACCATGATCCTCATATTGTTACTTTCTTCCAACATTGCGTTGAGCCAAACTTGAAACTTGGCCTCATCTCTTGGTTTCTATAAAGACAAACCCCTCACAAGGAGCATTTGTGTGCAGAGCTGACCTTACTGGAGGTTTACAGAGGAGACAGGAAAGGAGGTATTTAAGCATCACAGTAATGCAAAAAAAATTTTTTTAAGTTAAAATAAATTACGCAATAATTTTTTTAAGGTGCTTCTATTGATTCTGCCACTACAGACTGTTTACTTTCTGCTGTGTTCCAGTTTATGTCCCAGACTCCAGCCAATTTCTTACTACTCCTCTTCTCCCCTGTCTCTTCCCACTCCCTACTGAAATGTCCTTAAAATATACTAGTTCTTCTTACCATTTATTAGTGTATTCAGTTCTCTCTGGCTATTTCTAAATTTACTGCCAAATCTACTTTGATGAATCCCAAACTGATCATGTGTTAAAGATATCAAATGGTCAATCTATTTTCTTGTCAACACAAAAAGCCAGCAGAAACCTAAGGTTTCCTTTACCAGGATCTTCCCTCCTAAAAATATCTAAGTTTCAATAGTGATTTCTCCTTGTTATATAAATATTTAAGGAAGTAACTGAAGGTGAACCAAATAAAATAAAGCCAGAAACTCTGTTTTGTATATTGTGATGAGAGTATGATTCTTCAAAAGTGGGAAGAGTGACCACAAAGAATATTTAGTGGGATTCTTCATTGAGATTGATGGGGGGGGGGGGTGGAATTTTTATGCATTTCCCCAATCTGACACATCATTTGACATGTACACATTTTATTGGTCTTGGATACAGAAGTTTCTTTTCAATTTCCACTTATCCAGTACATTGACCTGTGACCGTAAATAAACAAGAACATCTTAGAACTTCATGTAAAAATTGAAATCAGTTCCAGCTACATTACTTGGTTGGTGTGAGGGTCAGATGAAATAATAAATACATAAGAGCTTTATAAACTAGGAGACATAACTGAAGCCTTTAATGTATTAAAGTATGGAGACCCATGAGAAGGTACACAAACTTATTGAAAGGCACTGGATGATCTACTCTTACAATCTGAAGTAGATATATGGCAATTATGCACTTGTCTCTGCAGCAATGTTTTAGTTCATTTTCATGAATAATCACATTAAATACTTTCTTGGTACAGAATACAGAAAACAGAATGTGAAGGAAGGTAAATATCAAAAGTAGAATGATCACCAGGAGGATCCAGTATACATTAACAAAAGAAAAGGATGGATAAACAGGACACCAGTTGTATTTATAATTATGTATATTACTTTCATTCAGCCTAAAATACCCATTCTGTTGTGATAAGCACATTAGCTTCCAACCTGTAAAAGCTTCATGCAAAGTCAAGTTATAGAAAGAAGTGTATATGGTAAGCATGGGACTAAAGTAGGGAAATTAACTGTATAATTCTTGCTTTGGTTGTTATCAGGCAAACGATAGTCCCAAATATCCATTTTCACAATAGGATTATACATGCATTTAATGTCAAGTGCTCACGTTAGTTGCGAGAATACAGGATTTTTCTTACCCTAGCCATTGTTGGCATGAATAGAGTCCCTATAATCTCTGACCTTCCTTTCCTACATTAACCAAACTGACTAGCTACTTCTTTTTGTTATCTTCTTTTCCTATATATGCAAATACCTTCAGTCAAGACTAGTAGCCTAAGGGCTATTCGATCTTATTAAATTGTCTTTACATATTTCTGAAGGGACCAACTGTGCTATAATCCAAAGTTATTATTTCACTCTCCAGGGTCTATATATTATTCCTCTTATTTTTAAGTCATTTGAGAGGCACCTCACTGTTACGACTCCCCTTCCCCCTCACACAGCCAAATGAATATGTTCAAAGAAGGAAATGTCAGCTTGCCTATTACACCACCATCCACTTCCTCTCCAGGGTGGAAATTCACCTACACTTGTCTTTTGAAAAACCTGAGGGACCTCCCTCAAGGCACTGAACAGCAGTCTAAGAATAGTCTTCCCCAAAAAATCAGAAAGTCCCTGAGTAATAGAAAGGTATAAATCATAAAGACCTCTAGAAGTTGGTCTCTAGAGGTTAAAAATAAAGTTTTAAGAAGTGGTGATAAAGAAACTAAGCTTAGGTTTTTGAATTCGCCTAGTGCTCTCCTTACTTTACTCAAGATATTTCAAAATGGCAAAACTTTTAATGAACACTGTAGAAATAGGAACATATCAACCAGTGTATATTTCTGAGTACCAACTATATGCCAGTTCTTGTATCTATAAGCAAGATTAAGTTAAGGTCATGGTCATACCTCTCTAAGAATTTACCTCTAAAGTAGAAGGCAGAAGAAATAAACCAACAATTGGAATAGAGGATGAAAAGCACTTTTGAAAAGCAAATACTTAACACCTTGGGAGAAGCTCAACCCTCAGCAGCAGCAGGGGTAAAGAATGTAATGATGGTTTTCTCCCATCTAACATGGCTCCAATTGGAACAACAGAGGCAATGCAAGTTCACAAACATTTAGTTTATTTACCCTGGTCACAACAACTTTGGGAGAAAAGACAACAGATATGCGGTATTTCTAAAATTTCCCAGTTCACATGCCCCATTCAACCATTTACTTAACACCCAAGAATATTTCTCTTTTACTCATCCCTTAGTGTACCCCACAGAATCCTCTAAAACTACTTCCTTTAATTAGATAGGGTCGTGTAGATCATTGCTTTTTTAAGCCTTTAATTAGAGGGGTGTGCACTTGTTTTTTTCTTCATTAAACATCGCTAAAATAAGGAGGGACAAGAGCAGCTGAGAGAGAAACCTATACGTTTCAGTCCTCATTACACTCTCTGATCCTTAGGTTGAACTCCAGTGCTGCCCTTAACTTATCTGATGTGCATGGCCACAAGATTGTAAGCACACAGTAATGTTACCCTCATCATCTTTGTTTTTCCAAATGTCCACCAAGAATTCACTTAACATTTTGACATCAAATACATCAAATACATCATATTTTGACATCAAATACAATACATTTTCTTCTCTTTGTATAATTGATTTCTCATTTGACCAATCCTACCCAGTGCAAGGGACTGTAGGGAATGAAGGAGAGACACATACCCCAGAAGCCTTCCGAAAAAGATGGATAGCTAGCTGGTTAGGGAAGAAGAGGAAAGGACATCCAGGCACAGAGATCTCAACAGGGACAAGACCCAGAAGTGAAGGAAAATGTGATTCAGGGAAGCACAAGTTTAATAAAAATGGAGCATCTGGGACATGAAAGAGAAGGACAAAAGAAGAGGACATAAACAAACCCAGCAGCCTACTGATGAAGAGAATCTGAAATACGGGGTCCAGCCATTTCTGTCCATTAATCACCACAAAGGCAATGACCATGTATTTCTCTTCCACTGCCACAAACCCTAGAACAGAGTGCAGCACACAGTAGACACTAAATTTGATGAATGTATGAATGAATGATTGAATGAATGAGCCAATGAACACAGGTTATCCTTTATGTATAGCAGCTTTACATGTAGCACTCCCAGTATAAGCGTCTTATCAAGGGAGCTATTAATTATAGGTAAGAAAAAATTCATGCTAGTAGGTATTCAGATGGAAATATGGCACTTTGAAGGATCAAAATGCCTCTGGCCTAGGCTGGGTATGTAGCTAGAGAAGAAGTCTACAACTTTGGCTGAATACTGGAATCGCCTGGGGAGCTTTTAAAAAATCTCAAAGCCCAGTTTCTAGTTAAATCAGAATCTCTCGAGGTAGATCGCAGCAGTTGGGCTTTCAAGACTCCAGGTGATTTCAATATGCAGCCGCAGCTGAAGCTCCTGCACATCGACCTAAGCTAAGGCTTACGACAGAGGTTCTTCATCTTGGTATACACAGGAACCACCTGGAGACCTTTCTTTCCCCAAAAAACACACATGCCTACTCCCAACTCCTAACTGAGTAAGGGTGGGAAGGATCTCCATGATGTGTGCTTTGAAAAAGCTCACCACGGTTCTGCTGGATGCTAAGGTTTGAGCACCACAACTTTAGAAAAGGGATAGTCAATTTGGCAAAAACTCGATGTTACCTAAAGGCAGGGAATGAAGATGAGAAAAGAACCCTGTCTTCCACCATGAGCCATGAAACCATCACTGCCAGAGGCAGACTGTGCAAAAATGAAAAAAAGTTGCCACAAGACAAATGATTAAAAGTATCTCTTCATTCAGAGAAGCGGCATGTTTCTCTCCCTAGGCACATGACTCGTTCCCTAGGAAACACATCAACAGATGAGGCCACCTAACGGGCTTCAAGTATAAACCTAATAGTTGATCATCAGCTTGACCTACCTACATCTCTCTCAGGCAGTGGTAAGAAGAACCCCCACGTCCTACAATGAGGGCTTCTGGGCAGTTTTATTTATACTGAGGCTATATTACGAATCACCTGCTCCTGCACTGCTGACTGTGAGCATTGTTCTTTCTTTAATTAAATCCCTTGAGTGAAAGGATCTTTCCAATCAAACAAATTCTGGAATGCTCTGCAGATGTAAGCAGATTAAAGAAAAGAAAAATAGGGTCAGCCAATTATTTGTTAAGGGAGTGGGAAGCAAGAGGTATCATATACCTCTTTTTAAAAGAACAGGAATCAGGGAAATAAAAAAAAAATTCCTAATAGTCGTCTGCATTGTCTTCTCCACGAGGCAAAGGTTTCTATATTTTTTTCCAAAAGCCTTTGAAGACGGAATCAATGAGCTTCATTGCAGCACAGAGACCAGAGTTTCTCAGACTGTCAAAAAAAAGAAAGAAGTCAGCATTCGTTAGTATTAAATTGAGCGTTTTCTCTTATCAAAGTCAGTATGCATTCTCTTGTCCTAATAATACTGCATTTATTAGCTTGTCTACTTTGCTGTTATTAACTAAATGGAAGTGCTTGCGGAAATTACTTTACCTGAAAATTACTTTATTTTTATATAATTTGTTCTCTATTTCTCTTTTTTTTTCTCATGGAAAGTTATTGAGGGTGTGTTGCATTGCTCTTATTACTATTTATAACAATTATTAATGACATTTTATTTTCACATGTCTTTATATGATACTATTTAATCAAGGTGCTTTGCCAGTTTTAAGATAAATAGTCTTGTGCTCAGAAGCTGGGAGCCTGTCCCATACTAGAACAATTAATGATTCTATGATGCCTGTCAACAAAGAGTGGGGCCTTGCTGACTGACTTCACATGCACTTCTATCTACTTCACAGCCCTTCTATTTCTAATGTCACTAATTAATATTTGCTGCATGGAAGGAGGATTTGTTGTTCTTCAACCCTAAGAGCCTTGGTAAGAATGGCTGCCTTTGCTCTGCTACTGCAGAGGCATAAACAGGAACTAAATGGGAGGAAAGAGGAAAAAGAAATGCATACTGTCTTTGATAAGAGAAAATAATTTAATACTAATGAATGCCAATTTCCTTTTGGAACAGTCTGAGCAAAAAGTCACAAAAATAATAAATTCCAATATTTATTAAATAATAGTGATAGGCTGGCATCTTGCTAAAAAAATCTTTTGCACAGGCTGCCTTTATCTTAGTCTTTACCTTCTAATAATCTTATAAAATAGGAAGAATTGTTATCCCTATTATAGAGAAGAAAACTGAGGCTTAAGGAGATTTAGTGACTTATCTAAGGTTACACATGAAGCAAATGGACAAGCTGTGACTGGAACCTGGATTAACTCAAAGCTCATGGGAATGTCCTAAAAAATGTTCATGCCATTCAGGGGGAGAAGAGCAGTACCCATTCCAGAATTTACTTTCCCATGCCATATCTCATTTTCAATAATGTCAGCATCGCTGATAATGTGTTCTTCAAATTTTGAATTTGTTAAGTATTTTCTCTCACATAAGTGAATTTCAGTCTCATGAGAGCAGCATGTCCCCATATCACAAGTTTCTAACGTTAAACAATGAAAAGTACATTCTCTCAAACGGTGACTTCTCTGGAGCTACTGAATGTCTAGAAAGATATATTTATTTATTTGGTCCTGTATCTCAGAGTGACTGATCACCAGAAATAAGCTATAACAATTCTCAGATATGCATGGACAAGCCCTATTAATGGATTGCCGTGGAACATCATGGATATACATTCCAATCATTTTCCAAACCTAGAGTTCACTTGCTTTTGGACTGTTTGGGATGGAAATATGCAGCATCTGATGGCTAAACTGTATCAGTGGGCAAACTCAAAAAATGTTTGCTATATACCTGCTCTATATTCAACAATGTGATAAATATGATAAAAGAAACATAAGCAAAGTCCTTGCCTTTGGAAATTTCACCATCTAATTGGTGAAATGAGACACACGCATATGAAATAATTAACAAATGAGAAAGTCATAAAATGATAATCATGTGTAAGAAATAATACTATGATAAAGGTGCGAAAAATAACTATAGGGTGAATTGTATATTTGTTCATTTATCAAATATTAATTCAATACTTGTTAGGTAATGTGAGATTTCAAAGAAGAATCAAATATGGTCTCTGTCCTCTAGTCTAGAAGCTTATAATATAGTTTGGGAAAATATATACAGATGAACAAAAATAAACATAATATAAACCAAATGTGATATGTCTAAGAAGAATATATTATATGGAAAACCAGAGAAGCCTTCATAAAAGAGGTTCCAGATGATCTTATCTTGAGGGCCAAAGAGAGTTTCAGTGGGTGAAGAGTGGGAGGAGATTTCCAGAAAGAAAATTACACAGGTGAGCCTGTGTGTACACATGTATAAGCATGCATACACTTTTGAAAATTAAGAAAGAAATGCACAAAACCTAACTGGTTATTTATGGGTTGAAGAACTTCAGGGGATTTTTTTCACTTCTTGAAAAATTTCTGAAATCTTCAAGTTCTTGATGGTACACATACTTTTCTTCATAATCAGAAAATACTCTTTCCATTTCCAAAGCATTTTGTGCACCCTTGGTAACAAAGGTGAAGGCTGAAACAAAAACCAGACCAAGCAGATATTCTTATTACCTTGTTTAAGGGAGGGATGAGGCACCACAGGAATGGAAACGCATGGGTGGATTCCTTTTCCCTGCAAAGTTGAGGTAGGTACAGTTCTCAACTCTATTATCACTGATCCCATATCAAAGGAACTAATGTCTTCTGTGTTGAGCTGTAAGTAGGAAGTGTAATCCTGAGACCTTTCCAAAGTCTACTTCCTGTTGTATAACCTTTTTCAAAGTTGATTTCTACTTGCCCCCAGTTATTCTGTATTATCAGCAACCTAGAAAAAGCCCTCAATGACCTATGTCTTAGTCCAGGTGCCCTAGAAAACAAGCCTAAGACAAGGTTTAAGTGTTGGTGCTTTATTGAGAGATGTAATCCCCAAACAGAGAGATAGAGAAAGATGGGAAGTAAATATAAGGTGATACATCACCATACCATCTATTGCTTCATAAGCCACAGTCACTCAGCTGTATGAACTTCTCTAAATAAGCTGCATAGAAAACTATGTTTGGTACCGCCCACGAAAAGGAAAAAGGACGAGGAATTTATCTGATGGCCCCTCATCCCCATCTCCTGTCTCCCATTTGATCAAACTTTCCCCATAGAAAATCAACTCTTCTGCTCTTCCAGTTTATATTATTTGGTCCCTTTGACATTTTGGGTGGAAGCCAGGTCCCATGCCCTGTGGATGGAATCTGTTCTGAGTCCAGTGAAAAAGATGGGAACCAGGGTCCATGAATAAGACGGGCCTGGGCTCACACCATGGTGGGTGCCATGGAGTCATTTTAGCAGAAGTTCTGATGGTGTTGGCAACTGGCTTCCCACAAGCCATTGGCTAAAGGGCCATAGACCTGTGGTTCTGAGAGAATCTAAGATAGTGCTTTATATGTGTCCAATACAGCTTGTTATCTTAGCCTGGGCTTTCTGCAGTAAAACAGATTCTGAGACAGGGCCCACATGCAGAGAGTTATTTGGGGATGTGATTTGGACAACAGAAATGGAGAACCAGTAAAATGAAACAGAAAAGGGAGAAAGTCAGTTGAAGTGTTCATCCTGGCTCAGTCACTGTCGTGGGCACTGCTGGGACCTTCTGAGAAGCTCTGTAGACCATGCCTCAGAGTTTAACACCTCAGGGATAAAGAGGGAGCATCTATTTCCTGGATCCCACTTCCTGTTGGTCAGGGATTGCCCATGGGATGCTAGCCCTCTTGCACTTCCAGTTTGCCCATAGAGAAATACTTGCTGGATTCCCACAAGCTTCCCAGGCAATAGGGTCAGAAAACTCCATGGCAGAAAGTTGAAGGTATGTGACATGCCTGAGGGGAGGTCACACCAGCACAAAGCTGGTCGCCATTGGAAAGAATGGGGTAAAAAGTGGGCCAGGAGGCTATGAGGAAGAGTACACACCTATCAACAAGCATTTCAACAATAGTATTATTCCTTATTTTTACTTTCAAGAACTGGTTAGATTTCACTTTGTCAGTTGTCTGTTTTCATTATTAGGATATTTAATATGTAACTTGATAGAGAGGGTATTTGCGTTTTAACTGACATTAAGCCATAAAAAATATAGGTTTGTTAATTAGGCTTATATTAAGATAGTTAAACAGGGAAAGTACTTCTCTTTCTCTTTCCTCTGAAGGAAGAATTGGGGAGGAAGGAAACTTTCTTTTACTTTACTAAATGCTATTCCCTTTTCCTAGACACTTTGGAATATTTTAACTTTCCATAAGCTCTATAAAAATGCATTGTAATCTAGATGTGACTCTTTGCACCTCAGAGATTTCAGTTTAGTAGGCCTGGAACCTCTTTCAGAGCATGCTCAATTCAAACACACACCCCCAAACTCCTATAACTTCCAAATTGACTTCTGCAGGGTCTCCTCTGTCTCAGCCCCTTCATTTGGGAGTAACACCTCAGTAATATTTATTCTTGTACAGCAAGCCCTTTGGCTGTGAAACCAATCACATTCATGATTTCAGGAGTACAATTTGGGTATTCAAAGCATGAGTAATATTGGAAAGAGATCACATCCATTACCACCCATCCTCCTACTTCTCCCTGAATCCCTTCACACTCTACCCCTCTTCCAGAAGCCTGCTCAAGGTACATGACCATCTGACTACACATGGCCTCTGAGAATAGGGAGGGAAACCTTCCAGCCCTGGCTATTATTAAGAGCTGCCTAAGTGAGTTTGTGAGACTTCCCCATCTCCACTAGGACACTTCTGAATAAAATTACATCATTTCCATAACATTAATTCAGCCAAGAAAGCACGTATTGACTATCTATTCTATTATACATCAAGCACTGTGCTAAGAACCAGAAATTATGGACACTGTCCATGCCCACATGGTACTCAGGGTTTTGTGGAAGAGACAGACAAACATAATCATAATTCAAAGTGATAAGCTTAGTAACACAAAGATTATCGAGTAACAGAAGAAATGATTGAGGCAGCCAACAAGGCTTCAAAGAGGCATGATGCCTAATTCATATTTTAAAGACTATCATACAGAGATGATACAGAGATCATATGTATCATATGGAGAAAAATAGCAAGAGCATTCTAGAGGCCACATAATTTATAAGGTCATACAGGTAGGAAGCTCCATGATATGTTTGGAGGAATTAACCTAGTTTTAAACTGATAGGTGCAAAGTATAAAATGAAACAAATATGAAATGAATTTGGATAGGCAGGGGATGACCAGATGATAAAGTTTGGAGTCTAAGAAAGTTTGGAGTCTGATGCTAAGGAATTTGTACTTCTTCTGTAGATGGTGAGGGCTGGTGAAAGATTTTTTAAATGTAAAATTTTCTTAATTGTTTCTTTCCTGTATATGCAATATCTTTAGAACTCCTTTTTTAAATTTAAATCCTTGTTAGTTAATATATAGCATAATAATGGTTTCAAGAGTAGAATTTAGTGATTCATCCCTTACATATAACACCCAGCGCCCATCCCAACAAGTGCCCTCCATAATGCCCATCACCCATTTAGCCCATCCCCCCATGCAACACCCCTGTTGCAACCATCAGTTTGTTTTCTGTATTTAAGAGTCTCTTATGGGGGAGGGGCCAAGATGACAGAAGAGCATGGAAGGGTTTTTTTTCATCTCTTGTCCCTGAAATGCAGTCAAAGCAACACTAAACCATCCCGCACACCTAGAAAATGAATTTGAGGATTAATACAACAATCTGCACAACCTGAACCACAGAACTTGGCAGGTATGCGGTGAGGAGAGGTGAACTGGGAGAAAGAGAAGCTGCAGAGGGCAGGGAGCTCTTTTTGCTTGCGAAGAGAGGACAGAGATGGGAGGGGGGAGAGTACAGGAAAGCATTCCACCCCCCCCCCCCCAACAAAAGCAGTGAGAGAGAAAAGAAAGAGTACACAAGGGACTGAACAAAAAAGGGAGAAAGGAGAAAGGAGGGGGTTTAAATTTCATTAACACTCTATGGGGCGCCTGGGTGGCGCAGTCGGTTAAGCGTCCGACTTCAGCCAGGTCACGATCTCGCGGTCCGTGAGTTCGAGCCCCGCGTCAGGCTCTGGGCTGACGGCTCAGAGCCTGGAGCCTGTTTCCGATTCTGTGTCTCCCTCTCTCTCTGCCCCTCCCCCGTTCATGCTCTGTCTCTCTCTGTCCCACAAATAAATAAACGTTGAAAAAAAATTTTTTTAAATAAATTTCATTAACACTCTATAAACAGAGTCTGAAACTCTGCAGTTCAATACCCATTGGTGCTCTGGTGGGAAGGGAAAACCCCAGGAGCAGAGAGTGAGGTCCAAGGGGTCCGAGGGCCACACGGAGAGAGGTGGTTCCCCTGCTGGGAGGACATTTGGTACAGGCTGTCTGGCCACCCCAGCGGACCCAGGAGAACAACCACATTAGCTGGTGCTAGACAAGGACATTAAGGGGGAAGCCTGGTGCCAGATGTGTGTTGTGATTTGCCATAATCCCTGAAAAGCTGCTGTTACACGATTGCGTGAACTTTTTCTGGGGCGGGCTGGCAGCCAGCTGCAGTCTCGGCATCAGCAGTAGCACAGTCTCACAAACATTCCTAGAGGTGGGTGGGCACCTGGCCATTGATCAGTGAGAGAGGGTCTGAGCAGGTCAAAGCCACAGTCCCTCAGAAGTGAGGGGCTGGGGGGTGGGGGGGGCCCTGGGTGGCTCAGTTGGTTGAGCCCCGGACTTCAGCTCAGGTCATGATTTTGTGGTTTGCGAGTTCAAGCCCCACGTCAGGCTCTTTGTGGTGACGGCTGGAGCCTGGAGCCTGCTTCAGATTCTGTGTGTGTCTCTCTCTCTGCCCCTCCCATGCTCATGCTCTGTCTCTCAATAATAAATAAATGTTAAAAAATTAAAAAAAAAAAAATGACGGGTTGGGAAACACATCTAAGATAAAACTCAGGAGGGAGGTGCTGCCTGGCAACCTGACGGCTTGGTCACAGACAGTGTAAAAGCGGGGAGTGGACAAAAGCCAGAGACAAAGAAGGGGTGCGCGATTGCTGGTCAGGGAGAAGAGTTCTGATACTAGAGACTGGGTAGCTAGGTGACACCATTTTCACCCCTCCCACGCATGCGAACACACACCTACATGCACCACAACAATTCACCCCAGTAAGCTAAACAGCACCATCTAGCAGAGAAGGGAGCCATACCCTAAGCCCCGCCCAACTGGGCCAACCTCATGCTTCAGGAACACCACGTGTCTCTCCACCTGCTTAGTTTACAGATGATAAAGTGCTTTGCAGTCTGACTTCTAGGGAAACTGATATAATTTCAATCATATTTCAGTCTGTTTGCCAGTCTATTCAATTTTTTTTTCTTTTCTTATTCTTGAATACAGAAAGAATTTATTTTTATTTCCTATATTTATGAAAAATATTTTTCTTTAATTTTTTCCACTATATTTTTTTACTTTTTTGTAAATTTTTCAAATTGTTTTACTTCCATCATTTCATTTTATTCTATTTCATTGCATTCATTTTTTCAAATTTTCAAATGTATTCATTTCTTTTTCCTTTTTTGTTCTTTTCTTAACATTCCCTTTCTTCTCTAATCTATCAAGCTCCTTTCAACAACGAGACCAAAACACACCTAGGATCTAGCATCCTTTATTTGATTATTTTGTGTGTTGTTAATTTTTTAATTTTAATTTTTTTTTACCTTATTAATTTCTTTTCTTCCTTCCAAATGATGAAATGAAGGAATTCACCCCAAAAGAAAGAACAGGAAAAAATGACAGCCAAGGATAATCAACACAGATACAAGCAAGATGTCTGAACTAGAAGGGGGCCTGGATGGCTCAGTCAGTTAAGCATTTGACTTTGGCTCAAGTCATGATTTCACAGTTCATGAGTTTGAGCCCCACATCGGGCTCTGTGCTGACAGCTCAAAGCCTGGAGCCTGCTTCGGATTCTGTGTCTCCCTCTCTCTGCCCCTCCCCCCACTCATGCTCGGTCTCTCTCTCTCAAAAATAAACATTAAAAAAATTAAAAATAAAAAAAATTTTTTAAAGATGTCTGAACTAGAATTTAGAATCACGATAATAAGAGTACTGGCTGGGGTTGAAAATAGATTACAATCCCTTTCTGTGGAGATAAAAGAAGTAAAACCTAGTCAGGATGAAATAAAAAAATGTTATAACTAAGCTGCAATATTGAATGGATGCCACGATGGCAAGGATAGATGACACAGAGCAGCATATCAGCAATATAGAGGATAAACTTATGGAAAACAATGAAGCAGAAAAAAAGAGGGAAACTAAGGCAAAAAAGCACGATTTAAGAATTAGAGAATTCAGTGACTCATTAAAAAGGAGTAACATCAGAATCATAGGGGTCCAAGAAGATGAAGAGAGAAAAAGGGGTAGAAGGTTTATGTGAGCAAGTCATAGTGGAAAATTTTCTAACCTGGGAAAAGACACAAACATCAAAATCCAAGAAGCAGAGAGGACTCCCATTAGATTCAACAAAAACCAACCATCAACAAGGCATATTATATTCAAATTCACAAAACACTCAGGCAAGGAGAGAATCATGAAAGCAGCAAGGGAAAAAAGTCCTTACCCTACAAGGGAAGACAGATCAGGTTCACAGAAGACCTATCTACAGAAAGCTGACAGGCCAGAAAGGAATGGCAGGATATATTAAATATGTTGAATCAGAAAAATGTATAGCCAAGAATTCTTTATCCAGCAAGGCTGTCATTCAAAATAGAAGGAGAGATAAAAATTTTCCCAGACAAACAAAAATTAAAGGAGTTCATGACCACTAAACCAGCCCTGCAAGAAATTTTACATTTTGAGGTGAGAAAAGATGAAAAAAACAACAAAAGCAGGTAAGACTAGAAAGGACCAGGGAACACCACCAGAAACTCCGACTCTACAGGTGACATAATGGCATAAATTCATATCTTTCAGTACTCACTCTAAACATCAATGGACAAAATGCTCCAATCAAAAGACACAGGGTAACAGAGTGGATAAGGAAACAAAATCCATCTATATGCTATTTACAAGAGACCCACTTTAGACCTAAAGACACCTTCAGATTGAAGTAAGGGCATGGAGAACCATCTGTCATGCGAATGGTAGCCAAAAGAAAGCCAGAGTAGCCACACTTATATCAGACAATCTAGACTTTAAAATAAAGACTGTAACAAAAGATGAAGAAGGGCATTATATCATAATTCAGGGGTCTATCCACCAAGAAGATCTAACAATTCTAAACATTTCTGCTCCAAATGTGGAAGCATCCAAATATATAAATCAATTAATCAAAAACATAAGGAAACTCATTGATAATAATACCACAATAGTAGGGTACTTCAACACCCCACTTACAACAATGGACAGATCATCTAAACAGAAAATCAACAAGGAAACAGGGTTTTGAATGACACACAGGACCAGATGGACTTAACATATATTCAGAACATTTCAACCTAAATCAGTGGAATATACATTCTTTTCCAGTGCATATGGAATGTTCCCCAGAATAGATAACATACTGGGACATAAATCAGCCCTCAAAAAGTACAAAAAGATCAAGATCATACCGTGCATATTTTCAGACCACAGCGCTATGAAACTCGAAATCAACCACAAGAAAAAATTTGGAAAGGTAACAAATACTTGGACACTAAAGACCATACTACTAAAGAATGAATGGGCTAACCAAGAAGTTAAAGAGGAAATTAAAAAGTACTTGGAAGCCAATGAAAATGATAACACCACAGCCCCAAACCTCTGGGAGTCAGCAAAGGCGGTCATAAGAAGGAAGCATATAGCAATCCAGGCCTTCCTAAAGAAGGAAGAAAGGTCTCAGAAACACAACCTAACCTTACACTTTAAAGAGCTGGAAAAAGAACAGCAAATGAAACCCAAAACCAGCAGAAGACAGGAAATAATAAAGATTAGAGCAGAAATCACACAGTCACAAAACAAAAACCCAAAAAACAGTAGATCAACGAAACCAAAAGCTGGTTCTTTGAAAGAATTAACAAAATTGATAAATCCCTAGCCAGTCTGACCAAAAAGAAAAAAGGACCCAAAAAATAAAATCAAGAATGAAAGAGAAGAAATCACAACCAACACAGCAGAAATACAAACAACAATAAGAGAGTATTATGAGCAACTATATGCCAATAAAATGGGAAATCTGGAAGAAATGGACAAATTCCTAGAAACATATAAACTACCAAAACTGAAACAGGAAGAAATAGAAAATTTGAACAGATCTATAACCAGTAAAGAAATCTAATTAGTCATCAAAAATCTCCCAAAAAACGAGTCCAGGGCCAGATGGCTTTCCAGGGGACTTCTACCAAACATTTAAGGAAGAGTTAATAACACCTCTTGAAGCTGTTCCAAAAAATAGAAATGGAAGGAACACTTCCAAACTCTTTCTATGAAGCCAGCATTACCTTGATCCCAAAACCAAAGACCCCACTATAAAGGAAAACTACAGACCAATTTCTCTGATGAATATGGATACAAAAATCCTCAACAAGATACTAGCCAACAAGATCCAACAATACATTACAAGAATTATTCACCATGACCAAGTGGCATATACCTGGGTTGCAGGGCTGGTTCAAAATCTGCAAAACAATCAATGCGATACATCACATCAATAAAAGAAAGGACAAGACCACATGATCCTCTCAATAGATACAGAGAAAGCATTTGACAAAATACAGCATCCTTTCTTGATAAAAAAAAAAAAAACCCTCAAGAAAGTAGGGATAGAAGGACCATACCTCAAGATTATTAAAGCCATATATGAAAGATCCCACTGCTAATATCATCCTCAGTGGGGAAAAACTGAAAGCTTTCCCCCTAAAGTCAGGAACAAGACAGGGATGTCCACTCTCACCACTGTTATTCAACCTAGTACTGGAAGTCTTAGCCTCAGCAATAAGACAACACAAAGGAAAAAAAGGCATCCAAATTGTTCAGGAGGAGGGCAAACTTTCACTCTTTTCAGATGACATGACACTCCATAAGGAAAACCCAAAAGATTCCACCAAAAAACTGTTAGAACTGATCCATGAATTCAGCAAAGTCGCAGGATATAAAATCAATGCACAGAAATCGGTTGCATTCCTATACACCAATAATAAAGCAACAGAAAGAGAAATCAAGGAATCGATCCCATTTACAATCGCACCAAAACCCATAAAATACCTAGGAATAAATCTAACCAAAGAGGTGAAAAATCTATACACTGAAAACTATAGAAAGTTATGAAAGAAATTGAAGAAGACACAAAAAAATGGAAAAAGATTCCATGCTCCCAGATTGGAAGAGCAAAAGTTGTTAAAATGTCAATACTACCCAAAGCAATCTACATATTCAATGCAGTCCCTATCAAAATAACACCAGCATTCTTCATAGAGCTAGAACAAACAATCCTAAAATTTGTATGGAACCTGAAAAGACCCCGAATAGCCAAAGCAATCTTGAAAAAGAAAACCAAAGCAGGAGGCATCACAATCCTGGACTTCAAGCTATACTACAAAGCTGTAATCATCAAGACAGTATGGTACTGGCACAAAAACAGACACCCAGATCAATGGAACATAATACAGAACCCAGAAATGGACCCACCAATGTATGGCCAACTAATCTTTGATAAAGCGGGAAAGACTATCCAATGGAATAAAGACAGTCTCTTCAGCAAGTGGTGCTGGCAAAACTGGACAGCAACATGCAGAAGAATGATCCTGGACCACTTTCTTACACCATACACAAAACTAAACTCAAAATAGATGAAAGACCTAAATGTAAGATAGGAAGCCATCAAAATCCTTGAGGAGAACACAGGCAAAAACCTCTTTGACCTCGGCCACAGCAACTTCTTACTCAACACGTCTCCAGAGGCAAGGGAAACAAAAGCAAAAATGAACTACTGGGACCTCATCAAGATAAAAAGCTTCTGCACAGCCAAGAAAACAACCAGCAAAACTAAAAGGCAACTGACAGAATGGGAGAAGATATTTGCAAACGACATATCAGATAAAGGGTTAGTATCCAAAATCTATAAAGAACTTACCAAACTCAACACCCAAAAAACAAATAATCCAGTGAAGAAATGGGCAAAAGACATGAATGGACACTTCTCCAAAGAAGACATCCAGATGGCCAACCGACACACGAGAAAATGCTCAACATCACTCATCATCAGGGAAATACAAATCAAAACCACAATGAGGTACCACCTCATACCTGTCAGAATAGCTAACATTAACAACTCAGGCAACGAGATATGCATCCTCAGGCGAGGATGCAGAGAAAGAGGATCACTTTTGCACTGCTGGTGGGAATGCAAGCTGGTGCAGCCACTCTGGAAAACAGTATGGAGGTTCCTCAAAAAATTAAAGAGAACTACCCTATGACCCTGCAATTGCACTACTAGGTATTTATCCAAGGGATAGAGGTATGCTGTTTTGAAGGGACACACGCACCCCAATGTTTATAGCAGCACTATAAACAATAGCCAAAGTATGGAAAGAGCCCAAATGTCCACTGATGGATGAATGGACAAAGAAGATGTGCTATATATATATACAATGGAGTATTACTCAGCAATCAGAAAGCATGAAATGTTGCCATTCACAACTAAATGGATGGAACTAGAGGGAATTATGCTAAGTGAAACTAGTCAGAAAAACAAATATATGACTTCATTCATATGAGGACTTTAAGACACAGAACAGATGAGCATAAGGTAAGGGAAGCAAAAACAATATAAAAACAGGGAGGGGGACAAAAAGAGACTTAAATATGGAGAACAAACAGAGGGTTACTGGAGGGGTTGTGGGAAGGGGGATGGGCTCAATGGGTAAGGTGCATTAAGGAATCTACTCCTGAAATCATTGTTGCACTATATGCTAAATAATTTGGATGAAAATTAAAAAAAAAAAAAAAAACAACTCGAGAAAACCAAAAAAGAAAGGAAGGAAGGAAGGAAGGAAGGAAGGAAGGAAGGAAGGAAGGAAGGAAGGAAGGAAGGAAGGAAGAAAATTCTGAAAACCATATAAAATCACATGCTTCAGATCTTTAGAGCTAAGTTAAGGGAGCTGGAGTATTTATATACCACCTCTCAGCAGTCATTGGCTGAGGGTTTTCCCTAAGGAAGTTAATATCCAGCCACCTAAGACCTGCCATGCACTCAGGCTGAGGTCTTCCCTAGCTTGGGAAAAGAGGCAGAGATACAGAAATTGACAGCTGGAAGTGGCAGAAACACACTGAAGTTATAAAGCCCTAGGATGGGGTACTAAAAAAAGCTATCACTCCTGTCCTCTTTCCCTAGATTCTATTTCCCCCATCATAAAAATGACCTCCATCAGTGGTACTGAGGTGTTAACAGCTGGCAAAACAAATCAGGGGAGGCCTCCATTTTAAGATGCAGTCGTTCAAGGACTTCAGGATACGGCCAATGATAATATGGATGTGCCAAATCTGGATGTCCATGGTTTAGAATATTCTGTAGGCCTCAGAATATCAGGAAGCCACTTAAGCTTCAATGCCTCTACGGCAGCAGTGATGGATGCCAGATGCCTATCAGAGCACCACAGAGAAATCTTAGTATCAGGCAGTGAGGGTCACTGGCAAGCTTAATTTCAGAGCTAGATGTATCAAAATATGCTATGTTGACAAAAACAGTGTTTTAAAAAATTAGCATCTGTCTACCTTCCTACAATCCTTGGCAGAGAAGGTTTTGCTTAGTACGTAAAAGTATAAGATAGGAATTAGAGCAAATACAAATGCCAGTTTTGCTTCTTACTAACAGCAATTTATTCAACCTATCTCTGTTTTTCTATTTATAAAATGATGATAATAATCCTTCAGAGGATATTGTAATATATATATTTACATATATACATATATATGAATATATATACATATATATACATAAATATATACATTCATATATATATATGATCATATATGATATATGATCATATATATGATGTGTGTGTGTGTGTGTACTGTTTGGCAGAATGCTTAGTAGTTCTAAGTGTGCTCCAAAATATGAGGTATGACAGTTTTGTACAGTATTAACAACTAGAGCTGGAATAATGCTTTCTAGAATTCCCTTCTCTGTTTGATTTTAGGTTAGCATTGGCCACAAAAGAAATTCACACAAGGTTTGGAAGGCAGAGGTGAAGCAGTAGCTATTGCACTCTGAAGGTCGGTGTAGAGCACCAGGCACTAGCAACCACACACACTTTCACTGACCTCTGACCCGTGTGGTTGGCATGGGGTAGCTCCCAGATCTGCAGATCTTCCAGCTCCCACTGGTTCTCCTCCTTTAGCTTCTTCAGGTCCTGGGCCAGATGCATGTGCAGCTCCGTGGTGAAGGGCACCAGCTTTTCATGCAGGTTACTCGCATTGTCAAGATTGGAGGTGATGAGAGACAGTCATGGGTTCCAGTTCATCTTCATGGGATCCCATCTCTTCTTGCTATCATTTGCATCCAGTCTTCCTTCCTGATTGTAAATCTGGTTGAACCATGAAGACTTCCAGCCAAATACTATACCGGATGCAGAGGCAACAGCTTGCAAAGCATATCCCACCAGCTCCCACAATTACATAATGTCTAACCCAGTAATAAATCCCTTATTCTATGTCACAATCTGACTAATGAAACGTGGTAATTATGTGATAAGATGTTAAAATGAAACTATTTCAGACCCAGTTGTACCTAAGTAGTGCAATACATAAGCCTTTAGAGAATAAATAATAATGTGAGGCATCTGAGATAAAGTACAGGTGACAGCGAAAATGATGATGTCATTCCTCTATTAATAATCTTTTACAGCTTCCCCATTGCACTCAAGATAAAGTCTAAACCTGTTAATGTAGCACACAAAGGATCTTCGTGGTCACAAATTCCACTCTCCAGCCAAGCTGAAAATGCCAACAATTACCCAATTCTTTCTCCTTTCCTCCCTCCCCTTCTCTTCCAACTCATCCCCACCCCTCCTCCAGCTCTCCCTGCCTTTCTTCCCTTTCTACTTCCCAACTTTCTCATAAGCTCTTCTATCCATAACACCTGCTCTCCCAACACACACACACACTCACTCACACACACACACACACACACACACACACACACACACACCTCTTTCACCTAGCTAGTCTCAGTTTATACCTTACTCCTTTTAGGATATCCAACCTGGCTCCAAGAATTTGGTTTGGAAATAGTTCCCTAAGCATTCCTTATTTTCTCATCTCCTGACTTTTCAATCTCTCTCCTTACTACCACCTCATCTTTGTCCCTCTAATTCCCAATGATCTCTCGGAACTTAGATGCTACTGCTTCTTCAAACTTCCCTTAAACTAATTAAATTCTCCTCTTGTGAGACACTTATTCTTGTCTTTATCACACAATATTGGAATTGGGTGTTTATTCAACTGCCACCCTCAGTAGACACTTAACTCTCTGGCCGCCAATAGTGATGGATGCTGTGATGTGCTTCCCAGGTATCTCTTTAAAAATAAAGGACTTAGTACTTCGATTTCTGGGACAGCTACTGGCAATGATCCCTCTTCTGCCTGCCACTTTTGGGACTAAAAAAAGTGGAAAACTGAAATAAGAGTCACCTTGCCCAAAGTTGCACCCCCTACTAGAGAGAATCACCACTGATGCAGATGTGTAACAGCCAGCCTTCTTGCCCTAGTGCAGGACAGCTCTGAAGGGTCATTCTCCAGAACTCCCCAAATGGTTGGCTGAGGCCTCCACTGAGACCTCTTCATGGTTCAACCTTTCCATCTACCCCATCCAGCTCTTTCCCTTTCCTTCCACAGGGGTTGATCCTAAGAACCCACTCAAATGTGCCTCTTATATACCAACATCTGTCTCAGAGTCAGCTTCTCAGGGAACCAATCTGTGAGAGCCTTGTCCCTGTCACCTTTATCACAGGGCGTAGAATGGAGTGCTGTTCAATAAATATTGGTTGATTAAATATAAGACACAGACGGTGAAGACTCCAATCATCAGAAACACTGGAAGAAGAGGGAACAAAACTCAGTGCCTACCCTTCAGCTGCCTCAAATACTTCAAGTGCTCTCTAGAAGTCTGAAAACATGTGGTTGCAGAGTTACACATACTAATCTACCCCCTACAAACTTTCTGTTGCTATAACCCCAGCCAGTAGCTCACTGGGGATGTTTTAGTAATATAAAGAGACATAACCAGATTGAAGAAACCAAATTCTGACCTAGATAACTTGTGGTTCTGGAAAATTACTGGCAAATTAACCCAAAATTATGAGAAACCCTTCTTAAATGAGAGTAGAAAGAAAAGGTATTCTATGAAGAAAGAAAATATTGGGAGGGAAGAACCAGAGACAAAGCCAAAAAAGGAAAGTAGTCTTTTTGTTCAGGAAGTAGGAAGAAGTTCATGCTGTCTGGAATTCATTACAGAAAGTGACAGAGACTGAGGTGGGAATCATAGAGCTGAATGATAGATGAAGAAGTTAGTTGTAAAAAAAATTAGCATTAAAATATTGTAAACCTTCATTCAAGTTAATAATGACATTTATCTACAAATCAGTTAGCTTCTTTTATTTTTTTTAAGTTAATTCATTCTTGAGAGACAAGAGAGACAGAGCATGAGTGGGGGAGGGGCAGAGAGCGAGAGGGAGACACAGAATCTGAAGCAGGCTACAGGCTCTAAGCAGTCAGCACAGATCCCAACACGGAGCTTGAGCCACAAACTGTGAGATCATGACCTGAGATGAAGTTAAAGGCTTAACTGACTGAGCCAACCAGGCGCCCCCAATTAGTTACCTTTTAATGTTTATTCTGTTTTCCTAAAGATACTTTTCCATCAAAATCATTACATTTATGTTTCCTGAATCACTCTCTCTAATCTAACATACTCCCAAAGGCTGAGTTATCTTCTCAGCACATTAGGCTTAGATACCATCTTACTTAATTGTCACTTAATGCAATAAGTTAAGTATATTAATAAGCTGATAATTTGGGGGGCACCTGGGTGGCTCAGTCAGTTAAGCGTCCGACTTTGGCTCAGGTCATGATCTCATGGCTTGTGAGTTCGAGCCCCGCGTCGGGCTCTGTGCTGACAGCTCAGAGCCTAGAGCCTGCTTCGGATTCTGTGTCTCCCTCTCCCTCTGCCTTTCCCCAGCTTGTGCTCTCTGTCTCTCTCTCTCCCTCAATAATAAATAAATAAACTTAAAAATCATTTAAAAAATAAACTGGTAATTTGGGATATGATAAAGGCAAAGGCTTGCCATGATATCTGAGCAATAAAAATCAATATATAATAATCTGTTGTGAATTCTGTTGGAAGACAAATGTTTGCAAAACAATTCTACACCCTTCTAAGAATGTAAAACACAGAGGCTTACACTGAAAATTTCCAACATCTTGTCCATATGGTTGCATCCAATAAGATACAGAGCATTCATTTGATCTCCATCATAGCTATTGCCACAGTCTAGGATTATTTTGCTTTATTTATTTATACACTGTCTCCCTACCTAGAATAATAACTCCCTGAGAGCAGAAATTCTATTTCGTTTGTTCTCCTCATTTTTTTATTTTTTATTTTATTTTTTTTTAATGTTTATTTATTTTTGACAGAGAGAGAAAGAGAGACAGAGCATGAGCAGGGGAGGGGCAGCGAGAGAGGGAGACACAAACTCTGAAACAGGCTCCAGATTCTGAGCTGTCAGCACAGAGCCCAACGCAGGGCCCGAACTCACAGACCGCGAGATCATGACCTGAGCTGAAGTCGGAAGCTCAACCGACCGAGCCACCCAGGCACCCCTGTTCTCCCCATTTTATCTCTAGCACCTACCTCAGCACCTCTCTCACAACTGACACTCAATTATTAACTGGGGGTAAGAATAAGTGAATGATGAATAATTATGAACTGAAAAAAAAAAAGTCATTTTGGAAGACTTTAATTATATTGTTAGCCAACCTTAGAGATACTGACAAAACTGAGTTGGAGCCATTGGAACCCAGGTTCTTAATTCTTGACAAGTAGAATGGTAAAAACAAACAAAAAAATCTGTTTACTACTCAAATATTTTTGTGCCTTCATCAAAATATCATCTCCATCAGCAGTTAGACTTGAGGAAAAGGAGAACAGATGGTAGACTAACCCATTTTATGACTTAGGGTTCTTTGATGGCAATTGACAGGAACCCAGTAGCTAATTTAAGCAAAGGAGAATTAGGTTACCAAAACAAAAGTGAAGCAAAACAAGAAGAAACAAAAAACAACCACAAAGCCAAAAATCCCTACTGGGATTTTCATTAGAATCCACTGAATATATAGGCCAATTTGAGGAAAGCCATCATATCAACTATCTTGAAACTCTTATAAAAATTTATCTCTTCATTAAGGAATCTTCTATATTTCAACAAATTTTTATATTTTTCTTTGTAAAAGTATTACATGTTTTCTGTTAGATTTATTTCTAGATTTCTCTACATAAACATACACATAGATACACACAAGTGTGTCGATATTTAAGTAATATTATTTAAAAATTATATATTCTAGTAGTTATTTGCTATATACACGATAATTAAACAATATACACTGAATTTATATGCTGTATCAGCAAGCCAGAGATGTGCTACAAACCTCCTCAAAACTCAATGGCTGTGTTCTTGTGCCTCTTTTATGAGAACAGAAGGTATTTACAATCTTCCATGTCCATGGTGTGTGATCTCTTTGGTCCATTACCTGTCCAGAGTATGAATCTCAGTAGTTGGTAGGTGAATTTGACTCTTGAGGTAAGTCACAATACTCAGTCCTAAGCCTTGTTCCCAGAGAAATAGCAATGTGGAAGATTGTATTTTCTGGAAAAAAAAAATCTCCCATTCTTCATTCTCTTCTACAGTGTGACCTTGCAAATAATTTATCAAGAGGTGGCATTTATTTCCCTTCCCCTTGAATTTGAGTGGACCCATGACCGCATTGATGAATAGACTATAGCAGCAATGACATTCTATGACTTCTGAGGCTAGACCATAAAAGATGATGTGGCCTCTGCCTTGTTCACTGAGACATTCACATTTAAAGCTCTGAACCATCCTATAAGAAGTCCAACTACTCAAAGGCCTCCATAATGTGAAGAAGTCAACCCCCATGAAAAGACTGAATACAGAAGCTTCACTTAGCATACCCAGCCAAGCTTCTGCCCAACAACCAGCACCAACATCAGGACACGAGTAAAGAAGCCATCTTTGAAAATGGATTCTGTAGCTCTCAGCCATGTAAGTTTTCCCAGCTGAAATCCCAGACATCACAAAGCAAAGAAATATCTAGTATGTCCTTATTGAATTGCCAAACCAAAGAATTTGGGGCATAATAAACAGCTGTTATTTTAAACCACTAAGTTTGGAATGGATCACTACACAGCAATTGTAAATGGAACAGAGGTTTAACCAAATTTTTCTGAGACCTCCAGGGACTGGGGTCTAGAGTCTTATTTCTAAATTCTGCTGCAAAGTGGATCATGTCAGAGCAAGGCCAGAGAATGCTAGTATCTAAATCCCAGCCTACTAGTTCCAGGCTGAGAGCCTACTCATTTGCTCTCAGGATGATGCATATTCAGAATCAGCGTTTGCCCACTTGGGGTGAGTTGTTTCTTGAGTCTATATTTTTCCAATCAAGGCCATAAAACCTTTCCAGCCACTTTGGAGTGAAGGATCAAGGGGCGCCTGGGTGGCTCAGTTGGTTAAGCATTCGACTTTGGCTCAGGTCACGATCTCACAGTTCATGAGTTCGAGCCCCACTTCGGGCTCTGTGCTGACAGTCTGCTTCCAATTCTGTGTCTCCTTCTCTCTCTGCCCCCACTTGTGTGCTCTCTCTCTCTCTCTCTCTCAAAAATAAACATCAAAAAATTAAAAGAGAGAGAGAGAGAGAGAGAGCCTACAGAAAAGACAGCCATGCCCGCTGCATCTCTGAGCAACTGACACAGCCAAACTTCAGACGGAGCCTGGTTCAGTTACTTTTGCTTCACTTCGTGTTTTCTGAAAGTATGCTCTGCTCAGTTGCTTTTGTAGTTTTCTTTTTTCACTGGACTACTTGA